>NC_080866.1:11640136-12913465 GCF_030435755.1 Ochotona princeps
CATGCAAGTTCCTTCTAAGAGGGTGCCAGGTTTGTTCTTGGATCCCACGACAAATGTCTATGGTTTTTCTAATGTTTAAGGCTCTTAAGAATTTGTTATCTATAAATAATAAGTTACACTTACAGTCTTCCTCAAACATTCTAAGAAGGTGGAGAATTTTGGAGTTCTTGTTCAACCAAATTCCTATTTGCTTCATGTGTCCTCATCCTGGTCTGCTCATCTGATCTCCATGCCCATTCTTGTATAGAAAGTTGGTTTTATGGTTCATGAGTTTATGGTTGAGCTGCAATGCAGGGTCTCCAGAAGCATGTTTCCTTGCAAGAAGAATTCCCTTATAATTTCCTGTTTTGTTCTAGGATCTGTTCTGAGAAGCCTTTGGTCACACTTACATCTTTCTAGGCTTCCCTGAAGCTTTCCTCTGGCACATTAGGGGTATCAGGTCATAGATTTAGATTCCTGCTCTGTAGGGTTAAGGTAATTATCTCCTTTTCTAGTTTGCACTCACAATCTCATTTACACATCATGCTTTGCTCAAAAGTCTGATTTTTTTTATTTGTTTATTTGTTTCTCCCTGGACTGATTTCAGTATGTTTGTAACTATTAGTTGGCTGCTACATAATGTTTTTTGGTGTTCTTTTCTGTAGTACATTCTTTTTTTTGTGAATCCTGATGTGTGTCTTTGTGCCAATTCCATGGAGTTTTGATAACCACTACTTGTCAACATATCATGAAGTCTGGTGTTATGTCTCCACTAAATTTTCACTGTGTAAGAACCAGAATGGTTTTGTTCTCAGTGTGGTGTCTTCCATATGTGCTGAAGTGATATGTATTTCTTCTGATAAAGGCCATGAGAAGAAAGTGATTTGAGCGTGCACAATGTCCTAATGTCTAAAGGCCTTGCCTTGCTTGCACCTGGAAACCATGGACACCGGCTCCTGTCCTGGCTGCTGCAGTTCCCATTAGCTCCCCGCTCATGGGCTGGGAAAGCTATAGAGGATGGCACAAAGCCTTGGGTCCCTGAACTGTTTGGGGAGCAGAAGAAAGCTCCTGGCTGTTGTGTTGGGATCAGCTCACCTCTGCCCATTGCAGCCACTTGGGGAGTGAACCAGTGGATGGATGATCTTTGTCTTTCTATCTCCTTCTCTCTATTGATCTATCATTCCAGGATAAATAGTTAAATCTTTTCCAAGAAGAAAGAAATAAAAGATTCAGGCAGCTTGCGATGGAAGCAGAAGGATGTGACGTGGGAGCCTTGGGACATCATCCTCCCAAGGTGATACCACTTGACAAAGTCTGCAATTAGCAACCACAAGCCCTGTGACAGAGCCCAGGATGGAAAGTGTCAAGAGTGTTTGGAAGTGGACATCACTGAGAGAACAAACTGAAAGAGTCTGTATGCCTGGAACTTCTTGCTGAATCTCTCCATCCTGCTGTGCTGTGGTAATCCCGTGTTGTCCGTGAAGACATGTAGGCACTAATGGGGACAAATGTTTCTCTGAGAATAAAAACTGCTTGGCGAGCCAAGAGGTGTTCTTTCCTTCAGTTGCTGGGAGAGTTCCCTGAGGCTACCCTCATTGAATCTGCTCTTCTCTCTATGTAATTTTGTTTCGCAAGTATGCTCTGAGCTCCCTTCAGCAGTACTCAATGCCATGCGATTTTGGCCTGGGGAGTTTTCAAGGTGGAAGCATGCCATGAGTAGTTCAACTGAGGTCATACTGAATCTGTAGCTTGCTCTTGGGAGCAAAGACATCTTAATCCATACAACAAATATACAAAGCAGGCCTTTTTCATTTGTAAATTGGATGGAGCTCACAAGTTCTTTCTCTGGCATGGTGCCATTTGTGTATACAAAGTTTACTGACTTTTGTGGTCTCTGGTAGTAGTCTGTTATTAGTGTATATTCTCTTGTGTGGACAAATCTTTACTTACTTTTATGGGATACTTTACTACTTATAAATTACATAAAGTTTCCTGTTTGCTCTGGTAGTAGTCTCCTGCTTGTGTAGGTAACTGTTTCATGTGCCTCCAGTGCTCTCCTGACTTCCTCTTTTGCATTGTGTAATCATCCATGTTTCTATATCTTCTAGAATGTCTCTGGTTAAAACATCCAGGATATATTTAATGGCAGGACTGAGAATGTACATTTTTATCGGTTCAGTATCCTAGTGTTAAGTCCCTAGAAACTTTGCCACATTCAGTATGGTGCTGGGCTGTGAGTGCTAAATGCATGCCTTTAACCTTTTGAGAAATATTCCTCATTACAGACTTTGCTTTAGATTTTGAACAAGGTTATTCCTACCTTTTTTTTAAGAAGAAAGATTTATGTATTTTTATTGTAAAGGCCAATATACCTAGAGGAGCAGAGACACAGGGGAAGCTCTTCTGTCCAATGAGTCACACCCCAAGTGGCCACAATGGCTGGAGTTGAGCCAATCTGAAGCTAGGAGCCAGGAGCTTCTGCCTGGCCTCCCATGCCAATGCAGAGTCCCATGGCTTTGGGCCATGCTCATCTGCTTTTGCAGGCCACAGGCAGGGAGCTGGATGGGAAGCAGGGCCGCCAGGATTAGGAACAGCAGCCATATGGGATCCCATCATTCTCAAAGCAAGGACTTTAACCACCACACTATCACGTCAGGCCTGCAGGTCGTATCTTTAAGAAATGCTTTTTCTGGGTCTGGCAGTGTGGCCTAGCGGCTAAAATGCTCGCCTTGAACGCCCTGGGATCCCATATGGGTGCCGGTTCTAATCCCAGCAGCTCCACTTCCCAGCCAGCTCCCAGCTTGTGGCCTGGGAAGGCAGTCGAGGACGGCCCAAAGCTTTGGGACCCTGCACCCACGTGGGAGACCTGGAAGAGGTTCCAGGTTCCTGGCTTCGGATGTGCACAGCACCGGCCGTTGCGCTCACTTGGGGAGTGAATCATCGGACAGAAGATCTTCCTGTCTCTCCTCCTCTCTGTATATCTGACTTTGCAATAAAAAATAAATAAATCTTTTAAAAAAAGAAATGCTTTTTCTGTGTACTGAGATTATCATTGTTTTCCTTTTTTGATAGGCTATAGCATGTGTCACATTTATTGCTTTTCAATATCAAAGAAACACAGCATAATGATGCTTATGGTGAGCTGTGGGATTTGATGAGTAGCGTTTTCCTGAGGATTTTTGCAATCAGTTAATCAGGAATAGGTCTCTCTCTAGTATCACTGTGTTTTGTGATTAAGCAAATCAATGCACTTTGTGATTAAGCACAACATTCTTAGAAGTGTGAGAGGATTTGTGCCTTAAAATTCTTTGGAATGGCTAAAGAAGACTTGCTACTGATTCGTCTTGGAATTTATGGTAAAAGTTCACATTGAAGCCATCTAATCTGAGCTGCATTATGTGGCAACGGTCATAATTCCTTCATATGTAAGTACCTCAGTTATTTCTCTATTTAGGTTTATTATGTCATCATGAATGGATAGTGCTATATATTTAGCACTTTCTCTATGCTTGTCTGTTTCAAATCATCTCATAAGATGACAACAGCATGGGAGTTTGGGGTTTGGGGTTGGGGACAGGGGGCTGTGTAATGCTGGCCCTGCTGGCAGAGGAGAGCAGAGGTGGTGGGTTGTGTGTGACATGGAGAGAGAGGCTGACAGAGTGTGTGTGTGTGTGTGTGTGTGTGTGCATGTGACAGAGAGAGAGAGAGAGACAGACAGAGAGAGAGAGAAAGAGAGAGAGAAAGATGGGAGTGTTGGAAAGTGTGAGAGGTGGCAGGAGGGCAGCAGAGTCCTCCATAGTCTTAGCTCTGGCCAAGGCCCTGACTGGATGAGTCACTTCCACTGTGGCAGGGAGCCAGAAGCCAGGCACTAACCACCCAGAGCAACCCAGCCAGCAGTTCGAATTGCATGGGTGTTGGGCTGTGCATGGTGTGGGGCTGAGCAGCTTGCACCACAGGTGCTCTCGGCTAGCCTCAGCTCCGCTCGGCTCAGGCGGCACCCTGTGAGCATGAGTAGGTCCTGGAGTGCTGAGGCAGACCTGCAGGACCCTGCCCACAAACTGGGTGCAGGCCTGTGGTTAGCCAGACCTGGAGAAGGGAACGTGGCAGTGTTCTGCTGGGTCTCCCGTGGTGTGGTGTAGCCAGAAGCACACTGCTGCCGGACTGCCGAGGTGGCACCGAGAAAGCAGCTCCTGGCAAGCGCAGGTTCAGGCTGCGGCCCAGAGCAGAGCATCAGGGTTGTCGGGAGTAGAATGTGCAACCCCTGTAATTCTGAGCATGGCTGCTGGTGCTGTACCTTGTGGGAGGGGAGGGCGGGCAGCAGAGGCCTGGTGAGCTGAGGTCCAGGCTGTTGGGCAGCACACGGGGCTGTGGAAGGGAAAGCAGTGTGACGCCTGCTGCAGGCTCCATGTTCAGTAGTGCCTCAGGTGTCTCCTTGACCCCAAGTGGATTACACACCACCTGAGCTGAGGAATCTCATCAACAAGCAGGATGAAGATGTGCTGAGCTACGTGGTTGGCTTGGAGGTGGGGATCCGGGTGTGTGTGTGCTGCTGGTGCAAGGGTTGGGTGTTGGCGAGAGTGGATCACGGGGCTGGACATTTGCTGGGAGGAAGCATGAGAATGTGACCGGGGGTGTGGAGAGAGGGGCGGCATGTGCCTCTGGGCACAGTGGGCTCACCGTGCTCCCCTTGGCAGGTCAAGGAGCTGAGCTGTGGCCAGGGACACTGCAGAATACGCTTTTGCTTCTGGCAGAACCCCTACTTCCGCAATGATGAGATCTGCAAGGATTACTGTCGCAGCGTGCGTGGTAGGCAAGGCCTAGATGGTGCAAGCGATTCAGTGGGTTTCCTGCCCAGCCATGGGTGCTTGTAGAGATCCCATTCCCGCAGGATACAGGGCTGTACGTTCCAGCGCAATCCAGTGGTTCTGTGACTGTGACGGCGAGCCACCCGCCTACAGCCTGGGCCCTGCCCACTCAGCTTCTTGGATTGGCTGAGGGACCATGCCTTCTCAGGCACCAACAGTGTTGCCTGGATGAGAGCACCCCTCATGTGCATCAGCTCACTCGACTCCAGAGCCTTTGCAAGCGTCAGGCAGGAGGCTAGCAAATTCTCTGCAACCCTCAAATCCCAAGGAAAGTCACAGAGGCACCAACCCAGGGAGTTATCTGGGTTGAATGTGACAGGAAGCTTGCCTTGCTGGGTCATGTGTCCATCTGGTGTGGTGCCTTGCCCGCAGCAGGGCATTTGTGCTTCCAGTGACCTCTACAGCCATCTGCAGCAGGACCCAGTAAAGCACGCAGTAGGAAAAATATGCCATGCCTCCCAGGAGGGCAGGATTCCTGAATGTGCTCTTAACACTGTTCCCACAGGGTGCCTTGTGGGAATGTGTTGGGGACATGTCACTTTTCCTCCCAGGTAACTAGTACTTGAGACTTTTCCCTTAATTAGCCACCTTTTCTCTACAGAGGGCTTTATCATGTATCTCACAATTTTACATTCTTGGTGGCACTTTGTACCCTTAAATAACAACATTATCCTTCAGTTTGTTTATTCGTGCAAAACAATGTTTTTCAATATTGATAAGAACCCATCTCAATCAACCTATATTCTTATAAATATTGCATTCATATAAATTTTTGGGAAATTTTGTCTCTTCCCCTATCATTTGCTCATATGTTACCACTAATTCATCTCCTTCGTCTCTGAACAAACCAGTACTTGATGTAAGTATTATACTTAATTCTTATACAATGATGTATGCTATGCATGATTGAAATTACTTCCAGGCGTGCTAGCATTTTTCAATTCTCTTGTAACATTTTTAATAAGTTTACATTTCCCAAGTAAAGTTTTTAATAGGTTTACATTTTGGCCTCTTAAAATTTAGATTTGCACTCTTGTAAGACGGTGTTTAATATTTCATGTATTTCAAATCATGAAAAAATGTATATGAGAATTTCTACTGTCATTAAGAGGTTTTTTGAATCAATCAGGCACAGAAATCTTGCCAGGCACTGAAAAAAACAGTAGTGCAATTAAGATTTCAAACAAAAAATAAATAACCCCCCAAGGATTTTTATTTATGCTGGTATTGAAGACATCATTGCCTATATTAGGATATCAGCACACTTTGTACTCTTCTCCCGAACTGTGGGCTAGTTTGCAATCCCACCAACAGTGAATAATCCAACCATTCCACTCATGGTCATTACCTATACCAAATGAAATCAGGGCATGAAAGGCTTATTTGTAATCCCATGGAATTAGCAAATCAATTCATATGAGCTAAGACAGAGATCCCAGAAGTCCCTCAAGAGTTGACAGTATGAAAGTAATGGGGCTCTTATCCACTATGGAATATTTCACAGTCATTTGAAATAATGACATCTGGGACGGGTGCAGCAAAGAACAGGCGAATCCTTTGACTGTAGTGCTGGCATCCCATATGAGCAGGGGTCTAGTCCTGGCTGCTCCATTTCCAAAGGAGCTCTCTGATTTGGGGCTAGGAAGGCAAGCAGAGCAAAGCCTGAGTGCTTGGGCCCAAGCCCCCATGCGGGAAACTTCTAAGAAGTTCCTGATTCCTGTATATTTGTATCAGTTCAGACCTGACTCTTGCATATGGTTACCAGTACAGTGCCCAAATGTGAGGAGGAGCATCACTAACCCCTTATTTGGAGCATTTTATCACAAGGCTTATGTTGTAGGAGCTGGACTCTACACAGAAGAACTCAAACATCCTTGCTTCCTCTTTTCTCTCTCCTTCCAATACAAAAGGGGTTTAGAAATACTTATTTCTGGAACTGCTATTTGAGGGCAGGGTTAACCCATCTCTACAATGGTCTTAGTTCAAAAACTGTACAGAATAGCAAATCCCAGGCTTGGAATAGGAATCTTGTGTGGACTTGATCTACATTACTTTTCCCAATCTGGCACAGAATCACTAAAACACACACAACATGCACGTCACAGAATTTATTGTATTAGGTTGGGTTAACACCACTATTCCCATCTTGCACTTGAGGTCTGTATCTTCCTTCAGTGTTGAGCCAGACATGGTTGTATATTCCATACCAGAGCTTTGAGGGTTTTTACACATCTCCAACAGATTCAATTTTAAATGAAAAGCTCTCTGAAACACACAAATTCATATGGACACATATAATCTCAGAACAACACTAAATGCGTATCAAAATGGAAAGGATCTGCATTAGAAAGCTACCCCAACCTCACGTGTGACCCTTCATTAGTGCTCTCACAAGAGATTAAAATCTGTTTTCCCTTATTCCAGAGCAATTGCGAGTATTCACTGAAAGAATACATGGCCCAAGAAAACTAAACTAAAACGACATGTATCATTAAGACCTAAACTCCTAATGGGTCTAAGGGCTAAGACATAACCTAAATATTCATGGATATTTCTGGAATCAGTGATCAAAGAAACTTAACGTGAAACAAAAATATAACATGCTGGCATGGAGCCGAAGATGGACTTGACATGGATGGCCAGGGAGATGTCTGTTAAAGTGAAGTGATGCTTCAAGCTTGTTTTGTGTCTGAGTGGGTGGCCACGAAGCATGCCTACGTGTGTGCACACACACAATCATGAACAATTTTGCATCATACTTCTCCCCAAATCTGCTTCACTCTGATACCAAGGCTGACCTGAGTTTTGTGAATCCCTTTTGTCTCCACTAAGCCTCAGGTACACCGTTTGGGAAATAAGGGACCATGTCCCTACACACAAGCTCTTACCCAAGGTGACAGGCTGCTCATCACCTTTCTCCATTCCATCTTCAGATACCTGAGTCCCAAGGTAATATGGCAGGGGTTTGAGCCAAATATCCTTGTAGATTATCTGTTAGGAAAAAGGAGAAATCAGCTCACTGTTAAGTTGCCCTGGAACTTACAACATGCACTTAGAACTTTCCCAGTGAGCACCCACCTCAGCAATCCTGCTAGAGTCTACGAAGTTGTGGTCCACAAACCAGTTGAAAATACTGACACTGTTGTTATACTCCATCCGCCTTGGAGCTTCACCCATATAATCCTGAAGCCACTTAACTGGAGAGGAACGATATGCTCTATACCCTATGGGAAGAGAAGAATGCAGGACAGGGCAGGATCACATCTCCAGTTACCCGTCACCCATGTCCAGTATCTAGTCTCTGAGAAACATCTCACCATTGAGGTTAGCTCGATATTCCTTAACAATCACTGTGTTAGAGAAGTAGGGATTGCTGCGGAAGAACAACCTGATCTTGAAGCGCTTCCTGGGATGCTTGAGTTTGGCCACCTGTCAGGATAAGATGGAGCATGCTGAGTTTTCACTAATGAGTCCACTTTCAACTGTTCAAAACTACTTCTGCTACTCACAGTGCCTTTTGCATAGGACTAGTCTGAGGCTCAAGGAACTCACCTCTAGGTTGGTCATGCAGCTAAGAATGTCTTCATCCTTATCACAGATGATGGGTGATATCTGGGAATGGTTCACAAACTACCTATCAAGGAACTTTCAGAAGAAAAACTGTGTGTGTTTGTGTGTGTGTTTCTGTGTGTGTGTGTGTGTGTGTGTGTACAAGAGAGCCAAAAGCAAGGGAAATATGGAAAGAACAGGCACTGCAAATGAGAAGCCATTTTTGTTGGGTGCTCCTTAACATATTGTTACGTAGATCTTAGGTCTTCCAAGACTTGTCCCAACATTTCTTTTTCACAACTCAGAAGAAATAAATGAATAGCAAGCATCACATCCTCAGACCTGTTTTACCATACAACACAATCATAAATATTGAACTTGGTTCCCATCATGTGGGACCAGAATTCAGACCTACACAATGCACAGCTGGGTTATTAATATTACTGGATCACAATGTGCTGTCTCAATGCATCCTCAAATAACAGTTCCTGCTGCATGTTAATCTTTACATGGTGGACTGAGGGAGGGCCTCTGTCCTCAGCAGTGTGAGAGCCCTGATCTTTGTGAGCTAAGCATGAACTGCCACCACACACTTCATACCTCTGTGTGCCACAGCTTCTTACTGGCAACCTGGCAGAAATGGCAAAGACAAGAGCCTCAGTTCTCTGACAGGATCCATACAGAGCTGGTGTTTCCTCTGAGAGCTACCTCAGGCATCATATCTGTTGGCTGTAGTCTTCCAACCAGTTCTCAATGACTGGGCTGGAGAATCAAACTGTTACCCTAAAGCCTCCAACACAGGGAAGACTGTGCTTCAAAGAACCTTCCTTCTAAGTTGGAAGAATAGCTTGACAATCGGTGGACTTATGCATTACAGTGTAGGTGGTAATTCAGTCAACATGCCCTGCAGTCCTCTCTGGAGTGTGTTTTAATGCCCTGTCGATGAAATTCATTTTCCTCACAACAGACACTTTCTCACAGTGGTGCATTTCCACAATGCTAACTCGGTAAACAGCTACACTCTCGACTGTGACCCGGCAGATAAAAGGATACAACTTTAGACCAGAAGTCAGGGATGTTCTGGATGATCATCCTTCTGCGTTCCATCAGGACCTTGCGTTTTTGCCTCAGCTTCTGCAGCAGCCTCTGCTTCAGCCTCTCACGGGCCCTGGTCGATGGATGTCTCCCAGGGCGCACTTGTAACTGGGGTGTCCCTGACCCAAGCGCCGGTGGGGCCAGCTGGTTCTCATGCCGCCTTTCCTGGTGTGCAACACAGACTGCTAGGAGCTCCTGCTCCTCCCTCTCCTCGACTGCTCACCTCCCTCCAGCACGCTCCTCCCACCTCCTGCTCAGCCACTACCCCACCACTTCAAAGTATACAGCAGCCATGTTGCTGCTGCTGTCGCCCAGCGGGGCCGGGCTGTCTCCCTCACCCACGGGCCTCACTTTCCTGGGGGGCCTCCTCAGAACGGACACGGAGCACCTTGTCACAGCAGTGGACACAAGCCGCCTGTCACCTGACGGCAGTGGTCACTGCGCAGGTCCTGGTGCCTTTCCCTCGAGGAGGATCCTTGTAGGGCCTATGTCCTAAAGCCCCTCTAGGCCCTTCCTTCCAGCCCCCCACCACCGCCATACTCCACCTCAGTGGACCCCGGGCCCGGGTGCGCAGCCGCTGCCATCCTGAACCGAGCCTGTGGACAAGGTCCCGACTTCTCCCTGCCTGAACACCGCCTGGGTCAGCCGAGGGCCCTCACTGTCTCCCGGAAGTGGCGATGTGCTAACACCAGGCGCATGCGCAGAGATCTCGGCGCTGACGCGGGGTGGGGCGACGCAGTGGGTGAAGTTGATCCCCGACCCGCCCCCAGCGTGCTGAGCTCTCCGGGGAAGTCCGGTGTGTGAGCACGAAAGCAAGTGTGTCCACCTGAGCCGCGCCCGGGCTCCCCGTGCTCAGGGAGGGAGCCTTTCCGGGGTGTGCCCAGCTTGGCCTTTTACCAGGGATGCAGGCTGCGGGTGAAAGGGGCAGACAGCAGCCCTCCTGCCCTTCACGAGCCTGCCTGGTTTCAGCCCTGCTTGTGGGCGATGTTTCTGGTGCAGACGTGCTGAGATAGCCGTTGTGGGTCAGCCAGAAGAAAAGCATGTGGAAGGACAGGCGCCCAGAGGGTCCTAACGTATGATTGCTCTGATGATGTGTCCTGTGTGGCTTTGGTGAGTCCCCTGCCCTTCCATACCGTTGGTTGCTAGATCCCCTGTCCTTAGGAATTCTATTCGGGCTTACTGGGCCTGTGGTGTAGACAAGCTCTTTGGCAATGTAGCATTTTTGCCACATTCCCGCCCTGGTCCTTATGTTGCAGGTAACTAAATGTTAGCACTGTTGGGAAGCTCGAGGCTTTCAGTCACAGCCTGTGGTGCCGTGATGTTGAAAGAACTTGCATTAGCTTGCTCACTTGCCTGTGCCACTGTCACGTGGCAACCTGGGTGTATAGGGAGTTAAAAGTTGGCATAAGTCCAGGGTCCATAGTCTGTTGTGTGGCTGGGAGGCTCGGGTGTAGTGTGAGGAACGGGGAAAGTAAAAATCCTTTTCGCCAACTTCTGGGGTATGTCATATATGGCGAAATCAGTGTTCCTCCACATAATTCTAGTTTATCTCTCTTGAGTGTGTAGGTTAGGTATGTGGAAGCAGGGCCACAGAGATCAAGGGTGAACAGTGTATACAAGTGCACACACATCAAGGAATACTCATGCATGAATCTGAGTGAGACAAAGACATCTCAACATGTTTTGTTTGTGCCTGGTCAGTTCAATTACACACCACGTGTGTGACAGGTACATGCTGGCAGAATGTGGGATTCTAGAGTTTGATCTGGGGCTCTCAACTGGAAGGCAGGGTCCAAGGTACTGGACCCTGTGGAGACAGTTTCCTACAGCATTAGAGAGAGGGTGGTGGTATTGGAGCAGGCGTGTCTCCAGGCGGACTCATAGGGGATGTCAGTGAGTGGGCCAAAATAGCAGCCGTATTTTGGTTCTTGTATGCAGTTTCTCACTCCTGCTATTGTTTGGAAAGCAACCCAGGGTTTCAAATGTCAGGTGTTGACAGAGCGGGGTCACAGAACACATGTCCAGGGGCCAGTGCCCTAGCCTAAAACCTCACCTCGCATCCACGAGGAGCCCATCTGGCCACCAGTTTGCATTGTGTCTGTTCCATTTCACATCTAGCTCCTGTTTGTAGTATGGTTAAGAAGCCCAGGATAGACCAAAGCCTAGGCATCCTGCACCCATGTGGAAGAGTTAGAAGAGGTTCCAGGCTAGTGACATTCAGTCAGCTCAGCTGCAGCCATTGTGACCTCTTGGGCAGTGAATTGGCAGATGGGAGATCTTTCTCTGTCTCCCCTTGTTTCTTTAAATCTGCCTTTCCAGTAAAAAGAAATAAATCCTTAAAACAACAATCACGTGTCCACGTGAGTAGTGAGCATGCGGTTTGGGAAAAGCTCTTGATGAGTTGCAGACTATGCCCTGTGTTCTTTAGGACTTAGATGCATGCCAGCTCTTTGAGATGTCCCGTCCAGCAGGACAGTCAACAGGGTCGCAACCAACCTCGGAGAGAATGGGGGGCAAGAGACATGAAGAATGGACAGCAAGACAGGTTCTCTGATCAGGCTGACTAATTTTGATTTTCACACACAAGGCTTTAAAATCTGCAAAACAGGATCTATGAGTGAGGGGAAGGAGGAAGCAGGGTCTGGGACATGATTTCACAGCTCTTTCTGGATAGTTATCTCTAAGAGTTCCTTATGCTCTCAAGAGGTGGGCATGGTTTCACAACTCTTTCTGGGTAGCTTTTCCCAAACCCCCTTATGTTCTCAAGAGGATGCTGGCAGGTACGGCATGAGCCAACATCCTGTCATGAGCACCAAGGGTGGTCAGAGCAGTGTAGTTTGCTAGATGACTTGTAAACCGCAGGGTGTCTTAAAACTTGGTTTCTCTTGCACTTTGCTAGCTGGTACTTTCCACTGACCTAGATCTATACTCAAACATGGCTTCAGTATGGCTATAATATATGGCTCCCACCATTAAGAGAAAGCAGTAGTTAAGCAGCATGCAAGAAATGTGTTCAATAACATTAGGCCTTTCAAATGTAGGCCAGGGAAGGCAGTGGGTTGGTTTGTGTTTCCTTCCTGGCTAACAAGTGTTGGGTGTTACTAGAACTGAGAGAGCTGCCTGCTGAAGTGTATGTGGGAAGGAAAAACAGACCAGTTGTGATGCCTGAGAATGGGATAAGGGCCAGAGGAACACGGGGCAGTGGTAATGGTTCCCGTGGTTTGCAGACATGAGGGCAGTGATGAAATTTGCCTCTGGGTTGTTCCATGGGAAATATCAGGTCATCTGCACACATGACTAATTTGACTTCCTCTTTTCCTTTATTATGCCATGGATTTGTTTTCTTCTCCTCCCTGTCAGGGTGGCAAATGTTGGCATCCTTGGCTTGTTTCATATCTGAGAGGAGGCCGAGCTTTCCACTTGCGATAAGAATGGCAACTGGTTTTGATATGTATCCTTTATATTTTGAGTAGAGTTTCTTGTATCGAAATCTAAGTTAGGCTGCATCATAAAAGAAGTCTGGCAGAGTTCTGTTCTGCTGACTAGTTACCCATCTACCTTTACTGATGTTCTCTCTTACTTATTTGTCCCTCAGTAGGAGCAGGGTGTGAAAGTCACCCATTGTTACTCTCCTGGGATCTGTCTCTGCCTTTTTATTTATAACATGCTGCTGTGTGCTTCAGGATATCATCTTAGGTATGTGTATATACTGATTCTCCATCGCTGAGTTTTAAACAAAGCTGCTTTCCCCGTCATTATAGGACATCGTGTTAGTTCTTTTGTAGCTTTTCAGTCTCTGTGTTGCTTTGTGAAGACTTTTCTGTTGTGATCTTGTAGGGTTATGCAGTTTTTTAACACTCACCTGAATTTAATCCTCCGGTTAGTCCAATTAACGCATTCACATTCAAGATTTGTTGTAGTGAATTCTCAAGCTTGTGTTTATGTGGATACTTATTTTCCCCTTCACAACTAAAGGAAAAATTGCAATGGACATAACATTTTTGATATCTTTTTCTTCTAAGATCCTTATACACTGTATACATTCACACTGCATGCTGGCCTGATAGCATTCTTCTGACAGTATTGCTGTCAATCTAGGTTTCTTTTTTTTTGTTTTTTTTTTTACTTTATATGGACACAGCATTTCCCTCCTACTGCCTTTCATCATCTGCTTGTCTTAAGAGTTTGTGAATTTTACTGCTGTATGCTTTGAACGCAATTTTTTTTTTTTTGATTTTGAGTGTTGTAATGATTTGAGCCTCTGGATCCACGTGGCTCATTTTAGGATCATTTAATACCTGGTGAAATTTCCAGGATTTCATTGAGCAGGTTATCTAATGTTTTTCTTCTCCATCAGGATTGCCCTGTAACACAGTGAACATCAAATGGAATTTGCAATTTTCCCATAATATTTTTTAAAGATTTATCTGTTTTTATTGAAAAGTCAGATGTATGGAGAGGAGGAGGAGAAGAGAGAGGAAGATCTTCTGTCTACTGACTCATTCCTGAAGTGACCGCAAAGGCTGGAGCTGCTTGGGTCCTAAGGCAGTAGCCTGGAGCTTCTTTTGTATCTCCCATGTAGTCTCAGCATCCCAATGGTATTGGCAGTCCTTATCTGCTTTCCAAAGCCACTAACAGTGAGCTGGATGGGCAGCAGACTTTCCTGTGCCCATAGAAGTCTCTGTGTGTGCAAGGTGAGGACTTCAGCCTCTAAGTAGCATGATGAGCCCTTTTCCTGTATCTTCATGTGTGACATAGGTATTTCAAAATCTTTGTCCCCACTCTCAGACAGCAGCAATTAAGCAGCTTATTGTGAACCAGCTAAAAATAATTTTAGGCCTTTCAAATGTGGACCTATTACAGCTGCCCCCCACCCATTTTATCTTTTTCACTTTCTGGCTAGTAAGTGTTGGATGTTAGTAGAACTGTGAGAGGTGCCTCTGGGATGTGGGTGGGAAACAGGAGCTGGCTAATATTGCTGTGATGATAGTGGGCTGAGAATGGGATCATGTGACCAAGCAACACGTGGCAGTGGCAAAAGTCCCTATGGTGGGCAGACATGAGGGCAGTGCTGAAATTTGCCTCTTTAGGTTTTCCCATTAACAGCAACATGTCCTCTGCACACATGAATAACTAGACTGCCTCTCTTGCTCTATTGTGCCAGCTACTTCTTTCTTTCTCCTCCCTGTAAGTGTGGCAGAAGTAGATATCCTTGGCTTGTTTTAGATCTAAGAGGAATTTCAGCGTCTGACAATGTAGTCTGATAAGACTGTTGATTAGATATATGTCCTTCGCAATTTTGAGAACAGTTCCTCTACACCTAATTAGTAAAGTTTTGTTTATTTGTTTATGATGATGGATTTTGAGTCCTAATGATGTGTCTATGTTCAGGTAGCCATCCATTTTTTTTTTCTTCATCCTATAGATACTATTGTTACATTCATTGATATACATAAGGTGATATGTATCTGTATTTGTTAGATGAATTTGTATTGCCTGTCATTTATGATTATTAAGGTTTTGGTTTAATTCTCTAGTATCTGCCTCACAGTCTTTTGTTTTCTTTTTTTCTTTTTTTTGCATGCTTAGTAGAGATATGGGCGATAGGTGTTTTCTTTTCTGTTTAAGTCACTCTGTTAAGTTTTGGGTTAAAGTATTACTACTCTCATAAAAGAATGTGGCAGAGTTCTGTTTGCTGACTCTATGCCAGTATCTTAACTGATATTCTTTCTTAATTATCTGACTTGATAGGAACAGGTTATGAAAGTCATCCACTGTTACTCTGTTGCTAACATTTTGCTTTGCAGCTCTGCATATTTTATTGGATGTATCTATATTTGATTTCTATACCTAGTTTCTACTGCAAGGGTTTTTTCTCCATATATAATACTATTTTTAGCTATTTTTGTAGTTTCTTTTCATGTAAAAATGGCAATTTATTTTTATTTATTATGCTGGATGATTTTTATATATTTTTATCACATAGCTTCATAGGCTCTGGGATTTCTCCTGCCCCCTCCCCAAATACTCCCCCATATGGAATTCCTCCATAGTGTTACAGTAGTATATTTCATAGCCTGTCATGTTTCCTTCATTGTGGGCATGGACCATGCGGAGAGTCCAGCTTCTTATTGTCCAGATAAATTCAGTAGTTTCAGTGGGAGACAATCCTTGGTCTGAAAGTAGAGCTGGCAGAATATCATCCCCTCCAGTGAGATGTCACTACTACACAACTTCAACAACAAGAAGAAGCATCGCAATTAACAACATCATGAAGTTAAATAACATGGTATTGAGTGACCAATATGTTAGAAAATGCAGGTTCTTAACCACATCCTCTAACTACTTCCTTGGCATCTCAATTTTAGTATCAACACAACCGGCTGCTATAGCCTTTTTTTTTTTTCTCCTAAGCTAACACGTTTTTGAGTTTAACCAAAATCGGAGTGGCACAGGAACACTGAAAGGATCAACGTTAACACCCATCATATATATAACAACTGAGTACAAACTTAACATGAACGTTTCTGTGCAGTTACATCTTGTTTAGCATTAACAGTCATAAATTGATAAATTCTTTTCATGAGACAATTAAGCCACAATTTTAACTTTGCAGCATATAGTGATTAAGCATGGTTTTACAGAACTTTGCATTTTAACAATTGAAGGATAGGAAAGTTTTAGGCAGGAGAGCAGGGAAATCCCAAACAACCCAGTGAGTGAGGAAGAATTTAACTCTACATCCTGCCTGGTAAAATCCAGGAGGAGCAAATAGGGAGCCTGACCAGTAAGTACAGGCTGAGCAATTATAGGTTAGTTGGCCTTTTCCTTGGCTGTTCCAGACTTTCTATATCAGTGTCTCTCTCTGTCTATCTGAACAGCCAAATGGGAAGCCTGGCCAGTAAGGTACAAGCTGAGTGATTATCAGCTAGCTGACCTTTGCTAGTCTCTGTCTATCTGAACTAATTTGGGGGCTCACAAGCAACCCTGATGGTCGGTGTAAGAGAGGGCTGGTAGCCAAGGCTGGAACTGGATAAGGACCTGAGAAAGCCCCTCTGCTAATGCAGAAGGAAATTTACAATCTTTCCTCTCTCTGGGTGCCACCTGGTTCTCCTGGCTGTAGTTCCAATGTCACCAGACCATATGAGAGTGTTTGGGGCTGCTACCATCCCGTGTGGGAAATCCCATAGGAAATGACTGACCTCAGAGTTCTCAGCCTGCAAGGGCATTCATATTCCTTGTGATCTCCTAAGCAGCTGGGATGCGGTTCTCGGTGTCCATACTGACAATCCTCGATGGAGTATCCATTGCTTCTGTGGCAAAAGCACTTGGGAGGCCTCCGGGAGTCTCCGGGACTAGGATACAGACCTCCTCTTATCCTCCTGTTCCACCCTGAGATCCGCTCCTGCTCTGTGCAGGCAAGTTCCTTCTAAGAGGGTGCCAGGTTTGTTCTTGGATCCCACCACAAATGCCTATGGTTTTTCTAATGTCTAAGGCTCTTAAGAATTTGTTATCTATAAATAATAAGTTACACTTACAGTCTTCCTCAAACATTCTAAGAAGGTGGAGAATTTCTCTGTGCTCCTGACCTGTAGTGGAACAAGAGGAGTATTAAACAAATTTAGTTGCTCAGTTCTTAGAGGCAGTTCCACTGGGGTTCCATCTTCTCTAGGGGCAGCATTGTATTCAAAGGAGCTGCTGCACTTCTGAGGCCAGATGAACCACAGGGAAACCCAGAGTTTTGAGGATCCATCAGGAAATCCTAGGGGCAAGAGCATAGCCTTTCCCATGGATTATCGTGTTCCAGAATATCAATCATTCAGGTATTTTATCAAATACACCATGAGATCAGGGACAGTTGTGCTTGGTGTGCCAATCTTTTAAAATCCCCCATATCACCCAGTGTTGGGAGGGGTCTGGCCTCTTCCTCCTCCATGTTTTTTTTCTATGCTCTTGTGGATTGTGCTGCTGCAAATATAGGATTACACATCCCCATCTCATGTGCAGATTTCATTTCGATTGCGTCTATTCCTAGCAGCAGCATAGCTGGGTCATATGGCAGATTTATTTGCAGTTCTCCAAGCACTCTATATCCGGGTTTCTAGAATGGTTGTATTAGCCTACACTCCCACCAGCAGTGAAGCAGGGTGCCTTTCTCCCCACTTCCACACCAGCAGGTGTTGTTCCTTGAGTTCTGAATGTAAGCAAGTCTCACTGGAGTTACTTGGTCCCTCAGCGTGTTTTTCATTTGTATCTCTCTGATTGCTAGGGAGCCTGAGCATCTTTTCATAGGTCTATTAGCCCTGTGAATCTGGCCTTTGGAAAATTGTCTGCTCATTTCCTTTGCCCATTTTGCTATACGTTTTCTTTCTGTTTGTTTGTTTGTTTGTTTTTCTGTCGCTCGGTTTTTGAAACTCTTTGTGAATCTATCACTTGTGTAGTGTGAAATACTCTTGTCTCATTCTGTTGGTTTCTTCTTGGTTGTGCTGATTGTTTCCTTTGCAGTGCAGAAGCTTTTTAGTTTGTTCATTTTGGCTTTGGTTGTCTTTGCTTTTGGCATTTTTTTCTAAGAAATTTTTCCCTGTTTCTATATCTTGGAGTGTGCTTCCTATGTTTTCCTTTAATAGTCTGATGGTTTCTGGGTGTGGATTTAGGTCCTTAATCCATCTAGAGCTAATTTTCATGTAATGTGGAAAGTGTGGGTCTTGCTTCTTAATTCTGCAAACTGCTATCCAGTTGTCCTAACGGCATTTTTTGAAGAGAGCAGGATTTTCGCCTGGATTGTTTTCAGTTTTCTTGTCAAAGGTTAGTTGACTACGCATGTGTGGATGCCTTCTGTCCTGTTCCACTGATCTTCTTCTCTGTTTCTGTAGCAGCACCAGACTGTTTTGATACACACTGCTTTGTAGTATGTCTTGAGGTCTGGAATTGTGATTCCTCCAGCTTGATTTCTATTTTTCAGGATAGCTTTCGCTATCCGTGGTCTTTTGTGATTCCTGAGAGACTTTTGTATCTTCTCTTCTATTTCTGAGAAGAATATTGTTGAGATTTTGCTTGGGATTTTGTTGAATCTGTATATTGCTTTTGGTAATGTGATCACTTTGATGATGTTGATCCTGCTAATCCAGGAACATGGTACGGTTCTCCATTTTTCAAGGTCTTCTTCTATTTCCTTTTTTAATGTTTTATTGTTTTCCTCATAGAGGCCTTCCACATATTTAGTTAACCTAATTCCAAAGGTATTTAAGATCCCTCTCCTCTATTAAAGGGGGCTGTACTTTCAAATTCCTTCTCATCCTTGGAATGTTTTGTGTATACGAGTGCCATCAATTTGTGTTCATTAATTTTTTTTATCCTGTTACTCTGCCAAAGTCTCTTATGAGTTCTAATAGTCTCTTGACTGAGTCTTTTGGGTCTCCTATGTAGAGAATCATGTCGTCTGCAAATAGAGACCATTTCCTTTCCTCTTTTCCAATTTGGATTCCTTTAATTCTTTTTTTCTTGCCTAATATCTCTGGCAAGGACTTCCAATACTATATTGAAGGGTAGTAGTGACAGTGGACATCCCTGTTTAATTCCAGATTTTAGTGGGAAGGCTTCCAATCTTTTTTTCCATTTAGTATGATGCTTGCATTGGGAGTTTCATAAATTGCTTTGATTGTGTTATAGAATGTTCCTTCTGTGCCTATCTTGCTTAGGGTTTTCAGCATGAAGTCGTGTTGGATTTTATCAGATGCCTTCTCTGCATCTATTGAGAGCATCATATGATAAAACAAAAGTGTATTGTTGATCTGTAGGATGAAAGGTTCGATAGATATCAACTAAGTCCATTTGCTCCAGAGTTTGGGTGAGTTCTGTGGTTTCTTTGCTGAGTTTCTGTTTCTGTGATCTGTCCACTGATGTTATAGGGGTATTATGGTCACCCACTATGATTGTATTGGAGTCTGTTCCTCCGTTTAAGTCTCTTAATGCTTGTTTCACGTTATTAAATGCCTTGGCATTTGGTGCATATATATTATGGTGATCTCTTCTTGTTGAATGGGTCCCTTGATCGTTAGATGGTATCCGTCTCCATCTCTTTTAATGTTTTTCACATCAATGTGAAAGGCTACCCCTGCACGTGTTTCCTTACCATTCACTTGGAATATCTCTTCCCATCCTTCAACTTTCTGTTACCTCTGATCTTTGTTAGTGAGCTGTGTCTCCTGTAAGCAGCAGATAGATGGGCTTTGCTTTTTGACCCATTCCTCTAATCTCTGGCATTTGATTGATGAATGTAAACCATTTACATTCAATGTTAATATGGATAGGTGGCAATTTGGTTCTGTCATCTTAGTAATGTGTTGTTCTTTGGTTGAGTCTTCTGTTGGCCTTTTCAGTGGGATGTTCTCCACATTTGCCTTTGGTTTTGGTAGCTGCTATTCCTTTCCTCGTTCACTAGAACATCCTTGGGTATTAGCTGTAGGGCTGGTTTGGAGGACACGGGTTCTTGGAGTTTTCCATATTGTGGAAGAATTTTATTTCATTTTCAAAGACAAAGGAGAGCTTTGCAGGATACATTATTCTGAGCTGAAACCTTTTCCTGTTTAGAGCCTGGAATGTTTCACTCCATTCTCTCCTGGTCTGCAGCGTTTCCTCTGAGATGTCAGCTGTGAGTTTGATTGGGGCTCCTCTATAATTCACTTGATTTTTTTTTCACGTGCACATTTAAGGATTTTTTCCTTGTGTTCAACTGAGCAGAGCTTGATTAGCATGTGCCTTGGTGAAGGTCGCTTTTGTCGACCCCATTGGGAGTCATGTGCCCCTCCTGGATGTTGTTTCCCAACTCTTGCCCTAGATTAGGAAAGTTTTGTGTATCATTTCGTTGAAAGCACCTTAAATCCTAGTTACTCTTTCTGCACCTTTTGGAGCTCCCAGAATTCTTATGTTGGGCCTTTTGATTGTATCTTTTATTTCCTGGATATATATCTATATTATATACAGATATATATAGATACATATTTTTTAGCTTGGCCTAGTTCTGCTTCCGTCTTTTTGCTTATTTCCACCTGGTGACAGGAAATATCTTTGAATTCTGATATTCTTTCTCCTGCTTCATTCATTCTATTTTTCATACTCTCCACAGTACTTTTAATTTGCTCCACTGTATTTGTAACTTCTGAAACGTCAGCTTTTATTTGATTCATTTCCTGTGTAACAAACAGATTCTTTACATTCTTTGAATTCTTGTGTTGTGTGCTTCTCACTGTTGGTCAGAAACCTTATACTAAATAAGCTTTATAGTAAATAGCCATATAAGAAATTTTCAGAATATTGTGTCCCCATGTTTTTCAATGTCTTCCTCAGTTAACTCTGAGGTTGTTAAAGACTTTTGTTCCTCTTCCAGGGAGTCTTCGGTAACACTCATTGTGCCTCTGTCTCTTCTTTTAAGTTTTGACATTGCAATCCTGTTTGGTATATTTTTCTCCTTAGTGCAGTTTTTTGTAACATTTATTTACTTTTATTACAAAGTCAGATATACAGAGAGCAGAGACAGAGAGGAAGATCTTCCGTCCGATGATTCACTCCCCAAGTGAGCCGCAACGGCCGGTGCTGTGCCGATGCAAAGCTGGGAACCTGGAACCTCCTCCAGGTCTCCCACGCGGGTGCAGGGTCCCAAAGCTTTGGGCTGTCCGCGACTGCCTTCCCAGGTACAAGCAGGGAGCAGGATGGGAAGTGGAGCTGCCGGGACTAGAACCAGCGCCCATATGGGATCCCGGGGCGTTCAAGGCGAGGACTTTATCCACTAGGCCACGCCGCCGGGCCCCCTTAGTGCAGTTTTCTAAGATGTGTTATCTACAGATCTAGAAGTCAATTTTTTTGTTTATTTGTTTGATCAGATTCCTGGGTTATAAAACACCAACTGTCCCAGATAACTGGTTTATCACCAGCACTGGTCTGGAGCACTGCCAGAGAGCCAGAGCTGTTAGCTTTCCCATCTGGGACCCAGATCCTGCAGGATGTGAAGCTGGTGCTGTCCTCTCTGTGGAATCAGCCAGGTGTGACTAGCTGGAAACGTACCCATTCCGGTGTTTGATCCCTCTGCTGTTAGCTCCGATCCACCGCCAGTCTGCCCTGCTGAGTCTGCAGCTCCTTTTCCGTTCGATGCTGAGCCATAGTATTTGGCAGGATTGGCCAGTCCCAGCCTGTCTTCACCTCCCGAGCGCCCCGTGCGAACCCAAGCTCCCACCTGGCTACTGCAAGGGCTGATCTGTGGCTGCCTCTGGATCCCTGGTTGTCACTGGAGTCCGGATCACAGCTCACAGGTGGCTGCTGGGTTTTCTGTTCCCTGTAACACCGTTCTGCCACCGTAACCTCTTCCCTGTTTCCAGGCGTTCTCCAGGTATCTGCTTGTTGACTTCCTGACCCCTAACTCTTTCTGGAATCTTCTCTCTGTGCTTTACCCTATCCAAAATTTTTCTGTCATCTCAAACATTGAGTTTCTGTCTTTTTGTGTGCTTGTTTTTTGGTGGTATCTTTGAGGGTTGTGGTGGTTTTATCCGTTCAGCTGAATTCAGGTTTCTGGTTGGTGATTTTAATCCATTTTCACTCACAATTACCATCAATAAGAAGTAATACTTGCATTTTGCTTGATGACATTTTAATCCACTGACGTGACAATCTGTCACTCACTCCCTACTGAGGTATCGTTTTTCAGTTGTTTTCTTCTTCTTCCTCTTCCTCCTCTGTCTGTTCTCCTATTTGGCCCTTCTTATTCAGCTCAAACGTCATTTTCTTTTATCATTTTCCTCTGTGTGTGATTTTCTCATTTATGTGCCCCTCTGTATTCTCTTGTAACTCACTGAGTTTATTAACACTCGCTATTTTGAATCATGTAACTGTCATTTCATAGAGATGTGATATTTTGGAGTTCTTGTTCAACCAAATTCCTATTTGCTTCATGTGTCCTCATCCTGGTCTGCTCATCTGATCTCCATGCCCATTCTTGTATAGAAAGTTGGTTTTATGGTTCATGAGTTTATGGTTGAGCTGCAATGCAGGGTCTCCAGAAGCATATTGCCTTGCAAGAAGAATTCCCTTATAATTTCCTGTTTTGTTCTAGGATCTGTTCTGAGAAGCCTTTGGTCACACTTACATCTTTCTAGGCTTCCCTGAAGCTTTCCTCTGGCACATTAGGGGTATCAGGTCATAGATTTAGATTCCTGCTCTGTAGGGTTAAGGTAATTATCTCCTTTTCTAGTTTGCACTCACAATCTCATTTACACATCATGCTTTGCTCAAAAGTCTGATTTTCTTTATTTGTTTGTTTGTTTCTCCCTGGACTGATTTCAGTATGTTTGTAACTATTAGTTGGCTGCTACATAATGTTTTTTGGTGTTCTTTTCTGTAGTCCATTCTTTTTTTTGTGAATCCTGATGTGTGTCTTTGTGCCAATTCCATGGAGTTTTGATAACCACTACTTGTCAACATATCATGAAGTCTGGTGTTATGTCTCCACTAAATTTTCACTGTGTAAGAACCAGAATGGTTTTGTTCTCAGTGTGGTGTCTTCCATATGTGCTGAAGTGATATGTATTTCTTCTGATAAAGGCCATGAGAAGAAAGCGATTTGAGCGTGCACGGTGTCCTAATGTCTAAAGGCCTTGCCTTGCTTGCACCTGGAAACCATGGACACCGGCTCCTGTCCTGGCTGCTGCAGTTCCCATTAGCTCCCCGCTCATGGGCTGGGAAAGCTATAGAGGATGGCACAAAGCCTTGGGTCCCTGAACTGTTTGGGTGACCAGAAGAAAGCTCCTGGCTGTTGTGTTGGG
Source organism: Ochotona princeps (assembly GCF_030435755.1). NCBI lineage: Eukaryota > Metazoa > Chordata > Mammalia > Lagomorpha > Ochotonidae > Ochotona > Ochotona princeps. Next base: position 11,663,436 of record NC_080866.1, read on the forward strand.
ATCAGCTCACCTCTGCCCATTGCAGCCACTTGGGGAGTGAACCAGTGGATGGATGATCTTTGTCTTTCTATCTCCTTCTCTCTATTGATCTATCATTCCAGGATAAATAGTTAAATCTTTTCCAAGAAGAAAGAAATAAAAGATTCAGGCAGCTTGCGATGGAAGCAGAAGGATGTGACGTGGGAGCCTCCCCAAGTGATACCACTTGACAAAGTCTGCAATTAGCAAACACAAGCCCTGTGACAGAGCCCAGGATGGAAAGTGTCAAGAGTGTTTGGAAGTGGACATCACTGAGAGAACAAACTGAAAGAGTCTGTATGCCTGGACTTCATGCTGAATCTCTCCATCCTGCTGTGCTGTGGTAATCCCGTGTTGTCCGTGAAGACATGTAGGCACTAATGGGGACAAATGTTTCTCTGAGAATAAAAACTGCTTGGCGAGCCAAGAGGTGTTCTTTCCTTCAGTTGCTGGGAGAGTTCCCTGAGGCTACCCTCATTGAATCTGCTCTTCTCTCTATGTAATTTTGTCTCGCAAGTATGCTCTGAGCTCCCTTCAGCAGTACTCAATGCCATGCGATTTTGGCCTGGGGAGTTTTCAAGGTGGAAGCATGCCATGAGTCGTTCAACTGAGGTCATACTGAATCTGTAGCTTGCTCTTGGGAGCAAAGACATCTTAATCCATACAACAAATATACAAAGCAGGCCTTTTTCATTTGTAAATTGGATGGAGCTCACAAGTTCTTTCTCTGGCATGGTGCCATTTGTGTATACAAAGTTTACTGACTTTTGTGATCTCTGGTAGTAGTCTGTTATTAGTGTATATTCTCTTGTGTGGACAAATCTTTACTTACTTTTATGGGATAATTTACTACTTATAAATTACATAAAGTTTCCTGTTTGCTCTGGTAGTAGTCTCCTGTTTGTGTAGGTAACTGTTTTATGTGCCTCCAGTGCTCTCCTGACTTCCTCTTTTGCATTGTGTAATCATCCATATTTCTATATCTTCTAGAATGTCTCTGGTTAAAACATCCAGGATATATTTAATGGCAGGACTAAGAATGTACATTTTCATCGGTTCAGTATCCTAGTGTTAAGTCCCTAGAAACTTTGCCACATTCAGTATGGTGCTGGGCTGTGAGTGCTAAATGTATGCCTTTAACATTTTGAGAAATATTCCTCATTACAGACTTTGCTTTAGATTTTGAACATGAATACAGGTTATTCCTATCTTTTTTTTAAGAAAAAAGATTTATGTATTTTTATTGTAAAGGCCAAAATACCTAGAGGAGCAGAGACACAGGGGAAGCTCTTCTGTCCAATGAGTCACACCCCAAGTGGCCACAATGGCTGGAGTTGAGCCAATCTGAAGCTAGGAGCCAGGAGCTTCTGCCTGGCCTCCCATGCCGATGCAGAGTCCCATGGCTTTGGGCCATGCTCATCTGCTTTTGCAGGCCACAGGCAGGGAGCTGGATGGGAAGCAGGGCCGCCAGGATTAGGAACAGCAGCCATATGGGATCCCATCATTCTCAAAGCAAGGACTTTAACCACCACACTATCACGTCAGGACTGCAGGTTGTATCTTTAAGAAATGCTTTTTCTGGGCCTGGCAGTGTGGCCTAGCGGCTAAAATCCTCACCTTGAACGCCCCGGGATCCCATATGGGTGCCGGTTCTAATCCCAGCAGCTCCACTTCCCAGCCAGCTCCCAGCTTGTGGCCTGGGAAGGCAGTCGAGGACGGCCCAAAGCTTTGGGACCCTGCACCCACGTGGGAGACCTGGAAGAGGTTCCAGGTTCCTGGCTTCGGATGTGCACAGCACCGGCCGTTGCGCTCACTTGGGGAGTGAATCATCGAACAGAAGATCTTCCTGTCTCTCCTCCTCTCTGTATATCTGACTTTGCAATAAAAAATAAATAAATCTTTTAAAAAAAGAAATGCTTTTTCTGTGTACTGAGATTATCATTGTTTTCCTTTTTTGATAGGCTATAGCATGTGTCACATTTATTGCTTTTCAATATCAAAGAAACACAGCATAATGATGCTTATGGTGAGCTGTGGGATTTGATGAGTAGTGTTTTCCTGAGGATTTTTGCAATCAGTTAATCAGGAATAGGTCTCTCTCTAGTATCACTGTGTTTTGTGATTAAGCAAATCAATGCACTTTGTGATTAAGCACAACATTCTTAGAAGTGTGAGAGGATTTGTGCTTTAAAATTCTTTGGAATGGCTAAAGAAGACTTGCTACTGATTCGTCTTGGAATTTATGGTAAAAGTTCACATTGAAGCCATCTAATCTGAGCTGCATTATGTGGCAACGGTCATAATTCCTTCATATGTAAGTACCTCAGTTATTTCTCTATTTAGGTTTATTATGTCATCATGGCTGAATAGTGCTATATATTTAGAACTTTCTCTGTGCTTGTCTGTTTCAAATCATCTCGTAAGATGACAACAGCATGGGAGTTTGGGGTTTGGGGTTGGGGACAGGGGGCTGTGTAATGCTGGCCCTGCTGGCAGAGGAGAGCAGAGGTGGTGGGTTGTGTGTGACATGGAGAGAGAGGCTGACAGAGTGTGTGTGTGTGTGTGTGTGTGTGTGTGTGACAGAGAGAGAGAGAGAGACAGACAGAGAGAGAGAGAAAGAGAGAAAGAGACAGAGAGAGAGAAAGATGGGAGTATTGGAAAGTGTGAGAGGTGGCAGGAGGGCAGCAGAGTCCTCCATAGTCTTAGCTCTGGCCAAGGCCCTGACTGGATGAGTCACTTCCACTGTGGCAGGGAGCCAGAAGCCAGGCACTTAACCACCCAGAGCAACCCAGCCAGCAGTCCGAATTGCATGGGTGTTGGGCTGTGCATGGTGTGGGGTTGAGCAGCTTGCACCACAGGTGCTCTCGGCTAGCCCGAGCTCCGCTCGGCTCAGGCAGCACCCTGTGAGCATGAGTAGGTCCTGGAGTGCTGAGGCAGACCTGCAGGACCCTGCCCACAAACTGTGTGCAGGCCTGTGGTTAGCCAGACCTGGAGAAGGGAACGTGGCAGTGTTCTGCTGGGTCTCCCGTGGTGTGGTGTAGCCAGAAGCACACTGCTGCCGGACTGCCGAGGTGGCACCGAAAAAGCAGCTCCTGGCAAGCGCAGGTTCAGGCTGCGGCCCAGAGCAGAGCATCAGGGTTGTCGGGAGTAGAATGTGCAACCCCTGTAATTCTGAGCATGGCTGCTGGTGCTGTACCTTGTGGGAGGGGAGGGCGGGCAGCAGAGGCCTGGTGAGCTGAGGTCCAGGCTGTTGGGCAGCACACGGGGCTGTGGAAGGGAAAGCAGTGTGACGCCTGCTGCAGGCTCCATGTTCAGTAGTGCCTCAGGTGTCTCCTTGACCCCAAGTGGATTACACACCACCTGAGCTGAGGAATCTCATCAACAAGCAGGATGAAGATGTGCTGAGCTACGTGGTTGGCTTGGAGGTGGGGATCCGGGTGTGTGTGTGCTGCTGGTGCAAGGGTTGGGTGTTGGCGAGAGTGGATCACGGGGCTGGACATTTGCTGGGAGGAAGCATGAGAATGTGACCGGGGGTGTGGAGAGAGGGGCGGCATGTGCCTCTGGGCACAGTGGGCTCACCGTGCTCCCCTTGGCAGGTCAAGGAGCTGAGCTGTGGCCAGGGACACTGCAGAATACGCTTTTGCTTCTGGCAGAACCCCTACTTCCGCAATGATGAGATCTGCAAGGATTACTGTCGCAGCGTGCGTGGTAGGCAAGGCCTAGATGGTGCAAGCGATTCGGTGGGTTTCCTGCCCAGCCATGGGTGCTTGTAGAGATCCCATTCCCGCAGGATACAGGGCTGTACGTTCCAGCGCAATCCAGTGGTTCTGTGACTGTGACGGTGAGCCACCCGCCTACAGCCCGGGCCCTGCCCACTCAGCTTCTTGGATTGGCTGAGGGACCATGCCTTCTCAGGCACCAACAGTGTTGCCTGGATGAGAGCACCCCTCATGTGCATCAGCTCACTCGACTCCAGAGTCTTTGCAAGCGTCAGGCAGGAGGCTAGCAAATTCTCTGCAACCCTCAAATCCCAAGGAAAGTCACAGAGGCACCAACCCAGGGAGTTGTCTGGGTTGAATGTGACAGGAAGCTTGCCTTGCTGGGTCATGTGTCCATCTGGTGTGGTGCCTTGCCCGCAGCAGGGCATTTGTGCTTCCAGTGACCTCTACAGCCATCTGCAGCAGGACCCAGTAAAGCACGCAGTAGGAAAAATATGCCATGCCTCCCAGGAGGGCAGGATTCCTGAATGTGCTCTTAACACTGTTCCCACAGGGTGCCTTGTGGGAATGTGTTGGGGACATGTCACTTTTCCTCCCAGGTAACTAGTACTTGAGACTTTTCCCTTAATTAGCCACCTTTTCTCTACAGAGGGCTTTATCATGTATCTCACAATTTTACATTCTTGGTGGCACTTTGTACCCTTAAATAACAACATTATCCTTCAGTTTGTTTATTCGTGCAAAACAATGTTTTTCAATATTGATAAGAACCCATCTCAATCAACCTATATTCTTATAAATATTGCATTCATATAAATTTTTGGGAAATTTTGTCTCTTCCCCTATCATTTCCTCATATGTTACCACTAATTCATCTCCTTCGTCTCTGAACAAACCAGTACTTGATGTAAGTATTATACTTAATTCTTATACAATGATGTATGCTATGCATGATTGAAATTACTTCCAGGCGTGCTAGCATTTTTCAATTCTCTTGTAACATTTTTAATAAGTTTACATTTCCCAAGTAAAGTTTTTAATAGGTTTACATTTTGGCCTCTTAAAATTTAGATTTGCACTCTTGTAAGACGGTGTTTAATATTTCATGTATTTCAAATCATGAAAAAAATGTATATGAGAATTTCTACTGTCATTAAGAGGTTTTTTGAATCAATCAGGCACAGAAATCTTGCCAGGCACTGAAAAAAACAGTAGTGCAATTAAGATTTCAAACAAAAAATAAATAACCCCCCAAGGATTTTTATTTATGCTGGTATTGAAGACATCATTGCCTATATTAGGATATCAGCACACTTTGTACTCTTCTCCCGAACTGTGGGCTAGTTTGCAATCCCACCAACAGTGAATAATCCAACCATTCCACTCATGGTCATTACCTATACCAAATGAAATCAGGGCATGAAAGGCTTATTTGTAACCCCATGGAATTAGCAAATCAATTCATATGAGCTAAGACAGAGATCCCAGAAGTCCCTCAAGAGTTGACAGTATGAAAGTAATGGGGCTCTTATCCACTATGGAATATTTCACAGTCATTTGAAATAATGACATCTGGGACGGGTGCAGCAAAGAACAGGAGAATCCTTTGACTGTAGTGCTGGCATCCCATATGAGCAGGGGTCTAGTCCTGGCTGCTCCATTTCCAAAGGAGCTCTCTGATTTGGGGCTAGGAAGGCAAGCAGAGCAAAGCCTGAGTGCTTGGGCCCAAGCCCCCATGCGGGAAACTTCTCTAAGAAGTTCCTGATTCCTGTATATTTGTATCAGTTCAGACCTGACTCTTGCATATGGTTACCAGTACAGTGCCCAAATGTGAGGAGGAGCATCACTAACCCCTTATTTGGAGCATTTTATCACAAGGCTTATGTTGTAGGAGCTGGACTCTACACAGAAGAACTCAAACATCCTTGCTTCCTCTTTTCTCTCTCCTTCCAATACAAAAGGGGTTTAGAAATACTTATTTCTGGAACTGCTATTTGAGGGCAGGGTTAACCCATCTCTACAATGGTCTTAGTTCAAAAACTGTACAGAATAGCAAATCCCAGGCTTGGAATAGGAAATCTTGTGTGGACTTGATCTACATTACTTTTCCCAATCTGGCACAGAATCACTAAAACACACACAACATGCACGTCACAGAATTTATTGTATTAGGTTGGGTTAACACCACTATTCCCATCTTGCACTTGAGGTCTGTATCTTCCTTCAGTGTTGAGCCAGACATGGTTGTATATTCCATACCAGAGCTTTGAGGGTTTTTACACATCTCCAACAGATTCAATTCTAAATGAAAAGCTCTCTGAAACACACAAATTCATATGGACACATATAATCTCAGAACAACACTAAATGCGTATCAAAATGGAAAGGATCTGCATTAGAAAGCTACCCCAACCTCACGTGTGACCCTTCATTAGTGCTCTCACAAGAGATTAAAATCTGTTTTCCCTTATTCCAGAGCAATTGCGAGTATTCACTGAAAGAATACATGGCCCAAGAAAACTAAACTAAAACGACATGTATCATTAAGACCTAAACTCCTAATGGGTCTAAGGGCTAAGACATAACCTAAATATTCATGGATATTTCTGGAATCAGTGATCAAAGAAACTTAACGTGAAACAAAAATATAACATGCTGGCATGGAGCCGAAGATGGACTTGACATGGATGGCCAGGGAGATGTCTGTTAAAGTGAAGTGATGCTTCAAGCTTGTTTTGTGTCTGAGTGGGTGGCCACGAAGCATGCCTACGTGTGTGCACACACACAATCATGAACAATTTTGCATCATACTTCTCCCCAAATCTGCTTCACTCTGATACCAAGGCTGACCTGAGTTTTGTGAATCCCTTTTGTCTCCACTAAGCCTCAGGTACACCGTTTGGGAAATAAGGGACCATGTCCCTACACACAAGCTCTTACCCAAGGTGACAGGCTGCTCATCACCTTTCTCCATTCCATCTTCAGATACCTGAGTCCCAAGGTAATATGGCAGGGGTTTGAGCCAAATATCCTTGTAGATTATCTGTTAGGAAAAAGGAGAAATCAGCTCACTGTTAAGTTGCCCTGGAACTTACAACATGCACTTAGAACTTTCCCAGTGAGCACCCACCTCAGCAATCCTGCTAGAGTCTACGAAGTTGTGGTCCACAAACCAGTTGAAAATACTGACACTGTTGTTATACTCCATCCGCCTTGGAGCTTCACCCATATAATCCTGAAGCCACTTAACTGGAGAGGAACGATATGCTCTATACCCTATGGGAAGAGAAGAATGCAGGACAGGGCAGGATCACATCTCCAGTTACCCGTCACCCATGTCCAGTATCTAGTCTCTGAGAAACATCTCACCATTGAGGTTAGCTCGATATTCCTTAACAATCACTGTGTTAGAGAAGTAGGGATTGCTGCGGAAGAACAACCTGATCTTGAAGCGCTTCCTGGGATGCTTGAGTTTGGCCACCTGTCAGGATAAGATGGAGCATGCTGAGTTTTCACTAATGAGTCCACTTTCAACTGTTCAAAACTACTTCTGCTACTCACAGTGCCTTTTGCATAGGACTAGTCTGAGGCTCAAGGAACTCACCTCTAGGTTGGTCATGCAGCTAAGAATGTCTTCATCCTTATCACAGATGATGGGTGATATCTGGGAATGGTTCACAAACTACCTATCAAGGAACTTTCAGAAGAAAAACTGTGTGTGTTTGTGTGTGTGTTTCTGTGTGTGTGTGTGTGTGTGTGTGTACAAGAGAGCCAAAAGCAAGGGAAATATGGAAAGAACAGGCACTGCAAATGAGAAGCCATTTTTGTTGGGTGCTCCTTAACATATTGTTACGTAGATCTTAGGTCTTCCAAGACTTGTCCCAACATTTCTTTTTCACAACTCAGAAGAAATAAATGAATAGCAAGCATCACATCCTCAGACCTGTTTTACCATACAACACAATCATAAATATTGAACTTGGTTCCCATCATGTGGGACCAGAATTCAGACCTACACAATGCACAGCTGGGTTATTAATATTACTGGATCACAATGTGCTGTCTCAATGCATCCTCAAATAACAGTTCCTGCTGCATGTTAATCTTTACATGGTGGACTGAGGGAGGGCCTCTGTCCTCAGCAGTGTGAGAGCCCTGATCTTTGTGAGCTAAGCATGAACTGCCACCACACACTTCATACCTCTGTGTGCCACAGCTTCTTACTGGCAACCTGGCAGAAATGGCAAAGACAAGAGCCTCAGTTCTCTGACAGGATCCATACAGAGCTGGTGTTTCCTCTGACAGCTACCTCAGGCATCATATCTGTTGGCTGTAGTCTTCCAACCAGTTCTCAATGACTGGGCTGGAGAATCAAACTGTTACCCTAAAGCCTCCAACACAGGGAAGACTGTGCTTCAAAGAACCTTCCTTCTAAGTTGGAAGAATAGCTTGACAATCGGTGGACTTATGCATTACAGTGTAGGTGGTAATTCAGTCAACATGCCCTGCAGTCCTCTCTGGAGTGTGTTTTAATGCCCTGTCGATGAAATTCATTTTCCTCACAACAGACACTTTCTCACAGTGGTGCATTTCCACAATGCTAACTCGGTAAACAGCTACACTCTCGACTGTGACCCGGCAGATAAAAGGATACAACTTTAGACCAGAAGTCAGGGATGTTCTGGATGATCATCCTTCTGCGTTCCATCAGGACCTTGCGTTTTTGCCTCAGCTTCTGCAGCAGCCTCTGCTTCAGCCTCTCACGGGCCCTGGTCGATGGATGTCTCCCAGGGCGCACTTGTAACTGGGGTGTCCCTGACCCAAGCGCCGGTGGGGCCAGCTGGTTCTCATGCCGCCTTTCCTGGTGTGCAACACAGACTGCTAGGAGCTCCTGCTCCTCCCTCTCCTCGACTGCTCACCTCCCTCCAGCACGCTCCTCCCACCTCCTGCTCAGCCACTACCCCACCACTTCAAAGTATACAGCAGCCATGTTGCTGCTGCTGTCGCCCAGCGGGGCCGGGCTGTCTCCCTCACCCACGGGCCTCACTTTCCTGGGGGGCCTCCTCAGAACGGACACGGAGCACCTTGTCACAGCAGTGGACACAAGCCGCCTGTCACCTGACGGCAGTGGTCACTGCGCAGGTCCTGGGGCCTTTCCCTCGAGGAGGATCCTTGTAGGGCCTATGTCCTAAAGCCCCTCTAGGCCCTTCCTTCCCGCCCCCCACCACCGCCATACTCCACGTCAGTGGACCCCGGGCCCGGGTGCGCAGCCGCTGCCATCCCGAACCAAGCCTGTGGACAAGGTCCCGACTTCTCCCTGCCTGAACACCGCCTGGGTCAGCCGAGGGCCCTCACTGTCTCCCGGAAGTGGCGATGTGCTAACACCAGGCGCATGCAAAGAGATCTCGGCGCTGACGCGGGGTGGGGCGACGCAGTGGGTGAAGTTGATCCCCGACCCACGCCCAGCGTGCTGAGCTCTCCGGGGAAGTCCGGTGTGTGAGCAGGAAAGCAAGTGTGTCCACCTGAGCCGCGCCCGGGCTCCCCGTGCTCAGGGAGGGAGCCTTTCCGGGGTGTGCCCAGCTTGGCCTTTTACCAGGGATGCAGGCTGCGGGTGAAAGGGGCAGACAGCAGCCCTCCTGCCCTTCACGGGGCTGCCTAGGTTCAGCCCTGCTTGTGGGCGATGTTTCTGGTGCAGGCGTGCTGAGGTAGCCGTTGTGGGTCAGCCAGAAGAAAAGCATGTGGAAGGACAGGCACCCAGAGGGGCCTAACGTATGATTGCTCTGATGATGTGTCCTGTGTGGCTTTGGTGGGTCCCCTGCCCTTCCATACCGTTGGTTGCTAGATCCCCTGTCCTTAGGAATTCTATTCGGGCTTACTGGGCCTGTGGTGTAGACAAGCTCTTTGGCAATGTGGCATTTTTGCCACATTCCCGCCCTGGTCCTTATGTTGCAGGTAACTAAATGTTAGCACTGTTGGGAAGCTCGAGGCTTTCAGTCACAGCCTGTGGTGCCGTGATGTTGAAAGAACTTGCATTAGCTTGCTCACTTGCCTGTGCCACTGTCACGTGGCAACCTGGGTGTATAGGGAGTTAAAGGTCGGCATAAGTCCAGGGTCCATAGTCTGTTGTGTGGCTGGGAGGCTCGGGTGTAGTGTGAGGAACGGGGAAAGTAAAAATCCTTTTCGCCGACTTCTGGGGTATGTCATATATGGCGAAATCAGTGTTCCTCCACATAATTCTAGTTTATCTCTCTTGAGTGTGCAGGTTAGGTATGTGGAAGCAGGGCCACAGAGATCAAGGGTGAACAGTGTATACAAGTGCACACACATCAAGGAATACTCATGCATGAATCTGAGTGAGACAAAGACATCTCAACATGTTTTGTTTGTGCCTGGTCAGTTACACACCACGTGTGTAACAGGTACATGCTGGCAGAATGTGGGATTCTAGAGTTCGACCTGGGGCTCTCAACTGAAAGGCAGGCTCCAAGGTACTGGACCCTGTGGAGACAGTTTCCTACAGCATTAGAGAGAGGGTGGTGGTATTGGAGCAGGCGTGTCTCCAGGCGGACTCATAGGGGATGTCAGTGAGTGGGCCAAAATAGCAGCCATATTTTGGTTCTTGTATGCAGTTTCTCACTCCTGCTATTGTTTGGAAAGCAACCCAGGGTTTCAAATGTCAGGTGTTGACAGAGCGGGGTCACAGAACACATGTCCAGGGGCCAGTGCCCTAGCCTAAAACCTCACCTCGCATCCACGAGGAGCCCATCTGGCCACCAGTTTGCATTGTGTCTGTTCCATTTCACATCTAGCTCCTGTTTGTAGTATGGTTAAGAAGCCCAGGATAGACCAAAGCCTAGGGATCCTGCACCCATGTGGAAGAGTTAGAAGAGGTTCCAGGCTAGTGACATTCAGTCAGCTCAGCTGCAGCCATTGTGACCTCTTGGGCAGTGAATTGGCAGATGGGAGATCTTTCTCTGTCTCCCCTTGTTTCTTTAAATCTGCCTTTCCAGTAAAAAGAAATAAATCCTTAAAACAACAATCACGTGTCCACGTGAGTAGTGAGCATGCGGTTTGGGAGAAGCTCTTGATGAGTTGCAGACTATGCCCTGTGTTCTTTAGGACTTAGATGCATACCAGCTCTTTGAGATGTCCCGTCCAGCAGGACAGTCAACAGGGTCGCAACCAACCTCGGAGAGAATGGGGGGCAAGAGACATGAAGAATGGACAGCAAGACAGGTTCTCTGATCAGGCTGACTGATTTTGATTTTCACACACAAGGCTTTAAAATCTGCAAAACAGGATCTATGGGTGAGGGGAAGGAGGAAGCAGGGTCTGGGACATGATTTCACAGCTCTTTCTGGATAGTTATCTCTAAGAGCTCCTTATGCTCTCAAGAGGTGGGCATGGTTTCACAACTCTTTCTGGGTAGCTTTTCCCAAACCCCCTTATGTTCTCAAGAGGATGCTGGCAGGTACGGCATGAGCCACCACCCTGTCATGAGCACCAAGGGTGGTCAGAGCAGTGTAGTTTGCTAGATGACTTGTAAACCGCAGGGTGTCTTAAAACTTGGTTTCTCTTGCACTTTGCTAGCTGGTACTTTCCACTGACCTAGATCTATACACAAACATGGCTTCAGTATGGCTATAATATATGGCTCCCACCCTTAAGAGAAAGCAGTAGTTAAGCAGCATGCAAGAAATGTGTTCAATAACATTAGGCCTTTCAAATGTAGGCCAGGGAAGGTAGTGGGTTGGTTTGTGTTTCCTTCCTGGCTAACAAGTGTTGGGTGTTACTAGAACTGCTCTAGAGAGCTGCCTGCTGAAGTGTATGTGGGAAGGAAAAACGGACCAGTTGTGATGCCTGAGAATGGGATAAGGGCCAGAGGAACACGGGGCAGTGGTAATGGTTCCCGTGGTTTGCAGACGTGAGGGCAGTGATGAAATTTGCCTCTGGGTTGTTCCATGGGAAATATCAGGTCATCTGCACACATGACTAATTTGACTTCCTCTTTTCCTTTATTATGCCATGGATTTGTTTTCTTCTCCTCCCTGTCAGGGTGGCAAATGTTGGCATCCTTGGCTTGTTTCATATCTGAGAGGAGGCCGAGCTTTCCACTTGCGATAAGAATGGCAACTGGTTTTGATATGTATCCTTTATATTTTGAGTAGAGTTTCTTGTATCGAAATCTAAGTTAGGCTGCATCATAAAAGAAGTCTGGCAGAGTTCTGTTCTGCTGACTAGTTACCCATCTACCTTTACTGATGTTCTCTCTTACTTATTTGTCCCTCAGTAGGAGCAGGGTGTGAAAGTCACCCATTGTTACTCTCCTGGGATCTGTCTCTGCCTTTTTATTTATAACATGCTGCTGTGTGCTTCAGGATATCATCTTAGGTATGTGTATATACTGATTCTCCATCGCTGAGTTTTAAACAAAGCTGCTTTCCCCGTCATTATAGGACATCGTGTTTAGTTCTTTTGTAGCTTTTCAGTCTCTGTGTTGCTTTGTGAAGACTTTTCTGTTGTGATCTTGTAGGGTTATGCAGTTTTTTAACACTCACCTGAATTTAATCCTCCGGTTAGTCCAATTAACGCATTCACATTCAAGATTTGTTGTAGTGAATTCTCAAGCTTGTGTTTATGTGGATACTTATTTTCCCCTTCACAACTAAAGGAAAAATTGCAATGGACATAACATTTTTGATATCTTTTTCTTCTAAGATTCTTATACACTGTATACATTCACACTGCATGCTGGCCTGATAGCATTCTTCTGACAGTATTGCTGTCAATCTAGGTTTCTTTTTTTTTTTTTTTTTTTACTTTATATGGACACAGCATTTCCCTCCTACTGCCTTTCGTCATCTGCTTGTCTTAAGAGTTTGTGAATTTTACTGCTGTATGCTTTGAACGCAATTTTTTTTTTTTTTTTGATTTTGAGTGTTGTAATGATTTGAGCCTCTGGATCCACGTGGCTCATTTTAGGATCATTTAATACCTGGTGAAATTTCCAGGATTTCATTGAGCAGGTTATCTAATGTTTTTCTTCTCCATCAGGATTGCTCTGTAACACAGTGAACATCAAATGGCATTTGCAATTTTCCCATAATATTTTTTAAAGATTTATCTGTTTTTATTGAAAAGTCAGATGTATGGAGAGGAGGAGGAGAAGAGAGAAGAAGATCTTCTGTCTACTGACTCATTCCTGAAGTGACCGCAAAGGCTGGAGCTGCTTGGGTCCTAAGGCAGTAGCCTGGAGCTTCTTTTGTATCTCCCATGTAGTCTCAGCATCCCAATGGTATTGGCAGTCCTTATCTGCTTTCCAAAGCCACTAACAGTGAGCTGGATGGGCAGCAGACTTTCCTGTGCCCATAGAAGTCTCTGTGTGTGCAAGGTGAGGACTTCAGCCTCTAAGTAGCATGATGAGCCCTTTTCCTGTATCTTCATGTGTGACATAGGTATTTCAAAATCTTTGTCCCCACTCTCAGACAGCAGCAATTAAGCAGCTTATTGTGAACCAGCTAAAAATAATTTTAGGCCTTTCAAATGTGGACCTATTACAGCTGCCCCCCACCCATTTTATCTTTTTCACTTTCTGGCTAGTAAGTGTTGGATGTTAGTAGAACTGTGAGAGGTGCCTCTGGGATGTGGGTGGGAAACAGGAGCTGGCTAATATTGCTGTGATGATAGTGGGCTGAGAATGGGATCATGTGACCAAGCAACACGTGGCAGTGGCAAAAGTCCCTATGGTGGGCAGACATGAGGGCAGTGCTGAAATTTGCCTCTTTAGGTTTTCCCATTAACAGCAACATGTCCTCTGCACACATGAATAACTAGACTGCCTCTCTTGCTCTATTGTGCCAGCTACTTCTTTCTTTCTCCTCCCTGTAAGTGTGGCAGAAGTAGTTATCCTTGGCTTGTTTTAGATCTAAGAGGAATTTCAGCGTCTGACAATGTAGTCTGATAAGACTGTTGATTAGATATATGTCCTTCGCAATTTTGAGAACAGTTCCTCTACACCTAATTAGTAAAGTTTTGTTTATTTGTTTATGATGATGGATTTTGAGTCCTAATGATGTGTCTATGTTCAGGTAGCCATCCATTTTTTTTTTCTTCATCCTATAGATACTATTGTTACATTCATTGATATACATAAGGTGATATGTATCTGTATTTGTTAGATGAATTTGTATTGCCTGTCATTTATGATTATTAAGGTTTTGGTTTGATTCTCTAGTATCTGCCTCACAGTCTTTTGTTTTCTTTTTTTCTTTTTTTTGCATGCTTAGTAGAGATATGGGCGATAGGTGTTTTCTTTTCTGTTTAAGTCACTCTGTTAAGTTTTGGGTTAAAGTATTACTACTCTCATAAAAGAATGTGGCAGAGTTCTGTTTGCTGACTCTATGCCAGTATCTTAACTGATATTCTTTCTTAATTATCTGACTTGATAGGAACAGGTTATGAAAGTCATCCACTGTTACTCTGTTGCTAACATTTTGCTTTGCAGCTCTGCATATTTTATTGGATGTATCTATATTTGATTTCTATACCTAGTTTCTACTGCAAGGGTTTTTTCTCCATATATAATACTATTTTTAGCTATTTTTGTAGTTTCTTTTCATGTAAAAATGGCAATTTATTTTTATTTATTATGCTGGATGATTTTTTATATATTTTTATCACATAGCTTCATAGGCTCTGGGATTTCTCCTGCCCCCTCCCCAAATACTCCCCCATATGGAATTCCTCCATAGTGTTACAGTAGTATATTTCATAGCCTGTCATGTTTCCTTCATTGTGGGCATGGACCATGCGGAGAGTCCAGCTTCTTATTGTCCAGATAAATTCAGTAGTTTCAGTGGGAGACAATCCTTGGTCTGAAAGTAGAGCTGGCAGAATATCATCCCCTCCAGTGAGATGTCACTACTACACAACTTCAACAACAAGAAGAAGCATCGCAATTAACAACATCATGAAGTTAAATAACATGGTATTGAGTGACCAATATGTTAGAAAATGCAGGTTCTTAACCACATCCTCTAACTACTTCCTTGGCATCTCAATTTTAGTATCAACACAACCGGCTGCTATAGCCTTTTTTTTTTTTTCTCCTAAGCTAACACGTTTTTGAGTTTAACCAAAATCGGAGTGGCACAGGAACACTGAAAGGATCAACGTTAACACCCATCATATATATAACAACTGAGTACAAACTTAACATGAACGTTTCTGTGCAGTTACATCTTGTTTAGCATTAACAGTCATAAATTGATAAATTCTTTTCATGAGACAATTAAACCACAATTTTAACTTTGCAGCATATAGTGATTAAGCATGGTTTTACAGAACTTTGCATTTTAACAATTGAAGGATAGGAAAGTTTTAGGCAGGAGAGCAGGGAAATCCCAAACAACCCAGTGAGTGAGGAAGAATTTAACTCTACATCCTGCCTGGTAAAATCGAGGAGGAGCAAATAGGGAGCCTGACCAGTAAGTACAGGCTGAGCAATTATAGGTTAGTTGGCCTTTTCCTTGGCTGTTCCAGACTTTCTATATCAGTGTCTCTCTCTGTCTATCTGAACAGCCAAATGGGAAGCCTGGCCAGTAAGGTACAAGCTGAGTGATTATCAGCTAGCTGACCTTTGCTAGTCTCTGTCTATCTGAACTAATTTGGGGGCTCACAAGCAACCCTGATGGTCGGTGTAAGAGAGGGCTGGTAGCCAAGGCTGGAACTGGATAAGGACCTGAGAAAGCCCCTCTGCTAATGCAGAAGGAAATTTACAATCTTTCCTCTCTCTGGGTGCCACCTGGTTCTCCTGGCTGTAGTTCCAATGTCACCAGACCATATGAGAGTGTTTGGGGCTGCTACCATCCCGTGTGGGAAATCCCATAGGAAATGACTGACCTCAGAGTTCTCAGCCTGCAAGGGCATTCATATTCCTTGTGATCTCCTAAGCAGCTGGGATGCGGTTCTCGGTGTCCATACTGACAATCCTCGATGGAGTATCCATTGCTTCTGTGGCAAAAGCACTTGGGAGGCCTCCGGGAGTCTCCGGGACTAGGATACAGACCTCCTCTTATCCTCCTGTTCCACCCTGAGATCCGCTCCTGCTCTGTGCAGGCAAGTTCCTTCTAAGAGGGTGCCAGGTTTGTTCTTGGATCCCACCACAAATGCCTATGGTTTTTCTAATGTCTAAGGCTCTTAAGAATTTGTTATCTATAAATAATAAGTTACACTTACAGTCTTCCTCAAACATTCTAAGAAGGTGGAGAATTTCTCTGTGCTCCTGACCTGTAGTGGAACAAGAGGAGTATTAAACAAATTTAGTTGCTCAGTTCTTAGAGGCAGTTCCACTGGGGTTCCATCTTCTCTAGGGGCAGCATTGTATTCAAAGGAGCTGCTGCACTTCTGAGGCCAGATGAACCACAGGGAAACCCAGAGTTTTGAGGATCCATCAGGAAATCCTAGGGGCAAGAGCATAGCCTTTCCCATGGATTATCGTGTTCCAGAATATCAATCATTCAGGTATTTTATCAAATACACCATGAGATCAGGGACAGTTGTGCTTGGTGTGCCAATCTTTTAAAATCCCCCATATCACCCAGTGTTGGGAGGGGTCTGGCCTCTTCCTCCTCCATGTTTTTTTTCTATGCTCTTGTGGATTGTGCTGCTGCAAATATAGGATTACACATCCCCATCTCATGTGCAGATTTCATTTCGATTGCGTCTATTCCTAGCAGCAGCATAGCTGGGTCATATGGCAGATTTATTTGCAGTTCTCCAAGCACTCTATATCCGGGTTTCTAGAATGGTTGTATTAGCCTACACTCCCACCAGCAGTGAAGCAGGGTGCCTTTCTCCCCACTTCCACACCAGCAGGTGTTGTTCCTTGAGTTCTGAATGTAAGCAAGTCTCACTGGAGTTACTTGGTCCCTCAGCGTGTTTTTCATTTGTATCTCTCTGATTGCTAGGGAGCCTGAGCATCTTTTCATAGGTCTATTAGCCCTGTGAATCTGGCCTTTGGAAAATTGTCTGCTCATTTCCTTTGCCCATTTTGCTATACGTTTTCTTTCTGTTTGTTTGTTTGTTTGTTTTTCTGTCGCTCGGTTTTTGAAACTCTTTGTGAATCTATCACTTGTGTAGTGTGAAATACTCTTGTCTCATTCTGTTGGTTTCTTCTTGGTTGTGCTGATTGTTTCCTTTGCAGTGCAGAAGCTTTTTAGTTTGTTCATTTTGGCTTTGGTTGTCTTTGCTTTTGGCATTTTTTTCTAAGAAATTTTTCCCTGTTTCTATATCTTGGAGTGTGCTTCCTATGTTTTCCTTTAATAGTCTGATGGTTTCTGGGTGTGGATTTAGGTCCTTAATCCATCTAGAGCTAATTTTCATGTAATGTGGAAAGTGTGGGTCTTGCTTCTTAATTCTGCAAACTGCTATCCAGTTGTCCTAACGGCATTTTTTGAAGAGAGCAGGATTTTCGCCTGGATTGTTTTCAGTTTTCTTGTCAAAGGTTAGTTGACTACGCATGTGTGGATGCCTTCTGTCCTGTTCCACTGATCTTCTTCTCTGTTTCTGTAGCAGCACCAGACTGTTTTGATACACACTGCTTTGTAGTATGTCTTGAGGTCTGGAATTGTGATTCCTCCAGCTTGATTTCTATTTTTCAGGATAGCTTTCGCTATCCGTGGTCTTTTGTGATTCCTGAGAGACTTTTGTATCTTCTCTTCTATTTCTGAGAAGAATATTGTTGAGATTTTGCTTGGGATTTTGTTGAATCTGTATATTGCTTTTGGTAATGTGATCACTTTGATGATGTTGATCCTGCTAATCCAGGAACATGGTACGGTTCTCCATTTTTCAAGGTCTTCTTCTATTTCCTTTTTTAATGTTTTATTGTTTTCCTCATAGAGGCCTTCCACATATTTAGTTAACCTAATTCCTAGGTATTTGAGATCCCTCTCCTCTATTAAAGGGGGCTGTACTTTCAAATTCCTTCTCATCCTTGGAATGTTTTGTGTATACGAGTGCCATCAATTTGTGTTCATTAATTTTTTTTATCCTGTTACTCTGCCAAAGTCTCTTATGAGTTCTAATAGTCTCTTGACTGAGTCTTTTGGGTCTCCTATGTAGAGAATCATGTCGTCTGCAAATAGAGACCATTTCCTTTCCTCTTTTCCAATTTGGATTCCTTTAATTCTTTTTTTCTTGCCTAATATCTCTGGCAAGGACTTCCAATACTATATTGAAGGGTAGTAGTGACAGTGGACATCCCTGTTTAATTCCAGATTTTAGTGGGAAGGCTTCCAATCTTTTTTTCCATTTAGTATGATGTTTGCATTGGGAGTTTCATAAATTGCTTTGATTGTGTTATAGAATGTTCCTTCTGTGCCTATCTTGCTTAGGGTTTTCAGCATGAAGTCGTGTTGGATTTTATCAGATGCCTTCTCTGCATCTATTGAGAGCATCATATGATAAAACAAAAGTGTATTGTTGATCTGTAGGATGAAAGGTTCGATAGATATCAACTAAGTCCATTTGCTCCAGAGTTTGGGTGAGTTCTGTGGTTTCTTTGCTGAGTTTCTGTTTCTGTGATCTGTCCACTGATGTTATAGGGGTATTATGGTCACCCACTATGATTGTATTGGAGTCTGTTCCTCCGTTTAAGTCTCTTAATGCTTGTTTCACGTTATTAAATGCCTTGGCATTTGGTGCATATATATTATGGTGATCTCTTCTTGTTGAATGGGTCCCTTGATCGTTAGATGGTATCCGTCTCCATCTCTTTTAATGTTTTTCACATCAATGTGAAAGGCTACCCCTGCACGTGTTTCCTTACCATTCACTTGGAATATCTCTTCCCATCCTTCAACTTTCTGTTACCTCTGATCTTTGTTAGTGAGCTGTGTCTCCTGTAAGCAGCAGATAGATGGGCTTTGCTTTTTGACCCATTCCTCTAATCTCTGGCATTTGATTGATGAATGTAAACCATTTACATTCAATGTTAATATGGATAGGTGGCAATTTGGTTCTGTCATCTTAGTAATGTGTTGTTCTTTGGTTGAGTCTTCTGTTGGCCTTTTCAGTGGGATGTTCTCCACATTTGCCTTTGGTTTTGGTAGCTGCTATTCCTTTCCTCGTTCACTAGAACATCCTTGGGTATTAGCTGTAGGGCTGGTTTGGAGGACACGGGTTCTTGGAGTTTTCCATATTGTGGAAGAATTTTATTTCATTTTCAAAGACAAAGGAGAGCTTTGCAGGATACATTATTCTGAGCTGAAACCTTTTCCTGTTTAGAGCCTGGAATGTTTCACTCCATTCTCTCCTGGTCTGCAGCGTTTCCTCTGAGATGTCAGCTGTGAGTTTGATTGGGGCTCCTCTATAATTCACTTGATTTTTTTTTCACGTGCACATTTAAGGATTTTTTCCTTGTGTTCAACTGAGCAGAGCTTGATTAGCATGTGCCTTGGTGAAGGTCGCTTTTGTCGACCCCATTGGGAGTCATGTGCCCCTCCTGGATGTTGTTTCCCAACTCTTGCCCTAGATTAGGAAAGTTTTGTGTATCATTTCGTTGAAAGCACCTTAAATCCTAGTTACTCTTTCTGCACCTTTTGGAGCTCCCAGAATTCTTATGTTGGGCCTTTTGATTGTATCTTTTATTTCCTGGATATATATCTATATTATATACAGATATATATAGATACATATTTTTTAGCTTGGCCTAGTTCTGCTTCCGTCTTTTTGCTTATTTCCACCTGGTGACAGGAAATATCTTTGAATTCTGATATTCTTTCTCCTGCTTCATTCATTCTATTTTTCATACTCTCCACAGTACTTTTAATTTGCTCCACTGTATTTGTAACTTCTGAAACGTCAGCTTTTATTTGATTCATTTCCTGTGTAACAAACAGATTCTTTACATTCTTTGAATTCTTGTGTTGTGTGCTTCTCACTGTTGGTCAGAAACCTTATACTAAATAAGCTTTATAGTAAATAGCCATATAAGAAATTTTCAGAATTCTGTGTCCCCATGTTTTTCAATGTCTTCCTCAGTTAACTCTGAGGTTGTTAAAGACTTTTGTTCCTCTTCCAGGGAGTCTTCGGTAACACTCATTGTGCCTCTGTCTCTTCTTTTAAGTTTTGACATTGCAATCCTGTTTGGTATATTTTTCTCCTTAGTGCAGTTTTTTGTAACATTTATTTACTTTTATTACAAAGTCAGATATACAGAGAGCAGAGACAGAGAGGAAGATCTTCCGTCCGATGATTCACTCCCCAAGTGAGCCGCAACGGCCGGTGCTGTGCCGATGCAAAGCTGGGAACCTGGAACCTCCTCCAGGTCTCCCACGCGGGTGCAGGGTCCCAAAGCTTTGGGCTGTCCGCGACTGCCTTCCCAGGTACAAGCAGGGAGCAGGATGGGAAGTGGAGCTGCCGGGACTAGAACCAGCGCCCATATGGGATCCCGGGGCGTTCAAGGCGAGGACTTTATCCACTAGGCCACGCCGCCGGGCCCCCTTAGTGCAGTTTTCTAAGATGTGTTATCTACAGATCTAGAAGTCAATTTTTTTGTTTATTTGTTTGATCAGATTCCTGGGTTATAAAACACCAACTGTCCCAGATAACTGGTTTATCACCAGCACTGGTCTGGAGCACTGCCAGAGAGCCAGAGCTGTTAGCTTTCCCATCTGGGACCCAGATCCTGCAGGATGTGAAGCTGGTGCTGTCCTCTCTGTGGAATCAGCCAGGTGTGACTAGCTGGAAACGTACCCATTCCGGTGTTTGATCCCTCTGCTGTTAGCTCCGATCCACCGCCAGTCTGCCCTGCTGAGTCTGCAGCTCCTTTTCCGTTCGATGCTGAGCCATAGTATTTGGCAGGATTGGCCAGTCCCAGCCTGTCTTCACCTCCCGAGCGCCCCGTGCGAACCCAAGCTCCCACCTGGCTACTGCAAGGGCTGATCTGTGGCTGCCTCTGGATCCCTGGTTGTCACTGGAGTCCGGATCACAGCTCACAGGTGGCTGCTGGGTTTTCTGTTCCCTGTAACACCGTTCTGCCACCGTAACCTCTTCCCTGTTTCCAGGCGTTCTCCAGGTATCTGCTTGTTGACTTCCTGACCCCTAACTCTTTCTGGAATCTTCTCTCTGTGCTTTACCCTATCCAAAATTTTTCTGTCATCTCAAACATTGAGTTTCTGTCTTTTTGTGTGCTTGTTTTTTGGTGGTATCTTTGAGGGTTGTGGTGGTTTTATCCGTTCAGCTGAATTCAGGTTTCTGGTTGGTGATTTTAATCCATTTTCACTCACAATTACCATCAATAAGAAGTAATACTTGCATTTTGCTTGATGACATTTTAATCCACTGACGTGACAATCTGTCACTCACTCCCTACTGAGGTATCGTTTTTCAGTTGTTTTCTTCTTCTTCCTCTTCCTCCTCTGTCTGTTCTCCTATTTGGCCCTTCTTATTCAGCTCAAACGTCATTTTCTTTTATCATTTTCCTCTGTGTGTGATTTTCTCATTTATGTGCCCCTCTGTATTCTCTTGTAACTCACTGAGTTTATTAACACTCGCTATTTTGAATCATGTAACTGTCATTTCATAGAGATGTGATATTTTGGAGTTCTTGTTCAACCAAATTCCTATTTGCTTCATGTGTCCTCATCCTGGTCTGCTCATCTGATCTCCATGCCCATTCTTGTATAGAAAGTTGGTTTTATGGTTCATGAGTTTATGGTTGAGCTGCAATGCAGGGTCTCCAGAAGCATGTTGCCTTGCAAGAAGAATTCCCTTATAATTTCCTGTTTTGTTCTAGGATCTGTTCTGAGAAGCCTTTGGTCACACTTACA
Source organism: Ochotona princeps (assembly GCF_030435755.1). NCBI lineage: Eukaryota > Metazoa > Chordata > Mammalia > Lagomorpha > Ochotonidae > Ochotona > Ochotona princeps. Next base: position 11,685,007 of record NC_080866.1, read on the forward strand.
TCTTTCTAGGCTTCCCTGAAGCTTTCCTCTGGCACATTAGGGGTATCAGGTCATAGATTTAGATTCCTGCTCTGTAGGGTTAAGGTAATTATCTCCTTTTCTAGTTTGCACTCACAATCTCATTTACACATCATGCTTTGCTCAAAAGTCTGATTTTCTTTATTTGTTTGTTTGTTTCTCCCTGGACTGATTTCAGTATGTTTGTAACTATTAGTTGGCTGCTACATAATGTTTTTTGGTGTTCTTTTCTGTAGTCCATTCTTTTTTTGTGAATCCTGATGTGTGTCTTTGTGCCAATTCCATGGAGTTTTATAACCACTACTTGTCAACATATCATGAAGTCTGGTGTTATGTCTCCACTAAATTTTCACTGTGTAAGAACCAGAATGGTTTTGTTCTCAGTGTGGTGTCTTCCATATGTGCTGAAGTGATATGTATTTCTTCTGATAAAGGCCATGAGAAGAAAGCGATTTGAGCGTGCACGGTGTCCTAATGTCTAAAGGCCTTGCCTTGCTTGCACCTGGAAACCATGGACACCGGCTCCTGTCCTGGCTGCTGCAGTTCAAATTAGTTCCCCGCTCATGGGCTGGGAAAGCTATAGAGGATGGCACAAAGCCTTGGGTCCCTGAACTGTTTGGGGAGCAGAAGAAAGCTCCTGGCTGTTGTGTTGGGATCAGCTCACCTCTGCCCATTGCAGCCACTTGGGGAGTGAACCAGTGGATGGATGATCTTTGTCTTTCTATCTCCTTCTCTCTATTGATCTATCATTCCAGGATAAATAGTTAAATCTTTTCCAAGAAGAAAGAAATAAAAGATTCAGGCAGCTTGCGATGGGAGCAGAAGGATGTGACGTGGGAGCCTCCCCAAGTGATACCACTTGACAAAGTCTGCAATTAGCAAACACAAGCCCTGTGACAGAGCCCAGGATGGAAAGTGTCAAGAGTGTTTGGAAGTGGACATCACTGAGAGAACAAACTGAAAGAGTCTGTATGCCTGGAACTTCATGCTGAATCTCTCCATCCTGCTGTGCTGTGGTAATCCCGTGTTGTCCGTGAAGACATGTAGGCACTAATGGGGACAAATGTTTCTCTGAGAATAAAAACTGCTTGGCGAGCCAAGAGGTGTTCTTTCCTTCAGTTGCTGGGAGAGTTCCCTGAGGCTACCCTCATTGAATCTGCTCTTCTCTCTATGTAATTTTGTCTCGCAAGTATGCTCTGAGCTCCCTTCAGCAGTACTCAATGCCATGCGATTTTGGCCTGGGGAGTTTTCAAGGTGGAAGCATGCCATGAGTAGTTCAACTGAGGTCATACTGAATCTGTAGCTTGCTCTTGGGAGCAAAGACATCTTAATCCATACAACAAATATACAAAGCAGGCCTTTTTCATTTGTAAATTGGATGGAGCTCACAAGTTCTTTCTCTGGCATAGTGCCATTTGTGTATACAAAGTTTACTGACTTTTGTGATCTCTGGTAGTAGTCTGTTATTAGTGTATATTCTCTTGTGTGGACAAATCTTTACTTACTTTTATGGGATAATTTACTACTTATAAATTACATAAAGTTTCCTGTTTGCTCTGGTAGTAGTCTCCTGTTTGTGTAGGTAACTGTTTCATGTGCCTCCAGTGCTCTCCTGACTTCCTCTTTTGCATTGTGTAATCATCCATATTTCTATATCTTCTAGAATGTCTCTGGTTAAAACATCCAGGATATATTTAATGGCAGGACTAAGAATGTACATTTTTATCGGTTCAGTATCCTAGTGTTAAGTCCCTAGAAACTTTGCCACATTCAATATGGTGCTGGGCTGTGAGTGCTAAATGTATGCCTTTAACCTTTTGAGAACTATTCCTCATTACAGACTTTGCTTTAGATTTTGAACATGAATACAGGTTATTCCTATCTTTTTTTTAAGAAAAAAGATTTATGTATTTTTATTGTAAAGGCCAATATACCTAGAGGAGCAGAGACACAGGGGAAGCTCTTCTGTCCAATGAGTCACACCCCAAGTGGCCACAATGGCTGGAGTTGAGCCAATCTGAAGCTAGGAGCCAGGAGCTTCTGCCTGGCCTCCCATGCCGATGCAGAGTCCCATGGCTTTGGGCCATGCTCATCTGCTTTTGCAGGCCACAGGCAGGGAGCTGGATGGGAAGCAGGGCCGCCAGGATTAGGAACAGCAGCCATATGGGATCCCATCATTCTCAAAGCAAGGACTTTAACCACCACACTATCACGTCAGGCCTGCAGGTTGTATCTTTAAGAAATGCTTTTTCTGGGCCTGGCAGTGTGGCCTAGCGGCTAAAATCCTCACCTTGAACGCCCCGGGATCCCATATGGGTGCCGGTTCTAATCCCAGCAGCTCCACTTCCCAGCCAGCTCCCAGCTTGTGGCCTGGGAAGGCAGTCGAGGATGGCCCAAAGCTTTGGGACCCTGCACCCACATGGGAGACCTGGAAGAGGTTCCAGGTTCCTGGCTTCGGATGTGCACAGCACCGGCCATTGCGCTCACTTGGGGAGTGAATCATCGGACAGAAGATCTTCCTGTCTCTCCTCCTCTCTGTATATCTGACTTTGTAATAAAAAATAAATAAATCTTTTAAAAAAAGAAATGCTTTTTCTGTGTACTGAGATTATCATTGTTTTCCTTTTTTGATAGGCTATAGCATGTGTCACATTTATTGCTGTTCAATATCAAAGAAACACAGCATAATGATGCTTATGGTGAGCTGTGGGATTTGATGAGTAGTGTTTTCCTGAGGATTTTTGCAATCAGTTAATCAGGAATAGGTCTCTCTCTAGTATCACTGTGTTTTGTGATTAAGCAAATCAATGCACTTTGTGATTAAGCACAACATTCTTAGAAGTGTGAGAGGATTTGTGCCTTAAAATTCTTTGGAATGGCTAAAGAAGACTTGCTACTGATTCGTCTTGGAATTTATGGTAAAAGTTCACATTGAAGCCATCTAATCTGAGCTGCATTATGTGGCAACGGTCATAATTCCTTCATATGTAAGTACCTCAGTTATTTCTCTATTTAGGTTTATTATGTCATCATGGCTGAATAGTGCTATATATTTAGAACTTTCTCTGTGCTTGTCTGTTTCAAATCATCTCGTAAGATGACAACAGCATGGGAGTTTGGGGTTTGGGGTTGGGGACAGGGGGCTGTGTAATGCTGGCCCTGCTGGCAGAGGAGAGCAGAGGTGGTGGGTTGTGTGTGACATGGAGAGAGAGGCTGACAGAGTGTGTGTGTGTGTGTGTGTGTGTGTGTGTGACAGAGAGAGAGAGAGACAGACAGAGGGAGAGAGAAAGAGAGAAAGAGACAGAGAGAGAGAAAGATGGGAGTATTGGAAAGTGTGAGAGGTGGCAGGAGGGCAGCAGAGTCCTCCATAGTCTTAACTCTGGCCAAGGCCCTGACTGGATGAGTCACTTCCACTGTGGCAGGGAGCCAGAAGCCAGGCACTTAACCACCCAGAGCAACCCAGCCAGCAGTCCGAATTGCATGGGTGTTGGGCTGTGCATGGTGTGGGGTTGAGCAGCTTGCACCACAGGTGCTCTCGGCTAGCCTGAGCTCTGCTCGGCTCAGGCAGCACCCTGTGAGCATGAGTAGGTCCTGGAGTGCTGAGGCAGACCTGCAGGACCCTGCCCACGAACTGTGTGCAGGCCTGTGGTTAGCCAGACCTGGAGAAGGGAACGTGGCAGTGTTCTGCTGGGTCTCCCGTGGTGTGGTGTAGCCAGAAGCACACTGCTGCTGGACTGCCGAGGTGGCACCGAAAAAGCAGCTCCTGGCAAGCGCAAGTTCAGGCTGCGGCCCAGAGCAGAGCATCAGGGTTGTCGGGAGTAGAATGTGCAACCCCTGTAATTCTGAGCATGGCTGCTGGTGCTGTACCTTGTGGGAGGGGAGGGCGGGCAGCAGAGGCCTGGTGAGCTGAGGTCCAGGCTGTTGGGCAGCACATGGGGCTGTGGAAGGGAAAGCAGTGTGACGCCTGCTGCAGGCTCCATGTTCAGTAGTGCCTCAGGTGTCTCCTTGACCCCAAGTGGATTACACACCACCTGAGCTGAGGAATCTCATCAACAAGCAGGATGAAGATGTGCTGAGCTACGTGGTTGGCTTGGAGGTGGGGATCCGGGTGTGTGTGTGCTGTTGGTGCAAGGGTTGGGTGTTGGCGAGAGTGGATCACGGGGCTGGACGTTTGCTGGGAGGAAGCATGAGAATGTGACCGGGGGTGTGGAGAGAGGGGCGGCATGTGCCTCTGGGCACAGTGGGCTCACCGTGCTCCCCTTGGCAGGTCAAGGAGCTGAGCTGTGGCCAGGGACACTGCAGAATACGCTTTTGCTTCTGGCAGAACCCCTACTTCCGCAATGATGAGATCTGCAAGGATTACTGTCGCAGCGTGCGTGGTAGGCAAGGCCTAGATGGTGCAAGCGATTCGGTGGGTTTCCTGCCCAGCCATGGGTGCTTGTAGAGATCCCATTCCCGCAGGATACAGGGCTGTACGTTCCAGCGCGATCCAGTGGTTCTGTGACTGTGACGGTGAGCCACCCGCCTACAGCCCGGGCCCTGCCCACTCAGCTTCTTGGATTGGCTGAGGGACCATGCCTTCTCAGGCACCAACAGTGTTGCCTGGATGAGAGCACCCCTCATGTGCATCAGCTCACTCGACTCCAGAGCCTTTGCAAGCGTCAGGCAGGAGGCTATCAAATTCTCTGCAACCCTCAAATCCCAAGGAAAGTCACAGAGGCACCAACCCAGGGAGTTGTCTGGGTTGAATGTGACAGGAAGCTTGCCTTGCTGGGTCATGTGTCCATCTGGTGTGGTGCCTTGCCCGCAGCAGGGCATTTGTGCTTCCAGTGACCTCTACAGCCATCTGCAGCAGGACCCAGTAAAGCACGCAGTAGGAAAAATATGCCATGCCTCCCAGGAGGGCAGGATTCCTGAATGTGCTCTTAACACTGTTCCCACAGGGTGCCTTGTGGGAATGTGTTGGGGACATGTCACTTTTCCTCCCAGGTAACTAGTACTTGAGACTTTTCCCTTAATTAGCCACCTTTTCTCTACAGAGGGCTTTATCATGTATCTCACAATTTTACATTCTTGGTGGCACTTTGTACCCTTAAATAACAACATTATCCTTCAGTTTGTTTATTCGTGCACAACAATGTTTTTCAATATTGATAAGAACCCATCTCAATCAACCTATATTCTTATAAATATTGCATTCATATAAATTTTTGGGAAATTTTGTCTCTTCCCCTATCATTTGCTCATATGTTACCACTAATTCATCTCCTTCGTCTCTGAACAAACCAGTACTTGATGTGTTATACTTAATTCTTATACAATGATGTATGCTATGCATGATTGAAATTACTTCCAGGCATGCTAGCATTTTTCAATTCTCTTGTAACATTTTTAATAAGTTTACATTTCCCAAGTAAAGTTTTTAATAGGTTTACATTTTGGCCTCTTAAAATTTAGATTTACACTCTTGTAAGATGGTGTTTAGTATTTCATGTATTTCAAATCATGAAAAAATGTATATGAGAATTTCTACTGTCATTAAGAAGTGTTTTGAATCAATCAGGCACAGAAATCTTGCCAGGCACTGAAAAAACAGTAGTGCAATTAAGATTTCAAAAAAAAAAAAAAATAACCCCCCAAGGATTTTTATTTATGCTGGTATTGAAGACATCATTGCCTATATTAGGATATCAGCACACTTTGTACTCTTCTCCCGAACTGTGGGCTAGTTTGCAATCCCACCAACAGTGAATAATCCAACCATTCCACTCATGGTCATTACCTATACCAAATGAAATCAGGGCATGAAAGGCTTATTTGTAATCCCATGGAATTAGCAAATCAATTCATATGAGCTAAGACAGAGATCCCAGAAGTCCCTCAAGAGTTGACAGTATGAAAGTAATGGGGCTCTTATCCACTATGGAATATTTCACAGTCATTTGAAATAATGACATCTGGGACGGGTGCAGCAAAGAACAGGAGAATCCTTTGACTGTAGTGCTGGCATCCCATATGAGCAGGGGTCTAGTCCTGGCTGCTCCATTTCCAAAAGGGCTCTCTGATTTGGGGCTAGGAAGGCAGCAGAGCAAAGCCTGAGTGCTTGGGCCCAAGCCCCCATGCGGGAAACTTCTAAGAAGTTCCTGATTCCTGTATATTTGTATCAGTTCAGACCTGACTCTTGCATATGGTTACCAGTACAGTGCCCAAATGTGAGGAGGAGCATCACTAACCCCTTATTTGGAGCATTTTATCACAAGGCTTATGTTGTAGGAGCTGGACTCTACACAGAAGAACTCAAACATCCTTGCTTCCTCTTTTCTCTCTCCTTCCAATACAAAAGGGGTTTAGAAATACTTATTTCTGGAACTGCTATTTGAGGGCAGGGTTAACCCATCTCTACAATGGTCTTAGTTCAAAAACTGTACAGAATAGCAAATCCCAGGCTTGGAATAGGAATCTTGTGTGGACTTGATCTACATTACTTTTCCCAATCTGGCACAGAATCACTAAAACACACACAACATGCACGTCACAGAATTTATTGTATTAGGTTGGGTTAACACCACTATTCCCATCTTGCACTTGAGGTCTGTATCTTCCTTCAGTGTTGAGCCAGACATGGTTGTATATTCCATACCAGAGCTTTGAGTGTTTTTACACATCTCTAACAGATTCAATTCTAAATGAAAAGCTCTCTGAAACACACAAATTCATATGGACACATATAATCTCAGAACAACACTAAATGCGTATCAAAATGGAAAGGATCTGCATAGAAAGCTACCCCAACCTCACGTGTGACCCTTCATTAGTGCTCTCACAAGAGATTAAAATCTGTTTTCCCTTATTCCAGAGCAATTGCGAGTATTCACTGAAAGAATACATGGCCCAAGAAAACTAAACTAAAACGACATGTATCATTAAGACCTAAACTCCTAATGGGTCTAAGGGCCAAGACATAACCTAAACATTCAGGGATATTTCTGGAATCAGTGATCAAAGAAACTTAACGTGAAACAAAAATATAACATGCTGGCATGGAGCCGAAGATGGACTTGACATGGATGGCCAGGGAGATGTCTGTTAAAGTGAAGTGATGCTTCAAGCTTGTTTTGTGTCTGAGTGGGTGGCCACGAAGCATGCCAACGTGTGTGCACACACACAATCATGAACAATTTTGCATCATACTTCTCCCCAAATCTGCTTCACTCTGATACCAAGGCTGACCTGAGTTTTGTGAATCCCTTTTGTCTCCACTAAGCCTCAGGTACACCGTTTGGGAAATAAGGGACCATGTCCCTACACACAAGCTCTTACCCAAGGTGACAGGCTGCTCATCACCTTTCTCCATTCCATCTTCAGATACCTGAGTCCCAAGGTAATATGGCAGGGGTTTGAGCCAAATATCCTTGTAGATTATCTGTTAGGAAAAAGGAGAAATCAGCTCACTGTTAAGTTGCCCTGGAACTTACAACATGCACTTAGAACTTTCCCAGTGAGCACCCACCTCAGCAATCCTGCTAGAGTCTACGAAGTTGTGGTCCACAAACCAGTTGAAAATACTGACACTGTTGTTATACTCCATCCGCCTTGGAGCTTCACCCATATAATCCTGAAGCCACTTAATTGGAGAGGAACGATATGCTCTATACCCTATGGGAAGAGAAGAATGCAGGACAGGGCAGGATCACATCTCCAGTTACCCGTCACCCATGTCCAGTATCTAGTCTCTGAGAAACATCTCACCATTGAGGTTAGCTCGATATTCCTTAACAATCACTGTATTAGAGAAGTAGGGATTGCTGCGGAAGAACAACCTGATCTTGAAGCGCTTCCTGGGATGCTTGAGTTTGGCCACCTGTCAGGATAAGATGGAGCATGCTGAGTTTTCACTAATGAGTCCACTTTCAACTGTTCAAAACTACTTCTGCTACTCACAGTGCCTTTTGCATAGGACTAGTCTGAGGCTCAAGGAACTCACCTCTAGGTTGGTCATGCAGCTAAGAATGTCTTCATCCTTATCACAGATGATGGGTGAAATCTGGGAATGGTTCACAAACTACCTATCAAGGAACTTTCAGAAGAAAAACTGTGTGTGTTTGTATGTGTGTTTGTGTGTGTGTGTGTATGTGTGTGTACAAGAGAGCCAAAAGCAAGGGAAATATGGAAAGAACAGGCACTGCAAATGAGAAGCCATTTTTGTTGGGTGCTCCTTAACATATTGTTACGTAGATCTTAGGTCTTCCAAGACTTGTCCCAACATTTCTTTTTCACAACTCAGAAGAAATAAATGAATAGCAAGCATCACATCCTCAGACCTGTTTTACCATACAACACAATCATAAATATTGAACTTGGTTCCCATCATGTGGGACCAGAATTCAGACCTACACAATGCACAGCTGGGTTATTAATATTACTGGATCACAATGTGCTGTCTCAATGCATCCTCAAATAACAGCTCCTGCTGCATGTTAATCTTTAAATGGTGGACAGAGGGAGGGCCTCTGTCCTCAGCAGAGTGAGAGCCCTGATCTTTGTGAGCTAAGCATGAACTGCCACCGCACACTTTATACCTCTGTGTGCCACAGCTTCTTACTGGCAACCTGGCAGAAATGGCAAAGACAAGAGCCTCATTTCTCTGACAGGATCCATACAGAGCTGGTGTTTCCTTTGAGAGCCACCTCAGGCATCATATCTGTTGGCTGTAGTCTTCCAACCAGTTCTCAGGGACTGGGCTGGAGAATCAAACTGTTACCCTAAAGCCTCCAACACAGGGAAGACTGTGCTTCAAAGAACCTTCCTTCTAAGTTGGAAGAATAGCTTGACAATCGGTGGACTTATGCATTACAGTGTAGGTGGTAATTCAGTCAACATGCCCTGCAGTCCTCTCTGGAGTGTGTTTTAATGCCCTGTCGATGAAATTCATTTTCCTCACAACAGACACTTTCTCACAGTGGTGCATTGCCACGATGCTAACTCGGTAAACAGCTACACTCTCGACTGTGACCCGGCAGATAAAAGGATACAACTTTAGACCAGAAGTCAGGGATGTTCTGGATGATCATCCTTCTGCGTTCCATCAGGACCTTGCGTTTTTGCCTCAGCTTCTGCAGCAGCCTCTGCTTCAGCCTCTCACGGGCCCTGGTCGATGGATGTCTCCCAGGGCGCACTTGTAACTGGGGTGTCCCTGACCCAGGCGCCGGTGGGGCCAGCTGGTTCTCATGCCGCCTTTCCTGGTGTGCAACACAGACTGCTAGGAGCTCCTGCTCCTCCCTCTCCTCGACTGCTCGCCTCCCTCCAGCACGCTCCTCCCACCTCCTGCTCAGCCACTACCCCACCACTTCAAAGTATACAGCAGCCATGTTGCTACTGCTGTCGCCCAGCGGGGCCGGGCTGTCTCCCTCACCCACGGGCCTCACTTTCCTGGGGGGCCTCCTCAGAACGGACACGGAGCACCTTGTCACAGCAGTGGACACAAGCCGCCTGTCACCTGACGGCAGTGGTCACTGCGCAGGTCCTGGGGCCTTTCCCTCGAGGAGGATCCTTGTAGGGCCTATGTCCTAAAGCCCCTCTAGGCCCTTCCTTCCCGCCCCCCACCACCGCCATACTCCACCTCAGTGGACCCCGGGCCCGGGTGCGCAGCCGCTGCCATCCCGAACCAAGCCTGTGGACAAGGTCCCGACTTCTCCCTGCCTGAACACCGCCTGGGTCAGCCGAGGGCCCTCACTGTCTCCCGGAAGTGGCGATGTGCTAACACCAGGCGCATGCGCAGAGATCTCGGCGCTGACGCGGGGTGGGGCGACGCAGTGCGTGGAGTTGATCCCCGACCCGCCCCCAGCGTGCTGAGCTCTCCGGGGAAGTCCGGTGTGTGAGCAGGAAAGCAAGTGTGTCCACCTGAGCCGCGCCCGGGCTCCCCGTGCTCAGGGAGGGAGCCTTTCCGGGGTGTGCCCAGCTTGGCCTTTTACCAGGGATGCAGGCTGCGGGTGAAAGGGGCAGACAGCAGCCCTCCTGCCCTTCACGGGGCTGCCTGGGTTCAGCCCTGCTTGTGGGCGATGTTTCTGGTGCAGGCGTGCTGAGATAGCCGTTGTGGGTCAGCCAGAAGAAAAGCATGTGGAAGGACAGGCGCCCAGAGGGTCCTAACTTATGATTGCTCTGATGATGTGTCCTGTGTGGCTTTGGTGGGTCCCCTGCCCTTCCATACCGTTGGTTGCTAGATCCCCTGTCCTTAGGAATTCTATTCGGGCTTACTGGGCCTGTGGTGTAGACAAGCTCTTTGGCAATGTGGCATTTTTGCCACATTCCCGCCCTGGTCCTTATGTTGCAGGTAACTAAATGTTAGCACTGTTGGGAAGCTCGAGGCTTTCAGTCACAGCCTGTGGTGCCGTGATGTTGAAAGAACTTGCATTAGCTTGCTCACTTGCCTGTGCCACTGTCACGTGGCAACCTGGGTGTATAGGGAGTTAAAGGTCGGCATAAGTCCAGGGTCCATAGTCTGTTGTGTGGCTGGGAGGCTCGGGTGTAGTGTGAGGAACGGGGAAAGTAAAAATCCTTTTCGCCGACTTCTGGGGTATGTCATATATGGCGAAATCAGTGTTCCTCCACATAATTCTAGTTTATCTCTCTTGAGTGTGCAGGTTAGGTATGTGGAAGCAGGGCCACAGAGATCAAGGGTGAACAGTGTATACAAGTGCACACACATCAAGGAATACTCATGCATGAATCTGAGTGAGACAAAGACATCTCAACATGTTTTGTTTGTGCCTGGTCAGTTACACACCACGTGTGTAACAGGTACATGCTGGCAGAATGTGGGATTCTAGAGTTCGACCTGGGGCTCTCAACTGAAAGGCAGGCTCCAAGGTACTGGACCCTGTGGAGACAGTTTCCTACAGCATTAGAGAGAGGGTGGTGGTATTGGAGCAGGCGTGTCTCCAGGCGGACTCATAGGGGATGTCAGTGAGTGGGCCAAAATAGCAGCCATATTTTGGTTCTTGTATGCAGTTTCTCACTCCTGCTATTGTTTGGAAAGCAACCCAGGGTTTCAAATGTCAGGTGTTGACAGAGCGGGGTCACAGAACACATGTCCAGGGGCCAGTGCCCTAGCCTAAAACCTCACCTCGCATCCACGAGGAGCCCATCTGGCCACCAGTTTGCATTGTGTCTGTTCCATTTCACATCTAGCTCCTGTTTGTAGTATGGTTAAGAAGCCCAGGATAGACCAAAGCCTAGGGATCCTGCACCCATGTGGAAGAGTTAGAAGAGGTTCCAGGCTAGTGACATTCAGTCAGCTCAGCTGCAGCCATTGTGACCTCTTGGGCAGTGAATTGGCAGATGGGAGATCTTTCTCTGTCTCCCCTTGTTTCTTTAAATCTGCCTTTCCAGTAAAAAGAAATAAATCCTTAAAACAACAATCACGTGTCCACGTGAGTAGTGAGCATGCGGTTTGGGAGAAGCTCTTGATGAGTTGCAGACTATGCCCTGTGTTCTTTAGGACTTAGATGCATACCAGCTCTTTGAGATGTCCCGTCCAGCAGGACAGTCAACAGGGTCGCAACCAACCTCGGAGAGAATGGGGGGCAAGAGACATGAAGAATGGACAGCAAGACAGGTTCTCTGATCAGGCTGACTGATTTTGATTTTCACACACAAGGCTTTAAAATCTGCAAAACAGGATCTATGGGTGAGGGGAAGGAGGAAGCAGGGTCTGGGACATGATTTCACAGCTCTTTCTGGATAGTTATCTCTAAGAGCTCCTTATGCTCGCAAGAGGTGGGCATGGTTTCACAACTCTTTCTGGGTAGCTATTTCCCAAACCCACTTATGTTCTCAAGAGGATGCTGGCAGGTACGGCATGAGCCAACACCCTGTCATGAGCACCAAGGGTGGTCAGAGCAGTGTAGTTTGCTAGATGACTTGTAAACCGCAGGGTGTCTTAAAACTTGGTTTCTCTTGCACTTTGCTAGCTGGTACTTTCCACTGACCTAGATCTATACACAAACATGGCTTCAGTATGGCTATAATATATGGCTCCCACCCTTAAGAGAAAGCAGTAGTTAAGCAGCATGCAAGAAATGTGTTCAATAACATTAGGCCTTTCAAATGTAGGCCAGGGAAGGCAGTGGGTTGGTTTGTGTTTCCTTTCTGGCTAACAAGTGTTGGGTGTTACTAGAACTGAGAGAGCTGCCTGCTGAAGTGTATGTGGGAAGGAAAAACAGACCAGTTGTGATGCCTGAGAATGGGATAAGGGCCAGAGGAACACGGGGCAGTGGTAATGGTTCCCGTGGTTTGCAGACATGAGGGCAGTGATGAAATTTGCCTCTGGGTTGTTCCATGGGAAATATCAGGTCATCTGCACACATGACTAATTTGACTTCCTCTTTTCCTTTATTATGCCATGGATTTGTTTTCTTCTCCTCCCTGTCAGGGTGGCAAATGTTGGCATCCTTGGCTTGTTTCATATCTGAGAGGAGGCCGAGCTTTCCACTTGAGATAAGAATGGCAACTGGTTTTGATATGTATCCTTTATATTTTGAGTAGAGTTTCTTGTATCGAAATCTAAGTCAGGCTGCATCATAAAAGAAGTCTGGCAGAGTTCTGTTCTGCTGACTAGTTACCCATCTACCTTTACTGATGTTCTCTCTTACTTATTTGTCCCTCAGTAGGAGCAGGGTGTGAAAGTCACCCATTGTTACTCTCCTGGGATCTGTCTCTGCCTTTTTATTTATAACATGTTGCTGTGTGCTTCAGGATATCATCTTAGGTATGTGTATATACTGATTCTCCATCGCTGAGTTTTAAACAAAGCTGCTTTCCCCGTCATTATAGGACATCGTGTTAGTTCTTTTGTAGCTTTTCAGTCTCTGTGTTGCGTTGTGAAGACTTTTCTGTTGTGATCTTGTAGGGTTATGCAGTTTTTTAACACTCACCTGAATTTAATCCTCCGGTTAGTCCAATTAACGCATTCACATTCAAGATTTGTTGTAGTGAATTCTCAAGCTTGTGTTTATGTGGATACTTATTTTCCCCTTCACAACTAAAGGAAAAATTGCAATGGACATAACATTTTTGATATCTTTTTCTTCTAAGATCCTTATACACTGTATACATTCACACTGCATGCTGGCCTGATAGCATTCTTCTGACAGTATTGCTGTCAATCTAGGTTTCTTTTTTTTTTTTTTTTTTTACTTTATATGGACACAGCATTTCCCTCCTACTGCCTTTCATCATCTGCTTGTCTTAAGAGTTTGTGAATTTTACTGCTGTATGCTTTGAACGCAATTTTTTTTTTTTGATTTTGAGTGTTGTAATGATTTGAGCCTCTAGATCCACATGGCTCATTTTAGGATCATTTAATACCTGGTGAAATTTCCAGGATTTCATTGAGCAGGTTATCTAATGTTTTTCTTCTCCATCAGGATTGCTCTGTAACACAGTGCACATCAATTGGCATTTGCAATTTTCCCATAATATATTTTTAAAGATTTATCTGTTTTTATTGAAAAGTCAGATGTATGGAGAGGAGGAGGAGAAGAGAGAGGAAGATCTTCTGTCTACTGACTCATTCCCGAAGTGACCGCAAAGGCTGGAGCTGCTTGGGTCCTAAGGCAGTAGCCAGGAGCTTCTTTTGTATCTCCCATGTAGTCTCAGCATCCCAATGGTATTGGCAGTCCTTATCTGCTTTCCAAAGCCACTAACAGTGAGCTGGATGGGCAGCAGACTTTCCTGTGCCCATAGAAGTCTCTGTGTGTGCAAGGTGAGGACTTCAGCCTCTAAGTAGCATGATGAGCCCTTTTCCTGTATCTTCATGTGTGACATAGGTATTTCAAAATCTTTGTCCCCACTCTCAGACAGCAGCAATTAAGCAGCTTATTGTGAACCAGCTAAAAATAATTTTAGGCCTTTCAAATGTGGACCTATTACAGCTGCCCCCCACCCATTTTATCTTTTTCACTTTCTGGCTAGTAAGTGTTGGATGTTAGTAGAACTGTGAGAGGTGCCTCTGGGATGTGGGTGGGAAACAGGAGCTGGCTAATATTGCTGTGATGATAGTGGGCTGAGAATGGGATCATGTGACCAAGCAACACGTGGCAGTGGCAAAAGTTCCTATGGTGGGCAGACATGAGGGCAGTGCTGAAATTTGCCTCTTTAGGTTTTCCCATTAACAGCAACATGTCCTCTGCACACATGAATAACTAGACTGCCTCTCTTGCTCTATTGTGCCAGCTACTTCTTTCTTTCTCCTCCCTGTAAGTGTGGCAGAAGTAGATATCCTTGGCTTGTTTTAGATCTAAGAGGAATTTCAGCGTCTGACAATGTAGTCTGATAAGACTGTTGATTAGATATATGTCCTTCGCAATTTTGAGAACAGTTCCTCTACACCTAATTAGTAAAGTTTTGTTTATTTGTTTATGATGATGGATTTTGAGTCCTAATGATGTGTCTATGTTCAGGTAGCCATCCAATTTTTTTTCTTCATCCTATAGATACTATTGTTACATTCATTGATATACATAAGGTGATATGTATCTGTATTTGTTAGATGAATTTTTTTAATATATTTATTATTTAACTTCAGTAATTACATTGTATTATGTGACACAATTACATAGATACTTGGTATTGCCTGTCATTTATGATTATTAAGGTTTTGGTTTGATTCTCTAGTATCTGCCTCACAGTCTTTTGTTTTCTTTTTTTCTTTTTTTTGCATGCTTAGTAGAGATATGGGCGATAGGTGTTTTCTTTTCTGTTTAAGTCACTCTGTTAAGTTTTGGGTTAAAGTATTACTACTCTCATAAAAGAATGTGGCAGAGTTCTGTTTGCTGACTCTATGCCAGTATCTTAACTGATATTCTTTCTTAATTATCTGACTTGATAGGAACAGGTTATGAAAGTCATCCACTGTTACTCTGTTGCTAACATTTTGCTTTGCAGCTCTGCATATTTTATTGGATGTATCTATATTTGATTTCTATACCTAGTTTCTAATGCAAGGGTTTTTTCTCCATATATAATACTATTTTTAGCTATTTTTGTAGTTTCTTTTCATGTAAAAATGGCAATTTATTTTTATTTATTATGCTGGATGATTTTTTATATATTTTTATCACATAGCTTCATAGGCTCTGGGATTTCTCCTGCCCCCTCCCCAAATACTCCCCCATATGGAATTCCTCCATAGTGTTACAGTAGTATATTTCATAGCCTGTCATGTTTCCTTCATTGTGGGCATGGACCATGCGGAGAGTCCAGCTTCTTATTGTCCAGATAAATTCAGTAGTTTCAGTGGGAGACAATCCTTGGTCTGAAAGTAGAGCTGGCAGAATATCATCCCCTCCAGTGAGATGTCACTACTACACAACTTCAACAACAAGAAGAAGCATCGCAATTAACAACATCATGAAGTTAAATAACATGGTATTGAGTGACCAATATGTTAGAAAATGCAGGTTCTTAACCACATCCTCTAACTAATTCCTTGGCATCTCAATTTTAGTATCAACACAACCGGCTGCTATAGCCTTTTTTTTTTTTCTCCTAAGCTAACACGTTTTTGAGTTTAACCAAAATCGGAGTGGCACAGGAACACTGAAAGGATCAACGTTAACACCCATCATATATATAACAACTGAGTACAAACTTAACATGAACGTTTCTGTGCAGTTACATCTTGTTTAGCATTAACAGTCATAAATTGATAAATTCTTTTCATGAGACAATTAAACCACAATTTTAACTTTGCAGCATATAGTGATTAAGCATGGTTTTACAGAACTTTGCATTTTAACAATTGAAGGATAGGAAAGTTTTAGGCAGGAGAGCAGGGAAATCCCAAACAACCCAGTGAGTGAGGAAGAATTTAACTCTACATCCTGCCTGGTAAAATCGAGGAGGAGCAAATAGGGAGCCTGACCAGTAAGTACAGGCTGAGCAATTATAGGTTAGTTGGCCTTTTCCTTGGCTGTTCCAGACTTTCTATATCAGTGTCTCTCTCTGTCTATCTGAACAGCCAAATGGGAAGCCTGGCCAGTAAGGTACAAGCTGAGTGATTATCAGCTAGCTGACCTTTGCTAGTCTCTGTCTATCTGAACTAATTTGGGGGCTCACAAGCAACCCTGATGGTCGGTGTAAGAGAGGGCTGGTAGCCAAGGCTGGAACTGGATAAGGACCTGAGAAAGCCCCTCTGCTAATGCAGAAGGAAATTTACAATCTTTCCTCTCTCTGGGTGCCACCTGGTTCTCCTGGCTGTAGTTCCAATGTCACCAGACCATATGAGAGTGTTTGGGGCTGCTACCATCCCGTGTGGGAAATCCCATAGGAAATGACTGACCTCAGAGTTCTCAGCCTGCAAGGGCATTCATATTCCTTGTGATCTCCTAAGCAGCTGGGATGCGGTTCTCGGTGTCCATACTGACAATCCTCGATGGAGTATCCATTGCTTCTGTGGCAAAAGCACTTGGGAGGCCTCCGGGAGTCTCCGGGACTAGGATACAGACCTCCTCTTATCCTCCTGTTCCACCCTGAGATCCGCTCCTGCTCTGTGCAGGCAAGTTCCTTCTAAGAGGGTGCCAGGTTTGTTCTTGGATCCCACCACAAATGCCTATGGTTTTTCTAATGTCTAAGGCTCTTAAGAATTTGTTATCTATAAATAATAAGTTACACTTACAGTCTTCCTCAAACATTCTAAGAAGGTGGAGAATTTCTCTGTGCTCCTGACCTGTAGTGGAACAAGAGGAGTATTAAACAAATTTAGTTGCTCAGTTCTTAGAGGCAGTTCCACTGGGGTTCCATCTTCTCTAGGGGCAGCATTGTATTCAAAGGAGCTGCTGCACTTCTGAGGCCAGATGAACCACAGGGAAACCCAGAGTTTTGAGGATCCATCAGGAAATCCTAGGGGCAAGAGCATAGCCTTTCCCATGGATTATCGTGTTCCAGAATATCAATCATTCAGGTATTTTATCAAATACACCATGAGATCAGGGACAGTTGTGCTTGGTGTGCCAATCTTTTAAAATCCCCCATATCACCCAGTGTTGGGAGGGGTCTGGCCTCTTCCTCCTCCATGTTTTTTTTCTATGCTCTTGTGGATTGTGCTGCTGCAAATATAGGATTACACATCCCCATCTCATGTGCAGATTTCATTTCGATTGCGTCTATTCCTAGCAGCAGCATAGCTGGGTCATATGGCAGATTTATTTGCAGTTCTCCAAGCACTCTATATCCGGGTTTCTAGAATGGTTGTATTAGCCTACACTCCCACCAGCAGTGAAGCAGGGTGCCTTTCTCCCCACTTCCACACCAGCAGGTGTTGTTCCTTGAGTTCTGAATGTAAGCAAGTCTCACTGGAGTTACTTGGTCCCTCAACGTGTTTTTCATTTGTATCTCTCTGATTGCTAGGGAGCCTGAGCATCTTTTCATAGGTCTATTAGCCCTGTGAATCTGGCCTTTGGAAAATTGTCTGCTCATTTCCTTTGCCCATTTTGCTATACGTTTTCTTTCTGTTTGTTTGTTTGTTTTTCTGTCGCTCGGTTTTTGAAACTCTTTGTGAATCTATCACTTGTGTAGTGTGAAATACTCTTGTCTCATTCTGTTGGTTTCTTCTTGGTTGTGCTGATTGTTTCCTTTGCAGTGCAGAAGCTTTTTAGTTTGTTCATTTTGGCTTTGGTTGTCTTTGCTTTTGGCATTTTTTTCTAAGAAATTTTTCCCTGTTTCTATATCTTGGAGTGTGCTTCCTATGTTTTCCTTTAATAGTCTGATGGTTTCTGGGTGTGGATTTAGGTCCTTAATCCATCTAGAGCTAATTTTCATGTAATGTGGAAAGTGTGGGTCTTGCTTCTTAATTCTGCAAACTGCTATCCAGTTGTCCTAACGGCATTTTTTGAAGAGAGCAGGATTTTCGCCTGGATTGTTTTCAGTTTTCTTGTCAAAGGTTAGTTGACTACGCATGTGTGGATGCCTTCTGTCCTGTTCCACTGATCTTCTTCTCTGTTTCTGTAGCAGCACCAGACTGTTTTGATACACACTGCTTTGTAGTATGTCTTGAGGTCTGGAATTGTGATTCCTCCAGCTTGATTTCTATTTTTCAGGATAGCTTTCGCTATCCGTGGTCTTTTGTGATTCCTGAGAGACTTTTGTATCTTCTCTTCTATTTCTGAGAAGAATATTGTTGAGATTTTGCTTGGGATTTTGTTGAATCTGTATATTGCTTTTGGTAATGTGATCACTTTGATGATGTTGATCCTGCTAATCCAGGAACATGGTATGGTTCTCCATTTTTCAAGGTCTTCTTCTATTTCCTTTTTTAATGTTTTATTGTTTTCCTCATAGAGGCCTTCCACATATTTAGTTAACCTAATTCCTAGGTATTTGAGATCCCTCTCCTCTATTAAAGGGGGCTGTACTTTCAAATTCCTTCTCATCCTTGGAATGTTTTGTGTATACGAGTGCCATCAATTTGTGTTCATTAATTTTTTTTATCCTGTTACTCTGCCAAAGTCTCTTATGAGTTCTAATAGTCTCTTGACTGAGTCTTTTGGGTCTCCTATGTAGAGAATCATGTCATCTGCAAATAGAGACCATTTCCTTTCCTCTTTTCCAATTTGGATTCCTTTAATTCTTTTTTTCTTGCCTAATATCTCTGGCAAGGACTTCCAATACTATATTGAAGGGTAGTAGTGACAGTGGACATCCCTGTTTAATTCCAGATTTTAGTGGGAAGGCTTCCAATCTTTTTTTCCATTTAGTATGATGCTTGCATTGGGAGTTTCATAAATTGCTTTGATTGTGTTATAGAATGTTCCTTCTGTGCCTGTCTTGCTTAGGGTTTTCAGCATGAAGTCGTGTTGGATTTTATCAAATGCCTTCTCTGCATCTATTGAGAGCATCATATGATGAAAACAAAAGTGTATTCTTGATCTGTAGGATGAAAGGTTCAATAGATATCAACTAAGTCCATTTGCTCCAGAGTTTGGGTGAGTTCTGTGGTTTCTTTGCTGAGTTTCTGTTTCTGTGATCTGTCCACTGATGTTATAGGGGTATTATGGTCACCCACTATGATTGTATTGGAGTCTGTTCCTCCGTTTAAGTCTCTTAATGCTTGTTTCACATTATTAAATGCCTTGGCATTTGGTGCATATATATTATGGTGATCTCTTTTTGTTGAATGGGTCCCTTGATCGTTAGATGGTATCCGTCTCCATCTCTTTTAATGTTTTTCACATCAATGTGAAAGGCTACCCCTGCACGTGTTTCCTTACCATTCACTTGGAATATCTCTTCCCATCCTTCAACTTTCAGTTTCCTCTGATCTTTGTTAGTGAGCTGTGTCTCCTGTAAGCAGCAGATAGATGGGCTTTGCTTTTTGACCCATTCCTCTAATCTCTGGCATTTGATTGATGAATGTAAACCATTTACATTCAATGTTAATATGGATAGGTGGCAATTTGGTTCTGTCATCTTAGTAATGTGTTGTTCTTTGGTTGAGTCTTCTGTTGGCCTTTTCAGTGGGATGTTCTCCACATTTGCCTTTGGTTTTGGTAGCTGCTATTCCTTTCCTCGTTCACTAGAACATCCTTGGGTATTAGCTGTAGGGCTGGTTTGGAGGACACGGGTTCTTGGAGTTTTCCATATTGTGGAAGAATTTTATTTCATTTTCAAAGACAAAGGAGAGCTTTGCAGGATACATTATTCTGAGCTGAAACCTTTTCCTGTTTAGAGCCTGGAATGTTTCACTCCATTCTCTCCTGGTCTGCAGTGTTTCCTCTGAGATGTCAGCTGTGAGTTTGATTGGGGCTCCTCTATAATTCACTTGATTTTTTTTTCACGTGCACATTTAAGGATTTTTTCCTTGTGTTCAACTGAGCAGAGCTTGATTAGCATGTGCCTTGGTGAAGGTCGCTTTTGTCGACCCCATTGGGAGTCATGTGCCCCTCCTGGATGTTGTTTCCCAACTCTTGCCCTAGATTAGGAAAGTTTTGTGTATCATTTCGTTGAAAGCACCTTAAATCCTAGTTACTCTTTCTGCACCTTTTGGAGCTCCCAGAATTCTTATGTTGGGCCTTTTGATTGTATCTTTTATTTCCTGGATATATATCTATATTATATACAGATATATATAGATACATATTTTTTAGCTTGGCCTAGTTCTGCTTCCGTCTTTTTGCTTATTTCCACCTGGTGACAGGAAATATCTTTGAATTCTGATATTCTTTCTCCTGCTTCATTCATTCTATTTTTCATACTCTCCACAGTACTTTTAATTTGCTCCACTGTATTTGTAACTTCTGAAACGTCAGCTTTTATTAGATTCATTTCCTGTGTAACAAACAGATTCTTTACATTCTTTGAATTCTTGTGTTGTGTGCTTCTCACTGTTGGTCAGAAACCTTATACTAAATAAGCTTTATAGTAAATAGCCATATAAGAAATTTTCAGAATTCTGTGTCCCCATGTTTTTCAATGTCTTCCTCAGTTAACTCTGAGGTTGTTAAAGACTTTTGTTCCTCTTCCAGGGAGTCTTCGGTAACACTCATTGTGCCTCTGTCTCTTCTTTTAAGTTTTGACATTGCAATCCTGTTTGGTATATTTTTCTCCTTAGTGCAGTTTTTTGTAACATTTATTTACTTTTATTACAAAGTCAGATATACAGAGAGCAGAGACAGAGAGGAAGATCTTCCGTCCGATGATTCACTCCCCAAGTGAGCCGCAACGGCCGGTGCTGTGCCGATGCAAAGCTGGGAACCTGGAACCTCCTCCAGGTCTCCCACGCGGGTGCAGGGTCCCAAAGCTTTGGGCTGTCCGCGACTGCCTTCCCAGGTACAAGCAGGGAGCAGGATGGGAAGTGGAGCTGCCGGGACTAGAACCAGCGCCCATATGGGATCCCGGGGCGTTCAAGGCGAGGACTTTATCCACTAGGCCACGCCGCTGGGCCCCCTTAGTGCAGTTTTCTAAGATGTGTTATCTACAGATCTAGAAGTCAATTTTTTTGTTTATTTGTTTGATCAGATTCCTGGGTTATAAAACACCAACTGTCCCAGATAACTGGTTTATCACCAGCACTGGTCTGGAGCACTGCCAGAGAGCCAGAGCTGTTAGCTTTCCCATCTGGGACCCAGATCCTGCAGGATGTGAAACTGGTGCTGTCCTCTCTGTGGAATCAGCCAGGTGTGACTAGCTGGAAACGTACCCATTCCGGTGTTTGATCCCTCTGCTGTTAGCTCCGATCCACCGCCAGTCTGCCCTGCTGAGTCTGCAGCTCCTTTTCCGTTCGATGCTGAGCCATAGTATTTGGCAGGATTGGCCAGTCCCAGCCTGTCTTCACCTCCCGAGCGCCCCGTGCGAACCCAAGCTCCCACCTGGCTACTGCAAGGGCTGATCTGTGGCTGCCTCTGGATCCCTGGTTGTCACTGGAGTCCGGATCACAGCTCACAGGTGGCTGCTGGGTTTTCTGTTCCCTGTAACACCGTTCTGCCACCGTAACCTCTTCCCTGTTTCCAGGCGTTCTCCAGGTATCTGCTTGTTGACTTCCTGACCCCTAACTCTTTCTGGAATCTTCTCTCTGTGCTTTACCCTATCCAAAATTTTTCTGTCATCTCAAACATTGAGTTTCTGTCTTTTTGTGTGCTTGTTTTTTGGTGGTATCTTTGAGGGTTGTGGTGGTTTTATCCGTTCAGCTGAATTCAGGTTTCTGGTTGGTGATTTTAATCCATTTTCATTCACAATTACCATCAATAAGAAGTAATACTTGCATTTTGCTTGATGACATTTTAATCCACTGACGTGACAATCTGTCACTCACTCCTACTGAGGTATCGTTTTTCAGTTGTTTTCTTCTTCTTCCTCTTCCTCCTCTGTCTGTTCTCCTATTTGGCCCTTCTTATTCAGCTCAAACGTCATTTTCTTTTATCATTTTCCTCTGTGTGTGATTTTCTCATTTATGTGCCCCTCTGTATTCTCTTGTAACTCACTGAGTTTATTAACACTCGCTATTTTGAATCATGTAACTGTCATTTCATAGAGATGTGATATTTTGGAGTTCTTGTTCAACCAAATTCCTATTTGCTTCATGTGTCCTCATCCTGGTCTGCTCATCTGATCTCCATGCCCATTCTTGTATAGAAAGTTGGTTTTATGGTTCATGAGTTTATGGTTGAGCTGCAATGCAGGGTCTCCAGAAGCATGTTGCCTTGCAAGAAGAATTCCCTTATAATTTCCTGTTTTGTTCTAGGATCTGTTCTGAGAAGCCTTTGGTCACACTTACATCTTTCTAGGCTTCCCTGAAGCTTTCCTCTGGCACATTAGGGGTATCAGGTCATAGATTTAGATTCCTGCTCTGTAGGGTTAAGGTAATTATCTCCTTTTCTAGTTTGCACTCACAATCTCATTTACACATCATGCTTTGCTCAAAAGTCTGATTTTCTTTATTTGTTTGTTTGTTTCTCCCTGGACTGATTTCAGTATGTTTGTAACTATTAGTTGGCTGCTACATAATGTTTTTTGGTGTTCTTTTCTGTAGTCCATTCTTTTTTTGTGAATCCTGATGTGTGTCTTTGTGCCAATTCCATGGAGTTTTGATAACCACTACTTGTCAACATATCATGAAGTCTGGTGTTATGTCTCCACTAAATTTTCACTGTGTAAGAACCAGAATGGTTTTGTTCTCAGTGTGGTGTCTTCCATATGTGCTGAAGTGATATGTATTTCTTCTGATAAAGGCCATGAGAAGAAAGCGATTTGAGCGTGCACGGTGTCCTAATGTCTAAAGGCCTTGCCTTGCTTGCACCTGGAAACCATGGACACCGGCTCCTGTCCTGGCTGCTGCAGTTCAAATTAGTTCCCCGCTCATGGGCTGGGAAAGCTATAGAGGATGGCACAAAGCCTTGGGTCCCTGAACTGTTTGGGGAGCAGAAGAAAGCTCCTGGCTGTTGTGTTGGGATCAGCTCACCTCTGCCCATTGCAGCCACTTGGGGAGTGAACCAGTGGATGGATGATCTTTGTCTTTCTATCTCCTTCTCTCTATTGATCTATCATTCCAGGATAAATAGTTAAATCTTTTCCAAGAAGAAAGAAATAAAAGATTCAGGCAGCTTGCGATGGAAGCAGAAGGATGTGACGTGGGAGCCTCCCCAAGTGATACCACTTGACAAAGTCTGCAATTAGCAAACACAAGCCCTGTGACAGAGCCCAGGATGGAAAGTGTCAAGAGTGTTTGGAAGTGGACATCACTGAGAGAACAAACTGAAAGAGTCTGTATGCCTGGAACTTCATGCTGAATCTCTCCATCCTGCTGTGCTGTGGTAATCCCGTGTTGTCCGTGAAGACATGTAGGCACTAATGGGGACAAATGTTTCTCTGAGAATAAAAACTGCTTGGCGAGCCAAGAGGTGTTCTTTCCTTCAGTTGCTGGGAGAGTTCCCTGAGGCTACCCTCATTGAATCTGCTCTTCTCTCTATGTAATTTTGTCTCGCAAGTATGCTCTGAGCTCCCTTCACAAGTACTCAATGCCATGCGATTTTGGCCTGGGGAGTTTTCAAGGTGGAAGCATGCCATGAGTAGTTCAACTGAGGTCATACTGAATCTGTAGCTTGCTCTTGGGAGCAAAGACATCTTAATCCATACAACAAATATACAAAGCAGGCCTTTTTCATTTGTAAATTGGATGGAGCTCACAAGTTCTTTCTCTGGCATAGTGCCATTTGTGTATACAAAGTTTACTGACTTTTGTGATCTCTGGTAGTAGTCTGTTATTAGTGTATATTCTCTTGTGTGGACAAATCTTTACTTACTTTTATGGGATAATTTACTACTTATAAATTACATAAAGTTTCCTGTTTGCTCTGGTAGTAGTCTCCTGTTTGTGTAGGTAACTGTTTCATGTGCCTCCAGTGCTCTCCTGACTTCCTCTTTTGCATTGTGTAATCATCCATATTTCTATATCTTCTAGAATGTCTCTGGTTAAAACATCCAGGATATATTTAATGGCAGGACTAAGAATGTACATTTTTATCGGTTCAGTATCCTAGTGTTAAGTCCCTAGAAACTTTGCCACATTCAATATGGTGCTGGGCTGTGAGTGCTAAATGTATGCCTTTAACCTTTTGAGAACTATTCCTCATTACAGACTTTGCTTTAGATTTTGAACATGAATACAGGTTATTCCTATCTTTTTTTTAAGAAAAAAGATTTATGTATTTTTATTGTAAAGGCCAATATACCTAGAGGAGCAGAGACACAGGGGAAGCTCTTCTGTCCAATGAGTCACACCCCAAGTGGCCACAATGGCTGGAGTTGAGCCAATCTGAAGCTAGGAGCCAGGAGCTTCTGCCTGGCCTCCCATGCCGATGCAGAGTCCCATGGCTTTGGGCCATGCTCATCTGCTTTTGCAGGCCACAGGCAGGGAGCTGGATGGGAAGCAGGGCCGCCAGGATTAGGAACAGCAGCCATATGGGATCCCATCATTCTCAAAGCAAGGACTTTAACCACCACACTATCACGTCAGGACTGCAGGTTGTATCTTTAAGAAATGCTTTTTCTGGGCCTAGCAGTGTGGCCTAGCGGCTAAAATCCTCACCTTGAACGCCCCGGGATCCCATATGGGTGCCGGTTCTAATCCCAGCAGCTCCACTTCCCAGCCAGCTCCCAGCTTGTGGCCTGGGAAGGCAGTCGAGGACGGCCCAAAGCTTTGGGACCCTGCACCCACATGGGAGACCTGGAAGAGGTTCCAGGTTCCTGGCTTCGGATGTGCACAGCACCGGCCATTGCGCTCACTTGGGGAGTGAATCATCGGACAGAAGATCTTCCTGTCTCTCCTCCTCTCTGTATATCTGACTTTGTAATAAAAAATAAATAAATCTTTTAAAAAAAGAAATGCTTTTTCTGTGTACTGAGATTATCATTGTTTTCCTTTTTTGATAGGCTATAGCATGTGTCACATTTATTGCTTTTCAATATCAAAGAAACACAGCATAATGATGCTTATGGTGAGCTGTGGGATTTGATGAGTAGTGTTTTCCTGAGGATTTTTGCAATCAGTTAATCAGGAATAGGTCTCTCTCTAGTATCACTGTGTTTTGTGATTAAGCAAATCAATGCACTTTGTGATTAAGCACAACATTCTTAAAAGTGTGAGAGGATTTGTGCCTTAAAATTCTTTGGAATGGCTAAAGAAGACTTGCTACTGATTCGTCTTGGAATTTATGGTAAAAGTTCACATTGAAGCCATCTAATCTGAGCTGCATTATGTGGCAACGGTCATAATTCCTTCATATGTAAGTACCTCAGTTATTTCTCTATTTAGGTTTATTATGTCATCATGGCTGAATAGTGCTATATATTTAGAACTTTCTCTGTGCTTGTCTGTTTCAAATCATCTCGTAAGATGACAACAGCATGGGAGTTTGGGGTTTGGGGTTGGGGACAGGGGGCTGTGTAATGCTGGCCCTGCTGGCAGAGGAGAGCAGAGGTGGTGGGTTGTGTGTGACATGGAGAGAGAGGCTGACAGAGTGTGTGTGTGTGTGTGTGTGTGTGTGTGTGACAGAGAGAGAGAGAGACAGACAGAGGGAGAGAGAAAGAGAGAAAGAGACAGAGAGAGAGAAAGATGGGAGTATTGGAAAGTGTGAGAGGTGGCAGGAGGGCAGCAGAGTCCTCCATAGTCTTAACTCTGGCCAAGGCCCTGACTGGATGAGTCACTTCCACTGTGGCAGGGAGCCAGAAGCCAGGCACTTAACCACCCAGAGCAACCCAGCCAGCAGTCCGAATTGCATGGGTGTTGGGCTGTGCATGGTGTGGGGTTGAGCAGCTTGCACCACAGGTGCTCTCGGCTAGCCTGAGCTCTGCTCAGCTCAGGCAGCACCCTGTGAGCATGAGTAGGTCCTGGAGTGCTGAGGCAGACCTGCAGGACCCTGCCCACGAACTGTGTGCAGGCCTGTGGTTAGCCAGACCTGGAGAAGGGAACGTGGCAGTGTTCTGCTGGGTCTCCCGTGGTGTGGTGTAGCCAGAAGCACACTGCTGCTGGACTGCCGAGGTGGCACCGAAAAAGCAGCTCCTGGCAAGCGCAAGTTCAGGCTGCGGCCCAGAGCAGAGCATCAGGGTTGTCGGGAGTAGAATGTGCAACCCCTGTAATTCTGAGCATGGCTGCTGGTGCTGTACCTTGTGGGAGGGGAGGGCGGGCAGCAGAGGCCTGGTGAGCTGAGGTCCAGGCTGTTGGGCAGCACATGGGGCTGTGGAAGGGAAAGCAGTGTGACGCCTGCTGCAGGCTCCATGTTCAGTAGTGCCTCAGGTGTCTCCTTGACCCCAAGTGGATTACACACCACCTGAGCTGAGGAATCTCATCAACAAGCAGGATGAAGATGTGCTGAGCTACGTGGTTGGCTTGGAGGTGGGGATCCGGGTGTGTGTGTGCTGTTGGTGCAAGGGTTGGGTGTTGGCGAGAGTGGATCACGGGGCTGGACGTTTGCTGGGAGGAAGCATGAGAATGTGACCGGGGGTGTGGAGAGAGGGGCGGCATGTGCCTCTGGGCACAGTGGGCTCACCGTGCTCCCCTTGGCAGGTCAAGGAGCTGAGCTGTGGCCAGGGACACTGCAGAATACGCTTTTGCTTCTGGCAGAACCCCTACTTCCGCAATGATGAGATCTGCAAGGATTACTGTCGCAGCGTGCGTGGTAGGCAAGGCCTAGATGGTGCAAGCGATTCGGTGGGTTTCCTGCCCAGCCATGGGTGCTTGTAGAGATCCCATTCCCGCAGGATACAGGGCTGTACGTTCCAGCGCGATCCAGTGGTTCTGTGACTGTGACGGTGAGCCACCCGCCTACAGCCCGGGCCCTGCCCACTCAGCTTCTTGGATTGGCTGAGGGACCATGCCTTCTCAGGCACCAACAGTGTTGCCTGGATGAGAGCACCCCTCATGTACATCAGCTCACTCGACTCCAGAGCCTTTGCAAGCGTCAGGCAGGAGGCTATCAAATTCTCTGCAACCCTCAAATCCCAAGGAAAGTCACAGAGGCACCAACCCAGGGAGTTGTCTGGGTTGAATGTGACAGGAAGCTTGCCTTGCTGGGTCATGTGTCCATCTGGTGTGGTGCCTTGCCCGCAGCAGGGCATTTGTGCTTCCATTGACCTCTACAGCCATCTGCAGCAGGACCCAGTAAAGCACGCAGTAGGAAAAATATGCCATGCCTCCCAGGAGGGCAGGATTCCTGAATGTGCTCTTAACACTGTTCCCACAGGGTGCCTTGTGGGAATGTGTTGGGGACATGTCACTTTTCCTCCCAGGTAACTAGTACTTGAGACTTTTCCCTTAATTAGCCACCTTTTCTCTACAGAGGGCTTTATCATGTATCTCACAATTTTACATTCTTGGTGGCACTTTGTACCCTTAAATAACAACATTATCCTTCAGTTTGTTTATTCGTGCACAACAATGTTTTTCAATATTGATAAGAACCCATCTCAATCAACCTATATTCTTATAAATATTGCATTCATATAAATTTTTGGGAAATTTTGTCTCTTCCCCTATCATTTGCTCATATGTTACCACTAATTCATCTCCTTCGTCTCTGAACAAACCAGTACTTGATGTGTTATACTTAATTCTTATACAATGATGTATGCTATGCATGATTGAAATTACTTCCAGGCATGCTAGCATTTTTCAATTCTCTTGTAACATTTTTAATAAGTTTACATTTCCCAAGTAAAGTTTTTAATAGGTTTACATTTTGGCCTCTTAAAATTTAGATTTACACTCTTGTAAGATGGTGTTTAGTATTTCATGTATTTCAAATCATGAAAAAATGTATATGAGAATTTCTACTGTCATTAAGAAGTGTTTTGAATCAATCAGGCACAGAAATCTTGCCAGGCACTGAAAAAACAGTAGTGCAATTAAGATTTCAAAAAAAAAAAAAATAACCCCCCAAGGATTTTTATTTATGCTGGTATTGAAGACATCATTGCCTATATTAGGATATCAGCACACTTTGTACTCTTCTCCCGAACTGTGGGCTAGTTTGCAATCCCACCAACAGTGAATAATCCAACCATTCCACTCATGGTCATTACCTATACCAAATGAAATCAGGGCATGAAAGGCTTATTTGTAATCCCATGGAATTAGCAAATCAATTCATATGAGCTAAGACAGAGATCCCAGAAGTCCCTCAAGAGTTGACAGTATGAAAGTAATGGGGCTCTTATCCACTATGGAATATTTCACAGTCATTTGAAATAATGACATCTGGGACGGGTGCAGCAAAGAACAGGAGAATCCTTTGACTGTAGTGCTGGCATCCCATATGAGCAGGGGTCTAGTCCTGGCTGCTCCATTTCCAAAAGGGCTCTCTGATTTGGGGCTAGGAAGGCAGCAGAGCAAAGCCTGAGTGCTTGGGCCCAAGCCCCCATGCGGGAAACTTCTAAGAAGTTCCTGATTCCTGTATATTTGTATCAGTTCAGACCTGACTCTTGCATATGGTTACCAGTACAGTGCCCAAATGTGAGGAGGAGCATCACTAACCCCTTATTTGGAGCATTTTATCACAAGGCTTATGTTGTAGGAGCTGGACTCTACACAGAAGAACTCAAACATCCTTGCTTCCTCTTTTCTCTCTCCTTCCAATACAAAAGGGGTTTAGAAATACTTATTTCTGGAACTGCTATTTGAGGGCAGGGTTAACCCATCTCTACAATGGTCTTAGTTCAAAAACTGTACAGAATAGCAAATCCCAGGCTTGGAATAGGAATCTTGTGTGGACTTGATCTACATTACTTTTCCCAATCTGGCACAGAATCACTAAAACACACACAACATGCACGTCACAGAATTTATTGTATTAGGTTGGGTTAACACCACTATTCCCATCTTGCACTTGAGGTCTGTATCTTCCTTCAGTGTTGAGCCAGACATGGTTGTATATTCCATACCAGAGCTTTGAGTGTTTTTACACATCTCCAACAGATTCAATTCTAAATGAAAAGCTCTCTGAAACACACAAATTCATATGGACACATATAATCTCAGAACAACACTAAATGCGTATCAAAATGGAAAGGATCTGCATAGAAAGCTACCCCAACCTCACGTGTGACCCTTCATTAGTGCTCTCACAAGAGATTAAAATCTGTTTTCCCTTATTCCAGAGCAATTGCGAGTATTCACTGAAAGAATACATGGCCCAATAAACTATATAAAACGACATGTATCATTAAGACCTAAACTCCTAATGGGTCTAAGGGCTAAGACATAACCTAAACATTCAGGGATATTTCTGGAATCAGTGATCAAAGAAACTTAACGTGAAACAAAAATATAACATGCTGGCATGGAGCCGAAGATGGACTTGACATGGATGGCCAGGGAGATGTCTGTTAAAGTGAAGTGATGCTTCAAGCTTGTTTTGTGTCTGAGTGGGTGGCCACGAAGCATGCCTACGTGTGTGCACACACACAATCATGAACAATTTTGCATCATACTTCTCCCCAAATCTGCTTCACTCTGATACCAAGGCTGACCTGAGTTTTGTGAATCCCTTTTGTCTCCACTAAGCCTCAGGTACACCGTTTGGGAAATAAGGGACCATGTCCCTACACACAAGCTCTTACCCAAGGTGACAGGCTGCTCATCACCTTTCTCCATTCCATCTTCAGATACCTGAGTCCCAAGGTAATATGGCAGGGGTTTGAGCCAAATATCCTTGTAGATTATCTGTTAGGAAAAAGGAGAAATCAGCTCACTGTTAAGTTGCCCTGGAACTTACAACATGCACTTAGAACTTTCCCAGTGAGCACCCACCTCAGCAATCCTGCTAGAGTCTACGAAGTTGTGGTCCACAAACCAGTTGAAAATACTGACACTGTTGTTATACTCCATCCGCCTTGGAGCTTCACCCATATAATCCTGAAGCCACTTAATTGGAGAGGAACGATATGCTCTATACCCTATGGGAAGAGAAGAATGCAGGACAGGGCAGGATCACATCTCCAGTTACCCGTCACCCATGTCCAGTATCTAGTCTCTGAGAAACATCTCACCATTGAGGTTAGCTCGATATTCCTTAACAATCACTGTATTAGAGAAGTAGGGATTGCTGCGGAAGAACAACCTGATCTTGAAGCGCTTCCTGGGATGCTTGAGTTTGGCCACCTGTCAGGATAAGATGGAGCATGCTGAGTTTTCACTAATGAGTCCACTTTCAACTGTTCAAAACTACTTCTGCTACTCACAGTGCCTTTTGCATAGGACTAGTCTGAGGCTCAAGGAACTCACCTCTAGGTTGGTCATGCAGCTAAGAATGTCTTCATCCTTATCACAGATGATGGGTGAAATCTGGGAATGGTTCACAAACTACCTATCAAGGAACTTTCAGAAGAAAAACTGTGTGTGTTTGTATGTGTGTTTGTGTGTGTGTGTGTATGTGTGTGTACAAGAGAGCCAAAAGCAAGGGAAATATGGAAAGAACAGGCACTGCAAATGAGAAGCCATTTTTGTTGGGTGCTCCTTAACATATTGTTACGTAGATCTTAGGTCTTCCAAGACTTGTCCCAACATTTCTTTTTCACAACTCAGAAGAAATAAATGAATAGCAAGCATCACATCCTCAGACCTGTTTTACCATACAACACAATCATAAATATTGAACTTGGTTCCCATCATGTGGGACCAGAATTCAGACCTACACAATGCACAGCTGGGTTATTAATATTACTGGATCACAATGTGCTGTCTCAATGCATCCTCAAATAACAGCTCCTGCTGCATGTTAATCTTTAAATGGTGGACAGAGGGAGGGCCTCTGTCCTCAGCAGAGTGAGAGCCCTGATCTTTGTGAGCTAAGCATGAACTGCCACCGCACACTTTATACCTCTGTGTGCCACAGCTTCTTACTGGCAACCTGGCAGAAATGGCAAAGACAAGAGCCTCATTTCTCTGACAGGATCCATACAGAGCTGGTGTTTCCTTTGAGAGCCACCTCAGGCATCATATCTGTTGGCTGTAGTCTTCCAACCAGTTCTCAGGGACTGGGCTGGAGAATCAAACCGTTACCCTAAAGCCTCCAACACAGGGAAGACTGTGCTTCAAAGAACCTTCCTTCTAAGTTGGAAGAATAGCTTGACAATCGGTGGACTTATGCATTACAGTGTAGGTGGTAATTCAGTCAACATGCCCTGCAGTCCTCTCTGGAGTGTGTTTTAATGCCCTGTCGATGAAATTCATTTTCCTCACAACAGACACTTTCTCACAGTGGTGCATTGCCACGATGCTAACTCGGTAAACAGCTACACTCTCGACTGTGACCCGGCAGATAAAAGGATACAACTTTAGACCAGAAGTCAGGGATGTTCTGGATGATCATCCTTCTGCGTTCCATCAGGACCTTGCGTTTTTGCCTCAGCTTCTGCAGCAGCCTCTGCTTCAGCCTCTCACGGGCCCTGGTCGATGGATGTCTCCCAGGGCGCACTTGTAACTGGGGTGTCCCTGACCCAAGCGCCGGTGGGGCCAGCTGGTTCTCATGCCGCCTTTCCTGGTGTGCAACACAGACTGCTAGGAGCTCCTGCTCCTCCCTCTCCTCGACTGCTCGCCTCCCTCCAGCACGCTCCTCCCACCTCCTGCTCAGCCACTACCCCACCACTTCAAAGTATACAGCAGCCATGTTGCTGCTGCTGTCGCCCAGCGGGGCCGGGCTGTCTCCCTCACCCACGGGCCTCACTTTCCTGGGGGGCCTCCTCAGAACGGACACGGAGCACCTTGTCACAGCAGTGGACACAAGCCGCCTGTCACCTGACGGCAGTGGTCACTGCGCAGGTCCTGGGGCCTTTCCCTCGAGGAGGATCCTTGTAGGGCCTATGTCCTAAAGCCCCTCTAGGCCCTTCCTTCCCGCCCCCCACCACCGCCATACTCCACCTCAGTGGACCCCGGGCCCGGGTGCGCAGCCGCTGCCATCCCGAACCAAGCCTGTGGACAAGGTCCCGACTTCTCCCTGCCTGAACACCGCCTGGGTCAGCCGAGGGCCCTCACTGTCTCCCGGAAGTGGCGATGTGCTAACACCAGGCGCATGCGCAGAGATCTCGGCGCTGACGCGGGGTGGGGCGACGCAGTGCGTGGAGTTGATCCCCGACCCGCCCCCAGCGTGCTGAGCTCTCCGGGGAAGTCCGGTGTGTGAGCACGAAAGCAAGTGTGTCCACCTGAGCCGCGCCCGGGCTCCCCGTGCTCAGGGAGGGAGCCTTTCCGGGGTGTGCCCAGCTTGGCCTTTTACCAGGGATGCAGGCTGCGGGTGAAAGGGGCAGACAGCAGCCCTCCTGCCCTTCACGGGGCTGCCTGGGTTCAGCCCTGCTTGTGGGCGATGTTTCTGGTGCAGGCGTGCTGAGATAGCCGTTGTGGGTCAGCCAGAAGAAAAGCATGTGGAAGGACAGGCGCCCAGAGGGTCCTAACTTATGATTGCTCTGATGATGTGTCCTGTGTGGCTTTGGTGGGTCCCCTGCCCTTCCATACCGTTGGTTGCTAGATCCCCTGTCCTTAGGAATTCTATTCGGGCTTACTGGGCCTGTGGTGTAGACAAGCTCTTTGGCAATGTGGCATTTTTGCCACATTCCCGCCCTGGTCCTTATGTTGCAGGTAACTAAATGTTAGCACTGTTGGGAAGCTCGAGGCTTTCAGTCACAGCCTGTGGTGCCGTGATGTTGAAAGAACTTGCATTAGCTTGCTCACTTGCCTGTGCCACTGTCACGTGGCAACCTGGGTGTATAGGGAGTTAAAGGTTGGCATAAGTCCAGGGTCCATAGTCTGTTGTGTGGCTGGGAGGCTCGGGTGTAGTGTGAGGAACGGGGAAAGTAAAAATCCTTTTCGCCGACTTCTGGGGTATGTCATATATGGCGAAATCAGTGTTCCTCCACATAATTCTAGTTTATCTCTCTTGAGTGTGCAGGTTAGGTATGTGGAAGCAGGGCCACAGAGATCAAGGGTGAACAGTGTATACAAGTGCACACACATCAAGGAATACTCATGCATGAATCTGAGTGAGACAAAGACATCTCAACATGTTTTGTTTGTGCCTGGTCAGTTACACACCACGTGTGTAACAGGTACATGCTGGCAGAATGTGGGATTCTAGAGTTCGACCTGGGGCTCTCAACTGAAAGGCAGGCTCCAAGGTACTGGACCCTGTGGAGACAGTTTCCTACAGCATTAGAGAGAGGGTGGTGGTATTGGAGCAGGCGTGTCTCCAGGCGGACTCATAGGGGATGTCAGTGAGTGGGCCAAAATAGCAGCCATATTTTGGTTCTTGTATGCAGTTTCTCACTCCTGCTATTGTTTGGAAAGCAACCCAGGGTTTCAAATGTCAGGTGTTGACAGAGCGGGGTCACAGAACACATGTCCAGGGGCCAGTGCCCTAGCCTAAAACCTCACCTCGCATCCACGAGGAGCCCATCTGGCCACCAGTTTGCATTGTGTCTGTTCCATTTCACATCTAGCTCCTGTTTGTAGTATGGTTAAGAAGCCCAGGATAAACCAAAGCCTAGGGATCCTGCACCCATGTGGAAGAGTTAGAAGAGGTTCCAGGCTAGTGACATTCAGTCAGCTCAGCTGCAGCCATTGTGACCTCTTGGGCAGTGAATTGGCAGATGGGAGATCTTTCTCTGTCTCCCCTTGTTTCTTTAAATCTGCCTTTCCAGTAAAAAGAAATAAATCCTTAAAACAACAATCACGTGTCCACGTGAGTAGTGAGCATGCGGTTTGGGAGAAGCTCTTGATGAGTTGCAGACTATGCCCTGTGTTCTTTAGGACTTAGATGCATACCAGCTCTTTGAGATGTCCCGTCCAGCAGGACAGTCCACAGGGTCGCAACCAACCTCGGAGAGAATGGGGGGCAAGAGACATGAAGAATGGACAGCAAGACAGGTTCTCTGATCAGGCTGACTAATTTTGATTTTCACACACAAGGCTTTAAAATCTGCAAAACAGGATCTATGGGTGAGGGGAAGGAGGAAGCAGGGTCTGGGACATGATTTCACAGCTCTTTCTGGATAGTTATCTCTAAGAGCTCCTTATGCTCGCAAGAGGTGGGCATGGTTTCACAACTCTTTCTGGGTAGCTATTTCCCAAACCCACTTATGTTCTCAAGAGGATGCTGGCAGGTACGGCATGAGCCAACACCCTGTCATGAGCACCAAGGGTGGTCAGAGCAGTGTAGTTTGCTAGATGACTTGTAAACCGCAGGGTGTCTTAAAACTTGGTTTCTCTTGCACTTTGCTAGCTGGTACTTTCCACTGACCTAGATCTATACACAAACATGGCTTCAGTATGGCTATAATATATGGCTCCCACCCTTAAGAGAAAGCAGTAGTTAAGCAGCATGCAAGAAATGTGTTCAATAACATTAGGCCTTTCAAATGTAGGCCAGGGAAGGCAGTGGGTTGGTTTGTGTTTCCTTTCTGGCTAACAAGTGTTGGGTGTTACTAGAACTGAGAGAGCTGCCTGCTGAAGTGTATGTGGGAAGGAAAAACAGACCAGTTGTGATGCCTGAGAATGGGATAAGGGCCAGAGGAACACGGGGCAGTGGTAATGGTTCCCGTGGTTTGCAGACATGAGGGCAGTGATGAAATTTGCCTCTGGGTTGTTCCATGGGAAATATCAGGTCATCTGCACACATGACTAATTTGACTTCCTCTTTTCCTTTATTATGCCATGGATTTGTTTTCTTCTCCTCCCTGTCAGGGTGGCAAATGTTGGCATCCTTGGCTTGTTTCATATCTGAGAGGAGGCCGAGCTTTCCACTTGAGATAAGAATGGCAACTGGTTTTGATATGTATCCTTTATATTTTGAGTAGAGTTTCTTGTATCGAAATCTAAGTCAGGCTGCATCATAAAAGAAGTCTGGCAGAGTTCTGTTCTGCTGACTAGTTACCCATCTACCTTTACTGATGTTCTCTCTTACTTATTTGTCCCTCAGTAGGAGCAGGGTGTGAAAGTCACCCATTGTTACTCTCCTGGGATCTGTCTCTGCCTTTTTATTTATAACATGTTGCTGTGTGCTTCAGGATATCATCTTAGGTATGTGTATATACTGATTCTCCATCGCTGAGTTTTAAACAAAGCTGCTTTCCCCGTCATTATAGGACATCGTGTTAGTTCTTTTGTAGCTTTTCAGTCTCTGTGTTGCGTTGTGAAGACTTTTCTGTTGTGATCTTGTAGGGTTATGCAGTTTTTTAACACTCACCTGAATTTAATCCTCCGGTTAGTCCAATTAACGCATTCACATTCAAGATTTGTTGTAGTGAATTCTCAAGCTTGTGTTTATGTGGATACTTATTTTCCCCTTCACAACTAAAGGAAAAATTGCAATGGACATAACATTTTTGATATCTTTTTCTTCTAAGATCCTTATACACTGTATACATTCACACTGCATGCTGGCCTGATAGCATTCTTCTGACAGTATTGCTGTCAATCTAGGTTTCTTTTTTTTTTTTTTTTTTTACTTTATATGGACACAGCATTTCCCTCCTACTGCCTTTCATCATCTGCTTGTCTTAAGAGTTTGTGAATTTTACTGCTGTATGCTTTGAACGCAATTTTTTTTTTTTTGATTTTGAGTGTTGTAATGATTTGAGCCTCTAGATCCACATGGCTCATTTTAGGATCATTTAATACCTGGTGAAATTTCCAGGATTTCATTGAGCAGGTTATCTAATGTTTTTCTTCTCCATCAGGATTGCTCTGTAACACAGTGCACATCAATTGGCATTTGCAATTTTCCCATAATATATTTTTAAAGATTTATCTGTTTTTATTGAAAAGTCAGATGTATGGAGAGGAGGAGGAGAAGAGAGAGGAAGATCTTCTGTCTACTGACTCATTCCCGAAGTGACCGCAAAGGCTGGAGCTGCTTGGGTCCTAAGGCAGTAGCCAGGAGCTTCTTTTGTATCTCCCATGTAGTCTCAGCATCCCAATGGTATTGGCAGTCCTTATCTGCTTTCCAAAGCCACTAACAGTGAGCTGGATGGGCAGCAGACTTTCCTGTGCCCATAGAAGTCTCTGTGTGTGCAAGGTGAGGACTTCAGCCTCTAAGTAGCATGATGAGCCCTTTTCCTGTATCTTCATGTGTGACATAGGTATTTCAAAATCTTTGTCCCCACTCTCAGACAGCAGCAATTAAGCAGCTTATTGTGAACCAGCTAAAAATAATTTTAGGCCTTTCAAATGTGGACCTATTACAGCTGCCCCCCACCCATTTTATCTTTTTCACTTTCTGGCTAGTAAGTGTTGGATGTTAGTAGAACTGTGAGAGGTGCCTCTGGGATGTGGGTGGGAAACAGGAGCTGGCTAATATTGCTGTGATGATAGTGGGCTGAGAATGGGATCATGTGACCAAGCAACACGTGGCAGTGGCAAAAGTTCCTATGGTGGGCAGACATGAGGGCAGTGCTGAAATTTGCCTCTTTAGGTTTTCCCATTAACAGCAACATGTCCTCTGCACACATGAATAACTAGACTGCCTCTCTTGCTCTATTGTGCCAGCTACTTCTTTCTTTCTCCTCCCTGTAAGTGTGGCAGAAGTAGATATCCTTGGCTTGTTTTAGATCTAAGAGGAATTTCAGCGTCTGACAATGTAGTCTGATAAGACTGTTGATTAGATATATGTCCTTCGCAATTTTGAGAACAGTTCCTCTACACCTAATTAGTAAAGTTTTGTTTATTTGTTTATGATGATGGATTTTGAGTCCTAATGATGTGTCTATGTTCAGGTAGCCATCCAATTTTTTTTCTTCATCCTATAGATACTATTGTTACATTCATTGATATACATAAGGTGATATGTATCTGTATTTGTTAGATGAATTTTTTTTAATATATTTATTATTTAACTTCAGTAATTACATTGTATTATGTGACACAATTACATAGATACTTGGTATTGCCTGTCATTTATGATTATTAAGGTTTTGGTTTGATTCTCTAGTATCTGCCTCACAGTCTTTTGTTTTCTTTTTTTCTTTTTTTTGCATGCTTAGTAGAGATATGGGCGATAGGTGTTTTCTTTTCTGTTTAAGTCACTCTGTTAAGTTTTGGGTTAAAGTATTACTACTCTCATAAAAGAATGTGGCAGAGTTCTGTTTGCTGACTCTATGCCAGTATCTTAACTGATATTCTTTCTTAATTATCTGACTTGATAGGAACAGGTTATGAAAGTCATCCACTGTTACTCTGTTGCTAACATTTTGCTTTGCAGCTCTGCATATTTTATTGGATGTATCTATATTTGATTTCTATACCTAGTTTCTAATGCAAGGGTTTTTTCTCCATATATAATACTATTTTTAGCTATTTTTGTAGTTTCTTTTCATGTAAAAATGGCAATTTATTTTTATTTATTATGCTGGATGATTTTTTATATATTTTTATCACATAGCTTCATAGGCTCTGGGATTTCTCCTGCCCCCTCCCCAAATACTCCCCCATATGAAATTCCTCCATAGTGTTACAGTAGTATATTTCATAGCCTGTCATGTCTCCTTCATTGTGGGCATGGACCATGCGGAGAGTCCAGCTTCTTATTGTCCAGATAAATTCAGTAGTTTCAGTGGGAGACAATCCTTGGTCTGAAAGTAGAGCTGGCAGAATATCATCCCCTCCAGTGAGATGTCACTACTACACAACTTCAACAACAAGAAGAAGCATCGCAATTAACAACATCATGAAGTTAAATAACATGGTATTGAGTGACCAATATGTTAGAAAATGCAGGTTCTTAACCACATCCTCTAACTACTTCCTTGGCATCTCAATTTTAGTATCAACACAACCGGCTGCTATAGCCTTTTTTTTTTCTCCTAAGCTAACACGTTTTTGAGTTTAACCAAAATCGGAGTGGCACAGGAACACTGAAAGGATCAACGTTAACACCCATCATATATATAACAACTGAGTACAAACTTAACATGAACGGTTCAGTGCAGTTACATCTTGTTTAGCATTAACAGTCATAAATTGATAAATTCTTTTCATGAGACAATTAAACCACAATTTTAACTTTGCAGCATATAGTGATTAAGCATGGTTTTACAGAACTTTGCATTTTAACAATTGAAGGATAGGAAAGTTTTAGGCAGGAGAGCAGGGAAATCCCAAACAACCCAGTGAGTGAGGAAGAATTTAACTCTACATCCTGCCTGGTAAAATTGAGGAGGAGCAAATAGGGAGCCTGACCAGTAAGTACAGGCTGAGCAATTATAGGTTAGTTGGCCTTTTCCCTGGCTGTTCCAGACTTTCTATATCAGTGTCTCTCTCTGTCTATCTGAACAGCCAAATGGGAAGCCTGGCAGTAAGGTACAAGCTGAGTGATTATCAGCTAGCTGACCTTTGCTAGTCTCTGTCTATCTGAACTAATTTGGGGGCTCACAAGCAACCCTGATGGTCGGTGTAAGAGAGGGCTGGTAGCCAAGGCTGGAACTGGATAAGGACCTGAGAAAGCCCCTCTGCTAATGCAGAAGGAAATTTACAATCTTTCCTCTCTCTGGGTGCCACCTGGTTCTCCTGGCTGTAGTTCCAATGTCACCAGACTATATGAGAGTGTTTGGGGCTGCTACCATCCCGTGTGGGAAATCCCATAGGAAATGACTGACCTCAGAGTTCTCAGCCTGCAAGGGCATTCATATTCCTTGTGATCTCCTAAGCAGCTGGGATGCGGTTCTCGGTGTCCATACTGACAATCCTCGATGGAGTATCCATTGCTTCTGTGGCAAAAGCACTTGGGAGGCCTCCGGGAGTCTCCGGGACTAGGATACAGACCTCCTCTTATCCTCCTGTTCCACCCTGAGATCCGCTCCTGCTCTGTGCAGGCAAGTTCCTTCTAAGAGGGTGCCAGGTTTGTTCTTGGATCCCACCACAAATGTCTATGGTTTTTCTAATGTCTAAGGCTCTTAAGAATTTGTTATCTATAAATAATAAGTTACACTTACAGTCTTCCTCAAACATTCTAAGAAGGTGGAGAATTTCTCTGTGCTCCTGACCTGTAGTGGAACAAGAGGAGTATTAAACAAATTTAGTTGCTCAGTTCTTAGAGGCAGTTCCACTGGGGTTCCATCTTCTCTAGGGGCAGCATTGTATTCAAAGGAGCTGCTGCACTTCTGAGGCCAGATGAACCACAGGGAAACCCAGAGTTTTGAGGATCCATCAGGAAATCCTAGGGGCAAGAGCATAGCCTTTCCCATGGATTATCGTGTTCCAGAATATCAATCATTCAGGTATTTTATCAAATACACCATGAGATCAGGGACAGTTGTGCTTGGTGTGCCAATCTTTTAAAATCCCCCATATCACCCAGTGTTGGGAGGGGTCTGGCCTCTTCCTCCTTCAATTTTTTTTTCTATGCTCTTGTGGATTGTGCTGCTGCAAATATAGGATTACACATCCCCATCTCATGTGCAGATTTCATTTCGATTGCGTCTATTCCTAGCAGCAGGATAGCTGGATCATATGGCAGATTTATTTGCAGTTCTCCAAGCACTCTATATCCGGGTTTCTAGAATGGTTGTATTAGCCTACACTCCCACCAGCAGTGAAGCAGGGTGCCTTTCTCCCCACTTCCACACCAGCAGGTGTTGTTCCTTGAGTTCTGAATGTAAGCAAGTCTCACTGGAGTTACTTGGTCCCTCAACGTGTTTTTCATTTGTATCTCTCTGATTGCTAGGGAGCCTGAGCATCTTTTCATAGGTCTATTAGCCCTGTGAATCTGGCCTTTGGAAAATTGTCTGCTCATTTCCTTTGCCCATTTTGCTATACGTTTTCTTTCTGTTTGTTTGTTTGTTTGTTTGTTTTTCTGTCGCTCGGTTTTTGAAACTCTTTGTGAATCTATCACTTGTGTAGTGTGAAATACTCTTGTCTCATTCTGTTGGTTTCTTCTTGGTTGTGCTGATTGTTTCCTTTGCAGTGCAGAAGCTTTTTAGTTTGTTCATTTTGGCTTTGGTTGTCTTTGCTTTTGGCATTTTTTTCTAAGAAATTTTTCCCTGTTTCTATATCTTGGAGTGTGCTTCCTATGTTTTCCTTTAATAGTCTGATGGTTTCTGGGTGTGGACTTAGGTCCTTAATCCATCTAGAGCTAATTTTCATGTAATGTGGAAAGTGTGGGTCTTGCTTCTTAATTCTGCAAACTGCTATCCAGTTGTCCTAACGGCATTTTTTGAAGAGAGCAGGATTTTCGCCTGGATTGTTTTCAGTTTTCTTGTCAAAGGTTAGTTGACTACGCATGTGTGGATGCCTTCTGTCCTGTTCCACTGATCTTCTTCTCTGTTTCTGTAGCAGCACCAGACTGTTTTGATACACACTGCTTTGTAGTATGTCTTGAGGTCTGGAATTGTGATTCCTCCAGCTTGATTTCTATTTTTCAGGATAGCTTTCGCTATCCGTGGTCTTTTGTGATTCCTGAGAGACTTTTGTATCTTCTCTTCTATTTCTGAGAAGAATATTGTTGAGATTTTGCTTGGGATTTTGTTGAATCTGTATATTGCTTTTGGTAATGTGATCACTTTGATGATGTTGATCCTGCTAATCCAGGAACATGGTACGGTTCTCCATTTTTCAAGGTCTTCTTCTATTTCCTTTTTTAATGTTTTATTGTTTTCCTCATAGAGGCCTTCCACATATTTAGTTAACCTAATTCCTAGGTATTTAAGATCCCTCTCCTCTATTAAAGGGGGCTGTACTTTCAAATTCCTTCTCATCCTTGGAATGTTTTGTGTATACGAGTGCCATCAATTTGTGTTCATTAATTTTTTTTATCCTGTTACTCTGCCAAAGTCTCTTATGAGTTCTAATAGTCTCTTGACTGAGTCTTTTGGGTCTCCTATGTAGAGAATCATGTCATCTGCAAATAGAGACCATTTCCTTTCCTCTTTTCCAATTTGGATTCCTTTAATTCTTTTTTTCTTGCCTAATATCTCTGGCAAGGACTTCCAATACTATATTGAAGGGTAGTAGTGACAGTGGACATCCCTGTTTAATTCCAGATTTTAGTGGGAAGGCTTCCAATCTTTTTTTCCATTTAGTATGATGCTTGCATTGGGAGTTTCATAAATTGCTTTGATTGTGTTATAGAATGTTCCTTCTGTGCCTGTCTTGCTTAGGGTTTTCAGCATGAAGTCGTGTTGGATTTTATCAAATGCCTTCTCTGCATCTATTGAGAGCAGCATATGATGAAAACAAAAGTGTATTCTTGATCTGTAGGATGAAAGGTTCAATAGATATCAACTAAGTCCATTTGCTCCAGAGTTTGGGTGAGTTCTGTGGTTTCTTTGCTGAGTTTCTGTTTCTGTGATCTATCCACTGATGTTATAGGGGTATTATGGTCACCCACTATGATTGTATTGGAGTCTGTTCCTCCGTTTAAGTCTCTTAATGCTTGTTTCACGTTATTAAATGCCTTGGCATTTGGTGCATATATATTATGGTGATCTCTTCTTGTTGAATGGGTCCCTTGATCGTTAGATGGTATCCGTCTCCATCTCTTTTAATGTTTTTCACATCAATGTGAAAGGCTACCCCTGCACGTGTTTCCTTACCATTCACTTGGAATATCTCTTCCCATCCTTCAACTTTCAAGTTTCCTCTGATCTTTGTTAGTGAGCTGTGTCTCCTGTAAGCAGCAGATAGATGGGCTTTGCTTTTTGACCCATTCCTCTAATCTCTGGCATTTGATTGATGAATGTAAACCATTTACATTCAATGTTAATATGGATAGGTGGCAATTTGGTTCTGTCATCTTAGTAATGTGTTGTTCTTTGGTTGAGTCTTCTGTTGGCCTTTTCAGTGGGATGTTCTCCACATTTGCCTTTGGTTTTGGTAGCTGCTATTCCTTTCCTCGTTCACTAGAACATCCTTGGGTATTAGCTGTAGGGCTGGTTTGGAGGACACGGGTTCTTGGAGTTTTCCATATTGTGGAAGAATTTTATTTCATTTTCAAAGACAAAGGAGAGCTTTGCAGGATACATTATTCTGAGCTGAAACCTTTTCCTGTTTAGAGCCTGGAATGTTTCACTCCATTCTCTCCTGGTCTGCAGCGTTTCCTCTGAGATGTCAGCTGTGAGTTTGATTGGGGCTCCTCTATAATTCACTTGATTTTTTTTTCACGTGCACATTTAAGGATTTTTTCCTTGTGTTCAACTGAGCAGAGCTTGATTAGCATGTGCCTTGGTGAAGGTCGCTTTTGTTGACCCCATTGGAAGTCATGTGCCCCTCCTGGATGTTGTTTCCTAACTCTTGCCCTAGATTAGGAAAGTTTTGTGTATCATTTCGTTGAAAGCACCTTAAATCCTAGTTACTCTTTCTGCACCTTCTGGAGCTCCCAGAATTCTTATGTTGGGCCTTTTGATTGTATCTTTTATTTCCTGGATATATATCTATATTATATACAGATATATATAGATACATATTTTTTAGCTTGGCCTAGTTCTGCTTCCGTCTTTTTGCTTATTTCCACCTGGTGACAGGAAATATCTTTGAATTCTGATATTCTTTCTCCTGCTTCATTCATTCTATTTTTCATACTCTCCACAGTACTTTTAATTTGCTCCACTGTATTTGTAACTTCTGAAACGTCAGCTTTTATTAGATTCATTTCCTGTGTAACAAACAGATTCTTTACATTCTTTGAATTCTTGTGTTGTGTGCTTCTCACTGTTGGTCAGAAACCTTATACTAAATAAGCTTTATAGTAAATAGCCATATAAGAAATTTTCAGAATTCTGTGTCCCCATGTTTTTCAATGTCTTCCTCAGTTAACTCTGAGGTTGTTAAAGACTTTTGTTCCTCTTCCAGGGAGTCTTCGGTAACACTCATTGTGCCTCTGTCTCTTCTCTTAAGTTTTGACATTGCAATCCTGTTTGGTATATTTTTCTCCTTAGTGCAGTTTTTTGTAACATTTATTTACTTTTATTACAAAGTCAGATATACAGAGAGCAGAGACAGAGAGGAAGATCTTCCATCCGATGATTCACTCCCCAAGTGAGCCGCAACGGCCGGTGCTGTGCCGATGCAAAGCTGGGAACCT
Source organism: Ochotona princeps (assembly GCF_030435755.1). Taxonomy (NCBI): domain Eukaryota; kingdom Metazoa; phylum Chordata; class Mammalia; order Lagomorpha; family Ochotonidae; genus Ochotona; species Ochotona princeps. The sequence goes on from NC_080866.1 coordinate 11,728,068, forward strand.
GGAACCTCCTCCAGGTCTCCCACGCGGGTGCAGTGCCCCAATTCTTTGGCCGTCCTCGACTGCCTTCCCATGTCACAAGCAGGGAGCAGGATGGGAAGTGGAGCTGCCGGGACTAGAACCAGGGCCCATATGGGATCCCGGGGCGTTCAAGGCGAGGACTTTATCCACTAGGCCACGCCGCCGGGCCCCCTTAGTGCAGTTTTCTAAGATGTGTTATCTACAGATCTAGAAGTCAATTTTTTTGTTTATTTGTTTGATCAGATTCCTGGGTTATAAAACACCAACTGTCCCAGATAACTGGTTTATCACCAGCACTGGTCTGGAGCACTGCCAGAGAGCCAGGGCTGTTAGCTTTCTCATCTGGGACCCAGATCCTGCAGGATGTGAAGCTGGTGCTGTCCTCTCTGTGGAATCAGCCAGGTGTGACTAGCTGGAAACGTACCCATTCCGGTGTTTGATCCCTCTGCTGTTAGCTCCGATCCACCGCCAGTCTGCCCTGCTGAGTCTGCAGCTCCTTTTCCGTTCGATGCTGAGCCATAGTATTTGGCAGGATTGGCCAGTCCCAGCCTGTCTTCACCTCCCGAGCGCCCCGTGCGAACCCAAGCTCCCACCTGGCTACTGCAAGGGCTGATCTGTGGCTGCCTCTGGATCCCTGGTTGTCACTGGAGTCCGGATCACAGCTCACAGGTGGCTGCTGGGTTTTCTGTTCCCTGTAACACCGTTCTGCCACCGTAACCTCTTCCCTGTTTCCAGGCGTTCTCCAGGTATCTGCTTGTTGACTTCCTGACCCCTAACTCTTTCTGGAATCTTCTCTCTGTGCTTTACCCTATCCAAAATTTTTCTGTCATCTCAAACATTGAGTTTCTGTCTTTTTGTGTGCTTGTTTTTTGGTGGCATCTTTGAGGGTTGTGGTGGTTTTATCCGTTCAGCTGAATTCAGGTTTCTGGTTGGTGATTTTAATCCATTTTCATTCACAATTACCATCAATAAGAAGTAATACTTGCATTTTGCTTGATGACATTTTAATCCACTGACGTGACAATCTGTCACTCACTCCCTACTGAGGTATCGTTTTTCAGTTGTTTTCTTCTTCTTCCTCTTCCTTCTCTGTCTGTTCTCCTATTTGGCCCTTCTTATTCAGCTCAAACGTCATTTTCTTTTATCATTTTCCTCTGTGTGTGATTTTCTCATTTATGTGCCCCTCTGTATTCTCTTGTAACTCACTGAGTTTATTAACACTCGCTATTTTGAATCATGTAACTGTCATTTCATAGAGATGTGATATTTTGGAGTTCTTGTTCAACCAAATTCCTATTTGCTTCATGTGTCCTCATCCTGGTCTGCTCATCTGATCTCCATGCCCATTCTTGTATAGAAAGTTGGTTTTATGGTTCATGAGTTTATGGTTGAGCTGCAATGCAGGGTCTCCAGAAGCATGTTGCCTTGCAAGAAGAATTCCCTTATAATTTCCTGTTTTGTTCTAGGATCTGTTCTGAGAAGCCTTTGGTCACACTTACATCTTTCTAGGCTTCCCTGAAGCTTTCCTCTGGCACATTAGGGGTATCAGGTCATAGATTTAGATTCCTGCTCTGTAGGGTTAAGGTAATTATCTCCTTTTCTAGTTTGCACTCACAATCTCATTTACACATCATGCTTTGCTCAAAAGTCTGATTTTCTTTATTTGTTTGTTTGTTTCTCCCTGGACTGATTTCAGTATGTTTGTAACTATTAGTTGGCTGCTACATAATGTTTTTTGGTGTTCTTTTCTGTAGTCCATTCTTTTTTTGTGAATCCTGATGTGTGTCTTTGTGCCAATTCCATGGAGTTTTGATAACCACTACTTGTCAACATATCATGAAGTCTGGTGTTATGTCTCCACTAAATTTTCACTGTGTAAGAACCAGAATGGTTTTGTTCTCAGTGTGGTGTCTTCCATATGTGCTGAAGTGATATGTATTTCTTCTGATAAAGGCCATGAGAAGAAAGCGATTTGAGCGTGCACGGTGTCCTAATGTCTAAAGGCCTTGCCTTGCTTGCACCTGGAAACCATGGACACCGGCTCCTGTCCTGGCTGCTGCAGTTCCCATTAGCTCCCCGCTCATGGGCTGGGAAAGCTATAGAGGATGGCACAAAGCCTTGGGTCCCTGAACTGTTTGGGGAGCAGAAGAAAGCTCCTGGCTGTTGTGTTGGGATCAGCTCACCTCTGCCCATTGCAGCCACTTGGGGAGTGAACCAGTGGATGGATGATCTTTGTCTTTCTATCTCCTTCTCTCTATTGATCTATCATTCCAGGATAAATAGTTAAATCTTTTCCAAGAAGAAAGAAATAAAAGATTCAGGCAGCTTGCGATGGGAGCAGAAGGATATGACGTGGGAGCCTCCCCAAGTGATACCACTTGACAAAGTCTGCAATTAGCAAACACAAGCCCTGTGACAGAGCCCAGGATGGAAAGTGTCAAGAGTGTTTGGAAGTGGACATTACTGAGAGAATCAATTGAAAGAGTCTGTATGCCTGGAAGTTCTTGCTGAATCTCTCCATCCTGCTGTGCTGTGGTAATCCCGTGTTGTCCGTGAAGACATGTAGGCACTAATGGGGACAAATGTTTCTCTGAGAATAAAAACTGCTTGGCGAGCCAAGAGGTGTTCTTTCCTTCAGTTGCTGGGAGAGTTCCCTGAGGCTACCCTCATTGAATCTGCTCTTCTCTCTATGTCCTTTTGTTTCGCAAGTATGCTCTGAGCTCCCTTCACAAGTACTCAATGCCATGCGATTTTGGCCTGGGGAGTTTTCAAGGTGGAAGCATGCCATGAGTAGTTCAACTGAGGTCATACTGAATCTGTAGCTTGCTCTTGGGAGCAAAGACATCTTAATTCATACAACAAATATACAAAGCAGGCCTTTTTCATTTGTAAATTGGATGGAGCTCACAAGTTCTTTCTCTGGCATGGTGCCATTTGTGTATACAAAGTTTACTGACTTTTGTGGTCTCTGGTAGTAGTCTGTTATTAGTGTATATTCTCTTGTGTGGACAAATCTTTACTTACTTTTATGGGATAATTTACTACTTATAAATTACATAAAGTTTCCTGTTTGCTCTGGTAGTAGTCTCCTGCTTGTGTAGGTAACTGTTTCATGTGCCTCCAGTGCTCTCCTGACTTCCTCTTTTGCATTGTGTAATCATCCATATTTCTATATCTTCTAGAATGTCTCTGGTTAAAACATCCAGGATATATTTAATGGCAGGACTGAGAATGTACATTTTTATCGGTTCAGTATCCTAGTGTTAAGTCCCTAGAAACTTTGCCACATTCAATATGGTGCTGGTCTGTGAGTGCTAAATGTATGCCTTTAACCTTTTGAGAACTATTCCTCATTACAGACTTTGCTTTAGATTTTGAACATGAATACAGGTTATTCCTACCTTTTTTTTTTAAGAAAAAAGATTTATGTTTTTTTATTGTAAAAGCCAATATAACTAGAGGAGCAGAGACACAGGGGAAGCTCTTCTGTCCAATGAGTCACACCCCAAGTGGCCACAATGGCTGGAGTTGAGCCAATCTGAAGCTAGGAGCCAGGAGCTTCTGCCTGGCCTCCCATGCCAATGCAGAGTCCCATGGCTTTGGGACACAGGCCGGGAGCTGGATGGGAAGAAGGGCCGCCAGGATTAGGAACAGCAGCCATATGGGATCCCATCATTCTCAAAGCAAGGACTTTAACCACCACACTATCACGTCAGGACTGCAGGTTGTATCTTAAGAAATGCTTTTTCTGGGCCTGGCAGTGTGGCCTAGCGGCTAAAATCCTCGCCTTGAATGCCCCGGGATCCCATATGGGTGCCGGTTCTAATCCCAGCAGCTCCACTTCCCAGCCAGCTCCCAGCTTGTGGCCTGGGAAGGCAGTCGAGGACGGCCCAAAGCTTTGGGACCCTGCATCCACGTGGGAGACCTGGAAGAGGTTCCAGGTTCCTGGCTTCGGATGTGCACAGCACCGGCCATTGCACTCACTTGGGGAGTGAATCATCGGACAGAAGATCTTCCTGTCTCTCCTCCTCTCTGTATATCTGACTTTGTAATAAAAAATAAATAAATCTTTTAAAAAAAGAAATGCTTTTTCTGTGTACTGAGATTATCATTGTTTTCCTTTCTTGATAGGCTATAGCATGTGTCACATTTATTGCTTTTCAATATCAAAGAAACACAGCATAATGATGCTTATGGTGAGCTGTGGGATTTGATGAGTAGCGTTTTCCTGAGGATTTTTGCAATCAGTTAATCAGGAATAGGTCTCTCTCTAGTATCACTGTGTTTTGTGATTAAGCAAATCAATGCACTTTGTGATTAAGCACAACATTCTTAGAAGTGTGAGAGGATTTGTGCCTTAAAATTCTTTGGAATGGCTAAAGAAGACTTGCTACTGATTTGTCTTGGAATTTATGGTAAAAGTTCACATTGAAGCCATCTAATCTGAGCTGCATTATGTGGCAACGGTCATAATTCCTTCATATGTAAGTACCTCAGTTATTTCTCTATTTAGGTTTATTATGTCATCATAGCTGAATAGTGCTATATATTTAGAACTTTCTCTATGCTTGTCTGTTTCAAATCATCTCATAAAATGACAACAGCACGGGAGTTTGGGGGTTTGGGGTTGGGGACAGGGGGCTGTGTAATGCTGGCCCTGCTGGCAGAGGAGAGCAGAGGTGGTGGGTTGTGTGTGACACGGAGAGAGAGGCTGACAGAGTGTGTGTGTGTGTGTGTGTGTGTGTGTGACAGAGAGAGAGAGAGAGAGACAGAGAGAGAGTAACAGAGAGAGAGAGAAAGATGGGAGTATTGGAAGTGTATGGGTGGCAGGAGGGCAGCAGAGTCCTCCATAGTCTTAGCTCTGGCCAAGGCCCTGACTGGATGAGTCACTTCCACTGTGGCAGGGAGCCAGAAGCCAGGCACTTAACCACCCAGAGCAACCCAGCCAGCAGTCCGAATTGCATGGGTGTTGGGCTGTGCATGGTGTGGGGCTGAGCACCTGCCCCATAGGTGCTCTCGGCTAGCCTGAGCTCCGCTCGGCTCAGGCAGCACCCTGTGAGCATGAGTAGGTCCTGGAGTGCTGAGGCAGACCTGCAGGACCCTGCCCACAAACTGGGTGCAGGCCTGTGGTCAGCCAGACCTGGAGAAGGGAACGTGGCAGTGTTCTGCTGGGTCTCCCGTGGTGTGGTGTAGCCAGAAGCACACTGCTGCCGGACTGCCGAGGTGGCACCGAAAAAGCAGCTCCTGGCAAGCGCAAGATCAGGCTGCGGCCCAGAGCAGAGCATCAGGGTTGTTGGGAGTAGAATGTGCAACCCCTGTAATTCTGAGCATGGCTGCTGGTGCTGTACCTTGTGGGAGGGGAGGGCGGGCAGCAGAGGCCTGGTGAGCTGAGGTCCAGGCTGTTGGGCAGCACACGGGGCTGTGGAAGGGAAAGCAGTGTGACGCCTGCTGCAGGCTCCATGTTCAGTAGTGCCTCAGGTGTCTCCTTGACCCAAGTGGATTACACACCACCTGAGCTGAGGAATCTCATCAACAAGCAGGATGAAGATGTGCTGAGCTACGTGGTTGGCTTGGAGGTGGGGATCCGGGTGTGTGTGTGCTGCTGGTGCAAGGGTTGGGTGTTGGCGAGAGTGAATCACGGGGCTGGACGTTTACTGGGAGGAATCCTGAGAATGTGACCGGGGGTGTGGAGAGAGGGGCGGCATGTGCCTCTGGGCACAGTGGGTTCACCGTGCTCCCCTTGGCAAGTCAAGGAGCTGAGCTGTGGCTAGGGACACTGCAGAATACGCGTTTGCTTCTGGCAGAACCCCTACTTCCGCAATGATGAGATCTGCAAGGATTACTGTCGCAGCGTGCTTGGTAGGCAAGGCCTAGATGGTGCAAGCGATTCGGTGGGTTTCCTGCCCAGCCATGGGTGCTTGTAGAGATCCCAAGGGCTGTACGTTCCAGCGCGATCCAGTGGTTCTGTGACTGTGACGGTGAGCCACCCGCCTACAGCCCAGGCCCTGCCCACTCAGCTTCTTGGATTGGCTGAGGGACCATGCCTTCTCAGGCACCAACAGTGTTGCCTGGATGAGAGCACCCCTCATGTACATCAGCTCACTCAACTCCAGAGCCTTTGCAAGCGTCAGGCAGGAGGCTAGCAAATTCTCTGCAACCCTCAAATCCCAAGGAAAGTCACAGAGGCACCAACCCAGGGAGTTGTCTGGGTTGAATGTGACAGGAAGCTTGCCTTGCTGGGTCATGTGTCCATCTGGTGTGGTGCCTTGCCCGCAGCAGGGCATTTGTGCTTCCAGTGACCTCTACAGCCATCTGCAGCAAGGGACATGTCACTTTTCCTCCCAGGTAACTAGTAGAGACTTTTCCCTTAATTAGCCACCTTTTCTCTACCGAAGGCTTCATCATGTATCTCACAATTTTACATTCTTTGTGGCACTTTGTACCCTTAAATAACAACATTATCCTTCAGTTTGTTTATTCGTGCACAACAATGTTTTTCAATATTGATAAGAACCTATCTCAATCAACCTATATTCTTATAAATATTGCATTCATATAAATTTTTGGGAAATTTTGTCTCTTCCCCTATCATTTGCTCATATGTTACCACTAATTCATCTCCTTCGTCTCTGAACAAACCAGTACTTGATGTAAGTATTACACTTAATTCTTATACAATGATGTATGCTATGCATGATTGAAATTACTTCCAGGCATGCTAGCATTTTTCAATTCTCTTGTAACATTTTTAATAAGTTTACATTTCCCAAGTAAAGTTTTTAATAGGTTTACATTTTGACCTCTTAAAATTTAGATTTACACTCTTGTAAGATGGTGTTTAATATTTCATGTATTTCAAATCATGAAAAAATGTATATGAGAATTTCTACTGTCATTAAGAGGTTTTTTGAATCAATCAGGCACAGAAATCTTGCCAGGCACTGAAAAATCCAGTAGTGCAATTAAGATTTCAAAAAAAATAAATAACCCCCCAAGGATTTTTATTTATGCTGGTATTGAAGACATCATTGCCTATATTAGGATATCAGCACACTTTGTACTCTTCTCCCGAACTGTGGGCTAGTTTGCAATCCCACCAACAGTGAATAATCCAACCATTCCACTCATGGTCATTACCTATACCAAATGAAATCAGGGCATGAAAGGCTTATTTGTAATCCCATGGAATTAGCAAATCAATTCATATGAGCTAAGACAGAGATCCCAGAAGTCCCTCAAGAGTTGACAGTATGAAAGTAATGGGGCTCTTATCCACTATGGAATATTTCACAGTCATTTGAAATAATGACATCTGGGACGGGTGCAGCAAAGAACAGGAGAATCCTTTGACTGTAGTGCTGGCATCCCATATGAGCAGGGGTCTAGTCCTGGCTGCTCCATTTCCAAAGGAGCTCTCTGATTTGGGGCTAGGAAGGCAGCAGAGCAAAGCCTGAGTGCTTGGGCCCAAGCCCCCATGCAGGAAACTTCTAAGAAGTTCCTGATTCCTGTATATTTGTATCAGTTCAGACCTGACTCTTGCATATGGTTACCAGTACAGTGCCCAAATGTGAGGAGAAGCATCACTAACCCCTTATTTGGAGCATTTTATCACAAGGCTTATGTTGTAGGAGCTGGACTCTACACAGAAGAACTCAAACATCCTTGCTTCCTCTTTTCTCTCTCCTTCCAATAAAAAGGGGTTTAGAAATACTTATTTCTGGAACTGCTATTTGAGGGCAGGGTTAACCCATCTCTACAATGGTCTTAGTTCAAAAACTGTACAGAATAGAAAATCCCAGGCTTGGAATAGGAAATCTTGTGTGGACTTGATCTACTTTACTTTTCCCAATCTGGCACAGAATCACTAAAACACACACACAACATGCACGTCAGGACACGTACCCACCACAGTAGCCAGGACCTGCTGGGACCCGCCAGGACCCGCACCCAATGCAGTCACCAAGTGACGCACCCACAGTGAGGGTCCCCACCAGAGGTAGAGGCAGACTACAAGAAGCTGATATTTGAGTGAGTTGGATGGGGGCAGTGGTGGGGTCTGAGGCTTCCAGAGTTGGCTCCCAGGGGCACGCACAGAGCCTGAACACACTTGGTGCTCATCTCCCCTCCCCTCCCCCAAACCCAGTTTCCAGCGTCTGGTGGCACAGGGCAAGTGCCTTGAAACTGCCAAAACTGTGTCTGGGAGGTGACGCACAGCAGTCCAGCTGCTTAATTGCAGCTGTCTGAGAATGGGGACAAAGATTTTGAAATACCTATGTCACACATGAAGATACAGGAAAAGGGGTCATCATGCTACTTAGGGGCCAAGACAAAGAAAGAATCCTGAGACAAGTACAAAGTAGAGAAAAGATCACATACAGGGGAAAACCAATCAGAATCACTGCTGACTTCTCTGAAGAGACATTACAAGCAAGAAGAGAATGGACAAAGATCTTCCAAATCCTGAATCAGAACAACTGTTAACCAAGAATATTGTACCCAGCAAAGTTCTCATTCGTATTTGAGAACGAAATCAGATACTTTCATGGCAAAGAGAAATTAGAAGAATATGCCAGCACAAAACCAGCTCTACTAGTTCTCCTTAGAAATGCACTAAATGCAGAAAAAAAGGAGGCGAATCATAAGCAAAGATGGCAAACAGGAAGGTCTCCCCACTAAAGTCCACACAAGGAAGGGCAATTACACAGATATCAACACACACAAAAACAAGTATGGCAGGGCAAAATCACAACCTCTCAATTTTAACTCTTAACACAAATAGCCTGAACTCACCAATCAAAAGGCACAGATTAACAGAATGGATTATCAAACAGGACCCAACTATTTGTTGCCTACAAGAGACACATCTAACCAGAAAAGACTCGAAGAAACTGAAAGTGAAAGGTTGGAAAAAGATATTTCATGCCAATGGATGAGAAAAAAAGGCTGGGGTAGCTGTCCTAATTTCAGATGATGTGGACTTAAATCTGACACACATCAAAAAGGACAGGGAAGGACATTATATATTGATGAAGGGACTGATCCATCAGGAAGTAATTACCATTGTGAGCATATATTCACCAAATTCCAATGCACCTAGCTACGTGAAGCAATTACTTACAGACTTAAGGGGAGACATAGATATGCACACAATAAGAGTGGGTGATCTTAACACCCCGTTAACAACAATAGACAGATCAACAAAACAAAAACTCAACAAAGACGCAACAGAGCTCATATAAACAATAGAACAACTGGACTTGGTAGACATTTATAGAATTTTTTATTCTAAGGCCACAGATTATACATTTTTTTCAGCAGTGCATAGCACCTTCTCCAGGGTCGACCACATGATAGGACACAAAGCAAATCTAAATAACTTCAAAAAGATAGGAATCATACCATGTACCCTCTTAGACCACCACGGAATGAAATTGGAAATCAGCAATTCAAAATGACCCAGGAAATACAGAAAATCTTGGAGGTTGAACAATATGCTATTAAACGAACAATGGATCAGAGAAGAAATTAAAGATGAGATCAAAAATGTATGAAAACCAATGAAAACTCTGACACAACATTCCAAATCTTATGGGACACAGCCAAAGCAGTGCTACGGGGTAAACTCATCGCAATTGGAGCTCATGTCAAGGCCCAAGAGAGGCACCAAATACAGAAACTAAACACACATCTACAGGAATTAGAAAAACAACAGCAGAAGAGCCCCCCCACACACACACACAATAGGAAACAAGAAATCATCAAAACAAGGGAGGAAATTAATCAGATAGAAATACAAAAAAAATTGTACACAAAATCAATGATTCAAAAAGCTGTTTCTTGAGAAGATAAACAAGATAGACACCCCAGTGGCCCAACTGACAAAGAAAAAACAAGAGAAAGCAAGAATTAACAACATCAAAGATGAAAAAGGCAACATAACAACAGACACTGCAATCATTAAGAACATATTAGTAATTATTACAAAGCACTGTACTCCAACAAATCAGAAGAGCACCAAGAAATGGAAAAGTTCTTAGACTTCTACCACCTGCCAAAACTTAGCAGAGAACCCACAAACGATCTGAACAAACCCATAACTGAAGCAGAGATTGAATCAGTGATTAAAGATCTCCCAACAAAGAAAAGCCCAGGACCAGATGGCTTCACTACAGAATTCTACAAAATATTCCGAATAGAACTAATCCCAATCCTCTACAAACCCATCAAAACAATATAAAAGGAAGCAACCCTTCCAAACTCGTTCTATGAAGCCAACATTACCTTAATCCAAAAACCAGACAGAGAACTAACAGAGAAGGAAAACTACAGACCTATCTCTTTGATGAACATTGATGCTAAGATTCTCAACAAAATCCTAGCCAATAGAATCCAAAAAAACATCAGACAGATCATTCATCCAGATCAAAGAGGATTCATCCCTGAAATGCACGGGTGGTACAACAGTCGGAAATCCATAAATGTGATACACCACATCCAAAAACTGAAAAACAAGAATCACATGATCGTATCAATAGACGCAGAAAAAGCTTTCGACAAAATCCAACACCACTTCCTACTAAAAACTCTAACCAAGGTAGGCATAGATGGAAAAATCCACAACATAATTAAAGCCATATATGAAAAACCCAACGCCAGCATCATACTGAATGGAGAAAAATTGGAACCCTTCCCACTGAGATCTGGAACAAGACAGGGATGTCCACTTTCTCCACTAATATTCAACATAGTCCTAGAGGTACTTGCTGAGGCCATAAGACAAGAAAAAGAAATGAGAGCAATCCAAATGGGAAACGAAGAAGTCAAGCTCTCACTATACGCAGATGGTATGATTCTTTATGTAGAAGAGCCAAGAGACTCAATACAGAGACTGCTAGAACTTATACGAGAGTTTGGTAGAGTGGCAGGATACAAAATTAATTAACAAAAATCAACAGCCATTGTGTATGCGAACAGCCCCAAGATGGAAAAAGATCTAACCAACAAGATACCATTCAAAATAACAGAGAAAAGTATGAAATATCTGGGAATAAATCTAACCAAAAATGTAAGAGACCTATTTGAAGAAAACTACAAACTACTTTAAAAAGAAATTGAACAAGACCTCACAGAATGGAGTAACATCCAATACTCCTGGACAGGTAAAATCAATATCATTAAAATGTCTATACTGCCAAAGGCAATATATACATTCAACGCAATCCCAATCAAATTGCCCAAAACATTCTTCACAGATCTGGAAACAATGATCCAAAGGTTCATCTGGAAACACAAAAAACCACGGATAGCTAGAACCATCCTGAAGAACAGGAAGTTAGCAGGGGGAATCAGAGTTCCGGACCTCTGGACATACTACAGGGCAGTGGTTATCAAAACAGCCTGGTACTGGCACAAAGATAGAGAGGAAGATCAATGGAGCAGAATAGAAACACCAGAAGGGAACCCACACAGATATAGCCAAATAAGCTTTGATAAAAAGACAAACGACAACCCAGGCAAATGGGAACATCTGTTCAATAAATGGTTTTGGGACAACTGGTTGATAGCCTGCAGAAACAAAAAGATAGACCCACATCTCTCACCATATACTAAGATCAAATCCAGATGGATAACAGATCTAAACCTACATCCAGAAACCTTCAAACTTTTGGAAGAAAATGTTGGAAATACTCTGCAAGATCTAGGGGTAGGTCCCGAATTCCTAAAAAGGACACCAAAACCATTAGCAATCAAGACCAGAATAAACAAATGGGACCTCATCAAATGAAGAAGCTTCTGTACAGCAAGTGACATAATCAACAAAATAAAAAAGCAACCCACAGAATGGGAGAAGATCTTCGCACGCTACGTAGGTGATGGAAGGCTAATCTCCAGAAGATACAAAGAACTACAAAACAGCCAAAACACCAAAACAAACAAACCACTCAAGAAATGGGCAGACACTTCACAAAGGAACAAACCCAAATGGCAAATAAACACATGAAAAAATGCTCAAGTAACCTGGCAATAAGGGAAATCCAAATTAAAACATCAATGAGGCACCACCTAATGCCAGTAAGACTGGCCCACATGAATAAAAGCACCAACAACACTTGTTGGCGAGGTTGCAGGGAAATGGGAACCCTACTCCACTGCTGGTGGGGCTGCCGGCTGGTACAGCCTCTATGGAAATCAGTATGAAGAACATTCAAACAACTCAAAATCAACATACTGTATGATCCAGCAATAGCACTCCTAGGAAGATATCCAGAGCACTTTTTTTATGAGAAACCAACATGCACTCCTATGTTCATAGCAGCACAATCAGTAATTGCAAAAACATGGACACAACCAAAATGTCCATCCGCAGAGGATTGGATAAGAAAGCTATGGTTCATCTACTCCAGGGAATACTACTCAGCTATTAAAAAAAACAAAATGCAGTTCTTTGTGGCCAAATGGGCCCAACTGGAAACCATAATGCTAAGGGAAATGAGCCAATCCCAAAAGGTTAAATACCACATGTTTGCCTTAATTTAAGATGATATGATGTTATGTATATCATGTTATGTTATGAATGTTATATGTTGTGTATAAACTAAAATTGAAATGTCAAGGAAGTGGTCACAGAAGGTGGTTAAGAACTCGCATTTACTTTTAACATATTGGTTACTCATTACTATGTCAATTAATTCCATAATGATGTAAATTTTTGCTGAGAGTATGTTGGAGCTTTTAATTGATCTGGATGATACTCTGCTGGCTCTGTTTTCAGACCAGAGAAGGTATACTTAAGAAGCCGTTGAACTTGACTGGATAATTAGATGCTGGATGGACTCCATGTTATATGCTTGCAATGGGGGAATCTCAACTGAACTTGAACTGTAGTTATGCAACAAGGTGGAGAATCCACCGTGGTGGAAGGGTTTGGGGAGGGGTGAGGAGAATCCAAGTACGTATGAAACTGTGTCACATAATACAATGTAATTAATGAATTAAAAAAATAAAATAAATAAATCTTTAAAAAAATATTTGACAGATCTGTAAGTTTCTGTTCCTTTTTCTTCTGTGTATCAGCTTTATTTCTCTATCAAACTAACTTTTGTAAACTTTTATGTTATGGGAAGTGGAGCTGCCAGGATTAGAACCGGTGCCCATACGGGATCCTAGCTTGTTCAAGGCGAGGACCTTAACTGCTAGGCCACGCTGCCAGGCCCCTCTCTTCTGTTATTTTTTAAAAGGGTGTGGAAGAAAGGAGAGATACAACTGTGGCTTTTGGTCTACCACTTTGTGTCAAGGTTAGACACAAACCCAATTGTTTCTAGCTTGTTAATCGCTCCCTTGACCACTGATGCACACAGCTCCTTCAGTCCTACCACTGGAACATCAATGCTGTTCCTTCTAGTCCATGCCATTTAGCAACACACTTTGTTGCCTAGATGTCATATGAATATTCAGCAGTATGTTGTGCCAGATATGTTGTTTTCCAGGGTAGCCTAAAATCGCTTGTATGCTGAATTTCTCTCTGATGTGAACTTCTTAGCATGTTGAGCAAGAATCTACATCCTTGCCATATGGGAGGTGCTTAATATGTTTCATTTCAATACAGTGCACTATTTGAACTTTAAAGTGGAAAAACTGAGATTCGGGGAGAGCTGCTTCTTAGCCTGATAGTATGTGAATTTAGTGACCCAACTGGAATATTTCTGCCACTGGAATACCTGTGCTGACCTTTGAGAATATGCCATTCACCAACACACCTGGTACCTGAGGTATCACATGCCTGGCCTTGAGCGAGATTATAGAGCCCAGTTGCACGTGAACTGCTCAACCTACTTCACTTCAATACAGTATGTACTATAGGTTTTAGACAAAAATGACAGAATTGGTTTCCCAGGAGAGCTTCTTATAAGCCTGATGGTATGTGATGTATAACCAAAAATAATGCAGCAGTTTTGGCACTGGAAGACCTGTGCTGCTCTTTCAGGACTATGACATTCATCAACACACTGAGTTATCTAGGTGCCAAAAGCACCTTCAATAGTGTGTGGTGCAGACCAATTGCTTCCTATGGTATCTGAAAATCGCTTGAACACTGATTTTGTCTCGATGTGGAATTTTTAGAATGTTGAGTGAGAATCTAAAACATTATTTTTTGTGGGATGATCAATGTGATTCATTTAAATGTATTGTGCACTAGAGAATTAGATGAAAAGTGACAAAACTGGGTTTCTGGGAGTGCTATTTGCACACCTGGTGATGCATGAGGTTAGTGATCCAAATGAAGTTCTGTCACTGGAACACTTGTAGTGCTTCTTTGGGAATATGCTGTTTACCCAAACACTGAGTTCACTGGTGTCACATGTGCATTCAAAAATATTTGGTGCCAGAGCAGTTGTTTCAATGATAGCCGAATACTGTTTGTTCACTGAAATTCTCTCTGGATCTGGAGTTCTTAGCATTTTGAGTGAGAATCTACAGCCTAATTTTGTGTGCGGTGCTCAACATGCTCCATTATAATACAGTGCACTATAAGGGCATAAGATGAAACGTTACAAAACAGAGTTTCCAGGAGATACGTTTGTAAGACTGATGATATGTGATGTTAGTGACAAATAGAGTAATTCTGCCACTGAAACACCTGTGTGTTTCCTTCACAATTATTCCATTCACCAACACATTGGGCTCTCTAGGTGTCATATGCACATTCAGCAATCTGTGCCAACCCTGCCTTTATTTAAAATTGTAGCTGAAAATGTCTTGGGCACTGAACTTCTCTCTGGATGTGAAGAGGTTTGATAGTCCAACAGTCCTGAATTGCTACCAATGTCACCAATCCAAACATGATGTAGTGTCTCCCAAATCCACTGTTGCTATAGTCCACCTTAGTGTCTCTGCCGTAATCTTCAGTGCCAAAAATTGGTAGGGACAGCTGAACAATTTGTTCTGACCTCTGTCCTTTGCCATGGTACCAGGTGTTCTGAAGACTCCAATGTACTGCCATATCCTCCATGTACATTTGGATATGCTGTCCTCTGTTCCATCTGAGCAACTGAGGAAGCCCAACTATGATGCATGCCCTCCATGCTTAGACCATGCAACCTGCAATTCTCTCCATGGTTAGGGTTCATAGTCCAGCAATTCAGTTTATAGGTATAGCCAAAGAAACCTCATCTGAGGCCATCCCTGATGTGACTCTTATGTGTGTTTGCCAACACAGGTTCCTGTACAGTTTATCACCCAAATCAGCCTACACTCACCCTGGTAGTTTCAATTGCTTGATCAGTTCTTTCTCTAGCCTTGTGTTTTACTGTATTCAGTGGGTGTTGGAGCCCATCCCAATCCTGCCCACCACATTCTCAGCCTTCAAGTAAGCCAGAGTGAGCCAGTCTAGTCAGAGCAATCCACAAAACCCCCCACCAAGCCTGCCCCTGTCCTGGTTCCAGTGCTTGTCAGTATATACAGCAGACTGGTCCCGCCTGTCCCATATCCCATTCAGCTCTCATACATGTTGATGGGCATTGAAGCCAGCTTCACCAGACCCACAATCAGTCCACACTCATGCCAGTGGGTGTCACCATCACTCTAAGCCATGCCTGTGCCTTACAGAATTTGTCTCCTATGACAGCATCTGCCAGCTAATGCTATAGCTAAACCCAATAAATTCACATCCACACTGGCTTATGCATGTACCAGAAAGCCTGGCTTTTCCCTGATCTAGCTCATGTGTAGGCCATTGGATTTGGCCATGACTGGCCTGGTATACCTCCATCCCAGCTCTCATGCTCACCTGTGAGAGTGGTGGTCCAGCAGGAGCAGCTGGCAGCCTCCTCATTGCGACCATCCCATCACCATCCAAGAATTCACATGTACTGGTTGGGTGATGTGGCCCAGTTGCAGCTCAGCATGCCACATGTCAGGATTTACCAGTGGGTGATCTAGCCTGGCCAGGCTAGTCCTATCATTAATTCCAACTCACATCGGTGGGGGCTACAGCCTAGCCTAACCCTAACCCTAAACCTTACCCTAACCTTGACGCTAACCTACTTCTGACTCTGATCCTGAACCTATCACTAACTCTATGCTGGACCCTAACCCTAAGTATATACTGGACACTGACCTTAACACTAATCTTATCCTTAAACCTAACCTTGCCCTAACCCTATCCCCGACTCTACCTTTACACTAACACTAATCTTAACACTGATCCTATCCCTACCCCTAATGAAACCTAGACACTACCCTGAACCTAACGCTAACCCTATACCTGACCCTGACACTAAAACTAACCCTTACCCTATTCTGACACTGACCTTAACACTAACCCTAATCCTATCCCGGACCCTGACTCTAATAGCAACACTAACCCTGTTCCAAAACCTGGCCATTGCCATAAACCTAACCCTAATCCTGTTTCTGACCATGACCCTAACATTATCCCTGACACTGATCCTAACCCTAACATAATTCTATACCTGACCTTGACCCTAACTTAATCCAATTCTATCCCTGACCTGACCATCACCCTAACCATAACCATAACAGTAACCCTAACCTTATCCCTGACACTGACACTAATCCTAATGCTATACCTATTCTTCAACCTGACCCTAACCCTAACACTAGCCCTAAACCTAATTTGTCCAGTCAGGATTTTGCCTGGAAATGTCTATGAAAGGAAATCTAAAAGACATCATGGTGTTGAAATCAATTCCTCCCATGTTACATGACCCTACAGAGTACAGTATGTGGTGTCAGTGCATTGGTATCCAAGGCTAGTTGAAAATTGCTTTGACGCTGATGGTCTCACTGAATGTGGAGTTGGCAGCATGGCCTATGAGCAGCCACAGTGTTTTGGATGCTCAACAAGTTTCATTTCAACCCTATGCGTTCAAGGCACATTATACATGGAGTTGCCAAAACTGGATTTGTATGGGAGCTGCCAGTAAACGTGATGGTATGTAATGTTTAGGACCCAAATGGAGTTGGTGACACACAAGAACCACTTCTTTGATTCAACTTGAACATACCCCTCAACAACATGCTAATCTTCTTTGGCCATCAGCCTCTGTCACCCACACCAAGATTCAAAAACTCTACAATTCCCCACCTATCTAGCCCTTTGAGAATAGCTAGTAAGATGAATGAGTGTATTAAAGGAACTGCCTGAGAAGAGAATATTGAACACCAACCTATGAAAAAAAAGGTCCTGGATCCATGATAATATGGTGATTGCCAAGTGAAATATTCCGTATTACACAGAACACTGAATCCTACAGATGACACTACTATTACATATGATTGTATTAAACGTTACAAAGGAAAAAGCCAGACTTTGATGAAAGTGTGAATGGATGTCTAGATGGGTCCAGAGGCAAGGTCCAAACCTCAACAGTTTAAGAAGAAATTCCCTAATCAAATATTTAAACTGAACTTCAAAGGATCAATGAGTACCAGATGAGTAACAGTTGCTCTAGTGGTTAAGACACTGGTGGAGGGGTCAGCACTGTGGCCACTACCTATACCTTAACCTGTACTTTAAGCCATTACCTGTGATGCCCACATCCTGCATGAGCATGGGTTGGAGTCCTGGCTGCTCTACCTCTGATCCATTTCAAATAAATATTGGTAACAAAAAATCATTGAGACATCACACTCCGTGTCAGAGTTCCTTCAGTATGACACAGAATGAATCATCCAGACAGAAAGCCAATAAACCTAAATTCAAGTCAAATCATGCTATCCAGCAGATGGGCTTCACAGACAGTTTGCATAATATTTGACCTAATATCTACAAACTACACACTCTTCTCATCAGCATTTGGAACCTTTTCAGAATTAGACCACGTATCATGCTCCAAATCGAGTCTCAGCAAAAGTCAAAAGTATTTTCTCACCCTAACCATTGAAAAGCTACCATGTAATACTGTCCAAAGCTTCTCTGGGTAGCCAAATGAGTACTGCTTCCCAAGCCCTTGCACGACCTGAGAAATTCTCCACTTAGACCTGGAACTGGCACCAACTCATCTGTAGTTCTGTGCAGCCCATCCTGGGAGCCACAGGTGTCCCTGTACTGGGTGTAGCATCTGTGTAGATGGATTCATAATTGTAGTGTGTCTACCCATGATTGGTCAGGCCCTGAAACTTTGGACCTTTTCTCACTGTTTCTCCCCAGCCCCATCAGACACAATATGAGTTCTCTACCCTCAGACACACCCAGCCAGCAAATGTGACCGGGGTCCTTGCAGTCTCAGGAGCATCGGCTTCTCCTATAATTAGCATATAGGAGAGAAACACACATGAATATGTGTTACTCATGATCATAGGCACATACATACATATGTCATTACAATTCCCTGACATGCACACAGGTGCACATTTCCATGACACCCACATAGTCATGCAAACACCTACATGTAAGTGCACCATACATCTATTGGTCTTCAACCCTGAGGCTATAGAGCCTGGAAACAGCAGGTGGAGGTACCAGAAGATGCCATTTCTTGCAACAATATCAGAGCCAAAGTCAAAGAGAGGCCATCATGCTTCACTGGAGATAAGATTCCTCTCCTAAACCCAGTGTCTGTTTAACAACAGGTTTCTCTCCCACAGTCTGTGAACAGATCCGCCTTTCATATACTCAAAAGAAATACAGGTTTACAGCTCCATGAAGTCTTAAGGAAACCTGATCTAGAACCTCTGTCCTAAACAGTAATAGCAGTGGTGGCATGTAACTTGGTCTTCAGGTGTGTATGCAGACAACATTCATTAGCATGAAGAAAACAGGTTGGTGGAAGATGTGTCTAAGGGTCACAAGTCAACATCCCCCCAAAATCTCAGCAACACTCCTCTGTTCTCTAATCCATTTCTCATGAAAGTGGAAACGTGCTTAAACATTTCTTCAGTCTGTACACTGTTGGAGAAACTCATGACTCCAATAGCTCAAGACTTCTCTGAACTAAAGGCTGCTGGCTTGTGTTGGCTGTTAGATGATTTTATCTCTCTTTCACTCTCCTTCTCCACAAACACGCTGCTTCCCCCCACATGTGTTCTCTAGTAAGCTGATGAGTGTAGTCTCAACCACACTCCCTGAAAGCATATGGCTTCTACCTTCTGTGTCCTCTGGTGTGTGATGAAATGTAACTTCTGTGTGAAAACCCTCCTACACTCCCTTCAAATTGAGAGCTTCTCCCTTGTGAGTCTCTTGGTGCCTGGTGAGGTGTGATTTTTGTGTGAAGCATTGCCTGCATTATTTACACTCATTTGGTTTCTTCCCAGTTTGCAAACTCTCTGGTGACAGATAATAATCTGTGACATATCACTGATGCCCTACAAATAGTTGCCATACTCAGTCCCTACTCTGTTTCGGAATGCTACCTCTCACAGAAGATTTGAATGCTTCCTCTGCATTCACTGCCTAGCCTCTTGTGGGATCATCCTCTTTTTCTCACTCTCACTCGAGGCCTCCACTGACTTTTGGGTGGAGGCTGGAAGAAAAAAAGAATGGCCCTTATTTCTCCCTCTGCTTTTTTGTTTTTGAAATGGGTTTGGAATTTTTATGGACCTCTCGTCCTTAACTGTGTCATGGCATCTATGTGGATCAGATGGTGCCCATCCCCTTGAGAATGGTTCCTTGGTTACAGGAGCTGTCTTGCAGATGTTTCTGAGAAGTCCCAAGAGCAGTAACTGAGGATGGCATGTCAAATGAGGAACTTGTGACTGAAAACGACAAGCAAGCATAGGTAACCAGGATGGATTTATGACTACATTGTCTTCCAAAATAAGATGGTTTGAGGTTAGGACAGATACAGACAAACAGCCTGGCTACCTGCTTTCACTTGGGTTAAGCCTGTCCTACTATTTGTTCCTCATGTGCTAGCAACAGCTGGCATCCACCAAGTGAACCTGTGTGATATGTCAATTATCTTCTTTTTTTTTTAATTTCTATGACAGCTTTAGAAATCCAAAAGTTCTGTATCAGCAGATCTTTTCACAAATGAACCAGTCCAATGCAACCCAACTACCATTCTGTAGTTTCACTCTTAGACTACCTTCATAGTTTAGACCTCAGGGACCTCTACCACATCTGTTGAGGATGTCCTCTTCATTCATGTTTCCCTGTACTTCTCTGTCCCCCAAAGCCTTCACTTGGATCCCTGGCACTTTGTCTGAAAAGTTACTTGAGGCTATCTTTTTGTGTTGAAAAGAACTCTGATCACTCAGGGTAGAATTTCCTTCTTGACACTCTTTATGAACAGGAAGAGCTCTATGAAGGAAGAGGCCACACAACAGGAGATCCACAATTTTGGAAGACACATTTTGTTTAAGATGAGCACCTATGAGTAGATCTGTGTTTCTCAACCCAAAATAAGTGCAACTTGATGTTTTGTGTTACTGCTCTGGCTAGGCAAGGGACAGTAATGCCCGTTCCTGAGTCTGAGACAACCTAACTACCACTGACTCATGCCTACGCCAAGGATTGCTTTTCCTCCCTGTCACACAAATCATGTGAAAGACTATCGTCAGGTGTCATGCCTCTCTGAATTGACCAATCTCAGCGTTTGCCTATTTTCCATGCATTGGACCTTCCCACTTCAAAGATTACTCCATCCATTGACTGACTAGCTCTCTGAACCCAATTTCAGATACCCACTGCCCTCTGATAGGTTTACACATAAGACTCTATCAACCTCAGTGAGATGACCCAAATCTCCACAAGAGTCTTTTTCACTCAGGAAAATCTAGATGGGGGAAAACAGCGTGGTGGTGAGGTGCGTTAAGCTTCAGACTGCAGTGCTGCCAGCCTGTATATATGATTGCTGGACTCGTAGCTATGCTGCTTCTGATCAACCCCCCTGAGAGTACATCTGGGAAAACAGCAGACTATGGCCTTAGTTTGTAGATGCCACTATGTGGGAAACCTGAAAGAAATTCTTTGGCCCTGACCTAAATCTGGTCCAGCCCTTGTTGTTGGGGCTATTTGGGAAATGAGCCAGCAGATAATGGATTTCTCTCTTCCCTGTTTGTAGCTTTTCAAGTAAATAGAAAGGTCTTTCTAAAGAGGCAAACAGACATGAAAACCAGACCTATTCTGAAACACTTGGCTGTGCTCATACTCATATTTCACTCAATTGTATTATTCAGCAAATCTCCATTTCCATGGACAGTCTTAAGCACAAAATTCACATGACAACATCCCATTGAAACAATGACTAAATAGAAACATATGGCTTTTTTTTTTGGAGGAGGCGGGGAGCATGGAGAAAATGTAAAATAAACTGTTCATGATCCAGAGGGAACTTCCATAGTAGAAGAGCTGCAAAGTGACCAAGACCTTGTTTTTTGTGTTGGGCCCTCTCCAAAGGGGGTGTTGTGGGATACTTTTGTGCACCATGTATTTAACAAATAAAAGAACTAAATGAAAACGGTATCAATTGTTCCCAGGAGTCAAAGACATAAAAAATGGGTCAGGATTTGGTTACACTGGTTTAAGTCACTGACTATGACACTAGCATGCCGTAGAAGCATTAGATTGAGCTCTGGTTGCTCCATGTTCAATCTCCTGTGTGTTACTGTACCCAGGGAAAGAGCACAAGATGGTTCAAGTGCTGAAATACATGGGAGACCTAGATGCATTCCAGACTCCTGGCTCAAGCCAGAGATAGTTTTGGCAGGTGCAGCATTAAATCTAATTGCATTTATATATGTAAATATATATATACATATATATTATATTACATATTTATATATATCATATGCAGATACATGATTGGTGTAGAGACAGAGAGGAAATCTTCTGCCTTTTGATTCACTCCCCAGTGGCCACAATAACCAGAGATGTGTCCATTCAAATTCTTGAGCCAGGAACTTCTTCCAGGGTCCCCCATGTGGGGATAGGATCCCAAGGCTTGAAGCCATCCTCACGTGCTTTCCCAGACCACAAACAGGATTCTGGAAGGGATTTGGAGTAGTCAGGACATGAACCGGTGTCCACATGGGATCCCAGCATGTCCGAGGTGAGGACCTTAGCCATAGGATGCCATACTATGCCCTAGTGCAGCTTTTGGGGAATAAAACAGTAGGTGGTGATCTCTCCTTTCTATCTCTCTCTATCTCTGTGCTTGAGTCTCTTATAACTCTTCCTTTTATTTGATAAGTAAGTCTTTGTTTTTGCTAAATGGAAATCACATTTGAATTGAACTTTGGCAGCACTTACAATACATTTGACTCCTTAGAGTTGAATCACAAATATTCCCAAGGGGACTCCTTTGCTTATTTCAACACAACAGTGCTCCTTACCTCTCACTGTTGTGAGCTCTTCCTTTTTCTTCCCTTCTTTTTCTTCTCGTTGCTTCCCTTGATACCCAGCTTCTGGCCATACTCATCCCCATACCATATTAGCAGCTCACAGCCTGGTTTGATGACCTGGCAGGTGCGGTAAAATATCTGCCTGTGGTACTGGAAGGCCACCAAATTCTGCTCCTTATCATTGCGGGCACAGTTCACATACCTGGGGTGGAGATAAATGCTGAGTTTGCATGCTCTGTCACGTTCAAATCTCGTGTGTTCTGTAATAGCCTCCACCCTGCTTGAATCCCAATTCTGCAAGATCTCTCCCTGTAAACATATACCTCTCTCATGAGATCACTGAATTCCCAGGTGCAAGTTGTAGATACAGTGTTCATTGTGATAAGTATGCTTTCTTCCTTCCTTCCTCACTAGTCATCCTCAAAACCCAAGCCCACCTTACTCCCACCTTGACTGCCATGAAGCACACAGAGTTTCCCTAAACTCCAAATTTCATTCAGTTTTCTGCTACAGAATTGGATGAGTGGACACACTCCATGCATCTAGATTTCCACACATGCTCCACACCTCAGCTTTCCCAAAGGCAATCCTTTGGAGTTCTTTCTCTTGGACCTTTCTCCTGAATCTTGGGAGTCCAAGATCCAGATCCAGAAATGTAGAGGAGTCTTCATTGTTTCTTATCCTCTCACAGAACTGCTCACAGAAACCTTTGTCCTGATGCAGCTTTCTTCTCTCATCCACATCCCAGGTTTGATTTTGTTTTGCTTAATTGATAAAGTTTAGTGTTTTATTTTTATTTGAGAAGCAGAGAAGCAAAGAGGACAAGGGGAAAAAGACAAAGATGCCAGGAGAACAGGTGGAATGGGGACACAGAAAGGACACAGTGGCAGGCAGGAGCTTCAACCAGGTCTTCCATGTGGGCACAGAGGTCAAAGATTGAGGACATTCTCCAAAACTTCCCTGGATGCATGGGGAAGCCACTGGTTTGGCAGTAGAGCAACCAGTACTTGGGATGCAGGCTTCACAGTCACTGCCTTAGCCCACTGCTTGTCAATGCCTGTCCCCAGAACCCAGCTGTTTACTCTTTTTTTTTTTTATCTTTCACTGTCTCATCGATTGAAGGTCTTATGTCTGAAGTTGTTCTGACAGTGTATAATTGTCAAAAGACTAAGAAACATTACTGCCAGGCACCAATTTCATGGAATCTCCATGTATTTAGGAAATTTTTGACACTGGAAGGGCTTAATCAATGCTAATTAGAGAAAGAGTGAGTCTAATGGCCCCAGTGGATCTAGATTCCTCAAGGCCCATCTTTGTGTTCTGTTTATTAAGCATAGTGATTTATGTTATGGTAAGAAAGCAAGAATTAATAGCATCAAAGATGAAAAAGGCAACATAACAACAGACACCGCAACCATTAAGGACATAATTAGAAATTACTACAAAGCGCTGTACTCCAACAAATCAGAAGACCAACAAGAAATGGAAAAGTTCTTAGGCTCACACCACCTGCCAAAACTTAGCCCAGAGGCAACAAGTGAACTGAACAAACCCATAACCAAAGCGGAGATTGAATCAGTGATTAAAGATCTCCCATCAAAGATAAGCCAGGTCCTGACGAAAACGCTACAGAATTCTACAAAACATTCCGAACACAACTAACCCCAATCCTCTACAAACTCTTCAAAACAATAGTAAAGGAAGCAACCCTGACAAACTCGTTCTAGGAAGTCAACATTAACTTAATCCGAAAACCAGACAGAGAACCCACAGAGAAGGAAAACTACAACCTATCTCTTTGATGAATATTGATGCTAAGATTCTCAACAAAATCCTAGAAAATAGACTTCAAAAACACATCGGACAGATCATTCATTCAGATTAGGTAGGATTCATCCCTGGAATGCAGGAATGGTTCAACATCTGGAAATCCATATATGTGATACACCACATCCAAAAACTGAAAAACAAGAATCACATGATCGTATCAATAGACGCAGAAAAAGCTTTTGACATAATCTAACTCCACTTCCTGCTAAAAACCCTTACCAAGGTAGGCATTGATGGAATAAACCACAACATAATCAAAGCGATATATGAAAAACCCAACGCCAGCATCATACTGAATGGAGAAACACTGGAACCCTTCCCATTGAGATCTGGAACAAGACAGGGATGTCCACTTCCTCCAATACTATTCAACATAGTCCTAGAGGAACTCGCTGAGGCCATAAGACAAGAAAAAGCAATCAGAGGAATCCAAATGGGAAACAAGTCAAGCTCTCACTGTACACTCTCACCATACACTAAGATCAAATCTAAATGGATAACAGATCTAAACCTACATCAAGAAACCTTCAAACCTTTGGAAGAAAAGGTTGGAAATACTCTGCAAGATCTGGGGTTAGGTCCATACTTCCTAAAAAGGACACCAAAGGCAATAGCAATCAAGACCAGAATAAACAAATGGGATTTCATCAAACTAAGAAGCTTCTGTACAGCAAGGGAAATAATCAACAAAGTAACAAAGTAACCCACAGAATGGGAGAAGATATTCACGCACTACTTAGGTGATAGAATATACAAAGAGCTACAAAACAACCAAAATGTCAAAACAAACAAGCCACTCAAGAAATGGGCATGGGAAATGGGCAGACACTTCACAAAAGAACAAACCCAAATGGCAAATAAACATACGAAAAAATGCTCAAGTTCCCTGGCTTTTAATTGATTGGGATGATACTCTGCTGGCTCTGCCTGCCGTCCAGAGAGGGTATGCCTAAGAAGCCGTTGAACTTGGCTGGACAATAAGATGTGGGTTTCTATGTTTGGTATATGCTTGCAATGGAGGAATCTCAACTGAACTTGAACTGTGGTTATGCAAAATGTGGAGGAATCCACTATGGTGGGAGGGTTTGGGGAGGAGTGGGGAGAATCCAAGTACCTATGAAACTGTGTCACATAACGCAATGTAATTAATGAATAAAAAAAAAAGAAATAGTAGTTATATAGAATATGCTTTTAGAAACAGGTCATGACATTCACAGGTCATTAGAATAAACATGAAAGAGGACATATGATGCAAAATTCACGGAGGAAAGTAAAGGAGAAAGGAAAGTGATCTTGTCTTGGAGAGAAATATCCTGTATAGTTGTAACATGCCATGGCTCTTACTTCATCCAGTTGGACAAAGAAGTATCCTTTCCATCCACGTACTCATAGCTGTTCCTGCCCTTGGCTATCTGAGTTTCAAAAAAATAGGTTAATACATTTCTGAAATGGGTGTAGTTCAGCAGAATTATTAACAACTCTATCCTCATGTTCTGTGACATTACATGACTCCAACACATGTTGAGACTTTACATAGTGTTGGTACACATTTATTCTGGTTTATTTCCCTACAGTAGAAGCCCATAGAGGAGATTGCCACTGCTTTATTTTTAACAGCTCAGTGATTTTCTCTAGGCTAATATTTATTTATTTATTGGAATTATTTATTTTTATTACAAAGTCAGATGTACAGAGAAGAGGAGACAGAGAGAGAGATTGGAAGGTCTACCATCTGATGAGCCACTCCCCCAACTAACCACAGCAACCGGTACAGTGCCGATCCGAAGCTGGGAACCAGGAAACTCTTTGGGGTCTCCCATGCAGATGCAGGGTGCCAAGGCGTGGGCTGTCCTCAACTGCTATCCTAGGCCACAAGCAGGGAGCTGGATGGCAAGTGGAACTGCTGGTATTAGAAAGAGTGCCCAGTTTTGATCCCAGCAGGTTCAAAGTGAGGACTTTAGCCACAAGGCCATGACGCCGAGCCCTATGCTAATCTTTACAGCCTGGCTGATCATGTTGGCTCAACTCATGCCATAATGTGTAGAAGGACACATGAACCAGTCTCATGCTAGGCAGTTGAAAAGCCATCAGACTGGAAAGGGATGTGCTTCTTACCTGCCAGCTGTACCCACTCTCGGCTTCCTCTTCCACTTCTGTGATCTTGCCCTCAAAAGGACCAAAGTGCAGCCCCAAAGGCAGATCAGATGCTTCATTAAATACTCCAAGCCCAGCTTCCGGAATGCTCGATGGGCCAACTTGAAGTCCAGTGGGCACACTGAGGAGAGCACGACTAGGATGTCCCTTTTCCACTGGATTGTCCTTTAGAAACACGGGGGGTCCATGAGCAGCACAGCTCTTCAGGAAGCAGATCTGACACTTCTCACAATCTGGAGATGAGAGTGGAAGGGATGAGGAACATATACCAAACATTGCTGGCTATAGAGAGCATCAGAAGCAGCCAAGTGTTCACATCACTCAGTCTCAGTCTTGCACCCCAAGTTACCAGAAGACAGAATGATGTAAGACCAAATTACAAGTGGAATTTCAATTCAGACTATGGGATTTTTCTTTGTGGATGTGCCAAAGGGTCACTTACACAGTCTCACTGAACTCAGTCTCACTGAACTCTTTGTATGTCTGACTCTTTCTTCCTTTCAAGTTGTACATCTGAAATTCTTCATTCTCATCCTTTCTTCTGAGTTCTGAGATGGAGAGACTAAGTCAGTGAAGTTATCAGTTCTTTTGGGTTTAATGTTTCAAATAAAATAAAGGGCTTTCAAGACAAGGAAAAACTGCATGGACATTTGTTTTTCATTACAATCTCTGGTTTTAATTCATTTCCCCTGAAGTTTTAATATCTGTTTATTTAAACAGCAAAGAAAGACACATCTAGAGATTGACACAGCAGTTGAGAGAATCAGAGTATACAGAAGGCAGAGAGAGGTGGGTAGGTTCACTTTTTGAGTAACCTGGATAGCACCCAAATCAGTCTCAGACCAGAAAGCTTTATTCAGTTTTCCCAGGGGGTTGTAAGACCTCAATCACTTATCTCCTCACCAAGTGTTACTAAGTTGTATATCAACAATTTGCTAGAGTCAGAGATAGGGTCAGTTCTGGAACCCAGGCACTCTGCCATGGGAAACAGGCATATTAACTAGTATCTTCACTCCTAGAACAACTGACTTCCTCTCCATGAAGTGTCTGCATATAGGCTAAGTAACCTGATCCCACCCTTTTTTTTTTTTAGATCATCCCCAAAGAGCTTAAAACGTAATCATGTTTCTAGAGGCTCTATTTATTTTGTGTTGAGTGTGACCCAAGCATGCAATTGCATCCCTCACAGCTTGACCATCCTCATCAAGCTTCACCTTCCTTGGGCTTCCTAGTGGGCCTAGAGAGACAGCTCCTGAAATTATTTTCTTACCAAGTTTTTGTGTAGAGTGCTGTCCTGAGCTGTTTGATTCCTTAGGATGGAACACTGCTTTCCGGCCCTTCTTTGAGCCAGTTGTGTTTAGTAAATTTGCAGTTCCTGATGATTCCTTCGTACTGATTTCATTATGTAAAGGCCCGCTGGACTTTCCCTTTAATGAGAAAGTAACATTTTTTTAAACTCATTGTTCAGTGCATTTGTCCTTTGGGATTGCAAAGTGTTTTCAGGTACATGGCATTCTTTAAAGTATCAGCAAACATGGGAACATATGAGGTGATTGAATACTGAAGGGAAAAGCAGTGTCTATGTTTCTAGTGTATTTGGGGATAGATCACATCATTTGAGGCTGTTTCTCTCTAGATGGTTTTCAATTTCCTCTGCACAAATGAAAGTGGAAAAGGGGATAACATTTAGAAAGATAATCTGGAGGACAATATTTGTGAAAGCAGGTTGGTAAGGCTTCTTTAGGAATGTATGTCTTATCAACCTGTGGACCGTGAAGGGAAAATATAGGAAACCACAGACAGGATGAAATACAACTGGAGAATTTGGTGGCATACATGAGGTTAGAAAGAGGTGAAATCAGATAATTGTTCAAAAATTAAGATGGTGATAAAAGCTGAAAAGGACAATATCCTGAGCTTAATTGATTTGGGGATTGGATAAGCTGGTGCCTATATCAATTGGCTTGAACCCAGATGTACTGTTAGATACTTCTCCACAGCTACTCTTGTTGACCTGTAAATTGGCATACATGTAGCTAAAGTTCATTTTGAGATATTACATACTCATTAATTTGATTTAGTAATATCTATAGTGCTACGACCAGTTTACCATGTTTTTATAGCTGAAACCCAAGTCATACATACATATATCATATATATGATACATATAGCAGATATGTATAAGATATATATATCTTTAGAATTCCTTGGACTTGCTTTTCTGTTTTATCAGAAAATGTTGAATGAATTTTCCAGAAAATTTGGGGAAGTTCTTCATGACCCAAACTCTGCCAAAATTTTGGAGAAATATTTGTAATCAACTGGACACTCAAAAGTCACGTTGTATTGTCGAAGCAACAGGAAACAAAAATAATTGCAAACATTGGAAGGACTGCATACTTAGTACCCAGAGAAAGAGGATGTTGTTTTGTCCTACAAGAATGAGGACATGAGTTCAAGATACAATTCTGTTTAATGTATGAGTGAACACAGAGGGAAGTTTAAGTTACTGCCTGTTTGATACATTCTCAGCATTAAAGCCTGGAGTCTTCAGGCTTGGAGGTTCTCTCTCTCTCTCTCCAGTAAGATTTCATGTTAATTCGTAAGGAACATTTCCAGAGGGAAAGAGAGACAACTATTATCAGTCCACTGGATCATTCCCAAGTGATGGCTACAGCCAGAGCCAGGCTGATCTGAAGCCCAGAACCAGGAGCCTCCTCCAGGTCTCCCACGTGGTGCCATGGTCGTAAGGCTTTGGGCCATCCTACACTGCTTTCCCAGGCCATCAGCAGGGAACTGGATGGGAAGTGGAACAGCTGGGAAATGAACTGGCTTCCACATGGGACCTCGGAGTGTGCAAGGTGAGGATTTAGACACTAGGCCCTTGCAGACTTTCTCTGCTCTAAATAAAGTCCCTATGAATTTGTGGACACCCACTCTTATCTCAAACACTTAACAGTACTATACCTCACATTCCTCAACATTTAAAGGAGTGTATTTCAGTAACTGATTCATAGGGTTGTTGGAAGGTTTAACTGTGTGTGTTGATGATAAACCTTACAAAGTCTGAAATACCGTGAAAACAACACAAGAAGTAGCGATTATTTGGCTTGTCTTGCTTAAGGTTCCTGATCATGTTAGCTATTATGAAAGATCATGAGAGGAAGAAGACAGTTAATAGTATACGGTGTCCTTTCTTCTCTTACCTGTGAGGGACTTAAGAGGATCATTATTTATCGATTTATTATTATTTTCTTTTAATGAAAGGGTTTTAAGAGCTACTCACCCTCTGCTGTCTGGTGTGTTTCTTTTTGCAGGTCATGCGACGAGGTTTGACTAGAAGGTGACAAGAAAGCATTGATAAATATTTCAAAACTTTGCAAACTCTTAGCAGAAAAGAATTTTGGATCAGAGAGTAGGGATTCTACCTGTGATCCAGATGTGACATGAAAATATCTTCTAACTATCACTAAGATGTATGTGTATGTGTTGAAGATTTTTATCTTTAAAACAGACCCAAAAAACAAAAGAAATCCTTCATTTCCACCTCCACTCTGACTTATGTCTATTGTGCTCAATTAAATAAAGTAATTTGATTTTCAGAATGTAACTGATGAACAATTTAGGAACAG
Organism: Ochotona princeps; assembly: GCF_030435755.1. Taxonomy (NCBI): domain Eukaryota; kingdom Metazoa; phylum Chordata; class Mammalia; order Lagomorpha; family Ochotonidae; genus Ochotona; species Ochotona princeps. The sequence goes on from NC_080866.1 coordinate 11,758,007, forward strand.
AAAGAAATTTCCTTGATAAGAAAATAAAAATCATATGGAAAAATCTGTAATTAATTGCATAGTTAGTTTTTAGAAATTGAAAATAATTTCTCTAAGATCAGAAACAAGGAATGGTTTCTACATACTTGCTATTATTATTTGATAAGAAACTTTTCCTAGACAGAACAATGAGGTGAGGAAATAGCTTCTCCAATTTGGAAATGAAGCAACATGTTTTCTACATTTGCATTTGGCATGAGCTTACACATGGAAAACCCTGAAAATTCCATTAACAACCTGTGAGAGTTAATAAAAAAATTTTCATAGTCATCAGAAAGAAAGAAAGTCAACACTTCCAATGAATTGTTGGGCGGCAGTTTAAGTAGTCTACAACAGCAGCAACCCCATTCTTGAGCACTGGTTTCAGTTCCACCTGTCACTTTCACTTCATCACCTGGTGGTGCAATTGGGGAAGCAGGAAGTAATGGCCCTAATACTTGGGATTCTTCTACCCAAATGAAAGCTTCCGGTCTCTAATGTTGACCAGGTTCATCTGCACAGACTAGGGAGTGAATAAATGGGTAGATCTCTCTGTCTCTTTTTCGCTCCCTGTCTCTGACTTTGAACAACATACACAAACCACTTATGTACAAGCTTGGTTGTACTTCCGTCTTGAATTAGTTAGTTCATGTTAAGTGTCAACTGTTCATACATTTTCCACTTTTTGTCTGATTAATAGCATAGTTACTGTTCTAGGATCTTATGTCAGCAGCCTCTGATGGGCACTGTTTTCAAGAGAGTAAATGGTGTTAATCAATTATTGCTGAGTTTGATGCCAAGAATGGTTTTCTGTTGCTGCTTATTTCTCCTGGCCCTCACTTTCTTGACTAGGTCTCTATTCTCAAAAGCATTAGTGTTGTCCAGGGGCTGTGAGTGCCAGCACTCATAAGAAAGCCAGTTGAGGGGGCTCTCAGAGTTAGATTAAAGCAAAATCTTCCCTTTAGGCAATACACCTAGAAGAAGAAGTGGAAGGCAAAGTGATTCATAGCACTCCCAGGATGGACTGGGAGTATTGAGTACAGGTGAGAGGTCTGCATAGTCAGAACACAAACATCCTTGTCCATATTCATCCCTGAACAGGTGGGACAAGGGGAGGGGAAACACACAGGCACAATGGGCTGATGCTGCATAGGTCTGTGTGACTTGCATGCTATATTTCCACTTCATTTTTGAAAGTAGGTCTGCTCTGACTTGCCAATCTTTGCACACTATTCCTTGGAGAACTACATGGAAACATTTTTGAAGGCATCTTGGAATGTTAGAAGACATGAGAGGTTGCTGTGTAATCACAGTGGCTACAGAAGAACAAGGTATCAGCCATGTCCTCTGGTCTCGATACAGTTGTCTATTCTGCCAATGCTAAACATCTGTCCTGAACCTCCTGTGCCAACCTCACTAACACAGCAATGTGCCAGAGGCTCTCACCTCCAGATTTCCCAGTGCTGAAGCTGGGTGTGTCCAAGCTTGCTTTGGCAGGAATCTTGACACATGTAATTCTGGTATCCCACTCCAACTCCTCTGAGTCTGTCATCAAGCAAGAATTCTGAGAGAAGGAAGATGCAGGGGCTTGCTGTGAGCTAGGTCTGAAAACCAGGAACCCAGCCATGGGCTGTGGCACCAGCAAGATGGTGATCAACAGGCAGGCTCTGCCCTCACTGAATTCCTACAGCTCTAGACATCTGCTGTCTCAACAAAGAGAGGTGCATCGTCATGGAAACCAGAATGTGGGGCAGACAGGCAGTTAATGGAATACTGGAATTCAGGGCTCCTTGGGGGTGAGGAGGGGGCCAAGCATGTCAACTTGCAGACCTTCAGGTTTGTACTGAGAATGATGGGCTTCCCCACAGGTGGATAAAATTTGCGGTCTCAGGTGAAACAGGGTTGGAGTCTAAGATGGGAAGCTTATGAGCCTGACTGAAGAGTATGTGCCTTTGGTATTTTGAGGTTACCTAATCCTGGGTAAGTGTATGCATTATTTGAGGCTAAGCATTTGTGTGAATGAGGCTTGGGATCTCTCAAGTTGGGCAGTTTAGGACTGACCCTTGACTTTATGCAAAGGGCAACTCTGTGATTGGTGACATGCTGGGTGGGGGTTATTGCAGCACACCAGGCTTGAGGGCAAAGGGCTCTCTCAGGCCAGTGGACATCGTCTCTCAACTACAAAGGACCCATACTCTATCACCCTGAGGAGATTGGTAGGTGCTCAGGGTGAAGGGGCCTGTGGCACAGGCTAAGGAGAAAGGGGTCACACTACAATGTCACGGCCTGGGCTCTGGTCTATTATTCCTGCTCTCCCAAGTGCTGTTAACCATTGTTGTCCCCTCCTGTGACACGTCTGGGATTACAGAAAATGAGAGTATGAAGTGTGAATATTCTGTATGGTACTGCTTTCTGATGATGCTATGATGAAAGCAGTAGTGCTGGTTGGCAATCTAGGAACTGATGGTGCACGACAGAGGAAGGAGCCACGACTATCAGTCATGGTTACCTCAGCCTTGGGTCCTGTTGGTTTGGGTGGAGCTGAGTTTACTCGCACCCAAGTCCTGGCCCTGTGCACAGCACATCTGTGTCCTACTCAGGGAATAGTAAGACCTCCAAGAGTCAAGCTCAAGTCAAGCTTCAACTTCAGGATGCTGCATTTATGCTGGGCCTTTCTGGAACCAAAGCCAGACTTGTTTTCAATAGCTCAACTCCAGGCAGAAGCAACTGTGTCCTGAGAAGTCAAAATCCATGTGTGTATTGTGTCCTGGGTATGCTGAAGCACATGTGGGCTGTTTCTGGGTGTGCCAGTGTCTATGTGTGTGATGGTTCCTGGGAGTTCAGGGTGTATATGTGTGCTATTTTCTGAAATGTCAGTATCTGAACTAATGCATATTCTTTGGTGTTCAGCACCTCTCCATGTGTACTGCTTTCTGAAAGGCTAGGGGCAATGTGTTAATTATTTTATTGGCGGCAGGGCTCTGAGTTAGGGACTTTCCCTTTGAACCTTGGGATTAGATGTATCTTGTTTCATTGAATTCTGGAGACTGTGCATGTGTTACTTCCTAGAAGTGTGCGGTGATAGCTCTTACTTGTATTGCTCTGGCAGTGGTATTGGTCTCATTTTCAAGTCCTAAGCCATTAGTTATAGCATTATGATTGTACCTGTGAGTTGTGGAGTCTATTTTCTGTTGTTAATATCACATTGCCAGGTCTGTGTTGTAGTGAATGTGTACCTTTGCTAACCCTGATGAATCAATTCATTAAAAATGAAAATGATAAAGAAAGGAAATTGTATTGCTAGGAGAAAAATGACAAAAAGTGAAGCAGAATAAGGGAGAACTTTACAGAACAGAATCAAAACAGGAAATACATATATTTAATACTTGAGGCTATAGCTGAAGGGGAAGATAAAGTATTAGTGACAGAAAAAAATAACGTCAACTTAGAGAAAGATACAAATTTGAATGTCTTTGCCTTGAATAACCACAAAAGTGTTCAGCGGAAGAGAACAAGTAAATTCAAGAGATGTATTAAATGTCACAATGAGCATAGAGAAATATAACAAATGCTAATTTTTTTAAAAACATATTTTTATCGCATTTTCTTTTTTTTTAATTAATTACATTGCATTATGTGATACATTTTTTTTTATGCACTGGGATTTTTCCCTGCCCCTCCCCAAACCCTCCCCCCACGGTGGATTGCTCCACCTTGTTGCATTTCCATAGTTCAAATTCAGTTAAGATTCTTTCATTGGAAGTTTTGACCAATCATAAATTGCAGCATCTTATTGTCCTGGTAAGTTCAATGGTTTCTTGGTGAGACCATCTCTGGTCTGAAGGTAGAGCCAGCAGGGTATCATCACAATCAATTAAAAGCCACAACATAATATTTCCAATCATTTACAACATTATGGCATTAATTGACATGGTATTGGTTAATCAATATGTTAATAGGAAAATGCAGGTTCTCAACCACATCCTGTGGCTTCTTCATAGACATTTCAATTTTGGTTTACATTCAACCGTGTTCTATACACCTTAAAATGGCTTAGATGGCTATTCAGCTGTCTCATGCCTATTTTCATTTTAGTCTTTAGCAGTTTATAGCATTGAAGCATGTTTTCGCTGAACCTGGCTGTTTTTCAGGTGTCTAACTCTATAATTCTAACTGGATATATTTCAACAGTTTAGGTGAGCATGTTTAGCAGGGGTGTGCAGAGAAATGTTCCATACTCTAGTGAGGAGTAACTAAACTTTGTGTCCCACACAGTGAGTTATAAGTGCATCCATGCTAACCATTTCCTGTCTGTTTCTAAGCTTTCCTTGTTGTTCTCTGTCTATCTATTGTAGTTTGGTTTGTTGGTTTGTTTGTGTGTTTGTTTTGAGTGGTTTCTGGAGCCCTCCTGATGGTTATTACGAGAGAGGGTGGGGACCCAAAGTTGGAAGCAGGCAAGGACCAGAGAAAGCTCCTCTCCCTCGTCCCGAAGAAAGTTTACTGTTCTTCTGTGTCTGCGGACCACTCAGGGTTCCTGGTTGTTGTTCCGATGACCTTGGATCCTGCAAGGCAGGACTTGGGCTTCTTCCATCCCATGTGGTAGATCCAAATGGGGGTGGTTGACCTCAGAGTTCTTGGTCTCCGAAGGCACCCCATTTCCTCATGGTCTCCTTGGCAGTAGGGATGTAGTCCTCGGTGCTCCTTGGTACTGATAGTCCTTGGTGAGTATCTGGGAGTATTAAGGGTTGGTATAAAAGCCTCTTCCTGTCCACCTGACCACTCTGAGGTCCCCCCTGCTCTATGCATATGCCCTCCTGTTAAGAGGTTGTTAGGATTACTCCTGATTCCCCCATATGCCTTTGTGTATTTACTATTGTCTAATGCTAATTCGAATCTGTTTCTATGAGTTACCAGTTATGATCCTGATAGGTTATATTTCCCGTCTGCCTCACACCTTCTAGGGTGATGTAGATTTCTCTGTTCTCCCTCCCCTTTTCCAAGTATCATGGGGCCTTACAAGTACATTAGGTTTAATTTTCTTGTTTTTTTTTTTCTCTTGCCTTAATATTTATGCTTACTATTGCTGGGAATCACCAGAAATTCATCTCTGACCTACACTGGGAGTCCATTTGGGCACCATTTCTAATCCCAGTGGCCCTGCTTCTCACCCAGCTCCCTGCTTGTAGCATGGCAAGGCATTTGAAAGATGTGGGACCCTTCATCTATGGGGGAGACCTGGAAGAAGCTCCGGGCTGCTTGCTTCGGGTTGCTTTAGCTCCAGACATTGCAGCTGCTTAGGGAGTGTATCAGTGAACCGATGATCTTCTTCCCAGTCTCTGCATCTCTCTGTATATCTGATTTTCCAATGAAAATATCTTTAAAAAAGATATATATATATCTATATATCTATATATCTATATATATATATCTATATCTATATCTATATCTATATCTATATCTATATCTATCTATCTATCTATATATATATATATATATATATCCTTGTTTTCCAGCTATATATATATATCTATATATATATATCTATATATATAGATATATATATATATATCCTTGTTTTCCAGCTGTCTTTAATCTACGTAATTACCAAATCAGGTTTAGCCCAATACAGTAACTTCTTGCTTTGTGCGAATGCTTACTTCCTGAGAAACACATTCTCATGCAGTTTTCTGTGTGTATAAATACCATGCTGTGTGCTCAAACTAAGATGATTACAATGTTTGTGGGTGATGAGATCACTCTTTTCTGAGAACTTGCTAAATTGTGTTATACAGTGCTTGCTAAGTTGCTTGCTATACTCAACCATGTGCATGCATATCCATATAAAAGCCGTATCCATTGCAACAAAAAGAGGGACACTCTTCTAGGGTTTGCCAGTGGGTGAGCAGGTGCACCAATTATGGCATATCTGTGTAAGAGTATAGAAAAATAATGTCATTGGGAATGGAGCTGAAAGCTTTTTATTTTATGCTGCCATATATTTTTGAATCTGTGTATAATTTAAAGCCATTTATTTTTATTAGAAGGAGTAACGTGGGGACTGGAAAGGGAGGAGAAAGAATAAGGTAGGTAAGGAGAAAGGGAGAGTGGGAAGGAATAGACAGTCTGGGGTAGGATAGAGGAAAGTAGGTCTCTCATCTGCTGATTCAGCCCGAAATTGCTACAAAAGCCAGGAGTAGGCCATTATGATGTTCCCTGCAGGTGTGTAGGTGCCAGAGCACATTGGCTATCTTCCACTATTCTGTCACATTAGCAGGAAGCTTGATAAGAAGAGGAGCACCAAGACTCCAATCATGTCCCAAATGAAATTCTAGGATTCTGGGTGATGCTTTACCGATGCCAGACCTGGCCCTGGAGATACATATGTCATTTCACATTTTCTATAGATGCTTTGTCATATTCTCACACAATGTTGAGTCATGCCAAGTGGAGCATAATGGATAGAGTAATACCGTGCATTAACATCCTACAACCAATTATTAACAAGAGAGGACATGCACTTGGACTGGAAGGGAGGATGTCCTTGTGTGAAGGGATAGTAGTTTCTCTCTGATCCTGCTTCAACATATCTACTAACACATAAACTGGGAGGCAGCAGGTGGTGGCTCCTGAGTCTAGATGTCTGTCACCTGCCAGGGAAATGTAAATGGAATCCTGATTCCAGCCTTTGGCATATCGTAGCTGTGGATGTTGCACATATTTTGAGAGTGAAATAGTGCCACACAGAAGCTCAGCTCCAGGGAGAACAGGTCTGCATTGAGCAGGTCACAGAACAACTGCAGGGCTGACTGCAGATGCACATCTCTGGTTTTCCTTTGGAGGAACACACAGAGTAGATTTCCCATCTCTCAAAGTGGGGCCAGCTGTGGTCATCTTTACACACGTCTGTCCCTGGTGATTTGCGTATTCTGAGAGGCAGCCCAATAGTCACATTGCAGTACCATATCCACTCCTGGGAGAAGCAACCTGATAGATTTGTTTCCATACACAAATTTTTAAAAATGCAGTTTAATTTTTTTTTGTGATGCAGTTCCATAGGCTCTAGCATTTACCTTCCCTCTTACCCCTACTCCACAGCCTATTTTCGCCTCTATCATCACAATAGTGTCCTTCCAAAATAGTCATTAAGTTCATTACTCTGCTATTTAAGTATATCCTGACAATTTAATATGAACAATGCCTTAAAAGGAACCATTATAAATACTATATTATAATACATGTTATATCTTGTATAGTATATCTATGTATTTTTAATTATGTATTTATATTTTATACTTTAAACATTTAATTTTTATTGAGATTTTTTCCTGGCAAAACCATAAGTACATGTAATTTATGCAGTATTTTAATTTGAAACATTTCTGTGCTTCTGTTATATGTATTCATATAACATATCATTTAAAATGATCCACTGTTTTCCTAACATAGTGATTTTCTGAAGAAAAATTCTGAATCCAGGATTACAACATTCATCTGACAATTATTCATGTTAATTCTGCTTTACTTTATTTCAATCTCATTTTGGTTACCCTGTCAGTGAGGATCAGGCCAACAACTTACAGAATATTTCACCTTTTTTATTTTACTTTTTATCCCCCCTACTTCCTTATATGTTAATTTTTATTTAATAGAGTCATTTATCCTTCCAGAATTGTCTGCTTTTTTGAGAGGCTGCCGTGTGTTAGATTCTCGCTTCATCCCTAGGAGTGTGTAGCAGTATGCAGGATCTTGAGGACCCATGTTTTGGTTTAGTTTGAAGACTAAGAAATTTAGAGCCAACAGGTCTTTGCTCTGTTACTCAGACATACAAATAGGGGGATAAATCTGAAAAAATTAGGTTTCTTGTAAAGTGGAATGACTTGTAAGTGTGTTTTGAGTAAGTTCAATTCTGCTAGTTACTCTGATTCATGACATATTTGAATGAGTCTGAGAAATGTAAAATGTTCTCCACTCAGATTTCTCACAGCCAATAAGCTAAATCTATGGCAAATATTTCAGAAAGATATGAAAGCATGCTGTGGGTTTCTATCAGATCATCATATACTATACTTGAAGAACACCTTAGGATCCTTTGTTGTCGAGATGATCTTCTGTCTAGGATGATAACATATAGGAAAATCTTAGCAAAGCACGAAACATTAAAGTCTAACAAACTCTGAGGTTAAATGGAATATCAGTGCCTAGTTTGTAAAATTTGCTTTGTAAAGATCCCTTAATTCTATGGTTAAGTTTTTTCGAGGTATTTACAGAGTTCTCTCAGCTTTGTGAATGGGACCCTATCAGGCATTTCATGTCTCTTTTCATATTCTAGTTTTGAAGAATCGCTGTGTTCCTTTTAGGGAGTCTTACTCACTTCTGTGTTTTTGTTTCTTGTATTTCTGTATTTATTTTTAGGCATATCTAGAAGTAATTTTTGGTTTTTCCTCTGATGGCTTTTATCTTTGAACTACTCTCTGTGACTTGGTTGCGTGACTTCTTCAGTGAAGATCTGGGGGTGTATCGATCGAGGGAATTATCAAGGCATAATCACAGTATCACATCCTCTCTTTCCAGAAGAGCAACAGCCATGATTAGCCCATAGTGGCTACAACTATCAGCACTTGCAGCACACAGAACCTCAGTGTAGGTCTGTAAGTGCAGAGCCCTGCAATGATCCACCTTGGATACATAGAGATCTTTTAGCCTTGATGTCAGACATGTTGAATGCCCAAAGACCCAGCTTTACACCATACACTGTCATGCAGTCACAACATTCCCATAGTCTTTGCATAGAAGACTCCAACAGTCACAAAATGTTGGGAATTCTCTCATTTCTGTGAATCTGCCCCACCTGCAGGGTGAGGAGTGGTGTTCCCAATGCCAGTTATGAATGGCCTGCCTTCGTATTTTTTGCCCAAGAAACTGGGCTCAAAGTCAGTGAGGAACATGCATTATCCTTATAATACAATCATCTAGCAGTGCTCTTGTAGAACTAGGTGTGCACCACAGCCACTACAATCCCTGCTGATCTCAAAGAGGTGGTTTCTCCTGAATAAACCAGGGCACACCAAAGTAACACTATCTCCTACTGGTCCATATGAGTTATATATTTTTAATTATATATATATATATAAACACATATACATCATACATATACGTTATATGTATATATTATACACACATCACATACATATATACATATACATATAACATACATATATACATATATTATGCATACATTATACATATACATTACACATATCCATTATATGTGTATATATGTATATATATTAAAGTTTTATGTATTTTTAATTATATAGTACATTTTGTAACATATATAAATTTTGAACAACTATTGAGGGAAGAAGAAATTGAGAGAATGCAAGAAAATATTGAAACGTGATTAATTGAGTGTGAGTCTGCATGTATCAAGTGTATATGAGCTTCTCAAAGAAAGCATCTGCCACAACAGCAACAGAAGAAAAGCAATGCATTTATTAGATGCTTGTGCACATTTCTTAAAAAAACAAAGCAGGATTATAAACAGAATGAATCATGCTCTCAAATCTTATAGTTTTGTAAAGAAAAGTGATTTTCTAGCACTTTGTGAATTTCCTAAAGAAGGAAAGCTCAGTACATCTGGCTTTTCCCTTTAACTGCTCTTCGAGTCCCTGAACATCAATTCTGAGTTGTGAGGAAGCACTTTTTTGCAGGTCAGTGTTACCCACATGATGTAGGACATTGATTGTTACTGAATTCATTATAAGGCCATGTGCAACTGAAACCACATGCCAAGGTTTACATGTTAAAATGATATCTTGTTTTTATTTGAACCACCAACATGGAAACAGAATGAATGACGCTGTGTGGTTGATTCAGCAGATTGTTCCAAAGAACAATTCAAACTGTAGCCCACATAATTTGGTAAAGAAGACAATCTCCTCATCCAAATTAGAAAATTATCAGAGACGTAAGATTTACAATGCTGACAAATCACTGCATCAGTTGTGAGTAAAGTTAATTTAATCTGGCCTAATTTTCCTTGTGTATGGCAAGTAATCTAACCAGAATTCCCCACATATTAACCTGTGATATATTGACGATAAAGGACTTGGCATTTTCCTGTAATCTGAGTCAAATGTACATTTCATCCTATGGTCAATAAAGGAATGCTGCAATCTTCATGGAATAAGTCTCTTGAATTTTTAGTTTTTCTTGACATTATAATCTTGTAATATATGCAAGGTCAGGTGTATGCTGGAGATTTGAAAATTGAGAGGAGAACTATTTTCTCATTTTTTCTTCTGTGTCACTGCATATTAATATTCCACATATTTGCAACAGAATATTCTGAAAAAACACATGCTAAACTTTCGGAATTGCCTTTGAAATTTGGATAGGATAATTTAACTACACAGATGGAAGAGAAGTTGAAACCTAATTGAATATATATAAAAAGTGAATCCAAACTTGAGTTATCCTATCATCTTATTCTGATACATTTCTCCTTACATTGAAATAAATTATTTAGCATGTTAAACATATATGTTCTTTAAAAATTTTGTCTTCAATAGAGAAATAGGGAAAGACATATCTCAGTGAAATTCCTGGATCAATGACATGCTCTACTGGAATTCTTGTCTTGCCATAAACCTCTTTGGATCCACATTTTTACAGTTGTGCACCCTAGAAAGGAATAGGTGATGGCCAAGAAACATATTTCCTGCTGTTTATGAGGAAGTTTGAGTTTGAGTTTCTTTCTCACACAAATGACTGACCTATTCCTGATGACTGTAAAAATCTCAACAAATGCTGCAAGTTTGCCTTGTGCGTCATTGGGGAGAAGAACAATCAAAAAGAAAGGGGCAGGGGTCTTTGCCTGGAGAGCTATCAAGATTTATTTTCAGGGTTTCAGTTCCTACATACTTATAAAGCAATAACTCAAACACAACTCAGAATTAGATCATGAATGTGAGCAGGAAGTTCAAAGAAAATTAACAAGGGAGCTTTGTCAAAGCACTATTAAAATGCAGAAGAGATAAAGAGTACCGTCTGACCTTGGTTAACTGATTAGACTGACCACAGATGTTCGTCTTTCCTCAAGGAGTGGATGAAAACACCTTGGAGGACTCAGTGGTGGTACCATGTATGCTGGGTGAGAGGCCCTGTTCCTCCTGTTCCTAGATACTCTTTTTGACACATCCCCAACCTTGAATCTGTCACCCCCGATTTACCTTGTTGGATGCATTCCAACAACAAGCATGACCTCACCACATACATTGAAACACTTACACACAGACTTCTCATATCTAACAATAGGAGTTAACTGATGGAGATTGTCAAAGGAAACTGGAAGATAGACTTAGATTAAAGTGAGAATAGCCTTCTTTTGTAGAATTTTAGTATAGGCTGATTTAGTTGCTGGGCTCCATGCAGTAGGTTTGGATAACACAGCAACTTCAAAGGTGTGAAGAGAACAGCTCCCTTGTTTGGCAGGACCTAGGGTAGCTGCCAGCAGTTTGGCAGGGTCTGGTGGGTGTCTCTCTAACCACCTTGACACAGCTTCACCCCCTTTTTGCACAGACACTCAACCACTGCACTAAGAATTCTGTAATCGATTGAGGCATTGCAGTGCAGATCTGCTGTGCAGTGCCAGTTATGGGTTATTTCACTTGCCTTTGCCTAGCTAATTATTATTAGGAACTTGTAACTGGAATAAAGGTTATAACACATCTTCTACTTTGACTTTTGCAACCCTAACCATTAAATATTTTGGAGAGTATAAACCAGACAAAATAATCTCTCTCACTTCCTTACACTTACACTTACACTTACATAGCGTAAAACTTATTTCAAAGTCAACAGATTGTTAATGAAAGAAAAGCTTTGGCCAAGGTAAATTACATGGAATACAAATTACTTGAAAGTGTGTCACTGAAACATAAGTCCACCTAGTACACACCAAAGGGATTTGGTTTATTTTATTTTATTAAATTTATTCATTCATTACATTGTGTTGTAATTTCGCAGGAACCGGGATTCTCCCCCCCAATTCCCCATATCCTCCCCCCATGGTGGGTTCCTCCACCCTGTTGCATAACCATAGTTCAAGTTCAGTGAGATACCCTCTTAGCAAGCATATGCTAAGCATAGAGTCCAACATCTGATAGTCCAGTCAAATCCAACTACTTATTGGGGAGACCCTCTCTGGTCTGAGGGCATAGCCAACAGAGTATCATCCCGGTCAAATAAAACCACTAACATATTATCAGCAACAATTAACATCGTTATGGAATTAATTGATGAAGTATTGAGCAGCCAACATGTTAAAAAATAAATACGATTTCTCTTTTTTTAATATTTTATTTTTTTTTATTCATTGATTACATTGTATTATGTGATACAGTTTCGTGGAAATGGGCGCTTTGATTGGAACTGGAAGCTTGAGACTGATGTAACCGAGGGTTCTAAAATTCAGGGACAGGAGCAGTCTGAAGTGAGCCCGAGAGGAAAAGAACCTTGGTTAACACTATGAGAAATTCCCCACTATCCCCTGGACTGAAAATGGCAGCACACAGCAGAAATAAGAATGCAAAATACTGGGATCAGAAACATGAGAAGGACAAAGAAGGAGCCACGGGCTGCAGAGACTCAAGTGAAATTGGTGAACAAAATTTGGGGAGCAAACCCTGGTGAGTTGTTAACACAGGGAAATGTCCACCCTTAGCAGGAGGCCAAATCAGGTGACCGTAATTCCCAGGCAAACATAGATGAGTCACCAGCACAGGGAAGTGCCTGCCCATAGCAGAAAGAACTTGGGACAAAAACACGGTGAAATTCAATCGAATCTGGGCAGGTTTGGATCTGGGCAGACAGGTCGGAGAGGGCAACAAGGCACAGAAACAAAGAACCTGGGCAACTCTGGTAGCTGGAGCTCCCAGCAATGGGTGGTGCCAATCCCAGGGCCATGAGAAGTTCACAGAAGGGACATTCAAAGCTACCGTAGGGCCCGGTGGTGCAGCCTAGCAACTAAAGTCCTTGCCTTGAATGCACCAGGATCCCATATGGACACCGGCTCTAATCCCGGCAGCTCCACTTCCCATTCAACTCCCTGCTTGAGGCCTGGGAAAGCAGTTGAAACAGTCGGACCCTGCACTCACATGAAAGACCCGGAAGAGGATCCTGGTTCCCTAGCCTCGGATCGGCACAGCACCAGACATTGCGGCTCACTTGGGGAGTGAATCATCGGACAGAATATCTTCCTCTGTATTCCTTCTTCTCTCTACATGCCTGACTTAGTAATACAAATAAATAAATAAATCTTTCCAAGAAAAAAAAAAAAAGGCTAACATAAATCCCAGTTTTAAAGAGCCCACAAAACTACAGACCTAAGTAGGGGGAGGGAAATTCAGATGCCACAAAGAAGAAAAAAAAATCTAGGTCTGCAAGACCTCAGGTCAATCACTTGGTGGCAGCGTGGTCAAGCGATAGAAGCCAGCAATGCCCATTATCACATAGACATGAGGCGAGGTCACAAAAAAATAAATGAGTCAGAGGAAGGAGCCAGTGCCACCTCAAAAAGTCACTGAAAGGCCTGGTCAATCGCAGAGATTACAGATGAAGACTTTGAAGACCTATCCGAGAAGGAGTTCAGCAAAGTAACGATGACACTTTTCAGAAACAATGAGAAACGATGGGAGGAAATTAAGGAATTCAAAAACCACATAATCACAGAAACAATATTAGTCAAAAATGCGATCCTTGACCTGAAGCACAGAATTGAGAGTTTAACCAAAAGAATTATAGCAGCAGAAGGCAGGATATCCAAATTGGAAGATTCCCAGAATGAAAGCAGGAAGATTATTAACCAACTAGAGATACAACTGAACAAAACCAACGAGGCAATGCAGGAGATGAATGCCAACATCAAGAAGTCAAATATCAGAGCTATAGTCTACTAGGAGTAGAAAGAGAGACAGGCATACAATCGGTGCTCAATGAAATTATACAGGAGAATTTCCAAAACACTTGGAACATGAACCAAGTCCAAATCCAAGAAGGGCAGAGAACATCCCACAGATTTGACCCACAAAGATCTTTACCCAGATATGTGGTAATCAAGCTCCCCACTAACGAATACAAAGAGAGAATCCTGACGTTAGCACGAAGCAAAGGCAAGCTTATATTTAGAGGCAGGTCCATCAGGATCACTGCTGACGTCTCAGAACAGACACTCCAAGCAAGAAGGGAATGGAATAAAGTCTTTCAAATCCGGAAACAGAACAATTGTTAACAAAGAATAATGTACTCAGTCAAGATCTTCTTTGCATTCGAGAATGAAACTACATACTTCCATAGAAAGGAGAAATTAGAAGAATGTGCCAGCACAAAACCAGCTCTGCAAAATCTCTTTAGAAATGCGCCTCAGCCAGAGAAAAAGAAAGAAAACCATAAACAAGGATGGCAAATGGGAAGACATCCCCACTAAAGTCCAGGCAAGGAAGGACAATTAGATACCAACAACCTGAAAAACACACGCAACGCAGGACAAAATCGTAATCACTAAATATTAACCCCAAACACAAATGGCCTAAATGCATCAGTCAAAAGACATAGATTAACAGATTGAATCAGTAAACAGGACCTAATGATATGCTGCCTACCAGAGATGCATCCAAGCAGAAAAGATCCTAAGAGACTGAAAGTGAAGGGATGGAAAAAAGATGTTTCATGCCAACCCATGAGAAAAAAAGGCTGCTGTTGTGGTCCTAATTTCAGGTGATATAGACTTCAACGTGACAAACATCAAAAAGGACACACACAGGCATTTTATACTGTTGAAAGGAAAGATCCATTAGGAAGTGATTAGCATGCTTAACATTCATGCTGCAAGTCCAGATGCACCCAGCTATGTGAAACAATTACTTATAGGCATAAAGGGAGATAGAGATGAACATGCAATAATCCTGGGAGATCTGAACACCTCATTGACACCAATAGATAGATCAATGAGACAAAAGCTCAACAGAGAAGCTACAGAGCTCACACAAACAATAGAACAATTGGACCTAGTAGGTATATACAAAACAGTTCATGCTAAGGCCACAGATTACACAATTTATTCAGCAGTGCATGTCACCGTCTCCAGCATAGACAACATGATAAGACACAAAGCAAGTCTAATTACCTTCAAAATATCAGAATCATACCATGTACCTTCTCAGATCATCACAGAATGAAACTGCAAATCAGCAATTCAAAATGCCCCAGGAAATATATAAACTCTTGGTGATGGAATAATATGTTATTAAAGGATTGATGGGCTAGAGAAGAAAGTAAAGATGAGATACAAAATTATGGAAATCATTGAAAACTCACATACAGCAGCCCAAAACTTGTGGGACACTGCCAAACACTGTTACAGTAAGCTTATTGCAATTGGTGCTCATGTCAAGGCCCAAGAAAGACATCAAATACAGGAATTAAGCACACACCTCCAAGAATTGGAAATACAGCAGCAAAATGACACCACAAACAATAGCAAACAAGAAATTTTCAAAGAAAGGGAGGAAATTAATCAAATAGAAATAAAAAGCTATACACAAAATCCATGAATCAAAAAGCTGGTTTCTTGAGAAGATAAATAAAATAGACACCCCACTGGCCTGACTGACAAAGACAAAGCAAGAGAAAGCAAGAATTAGCAGCATCAAAATGTAAAAGGCAATATAACAACAGACAATGCAACCATTAAGAAAATATTTACAAATCACCACAAAGAACTGTACTCCAACAAATCAGAAAACCACCAGGAAATGGAAAGGTTCCCAGATTCCCATCACTTACCAAAATGTACCTGAGAGGCGACAGAAAATCTGAATAAACCTATATCTGAAGCAGAGATTGAATCAGTGATTAAAGATATCCTAACAAAGAAAAGCCCAGATCCAGCTGGCTTCACTGCAGAATTCTACAAGACATTCCAAACAGAACTGACCCCAATCCTCTACAAACTCTTCAAACCAATAGAAAAGGAAGCAACCCTGACAAACTCAATCTATGAAGCCAACATCACTTTAATCCCAAAACCAGATAGAGAATTAACACAAAAGGACAACTACAGACCAATCTCCCTGATCAAAACTGATGCTCAGATTCTCATCAAAATCCTAGCCAATAAAATTCAAAAGCACATCAGACAGATCATTCATCCAGACCAGGGAGGTTTCATCCTGGGAATGAAGGGATGGTTCAACATACAGAAATCCATAAATGTAATACACCACATCCAAAAACTGAAGAACAAAAACCATGTAATAGTAGCAATAGATGCAGAAAAAGTCTTTGACAAAATCCAACATCACTTCATGTTCAAAATTCTAACCAGGGTAAGCATAGAAGGAGCAATCCACAACATAATCAAAGCAATATATGAAAAACCCAATGCCAGCATCATACTGAATGGAGAAAAACTGGATCCCTTCCCACTGAGATCTGGAACAAGATAAGGATGTCCACTATCACCACTGCTATTCAACATAGTCCTAGAGGTACTCGCAGAGGCCATAAGACAAGACAAACAAATCAAAGGAATCCAAATTGGACGTTCAAATGGGAAAGCAAGAATTCAAGCTTTCACCGTTTGCAGGTGACATGATCATCTACACAGAAGAACCAAGAGACTCAATACAGAGACTCCTAGAACTTCTGCAAGAATTTGGTAAAGTGGCAGGGTAAAAAATAAATGAACAAAAATCAACAGCCATAGTGTAAACGAACAGCCCCAAAATGGAAGAAGATCTAACTAGCAAGATACCATTCCAAATAACAGAGAAAAGTATGAATCATCTAGGAATAAATCTAACCAAAAATGTAGGAGACCTTAATGAAGAAAATTATGAAATGCTTAAAAAAGCAATTGAGCAAGACCTCAAAAGATAAAACAACCTCCCATTGTCCTCGGATCGCAAACTCAATATCATTAAAATGCCTATACTACCAAAAGCAATACATACATTCAGCACAATCCCAATCAAATTGTCCAAAACAGTCTACATTGAACTGGATAAAATGATACAAAGGTTCACCTGGAAACACAAAAAACCATGAATAGCTAGAACCACTCTGAAAAACAGGAATTTAATAGGGGGAATCACAATCCAGGACCTCTGGACATACTATCGGGCAGTGGTTATCAAAACAGCCTGGTACTGGCACAAATATAGAGAGGAGGATCAATGGTACAGAATAGAAACACCAGAAGGAAACCCACACAGATACAGCCAACTAATCTTTGAGAAAAAGACAGAGGACAATCCAAGCAAATGGGAAGGACTCTTCAATAAATGATGTTGGGACAACTGGTTGATAGCCTGTAGAAACAAGAAGATAGACCCACATTTTTAACCATGCGCCAAGTTCAAATCTAAATGGATAGAAGACCTAAACCCACACCCAGAAATCTTTGAACTTTTGGAAGGAAATGTTGGAAACACATTGCAAGATTAGGTGTAGGCCCTGACTTCCTAAAAAGGACACCAAAAGCACTAACAATCAAGGCCAAAGTAAACAAATGGGACTTCAAAAAAACGAAGAAACTTCTGTACAGCAAGGGAAACAATCAACAAAGTAAAAAAGCAACTCAAAACTGGGAGACCTTTTCATACTACATAGGTGATATGGGGCTAATCTCCAGAATATACAAGGATCTCCAGAACAACCAAAACAGAAAAACAAACAAACCACTCTAGAAATGGGCAGATGTTTCACAAAGGAACAAACCCAAATGGTAACCAAACAAACATGAAAAAATGCTCATGTTCCTTGGCAATAAGGGAAATCCAAATTAAGACAACAATGGGGTACCACCTAACACCAGTAAGTATGGAACAGATACAAAAAAACACCAACAGCACTTGCTGGTAAGGATGTTGGGAAAAGGGAACCCTACTCCACTGCTGGTGGAACTGCAAACTTGTACAACCTCTGTGGAAATCAGTATGGAGAACACTCAAACAAATGAAAATCTGCATACCATACGATCTAATAATAGCACTCCTAGGAATATAACCAAAACACTTGCTACACAAGAAACCAACATGCATCCCTATGTTTATAGCAGCACAATCAATAATTGCAAAAACATGGAAGCAATCAAAATGCTCATCAACAGAAGACTGGATAAGAAATCTATGGCTCATTGACTCCAGCGAATACTACTTAACTATTAAAAAAACCAAATGCGGGTTTTTTTGTGGCCAAATGGGTCCAACTGGAAACCATTATGCTAAGGGATGAGCCAGTCCCAAAAGGTTAAATACCACATGTTTGCCTTACTATAAGGTGAAAGGATGTCAATCCAGAAAATGGTACCCCTGTATTATAATATTATTATTAGTTTTTAAATTGTGCTGTTTTGGCTTTATCTCTTGATTTTTTTAAGATTCATTTATTTTTGTTGCAAAGTGAGATATACAGAGAGGAGGAGAGACAGAGAGGAAGATCTTCTGTCTGATGATTCACTTTCCAAGTAGGCTCAATGGCCAGTGCTGCGCTGATCCAAAGCCGGGAACCAGCGACCTCTTGCTTGTCTCCCACATGGGTGCAGGGTCCTAAAGTTTTGGGCCATCCTCAACTGCTATATCAGGCCACAAGCAAGAAGTTGGATGGAAAGTAGAGTGGCCAGCCTTAGAACGGAGCCCATATGGGATCCTGGGGCGTTCAAGGTGAGGACTTTAGCCACTAGGCCACGCCACCAGGCCCTGTAATAGTATTTTAACTTCAAGCAGTCTGTGTATCTAATGCATCATGATATTGTGATGTATCAAGGAAGATACAATTAATGTGAATCAGACTGCTTATGTTCTACATGAAAGAATTGTAAAATCTGATATACTTTTAAGACCCTAAGCTACTCAGAAATGGGGTGGAAAAATAGGGAAATCTTCCATCTCCTTAAAAATTTTTGAAGAAGGCATAAAGCATAACCTATCAGAAACATAGCAGGTCATTCATAGACAATAGACTCAAATCAGCATTAAGCCATAGTTAAATTATAAAGACATATAGGGGAATCAAGAGCGATCCTGACCCTCTTAACAGGAGGTCATATGCACAGAGCAGGGGGGAACCCCAGAGTGGAGCAGGTGGACAAAAGGAGGCTTGTATCCCAAGCCTGAAGACTCGGATTCTCACCAAAGACTATCAGTATGGGCACCAAGGACTACATCCTAAGAGACTAGGAACACATGGCGCATTGGAGTGCCTTTTGAGGCTGAGAACTCCAAGGTCACCCAGCCCCATCTGGATCTATCACATGGGCTGGAACAGGCCAAATTCCTTCCTCAACAGACCCAAGGTCATTGGAACAACAGGACCCAAGGAGTCCTGAGTGATTTGCAGAAACAGAAGAACAGCAAAGTTCCTTTGGGACTAGGAAGAGGAGCTTCTTTTGGTCCTTACTTAGCTCCAACATTGGATCCCCACCCTCTCTTGCAATGACCTTCAGGATTGCCCTGGAGTCTCACACCACAAAATTCAATCAATCAATCAATCAATCAATCAATCAATCAGTCAATCAATCAATCAATCAAATATAATAGAAAGTGAGAAAAATACAAGGAAAGCTTAGAACCAAACAGGATATGATCATCGTGGGTCCACATACACCTTACTAGATGGGATGCAAAGATTACTTACTCCTCACTAGGGTATGGGCGATTTCCCTGCACACCCCTACTAAAACAGTTCTACACCTCAACTGTAAATAAAGGCCTGATTAGAATTATAAGCCAGTTTTTAAACTATGCTAAAATTTACCAAGTTCAGCAAAATTATGCATCAACACAATAAATAGCTAAATTATAAAATGAAAACAGAGATGAGACAGCTGAATAGTAGCCTATAGACACTTTAAAGTGTATAGCAGCCGGGGCTGAGTACAAACAAAATGCTGAAGTGTCAATGAAGTAATCACAGGAGGTGGTTCAGAACTTGCACTGTTATAATGCATTGATTATTCAATACTATATCAATTAATTCTATAATGTTGTACAATGTTGTTGATGTTGTGCTGGGGCTTGTAATTGATAAGGACGATATTCTGCCAGTTCTACCTTCAGACCAGAGAAGGTCTCCCCAACAAACTGTTGAATTGATCTGGACAATAAGATGCTGGACTCTATGCTTGGTATATGATTACAACGAAAGAATCTTGACTGAATTTGAACTGTAATACTGCAACAAGTTGGAGGAACCCACCAAAGGAGGAGGGCATGGGGGAATCCCAGAGCCTATGAATCTGTGTCACATGATGCAACGTAATTAATAATAAAAAAAAGCTTACAAAAGTTTCCCGTCACTCCAGTGAAATTGGTGGTATTCACTGCAAGAAGAGATGTGGATAGGACCAGCATGCTCTATTTCCAACAGGAAGAGAAGTATGCAGGACAGGATAGAATCACATTGCCAGTTACCTGTCACTCATGTCCAATATCTAGTCTCTGAGAAACATCTCACCATTGATGTTAGCTCGATATTCCTTAACAATCACTGTGTTAGAGAGATAGGGATTGCTGAGGAAGAACAACCTGATCTTGATGCAGTTCTTGGGAGCTGGAGTTTGGCCACCTGCTAGGAGAAGATGGAGCAGCTCCTGTGTGGATTTCAGTGTCATGTGCAAGGTCAGCCTTTAACTGTTGCCCATATGTCCCTCATTTATGCTGTCTCTGTCACTTTCTCTTGTTGACAAAGAATTAACATTTTAAAAACAGAAGACACACATATTCAAGAGATAGAGTATTTACTTGCTTTAGTTTGAATCTACTTTCTCAAGACAACAGCAGTTATAATCTTAAGACGCCTTTCAGTTTGTTTTATTGTGATGGAAGCTTCATCTAGAAGGCCTACAGGGAAGTGTTGCCCAGAGAACCTCAAAAAAGAACATGCAGGAACCTCAAATACTGTTAAGAAACACCATGTATTTATAAATTGGTACGCAGAAGTCCTAGAGTATTTTTAAATTATTGAGGATATTGACATAAAGACAACTGACTTTGAATCTGGTGTGTTGGCCCAATAAGTACAATCATACTTTGCATGTGCTGTGATCACACATGGATGCTGGTTAGTGACCTGGCTGCTGAAATTGCCACTGAGCACCCTGTTGTGACCTGGGAAAACAGTACTGGATGGCCCAAAGCCTGTGACCCTGCTCCCAAGTGGGAAATCAGGAAGAAGTTTTGAGTTCTTGCCTTCAGATTGGCTAGATTCAGCTCTGGATATTGAGGCTTATTTGGGACTGCAGCATTCGATGGTCAATCTTTCACTCTGAATCTCTTTCACACTGTAAATCTGCCCTTCCAATATAAATAAATAAATAAATAGTTAAAAGTAAACACCAGTCTTCATATATTACTGAAACTATGAGCATATTATTCTTCTGAGGCAGTCATCAAGCTTTGTTCCTATGAGGCTACAACTGATAGAAGGAGACATTTTGACAAGCAGCAATTTATCCAGTTTGTCGATTCTGCTGCTAAAACTACCAATCCTATTATGTTCACTGATAGAGGCTATTTTCTGCTGAATCTTATGGCTATTCCTAATCAGCTTAATCAACTTACTATCTTTCATTGATGTCTTGGATTGATGTTCTTGTCTATTTGCCCTTCTGTATTGTAACTCACTGAGTTTCCTTAGAGTTGCTATTTTGAATCATGCAATTGTTCTTTCACTGAGACATTGAGAGATTTGGGAGCACTCGTACAACCCTGCTTTTGTTTGTTTCATGTGTCCTCATCATAGTCTGCTCATCTAGCTACATGTCCAACTTTGTAGAAGGAGTTGGTTTTATGATTCGTGAGTTTATCTCTCTTCATCATACTTGAATTGGCTTGGGTTTCTTTCGAAGCCATAGGGCGCTTGTATATCAACATTTGCTAACTTCAGCGGAATTATTTTCTTTTTTTTATGTGTAACAAGTTTATTTTATTTTATTTATTTTGTTATTTTTTAATTATTATTTTAATTCATTAATTACATTGTATTATGTGACACAGTTTCATAGGTACTTGGATTCCCTCTTCCCCTCCCCAAACCCTCCCACCATGGTGGATTCCTCCACCTTATTGCATAACCACAGTTCAAGTTCAGTTGAGATTCCCGCATTGCAAGCATATACCAAACATAGAGTCCAGCATCTTATTGTCCAGTCAAGTTCAACGGCTTCTTAGGTATACCCTCTCTGGTCTGAAGACAGAGCCAGCAGAGTATCATCCAGATCAATTAAAAGCCCCAACATACCATCAGCAAAAATTTACATCATTATGGAATTAAGTGACAAAGTACTGAGTAACCAATATGTTAAAAGTAAATGCGAGTTCTTAACCACCTTCTGTGACCACCTCATTGACATTTCAATTTTAGTTGATAAACAACATATCACATACATAACATAACATGTTATGCATAACATCATATCATCTTAAATTAAGGCAAACCTGTGGTATTTAACCTTTTGGGATTGGCTCATTTCCCTTAGCATAATGGTTTCCAGTTTGGCCCATTTGGCCACAAACAACTGCATTTTGGTTTTTTTAATAGCTGAGTAGTATTCCCTGGAGTAGATGAACCATAGCTTTCTTATCCAATCCTCTGCGGATGGGGATTTTGACTGCTTCCATGTTTTTGCAATTACTGATTGTGCTGCTATGAACATAGGAGTGCATGTTGGTTTCTTGTAAAACAGGCGTTTTGCATATATTCCTAGGGGTGCTATTGCTGGATCATACGGTATGTTGATTTTGAGTTGTTTGAATGTCCTCCATACTGATTTCCATAGAGGCTGTACCAGCCTGCAGCCCCACCAGCAGTGGAGTAGGGTTCCCTTTTCCCCGCAACTTTGCCAGCAAGTGTTGTTGGTGCATTTATTCACGTGGGCCAGTGTTACTGGCGTTAGGTGGTACGTCACTGATGTTTTAATTTGGATTTCCCTTATTGCCAGGTTACTTGAGCATTTTTTCATATGTTTATTTGCCATTTGGCTTTGTTGCTTTGTGAATTGTCTGCCCATTTCCCGTGCCCATTTCTTGAGTGGCTTGTTTGTTTTGGTGTTTTGGCTGTTTTGTAGTTCTTTGTATCTTCTGGAGATTAGGCCTCTATCACCTACGTAGTGCGTGAAGATCTTCTCCCATTCTGTGGGCTGCTTTTTTGCTTTATTGATTGTTTCCTTTGCTGTACAGAAGCTTCTTAGTTTGATGAGGTCCCATTTGTTTATAATCGTCTTGATTTCTAGTGCTTTTGGAGTCCTTTTTAGGAGGTAGGGACCTACCCCTAGATCTTGCACAGTATTTCCAACATTTTCTTCCAAAAGTTTGAAGGTTTCTGGATGTAGGTTTAGATCTTTTATCCATTTAGATTTGATCTTTGTGTATGTTGAGAGACGTGGGTCTATCTTTTTGTTTCTACAGGGTATTAACCAGTTGTCCCAACAGCATTTATTGAACAGAACTTCCGATTTGCCAGGATTATTGTTTTTCTTTTGTCAGATTATTTGGCTGTATCTGTGTAGGTTCCCGTCTGGTGTTTCTATTCTGCTCCATTGATCTTCCTCTCTACCTTTGTGCCAGTACCAGGCTGTTTTGATAATCACTGCCCTATAGTATGTCCAGAGGTCTGGAACTGTGATTCCCGCTACTAAAACCCTGTTCTTCAGGATGGTTCTGGCTATTCGTGGTTTTTTGTGTTTCCAGATGAGCCTTTGGATCATTGTTTCCAGTTCCATGAAGAATTTTTTTTTTTTTTTGGCAATTTGATTGAAATTGTGCTGAATGTATATATTGCCTTTGGCAATATAGACATTTTAATGATATTGATTTTACCTATCCAGGAGCATGGGATGTTACTCCATCTTTCAAGGTCTTGTTCAATTTCTTTTTTAAGTGGTTTGCAGTTTTCCTCAAATAGGTCTCCTACATTTTTGGTTAGGTTAATTCTCAGATGCTTCATACTTTTCTCTGTTATTTTGAATGGTATCTTGCTGCTTAGGTCTTTTGCAACTTGGGGCTCTTTGCATACACTATGGCTGTTGATTTTGGTTCGTTAATTTTGTGCCCTGCCACACTACCAAACTCTCGTATAAGTTCTAGGAGTCTCTGTGTTGAGCCTCTTGGCTCTTCTATATAAAGAATCATGTCATCTGCGTATAGTGAAAGCTTGACTTCTTCATTTCCCATTTGGATTCCTTTGATTTCTTTTTCTTTTTCTTATGGCCTCAGCGAGTACCTCTAGGACTATGTTGAATAGCAGTGGATAAAGTGGACATCCTTGTCTTATTCCAGATCTCAGCGGGAAGGGTTCCAGTTTTTCTCCATTCAGTATGATGCTGGTATTGGGTTTTTCATAAATTGCTTTAATTATGTTGTGGATTTTTCCATCTATGCCTACCTTGGTTAGGGTTTTTAGCAGGAAGTAGTGTTGGATTTTGTCGAAAGCTCTTTCTATGACTATTGATACTATCATGTGGTTCTTGATTTGCAATGTTTGGATGTGGTGTATCACATTTATGGATTTCTGGATGTTGAACCATCCCTGCATTCCGGGGATGAATCCTACTTGATCCGGATGAATGATCTGTCGGATGATTTTTGAATTCTATTGGCTAGGATTTTGTTGAGTATCTTAGCATCAATGTTCATCAGAGAGATAGGTCTGTAGTCTTCCTTCTTGGTTGGATCTCTGTCCGGTTTGGGGATTAAGGTAATGTTGGCTTCAGAAAATGAGTTTGGAAGGGTTGCTTCCTTTTCTATTGTTTTGAAGAGTTTATAGAGGATTGGGGTCAGTTCTGTTGGGAATGTCTTGTAGAATTCTGCAGTGAAGCCATCTGGGCCTGTGCTTTTCTTTGTTGGGAGATCTTTAATCACTGATTCAATCTCCACTTCAGTTATGGGTTTGTTCAATTCATTTGTTGTCTCTGGGCTCAGTTTTTGCAGATGGTGTGAGTCTAAGAACCTACCATTTCTTGTTGGTCCTCTGATTTGTTGGAGTACAGTGCTTTGTAGTAATTTCTAATTATGTTCTTAATGGTTGCAATGTCTGTTGTTATGTTGCCTTCTTCACCTTTGATGCTGTTAATTCTTGCTTTCTCTTGCTTTTTCTTTGTCAGTCAGCCAGTGGGGTGTCTATATTGTTTATCTTTTCAAAAAACCAGCTTTTTGATTCATTGATTTTGTGTGTGTGTTTTTTCTTAAATATTTATCTGGTTGATTTCCTCCCTTGTTTTGATGATTTCTTGTTTCCTGTTGTGTGTGGGCCCCTTCTCTGCTGTTTCTTATCCAAATCCTGGAGGTGTATGGTTAGTTCCTGTATTTGGTGCCTCTCTTGGGCCTTGACATGAGCTCCAATTGCAACGAATTATTCCGTAGCACTGCTTTGGCCGTGTCCCACAAGTTTTGGAATGTTGTGTCAGAGTTTTCATTGGATTCCATAATTTTTTTATCTCATCTTTAATTTCTTCCCTGACCCTTTGTTTGTTTAATTTCATATTGTTCAAGCTCCAAGAGTTTCTGTATTTCCTTGAGCATTTTGAATTGCTGATTTCCAGTTTCATTCTGTGGTGGTCTGAGAGGGTACATGGTATGAGTCCTATCTTTTTGAAGTTATTTAGATTTGCTTTGTGTCCTATCATGTGGTCGATCCTGGAGAAGGTGCCATGCACTGCTGAAAAAAATGTATCATCTGTGGCCATGGGGTAAAAAGTTCTATAAATGTCTACTAAGTCCAGTTGTTCTAATGTTTATATTAGCTCTGTTGTTTCTTTGTTGAGTTTTTGTTTTGTTGATCTGTCTATAGTTGTTAGCGGAGTGTTAAGATCGCCCACTATTATTGTGTGTATATCTATGTCTGCCCTTAAGTCTGTAAGTAATTGCTTCACGTAGCTAGGTGCATTGGAATTAGGTGTATATATGTTCACGATTGTAATTACTTCCTGGTAGATCAATACCTTCATCAATATATAATGTCCTTCTCTGTCCTTTTTGATGTCTGTCAGCTTGAAGTTTAAATCATCTGAGATTAGGACAGCTATGTCAGCCGTTATTCTCGTCCATTGGCATGAAATGTGTTTTTCCATCCCTTCACTTTCTTTTATTTTTTTGTTTGTTTTGCATTGGTTGATTTCATTGGTTCTTTTTTTAATTAAATTTATTCATTAATTACATTGTGTCGTAATTACATAGAATCCGGGATTCTCCCCCCACAATCTCCCCATGGAGGGTTCCTCCACCTTGTTGCATAACCATAGTTCAAGTTCAGTTGAGATTCCCTCTTGCAAGTATATGCCAAGCATAGAGTCCAACATCTTATAGTCCAGTCAAGTCCAACTACTTATTGGGTAGACCCTCTCTGGTTTGAGGGCAGAGACAGCAGGGCATCATCCCAGTCAAATAAAAGCACTAATATACCATCAGCAACAATTAACATCGTTATGGAATTAATTGACATAGTATTGAGTAGTCAACATGTTAAAAATAAATGCGCACTTGATGAACTCCACCTTTCCATGTTGGTTTCCTTATATGAGAAAATATATGGTATTTATTCTTTTGTGATTGACTCATTTCGCTGAGCATAATAGTTTCTAGTTGGGGCCACCTGGTTTTGAATAGAATAATATCATCAAGTGCCCATGGAGTATGCGATGGAAACATAGTTCCTAAGAGACTTCTGTGTTTCCTTTTAGTTAAGCATGTGCTGCCTACTCAGTGACACATCACTTAATCAAGGTGTTACAATTTGTCGTTGACGTTGTTGCTGTTGTTATTCATGCTGTGATTGATGTGTTAAATTTGCATTAGTCAGTCATTTTCCTTGTAAAATGCTATGATTTATAGGTAGCTGAAAGAGCTGTGCATTTCGTCCATTTAGTCTAATCAGTATGTGTAAAAGTGCATATGCAGGGTTAAAGATGGGAATTATTGAAAAGATGGTTGATGTTACTGTTAAAATTATTGTACTTCTTTATAAGTAGTTCTGATCTAAAATATAGATTGCTGCAAGTCAGTCCCCCAGCAAGAGATGGTGAGAATTCTCTGTTCTAGGCATGTAGGCATTCCATGGATGAAGTAACAACAGAGTATATTTAGCATGTTGTGAACATGAATATGGCAAATTGGCAGTTTCCGTCAGTTGCTGGCAATAGTTTAGAGTGATGACAAATCTTATTTTGATTTTTTGTGTGTTATTTAGTTATGAGGAAAGTGTATGGTAAGCAGTCCATTTGATGGTTTACTAATTTCCTCGTTGTTCAGAAGTCCGAGTTGATTATGTATTTAATATGATAACCATTTGTGTGCTGTGAATTGCATTAAGAGTTATGTAGGGCAGAGTTGATGCTTACTAAATGTACAAAATGGATTGAAGAGATTAGCCAGTTAAATCTTTTCACCAGTAAGGCACTCAACAGCCCATGAGATATTTATTAGAAATGTCAAGTAAATCCTCTTATTTTTGTATCATAGTGTCAAATAGCAGTAAAATAAACATGTTGAGATCCTTAATCTACTGCTATGTTTCACTGCAAAATTTACCTTTGTTAAAATTTGCTTCTGTTCAAATTTGTTGAGACCACACGTAAAAGTATCCTAATATTACTTTGGTTGGTATTTTCTAATTGCTGTATAATATTTTGGGAATGCAAATTTTATTTGAATGTCAACTACAGTTAAGCATGTGCCGTTTGTTTTTCTTACTCAGGTTTTGTAATTTGATGGAATGTTTTTATCACAATTTAATAAATGTTTGCTTTATTTTTTTAAAAAAATAAATGCAGTTTCTTAACCACTTTCTGTGATCCCCCATTCACAGTTCAATTTTAGTTTATATACTACATATGACATAATATCCATAACATAACATGTTATGCTTAACATCATATCATCTTAAATTAAGGCAAACATGTGGTATCTAACCTTTTGGGTATGGTTTATTTCCCTTAGCATTATGGTTTCCAGTTTGGCCCAAATACAAATGAGAGCTTTGCTGCGTACATTATTCTTGGTTGGCAGTTGTTTCGTTTTAGAATTTGAGAGTTTTTACCCCATTCTCACCTTGCTTGCAGCGTTTCTTCTGATAGGTCGGCTGTGATTCTGATTTGCCTTCCTCTGAAATTAATCTTATCCTTTTTTCTTACTTGTCTTAGAATAGTTTCCTTGTATTCACTTGAAGGTAGCTTGAGGACCACAGGTCTGGGTGAGCATCTGTTTGGATCGAATCTGCTGGGGGTTCTTTGTCCTTCCTGGATTTGTGCTGGATTTATATTTCCTGTGTTCTGGAAGTTCTCCTGTATTATCTCATTGAGCACATTTTGCAAACCTGTCTCCTTTTCCATTCCTTCAGGAAGGCCTATTATTCTAATATTTGACTTTTTGAGGTTGTCTTTCATTTCCTGTATGGACCTATTGGCTTTCTCTAGATTTGTCTCCACCTGTTTGATGAGCTGCTGCCTTTCATTCTGATTGTCTTCCAGTTCTGATATTCTGTCCTCTGCTGTGTTCATTCTGTTGGTTAGGCTTTCAATTTTGTGTTCTATATCAAGGATTCCCTTTTTGACTTGATTTATTTCTGCAGTGACATGGGTTTCGAATACCTTGGACACTTCCCAGCACTTCTCACTGTCTCTGATGTATTTCATCACTAGTTTCTTAAAGTCCTTATCTGGTATTTCATCTATGTCTTCATCTTGCATCTCAGATATTGAGATTAGTTTTTGGCTGTATTAGGAGGGAGTGCTTGATCTTTCCTCTGGGTCATTTTTCTGATACTTCTCCTCATTGTGTTTTTGCTTCTTGTTGTTTTGGGATTTTAGTGTCTGACTTGTTTGTCCACAGCCGTTGCCCTCAGTGCTGTAATCTGTAGGAGGTGTGATCTAGCTGCTGCTGTATGGGGTGCTGGCATAAGCGTTATATTTCTTACTCTATTGGGGAGAGCAGGTGATGGTGTGGTTGTTGTTGGGTTGCTTCGTTTGTGCCTGGGTTTATATTTCTGCCACCTGGCTCCGTTGCAGCTAGTTGGTTAGGAGTTGTCCTACGTGCACCACCACCTCTGAGGCTCCAGCTGAGTAGAGCAGTGGGTGCTGCCTGAGTCACCAGCTGCATGCTGCTCAGAGTTTGTAATCTACAGCCCTGAGCTGGGTCAGAAGGCTTTGTGGGCCAGCCCTAGTGCCAGGCCCCTTCCGCTGCAGCACCCTCTCAAAGGCGTTGCCCCACTGAGGACTTCTGCCTCAGTGCCAAGCCGATACACTCCTTCAGGGCTTAAGATTAGCACCGCAAGTGCCTCTGCTGCTCGAAACTTGAAATCCCCAACCCCGGGCTGGGTTCGAAATTTCTGCGGTCCTCAGCACCACCAAACTCTGCTCTCCGGAATTCCCACTCAGAAGTGCTGCTCCACTGAGAGGTGCAACACCGCTTCCCGCCACAGGGCAGGCAGACTTTTCTGAGCGGGCTGCCACTGGGAGAGCCTGTCAGGTCAATTCCGTTGAGCCGGCTCTGGTTTGGGGTCTCCAGCTGAGCCTGGCAGGGCGTACTGCCTGAGTCACCAGCTACTTGCTGTTCAGGGTCTGTAGATCACAGCCCCGAGCTGGGCCAGGAGGCTTTGTGGGCCAGCCCTAGTGTTGGGCCCCTCCCCCTACAGCTCCCATTCCAAGGCGTTGCCCCACTGAGATTCACTGCCGAGCCGCACCTCGGCTCTGGGTCACAAGCCTAGCACAGGGGGGGTTTCTGCCTCAGTGCCAAGCCGAGATTCTCCTTCAGGACTTGAAGTGAGCACAGAGGAGGACTCTGATGCTTGAAACTTGAAATCCCCAACCCCAGGCTGGGTGGGAAATTTCTGCTGGCCTCAGCGCTGCCAAACTTTGCTCTCCAGAATTCCCACTCAGAAGCGCTGCTCCGCTGAAAGGTGCAACACCGCCTTCGGCCACTGGCAGACAGGCTTTTTTGAGCGGGCTCCTGCTGGGAGAACCTGTCTGGCCCATTCCACTGAGCAGGTTCTGGTTTGGCCTCTCCAGCTGAGCCCAGCAGAGGATTCTGCCTGAGGCAGTGGCTGTTCACTGCTTCAAATTCACAGCCCTGGCACCTATATGAAGCTACTTTCTCAGTTGCACTTTCTCAATGGTGGAAGCGGAGCCCTGAGAGGCACAGAGCTCTGAGGGGCGTGCAGCCGTGCCCCTATTAATTTGCTCCTCTGCCCAGGTTGTGAGGTTCTGCTGAGTGTTGCCTAGCCTCTGGAGCTCAGGCTGAGCCCAGCTAAAGGATCCACTGGATTCTCTAGCAGCCAGTCCAGTGTTCGGAGCTGATATGGGGATTTCTGAGCCCCAGTTCCACAGCACAGTTCCAGTTCCCTCTGCACTCTCTCAAAGCTGCTAAACAGTTGGGAGGAACGCTTCTGGGAAATCTCCCCTGCTTGTCCTCCACTTCTGCAGGGGATGATGACCCCTATGATCAGTCCAGTAGCCTCCTCTTGGGGCTCCTGCCCGCCAGTGGAATGGTGCTCCTGTCGGTGTGGGCGCCTATCCTTCCAGCCACCTCTGTTTTACCTGGGACGATTGAGACTCTGCCTCCTTACCCCTGGCTGGGATCGTGACTCACCAGGTTTCTTGCTGCATGCTGTATTTTCTTTCCCACTTTTTGTGGCTGTTCCTTCACGCTGTGTATATCTTCTTGCTTTAGTGAACTCCAGTGACCTTCCCGCTCTTCTCCCTACAATTTTGGTTTACCTGGCGTGTTTCTCTGCTGGATTGGTTCCCCTCTTTCCCTACTCCACCCTACACCAGCTTTCTGCGATAGGCCATCTTTTTCCTATCCCCCACCCCGATGATTTCCTACCTAACAATTCCACTATACTTTCCTGTGAACTCTAGTAGTAGTCTTATGGTAGTCTGTATTCCCTTGTGCAGATAATAGTTTGATGTGCCCCAATATTCTCCTGACTTCCTCTCTTACACTTTGTATCCACTTGATATTTATTTCTTTGATTAAAATATCCAGGATTCTATTTACTAACTGGAATGAAAGCGTGCATTTTCCTTGTCCCAGGATACTAGCATGTATCTACAGATTTTTCCCTATTCAATCTGATATTGAGCTATGTGTGTTGAAAGCATTGCTCATTTTGAGAAACATTGTTCATTTCCAACTTTGCTTTATGTTTTCAGCACAAAAGCCTATTATATTACAACCAATGTTTTTCCTGGGTCTATTGAGTTAAGCAATGCTTTCATTCGTTTAATAGGTTGTAGTCTTGTGTAATATTTATTGATCTTATATAGGAATAATCGCTGCACAACTTTCATACATTCTCTAAGTGGGTAGTGTTCTTAGTGAGATGAGGGATATGATTAGCTAGCATTTGTTGAGAATTTCTTTTGATTAAGGTTTATGTGGCATTAAGAGAGCATTTATTAGTTACTTTTCTGATTATCAATATAGGTGTGAGCTTATCTTATTCATTTTTTTGTTGCAAGTTGTGACTTGCTGTGTTGTTACATTCATTCACTTCCAGGCATGTTTCAGTTTTCTTTTGATATCTGCCATGGCCAGTTATTCTTCCTGGAGCATGTTATTGCAGTTCTCTTTCTTTGCACACTTCCTACAGTTTCATTAACTGTTGATTCCTTTTCATTTAATGGTGGTCACAAAGTAAACATTCTACAATTCAGTTTTCACAGTCTTAGGTATCTTTTTCCATAGTATATACTATTTCTCTGGTTTTTGATGTGTGTGTGTGTGTGTGTGTGTGTGTGTGTGTGATGAACCTGAAATATCTAAATGTTTGACTATAGTTGTATTGAATCCTTTGTGCTACTTTGCATGTATTAAGAAATGCTTTAAATAAGGTGGTGCCATGATGTTGGTCCATATATACCTTCTAAAAGTATTTCTCTATATTGAATATTGCATTATCTTTTACTGAAACACATCTTCGTTTCTTGTATGATTTTTTTCTGATATCTGAATGACTGATGTCCGTTTTTCTCCATTGACATGGAATTTGTCTACCACTCTTTCACTCTGTATCTGTGTATTTCCATTGGTGAGTTGCAATACTTAGAGACAGCAAATGGACTGTCTTATTATTTAATACATTAGGTAAGTATAATCTTTCAGTTTAAGACTGCAAAGGCCATTTGCATATGGGTTTATTATTGAAAACTAACAATCTGATATTATCATTTTTCCATAAGCATTTCAGTACCTAATTTGTGTCCTTTGCACATTGATCAGGGAGAATTTCTTCTCACATTCTTCTCGCAAAATGATTGTAATTCTGCATTGTTGAGTGCAGCACTTGGTTAATTATTACTTGTGTCAGAATAGGTACTGGTCATTTCCTCAAGTTGCTGATCATTTTGGATTATTGTCCTACCTGATTTTCGTTGTGTTTTCTTTTTGCATTCAACTGGCTGCCATAGATGTGGGGTGTAATTTTTGAGCTGGATTTTGTTTTTTCCAGAATCTAAGTAATGAAGGGGAAAGATGACAGTCTAAGGTGCAGACAGGTTTAACTGAAGGAGAATCATTAGTGAGGGTGAATCACAAAGGGCAGATTCCAGGAAAAGAAATCTGGCCAAGAGCAGTGGAATACCTGGAATCCCCTGCATACAGCAGAAGTGACAAGAGCACAACAGCACAGCAGAAATCAGATATACATGTGGCAGTCAACAAACAGGCATGCCATCCAAACTCCAGGGATAGTCAAAACGTCAGCAGCAGCCAGGTTAGAGATGAAATTCACTGGGAGCTTAGGAATTGAAGACAGAAAGAGAATGGTCATTCTCTTGATGCGCTTGACTGGATATGAGCAGTCACAGATGGAAAAGGTCATTTGGTATATTTGGCATGCACCTTACATCGTTTGGTTTCACTTTTGTTAGTTTATATCATTATTCAGGTGTTTATAAATTTTACCCAACTTCATTCCAGTGTGTCTTGTGTGATAATCTCTACTACACAGATGCCTTTCTCTCTGGAATGTTTCATCATTACTGTTAAAATTTCTACAAGTGCTCTCTATTTTATGCTATTTGTATATATATACAAAGGTATGTAAACATAGACAAAGCTGTGTTTCTTACCCATTTCTTAACCTATTTCCTATTGAATTTCACTATTTTCATCTCATACATTCAAAAATCTTTGGAATTTGAGTTTTGTGTTTTAGTAGTATAATGCATTTGCTGTGGTCAAGACATAAAATGGCATATGGAGAGAAGTGCACTAGGCTGATAAGATGGGTGCCTATGATACTTGAGAACAGTCTTCCTTCAGTATCCACAGGGGCTGTTTGACCTTGAGATTTCAAAGTGTGAGGCAGAAAACTGGAGTATGATTTGAGTAACTGTGTAGGAGTCATTGTGTGGTGCAGAGACACAGCGTAGACTTGTAAGCTGATTCACTATGTGTGGGCACTAGTTCAGGGTTGTTAGCGTGTGCACCACAGAACAAGAGATACCACTAATAGAAAAAGCATTCATGAAATTGAAGATTATGACCGATGTATCAGCGAGTGTTGTCTTAAGGGTTGCAATATCACTTTAAATGGGCACCTTCACTATCCATCGTCAGGACCCATGCTATAGGATCAATTCTTGCAGAGATTCAAAGTGCTGTATCCGAACTCAACTAGCTGCACAATCTGAATTCAAATTGAACTGTACGACTTAGTACTACGTTCTTCTAACAATAATTTGTTGTAACCCATGAAATATGTGAAAATCAAATACACAATATTATTTGCACATGTCGTAAGATCCAGTGAAAATCAGTGAAAGTTTGCATTCTGCAAGAGATACAAATGAGACAAAGAAAGATTCACCAGTGGCTTTTATATGACAGACACAAACAGAGATAAAAAAAGAAAGATGTAATTTGTCTAATGGCAAATTAGTCGCACACTAAATATCGCCAGATGCTTATTTTGAATGGTAACTGATCTCTAAGCCATTAACTTCTGGACAGAACACATTTCTAGTGTCTTCCTTTCGAATAATTCTGTTGTGATGGTAGAATGAATACTCTTTTGCAGGATTGTTTAGTAACTTAGTGAGGCTCCATAGGTAATGTTGAGTTGTTATTCATATTCTTTAAAACCCTGCCAAGATACAAAACATAAAATTATTGTCCAAGTTATAATTTGTGTGTTATCCACGTTAGATTCAGGTGGCAAAAGAGTCCCAGGAGCTTTCATATGCTTGTTTGATAATATACTGTCATGATTTTGCAGTCTGTATCATGTGGATCCCTTACTTTTTCAGTATTATTTTTCAGTAAGTAGTGTAGGATTTTGCAGTATAAATCACATGGATCCCTTAAGTGATAAGTGGAATTTTCAAGTGCTTTGATTTGCAGAAAGAAACTACTTTCCTCCATTTAACATTTAGGGGATGAGTAAAGCAGGGCTGGCTTAGAACAGTACATGTGGAATGTGTATAGTTACTTCTCACTTTCTCGGTAATAAAGACAATAGACAGATTGTGGAAGTTTTCACCATGACTTTCAAATTAGTAAATATTAAATACTAAGAAAATCTCTTCCTCTTGCAAAATTTAATTCTTTTCAGTCACTGTTGTCTTTTGCTGTAAGATCTCTTTGTGAAAAATTTCTTCATTGCCATTAAATATCCTTCATTCTCATCCCACATCCCTATTTCAATTTGGGTCTGCCTATTACTTGGACATTTCATATAAAGAAAACCCTCATCTTTCACGTCCTGCTGCTCTATTTCTGAGTCAGATCCCTGCTAACGAGCATGGGAAGGCAGCAGATGATGACTCAAGCCCTTGTGTCCTTAAATCCACATGAGAGAACTGCAAGGAGCTCCGGGCCCCCAGTCTCCTTACTGCTCAGCTCTGGACATTGCAGTGATTTGGGGAATGAAGCAGTACTTCAGAGACATCTCTGGCTTTCAAATAAGTAAGTTACACTTTAGAAACAAAAAAAAACACTTTACATTCAACACTGAAAAAGACAAATGAAAAAGAGAAAAAAAAAATATCTAAACAGCTACTCAATTACAAGGTTTGCAGCTTTCCAGGAAAGACACAAAGCAACACTCAACATCCTTTCATAAGGAAAAGATACACAGAAAATACAGCAGTAATGCACACCAATCAAAAGAGTCAAGAGCACGCCTAACACAAATTAAAACTTCAATAAAGCATGACAGAAATAGAAATTCTCACTCATTGCTGGTGGAACATGTAATAGTTTGCTGGTTTGGAAGAATATTAAGCAGTTTTTCCCAATGTTAACCTGAGTCTCAGCATATTCTCTAGCACTTCGGAAACCATAAATCATAAAGCTAGAAAAATAGCTTTGAAGATGGCTATCCAAATAACATTAAAATGTGGTAGAATTGAATTCATACACCAAACAACATGAGAAATTGCAATACCCTTCAATAGATGGGAAAATGACAAAATCTTTTTAGTGGTTGTGTAGTGTTCTGTGGAGTAGATGTTCCACATTTTCTGTTAGATGTGCTAAAGAAAGAAAATACCAAGTAAGTACAAACAGACCTTCATTATGCAAAGAGAAGTCTGTTCCTGGGCCTATCTCTTGTGGTGGAGGAATGCACAAGAGAAGAGAGGGTCTCAAGTGTGAAAGACAAGCAGGGTAATGGAGACAACGGTTTTATACCCCCACTGACATGGGCGCTGGCATCAGCCCTGCTTGAGCTCTGATAGGAGAGGGCATGTTGGTCTTTGTCAAGCATCGGCCTGTACATGGCATTGGCAGCCTTCAGGGAGTGCCAGATCTCTGACAGAGCTCACTGTGGTGTCCACCCATTTTCTGTAACCAGATAATTAGGTCATGTAGAGCTTTTTGCTTTTTGCTTTTGTTTGTGTGTTTGTTATTCAGGTGAACTAGCATTTTCCTAATCTTGAGCACTGAGTGAACATAGAAATCAACTCGCAGACATGCAGGTAATGCATCTTAGGAATCTGCATTAAGGAAAAGAACCTACCAACCAGAATGGCAATGGCAAAAGAGAGAAGAAAAGACAGAGGCACTATGAATGTTACTGAAGACTCTCCAGCAAAGGAGCAAAAGCCTCTACTACCCACAAAGATAACTGAGGAAGACAAGAGAGAGCTCATTATAAAATGCCTGACCAACAATGAGAAGGACATACAAGAGTTCAAGGAATTTAAGGAATATGTTATACAGGAAATAATGGAAATGTATTAAAATAAGAACACAGTGGAGCAAATTAAAAGTAAAGTGGAGAGTATCAAAAATAGAAAGAATGAAGCAGAAGAAAGAATGTTAGAATTGGAAGATGTTTTCTGTTACCATGAAGAAATAATAATAAAAAAAAAACCTGGAAGCAGAGATGGGTCAAGCTAAAACAAGTATTCAATAATTAAAAGACATGATTAAAAGGCCCAACATGAGAGTTATGGGAGTTCCAGAAGGCACAGAAGGAGAAGTTGGGATTCAAGCTGTATTTAATGAAATGATAAAGGGAAACTAACCTAATCTGGAGACAGAATTGGAAAACAATATACAGGAGGGTCACCAAACTCTCAACAGGGTTGATTAAAAATGAACTTCACACCAATACATGAAAATCGTGCTCTCTTCATTTGAACAAAAAGGAAAAAATCCTTAAGTGTTCACCTTTAAAGAAATGAAGTGACCTATACAGGAAGCACAATCAATCAATCAGCACAGCTGACCTCACAGGGCAAACACTACAGGCCAGAAGAGAATGGAATGACATATTCCAGATTCTAAAAGCAAACAAGTTCAGCCCAGAATAATGTACCCTGTAAAGTTTGTCTTTGTCTTTGAAAATGAAATAAAATTCTTCCACAATAAAGAAAAACTTCAAGAATTTGCCTCTTCTATACATGCCCCACAAATGATACTCAAAGAAGTTCCCATGAAAGTCAAAAAGGGAAAGCAACTACAAAATGCAAAAGCAAATGTGGAGAACATCCCACTAAAAGGCTAACAGAAGACTCACTCAAGCAACAACCCATCGCTAAAATGACAGGACCAAACTGCCCCTTACCATAATAACGCTGAGCTTAAATGGCTTAAACTCATCAGTCAAATGGCATAAATTAGAGGACCAGATCAAAAAACAAAATACATCAATCTGCTGCTGACAAGAGACACATCTCACCAACAAAGATCAGAGGCAATTGAAAGTGAAAGGATGGGAGAAAATATTGTAAGTGAATCATAAGGAAAAATGCGCAGGGGTAGCCATTCTTGTGTCCGACGACATAGGTTTTGATGTGAAGAACATTAAAGACATAAAGATGGACAACACATAATGATCCAAGAATCCATTCGGCAAGAAGATCATCATAACAAATGTATATGTGCCAAATGCCAAAGCATCTAGCTATGTGAAACAAATATTAATGGCTTTAATGGAAGAAACAGACTCCAAGATGATCATAGTGGGGGATCTTAATACCCCATTAGCATCAATGAACAGATCAAGGAGACAGAAACTAAGGAAAGAAATAGCAGAACTCAACCAAACTTTAAAGCAAATGGACTTAGCTTATATCTCTCAAACAATCCATCATACAGACAGAGAATAAGCCTTTTTTTTATTCAGAGCATGGAACTGTCTCCAGAATTGACCATGTTTCATGCCACAAAATAAGCCTCGGCAAATTTTAAAAATTAAACTTATACCAAGAATCTTCTCAGACAATCTTCGACTGAAGCTAGAAACTAAGAATTCAAAACACCAAACAAGACTTGCTAACACATGCACACTAAATAATATGTTACTAAATGAGTATTTGGTTAGTGAGGAAATCAAAGGGAAATCAATGTGTTGCTAAGAGAAAAGTTCATTTCAATCAGTGCTTATGTCAAGAAACTAGAAAAGCATCAAATAGATCGTCTAACCTTACAGTTCAAGAAGCTAGAAAAACAACAGCAACTCAATCCTGATATTAGAAGCAAGACAAAAAAAAAAAAACACAACAAAATAAGGGAAGGAATAAACAAACAAGAGATAAAAGAACTAGACATAAGACAATGAATCAAAGAGCTGGTTCTTTGAGAAACTTAACAAAACAGACTCCCCACTAGCCCATCAGGAACTATTACAAGCAACTATATGCAGCAAATCACAAGATCTAAAAGAGATGGATAGATCTTTGGACGCATACAATCCAACAAAACTGAATCAAGAAGCAATTAACAACCTAAGTAGACCTATCCCATTGCATTGAAATTGCGTCAGTAATTAAAGCCCTTCCAACCAAGAAATGTCCTATACCAGATGGCTTTACTGTTGAACTCTAACAAATGTTTCAAGATGAACTTTCCTCAATTCTCCACAAGATTTTCCAAATAATAGAAACAGAGGCAAATCTTCCAAACTCTTTCTATGAATCCAATATCACTTTAACACCAAAGCCAGAGAGAGAAACAACAGAAAAAGAGAACTACAGACCGATATCCTTGATGAACATAGATTCAGAGATCCTCAACAAAATGCTAGCCAACCAGATCCAACGACACATCAGATCATTCACCTGGACCATATGGGATGGTTCAACATCCACAAATCAATAAATATGATACAGCACATACACAAATTAAAAATAAAAACCATATGATCTTCTCAACAGATGCAAAGAAGGCATTGGATAAAATCCAACACACTTCATGCTGAAACTCCTAAGTAAGGCAGACATAGAAGGAACATTCCACAACACAATCAAAGCAATATACGAGAAAACCAATGCCAGCATCATACTAAATGGAGAAAGATTGGAAACCTATCCACTACAATCAAGAATTAGACAGGGATGACATCTGTCACCACTACTCTTCACCATAGTATTGGAAGTCCTTACCAGAGCCATCAGGCAAGAAAGAACAGAATTAAAGGAATCCAAACTGGAAATGAGGAACTGAAATTGTTGCTACTTGAAGACTACATGATTCTTTACATACGAGAACCAAAGACTCAGTCAAGAGACTGTTGGAACTCATTAGAGATTTTGGCAGACTAACAGGATACACAAATACTGAGCACAAGTCAATGGTACTGTGTACGCAAACAATTTCAAGGCTGAGAGAGAAATAGTAAGTACAGATCCCTTTAACATAGAAGAGAGCAACCTTAAATGCCTTAAATGGGACTACATCAAACTAAAAAATTTCTGTGCAGCAAAGGAGACAATTATCAAAGGGAGGAAGTAACCAACAGAAACAGAGAAATATTTGCACACCACACAAGTGATAGGAGACTAATATCCAGGATTTACAAATGGCTACAGAATCCCAGAGACAATAAAAAGCAAACAAGCAAACAAGCCTGTAAAGAAATGGGCAAAGGATTGAGCAGACATTTTTCAATAGAACAGACTCAAATGGCTAACTGACATATAAAAAGATACTCAGGCTCTCAAGGCATCGGAGTGATCTAATTGAAAGCCATGTTGAAGTACCAGCTAACTCCAGTGAGACTGGCCTACACTCAGAACTCAAGTAACAATACCTGCTGGCAAAGATGTGGAGAGAAAAGTAGTCTCCTTCACTGCTGGTGGCAGTGTAGGCTAATGCAACCATTGTGGAAATCAGTATAGAGAGTGCTGGGAGAATTGTAAACAAGTCTGCCATATGATACAGTTCTCCTGCTCCTACGAATATACCCAATAGGGATGAAATTTGTATATGTGAAGGGGATCTATAGGCCTATATTTGCAGAAGCAAAATCTACACTGGCAAAGACATGGAAACAATCCAGATGTGCTCCCAAAGAAGAACAGTTAAAGAAGCTGTGCTGCTTCTACTCCATGAAATAGTATTTTCTATTAAGAAGAACAAAATTATGCCATTTACAACCAGGTGGTCCCAAGGAGAGTCCATTATGCTCAGTCAAATATATCAATCCCAGAAGAGCAAATACATAGTTCTCATTAATATTAAGAAACCATCATGGAAAGTATAACTTCAATGACCTGATCCATACTGGTTTTTATGTGTTTGTTAGTTTGTTAGTTTTTGACTATTTTATTTATATTTTTTTGCTGCATCCCATCTTTTAATGTTTTAGAACTCAGTTACATTTATCCCAGATACATTCTTTTCCTGACTGGACAATAAGATGCTGGACTCAATGATTGGTATATGCTTGCAAATGGGGGAATCTCAACTGAACTTGAACTGTGGTTATGCAACAAGGTGTAAGAATGCACCATGGTTGGAGGGTTTGGGGAGTGGTGAGGAGAATGCAAGTACCTATGAAACTGTGTCACATAATACAATATAATAAACGAATCAAAATTAGTAAATAAATAAAAAAGCCATCATGGAAAGTATAACTTCAGTGACCTGATCCATACTGGGTTTTATTTGTTTGTTAGTTTGTTAGTTTTGACTGTTTTATTTATTTATTTATTTATTTTTGTTGCATCCCATCTTTTGATGTTTTAGATTTCAGTTTCATTATCCCAAATACATTCTTTCCTTTATTTGAATTCCTCACTGCCTCGTGGATTACATGGTGGCATCATTTTTCCCAAGAGACTTATTTTTGATAAAGATTGGTT
Source organism: Ochotona princeps (assembly GCF_030435755.1). Lineage (NCBI taxonomy): Eukaryota > Metazoa > Chordata > Mammalia > Lagomorpha > Ochotonidae > Ochotona > Ochotona princeps. The sequence goes on from NC_080866.1 coordinate 11,798,610, forward strand.
AATTTTTATTGCAAAGTCAGATATACAAAGAGGAGCAGAGATATTGAGGAAGATCTTCCGTCTGATGATTCATTCCCCAAGTGAGTTCAAGGGCCAATGCTGTACTGATCCAGAGCCAGGAGCCAGGAACCTCCTCCATGTCTCCCACATGGGTGCAGGATCCCAAAGTTTTGGGCTATGCTTGACTGCTTTTGCAGGCCACAAACAGGGAGCTGGATGGAAGTGGAGCTGCCGGAATTAGAACCGTTGGTCATATGAGATCCCGGGCACACTCACGGTGAGGACTTTAGCCCCTAGGCCACGCTGCTGGGCCATAAGAGACTTTCGCGGTTTTTTTGTTTGTTTGTTTGTTGGTTGGTTTGTTTTGTCACACTTGTGTTGTTTAATCAGTGGTGGTTTTTTCATGGTGTTGTAATTGCTGTGGTGATTCCTGGTTGCTGTTATTCTAATTCATACCAGTATTTGACTTTGTTTTATGGCTTCTCATTTATGGAAATGAGGGGAACAATGCAACATTCATTCCTGCCTTTAAACAAAAGGTGGGCTCTCAATAAAATTGTTGGAAATATGTAGACAATGGGTTGCTGAACTGTTTGACATTGTCTGCACGAGCAATGCTTGGGCACACTTCAATAAGAGACTGATGCAATTATGACATAATTATGGAATTATGGGGAAGCTTTTGTTGTGCTGTGTGGTAGAATCCCAGTCTATACAATATTGAACCACAAAATTCAAAAATTTCAAAAAATATATACAAAAAAGCAAAAGAATCAGCTAATGAGAAGTACAATGCTCAAGAGTAAAAGCAGAGACCAAATCACAACATAGATAACTGAAGACTCCCCTGCCAAGGAAGAAAAGCCTTTAGCTTCCTCCGTGATAACTGAAGACTACATTGAGAAAATGGGCCTACAGAATGACAGTGGCAGAAGAATAATCTCAGAGTTCAAAGATATTTCTTATTACAATGGGAAAACAATTAAAAGGTGGAAGCAGAGCTGGATAAAGCTATAAAAGGAGAAAAGGTATTTAAGAAGTAAGACACACTATTAAAAGGCCCACATAGAAGAGTTATAGAAATCCTAGAAGGTGCAGAAAGAGAAGTTCTGCTTAAAAATGCACTCAATGGGCCAAGCAGCATGTGCTAACAGCTGGGTTCCTCATCTTGGTGGCGCCCGGGGTCCCGTGTGGGTGCTGGTTCTAATCCTGGCAGCTCCACATCCCATTCGGCTCTCTGCTTGTGGCATGGGTAAGCAGTCGAACACAGTCCAAAGTTCTGGGATCCTGCACCCATGTGGGAGACCCAGAAGAAACACCTGGCTCCTGGCTATGGATTGACTCAGCTCCAGTTGTTGCACTCACTTGTGAAGTGAATCATCGGACGAAAGATCTTCCTCTCTGTCTCTCTTCCTCTCTGTATATGTGACTTTGTAACAAAAATAAATAAATCTTTATCAAAGAAATGAATTCAATGGGCCTGGCATGGTAGTCTAGCGTTCAGAATCATCATTTTTCATGCATCAAGAACTCATAGGACACTAGTTCTAATACACACGACCTGACTTACCCTACAGCTCCTGGCTTGTGTCCTTGGAAAACAGTGAAGGATGGCCCAAACCATGCTATGCTGTACCCAGACTGGAGACCTAGAAGAGGCTCCTGGCTCCTGTTTTCAAATCAACTCAGCTTCTGCCATCACTGATGCTTGGGAAGTGAGTCAACAGGCAGAAGATCTTCCTCTGACTCTCCTGCTCTATATATTTGACTTCCCAATAAACATAAAATAAATCTATTTTAAACAACAAATTCAATGAAATAACAAATGAGAAATTTCATAAACTGCAGAAAGAATAGACATTAACATCAAGAAAGGGCACAGAACACCCTACAGGTGTTTTGATCAAAACTAATCTTGACCACAATGCAAGATAATCAAGCTCTAGTCAATGGAACACAAAGAAGAAATCCTTCAATGCAGTAGAGAAAAAAAAAAAGATCAATTGACATATAGAGGAAGTACAATTAAATTCATAGCTGATCTCTCACAGGAGACTATAGGCCAGAAGAGAATGGTGTGATATATTACAAATTCTGAAAGCAAAGATTGTGAGTTCAGGAAACATCTCAGCAAAACTTTCCTTTGTCATCTTCTCCTAGTTCATCTTCTCCTAGTTTTGGATTTTTATTTATTTTCATTTTTGGTGATTTTTTACATAGGCGATTAGGATGAATAGGGTCAAGGGCTACAGGACAATGGGTGAGATCACAATTTCCACGTTCTCTCTTTTTTTTTTTTTTTATTGCTGAATCTGCAGGAAGGGAGTAGTCAAGGAGAGAAGTCACATTCAGCCTCCTTTATTGACAAGGCAGATAAACAGAGAGGAGGAAAGACAGAGATCTTCTGTTCAATGATTCAGTCTCAAAGTGACCACAATGCCCAGATCTGAGCTGACCTGAAACCAGGAGCCAGGAGCTTCTTCTAGGTCTCCCATGTGCATGCAGGGTCCCAAGGCTTTAGGCCATGTTCGACTGCTTCCCAGGCCACATACAGGGTGCTGGATGGGAAGTGAAGTGGACCACTGGGATTAGAGCCAGCACCCATATGAGATCCTGGCCTGTGCAAGTGAGGACTCTAGGCTACCATGCTGGGCCTGGCTTTGTTTTGTAAAAATGAAGATTCTTCCACAGTAAAGGAAAAAGAATATGCCTTGACTGCTCTCCATGAGCCAGCATGCGGGTGGAGCAGTGGGCAGGCATTCCAAAACCAGGGTGTCTTTGGGAGGAAGAAATGTCTTTGCTTTCACAATATGCCTTATACACAAATCGTCTGGCTCCAATTCTATGAAATCTGTGAGATTGTTCAGTGCACAGCTGTTATCTAAGAGGAAGGAAACTTACAACTGACAGTTCAATCATAACATGCACTTTGCCCCCATGGCGATTTTCTGGTTTCATGGCCCCTACAGAGATAAGCATCAGGATTATTTAGAAGGAGGAGCAAGTGCATGGAAAGAAGCTGCATGGAAATGGAAGCCAAGGAAAAGAAGGGAAATAAGTAGCAAAAAGAAATAGTGTTGGCCTATGCAGAGGGAACCTGCTTTGCAGAGACTGAAAGGAGCATGTGTAGTTCTTGTCCACGTTGGAGGATGTTCCTGGTACTCAGTGACGTGCCTTGGGAGAACACAGTCATCTCCATGCTGCAGCCTCATGCAATTAAAATGTGACAGTTCTCCTCAGCATTCTCATTCTGCAAAATCATTCTGGTACTGGGTCTGTGAGCTGATGTTTACCTAATAGAATGAATTGCCTAGCGAAATGATTCTATCAATGAATACATGATTGTCCCATGACTTACTTTAGGGTGGAGATAGAACGTTGTAGTAGTGGGAGGTGGGGCGCAGCCTCATTCCATGACTGTTCGGAGAATTTCCGCCTCACTCACCTTTTGCTTCCCAAATCACTGAACCCTAATCTTCTTTGGCCATCAGCCTCTGTCACCCACACCAAGATTCAAAAACTCTACAATTCCCCACCTACGTAGCCCTTTGAGAATAGCTAGCAAGATGAATGAGTGTATTAAAGGAACTGCCTGAGAAGAGAATATTGAACACCAACCTATGAAAAAAAAGGTCCTGGATCCATGATAATGTGGTGATTGCCAAGTGAAATATTCCGTATTACACAGAACACTGAATCCTACAGATGACACTACTATTACATATGATTGTATTAAACGTTACAAAGGAAAAAGCCAGACTTTGATGAAAGTGTGAATGGATGTCTAGATGGGTCCAGAGGCAAGGTCCAAACCTCAACAGTTTAAGAAGAAATTCCCTAATCAAATATTTAAACTGAACTTCAAAGGATCAATGAGTACCAGATGAATAACAGCTGCTCTAGTGGTTAAGACACTGGTGGAGGGGTCAGCACTGTGGCCACTACCTGTACCTTAACCTGTACTTTAAGCCATTACCTGTGATGCCCACATCCTGCATGAGCATGGGTTGGAGTCCTGGCTGCTCTACCTCTGATCCATTTCAAATAAATATTGGTAACAAAAAATCATTTAGACATCACACTCCGTGTCAGAGTTCCTTCAGTATGACACAGAATGAATCATCCAGACAGAAAGCCAATAAACCTAAATTCAAGTCAAATCATGCTATCCAGCAGATGGGCTTCACAGACAGTTTGCATAATATTTGACCTAATATCTACAAACTACACACTCTTCTCATCAGCATTTGGAACCTTTTCAGAATTAGACCACGTATCATGCTCCAAATCGAGTCTCAGCAAAAGTCAAAAGTATTTTCTCACCCTAACCATTGAAAAGCTGCCATGTAATACTGTCCAAAGCTTCTCTGGGTAGCCAAATGAGTACTGCTTCCCAAGCCCTTGCACGACCTGAGAAATTCTCCACTTAGACCTGGAACTGGCACCAACTCATCTGTAGTTCTGTGCAGCCCATCCTGGGAGCCACTGGTGTCCCTGTACTGGGTGTAGCATTTGTGTAGATGGATTCATAATTGTAGTGTGTCTACCCATGACTGGTCAGGCCCTGGAACTTTGGACCTTTTCTCACTGTTTCTCCCCAGCCCCATCAGACACAATATGAATACTCTAAACTCAGATACGCCCAGCCAGCAAATGTTACTGGGGTCCTTGCAGTCTCAGGAGCATCGGCTTCTCCTATAATTAGCACATAGGAGAGAAACACACATGAATATGTGTTACTCATGATCATAGGCACATACATACATATGTCATTACAATTCCCTGACATGCACACAGGTGCACATTTCCATGACACCCACATAGTCATGCAAACACCTACATGTAAGTGCACCATACATCTGTTGGTCTTCAACCCTGAGGATATAGAGCCTGGAAACAGCAGGTGGAATATGCCATTTCTTGCAACAATATCAGAGCCAAAGTCAAAGAGAGGCCATCATGCTTCACTGGAGATAAGATTCCTCTCCTAAACCCAGTGTCTGTTTAACAACAGGTTTCTCTCCCACAGTCTGTGAACAGATCCGCCTTTCATATACTCATAAGAAATACAGGTTTACAGCTCCATGAAGTCTTAAGGAAACCTGATCTAGAACCTCTGTCTTAAACAGTAATAGCAGTGGTGGCATGTAACTTGGTCTTCAGGTGTGTATGCAGACAACATTCATTAGCATGAAGAAAACAGGTTGGTGGAAGATGTGTCTAAGGGTCACAAGTCAACATCCCCCAAAAATCTCAGCAACACTCCTCTGATTCTCTAAGTCATTTCTCATGAAAGTGGAAACGTGCTTAAACATTTCTTCAGTCTGTATTGTTGGAGAAATTCATGACTTTAATGTCTCAAGACTTCTCTGAACTAAAGGCTGCTGGCTTGTGTTGGCTGTTAGATGATTTTATCTCTCTTTCACTCTCCTTCTCCACAAACACGCTGCTTCCTCCCACATGTGTTCTCTAGTACGCTGATGAGTGTAGTCTCAACCACACTCCCTGAAAGCATATGGCTTCTACCTTCTGTGTCCTCTGGTGTGTGATGAAATGTAACTTCTGTGTGAAAACCCTCCTACACTCCCTTCAAATTGAGAGCTTCTCCCTTGTGAGTCTCTTGGTGCCTGGTGAGGTGTGATTTTTGTGTGAAGCATTGCCTGCATTATTTACACTCATTGGGTTTCTTCCCAGTTTGCAAACTCTCTGGTGACAGATAATAATCTGTGACATATCACTGATGCCCTACAAACAATTGCCATACTCAGTCCCTACTCTGGGAATGCTACCTCTCACAGAAGATTTGAATGCTTCCTCTGCATTCACTGCCTAGCCTCTTGTGGGATCATCCTCTTTTTCTCACTCTCACTCGAGGCCTCCACTGACTTTTGGGTGGAGGCTGGAAGAAAAAAAGAATGGCCCTTATTTCTCCCTCTGTTTTTTTGTTTTTGAAATGGGTTTGGAATTTTTATGGACCTCTCGTCCTTGACTGTGTCATGGCATCTATGTGGATCAGATGGTGCCCATCCCCTTGAGAATGGTTCCCTGGTTACAGGAGCTGTCTTGCAGATGTTTCTGAGAAGTCCTAAGAGCAGGAACTAAGGATGGCATGTTGAATGAGGGACTTGTGACTGAAGACGACAAGCGAGCATAGGTAACCAGGATGGATCTCGGACTACATTGTGTCTTCTAAAATAAGATGGTTTGAGGTTAGCACAGATACAGACAAGCAGCCTGGCTACCTGCTTTCACTTGGGTTAAGCCTGTCCTACTATTTGTTCCTCATGTACTAGCAACAGCTGGAATCCACCAAGTGATCCTGTGTGGTATGTCAATTATCTTCTTTTTATTTAATTTCTATGACAGCTTTAGAAATCCAAAAGTTCTGTATCAGCAGACATTTTCACAAATGAACCGGTCCAATGCAACCCAACTACCATTCTGTAGTTTCACTCTTAGACTTCCTTCATAGCTTAGACCTCAGGGACCTCTACCACATCTGTTGAGGATGTCCTCTTCATTCATGTTTCCCTGTACTTCTCTGTCCCCCAAAGCCTTCACTTGGATCCCTGGCACTTTGTCTGAAAAGTTACTTGAGGCTATCTTTTTGTGTTGAAAAGAACTCTGATAACTCAGGGTAGAATTTCCTTCTTGACACTCTTTATGAACAGGAAGAGCTCTATGAACGAAGAAGCCACACAACAGGAGATCCACAATTTTGGAAGACACATTTTGTTTAAGATGAGAACCTATGAGTAGATCTGTGTTTCTCAATCCAAAATAAGTGCAACTTGATGTTTTGTGTTACTGCTCTGGCTAGGCAAGGGACAGTAATGCCTGTTTCTGAGTCTGAGACAACCTAACTACCACTGCCTCATGCCTACGCCAAGGATTGCTTTTCCTCCCTGTCACACAAATCATGTGAAAGACTATCGTCAGGTGTCATGCCTCTCTGTATTGACCAATCTCAGCGTTTGCCTATTTTCCATGCATTGGACCTTCCCACTTCAAAGATTACTCCATCCATTGACTGACTAGCTCTCTAACCCCAATTTCAGATACCCACTGCCCTCTGATAGATTTACACATAAGACTCTATCAACCTCAGTGAGATGACCCAAATCTCCACAAGAGTCTTTTTTACTCAGGAAAATCTAGACGGGGGAAAACAGCGTGGTGGTGAGGTGCGTTAAGCTTCAGACTGAAGTGCTGCCAGCTTGTATATATGATTGCTGGACTCCTAGCTATGCTGCTTCTGATCAACCCCCCTTAGAGTACATCTGGGAAAACAGCAGACTATGGCCTTAGTTTGTAGATGCCACTATGTGGGAAACCTGAAAGAAATTCTTTGGCCCTGACCTAAATCTGGTCCAGCCCTTGTTGTTGGGGCTATTTGGGAAATGAGCCAGCAGATAATGGATTTCTCTCTTCCCTGTTTGTAGCTTTTCAAGTAAATAGAAAGGTCTTTCTAAAGAGGCAAACAGACATGAAAACCAGACCTATTGTGAAACACTTGGCTGTGCTCATACTCATATTTCACTCAATTGTATTATTCAGCAAATCTCCATTTCCATGGACAGTCTTAAGCACAAAATTCACATGACAACATCCCATTGAAACAATGACTAAATAGAAACATATGGCTTTTTTTTTTGGAGGGGCCGGGGAGCATGGAGAAAATGTAAAATAAACTGTTCATGATCCAGAGGGAACTTCCATAGTAGAAGAGCTGCAAAGTGACCAAGACCTTGTTTTTTGTGTTGGGCCCTCTCCAAAGGGGGTGTTGTGGGATACATTTGTGCACCAAGTATTTAACAAATAAAAGAACTAAATGAAAACGGTATCAATTGTTCCCAGGTGTCAAAGACATAAAAATGGGTCAGGATTTGGTTACACTGGTTTAAGTCACTGACTATGACACTAGTATGCCGTAGAAGCATTAGATTGAGCTCTGGTTGCTCCATGTTCAATCTCCTGTGTGTTACTGTACCCAGGGAAAGAGCACAAGATGGTTCAAGTGCTGAAATACATGGGAGACCTAGATGCATTCCAGACTCCTGGCTCAAGCCAGAGATAGTTTTGGCAGATGCAGCATTAAATCTAATTGCATTTATATATGTATATATACATATATATACATATATATTATATTACATATTTATATATATCATATGCAGATACATGATTGGTGTAGAGACAGAGAGAAAATCTTCTGTCTTTTGATTCACTCCCCAGTGGCCAAAATAACCAGAGATGTGTCCATTCAAATTCTTGAGCCAGGAACTTCTTCCAGGGTCCCCCATGTGGGGATAGGATCCCAAGGCTTGAAGCCATCCTCACGTGCTTTCCCAGACCACAAACAGGATTCTGGAAGGGATTTGGAGCAGTCAGGACATGAACCGGTGTCCATATGGGATCCCAGCATGTCCGAGGTGAGGACTTTAGCCATAGGATGCCATACTATGCCCTAGTGCAGCTTTTGGGGAATAAAACAGTAGGTGGTGATCTCTCCTTTCTATCTCTCTCTCTCTATCTCTGTGCTTGAGTCTCTTATAACTCTTCCTTTTATTTGATAAGTAATTCTTTGTTTTTGCTAAATGGAAATCACATTTGAATTGAACTTTGGCAGCACTTACAATACATTTGACTCCTTAGAGTTGAATCACAAATATTCCCAAGGGGACTCCTTTGCTTATTTCAACACAACAGTGCTACTTACCTCTCACTGTTGTGAGCTCTTCCTTTTTCTTCCCTTCTTTTTCTTCTCGTTGCTTCCCTTGATACCCAGCTTCTGGCCATACTCATCCCCATACCATATTAGCAGCTCACAGCCTGGTTTGATGACCTGGCAGGTGTGGTAAAATATCTGCCTATGGTACTGGAAGGCCACCAAATTCTGCTCCTCATCATTGCGGGCACAGTTCACATACCTGGGGTGGAGATAAATGCTGAGTTTGCATGCTCTGTCACGTTTAAATCTCATGTGTTCTGTAATAGCCTCCACCCTGCTTGAATCACAATTCTACAAGAGCTCTCCCTGCAAACATATACCTCTCTCATGAGATCACTGAATTCCCAGGTGCAAGTTGTAGATACAGTGTTCATTGTGATAAGTATGCTTTCTTCCTTCCTTCCTCACTAGTCATCCTCAAAACCCAAGCCCACCTTACTCCCACCTTGACTGCCATGAAGCACACAGAGTTTCCCTAAACTCCAAATTTCATTCAGTTTTCTGCTACAGAATTGGATGAGTGGACACACTCCTTACATCTAGCTTTCCACACATGCTCCACAACTCAGCTTTCCCAAAGGCAATCCTTTGGAGTCCTTTCTCTTGGATCTTTCTCCTGGATCTTGGGAGTCCAAGATCCAGATCCAGAAATGTAGAGGAGTCTTCATTGTTTCTTATCCTCTCACAAAATTGCTCACAGAAACCCTTGTCCAGATACAGCTTCCTTCTCTCATCCACATCCCAGGTTTGGTTTTGTTTTGCTTAATTGATAAAGTGTAGTGTTTTATTTTTATTTGAGAGGCAGAGAAGCATAGAGGACAAGGGGAAAAAGACAGAGATGCCAGGAGAATGGGTGGAATGGGGACACAGAAAGGACACAGTGGCAGGCAGGAGCTTCAACCAGGTCTTCCACATGGGCACAGAGGTCAAAGATTGAGGACATTCTCTAAAACTTACCTGGATGCATGGGGTAGCCACTGGTTTGGCAGTAGAGCAACCAGTACTTGGGATGCAGGCTTCACAGTCACTGCCTTAGCCCACTGCATGTCAATGCCTGTCCCCAGAACCCGGCTGTTTCCTCCTTTTTTTTTTTTTGTCTTTCACTGTCTCATCGATTGAAGGTCTTATGTCTGAAGTTGTTCTGACATTGTATAATTGTCAAAAGACTAAGAAACATTACTGCCAGGCACCAATTACATGGAATCTCCATGTATTTAAGAAATTTTTGACACTGGAAGGGCTTAATCAATGCTAATTAGAGAAAGAGTGAGTCTAATGGCCCCAGTGGATCTAGATTCCTCAAGGCCCATCTTTGTGTTCTGTTTATTAGACATTGTGATTTATGTTATGGTAAGAAAGCAAGAATTAACAGCATCAAAGATGAAAAAGGCAACATAACAACAGACACCGCAACCATTAAGAACATAATTAGAAATTACTACAAAGCACTGTACTCCAACAAATCAGAAGACCAACAAGAAATGGAAAAGTTCTTAGGCTCACACCACCTGCCAAAACTTAGCCGAGAGGCAACAAACGAACTGAACAAACCCATAACTGAAGCAGAGATTGAATCAGTGATTAAAGATCTCCCATCAAAGAAAAGCCAGGCCCTGATGAAAACGCTACAGAATTCTACAAAACATTCCGAACACAACTAACCCCAATCCTCTACAAACTCTTCAAAACAATAGAAAAGGAAGCAACCCTGACAAACTCGTTCTATGAAGTCAACATTACCTTAATCCGAAAACCAAACAGAGAACCCACAGAGAAAGAAAACTACAGACCTATCTCTTTGATGAATATTGATGCTAAGATTCTCAACAAAATCCTAGAAAATAGACTTCAAAAACACATCGGACAGATCATTCATTCAGATTAGGTAGGATTCATCCCTTGTATGCAGGAATGGTTCAACATCTGGAAATCCATAAATGTGATACACCACATCCAAAAACTGAAAAACAAGAATCACATGATCGTATCAATAGACGCAGAAAAAGCTTTCGACATAATCCAACACCACTTCCTGCTAAAAACCCTAACCAAGGTAGGCATTGATGGAATAAACCACAACATAATCAAAGCGATATATGAAAAACCCAACGCCAGCATCATACTGAATGGAGAAATACTGGAAACCTTCCCATTGAGATCTGGAACAAGACAGGGATGTCCACTTGCTCAAATACTACTCAACATAGTCCTAGAGGTACTCGCTGAGGCCATAAGACAAGAAAAAGCAATCAGAGGAATCCAAATGGGAAACAAGTCAAGCTCTCACTGTACACTCTCACCATACACTAAGATCAAATCTAAATGGATAACAGATCTAAACCTACATCAAGAAACCTTCAAACCTTTGGAAGAAAAGGTTGGAAATACTCTGCAAGATCTGGGGGTAGGTCCATACTTCCTAAAAAGGACACCAAAGGCAATAGCAATCAAGACCAGAATAAACAAATGGGATTTCATCAAACTAAGAAGCTTCTGTACAGCCAGGGAAATAATCAACAAAGTAACAAAGCAACCCACAGAATGGGAGAAGATATTCACGCACTACATAGGTGATAGAATATACAAAGAGCTACAAAACAACCAAAATGTCAAAACAAACAAGCCACTCAAGAAATGGGCATGGGAAATGGGCAGACACTTCACAAAAGAACAAACCCAACTGGCAAATAAACATATGAAAAAATGCTCAAGTTCCCTGGCTTTTAATTGATTGGGATGATACTCTGCTGGCTCTGCCTTCCGTCCAGAGAGGGTATGCCTAAGAAGCTGTTGAACTTGACTAGACAATAAGACGCTGGACTCTATGTTTGGTATATGCTTGCAATGGGGGATCTCAACTGAACTTGAACTGTGGTTATGCAACAAGGTGGAGGAATCCACCATGGTGGGAGGGTTTGGGGAGGGAGAATCCCAGTACCTATGAAACTGTGTCACATAACACAATGTAATTAATGAATTTAAAATAAAATTTAAAAAAAAATGTAAAAAAAAAATAAATAAAGCTATCTGGAGCGCACCAGATTATACTAACATGCATTCTGTCAGAAGAGCTCTAAATATGTTTCATACTGTCAAAGATCTGCATAGAAAGCTAATCCAACCCTCATATGTGAGCTTTCATTTAATGCCCCCATAAAAGATCAAAATCAGTTTCCTCAGGACCAGCATGGTAGCATACTGGCCAAAGTTCTCACTTTGTATGCTCTGGGATCCATAGAGGTGCCATTTCTCATCTGAGCAACCCTGTGTCCCATCCTGCTCCCAGCTTGTGGCCTAAGGCAATGCTCAAGGATGGTCCAAGCCTTGAGATCCTGCACTGACTTAGGAGACCCGCAAGAGGATCCTCCTTTTTGGCTTCTGATTTTGTCACCTACGGCAATTGCAGCCACTTGGAAAATGAATCATTGGATTAAACATCTTCCTCTCTGTCTTCCTCTCTGTATATCTGACATTCCATTAAGAAAAAAAAAAAAAGCTTAAGACTGATGTAACTGAGGGTTATAAAATTGAGGGACAGGAACAGTCTGAACTGAGCCTGAGAAGAAAGAACCGCGAGGAACACTGTGGGAAATTCCCCACTATCCCCTGGACTGAAAAAAGCGGCACACAGCAGAAAAAAGAACGCAAAATACTGGGATGAGAAACATGAGAAGGACAAAGAAGGAGCCACGGGCTGCAGAGACTCAAGTGAAATTGGTGAACAAAATTTGGGGAGCAAACCCTGGTGAGTTGTTAACACAGGGAAATGTCCACCATTAGCAGGAGGCCAAATCAGGTGACCGAAATTCTCAGGCAAACATAGATGAGTCACCAACACAGGGAAGTGCCCACCCATAGCAAGAAGAACCTAGGACAAAAAACACGGTGAAATTCAATCGAATCTGGGCAGGTTTGGATCTGGGCAGACAGGTCGGAGAGGGCAACAAGGCACAGAAACAGAGAACTTGTTTGATCCTGGTAGCTGGAGCTCCCAGCACTGGGTGGTGCCAATCCCAGGACCACAAGAAATTCACAGAAGGGACATTCAAAAGCTACTGTAATACCCGGCGATGTGGCCTAGCAACTAAAGTCCTTGCCTTGAATGCACCAGGATCCCATATGGACACCAGGCTCTAATCCCGGCAGCTCCACTTCCCATTCAACTCCCTGCTTGAGGCCTGGGAAAGCAGTTGAAAATGGCACAAAGGTTTTGGAACCTGCACTCACATGAAAGACCCGGAAGAGTTTCCTGGTTCCCTAGCCTCAGATCGGCACAGCACCAGACATTGCAGTTCACTTTGGGGTGTGAATCATCGGACAGAATATCTTCCTCTCTATTCCTTCTCCACTCTGTATACCTGACTTTGTAATATAAATAAATAAATCTTTCCAAGAAAAAAAAAAAGCTAACATAAATGTCAGTTTTAAAGAGCCCACAAAATCACAGACCTAAGTAGGGGGAGGGGAATTCAGACGCCACAAAGAAGAAAAAAGCAATCTAGGTCTACAAGACCTCAGGTCACCCAGTAGGTGGCAGTAGAGGTCAACCGATAGAAACCAGCAATGTCCATTATCACATAGACATGAGGCGAGGTCACAAAAAAATAAATGAGTCAGAGGAAGGAGCCAGTGCCACCTCAAAAAGTCACTGAAAGGCCTGGTCAATCACAGAGATTACAGATGAAGACTTTGAAGACCTATCCAAGAAGGAGTTCAGCAAAGTAATGATGAAACTCTTCAGAAACAATGAGAAATGATGGGAGGAAATTAAGGAATTCAAAAACCACATAATCACAGAAACAAAATTAGTCAGAAATCTGAGCCTTGACCTGAAGCACAAAATTGAGAGCTTAGTCAACAGAATTATAGCAGCAGAAGGCAGGATATCCAAATTGGAAGATTCCCAGAATGAAAGCAGGCAGATTATTAACCAACTAGAGATACAACTGAGCAAAACCAACGAGGCAACGCAGGAGATGAATGCCACATCAAGAAGTCAAATATCAGAGCTATAGTCCTTCCAGTAGGAGTAGAAAGAGAGACAGGCATACAATCAGTGCTCAATGAAATTATACAGGAGAATTTCCAAAACACTTGGAACATGAACCAAGTCCAAATCCAAGAAGGGCAGAGAACATCCCACAGATTTGACCCAAAAAGATCTTTACCCATATATGTGGTAATCAAGCTCCCCACTAACGAATACAAAGAAAGAATCCTAACGTTAGCATGAAGCAAAGGCTAGCTTACATTTAGAGGCAGGCCCATCAGGATCACTGCTGACTTCTCAGAACAGACACTCCAAGCAAGAAGGGAATGGAATAAAGTCTTTCAAATCCTGAAACATAACAATTGTTAATAAACAATAATGTACTCAATCAAGATCTTATTTACATTCGAGAATGAAATTACATACTTCTATAGAAAGGAGAAATTAGAAGAATGTGCCAGCACAAAACCAGCTCTACAAAATCTCTTTAGAAATGTGCCTCAGCCAGAGAAAAAGCAAGAAAACCATAAACAAGGATGGAAAATGGGAAGACATCCCCACTAAAGCCCAAGCAACGAAGGACAATTAGATACCAACAACCTGAAAAACACACAAAACTCAGAACAAAACCGTAATCTCTAAATATTAACCCGAAACACAAATGGCCTAAATGCATCAGTCAAAAGACATAGATTAACAGATTGGATCAATAAACAGGACCTAATTATATGCTGCCTACCAGAGACGTATCTAAGCAGAAAAGATGCTAAGAAACTGAAAGTGAATGGATGGAAAAAGCTATGTCATGCCAACCCATGAGAAAAAAAGGCAGCTGTTGTGGTCCTAATTTCAGATGATATAGACTTCAACGTGACAAACATCAAAAAGGACACACACAGGCATTTTATACTGTTGAAAGGAAAGATCCATTAGGACGTGATTATCATGCTTAACATTCATGCTGCAAGTCCAGATGCACCCAGCTATGTGAAACAATTACTTATAGTCACAAAAGGAGATAGAGATGAACATGCAATAATCCTGGGAGATCTGAACACCCCATTGACACCAATAGATAGATCAAGGAGTCATAAGCTCAACAGAGAAGCTACAGAGCTCACACAAACAATAGAACAACTGGACCTAGTAGATATATACAGAACAGTTCATGCTAAGGCCACAGATTACACAATTTATTCAGCAGTGCATGGCACCGTCTTCAGCATAGACAACATGATAAGACACAAAGCAAGTCTAATTACCTTCAAAAATCAAAATCATACCATGTACCTTCTCAGAACATCACGGAATGAAACTGGAAATCAACAATTCAAAATGCCCCAGGAAATACATAAACTCTTAGAGATGGAATAAATGTTATTAAAGGATCAATGGGTTAGAGAAGAAAGTAAAGATGAGATACAAAATTATGGAAATCATTGAAAACTCACATACAGCAGCCCAAAACTTGTGGGACACCGCCAAACACTGTTACAGTAAGCTTATTGCAATTGGTGCTCATGCAAGGCCCAAGAAAGACATCAAATACAGGAATTAAGCACATACCTCCAAGAATTGGAAATACAGCAGCAAAATGACACCACAAGCAACAGCAAACAAGAAATTTTCAAAGGAAGGGAGGAAATTAATCAAATAGAAATAAAAAACTATACACAAAATCCATGAATCAAAAAGCTGGTTTCTTGAGAAGATAAATAAAACAGACACCCCACTGACCTGACTGACAAAGAAAAAGCAAGAGAAAGCAAGAATTAGCATCAAAGATGAAAAAGGCAATATAACAACAGACAATGCAACCAATAAGAAAAATATTTAGAAATCACTACAAAGAACTGTACTCCAACAAATCAGAAAACCACCAGGAAATGGAAAGGTTCCCAGATTCCCACCACTTACCAAAATGAGCCTGAGAGGAAACAGAAGATCTTAATAAACCCATAACTGAAGCAGAGATAGAATCAGTGATTAAAGATCTCCTAACAAAGAAAAGTCCAGGTCCAGCTGGCTTCACCGTAGACCTCTACAAAACATTGCAACCAGAACTAACCCCAATCCTTTACAAGCTCTTCAAAACAATAGAAAAGGAAGCAACCCTGACAAACTCAATCTATGAAGCCAACATCACTTTAATCCCAAAACCAGATAGAGAATTAACCCAAAAGGAAAACTACAGACCAATCTCCCTGATCAACACTGATGCTCAGATTCTTATCAAAATCCTAGCCAATAGAATTCAAAAGCACATCGGACAGATCATGCATCCACAGCAAGTTGGATTTATCCTGGGAATGAAGGGATGGTTCAACATACGGAAATCCATAAATGTGATACACCACATCCAAAAACTGAAGAACAAAAACCATATAATATTGTCAATAGATACAGAAAAAGCCTTTGACAAAATTCAAAATCACTGCATGTTCAAAATTCTAACCAGGGTAAGCATAGAAGGAGCAATCCACAACATAATCAAAGCAATATATGAAAAACCCAATGCCAGCATCATACTGAATGGAGAAAAACTGGATCCCTTCCCACTGAGATCCGGAACAAGACAAGGATGTCCACTATCACCACTGCTATTCAACATAGTCCTAGAGGTACTCGCCGAGGCCATAAGACAAGACAAACAAATCAAAGGAATCCAAATTGGACGTTCAAATGGGAAAGCAAGAATTCAAGCTTTCACCGTTTGCCAGTGACATGATCCTCTACATGAAGAACCAAGAGACTCAATACAGAGACTCCTAGAACTTCTGCAAGAATTTGGTAAAGTGGCAGGTTACAAAATTAATGAACAAAAATCAACAACCATAGTGTATATGAACAGCCCCAAAATGGAAGAAGATCTAACCAGCAAGATACCATTCCAAATAACAGAGAAAAGTATGAATCATCTAGGCATAAATCTAACCAAAAATGTAGGAGACCTTAATGAAGAAAATTATGAAATGCTTAAAAAAGAAATTGAGCAAGACCTCAAAAGATAAATCACCTCCCATGCTCCTGGAAGGGCAAAATCTATATTTTTAAAATACTTATACTACCAAAAGCAATATATACATTCAATGCAATCCCAATCAAATTGCCCAAAACAGTCTATATTGAACTGGATAAAAATGATACAAAGGTTCACCTGGAAACACAAAAAACCATGAATAGCTAGAACCATTCTTAAGGATAGGAACTTAACAGGGGGAATCCCAGTCCGGGACTTCTGGACATACTATAGGGCAGTGGTTATCAAAACAGCCTGGTACTGGCACAAAGATAGAGAGGAGGATCAATTATACAAAACAGAAACACCAGAAGGGAACCCACACAGATACAGCCAAATAATCTTTCACAAAAGACAGAGGACAATCCAAGCAAATGGGAAGGTCTCTTCAATAAATGCTGTTGGGACAACTGGATGATAGAATGTTAGGAGCCAGACTTATGGGCCTTGGACTTATAGCTGCTTAGTTCTTTCACTGCTTCAGTGAAGATAATTACTTCCAGGACAGCCCTCTCTTTTATTCCCTCCCCTAGAAAAGAAAGTATATATACGAGAAGTAACAATAAGGTAGAGGTATAATGGTCCGTGTGTTTCTTAGTCCAGCAGCCAGGGGCTACCAGCCCAGCATTCCCAATCCGCCCTCAGGGTTTTTGCGTTGCGTCCTGCAGGTTGGGACAATAGCTTGTAGAAACAAGAAGATAGACCCACATTTGTAACCATGCAACAATTTCAAATCTAAATGCATAGAAGAATTAAACCCACACCCAGAAATCTTCGAACTTCTGGAAGAAAATGTTGGAAACACATTGCAAAGTTTAGGTGTAGGCCCTGACTTCCTAAAAAGGACAGCAAAAGCACTAGCAGTCAAGGCCAAAGTAAACAAATGGAACTTCAAAAAAACTAAGAAACTTCTGTGCAGCAAGGAAAACAATCAACAAAGTAAAAAGCAACCCACAGAATGGGAGATCTTTGCACACTACATGGGTGATATGGGGCTAATCTCCAGAATATACAAGGATCTCCAGAATAACCAAAACAGCAAAACAAACAAACCACTCAAGAAATGGGCAGATGTTTCACAAAGGAACAAACCCAAATGGCAAACAAACAAACATATGAAAAAAATACTGAAGTTCCTTGGCAATAAGGGAAATCCAAATTAAGGCAACAATGTGGTACCACCTGTCACCAGTAAGGATGGCACACATACAAAAACACCAACAGCATTTGCTGGCAAAGAAGTGGGGAAAAGGGAACCCTACTCCACTGCTGGTAGGGCTGCAAACTTGTACAACCTCTGTGGAAATCAGTATGGAGAACACTCAAACAAATGAAAATCTGCATACCATATGATCTACTAATAGCACTCCTAGGAATATAATCAAAGCACTTGCTACACAAGAAACCAACATGCATCCCTATGTTTATAGCAGCACAATCAATAATTGCAAAAACGTGGAAGCAATCAAAATGCTCATCAACAGAAGACTGGATAAGAAAGCTATGGCTCATTGACTCCATGAAATACTACTTAACTATTAAAAAAATCGAAATGCAGCTTTTTTGCGGCCAAATAGGTCCAACTGGAAACCATTATGCTAAGGGAAATGAGCCAATCCCAAAAGGTTAAATACCACATGTTTGCCTTACTATAAGGGTGTCAATCCAGAAAATGATACCCCTGTATTATAATATTATTATTAGTTTTTAAATTGTGTTGTTTTGGCTTCATCTCTTGATTTTTTTTAAGATTCATTTATTTTTATTGCAAAGTGAGATATACAGAGAGGAGGAGAGACAGAGAGGAAGATCTTCTGTCCGATGATTCACTTTCCAAGTAGGCTCAATGGCCAGTGCTGCGCTGATCCAAAGCTGGGAACCAGGGACCTCTTGCTTGTCTCCCACATGGGTGCAGGGTCCTAAAGTTTTGGGCCATCCTCAACTGCCTTCCCAGGCCACAAGCAGGAGGTTGGATGGAAAGTAGAGCGGCCAGCATTAGAACAGGAGCCCATATGGGATCCTGGGGCGTTCAAGGTGAGGACTTTAGCCACTAGGCCACGCCACCAGGCCCTGTAATAGTGTTTTAACTTCAAGCAGTCTGTGTATCTAATGCATTATGATATTGTGATTTATCAAGGAACATACAATTAATGTGAGTCAGACTGCTTATGTTCTACATGAAAGAATTGTAAAATCAAATATACTTTTAAGACCCTAAGCTACTCAGAAATGGGGTGGAAAAACAGGGAAATCTTCCATCTCCTTAGAGTGTCTGAAGAAGGCACAAAGCATAACCTGTCAGAAACATACCAGGTCATTCATAGACAATAGACTCAAATCAGCATTAAGCCATAGTTAAATTATAAAGACATATAGGGGAATCAAGAGCGATCCTGACAACCTCTTAACAGAGGTTGCACAGAGCAGGGGGGACCCCAGAGTAGAGTAGGTGGACAAGAGGAGGCTTGTATCCCAACCCTGAAACTCGGATTCTCACCAAAGACTATCAGTATGGGCACCAAGGACTACATCCTAAGAGACTAGGAACACATGGCGCATTGGAGTGCCTTTTGAGGCTGAGAACTCCAAGGTCACCCAGCCCCATCTGGATCTATCACATGGGATGAAACAGGCCAAATTCCTTTCTCAACAGACCCAAGGTCATTGGAACAACAGGACCCAAGGAGTCCTGAGTGATTTGCAGAAACAGAAGAACAGCAAAGTTCATTTGGGACTAGGAAGAGGAGCTTCTTCTGGTCCTTACTTAGCTCCAACATTGGATCCCCACCCTCTCTTGCAATGACCTTCAGGATTGCCCTGGAGCCTCACGCCACAAAATTTAATCAATCAATCAATCAATCAATCAATCAATCAATCAATCAATCAATCAAATAGAATAGAGAGTCAGAAAAATACAAGGAAAGCTTAAAACCAAACAGGATATGGTCAGCGTGAATCCACATACACCTTACTAGATGGGATGCAAAGATTACTTACTCCTCACTAGGGTATGAATGATTTCTCTGCACACCCCTACTAAAACAGTTCTACACCTCAACTGTAAACAAAGGCCTGATTAGAAGTATAAGCCAGTTTAAAACTTTCCTAAAATTTACCTAAAATTTTTGCTTCAGCAAAATTATGCATCAACACAATAAATAGCTAAATAATAAAATGAAAACAGATATGAAGCAGCTGAATAGTAGCCTATAGACACTTTTTTTTGGCAGTTCTCAATGAGCCATGTTTATTTTGTCTCAACTTTACAATGGACAAGTGGGTGCTTCCAATAATTCTGCAAATTGTTTTATCTTTAGGCAGGGTATTATCCATTCTGACGCTGTAGCCTAGAATTTATCAGTAATACACTTATATTGCAATTCTTTTCTTTTTTTTTAAATAAGGCAAACATTTATTAAATTGTGATAAAAACATTCCATCAAATTACAAAACCTGAGTAAGAAAAAAAAAAAACAAAACATGCTTAACTGTAATTGACATTCAAATAAAATTTGCATTCCCATAATATTATACAGTAATTAGAAAATACCAGCCAAAGTAATATTAGGATACTTTTATGTGCGGTCTCAACAAATTTGAACAGAAGCAAATTTTAACAAAGGTAAATTTTGCAGTGAAACATAGCAGTAGATTAAGGATCTCAACATGTTTATTTTACTGCTATTTGACACTATGATACAAAAATAAGAGGATTTACTTGAGATTTTTAATAAATATCTCATGGGCTGTTGAGTGCCTTACTGGTGAAAAGATTTAACTGGCTAATCTCTTCAATCCATTTTGTACATTTAGTAGGCATCAACTCTGCCCTACATAACTCTTAATGCAATTCACAGCACACAAATGGTTATCATATTAAATACATAATCAACTCGGACTTCTGAACAACGAGGAAATTAGTAAACCATCAAATGGACTGCTTACCATACACTTTCCTCATAACTAAATAACACACAAAAAATCAAAATAAGATTTGTCATCACTCTAAACTATTGTCAGCAACTGATGGAAACTGCCAATTTGCCATATTCATGTTCACAACATGCTAAATGTACTCTGCTGTTACTTCATCCATGGAATGCCTACATGCCTAGAACAGAGAATTTTCACCATCTCTTGCTGTGGGACCTGACTTGCAGCAATCTATATTTTAGATCAGAACTAATTATAAAGAAGTACAATAATTTTAACAGTAACATCAACCATCTTCTCAATAATTCCCATCTCTAACACTGCATATGCACTTTTACACATGCTGATTAAACTAAATGCACAGCTCTTTCAGCTACCTATAAATCATAGCATTTTACAAGGAAAATGACTGACTAATGCAAATTTAACAAATCAGTCACCGAATGAATAACAGCAGCAACAACGTCAACGACAAATTGTAACACCTTGATTAAGTGATGTGTCACTGAGTAGGCAGCACATGCTTAACTAAAAGGAAACACAAAAGTCTCTTAGGAACTATGTTTCCATCGCATACTCCATGGGCACTTGATGAACTCCACCTTTCCATGCTGGCTTCCTTATATGAGAGAGAATATATGGTATTAATTCTTTTGTGATTGACTCATTTCGCTGAGCATAATAGTTTCTAGTTGGGACCACATGGTTTTGAATAGAATAATATCATTCTTCTTGACAGCTGAATAATATTCCATTGAGTAGATGTATCACAGTTTTTTTTAACCACTCTTCCTTGAACGCACATCTGGTTTGTTTCCATGACATTGCTATTGTGGATTGTGCTGCTCTGAATATAGGATTACAGATCCCCTTTTCGTATGCAGATTTTACTTCTGTTGGATATATTCCTAAGAGCGGGATTGCTGGGTTATATGGCAGGTTTATTTTCAATTTTCCAAGCACTCTCCATATGTATTTCCACAATGATTGTACTAGCCTACACTCCCACCAGCAGTGAAGGAGGGTGCCTTTCTCCCCACATCCACGCCAGCAGGTGTTGTTTTTCGAGTTCTGAATGTAGGCTAGTCTCACTGGAGTTAGGTGGTACCTCAAGGTGGTTTTCATTTGTATCTCTCTGATGGCTAGAGAGACTGAGCATTTTTCATATGTTTATTAGCTATTTGTATCTGTTCTTTTGAGAAACATCTGTTCATTTCCTTTGCCCATTTTGCTATACGTTTATTTTTTCACTACCCTTGGGTTTCTGAAGCTCTTTGTAGATCCTAGATATTAGTCCCCTGTCACTTGTGTAGAATGCAAAATTTTTTTCCCATTCTGTTGGTTGTTTCTTCACTTTTTAAATTGTTTCCTTTACTGTACAGAAACTTTTTAGTTTGATATAGTCCCATTTGTTCATTTTGGATTTGATCGCCGTTGCTTTAGGCATCTTTTCTAAGAAGTCTTTCCCTGTTCCTATATCTTGGAGTGTGCTTCCTATATTTTCCTTTAGTAGTTTAAGGTTTTCTGGGTGTAGGTTTCAATACTTGAGCCAATTAGAGCTGATTTTTGTATAGTGCGACAGGTACGGGTCCTGCTTCTTTATTCTGCAAGCTGCTATCCAGTTGTCCCAACAGCTTTTATTCAATAGACCAGGTTTTTTACCTGGATTGTTTTCTGTTTTCTTGTCAAAGATTAGTTGGCTATACATGTGTGGATTCCCTTCTGCTGTTTCTATTCTGTTCCATTGATCTTCTTCTCTGTCTCTGTACCAGTACCAGACTGTTTTGATAACCACTGCTCTATAGTATGTCTTGAGGTCTGGAATTGTGATTCCTCCAGTTTGATTTCTATTTTTGAGGACAGCTTTAGCTATTCGTGGTCTTTTGTGGTTCCAGATGAACTTCTGTATCATCTTTTCTATTTCTGAGAAGAATGTTGCTGGGATTTTTGATTGGGATTGCTTTGAATCTATATATTGCTTTTGGTAATATGGCCATTTTGATAATGTTGGTACTGCCAATCCAAGAACATGGTAAGGTTCTCCATTTTTCAAGATCTTCTTCTATTTCTTTTTTAAATGATTTATAGTTTTCATCGTAGAGGTCTTTCACATCTTTAGTTAACTTAATTCCTAGGTATTTAAGATTCCTTTCCTCTATTTTAAAGGGAACTGTACTTTCAATTTCTTCCTCAGTGGCGGAATTATTTGTATACACTAGTGCCTTCGATTTGTGTTCATTAATTTTGTATCCTGCTACTTTGCCAAAGTCTATTATGAGTTCCAATAGTCTTTTGACTGAGTCTTTTGGTTCTCCTATATAGAGAATCATGTCATCTGCAAATAGTGATAATTTTAATTCCTCATTTCCAATTTGTATTGCTTTAATTGCTTTTTCTTGTCTAATAGCTCTGGCAAGGACTTCCAAAACTATATTGAAGAGTAGCAGTGAGAGTGGGCATCCCTGTCTAGTTCCAGATTTTAACGGGAAGGCTTCTAGTCTTTCCCCATTTAGTATGATACTGGCTTTGGGTTTATCGTAAATTGCTTTGATTATGTTGTAGAATGTTCCTTCTATGCCTATCTTATTTAGGGTTTTTAACATGAAGTGGTGCTGGATTTTATCAAATGTCTTCTCTGCATATATTGAGAGGATCATATGGTTTTTATGAGTCAACTTGTTGATGTGACGTATCACATTTATTTCAGATACCTTAGAAATACAAAGAATCATCAGGAACTATTATAAGCAACTATATGCGAAAAAATTAGAAAACTTAGAGGAAATGGACAGATTTTTGAACATATACAATCCACCAAAATTGAATCAAGAAGCAATTAACAATCTAAATAGCCCAATAACATGCACTGAGATTGAATCAACAATTAAAGCCCTCCCAACCAAGAAAAGCCTGGGACCAGATGGCTTCACTGCTGAATTCTACCAAACGTTTAAGGAGGAAATAGCCCCAATCTTACACAAGCTTTTTCAAACAATAGAAAAAGAGGCAATTCTTCCAAACTCGTTCTATGAACCTAATATCACTTTAATACCAAAGCCAGAGTGAGAAACAACAGAAAAAGAGAACTACAGACCGATATCCTTGATGAACATAGATGCAAAGTTCTTCAATAAAACACTAGCCAACAGGATCCAACAATACATTAGGCAGTTTATTCACCCGGACCAGGTGGGATTCATCCCAGGTATGCAGGAATGGTTCAATATTCGCAATACAATTCTTATTCTACAACTTATCCATCACTTAATGGGAGAAATACATCAAAGGATAAAAAAACTTAAAGTCCTAAGACAAAAATTTTAAACATTAAATCACCCTATAGCTGCAGGCTCTGCAACCTCATAAACAATCAATCAAAAGTGTATCTTTATGATGTTAGTAAAATCATCCTATATTTCCTCCTGTTAAAAAATTATGAAACAGCTAAAACAACTACATTTTCTATGTTCTAAAGACTTGCAAGGACAGGTTAACCTTTAAGGTCACAGTGACTATATTTTTTTCCCATAGCAGGATAGCCTTTAGGGTCACAGTAGCTATATTTTTTGTCATATCAGGAGGGCTTTTAGGGTCACAGTAACAGGATGGCCTTTAGAGTCACAGTAACAGGACAGCCTTTAGGGTCATAGTAGCTATATGTTTTTGTCATAGCAGTTTCAGCCCATATTCCCATCACTTCCATTAGTTTGCTTTTTTTTATTTTATCAATTTCATTGCATTATGTGACACATTTTTTAATGCACTAGGATTCCCTCAGCCCCTCCCGAAGCCCTCCCCCCATGGTGGATTGCTCCACCTTGTTTCATTTCCATAGTTCAAGTTCAGTTGAGATTCTTTCATTGGAGGTTTTGATCAATCATAAAGTTCAGCATCTTATTGTCCTGGTAGGTTCAATGGCTTCTTGGTGAGACCATCTCTGGTCTGAAGACAGAGCCAGCAGAGTATCATCCTAATCAGGTAAAAAACCCAACATAATATTTACAACCATTTACGACATTATGGCATTAATTGACATGGTATTGATTAACCAATATGTTACTAGGGAAATGCAGGGTCTCAACCACAACTTGTGGCTTCTTCATAGACATTTCAATTTTGGTTTATATTCAACCATGTTCTATATACCTTAAAATGGCTATAGATTGCTATTCAGCTCTCTTGTCTATTTTAATGTTAGTATTTAGCATCTTATAGCATTGAAGCATGATTTTGCTGACCCTAGTTCGTTTTTGGGTAGTCTAACTCTATAACTTTAACAGGACATATGTCAACAGTTAAGGTGAACGTTTTTGGGAGGGGTGTGCAGAGAAATATTCCATACCCTAGTGAAGAGTAACTGATCTTTGTGTCCCACCCAGTGAGGTATAAGTGCATCCTGGCTGACCACTACCTGTCTTTTTCTAAGCTATCCTAATTGTTCTCTGTCTATCTGTTCTAGTTTGTTCATTTGTTTGTTTGGGGTTTCTGGAGCGATCCTGATCGTCCTTACGAAAGAGGGTGGGGACCCAAAGTTGGAAGCAGGAAAGGGCCAGAGAAAGCTCCTCTCCCTAGTTCTGAAGGAAGTTTACTGTTCTTCTGTTTCTGTGGACTGCTCAGAGATTCTGGCTGTCGTTCCAATGACCCTGGATCTTGCAAGGCAGGAATTGGTTTTCTTCCTTCCCACATTGTAGATCCAAATGGGGATGGGTGACCTCAGAGTTCTTGGCCTAGGAAGGCACTCCATTTCCCCCGTGGTCTCCTTGGCAGTAGGGATGTAGTCCTCGGCGCTCATACTGATAGTCCTTAGTGAGGCTCTGGGTGTCTTCAGGGTTGGGATACATGCCTCCTCCTGTCCCCCTGCTCCACTCTGGGGTCCCCCCCTGCTCTATGCGTATGACTTCCTGTTAAGAGGCTGTTAGGATTGCTCCTGATTCCCCCCACATGTCTTTGTAGTTTTGCTATTGTCTAATGCTGACTCAAGTCTGCTGTCTATGAGTTACCAGTTATGATCCTGATAGGTTATACTCCCCGTCTGCCTCACACCTACTAGGGTGATGTTAGATTTCTCTGCTCTCCCTCCTCATTTCCAAGTATCATAGGGCCTTACAAGTTTATTAGGTTTTACTATTCTTGATGTAGATCATAAGCAATCTGACGCATATCGATTGTTGTTTCACTGGTTACTTCACAAGGTCTTATTGCATGAGATACAGGCTGTTTGGGGTTGAAATAGTATTACTGTTTTCTGGATCAACATAATTTCATAACAGCTACATCAATCACAACAACAACAACACCAACAACAGATTATAGCACCCTGATAAAATAATGCGCCTCTGAGTAACCAACACATGCTTAACTAAAAGGAAACATAGAAGTCTTTTGGGAAAAATGATGCCATCATCTACTTCATGAGCACGTGATGAATTCTACTAGCGAAAAGAGATTATTTGGAAGCAACCATTCTGACATAAAAACATCAAAACATATCAGAAAGTGTTGCAGTCTGGCCTGACCCTGTGCGTCTTGTCCCAGTGCATACTTGTGCCAAGGGAGACCACTCTATCCTGACTAGACGCAGCCCCTTTCCAGCTCACGTGCCCCTTGGTGGGAACCTCCACCCAGCTACAGTGTTCCCTTAGACCCTCAACCGCAGCCTGTTCCCAGCCAGGGATCTGCCTGCCTGTGGTTGCTCTGAGTCAGCTTGGCCTAGCCCTTCAACTGTCACAAACTTAGCCTTAGACACTGTGGATCAGCGTCCGTGGCTCATGTAGACCAGTTGGTATAAAAACTTAGTCGGGCATGTCCTGTGCTTCACCCTGGTTACCAACCTTAATTGTGGGCTAAGGTGTGCTCTGTATTGCCCAGCGCACCCATTCCATTGGCATTTTAATACATTAACCAGCTGTTGATGCAGCTTTTCCCAGCCTTTCTGACCCCCAGTTCACCAGTGGGAGATATAATTCTCCTGGGGAACTTCACGTTTCTCCCCCTTTGAGCTCCTCCCGGATCCCGTTCACCTACATGCCACTGCGCTTTGGGCCAGTGCCGGTGCAATCCAGCCCTCCCCTTTGCCCTGCTTGAGCTGGTGAACGTTGTAGTCCGGCCCACCCCGCACCCCCTCAGAATGCACACTCTAGTGCCGCTGCCCAAACTAGTCCAGATTGCCGTCGGTTCTCAAATCTGTGGTCAAAGGCATGCTTCCCAGTCACACCTAGTTTAGTCCATCACCATTCCATCTCTAAAAGTGACCTGTGGGGTTAGAATTTCTATAGTGTTTGACCCTCGCCTCCCCAACTGAGTCTTCCCCCGATATGTTTCTCTGGCATGTTGTTAATGTCACAGTCCTGCTTAAGGTGACCGGACTCCGCTGGGTCAGTTCTGTTTCCAGCTCTGTCATCCACCTGGACCAATGGTTATTGTGTTCCAGCTCAATCCTACCGACTTCACACTCATTCCCACATAAATCAATGTGAGCTGTAGCCCTGTTGGGATGAATCGGCACAACCTCCACCCGATCTACACCAGTCCCTGCTTTCCATGCATGTGAGTGAGTTACCGCAGTCTTGTTCAGTCTGTTCTACCTCTCATTAAACTCTGGAAATTATTGATACATTTTGAAGCCCAACTCAACCGGACCAACCCTCTACCCATCCCAGATAAATACTGGCATGTGCGTTTCTGTTTAGCTACCTACCTCTATCTTGGTTTTGTGTTCATTAGAGGGGTAGTTACCTAAGAGGAAGATGCCTACTATCTCCTACTAGGCCACTCGAGCTTCTGGGTCTTAGTTTGGTTGGCCAAGGTTCCAATCCCTCCCCAACTCGCCCCACCTCTACCTTAAGGCAGAGGGGCGGAGCTAGCCCTCTAGCCCCGTTCAGAGGTTCCCTCATGGTGGGCTTACCCAGGGGGAGGTGGTAGCTCTTCGGCCTGGGAAATAGCCAGGGACCCCCTCACTGCCTTGCAGCAGTGGTCTTGGCATGCTGAGTCCTCGTTCTTGGATCCGTCCTGGCTGGGCCGCTCTCCCAGGGCCGTTCTGAGCCCTGGGGGGCAGCCAGCTGCCTCTACGCCAAGAATCCAATCCCTCCCCCACTCGCCCCACCTTTAGCTTATGGCCGAGGAGCGGAGCTAGCCCTCTAGCCTCATTTCGGAGATTCCCTCATGGTGGACTTAAAGGGGGCAGGTGGTAGCGCTTGGGCCTGGGAAATAGCCAGGGACCCCCTCACTGCCTTGCTACGGTGGTCTTGGCATGCTGAGTCCTCGTTCTTGAATCCGGCCTGGCTGGGCTGCTCTCTCAGGGCCGTCCCGAGCCCTGGGGGGCAGCCAGCTGCCTCTACGCCAAGATTCCAATCCCTCCCCCACTCTCCCCACCTCTACCTTATGCCCAAGGGGCGGAGCTAGCCCTCTAGCCCTGTTCCGGAGGTTGCCTCATGGTGGGCTTACGCAGGGGGAGGTGGTAGCTCTTGGGCCTGGGAATTAGCCAGGGACTCCCTCACTGCCTTGCGGCTGTGGTCTTGGCATGCTGAGTCCTCGTTCACAGATCCGTCCTGGCTGGGCTGCTCCCCCAGGGTCGCACTTCCATTAGTTTGTAAAATTCTTATCAAGCCATTTTTCTGAAAGCATGCTATATGTCTGGGTCAGATTTCAGAGCACTGGGTAGGCACACAATAAGGTGTCCAGAAATGACATGGGTTTAATTGTACTCCTGTGTACAGTTAAATGCCCCCTCACCAAGACATTATCAATAACATTAACTCTCAAGTGCATGTTGGTTACAAAAGCCATGGCACAGAGGCAAACAATGCCTCAATAGATTACAAAATTCTTAGTGGGGTGGTTGAGTGTCCATGTAGAAAGGGGGTGGAACTGTGTCAAGGTGGTCAGAGAGAAATCCACCAGGCCCTGCCAAGCAGGGGAGCTGTTCTCTTCACATCTTGGTGTTATTCACATCTACTGCACGGACCCCAGCAGGAAAGGGTCGCTATTTGAGAGCATGATTCATTCTCTGTTTATAATCCCTCTTTCTTCTTTTAAGAAATGTGCACAAGCATCTAATAAATGCATTGCTTTTCTTCTGTTGCTGCTGTTGCAGATGCATTATTTGAGAAGCTTATATACACTTGATACATGCAGATTCAAACTCAATTAATCACGTTCAAATATTTTCTTGCATTCTCTCAATTTCTTCTTCCCTTGAATAGTTGTTCAAAATTTATATATGTTACAATATGTAATATATAATTAAAAATACATATATTTTAATATATACACATACACATATATAATGTATATGTATAATGTATGTATGATATATGTATATATGTATGTGTATATCTATATATGTATATGTTATGTGTATATGTATATGTGTGTGTGCATATGTATGTATTTATTTATAAATGTATATAATGTATGTATAACATATGTATAATATAAACATATAATGTATATGTATAATGTGTATGTGTAATGTATATGTATATATGCATATATAATTAAAATATATAACTCATATGGATCAGTAGGAGATAGTGTCACATTGGTGTGCCCTGGTTTATTCAGGAGAAACCACCTCTTTGAGATCAGCAGGGATTGTAGTGGCTGTGGTGCACACCTAGTTCTACAAGAGCACTGCTAGGTGATTGTATTATAAGGATAATGCATGTTCCTCTCTGACTTTGAGCCCAGTTTCTTGGGCAAAAAATACGAAGGCAGGCCATTCATAACTGGTGCTGGGAACACTACTCCTCACCCTGCAGGAGGGGCAGATTCACAGAAATGAGAGAATTCCCAACATTTTGTGACTGTTGGAGTCTTCTATGCAAAGACTATGGGAATGCTGTGACTGCATGACAGTGTATGGTGTAAAGCTGGGTCTTTGGGCATTCAACATGTCTGACATCAAGGCTAAAAGATCTCTATGTATCCAAGGTAAATCATTGCAGGGCTCTGCACTTACAGGCCTACACTGAGGTTCTGTGTGCTGCAAGTGCTGATAGTTGTAGCCATTATGGGCTAATCATGGCTGTTGCTCTTCTGGAAAGAGAGGATGTGATACTGTGATTATGCCTTGATAATTCCCTCGATCGATACACCCCCAGATCTTCACTGAAGAAGTCACGCAACCAAGTCACAGAGAGTAGTTCAAAGATAAAAGCCATCAGAGGAAAAACCAAAAAGTACTTCTAGATATGCCTAAAAATAAATACAGAAATACAAGAAACAAAAACACAGAAGTGAGTAAGACTCCCTAAAAAGAACACAGCAATTCTTCAAAACTAGAGTATGAAAAGAGACATGAAATGCCTGATAGTGTCCCATTCACAAAGCTGAGAGAACTCTGTAAATACCTTGAAAAAAACTTAACCATGGAATTAAGGGATCTTTACAAAGCAAATTTTACAAACTAGGCACTGATTTTTTATTTAACCTCAGAGTTTGTTAGACTTTAATCTAATGTTTCGTGCTTTGCTAAGATTCTCCTATATATTATCACCCTAGACAAAAGATCATCTCGACAACAAAGGATCCTAAGGTGTTCTTCAAATATAGAATATGATGATCTGATCTGATAGAAACCCACAGCATGCTTTCATATCTTTCTGAAATATTTGCCATAGAGTTTAGCTTATTGTCTGTGAGAAATCTGAATGGAGAACATTTTACATTTCTCAGACTCATTCAACTATGTCATTAATCAGAGTAACTAGCAGAATTGAACTTACTCAAAACACACTTACAAGTCATTCCACTTTACAAGAAACCTAATTTTTTCAGATTTATCCCCCTATTTGTATGTCTGAGTAACAGAGCAAAGACCTGTTGGCTCGAAATTTCTTAGTCTTCAAACTAAACCAAAACATGGGTCCTCAAGATCCTGCATACTGCTACACACTCTTAGGGATGAAGATAGAATTAACACATGGCAGCCTCTCAAGAAAGCAGATAATTCTGGAGGGATAAATGACTCTGTTAATTAAAAATTAACATATAAGGAAGTAGGGGGAGATAAAACATAAAATAAATAAGATGAAATATTTTGTAAGTTGTTGGGCGGATCCTCACTAATAGGGTAACCAAAATGAGATTAAAATAAAGTAAAGCAGAATTAACATGAATAATTGTCAGATGAATGTTGTAATCCTGGATTCAGAATTTTTCTACAGAAAATCCCTATGTTAGGAAAAAGCTGGATGGTGGATAATTTTAACTGATATGATATATGAATACATATAACAGAAGCAGAGAAATTGTTGCAATTTAAAATACTGCATAAATTACATGTACTTATGGTTTTGCCAGGAAAAAATCTCAATAAAAATTAAATGTTTAAAGTATAAAATATAAATATATAATTAAAAATACATAGATATACTATACAAGATATAACATGTATTATAATATAGTATTTATAATGGTTCCTTTTAAGGCATTGTTCATATTAAATTGTCAGGATATACTTAAATAGCAGAGTAATGAACTTAATGACTATTTTGGAAGGACAACACTATTGTGATGATAGAGGCAAAAATAGGCTGTGGAGTAGGGGTAAGAGGGAAAGCAAATCCTAGAGCCTATGGAACTGCATCACACACAAAAAAAATATTAAACTGCATTTTTTAAAAAATTGTGTATGAAAACAAATCTATCAGGTTGCTTCTCCCAGAAGTGAATATGGTACTGCAATGTGACTATTGGGCTGCCTCTAAGAATATGCCAAACACCAGGGACAGACGTGTGTAAAGATGACCACAGTTGGCCCCACTTTGAGAGATGGGAAATCTACTCTGTGTGTTCCTCCAAAGGAAAACCAGAGATGTGCATCTGCAGTCAGCCCTGCAGATGTTCTGTGACCTGCTCAATACAGACCTGTTCTCCCTGGAGCTGAGCTTCTGTGTGGCACTATTTCACTCTCAAAATATGTGCAACATCCACAGCTACGATAAGCCAAAGGCTGGAATCAGGATTCCATTTACATTTCTCAGGCAGGTGACAGACATCTAGACTCAGGAGCCATCACCTGCTGCCTCCCAGTTTATGTGTTAGTAGATATGTTGAAGCAGGATCAGAGGGAAACTAATATCCCTTCACACAAAAGGACATCCTCCCCAAGTGCATGTCCTCTCTTGTTAATAATTGGTTGTAGGATGTTAACGCACAGTATTACTCTATGCATTATGCTGCACTTCGCATGACTCAACACTGTGTGGGGTTATATGACAAAGCATCTATAGAAAATGTGAAATGACATATGTATCTCCAGGGCCAGGTCTGGCATCGGTAAAGCATCACCCACAATCCTAGAATTTCATTTGGGACATGATTGGAGTCTTGGTGCTCCTCTTCTGATCAAGCTTCCTGCTAATGTGACAGAATAGTGGACGAGAGCCAATGTGTTCTGGCACCTACACACCTGCAGGGAACATCATAATGGCCTACTCCTGGTTTTTGTAGCAATTTCAGGCTAAATCAGCAGATGAGAGACCTACTTTCCTCTATACTACCCCAGCCCGTCTATTCCTTCCCACTCTCCCATTCTCCTTACCTATGTTATTCTTCCTCCTCCCTTTCCAGTCCCCACGTTACTCCTTCTAATAAAAATAAATGGCTTTAAATTATACACAGATTCAAAAATGTATGGCACCATAAAATAAAAAGCTTTCAGCTCCATTCCCAATGACATTATTTTTCTATACTCTTACACAGATATGCCATAATTGGTGCACCTGCTCACACACTAACAAACCCTAGAAGAATGGCCATCTTTTTGTTGCAATGGATAGGGTTTTTATATGGATATGCATGCACATGGTTGAGTATAGCAAGCAACTTAGCAAGCACTGTATAACACAATTTAGCAAGTTCTCAGAAAAGAGTGATCCCATCACCCACAAACATTGCAATCATCTTAGTTTGAGCACACAGCATGGTATTTATACACACAGAAAACTGCATGAGAATGTGTTTCTCAGGAAGTAAGCATTCTCACGAAGCAAGAAGTTACTGTATTGGGTTAGACCTGATTTGGTAATTACGTAGATTAAAGACAGCTGGAAAACAAAGTCATTCTGCATTTACCTTTGAAAATTTCACAAAATAAATTTGACAGAACCAGAAATCTATTATGATATATATATATACAAATAATATATATTAGTATCTTTTTCAAAAGATATTTTTATTGGAAAATCAGATATACAGAGAGACGCAGAGACAGGGGAGAAGATCATCGGTTCACTTATTCACTCCCTAAGCAGTTGCAATGGCTGGAGCTAAGGCAACCCGAAGCAAGCAGCCCGGAGCTTCTTCCAGGTCTCCCCCATAGATCAAGGTTCCCAAGTCTTTCGAATGCCTTACCATGCTACAAGCAGGGAGCTGGGTGAGAAGCAGTGCCATTGCGATTAGAAATGGTGCCCAAATGGGTTCCCAGTGTAGGTCAGAGATGAAATTCTGGTGATTCCCAGCAATAGTAAACATAAACATTGGTGCAAGAAAAAAAAAAAAAAAACAAGAAAATTAAACCTAATGTACTTGTAAGGCCCCATGATACTTGGAAAAGGGGAGGAAGAACAGAGAAATCTACATCACCCTAGAAGGTGGGAGGCAGACGGGAAATATAACCTATCAGGATCATAACTGGTAACTCATAGAAACAGATTCGAATTAGCATTAGACAATAGTAAATATACAAAGGCATATGGGGGAATCAGGAGTAATCCTCACATCCTGTTAACAGGAGGGCATATGCATACAGCAGGGGGAACACCAGAGTGGTCAGGCAGGCAGGAGGAGGTTTTTATCCCAAACATGAAGACTCCCAGATACTCACCAAGGATTATCAGTACCAAGGAGCACCGAGGACTACATCCCTACTGCCAAGGAGACCATGAGGAAATGGAGTGCCTTTGGAGACCAAGAACTCTAAGGTAAACCACCCCCATTTGGATCTACCACATGGGATGGAAGAAGCGCAAATTCTGCCTTGCAGGATCCAAGGTCATCGGAACAACAACCAGGAACCCTGAGTGGTGCGCAGACACAGAAGAACAGTAAACTTTCTTCGGGATGAGGGAGAGGAGCTTTCTCTGGTCCTTGCCTGCTTCCAACTTTGGGTCCCCACCCTCTCTCGTAATAACCATCAGGAGGGCTCCAGAAACCACTCAAAACAAACACATAAACAAACCAACAAACCAAACTAGAATAGATAGACAGAGAACAACAAGGAAAGCTTAGAAACAGACAGGAAACGGTTAGCATGGATGCACTTATAACTCACTGGGTGGGACACAAAGATTAGTTACTCCTCCACTAGGGTATGGAATATTTCTCTGCACATCCCTGCTAAACATGCTCACCTAAAATGTTGACATATATCCAGTTAGAATTATAGCGTTAGACCACCTGAAAAGCAGCCAGGTTCAGCGAAAACATGCTTCAATGCTATAAACTGCTAAAGACTAAAATTAAAATAGGCATGAGACAGCTGAATAGCAATCTAAGCCATTTCAAGGTGTATAGAACACGGTTGAATATAAACCAAAATTGAAATGTTTATGAAGAAGTCACTGGATGTCGTTGAGAACCTGCATTTTCCTAGTAATGTATTGATTAATCATTACCATGTCAATTAATGCCATAATGTTGTAAATGGTTGGAAATATTATGTTGGGACTTTTAATTGATTGGGATGATACTCTGCCGGCTCTACCTTCAGCCCAGAGATGGTCTCATCAAGAAACCATTGAACTTACCAGGATAATAAGATGCTGGACTTTATGATTGGTCAAAAGCTCCAATGAAAGAATCTCAACTAAATTTGAACTGTGGAAATGCAACAAGGTGGAGCAATCCACCGTGGGGGGAGAGTTTGGGAAGGGGCAGGGAAAAATCCCAGTGCATAAAAAAAAAATGTATCACATAATGCAATGTAATTAATTAAAAAAAGGAAATGAAATAAAAATATGTTTTTAAAAAAATTAGCATTTGTTATATTTCTCTATGCTCATTGTGGCATTTAATACATCTCTTGAATTTAATTGTTCTCTTCTGCTAAACAATTTTGTGGTTATTCAAGGCAAAGACATTCAAATTTGTATCTTTCTCTAAGTTGACGTTATTTTTTTCTGTCACTAATACTTTATCTACCCCTTCAGCTATAGATTCAAGTATTAAATATATGTATTTCCTGCTTTGATTCTGTGCTGTAAAGTTCTCCCTTATTTTGCTTCATTGTTTTGTCATTTTTCTCCTAGCAATACAATTTCCTTTGTTTATCATTTTCATTTTCAATGAATTGATTCATCAGGGTTAGCAAAGGTACACATTCACTACAACACAGACCAGGCAATGTGATATTAACAAAGGGCCCCTTCACCCTGAGCACCTAACAATCTCCTCAGGGTGATAGAGTATGGGTCCTTTGCAGTTGAGAGACCATGTCCACTAGCCTGAGAGAGCCCTTTGCCCTCAAGACTGGTGTGCTGCAATAACCAACACTCAGCATGTCACCAATCACAGAGTTGCCCTTTGAATAAAGTCCAGGGCCAGTCCTAAACTGCCCAGCTTGAGAGATCCCAAGCCTCATTCACACAAATGCTCAGCCACTTACCCAGGATTCAGTAACCTCAAAGTACCAAGCACATACTCTTTATTCAGGTTCATAAGCTTCCCATCTTAGACTCTAACCCTGTTTCACCTGAGACCGCAAACTTTACCCACCTGTGGGGAAGTCCATCATTCTTCAGTACAAACCTGAAGGTCTGCAAGTTGACATGCTTGGCCCCCTCCTCACCCCCAAGGAGCCCTGAATTCCAGTATTCCATTAACTGCCTGTCTGCCCCACATTCTGGTTTCCATGACAATGCACCTCTCTTTGTTGAGACAGCAGATGTCTAGAGCTGTAGGAATTCAGTGAGGGCAGAGCTTGCCTGTTGATCACCATCCTGCTGGTACTTCAACCCATGGCTGGGTTCCGGGTTTTCAGGCCTAGCTCACAGCAAGCCCCTGCACCTTCACTCTCTCAGAATTCTTGCCTGATGACAAACTCAGAGGAGTTGGAGTGGGATACCAGAATCACATGTGTCAAGGTTCCTGCCAAAGCAAGCTTGGACACACCCAGCTTCAGCACTGGGAAATCTGGAGGTGAGAGCCTCTGGCACATTGCTGTGTTAGTGAGGTTGGCAAGGGAGGTTCAGGACAGATGTTTAGCATTGGCAGAGTAGACAACTGTATTTAGACCAGAGGACATGGCTGATACCTTGTTCTTCTGTAGCCACTGTGATTACACAGCAACCTCTCATGTCTTCTAACATTCCAAGATGCCTTCCAAAAAATTTCCATGTAGTTCTCCAAGGAATAGGGTGCAAAGACTGGCAAGTCAGAGAAGACCTACTTTCAAAAAATGAAGTGGAAATATAGCATGTAAGTCACAAAGACCTATGCAGCATCAGCCCATTGTGCCTGTGTGTCTCCTCCCCTTGTCCCACCTGTTCAGGGATGAATATGGACAAGGATGTTTGTGTTCTGAATATACAGACCTCTCACCTGTACTCAATACTCCCCGTCCATCCTGGGAGTGCTATGAATCGCTTTGCCTTCCATTTCTCCTTCTAGGTGTATTGCCTAAAGGGAAGATTTTGCTTTAATCTTAATCTAAAGCCCCCTCAACTGGCTTTCTTATGAGTGCTGGCACTCACAGCCCCTGGACAACACTGATGCTTTTGAGAATAGAGACCTAGTCAAGAAAGTGAGGGCCAGGAGAAATAAGCAGCAACTGAAAACCATTCTTGGCATCAAACTCAGCAATATTTGATTAACACCATTTACTATCTTGAAAACAGTGCCTGTCAGAGGCTGCTGACATAAGATCCTAGAACAGTAACTATGTTATTAATCAGACAAAAAGTGGAAAATGTATGAACGGTCGACAGTCAACATGAACTAACTAATTCAAGACGGAAGTACAACCAAGCTTATACATAAGTGGTTTGTGTATGTTGTTCAAAGTCAGAGAAAGGGAGAGAAAATGAGACAGAGAGATCTACCCATTTATTCACTCCCTAGTCTGTGCAGATGAACCTGGTCAACATTAGAGACTGGAAGCTTTCATTTGGGTAGAAGAAACCCAAGTATTAGGGCCATTGCTTCCTACTTCCCCAATTGCACCACCAGGTGAAGAAGTGAAAGTGACAGATGAAACTGAAACCAGTGCTCAAGAATGGGATTGCTGATGTTGTAGACTACTTAAGCTGCTGTCCAACGATTCATTGGAAGTGTTGACTTTCTTTCTTTCTGATAACAATGCTAGTTTCTCTTTTATTAACTCTCACAGGTTAATGGAATTTTCAGGGTTTTCCCTGTGTAAGCTCATGCCAAATGCAAATGTAGAAAACATGTTGCTTTATTTCCAAATTGGAGAAGCTATTTCCTTGCCTCATTGTTCTGTCTAGGAAAAGTTTCAGATCAAATAATAGTAGCAAGTATGTAGAAACCATTCCTTGATCTGATCTTAGAGAAAAAAAATTCAATTTCTAAAAACTAAGTATGCAATTAACTACAGATTCTTCCATATTTTTATTTTCTTTTCAAGGAAATTTCCTTCTATTCCTAAATTGTTCATCAGTTACATTCTGAAAATCAAATTACTTTATTTAATTGAGCACAATAGACATAAGTCAGAGTGGAGGTGGAAATGAAGGATTTCTTTTGCTTTTTTGGGTCTGTTTTAAAGGAAAAATCTTCAACACATACACACACATCTTAGTGATAGTTAAAAGATATTTTCATGTCACATCTGGATCACAGGTAGAATCCCTACACTCTGATCCAAAATTCTTTTCTGCTAAAAGTTTGCAAAATTTTGAAATATTTATCAATGCTTTCTTGTCACCTTCTAGTCAAACCTCGTTGCATGACCTGCAAAAAAGAAACACACCAGACAGCAGAAGGTGAGTAGCACTTAAAACCCTTTCACTAAAAGAAAATAATAATAAATCAATAAATAATGATCCTCTTAAGTCCCTCACAGGTAACAGAAGAAAGGACACCGTATACTATTAACTGTCTTCTTCCTGTGATGATCTTTGATAATAGCTTTCATAATAGATCTTTCATAATAGATCATGAACCTTAAACAAGACAAGCCAAATAATCACTACTTCATCTGTTGTTTTCACAGTATTTCAGATTTTGTAAGGTTTATCATCAACACACACAGTTAAACCTTCCAACAACCCTATGAATCAGTTACTGAAATACTCTCCTTTAAACGTTGAGGAATGTGAGGTATAGTACTGTTAAGTGTTTGAGATAAGAGTGGTGTCCACAAATTCATAGGGACTTTACTTAGAGCAGAGAAAGTCTGCAAGGGCCTAGTTGCTAAATCCTTACCTTGCACACCCTGAGGTCCCATGTGGAAGCCAGTTCATTTCCCAGCTGTTCCACTTCCCATCCAGTTCCCTGCTGATGGCCTGGGAAAGCAGTGTAGGATGGCCCAAAGCCTTAGGACCATGGCACCACGTGGGAGACCTAGAGGAGGCTCCTGGTTCTGGGCTTCAGATTACCCTGGCTCTGGCTGTAGCCATCACTTGGGAATGATCCAGTGGATTGATAATATTTGTCTCTCCTTCCCTCTGGAAATGTTCCCTTAGAAGAACCATACAATTTTAAGGGAGAGAGAGAGAGAGAACATCTAAGCCTGAAGACTCCAGGGTTTAACGTGGAGAATGTATCAAACAGGCAGTAACTTAAACTTCCCTCTGTGTTCACTCATACATTAAACAGAATTGTATCTTAAACTCATGTCCTCATTCTTGTAGGACAAAACAACATCCTCTTTCTCTGGGTACTAAGTAAGCAGTCCTTCCAATGTTTGCAATTATTTTTGTTTCCTGTTGCTTCAGCAATACAATGTGACTTATGAGTTTCCAGTTGATTACAGATACTTCTCCAAAATTTTGGCAGAGTTTAGGTCATGAAGAACTTCCCGATATTTTCTGGAAAATTCATTCAACATTTTCTTTTATTTATTTATTTATTTATTTATTTATTTATTTATTTATTTATTTATTTATTTATTTGTTTTTTATTACAGCCAGATATATACAGAGGAGAGACAGAGAGGAAGATCTTCCGTCCGATGATTCACTCCCCAAGTGAGCCGCAACGGGCCGATGCGCGCCAATCCGATGCCGGGAACCTGGAACCTCTTCCGGGTCTCCCATGCGGGTGCAGTGTCCCCATGCATTGGGCCGTCCTCAACTGCTTTCCCAGGCCACAAGCAGGGAGCTGGATGGGAAGTGGAGCTTCCGGGATTAGAACCGGCGCCCATATGGGATCCCGGGGCTTTCAAGGCGAGGACTTTAGCCGCTAGGCCACGCCGCCGGACCCCAACATTTTCTGATGAAACAGAAAAGCAAGTCCATGGAATTCTAAAAATATATATATCTTATATACATCTGCTATATATATTATATGTATGATATATGTATGTATGACTTGGGTTTCAGCTATAAAAACATGGTAAAATGGTCGTAGCACTATAGATATTACTAAATCAAATTAATGAGTATGTAATATCTCAAAATGAACTTTAGCTACATGTATGCAAATTTGCAGGTCAAGAAGAGTAGCTGTGGAGAAGTATCTAACAGTACACCTGGGCTCAAGTCAATTGATATAGGCACCAGCTTATCCAATCCCCAAATCAAATATGCTCAGGATATTGTCATTTTCAGCTTTTTAACCATCTTACTTTTTGAACAATCATCTGATTTCACCTTTTTCTAAGCTCATGTATGCCACCAAATTCTCCAGTTGTATTTCATCCTGTCTTTGCTTTCCTATATTTTCCCTTCACGTTCCACAGGTTGATAAGACAAACTTTTCTTTTTTTATTATTATTATTTATTATTTAACTTCATTAATTACATTGTATTATGTGACACAGTTACATAGATACTTGGGTTCTCCCCACTCCTCCCCAAACCCTCCCACCATGGTGGATTAATCCACCTTGTTGCATAACCACAGTTCAAGTTCAGTTGAGATTTCCCCATTGCAAGCGTATACCAAACATAGAGTCCAGCATCTTATTGTCCAGTCAAGTTCAACGGCTTCTTAGGTATACCCTCTCTGGTCTGAAGACAGAGCCAGCAGATTATCATCCCAGTCAATTGGAAGCTCCAACATAAAATCAGCAAAAATTTACATCATTATGGAATTAATTGACATAGTAATCAGTAACCAATATGTTAAAAGTAAATGCGAGTTCCCAGCCAACTTCGGTGACCACCTCACCTATACTTCAATTTTAGTTTATACACAACATATAATATTCAAAACATAACATGTTATACGTAACATCATATCATCTTAAATTAAGGAAAACATGTGGTATTTAACCTTTTGGGAAGACATACTTTTCTAAAGAAGCCCTACCGACATGCTTTCACAAATTTTGTTCTCCAGATTATCTTTCTAAATGTTCACTCCTTTTCCACTTTCACTTATGCAGAGGAAATTGAAAACCATCTGGAGAGAAACAGCCTCAAATGATGTGATCTATCCCCAAATACACTAGAAACATAGACAGTGCTTTTCCCTTCAGTATTCAATCACCTCACATAGTTCCCTTGTTTGCTGATACTTTAAAGAATGCCATGTACCTGAAAACAACTTGCAATCCCAAAGGACAACTGGACTAAACAGTGAGTTTAAGAAAACATGCTACTTTCTCATTAAAGGGAAAGTCCAGTGGGCCTTTACATAATGAAATCAGTACGAAGGAATCATCAGGAACAGCAAATTTGCTAAACACAACTGGCTCAAAGTTATGGATTTGTTCAGTTCGTTTGTTGCCTCTGGGCTAAGTTTTGGCAGGTGGTGTGAGCCTAAGAACTTTTCCATTTCTTGTTGGTCTTCTGATTTGTTGGAGTACAGTGCTTTGTAGTAATTTCTAATTATGTCCTTAATGGTTGCGGTGTCTGTTGTTATGTTGCCTTTTTCATCTTTGATGCTGTTAATTCTTGCTTTCTTACCATAACATAAATCACAATGTCTAATAAACAGAACAAAAAGATGGGCCTTGAGGAATCTAGATCAACTGGGGCCATTAGACTCACTCTTTCTCTAATTAGCATTGATTAAGCCCTTCCAGTGCCAAAAATTTCTTAAATACATGGAGATTCCATGTAATTGGCGCCTGGCAGTAATGTTTCTTAGTCTTTTGACAATTATACACTGTCAGAACAACTTCAGACATAAGACCTTCAATCGATGAGACAGTGAAAGACAAAAAAAAAAAAAGGAGGAAACAGCCGGGTTCTGGGGACAGGCATTGACATGCAGTGGGCTAAGGCAGTGACTGTGAAGCCTGCATCCCAAGTACTGGTTGCTCTACTGCCAAACCAGTGGCTTCCCCATGCATCCAGGTAAGTTTTAGAGAATGTCCTCAATCTTTGACCTCTGTGCCCACATGGAAGACCTGGTTGAAGCTCCTGCCTGCCACTGTGTCCTTTCTGTGTCCCCATTCCACCCATTCTCCTGGCATCTCTGTCTTTTTCCGCTTGTCCTGTATGCTTCTCTGCTACTCATATAAACATAAAATACTAAACTTTATCAATTAAGCAAAACCAAACCAAACCTGGGATGTGGATGAGAGAAGGAAGCTGCATCTGGACAAGGGTTTCTGTGAGCAGTTCTGTGAGAGGATAAGAAACAATGAAGACTCCTCTACATTTCTGGATCTGGATCTTGGACTCCCAAGATCCAGGAGAAAGATCCAAGAGAAAGGACTCCAAAGGATTGCCTTTGGGAAAGCTGAGTTGTGGAGCATGTGTGGAAAGCTAGATGCAAGGAGTGTGTCTACTCATCCAATTCTGTAGCAGAAAACTGAATGAAATTTGGAGTTTAGGGAAACTCTGTGTGCTTCATGGCAGTCAAGGTGGGAGTAAGGTGGGCTTGGGTTTTGAGGATGACTAGTGAGGAAAGAAGGAAGAAAGCATACTTATCACAATAAACACTGTATCTACAACTTGTACCTGGGAATTCAGTGATCTCATGAGAGAGGTATATGTTTGCAGGGAAAGCTATTGCAGAATTGTGATTCAAGCAGGGTGGAGGCTATTACAGAACACATGAGATTTAAACGTGACAGAGCATGCAAACTCAGCATTTATCTCCACCCCAGATATGTGAACTGTGCCCGGAATGATGAGGAGCAGAATTTGGTGGCCTTCCAGGACCACAGGCAGATATTTTACCACATCTGCCAGGTCATCAAACCAGGCTGTGAGCTGCTAATATGGTACGGGGATGAGTATGAAAAGAAGTTGGGTACCAAGGGAAGCAACGAGAAGAAAAAGAAGGGAAGAAAAAGGAAGAGCTCACAACAGTGAGAGGTAAGTAGCACTTTTTTCCTGAGGAAAAAAGACTCTTGTGGAGATTTGGGTCATCTCACTGAGGTTGATAGAGTCTTATGTGTAAATCTATCAGAGGGCAGTGGGTATCTGAAATTGGGGTCAGAGAACTAGTCAGTCAATGGATGGAGTAATCTTGAAAGTGGGAA
The DNA here is from genome assembly GCF_030435755.1 of Ochotona princeps. NCBI lineage: Eukaryota > Metazoa > Chordata > Mammalia > Lagomorpha > Ochotonidae > Ochotona > Ochotona princeps. The sequence goes on from NC_080866.1 coordinate 11,840,848, forward strand.
CGTCCAATGCATGAAAAATAGGGAAACGCTGAGATTGGTCAATACAGAGAGGCATGACACCTGATGATAGTCTTTCACATGATTTGTGTGACAGGGAGGAAAAGCAATCATTGGCATAGGCATGAGGCAGTGGTAGCTAGGTTGTCTCAGACTCAGGAACGGGCATTACTGTCCCTTGCCTAGCCAGAGCAGGAACACAAAACATCAAGTTGCACTTATTTTCGGTTGAGAAACACAGATCTACTCATAGGTGCTCATCTTTAACAAAATGTGTCTTCCAAATTTGTGGATCTCCTGTTGTGTGGCTTCTTCCTTCATAGAGCTCTTCCTGTTCATAAAGAGTGTCAAGAAGGAAATTCTACCCTGAGTGATCAGAGTTCCTTTCAAACACAAAAAGATAGCCTCAAGTAACTTTTCAGACAAAGTGCCAGGGATCCAAGTGAAGGCTTTGGGGGACAGAGAAGTACAGGGAAACATGAAGGAAGAGGACATCCTCAACAGATGTGGTAGAGGTCCCTGAGGTCTAAGCTATGAAGGAAGTCTAAGAGTGAAACTACAGAATGGTAGTTGGGTTGCATTGGACTGGTTCATTTGTGAAAATGTCTGCTGATACAGAACTTTTGGATTTCTAAAGCTGTCATAGAAATTAAATAAAAAGAAGATAATTGACGTACCACACAGGATCACTTGGTGGATTCCAGCTGTTGCTAGTACATGAGGAACAAATAGTAGGACAGGCTTAACCCAAGTGAAAGCAGGTAGCCAGGCTGCTTGTCTGTATCTGTGCTAACCTCAAACCATCTTATTTTAGAAGACACAATGTAGTCCGAGATCCATCCTGGTTACCTATGCTCGCTTGTCGTCTTCAGTCACAAGTCCCTCATTCAACATGCCATCCTTAGTTACTGCTCTTAGGACTTCTCAGAAACATCTGCAAGACAGCTCCTGTAACCAGGGAACCATTCTCAAGGGGATGGGCACCATCTGATCCACATAGATGCCATGACACAGTTAAGGACGAGAGGTCCATAAAAATTCCAAACCCATTTCAAAAACAAAAAAGCAGAGGGAGAAATAAGGGCCATTCTTTTTTTCTTCCAGCCTCCACCCAAAAGTCAGTGGAGGCCTCGAGTGAGAGTGAGAAAAAGAGGATGATCCCACAAGAGGCTAGGCAGTGAATGCAGAGGAAGCATTCAAATCTTCTGTGAGAGGTAGCATTCCCAAACGGAGTAGGGACTGAGTATGGCAACTGTTTGTAGGGCATCAGTGATATGTCACAGATTATTATCTGTCACCAGAGAGTTTGCAAACTGGGAAGAAACCCAATGAGTGTAAATAATGCAGGCAATGCTTCACACAAAAATCACACCTCACCAGGCACCAAGAGACTCACAAGGGAGAAGCTCTCAATTTGAAGGGAGTGTAGGAGGGTTTTCACACAGAAATTACATTTCATCACACACCAGAGGACACAGAAGGTAGAAGCCATATGCTTTCAGGGAGTGTGGTTGAGACTACACTCATCAGCTTACTAGAGAACACATGTGGGAGGAAGCAGCGTGTTTGTGGAGAAGGAGAGTGAAAGAGAGATAAAATCATCTAACAGCCAACAAAAGCCAGCAGCCTTTAGTTCAGAGAAGTCTTGAGATATTTAACTCATGAATTTCTCCAACAGTGTACAGACTGAAGAAATGTTTAAGCACGTTTCCACTTTCATGATGAGAAATGGGTTAGAGAAACAGACGAGTGTTGCTGAGATTTTTGGGGGATGTTGACTTGTGACCCTTAGACACATCTTTCACCAACCTGTTTTCTTCATGCTAATGAATGTTGTCTGCATACACACCTGAAGACCAAGTTACATGCCACCACTGCTACTACTGTTTAGGACAGAGGTTGTAGATCAGTTTTCCTTAAGACTTCATGGAGCTGTAAACCTATATTTCTTTTGGGTATATGAAAGGCGGATCTGTTCACGGACTGTGGGAGAGAAACCTGTTGTTAAATACACATTGGGTTTAGGAGAGGAATCTTATCTCCAGTGAAGCATCATGGCCTCTCTTTGACTTTGGCTCTGATATTGTTGCAAGAAATGACATCTTCTGCTACCTCCGCCTGCTGTATCCAGGCTCTATACCCTCAGGGTTGAAGACCAACAGATGTATGGTGCACTTACATGTAGGTGTTTGCATGACTATGTGGGTGTCATGGAAATGTGCACCTGTGTGTGTGTCAGGGAATTGTAATGACATATGTATGTATGTGCCTGTGATCATGAGTAACACATATTCATGTGTGTTTCTCTCCTATATGCTAATTATAGGAGAAGCCGATGCTCCTGAGACTGCAAGGACCCAGGTAACATTTGCTGGCTGGGTGTGTCTGAGGGTAAAGAATTCATATTGTGTCTGATGGGGCTGGGGAGAAACAGTGAGAAAAGGTCCAAAGTTCCAGGGCCTGACCAGTCATGGGTAGACACACTACAATTATGAATCCATCTACACAAATGCTACACCCAGTACAGGGACACCTGTGGCTCCCAGGACGGGCTGCACAGAACTACAGATGAGTTGGTGCCAGTTCCAGGTCTAAGTGGAGAATTTCTCAGGTCGTGCAAGGGCTTGGGAAGCAGTACTCATTTGGCTACCCAGAGAAGCTTTGGACAGTATTACATGGCAGCTTTTCAATGGTTAGGGTGGGAAAATACTTTTGACTTTTGCTGAGACTCGATTTGGAGCATGATACGTGGTCTAATTCTGAAAAGGTTCCAAATGCTGATGAGAAGAGTGTGTAGTTTGTAGATATTAGGTCAAATATTATGCAAACTGTCTGTGAAGCCCATCTGCTGGATAGCATGATTTGACTTAAATTTAGGTTTATTGGCTATCTGTCTGGATGATTCATTCTGTGTCATGCTGAAGGAACTCTGACACGGAGTGTGATGTCTAAATGATTTTTTGTTACCAATATTTATTTGAAATGGATCAGAGGTAGAGCAGCCAGGACTCCAACCCATGCTAATGCAGGATGTGGGCATCACAGGTAATGGCTTAAAGTACAGGTTAAGGTACAGGTAGTGGCCACAGTGCTGGCCCCTCCAAAAGTGTCTTAACTAGAGCAACTGTTATTCATCTGGTATCCATTGATCCTTTGAAGTTCAGTTTAAATATTTGATTAGGGAATTTCTTCTTAAACTGTTGAGGTTTGGACCTTGCCTCTGGAACCATCTAGACATCCATTCACACTTTTATCAAAGTCTGGCTTTTTCCTTTGTAGCATTTAATGCAATCATATGTAATAGTAGTGTCATCTGTAGGATTCAGTGTTCTATGTAATACGGAATATTTCACTTGGCAATCACCACATTATCATGGATCCAGGACCTTTTTATTCATAGGGTGGTGTTCAATATTCTCTTCTCAGGCAGTTCCTTTAATACATACGTTCATCTTACTAGCTATTCTCAAAGGGCTACGTAGGTGGGGAATTGTAGAGTTTTTGAATCTTGGTGTGGGTGACAGAGGCTGATGGCCAAAGAAGATTAGGGTTCAGTGATTTGGGAAGCAAAAAGTGAGTGAGGCGGAAATTCTCCGAACAGTCATGGAATGAGGCTGCCCCCCACCTCCCACTACTACAACGTTCTATCTCCACCCTAAAGTAAGTCATGGGACAATCATGTATTCATTGATAGAATCATTTCACTAGGCAATTCATTCTATTAGGTAAACATCAACTCACAAACCCAGTACCAGAATGATTTTGCAGAATGAGAATGCTGAGGAGAACTGTCACATTTTAATTGCATGAGGCTTCAGCATGGAGATGACTGTGTTCTCCCAAGGCACGTCACTGAGTACCAGGAACATCCTCCAACGTGGACAAGAACTACACATGCTCCTTTCAGTCTCTGCAAAGCAGGTTCCCTCTGCATAGGCCAACACTATTTCTTTTTGTTACTTATTTCCCTTCTTTTCCTTGGCTTCCATTTCCATGCAGCTTCTTTCCATGCACTTGCTCCTCCTTCTAAATAATCCTGATGCTCATCTCTGTAGGGGCCATGAAACCAGAAAATCGCCATGGGGGCAAAGTGCATGTTATGATTGAACTGTCAGTTGTAAGTTTCCTTCCTCTTGCCTAACAGCTGTGCACTGAACAATCTCACAGATTTCATAGAATTGGAGCCAGACGATTTGTGTATAAGGCATATTGTGAAAGCAAAGACATTTCTTCCTCCCAAAGACACTCTGGTTTTGGAAGGCCTGCCCACTGCTCCACCCGCATGCTGGTCCATGGAGAGCAGTCAAGGCATATTCTTTTTTCTTTACTGTGGAAGAATCTTCATTTTTACAAAACAAAGCCAGGCCCAGCACGGTAGCCTAGAGTCCTCACTTGCACAGGCCAGGATCTCATATGGGTGCTGGCTCTAATCCCAGTGGTCCACTTCACTTCCCATCCAGCACCCTGTGTGTGGCCTGGGAAGCAGTCAAGCATAACCTAAAGCCTTGGGACCCTGCATGCACATGGGAGACCTAGAAGAAGCTCCTGGCTCCTGGTTTCAGGTCAGCTCAGATCTGGGCATTGTGGTCACTTTGAGACTGAATCATTGAACAGAAGATCTCTGTCTTTCCTCCTCTCTGTTTATCTGCCTTGTCAATAAAGGAGGCTGAATGTGACTTCTCTCCTTGACTACTCCCTTCCTGCAGATTCAGCAATAAAAAAAAAAAAAAGAGAATGTGGAAATTGTGATCTCACCTAATGTCCTGTAGCCCTTGACCCTATTCATCCTAATCACCTATGTAAAAAATCACCAAAAATAGGAGAATATAAATAAAAATCCAAAACTAGGAGAAGATGACAAAGGAAAGCTTTGCTGAGATGTTATCCTGAACTCACAATCTTTGCTTTCAGAATTTGTAATATATCACACCATTCTCTTCTGGCCTATAGTCTCCTGTGAGAGATCAGCTATGAATTTAATTGTACTTCCTCTATATGTCAATTGATCTTTTTTTTTTTTTCTCTACTGCATTGAAAGATTTCTTCTTTGTGTTCCATTGACTAGAGCTTGATTATCTTGCACTGTGGTCAAGATTAGTTTTGATCAAAACACCTGTAGGGTGTTCTGTGCCCTTCCTGGATGTTAATGTCCATTCTTTCTGCAGTTTATGAAATTTCTCATTTGTTATTTCATTGAATTTGTTGTTTAAAATAGATTTATTTTATGTTTATTGGGAAGTAAAATATATAGAGCAGAGGAGTCAGAGGAAGATCTTCTGCCTGTTGACTCACTTCCCAAGCATCAGTGATGGCAGGAGCTGAGTTGATTCGAAAACAGGATCCGGGAGCCTCTTCTAGGTCTCCAGTCTGGGTGCAGCATCGCATGGTTTGGACCATCCTTCACTGTTTTCCAAGGACACAAGCCAGGAGCTGTAGGGTAAGTCAGGTCGTGGGTATTAGAACTAGTGTCCTATGAGTTCTTGATGCATGAAAAATGATGATTCTGAACGCTAGACTACCATGCCAGGCGCATTGAATTCATTTCTTTGATAAAGATTTATTTATTTTTGTTACAAAGTCAGATATACAGAGAGGAAGAGAGACAGAGAGGAAGATCTTCCATCCAATTATTTACTCCACAAGTTAGTGCAACAGCTGGAGCTGAGTCAATCCATAGCCAGGAGCCAGGTGTTTCTTCTGGGTCTCTCACATGGCTGCAGGATCCCAGAACTTTGGACTGTGCTCGACTCTTACCCAGGCCACAAGCAGAGAGCCGGATGGGACGTGGAGCTGCCAGGATTAGAACCAGCACCCACACGGGACCCCGGGCGCCACCAAGATGAGGAACCCAGCTGTTAGCGCATGCTGCTTGGCCCATTGAATGCATTTTTAAACAGAACTTCTCTTTCTGCACCTTCTAGGATTTCTATAACTCTTCTATGTGGGCCTTTTAATAGTGTGTCTTACTTCTTAAATACCTTTTCTTCTTTTATAGCTTTACCCAGCTCTGCTTTCACCTTTTAATTGTTTTCCCATTGTAATAAGAAATATCTTTGAACTCTGAGATTATTCTTCTGCCACTGTCATTCTGTAGCCCCATTTTCTCAATGTAGTCCTCAGTTATCACTGAGGAAGCTAAAGGCTTTTCTTCCTTGGCAGGGGAGTCTTCAGTTATCTATGTTGTGATTTGGTCTCTGCTTTTACTCTTGAGCATTGTACTTCTCATTAGCTGATTCTTTTGCTTTTTTGTATATATTTTTATTTTGAAAATTTTGAATTTTGTGGTTCAATATTGTATAGACTGGGATTCTACCACACAGCACAACAAAAGCTTCCCCATAATTCCATAATTATGTCATAATTGCATCAGTCTCTTATTGAAGTGTGCCCAAGCATTGCTGGTACAGACAATGTCAAACAGTTCAGCAACCCATTGTCTACATATTTCCAACAATTTTATTGGGAGCCCACCTTTTGTTTGGAAGCAAGAATGAATGTTGCATTGTTCCTCTCATTTCCATAAATGAGAAGCCATAAAACAAAGTCAAATACTGGTATGAATTAGAATAACAGCAACCAGGAATCACCACAGCAATTACAACACCATGGAAAAACCATCACTGATTAAACAACACAATTGTGACAAATCAAACCAACCAACCAACAAACAAACAAACAAAAAAAAAACCGCGAAAGTCTCTTATGTCCTAGCAGCGTGGCATAGCGGCTAAATTCCTCACCGTGAGCGTGCCCGGGATCCCATATGAGCAACGGTTCTAATTCTGGCAGCTCCGTGTCCCATCCAGCTCCCTGTTTGTGGCCTGCAAAAGCAGTCAAGCATAGCCCAAAGCTTTGGGATCCTGCACCCGTGTGGGAGACATGGAGGAGGTTCCTGACTCCTTGCTCTGGATCAGCACAGCATTGGCCCTTGAGCTCACTTGGGGAATGAATCATCAGACGGAAGATCTTCCTCAATATCTCTGCTCCTCTTTGTATATCTGACTTTGCAATAAAAATTAACCAATCTTTATCAAAAATAAGTCTCTTGGGAAAAATGATGCCACCATGTAATCCACGAGGCAATGAGGAATTCAAATAAAGGAAAGAATGTATTTGGGATAATGAAACTGAAATCTAAAACATCAAAAGATGGGATGCAGCAAAAAAAAAAAAAATTCTATAAATAAAACAGTCAAAAACTAACAAACTAACAAACAAATAAAACCCGGTATGAATCAGGTCACTGAAGTTATACTTTCCATGATGGCTTCTTTTTTTATTTATTTATTAATTTTGATTCATTTATTATATTGTATTATGTGACACAGTTTCATAGGTACTTGGATTCTCCTCACCACTCCCCAAACCCTCCAACCATGGTGGATTCTTACACCTTGTTGCATAACCACAGTTCAAGTTCAGTTGAGATTCCCCCATTGCATGCATATACCAAACATAGAGTCCAGCATCTTATTGTCCAGTCAGGAAAAGAATGTATCTGGGATAAATGTAACTGAGTTCTAAAACATTAAAAGATGGGATGCAGCAAAAAATATAAATAAAATAGTCAAAAACTAACAAACTAACAAACACATAAAAACCAGTATGGATCAGGTCATTGAAGTTATACTTTCCATGATGGTTTCTTAATATTAATGAGAACTATGTATTTGCTCTTCTGGGATTGATATATTTGACTGAGCATAATGGACTCTCCTTGGGACCACCTGGTTGTAAATGGCATAATTTTGTTCTTCTTAATAGATAATACTATTTCATGGAGTAGAAGCGGCACAGCTTCTTTAACTGTTCTTCTTTGGGAGCACATCTGGATTGTTTCCATGTCTTTGCCAGTGTAGATTTTGCTTCTGCAAATATAGGCCTATAGATCCCCTTCACATATGCAGATTTCATCCCTATTGGGTATATTCGTAGGAGCAGGAGAACTGTATCATATGGCAGACTTGTTTACAATTCTCCCAGCACTCTCTAAACTGATTTCCACAATGGTTGCATTAGCCTACACTGCCACCAGCAGTGAAGGAGACTACTTTTCTCTCCACATCTTTGCCAGCAGGTATTGTTACTTGAGTTCTGAGTGTAGGCCAGTCTCACTGGAGTTAGCTGGTACTTCAACATGGCTTTCTTTTTTTTTTTTTTTTTTTCATTTTTTTAAAATTATTTATTATTTAACTTCAGTAATTACATTGTATTATGTGACACAGTTACATAGATACTTGGGTTCTCCCCACTCCTCCCCAAGCCCTCCCACCATGGTGGATTCCTCCACCTTGTTGCATAACCACAGCTCAAGTTCAGTTGAGATTTCCCTATTGCAAGCGTATACCAAACATAGAGTCCAGCAACTTATTGTCCCGTCAAGTTCAACGGCTTCTTAGGTATACCCTCTCTGGTCTGAAGACAGAGCCAGCAGAGTATCATTCCAGTCAATTGAAAGCTCCAACATAAAATCAGCAAAAATTTACATCATTATGGAATTAATTGACATAGTAATGAATAACCAATATGTTAAAAGTAAATGCGAGTTCCCAGCCACCTTCTGTGACCACCTCACCTATACTTCAATTTTAGTTTATACACAACTTATAACATTCAAAACATAACATGTTATACATAACATCATATCATCTTAAATTAAGGCAAACATGTGGTATTTAACCTTTTGGGATTGGCTCATTTCCCTTAGCATGATGGTTTCCAGTTTGGCCTATTTGGCCACAAAGAACTGCATTTTGTTTTCTTTAATAGCTGAGTAGTATTCCATGGAGTAGATGAACCATAGCTTTCTTATCCAATCCTCTGTTGATGGGCATTTTGGTTGCTTCCATGTTTTTGCAATTACTGATTGTGCTGCTATGAACATAGGAGTGCATGTTGGTTTCTTGTAAAACAGGCGTTTTGCATATATTCCTAGGGGTGCTATTGCTGGATCATACGGTATGTTGAATTTGAGTTGTTTGAATATTCTCCATACTGATTTCCATAGAGGCTGTACCAGCCTGCAGCCCCACCAGCAGTGGAGTAGGGTTCCCTTTTCCCCGCAACCTCGCCAACAAGTGTCGTTGGTGCTTTTGTTCATGTGGGCCAGTCTTACTGGCGTTAGGTGGTACCTCATTGATGTTTTAATTTGGATTTCCCTTATTGCCAGGGAACTTGAGCATTTTTTCATATGTTTATTTGCCATTTGGGTTTGTTCCTTTGTGAAGTGTTTGCCCATTTCCCGTGCCCATTTCTTGAGCAGTTTGTTTGTTTTGACATTTTCGTTGTTTTGTAGCTCTTTGTATATTCTGGAGATCAGCCCTCTATCACCTATGTCGTGTGCGAAGATCTCCCATTCTGTGGGTCGTGTTTTTACTTTGTTGATTGTTTCTCTAGCTGTACAGAAGCTTCTTAGTTTGATGAGGTCCCAATTGTTTATTTTGGTCTTGATTTCTACTGCATCTGGAGTCTTTTTTAGGAAGTGAGGGCCTACCCCTAAGTGTTCCAGTGTGTTTCCAACATTTTCTTCCAAAAGTTTGAAGGTTTCTGGATGTAGGTTTAGATCTTTTATCCATTTAGATCTGATCTTAGTGTATGGTGAGAGATGTGGATCTATTTTTTTGTTTTTGCAGGCTATCAACCAGTTGTCCCAACAGCATTTATTGAACAGACCTTCCCATTTGTCTGGATTGTCGTTTGTCTTTTTGTCAAAGATTATTTGGCTGTATCTGTGTGGGTTTCCTTCTGGCGTTTCTATTCTGCTCCATTGATCTTCCTCTCTATCTTTGTGCCAGTACCAGACTGTTTTGATAACCACTGCCCTATAGTATGTCCAGAGGTCCGGAACTGTGATTCCCCCTGCTAACTTCCTGTTCTTCAGGATGGTTCTAGCTATCCGTGGTTTTTTGTGCTTCCAGATGAACCTTTGGATCATTGTTTCCAGTTCCATGAAGAATGTTTTGGGCAATTTGATTGGGATTGCGTTGAATGTATATATTGCTTTTGGCAGTATAGACATTTTAATGATATTGATTTTACCTATCCAGGAGCATGGGATGTTACTCCATCTTTTGAGGTCTTGTTCAATTTCTTTTTTAAGCAGTTTGTAGTTTTCTTCAAATAAGTCTTCTACATTTTTGGTTAGATTTATTCCCAGATATTTCATACTTTTCTCTGTTATTTTGAATGGTATCTTGCTGGTTAAGTCTTTTTCCATCTTGGGGCTGTTCGCATACACTATGGCTGTTGATTTTAGTTCATTAATTTTGTACCCTGCCACTCTACCAAACTCTCGTACAAGTTCTAGCAGTCTCTGTATTGAGTCTCTTGGCTCTTCTACATAAAGAATCATATCATCTGCATATAGTGAGAGTTTGACTTCTTCATTTCCCATTTGGATTCCTCTGATTTCTTTTTCTTGTCTTATGGCCTCAGCGAGTACCTCTAGGACTATGTTGAATAGTAGTGGAAAAAGTGGGCATCCCTGTCTTGTTCCAGATCTCAGTGGGAAGGGTTCCAGCTTTTCTCCATTCAGTATGATGCTGGCGTTGGGTTTTTCATATATGGCTTTAATTATGTTGTGGATTTTTCCATCTATGCCTACCTTGGTTAGGGTTTTTAGTAGGAAGTGGTGTTGGATTTTGTCGAAAGCTTTTTCTGCATCTATTGATACTATCATGTGATTCTTGTTTTTCAGTTTTTGGATGTGGTGTATCACATTTATAGATTTTCGAATGTTGAACCATCCCTGCATTCCAGGGATGAATCCTCTTTGATCTGGATGAATGATCTGTCTGATGTGTTTTTGAATTCTGTTGGCTAGGATTTTGTTGAGAATCTTAGCATCAATGTTCATCAAAGAGATAGGTCTGTAGTTTTCCTTCTCTGTTAGTTCTCTGTCTGGTTTTGGGATTAAGGTAATGTTGGCTTCATAGAATGAGTTTGTCAGGGTTGCCTCTTTTTCTATTGTTTTGAAGAGTTTGTAGAGGATTGGGGTCAGCTCTGTTTGGAATGTTTTGTAGAATTCTGGAGTGAAGCCGTCTGGGCCTGGGCTTTTCCTTGTTGGGAGGTCTTTAATCACTGATTCAACCTCTACTTCAGTTATGGGTTTGTTCAGGTCGTTTGTTGCCTCTGGGCTAAGTTTTGGCAAGTGGTAGAAGTCTAAGAACTTTTCCATTTCTTGGTGATCTTCTGATTTGTTGGAGTACAGTGCTTTGTAGTAATTTCTAATTATGGCCTTAATGGATGCGGTGTCTGTTGTTATGTTGCCTTTTTCATCTTTGATGCTGTTAATTCTTGCCTTCTCTTGTTTTTTCTTTGTCAGTTGGGCCAGTGGGGTGTCTATCTTGTTTATCTTCTCAAAAACCCAGCTTTTTGATTCATTGATTTTGTGTATGGTTTTTTTTATTTCTATCTGGTTGATTTCCTCCCTTGTTTTGATGATTTCTTGTTTCCTATTGTGTGTGGGCTCTTCTGCTGTTGTTTTTCCAGTTCCTGGAGGTGTGTGTTTAGTTCCTGTATTTGGCGCCTCTCTTGGGCCTTGACATGAGCTCCAATTGCAATGAATTATCCCATAGAACTGCTTTGGCCGTGTCCCACAAGTTTTGGAATGTTGTGTCAGAGTTTTAATTGGTTTCCATAAATTTTTTGATCTCATCTTTAATTTCTTCTCTGATCCATTGTTCGTTTAGTAGCATATTGTTCAGCCTCCAAGTGTTTCTGTATTTCCTGGCGCATTTTGAATTGCTGATTTCCAGCTTCATTCCGTGGTGGTCTGAGAGGGTACATGGTATGATTCCTATCTTTTTGAAGTTATTTAGGTTTGCTTTGTGTCCTATCATGTGGTCAATCCTGGAGAAGGTGCCATGCACTGCTGAAAAAAAATGTATAATCTGTGGCCTTAGGGTAAAAAATTCTATAAATGTCAACCAAGTCCAGTTGTTCTATTGTTTGTATGAGTTCTGTTGTTTCTTTGTTGAGTTTTTGTTTTGTTGATCTGTCTATAGTTGTTAGTGGGGTGTTAAGATCACCCACTATTATTGTGTGCATATCTATGTCTCCCCTTAAGTCCGTGAGTAATTGCTTCACGTAGCTAGGTGCGTTTGAATTTGGTGCATATATGTTCACAATGGTAATCACTTCCTGATGGATCAGTCCCTTCACCAATATATAATGTCCTTCCCTGTCCTTTTTGATGTGTGTCAGATTGAAGTCCACATCATCTGAAATTAAGACAGCTACCCCAGCCTTTTTTTCTCGTCCATTGGCATGAAATATCTGTTTCCAACCTTTCACTTTCAGCTTCTTCGAATCTCTTCTGGTTAGATGTGTCTCTTGTAGGCAACAGATAGTTGGGTGCTGTTTGATAATCCATTCTGTTAATCTATGCCTTTTGATTGGTGAGTTCAGGCCATTTGTGTTGAGAGTTAAAATTGAGAGGTTGTGATTTTGCCCTGCCATACTTGTTTTTGTGGGTGTTGATATCTGTGTTATTGCCCTTCCTTGTGTGGACTTTAGTGGGGAGATCTTCCTGTTTGCCATCTTTGCTTATGATTCACCTCCTTTTTTTCTGGAATTAGTGCATTTCTAAGGAGATTTTGTAGAGCTGGTTTTGTGCTGGCATATTCTTCTAATTTCTCTTTGCTGTGGAAGTATTTGATTTCGTTCTCAAATACGAATGAGATCTTTGCTGGGTACAATAGTCTTGGTTGACAGTTGTTCTGATTCAGGATTTGGAAGATCTTTGTCCATTCTCTTCTTGCTTGTAAGGTCTCTTCAGAAAAGTCAGCCGTGATCCTGATTGGTTTTCCCCAGTATGTGATCTTTTCTCTGCTTCGTACTTGTCTCAGGATTCTTTCTTTGTCTTCGTTGGAGTGGAACTTGAGCACCATATGTCTGGGTGAAGATCGCTTTGGGTCATATCTGCTGGGAGTCCTCTGACCGTCCTGGATTTGAGCTGGATTCATGTTCCAAGTGTTTTGAAAGTTTTCCTGTATAATTTCGTCGAGCACCATTTGCATTCCTGATTCTTTTTCTGCTCCTTCAGGAAGGCCAATAATCCTAATATTTGATTTTCTGAGGTTGTCTTTCATTTCTTGTATGGTCTTATTGGCTTTGTTCAGACTTGTCTCCAGCTGTTTAATGAACTGGGTGTGTTCGTTTTGTGTGTCTTCTGTTTCAGAGATCCTCTCTTCTGCTGTATTTGTTCTGTTGGTTAGGCTCTCAATTTTGTGCTCTAAGTCAAGGATTTTACTTTTCATTTGTTGTATTTCTGAGGCTATGTGGTTCTTGAATTCCTTGAAGTCCTCCCAATTCTTCTCATTGTCTCTGACATATTTTACCATTATTTTTTTGAATTCCTTGTCTGGTAGATCTTCTATGTCTTCATCTCACATCTCCGAAATAGACATTGGCTTTCGATCCTTTATTGGTAGGGTGTTGGCACTCTCATCTGGATCATTACCTTTTCTGGTATTTCTTCCCATTGTGTTAGTGTTTCTTTTTTGAGAGACCTAGGCACCAGTGTGCTGAGGGGTCTCCAAGCACTATCCTGTAGAGATTGGAGTCTGCAAGCATGGAGTAGCAGGGTGTGGGAATTTTCAAGGCACTTTTGGTGCGTCTCCAGAACACTGGACCTCAGGGCGCCACTTCCAGGGCCCAGAGGATTCAAAGCGCACTCTCAGCTTGTCCCCTACACGTATGAGACCACAGGACGTGGGGGAGTGAAGGCACTCTCTGTGCGCGCCCCCTGTGCACTGGATCACAGGGCTCGGAGCAAGGTACTATAGGGCGTGGGGTGTTCCAGGTGCTCTCTGGAAGCGCCTCCTGCGCAGGCCCGCCCACCCCAGCACTTGCAGGGGACCGACCGCCCCGGCGCTAGCAGGGAACTGCCCAGCCCAGAGGCGTGCTTGGGTTCCTGTGGGATAGCACCGCCCAGCTGAGTGCCAGAATGCAAAGGCACAGGGGAGTATCCAGTGTGCCTTTTGCCTTTCTCCCAGACACAGTTTTGGCAGTTTCAAGGCACTCGCTCTGTGTCTCTAGAAGCTGGAGTCTGGGGGGGGGAGGGGCGGGGAGACGAGCACCAATTGTGTTCAGGCCCTGTGCGTGTCCCTGGGGGGCCAACTCCCGAAGCCTCCAACCCACCACTGTCCCCACCCAACTCACTCAAACCTCAGGTTCTTGCAGTCTGCCTCTTCCTCTGGTGGGAATCCTGGCCAACGGTGCGTCTCCCGACTGCTGCGTCTCGGCGGGTCGCGATGGAGCCTGGAGGGTGCGGCTGGTGCAGGTCCCGGGGCTTGGCGACCAGGGTGGGCAGATGCCAGCAGGTCCCGGTGATTCAGGGTCCTGGTGTCCGCAGCGAGGCAGGTCCTGGCGAGTCCTGGTGACCAGGGTGAGCAGATGCCAGCGGGTCCCAATCACCGCCGGTCCTCACGGCCACAGCGTCTGTGGGTCGGTCTTTGGGTGGGTCGGCGGCTTTCAGCGTCTGCACTCAGAGGTGACTCAGCAGGTCAGGAGCGGAAAGTCGTCTTCCCTGTCCTTTGCTTTGTTTTTCCCTGGTTGCTCTTCCGAGTTGTGTGGATTTTCTTGGCTCCACACTGTCCAGGGAACTTCACGTTCTTCTCCCTGTAGTTCTATGCTGCTCCACTTACGCTTTTGTCGCGTTCTAGCCCTCTCTGTCTGTGAGCTCTCTCACAGTCTTCCTCCTGTGTCGGCCATCTTGCGAGTCTCCTCCAACATGGCTTTCAATTAGATCTCTCCGATGGCTTGAGAGCCTGAGTATCTTTTTATATGTCAGTTAGCCATTTGAGTCTGTTCTATTGAAAAATGTCTGCTCAATCCTTTGCCCATTTCTTTACAGGCTTGTTTGCTTGTTTGCTTTTTATTGTCTCTGGGATTCTGTAGCCATTTGTAAATCCTGGATATTAGTCTCCTATCACTTGTGTGGTGTGCAAATATTTCTCTGTTTCTGTTGGTTACTTCCTCCCTTTGATAATTGTCTCCTTTGCTGCACAGAAATTTTTTAGTTTGATGTAGTCCCATTTAAGGCATTTAAGGTTGCTCTCTTCTATGTTAAAGGAATCTGTACTTACAATTTCTTTCTCAGCCTTGAAATTGTTTGCGTACACAGTACCATTGACTTGTGCTCAGTAATTGTGCATCCTGCTTACTCTACCAAAATCTCTAATGAGTTCCAACAGTCTCTTGACTGAGTCTTTGGTTCTCGTATGTAAAGAATCATGTAGTCTTCAAGTAGGAATAATTTCAGTTCCTCATTTCCAGTTTGGATTCCTTTAATTCTGTTCTTTCTTGTCTGATGTCTCTGGTAAGGACTTCCAATACTATGGTGAAGAGTAGTGGTGACAGATGTCATCCCTAATTCTTGATTTTAGTGGATAGGTTTCCAATCTTTCTCCATTTAGTATGATGCTGGCATTGGTTTTCTCGTATATTGCTTTGATTGTGTTGTGGAATGTTCCTTCTATGTCTCTCTTACTTAGGAGTTTCAGCATGAAGTGTGTTGGATTTTATCCAATGCCTTCTTTGCATCTATTGAGAAGATCATATGGTTTTTATTTTTAATTTGTGTATGTGCTGTATCATATTTATTGATTTGTGGATGTTGAATCATCCCACATGGTCCAGGTGAATGATCTGATGTGTCGTTGGATCTGGTTGGCTAGCATTTTGTTGAGGATCTCTGAATCTATGTTCATCAAGGATATCGGTCTGTAGTTCTCTTTTTCTGTTGTTTCTCTCTCTGGCTTTGGTGTTAAAGTGATATTGGATTCATAGAAAGAGTTTGGAAGATTTGCCTCTCTTTCTATTATTTGGAAAATCTTGTGGAGAATTGAGGAAAGTTCATCTTGAAACATTTGTTAGAGTTCAACAGTAAGGCCATCTGGTATAGGACATTTCTTGGTTGGAAGGGCTTTAATTACTGACGCAATTTCAATGCAATGGGATAGGTCTACTTAGGTTGTTAATTGCTTCTTGATTCAGTTTTGTTGGATTGTATGCGTCCAAAGATCTATCCATCTCTTTTAGATCTTGTGATTTGCTGCATATAGTTGCTTGTAATAGTTCCTGATGGGCTAGTGGGGAGTCTGTTTTGTTAAGTTTCTCAAAGAACCAGCTCTTTGATTCATTGTCTTATGTCTAGTTCTTTTATCTCTTGTTTGTTTATTCCTTCCCTTATTTTGTTGTTTTTTTTTTTTGTCTTGCTTCTAATATCAGGATTGAGTTGCTGTTGTTTTTCTAGCTTCTTGAACTGTAAGGTTAGACGATCTATTTGATGCTTTTCTAGTTTCTTGACATAAGCACTGATTGAAATGAACTTTTCTCTTAGCAACACATTGATTTCCCTTTGATTTCCTCACTAACCAACTACTCATTTAGTAACATATTATTTAGTGTGCATGTGTTAGCAAGTCTTGTTTGGTGTTTTGAATTCTTAGTTTCTAGCTTCAGTCGAAGATTGTCTGAGAAGATGCTTGGTATAAGTTCAATTTTTAAAATTTGCCGAGGCTTATTTTGTGGCATGAAACATGGTCAATTCTGGAGACAGTTCCATGCTCTGAATAAAAAAAAAAGGCTTATTCTCTGTCTGTATGATGGACTGTTTGAGAGATATAAGCTAAGTCCATTTGCTTTAGAGTTTGGGTGAGTTCTGCTATTTCTTTCCTTAGTTTCTGTCTCCTTGATCTGTTCATTGATGCTAATGGAGTATTAAGATCCCCCACTATGATCATCTTGGAGTCTGTTTCTTCCATTAAAGCCATTAATATTCGTTTCACATAGCTAGATGCTCTGGCATTTGGCACATATACATTTGTTATGATGATCTTCTTGCCGAATGGATTCTTGGATCATTATGTGTTGTCCATCTTTATGTCTTTAATGTTCTTCACATCAAAGCCTATGTCATCGGACATAAGAATGGCTACCCCTGCACATTTTTCCTTATGATTCACTTACAATATCTACTCCCATCCTTTCACTTTCAATTGCCTCTGATCCTTGTTCGTGAGATGTGTCTCTTGTCAGCAGCAGATAGATGCATTTTGTTTTTTGATCTGGTCCTCTAATCTATGCCATTTGACTGATGAGTTTAAGCCATTTAAGTTCAGAGTTATTATGGTAAGGGGCAGTTTGGTCCTGTCATTTTAGCGATGGGTTGTTCCTTGAGTGAGTCTTCTGTTAGCCTTTTAGTGGGATGTTCTCCACATTTGCTTTTGCTTTTTGTAGTTGCTATCCCCTTTGACTTTCATGGGAACTTCTTTGAGTATCATTTGTGGGGCATGTATAGAAGAGGCAAATTCTTGAAGTTTTTCTTTATTGTGGAAGAATTTTATTTCATTTTCAAAGACAAAGGAGAACTTTGCAGAGTACATTATTCTGGGCTGAACTTGTTTGCTTTTAGAATCTGGAATATGTCATTCCATTCTCTTCTGGCCTGTAGTGTTTGCCCTGTGAGGTCAGCTGTGCTGATTGATTGATTGTGCTTCCTGTATAGATCACTTCATTTCTTTAAAGGTGAACACTTAAGGATTTTTTCCTTTTTGTTCAAATGAAGAGAGCACGATTTTCATATATTGGTGTGAAGTTCATTTTTAATCAACCCTGTTGAGAGTTTGGTGACCCTCCTGTATATTGTTTTCCAATTCTGTCTCCAGATTAGGTTAGTTTCCCTTTATCATTTCATTAAATACAGCTTGAATCCCAACTTCTCCTTCTGTGCCTTCTGGAACTCCCATAACTCTCATGTTGGGCCTTTTAATCATATCTTTTAATTATTGAATACTTGTTTTAGCTTGACCCATCTCTGCTTCCAGGTTTTTTTTTTTTTTTTTTTAATTCTTCATGGTGACAGAAAATATCTTCCAATTCTAACATTCTTTCTTCTGCTTCATTCTTTCCTTGTTTGATACTCTCCACTGTACTTTTAATTTGCTCCACTGTGTTCTTATTTTAATACATTGCCATTATTTCCTGTTTAACATATTCCTTAAATTCCTTGAACTCTTGTATGTGCTTCTCGTTGTTGGTCAGGCATTTTATAATGAGTTCTCTCTTGTCTTCCTCAATTAATTCTGAGGGTAGCAGAGGCTTTTGCTCCTTTGCTGGAGAGTCTTCAGTAACATTCATAGTGCCTCTGTCTTTTCTTCTGTTTTTGCCATTGCCATTCTGGTTGGTAGGTTCTTCTCCTTAATGCAGATTCCTAAGATGCATTACCTGCATGTCTGTGAGTTGATTTCTATGTTCACTCAGTGCCCAAGATTAGGAAAATGCCAGTTCACCTGAATAACAAACACACAAACAAAAGCAAAAAGCAAAAAGCTCTACATGACCTAATTATCTGGTTACAGAAAATGGGTGGACACCACAGTGAGCTCTGTCAGAGATCTGGCACTCCCTGAAGGCTGCCAATGCCATGTACAGGCCGATGCTTGACAAAGACCAACATGCCCTCTCCTATCAGAGCTCAAGCAGGGCTGATGCCAGCGCCCATGCCAGTGGGGGTATAAAAACGTTGTCTCCACTACCCTGCTTGTCTTTCCCACTTGAGACCCTCTCTGCTCTTGTGCATTCCTCCACCACAAGAGATAGGCCCAGGAACAGACTTCTCTTTGCATAATGAAGGTCTGTTTGTACTTACTTGGTATTTTCTTTCTTTAGCACATCTAACAGAAAATGTGGAACATCTACTCCACAGAACACTACACAACCACTAAAAAGATTTTGTCATTTTCCCATCTATTGAAGGGCATTGCAATTTCTCATGTTGTTTGGTGTATGAATTCAATTCTACCACATTTTAATGTTATTTGGATAGCCATCTTCAAAGCTACTTTTCTAGTTTTATGGTTTATGGTTTCCGAAGTGCTAGAGAATATGCTGAGACTCAGGTTAACATTGGGAAAAACTGCTTAATATTCTTCCAAACCAGCAAACTATTACATGTTCCACCAGCAATGAGTGAGAATTTCTATTTCCGTCATGCTTTATTGAAGTTTTAATTTGTGTTAGGAGTGCTCTTGACTCTTTTGATTGGTGTGCATTACTGCTGTATTTTCTGTGTATCTTTTCCTTATGAAAGGATGTTGAGTGTTGCTTTGTGTCTTTCCTGGAAAGCTGCAAACCTTGTAATTGAGTAGCTGTTTAGATATTTTTTTTTCTTTTTCGTTTGTCTTTTTCAGTGTTGAATGTAAAGTGTTTTTCTTTGTTTCTAAAGTGTAACTTACTTATTTGAAAGCCAGAGACGTCTCCGAAGTACTGCTTCATTCCCCAAATCACTGCAATGTCCAGAGCTGAGCAATTAGGAGACTGGGAACCCAGAGCTCCTTGCAGTTCTCTCATGTGGATTTAAGGACACAAAGGCTTGAGTCATCATCTGCTGCCTTCCCATGCTCGTTAGCAGGGATCTGACTCAGAAATAGAGCAGCAGGACGTGAAAGATGACGGTTTTCTTTATATGAAATGTCCAAGTAATAGGCAGACCCAAATTGAAATAGGGATGTGGGATGAGAATGAAGGATATTTAATGGCAACGAAGACATTTTTCACAAAGAGATCTTACAGCAAAAGACAACAGTGACTGAAAAGAATTAAATTTTGCAAGAGGAAGAGATTTTCTTAGTATTTAATATTTACTAATTTGAAAGTTATGGTGAAAACTTCCACAATCTGTCTATTGTCTTTATTACCGAGATAGTGAGAAGTAACTATACACATTCCGCATGTACTGCTCGAAGCCAGCCCTGCTTTACTCATCCCCTAAATGTTAAATGGAGGAAAGTAGTTTCTTTCTGCAAATCAAAGCGCTTGAAAATTCCACTTATCACTTAAGGGATCCATGTGATTTATACTGCAAAATCCTACACTACTTACTGAAAAATAATACTGAAAAAGTAAGGGATCCACATGATACAGACTGCAAAATCATGACAGTACATTATCAAACAAGCATATGAAAGCTCCTGGGACTCTTTAGCCACCTGAATCTAATGTGGATAACACACAAAGTACAACTTGGACAATAAATTTATGTTTTGTATCTTGGCAGGGTTTTAAAGAAATGAATAACAACTCAACATTACCTATGGAGCCTCGCTAAGTTACTAAACAATCCTGCAAAAGAGTATTCATTCTACCCTCACAACAGAATTATTCGAAAGGAAGACACTAGAAATGTGTTCTGTCCAGAAGTTAATGGCTTAGAGATCAGTTACCAATCAAAATAAGCATCTGGCGATATTTAGTGTACGACTAATTTGCCATTAGACAAATTACATCTTTCTTTTTTTTATCTCTGTTTGTTTCTGTCATATAAAAGCCACTGGTGAATCTTTCTTTGTCTCATTTGTATCTCTTGCAGAATGCAAACTTTCACTGATTTTCACTGGATCTTACGACATGTGCAAATACTATTGTGTATTTGATTTTCACATATTTCATGGGTTACAACAAATTATTGTTAGAAGAACGTAGTACTAAGTCGTACAGTTCAATTTGAATTCAGATTGTGCAGCTAGTTGAGTTCGGATACAGCACTTTGAATCTCTGCAAGAATTGATCCTATAGCATCGGTCCTGACGATGGATAGTGAAGGTGCCCATTTAAAGTGATATTGCAACACTTAAGACAACACTCGCTGATACATCGGTCATAATCTTCAATTTCATGAATGCTTTTTCTATTGATGTTATCTCTTGTTCTGTGGTGCACACGCTAACAACCCTGAACTAGTGCCCACACATAGTGAATCAGCTTACAAGTCTACGCTGTGACTCTGCACCATACAATGACTCCTACACAGTTACTCAAATCACACTCCAGTTTTCTGCCTCACACTTTGAAATCTCCAGGTCACACAGCCCCTGTGGATACTGTAGGAAGACTGTTCTCAAGTATCATAGGCACCCATCTTATCAGCCTAGTGCACTTCTCTCCATATGCCATTTTATGTCTTGACCACAACAAATGCATTATAGTACTAAAACACAAAACTCAAATTCCAAAGATTTTTGAATGTATGAGATGAAAATAGTGAAATTCAATAGGAACTAGATTAAGAAATGGGTAAGAAACACAGTTTTGCCTATGTATACATACCTTTGCATATATAAACAGATAGCATAAAATAGAGAGCACTTGTAGAAATTATAACAGTAAGGATGAAACATTCCAGAGAGAAAGGCATCTGTGTAGTAGAGATTATCACACAAGACACACTGGAATGAAGTTGGGTAGGAAAATAATCCAAAATGATCAGCAACTTGAGGAAATGACCAGTACCTATTCTGACACAAGTAATAATTAACCAAGTGCTGCACTCAACAATGCAGAATTACAATTATTTCACGAGAAGAATGTGGGAAGAAATTCTCCCTGATCAATGTGCAAAGGACACAAATTAGGTACTGAAATGCTTATGGAAAAATGATAATATCAGATTGTTAGTTTTCAATAATAAACCCATTTGCAAATGGCCTTTAAACTATTAAACCAAAAGATTCTACTTACCTACCATATTAAATAAAAAGACAGTCCATTTGCTGTCTCTAAGTATTGCAACTCACCAATGGAAATACACAGATACAGAGTGAAATAGTGGTAGAGAAATTCCATGTCAATGGAGAAAAACGACATCAGTCATTCAGATATCAGAAAAAAATCATACAAGAAACGAAGATGTGTTTCAGTAAAAGATAATGCAATATTCAATATAGAGAAATACTTTTAGAAGGTATATATGGACCAACATCATGGCACCACCTTATTTAAAGCATTTCTTAATATATGTAAAGTAGGACAAAGGATTCAATACAACTATAGTCAAACATTTAGATATTTCAGCTTCATCACACTCACACACACACACACACACACATCAAAAATGAGAGAAATAGTATATACTACGGAAAAAGATACCTAAGACTGTGAAAACTGAATTGTAGAATGTTTACTTTGTGACCACCATTAAATGAAAAGGAATCAACAGTTAATGAAACTGTAGGAAGTTTGCAAAGAAAGAGAACTGCAATAACATGCTCCAGGAAGAATAACCGGCCATGGCAGATATCAAAAGAAAACTGAAACATGCCTGGAAGTGAATGAATGTAACAACACAGCAAGTCACAACTTGCAACAAAAAAAATGAATAAGATAAGCTCACACCTATATTGATAATCAGAAAAGTAACTAATAAATGATCTCTTAATGCCACATAAACCTTAATCAAGAGAAATTCTCAACAAATACTAGCTAATCTTATCCCTCATCTCACTAAGAACACTACCCACTTAGAGAATGTATGAAAGTTGTGCAGCGATTATTCCTATATAAGATCAATAAATATTACACAAGACTACACCCTATTAAACAAATGAAGGCATTGCTTAACTCAATAGACCCAGGAAAAACATTGGTTGTAATATAATAGGCTTTTGTGCTGAAAACATAAAGCAAAGTTGGAAATGAACAATGTTTCTCAAACTGAGCAATGCTTTCAACACACATAGCTCAATATCATATTGAATAGGGAAAAATCTGTAGATACATGCTAGTATCCTGGGACAAGGAAAATGCACGCTTTCATTCCAGTTAGTAAATAGAATCCTGGATATTTTAATCAAAGAAATGAATATCAAGTGGATACAAAGTGTAAGAGAGGAAGTCAGGAGAATATTGGGGCACATCAAACTATTATCTGCACAAGGGAATGCAGACTACCATAAGACTACTACTAGAGTTCACAGGAAAGTATAGTGGAATTGTTAGGTAGAAAATCATCGGGGTGGGGGATAGGAAAAAGATGGCCTATCGCAGAAAGCTGGTGTAGGGTGGAGTAGGGAAAGAGGGGAACCAATCCAGCAGAGAAACACGCCAGGTAAACCAAAATTGTAGGGAGAAGAGCGGGAAGGTCACTGGAGTTCACTAAAGCAAGAAGATCTACACAGCGTGAAGGAACAGCCACAAAAAGTGGGAAAGAAAATACAGCACGCAGCAAGAAACCTGGTGAGTCACGATCCCAGCCAGGGGTAAGGAGGCAGAGTCTCAACCGTCCCAGGTAAAACAGAGGTGGCTGAAAGGATAGGCGCCCACACCGACAGGAGCACCATTCCACTGGCGGGCAGGAGCCCCAAGAGGAGGTTACTGGACTGATCATAGGGGTCATCATCCCCTGCGGAAGTGGAGGACAAGCAGGGGAGATTTCCCAGAAGCGTTCCTCCCAACTGTTTAGCAGCTTTGAGAGAGTGCAGAGGGAACTGGATCTGCGCTGTGGAACTGGGGCTTAGAAATCCCCATATCAGCTCCGAACACTGGACTGGCTGCTAGAGAATCCAGTGGATCCTTTTGCTGGGCTCAGCCTGAGCTCCAGAGGCTGGGCAACACTCAGCAGAACCTCACAACCTGGGCAGAAGAGCAAACTAGTAGGGGCACGGCTGTGCGCCCCTCACAGCTCTGTCCCTCTCAGGGCTCCGCTTCCACCATTGAGAAAGTGCAACTGAGAAAGTAGCTTCATATAGGTGCCAGGGCTGTGAATTCAAAGCAGAGAACAGCCACTGCCTCAGGCAGAATCCCCTGCTGGGGTCAGCTGGAGAGGCCAAACCAGAACCAGCTCAGTGGAATGGGCCAGACAGGTTCTTCCAGCAGGACCCTGCTCAAAAAAGCCTGTCTGCCCAGTGGCGGAAGGCGGTGTTGCACCTTTCAGCGGAGCAGCGCTTCTGAGTGGGAATTCTGGAGAGCAAAGTTCGGCAGCGCTGAGGCCAGCAGAAATTTCCCACCCAGCCTGGGGTTGGGGATTTCAAGTTTTGAGTAGCAGAGGCACTTGCGGGGCTAATCTTAAGCCCTGAAGGAGTGTATGGGCTCGGCACTGAGGCAGAAAACCCCACTGTGCTAGGCTTGTGACCCAGAGCCGACGTGTGGCTCGGCAGAGTGAATCTCAGTGGGGCAACGCCTTGGAATGGGAGCTGTAGGGGGAGGAGCCCAACACTAGGGCTGGCCCACAAAGCCTCCTGACCCAGCTCGGGGCTGTGATCTACAGACCCTGAACAGCAAGTAGCTGGTGACTCAGGCAGTACGCCCTGCCAGGCTCAGCTGGAGACCCCAAACCAGAGCCGGCTCAGCGGAATCGACTTGACAGGCTCTCCCAGTCGCAGCCCGCTCAGAAAAGTCTGCCTGCCCTGTGGCGGAAAGCGGTGTTGCACCTCTCAGTGGAGCAGCACTTCTGAGTGGGAATTCTGGAGAGCAGAGTTTGGGGGCGCTGAGGCCCGCAGAAATTTCCAACCCAGCCCGGGGTTGGGGATTTCAAGTTTCGAGCAGCAGAGGCACTTGCGGTGCTAATCTTAAGCCCTGAAGGAGTGTATCGGCTCGGCACTGAGGCAGAAGTCCTGAGTGGGGCAACGCCTTTGAGAGGGAGCCTCAGGATAAGGGGCCTGGCACTAGGGCTGGCCCACAAAGCCTTCTAACCCAGCTCAGAGCTGTAGATTACAAACTCTGAGCAGCATGCAGCTGGTGACTCAGGCAGCATCCACTGCTCTACTCAGCTGGAGCCTCAGAGGTGGTGGTGCACGTAGGACAAGTCCTAACCAACTAGCTGCAACAGAGCCAGGTGGCAGAAATATAAACCCAGGCACAAACGAAGCAACCCAACAACAACCACACCATCACCTGCTCTGCCCAATAGAGTAAGAAATATAACGCTTATGCCAGCACCCCATACAGCAGCAGCTAGATCACACCTCCTACAGATTACAGCACTGAGGGCAACGGCTGTGGACAAACAAGTCAGACACTAAAATCCCAAAACAACAAGAAGCAAAAACACAATGAGGAGAAGTATCAGAAAAATGACCCAGAGGAATGATCAAGCACTCTCTCCTAACACAGCCAAAAGCTAATCTCAATACATGAGATGCAAGATGAAGACATAGATGAAATACCAGATAAAGACTTTAAGAAACAAGTAATGAAATACATCAGAGACAGTGAGAAGTGCTGGGAAGTGTCCAAGGTATTCAAAACCCATGTCACTGCAGAAATAAATCAAGTCAAAAAGGGAATCCTTGATATAGAACACAAAATTGAAAGCCTAACCAACAGAATGAACACAGCAGAGGACAGAATATCAGAATTGGAAGACAATCAGAATGAAAGGCAGCAGCTCATCAAACAGGTGGAGACAAATCTAGAGAAAGCCAATAGGTCCATACAGGAAATGAAAGACAACCTCAAAAAGTCAAATATTAGAATAATAGGCCTTCCTGAAGGAGTCGAAAAGGAGACAGGTTTTCACAATGTGCTCAATGAGATAATACAGGAGAACTTCCAGAACACAGGAAATATAAATCCAGCACAAATCCAGGAAGGACAAAGAACCCCCAGCAGATTCGATCCAAACAGATGCTCATCCAGACCTGTGGTCCTCAAGCTACCTTCAAGTGAATACAAGGAAACTATTCTAAGACAAGTAAGAAAAAAGGATAAGATTACTTTCAGAGGAAGGCAAATCAGAATCACAGCCGACCTATCAGAAGAAATGCTGCAAGCAAGGTGAGAATGGGGTAAAAACTCTCAAATTCTGAAACAAAACAACTGCCAACCAAGAAAAATGTACCCAGCAAAGCTCTCATTTGTATTTGGCCCAAACTGGAAACCATAATGCTAAGGGAAATAAACCATACCCAAAAGGTTAGATGCCACATGTTTGCCTTAATTTAAGATGATATGATGTTAAGCATAACATGTTATGTTATGGATATTATGTCATATGTAGTATATAAACTAAAATTGAACTGTGAATGGGGGGTCACAGAAAGTGGTTAAGAAATCGCATTTATTTTTTTTTAAAAATAAAGCAAACATTTATTAAATTGTGATAAAAGCATTCCATCAAATTACAAAACCTGAGTAAGAAAAACAAACGGCACATGCTTAACTGTAGTTGACATTCAAATAAAATTTGCATTCCCAAAATATTATACAGCAATTAGAAAATACCAACCAAAGTAATATTAGGATACTTTTACGTGTGGTCTCAACAAATTTGAACAGAAGCAAATTTTAACAAAGGTAAATTTTGCAGTGAAACATAGCAGTAGATTAAGGATCTCAACATGTTTATTTTACTGCTTTTGACACTATGATACAAAAATAAGAGGATTTACTTGAGATTTTTAATAAATATCTCATGGGCTGTTGAGTGCCTTACTGGTGAAAGATTTAACTGGCTAATCTCTTCAATCCATTTTGTACATTTAGTAAGCATCAACTCTGCCCTACATAACAATTAATGCAATTCACAGCACACAAATGGTTATCATATTAAATACATAATCAACTCGGACTTCTGAACAACGAGGAAATTAGTAAACCATCAAATGGACTGCTTACCATACACTTTCCTCATAACTAAATAACACAAAAAAAATCAAAATAAGATTTGTCATCACTCTAAACTATTGCCAGCAACTGATGGAAACTGCCAATTTGCCATATTCATGTTCACAACATGCTAAATGTACTCTGCTGTTACTTCATCCATGGAATGCCTACATGCCTAGAACAGAGAATTTTCACCATCTCTTGCTGTGGGACCTGACTTGCAGCAATCTATATTTTAGATCAGAACTACTTATAAAGAAGTACAATAATTTTAACAGTAACATCAACCATCTTCTCAATAATTCCCATCTTTAACACTGCATATGCACTTTTACACATACTGATTAGACTAAATGCACAGCTCTTTCAGCTACCTATAAATCATAGCATTTTACAAGGAAAATGACTGACTAATGCAAATTTAACACATCAATCACAGCATGAATAACAACAGCAACAACATCAACGACAAATTGTAACACCTTTATTAAGTGATGTGTCACTGAGTAGGCAGCACATGCTTAACTAAAAGGAAAAACAGAAGTCTCTTAGGAACTATGTTTCCATCGCATACTCCATGGGCACTTGATGATATTATTCTATTCAAAACCAGGTGGTCCCAATTAGAAACTATTATGCTCAGCGAAATGAGTCAATCACAAAAGAATAAATACCATATATTCTCTCTTATATAAGGAAGCCAACATGGAAAGGTGGAGTTCATCAAGTGCGCATTTATTTTTAACATGTTGACTACTCAATACTATGTCAATTAATTCCATAACAATGTTAATTGTTGCTGATGGTATATTAGTGATTTTATTTGATTGGGATGATACCCGGCTGTCTCTGCCCTCAGACAAGAGAGGGTCTACCCAATAAGTAGTTGGACTTGACTGGACTATAAGATGTTGGACTCTATGCTTGGCATATACTTGCAAG
The DNA here is from genome assembly GCF_030435755.1 of Ochotona princeps. Classification (NCBI taxonomy): domain Eukaryota; kingdom Metazoa; phylum Chordata; class Mammalia; order Lagomorpha; family Ochotonidae; genus Ochotona; species Ochotona princeps. The sequence continues at coordinate 11,868,172 of NC_080866.1, forward strand.
AGGGAATTTCAACTGACCTTGAGCTATGGTTATGCAACAAGGTGGAGGAACCCTCCATGGGGAGATTGTGGGGGGAGAATCCCGGATTCTATGTAATTACGACACAATGTAATTAATGAATAAATTTAATTAAAAAAAAGAACCAATGAAATCAACCAAAGGAAAAAAAAAAAAAAAGAAAAAAAAAGAAAGTGAAGTGATGGAAAAACAGATTTCATGCCAATGGATGAGAAAAAAGGCTGGCCTAGCTGTCCTAATCTCAGATGATTTAAACTTCAAGCTGACACACATCAAAAAGGACAAAGAAGGACATTATATATTGGTGAAGGGATTGATCCACCAGGAAGTAATTACAATCGTGAATATATATACACCTATTTCCAATGCAACTAGTTTGTAAGCAATTATTTACAAACTTAAGGGGAAACATAAATATACACGTAATAATAGTGGGTGATCTTAACACTCCGCTAACAACTATAGAAAGATCAACAAAACAAAAGCTCAAAAAAGAAACAACAGAGATTATATCAACATTAGAACAACTGGACTTAGTAGACATTTATAGAACTTTTTACCCCATGGCCACAGATTATACATTTTTTTCAGCAGTGCATGGCACCTTCTCCAGGACCAACCACATGATAGGACACAAAGCAAATCTAAATAACTTCAAAAAGATAGGACTCATACCATGTACCCTCTCAGACCACCACGGAATGAAACTGGAAATCAGCAATTCAAAATGCTCAAGGAAATACAGAAACTCTTGGAGGTTGAACAATATGCTATTAAACAAACAATGGGTCAGGGAAGAAATTAAAGATGAGATCAAAAAACTTATGGAAACCAATGAAAACTCTGACACAACATTCCAAAACTTGTGGGACATGGCCAAAGCAGTTCTATGGGATAATTCATTGCAATTGGAGCTCATGTCAAGGCCCAAGAGAGGCACCAAATACAGGAACTAACCATACACCTCCAGGGTTTGGAAACAACAGCAGAAGAGGCCCACACACAACAGGAAACAAGAAATCATCAAAACAAGGGAGGAAATCAACCAGATAGAAATAAAAAAAAACCACACACACAAAATGAATGAATCAAAAAGCTGGTTTTTTGAAAAGGTAAACAAAATAGACACCCCACTGGCCTGACTGACAAAGAAAAAACAAGAGAAAGCAAGAATTAACAGCATCAAAGGTGAAAAAGGCAACATAACAACAGACATTACAACAAACAAGAACATAATTAGAAATTACTACAAAGCACTGTACTCCAACAAATCAGAAGACCAACAAGAAATGGAAGGTTCTTAGACTCACACCACCTGCAAAACCTGAGCCCAGAGGCAACAAATGAATTGAACAAACCCATAACTGAAGTGGAGATTGAATCAGTGATTAAAGATCTCCCAACAAAGAAAAGCACAGGCCCAGATGGCTTCACTGCAGAATTCTACAAGACATTCCCAACAGAACTGACCCCAATCCTCTACAAACTCTTCAAAACAATAGAAAAGGAAGCAACCCTTCCAAACTCATTCTATGAAGCCAACATTACCTTAATCCCCAAACCGGACAGAGATCCAACCAAGAAGGAAGACTACAGACCTATCTCTCTGATGAACATTGATGCTAAGATACTCAACAAAATCGTAGCCAATAGAATTCAAAAAAACATCCGACAGATCATTCATCTGGATCAAGTAGGATTCATCCCCGAAATGCAGGGGTGGCTCAACATAAGGAAATCCATAAATGTGATACACCACATCCAAAAACTGCAAAACAAGAACCCTATAATAGTATCAATAGATACAGAAAAAGCTTTCAACAAAATCCAACACCACTTCCTGCCAAAAAACCCTAACCAAGGTAGGCATAGATGGAAAAATCCACAACATAATTAAAGCAATTTATGAAAAACCCAACGCCAGCATCATACTGAATGGAGAAAAACTGGAACCCTTCCCGCTGAGATCTGGAATAAGACAAGGATGTCCACTTTCTCCACTGCTATTCAACATAGTCCTAGAGGTACTCGCTGAGGCCATAAGAAAAAGAAAAAGAAATCAAAGGAATCCAAATGGGAAATGAAGAAGTCAAGCTTTCACTATACGAAGATGACATGATTCTTTATATAGAAGAGCCAAGAGGCTCAACACAGAGACTCCTAGAACTTATACGAGAGTTTGGTAGTGTTGCAGGGTACAAAATTAATGAACCAAAATCAACAGCCATAGTGTATGCAAACAGCCCCAAGTTGCAAAAGACCTAACCAGCAAGATACCATTCAAAATAACAGAGAAAAGTATGAAGCATCTGAGAATTAACCTAACCAAAATGTAGGAGACTTATTTGAGGAAAACTACAAACCACTTAAAAAAGAAATTGAACAAGACCTTGAAAGATGGAGTAACATCCCATGCTCCTGGATAGGTAAAATCAATATCATTAAAATGTCTATATTGCCAAAGGCAATATAACCATTCAGCGCAATTCCAAATCAAATTGCAAAAAAAAAAAAAAAAAAAAAAAAAAAATTCTTCATGGAACTGGAAACAATGATCCAAAGGCTCATCTGGAAACACAAAAAACCACGAATAGCCAGAACCATCCTGAAGAACAGGGTTTTATTAGCAGGAATCACAGTTCCAGAGCTGTGGACATACTATAGGGCAGTGGTTATCAAAACAGTCTGGTACTGGCACAAAGGTAGAGAGGAAGATCAATGGAGCAGAATAGAAACACCAGACGGGAACCTACACAGATACAGGTAAATAATCTTTAATAAAAGACAAAAAATAATCCTGGCAAATTGGAAGATCTGTTCAATCAATGCTGTTGGGACAACTGGTTGATAGCCTGTAGAAAAAAAAGCTAGACCTGCATCTCTCACCATACACCAAGATCAAATCTAAATGGATAAAAGATCTAAACCAACATCCAGAAACCTTCAAACTTTTGGAAGAAAATGTTGGAAATACTGTGCAAGATCTAGGGGTAGGTCCCTACTTCCTAAAAAGGACTCCAAAAGCACTAGAAAACAAGACCAGAATAAACAAATGGGACCTCATCAAACTAAGAAGCTTCTGTACAGCAAAGGAAACAATCAATAAAGCAAAAAAGCAGCCCACAGAATGGGAGAAGATCTTCACGCACTACGTAGGGAATAGAGGGCTATATCCAGATTATACAAAGAACTACAAAACAGCCAAAACACCAAAACAAACAAGCCACTCAAGAAATGGGCATGGGAAATGGGCAGACAATTCACAAAGCAACAAAGCCAAATGGCAAATAAACATATGAAAAAATGCTCAAGTAACCTGGCAATAAGGGAAATCCAAATTAAAACATCAGTGAGGTACTACCTAACACCAGTAACACTGGCCCACGTGAATAAATGCACCAACAACACTTGCTGGCAAAGTTGCGGGGAAAAGGGAACCCTACTCCACTGCTGGTGGGCTGCACGCTGGTACAGCCTCTATGGAAATCAGTATGGAGAACATTCAAACAACTCAAAATCAACATACCGTATGATCCAGCAATAGCACCCCTAGAAATATATCCAAAACGCCTGTTTTACAAGAAACCAACATGCACTCCTATGTTCATAGCAGCACAATCAGTAATTGCAAAAACATGGAGCAGCCAAAATCCCCATCCGCAGAGGATTGGATAAGAAAGCTATGGTTCATCTACTCCAGGGAATACTACTCAGCTATTAAAAAAACCAAAATGCAGTTGTTTGTGGCCAAATGGGCCCAACTGGAAACCATAATGCTAAGGGAAATGAGCCAATCCCAAAAGGTTAAATACCACAGGTTTGCCTTAATTTAAGATGATATGATGTTATGCATAACATGTTATGTTATGTATGTGATATGTTGTGTATCAACTAAAATTGAAATGTCAATGAGGTGGTCACAGAAGGTGGTTAAGAACTCGCATTTACTTTTAACATATTGGTTACTCAGTACTATGTCAATTAATTTCATAATGATGTAAATTTTTGCTGATGGTATGTTGGGACTTTTAATTGATCTGGATGATACTCTGCTGGCTCTGTCTTCAGACCAGAGAGGGTATACCTAAGAAGCCGTTGAACTTGACTGGACAATAAGATGCTGGACAATATGTTTGGTGTATGCTTGCAATGCGTGAATCTCAACTGAGCTTGAACTGTGGTTATGCAACAAGGTGGAGGAATCCACCATGGTGGGAGGGTTTGGGGAGGGGAGGAGGGAATCCAAGTACCTATGAAACTGTGTCACATAATACAATGTAATTAATGAATTAAAATAATAATTTAAAAATAGCAAAATAAATAAAATATAATAAACTTGTTACACATAAAAAAAAGAAAATAATTCCACTGAAGTTAGCAAACATTGATATACAAGCTGCCCTATGGCTGCGAAAGAAACCCAATCCAATTCAAGTATGATGAAGAGAGATAAACTCACGAATCATAAAACCAACTCCTTCTAGAAAGTTGGACATGTAGCTAGATGAGCAGACTATGATGAGGACACATGAAACAAACAAAAGCAGGGTTGTACGAGTGCTCCCAAATCTCTCAACGTCTCAATGAAAGAACAATTGCATGATTCAAAATAGCAACTCTAAGGAAACTCAGTGAGTTACAATAAAGAAGTGCAAATAGACAAGAACATCAATCCAAGATATCAATGAAAGATAGTAACTTGATTAAGCTGATTAGGAATAGCCTTAAGATTCAGCAGAAAATAGCCTGTATCAGTGAACATAATAGGATTGGTAGTTTTAGCAGCAGAATCGACAAACTGGATAAACTGCTGCTTGTCAAAATGTCTCCTTCTATCAGTTGTAGCCTCATAGGAACAAAGCTTGATGACTGCCTCAGAAGAATAATATGCTCATAGTTTCAGTACTATATGAAGACTGGTGTTTTCTTTTAACTATTTATTTATTTATTTATTTCTATTGGAAAGGCAGATTTACAGTGTGAAGGAGATTCAGAGTGAAAGATTGACCATCGAATGCTTCAGTCCCAAATAAGCCCCAATATCCAGAGCTGAATCTAGCCAATCTGAAGGTAAGAACTCAAAGCTTCTTCCTGATTTTCCACTTGGGAGCAGGGTCACAGGCTTTGGGAGATCCAGTACTGTTTTCCCAGGTCACAACAGGGTGCTTAGTGGCAATTTCAGCAGCCAGGTCACTAAGCAGCATCCATGTGTGATCACAGCACATGCAAAGTATGGTTGTACTTATTGGGCCAACACACCAGATTCAAAGTCAGTTGTCTTTATGTCAATATCCTCAATAATTTAAAAATACTCTAGGACTTCTGCGTACCAATTTATAAGAAATACATGGTATTTCTTAACAGTATTTAAGGTTCCTGCATATTCTTTTTTGAGGTTCTCTGGGCAACACTTCCCTGTAGGCCTTCTAGATGAAGCTTCCATCACAATAAAACAAAGTGAAAGGTGTCTTAAGATTATAACTGCTGTTGTCTTGAGAAAGTAGATTCAAACTAAAGCAAGTAAATATTCTATCTCTTGAATATGTGTGTCTTCTGTTTTTAAAATGTTAATTCTTTGTCAACAAGAGAAAGTGACAGAGACAGCATAAATGAGGGACATATGGGCAACAGTTAAAGGCTGAAAGACTAGATATTCACCTTGCACATGACACTGAAATCCACATAGGAGCTGCTCCATCTTCTCCTGGCAAGTGGCCAAACTCCAGCTCCCAAGAACTGCATCAAGATCAGGTTGTTCTTCCTCAGCAATCCCTATCTCTCTAACACAGTGAATGTTAAGGAATATCGAGCTAACATCAATGGTGAGATGTTTCTCAGAGAGTACACATAGGACATGAGTGACAGGTAACTGGCGATGTGATTCTATCCTGTCCTGCATACTTCTCTTCCTGTTGGAAATAGAGCATGCTGTTCCTATCCACATCTCTTCTTGCAGTGAATACCACCAATTTCACTGGAGTGACGGGAAACTTTTGTAAGCTTTTTTTTATTATTATTATTAATTACATTGCATCATGTGACACAGATTCATAGGCTCTGGGATTCCCCCATGCCCTCCCCATGCCCTCCTCCCTTGGTGAGTTCCTCCAACTTGTTGCAGTATTACAGTTCAAATTCAGTCAAGATTCTTTCATTGTAATCATATACCAAGCATAGAGTCCAGTATCTTATTGTCCAGATCAATTTAACAGTTTGTTGGGGAGACCTTCTCTGGTCTGAAGGTAGAACTGGCAGAATATCGTCCTTATCAATTACAAGCCCCAGCACAACATCAACAACATTGTACAACATTATAGAATTAATTGATATAGTATTGAATAATCAATACATTATAACAGTGCAAGTTCTGAACCACCTCCTGTGATTACTTCATTGACACTTTAGCATTTTGTTTGTACTCAGCCCCGGCTGCTATACACTTTAAAGTGTCTATAGGCTACTATTCAGCTGTCTCCTGTCTGTTTTCATTTTATAATTTAGCTGTTTATTGTGTGGATGCATAATTTTGCTGAACTTGGTAAATTTTAGCATAGTTTAAAAACTGGCTTATAATTCTAATCAGGCCTTTGTTTACAGTTGAGGTGTAGAACTGTTTTAGTAGGGGTGTGCAGGGAAAAAGCCCATACCTAGTGAGGAGTAAGTAATCTTTTTTTTTTTTTAATAATTATTTATTATTTAACTTCAGTAATTACATTGTATTATGTGACACAGTTACATAGATACTTGGGTTCTCCCCACCCCTCCCCAAACCCTCCCACCATGGTGGATTCCTCCACCTTGTTGCATAACCATAGCTCAAGTTCAGTTGAGATTTCCCCATTGCTAGCGTATACCAAACATAGAGTCCAGCATCTTATTGTCCCGTCAAGTTCAACGGCTTCTTAGGTATACCCTCTCTGGTCTGATGACAGAGCCAGCAGAGTATCATTCCAGTCAATTGAAAGCTCCAACATACCATCAGCAAAAATTTACATCATTATGGATTTAATTGACATAGTAATGAGTAACCAATATGTTAAAAGTAAATGCGGGTTCCTAGCCACCTTCTGTGACCACCTCACCTATACTTCAATTTTAGTTTATACACAACATATAACATTCAAAACATAACATGTTATACATAACATCATATCATCTTAAATTAAGGCAAACATGTGGAGGAGTAAGTAATCTTTGCATCCCATCTAGTAAGGTGTATGTGGATCCACGATGATCATATCCTGTTTGGTTCTAAGCTTTCCTTGTATTTTTCTCACTTTCTATTATATTTGATTGATTGATTGATTGATTGATTGATTGAATTTTGTGGTGTGAGGCTCCAGGGCAATCCTGAAGGTCATTGCAAGAGAGGGTGGGGATCCAATGTTGGAACTAAGTAAGGACCAAAAGAAGCTCCTCTCTCTAGTCCCAAAGGAACTTTGCTGTTCTTCTGTTTCTGCAAATCACTCAGGACTCCTTGGGTCCTGTTGTTCCAATGACCTTGGGTCTGTTGAGGAAGGAATTTGGCCTGTTGCATCCCATGTGATAGATCTAGATGGGGCTGGGTGACCTTGGAGTTCTCAGCCTCAGAAGGCACTCCAATGCCCCATGTGTTCCTAGTCTCTTAGGATGTAGTCCTTGGTGCCCATACTGATAGTCTTTGGTGAGAATCCGAGTCTTCAGGCTTGGGATACAAGCCTCCTCTTGTCCACCTGCTCCACTCTGGGGTTCCCCCCTGCTCTGTGCATATGACCTCCTGTTAAGAGGTTGTCAGGATCGCTCTTGATTCCCCTATATGTCTTTATAATTTAACTATGGCTTAATGCTGATTTGAGTCTATTGTCTATGAATGACCTGGTATGTTTCTGATAGGTTATGCTTTATGCCTTCTTCAGACATTCTAAGGAGATGGAAGATTTCCCCTGTTTTTCCACCCCATTTCTGAGTAGCTTAGGGTCTTAAAAGTATATTAGGTTTTACAATTCTTTCATGTAGAACATAAGCAGTCTGATTCACATTAATTGTATGTTGATACATCACAATATCATAATGCATTAGATACACAGACTGCTTGAAGTTAAAATACTATTACAGGGCCTGGTGGCGTGGCCTAGTGGCTAAAGTCCTCACCTTGAACGCCCCAGGATCCCATATGGGCTCCTGTTCTAATGCTGGCCACTCTACTTTCCATCCAACTTCTTGCTTGTGGCCTGGGAAGGCAGTTGAGGATGGCCCAAAACTTTAGGACCCTGCACCCATGTGGGAGACAAGCAAGAGGTCGCTGGTTCCCGGCTTTGGATCAGCACAGCACTGGCCATTGAGCCTACTTGGAAAGTGAATCATCGGACAGAAGATCTTCCTCTCTGTCTCTCTTCCTCTCTGTATATCTCACTTTGCAATAAAAATAAATGAATCTTAAAAAAAATCAAGAGATGAAGCCAAAACAGCACAATTTAAAAACTAATAATAATATTATAATACAGGGGTACCATTTTCTGGATTGATATCCTTTCACCTTATAGTAAGGCAAACATGTGGTATTTAACCTTTTGGGACTGGCTCATTTCCCTTAGCATAATGATTTCCAGTTGGACCCATTTGGCCACAAAAAAAACCCGCATTTTGTTTTTTTTCATAGTTAAGTAGTATTCGCTGGAGTCAATGAGCCATAGATTTCTTATCCAGTCTTCTGTTGATGAGCATTTTGATTGCTTCCACGTTTTTGCAATTATTGATTGTGCTGCTATAAACATAGGGATGCATGTTGGTTTCTTGTGTAGCAAGTGTTTTGGTTATATTCCTAGGAGTGCTATTATTAGATCGTATGGTATGCAGATTTTCATTTGTTTGAGTGTTCTCCATACTGATTTCCACAGAGGTTGTACAAGTTTGCAGTTCCACCAGCAGTGGAGTAGGGTTCCCTTTTCCCAACATCCTTACCAGCAAGTGCTGTTGGTGTTTTTTTGTATCTGTTCCATACTTACTGGTGTTAGGTGGTACCCCATTGTTGTCTTAATTTGGATTTCCCTTATTGCCAAAGAACATGAGCATTTTTTCATGTTTGTTTGGTTACCATTTGGGTTTGTTCCTTTGTGAAACATCTGCCCATTTCTAGAGTGGTTTGTTTGTTTTTCTGTTTTGGTTGTTCTGGAGATCCTTGTATATTCTGGAGATTAGCCCCATATCACCTATGTAGTATGAAAAGGTCTCCCAGTTTTGGGTTGCTTTTTTACTTTGTTGATTGTTTCCCTTGCTGTACAGAAGTTTCTTCGTTTTTTTGAAGTCCCATTTGTTTACTTTGGCCTTGATTGCTAGTGCTTTTGGTGTCCTTTTTAGGAAGTCAGTGCCTACACCTAATCTTGCAATGTGTTTCCAACATTTCCTTCCAAAAGTTCAAAGATTTCTGGGTGTGGGTTTAGGTCTTCTATCCATTTAGATTTGAACTTGGCGCATGGTTAAAAATGTGGGTCTATCTTCTTGTTTCTACAGGCTATCAACCAGTTGTCCCAACAGCGTTTATTGAAGAGTCCTTCCCATTTGCTTGGATTGTCCTCTGTCTTTTTCTCAAAGATTATTTTCCTGTATCTGTGTGGGTTTCCTTCTGGTATTTCTATTCTGTACCATTGATCCTCCTCTCTATATTTGTGCCAGTACCAGGCTGTTTTGATAACCACTGCCCTATAGTATGTCCAGAGGTCCTGGATTGTGATTCCCCCTATTAAGTTCCTATTTTTCAGAGTGGTTCTAGCTATTCATGGTTTTTTGTGTTTCCAGGTGAACCTTTGTATCATTTTATCCAGTTCAATATAGACTGTTTTGGGCAATTTGATTGGGATTGTGCTGAATGTATGTATTGCTTTTGGTTGTATAGGCATTTTAATGATATTGATTTTGCACTTCCAGGAGCATGGGAGGTTGCTTTATCTTTTGAGGTCTTGCTCAATTTCTTTTTTAAGCATTTCATAATTTTCTTCATAAAGGTCTCCTACATTTTTGGTTAGAATTATCCCAGATGATTCATACTTTTCTCTGTTGTTTTGAATGGTATCTTGCTGGTTAGATCTTCTTCCATTTGGGGGCTGTTCGTATATACTATGGCTGTTGATTTTTGTTCATTTATTTTTTACCCTGCCACTTTACCAAATTCTTGCAGAAGTTCTAGGAGTCTCTGTATTGAGTCTCTTGGTTCTTCTGTGTAGAAGATCATGTCACCTGCAAACGGTGAAAGCTTGAATTCTTGCTTTCCCATTTGAACGTCCAATTTGGATTCCTTTGGTTTGTTTGTCTTGTCTTATGGCCTCTGCGAGTACCTCTAGTACTATGTTGAATAGCAGTGGTGATAGTGGACATCCTTGTCTTGTTCCAGATCTCAGTGGGAAGGGATCCAGTTTTTCTCCATTCAGTATGATGCTGGCATTGGGTTTTTCACATATTGCTTTGATTATGTTGTGGATTGCTCCTTCTATGCTTACCCTGGTTAGAATTTTGAACATGCAGTGATGTTGGATTTTGTCGAGGGCTTTTTCTGTATCTATTGATAATATTATATGGTTTTTGTTCTTCAGTTTTTGGATGTGGTGTATTACATTTCTGGATTTCTGTGTGTTGAACCATCCCTTCATTCCAGGATGAAACCTACCTGGTCTGGATGAATGATCTGTCTGATATGCTTTTGAATTTTATTGGCTAGGAATTTGATGAGAATCTGAGCATCAGTGTTGATCAGGGAGATTGGTCTGTAGTTGTCCTTTTGTGTTAATTCTCTATCTGGTTTTGGGATTAAAGTGATGTTGGCTTCATAGATTGAGTTTGTCAGGGTTGCTTCCTTTTCTATTGGTTTGAAGAGCTTGTAGAGGATTGGGGTTAGCTCTGGTTGCAATGTATTGTAGAGGTCTACGGTGAAGCCAGCTGGACCTGGGCTTTTCTTTGTTAGGATATCTTTAATCACTGATTCTATCTCTGCTTCAGATATAGGTTTATTCAGATTTTCTGTCACCTCTCAGGTACATTTTGGTAAGTGATGGGAATCTGGGAACCTTTCCATTTCCTGGTGGTTTTCTGATTTGTTGGAGTACAGTTCTTTGTGGTGATTTCTAAATATTTTCTTAATGGTTGCAATGTCTGTTGTTATATTGCCTTTTTCATCTTTGATGCTGCTAATTCTTGCTTTCTCTTGCTTTGTCTTTGTCAGTCAGGCCAGTGGGGTGTCTATTTTATTTATCTTCTCAAGAAACCAGCTTTTTGATTCATGGATTTTGTGTATAGCTTTTATTTCTATTTGATTAATTTCCTCCATTCCTTTGACCTCTGTGCCCACGTGGAGGTCAAAAATTTCCTAAATACATGGAGATTCCATGAAATTGGTGCCTGGCAGTAATGTTTCTTAGTCTTTTGACAATTATACACTGTCAGAACAACTTCAGACATAAGACCTTCAATCGATGAGACAGTGAAAGATAAAAAAAAAAAAAAGAGTAAACAGCTGGGTTCTGGGGACAGGCATTGACAAGCAGTGGGCTAAGGCAGTGACTGTGAAGCCTGCATCCCAAGTATTGGTTGCTCTACTGCCAAACCAGTGGCTTCCCCATGCATCCAGGGAAGTTTTGGAGAATGTCCTTTGTTTCTGGATTTGAAAGACTTTATTCCATTCCCTTCTTGCTTGGAGTGTCTGTTCAGGGACGTCAGCAGTGATCCTGATGCGCCTGCCTCTAAATGTAAGCTTGCCTTTGCTTCGTGCTAACGTCAGGATTCTCTCTTTGTATTCGTTAGTGGGGAGCTTGATTACCACATATATGGGTAAAGATCTTTTTGGGTCAAATCTGTGGGATGTTCTCTGCCCTTCTTGGATTTGGACTTGGCTCATGTTCCAAGTGTTTTGGAAATTCTCCTGTATAATTTCATTGAGCACCGATTGTATGCCTGTCTCTCTTTCTACTCCTACTGGAAGTACTATAGCTCTGATATTTGACTTCTTGATGTTGGCATTCATCTCCTGCATTGCCTCGTTGGTTTTGTTCAGTTGTATCTCTACTTGGTTAATAATCTTCCTGCTTTCATTCTGGGAATCTTCCAATTTGGATATCCTGCCTTCTGCTGCTATGATTCTGTTGGCTAAACTCTCAATTCTGTGCTTCAGGTCAAGGATCGCATTTTTGACTAATTTTGTTTCTGTGATTATGTGGTTTTTGAATTCCTTAATTTCCTCCCATCGTTTCTCATTGTTTCTGAAAAGTGTCATCATTACTTTGCTGAACTCCTTCTCGGATAGGTCTTCAATGTCTTCATCTGTAATCTCTGCGATTGACCAGGCCTTTCAGTGACCTTTTGGGGTGGCACTGGCTCCTTCCTCTGACTCATTTATTTTTGTGACCTCGCCTCATGTCTATGTGATAATGGGCATTGCTGGCTTCTATCGCTTGACCACGCTGCCACCAAGTGATTGACCTGAGGTCTTGCAAACCTAGATTTTTTTTTTCTTCTTTGTGGCATCTGAATTTCCCTCCCCCTACTTAAGTCTGTGGTTTTGTGGGCTCTTTAAAACTGGGATTTATGTTAGCCTTTTTTTCTTTCTTGCAAAGATTTATTTATTTATTTATTTATATTACAAAGTCAGGCATGTAGAGAGAAGAAGGAATACAGAGGAAGATATTCTGTCCGGCGATTCACTCCCCAAGTGAGCCGCAATGCCTGGTGCTGTGCCGATCCGAGGCTAGGGAACCAGGATCCTTTTCCGGGTCTTTCATGTGAGTGCAGTGTCTGACTTTTTCAACTGCTTTCCCAGGCCTCAAGCAGGGAGTTGAATGGGAAGTGGAGTTGCCGGGATTAGAGCCGGTGTCCATATGGGATCCTGGTGCATTCAAGGCAAGGACTTTAGTTGCTAGGCCACACCACCGGGCCCTACGGTAGCTTTGAATGTCCCTTCTGTGAACCTCTCATGGCCCTGGGATTGGCACCACCCATTGCTGGGAGCTCCAGCTACCAGAGTTGCCCAGGTTCTTTGTTTCTGTGCCTTGTTGCCCTCTCCGACCTGTCTGCCCAGATCCAAACCTGCCCAGATTCGATTGAATTTCACCGTGTTTTTCTCCCAAGTTCTTTCTGCTATGGGCAGGCACTTCCCTGTGTTGGCAACTCATCTATGTTCGCTCCCAGAATTTCGCTCACCCGATTTGGCCTCCTGCTAAGGGTGGACATTTCCCTGTATTAGCAACTCACCAGGGTTTGCTCCCCAAATATCACTCGCCAATTTCACTTGAGTCTCTGCAGCTCGGGGCTCCCTCTTTGTCCTTCTCATGCTTCTGATCCCAGTATTTTGCGTTCTTATTTCTGCTGTGTGCTGCCTTTTTCAGTCCAGGGGATAGTGGGGAATTTCTCATAGTGTTCCCCAAGGTTCTTTTCCTTTCGGGCTCACTTCAGACTGCTCCTGTCCCTGAATTTTAGAACCCTCGGTTACATCAGTCTCAAGCTTCCAGTTCCAATGAAAGCTCCCAGTTCCAACGAAACTGTATCACATAATACAATGTAATCAATGAATAAAAAAATAAAATATTAAAAAAAGAGAAATCGCATTTATTTTTTAACATGTTGGCTGCTCAATACTATGTCAATTAATTCCATAATGATGTTAATTGTTGCTGATAATATGTTAGTGGTTTTATTTGACCGGGATGATACTCTGTTGGCTATGCCCTCAGACCAGAGAGGGTCTCCCCAATCAGTAGTTGGACTTGACTGGACTATCAGATGTTGGACTCTATGCTTAGCATATTCTTGCTAAGAGGGTATCTCACTGAACTTCAACTATGGTTATGCAACAGGGTGGAGGAACCCACCATGGGAGGAGGATATGGGGAATTGGGGGGGAGAATCCCGGTTCCTGCGAAATTAAACACAATGTAATGAATGAATAAATTTAATAAAATAAAATAAACCAAATCCCTTTGGTGTGTACTAGGTGGACTTATGTTTCAGTGACACACTTTCAAGTAATTTGTATTCCATGTAATTTACCTTGGCCAAAGCTTTTCTTTCATTAACAATCTGTTGACTTTGAAATAAATTTTATGCTATGTAAGTGTAAGTGTAAGTGTATGCAGGCCCCGGTCTCCCAAGGATTAACTCCACAGCTTAGCTTGTTTCTCAGAGCATAACAGGATTGGTAATTTTGGCCTGATACATATAGCCACTGGCTTAACCGCAAGTTCCTGCTTCCTATTTGTCAAGTTATCTGCCAATTGATTGGATAAAACTCAAGGGATTTAGGGTGGCCACTAGAGGATTGGATAAACACTGGGAGGAACTGAAGGGATTTAGGGTTGCCACTACTGGGAGGAACTGAAGGGATTTAGGGTGGCCACTACTGGGAGGAGCTAAGCAGAGTATAAAAGAAAGTCTGGAGTTGCAATAAAGATCAATCTGTCATCGATCGGCATTCGGTGTACTGCGTGTTGCCTTGTCTTGTCTCTCTGCGTTGTCTGCGTTGCAACCCTAGTCCCTCCGCTCGGCTCGGGGTACGTGGCGACGAGGGTGTTCCCAACAAGTGTAAGTGTAAGGAAGTGAGAGAGATTATTTTGTCTGGTTTATACTCTCCAAAATATTTAATGGTTAGGATTGCAAAAGTCAAAGTAGAAGATGTGTTATAACCTTTATTCCAGTTACAAGTTCCTAATAATAATTAGCTAGGCAAAGGCAAGTGAAATAACCCATAACTGTGTGCAGTGGTTGAGTGTCTGTGCAAAATGGGGTGAAGCTGTGTCAAGGTGGTTAGAGAGACACCCACCAGACCCTGCCAAACTGCTGGCAGCTACCCTAGGTCCTGCCAAACAAGGGAGCTGTTCTCTTCACACCTTTGAAGTTGCTGTGTTATCCAAACCTACTGCATGGAGCCCAGCAACTAAATCAGCCTATACTATAATTCAAAAAAGAAGGCTATTCTCACTTTAATCTAAGTCTATCTTCCAGTTTCCTTTGACAATCTCCATCAGTTAACTCCTATTGTTAGATATGAGAAGTCTGTGTGTAAGTGTTTCAATGTATGTGGTGAGGTCGTGCTTGTTGTTGGAATGCATCCAACAAGGTAAATCGGGGGTGACAGATTCAAGGTTGGGGATGTGTCAAAAAGAGGATCTAGGAACGGGGGAACAGGACCTCTCACCCAGCATACATGGTACCACCACTGAGTCCTCCAAGGTGTTTTCATCCACTCCTTGAGGAAAGGCGAACATCTGTGGTCAGTCTAATCAGTTAACCAAGGTCAGACGGTACTCTTTATCTCTTCTGCATTTTAATAGTGCTTTGACAAAGCTCCCTTGTTAATTTTCTTTGAACTTCCTGCTTACATTCATGATCTAATTCTGAGTTGTGTTTGAGTTATTGCTTTATAAGTATGTAGGAACTGAAACCCTGAAAATAAATCTTGATAGCTCTCCAGGCAAAGACCCCTGCCCCTTTCTTTTTGATTGTTCTTCTCCCCAATGACGCACAAGGCAAACTTGCAGCATTTGTTGAGATTTTTACAGTCATCAGGAATAGGTCAGTCATTTGTGTGAGAAAGAAACTCAAACTCAAACTTCCTCATGAACAGCAGGAAATATGTTTCTTGGCCATCACCTATTCCTTTCTAGGGTGCACAATTGTAAAAATGTGGATCCAAAGAGGGATATGGCAAGATAAGAATATCAGTAGAGCATGTCATTGATCCAGGAATTTCACTGAGATATGTCTTTCCCTATTTCTCTATTGAAGACAAAATTTTAAAAGAACATATATGTTTAACATGCTAAATAATTTATTTCAATGTAAGGAGAAATGTATCAGAATAAGATGATAGGATAACTCAAGTTTGGATTCACTTTTTATATATATTCAATTAGGTTTCAACTTCTCTTCCATCTGTGTAGTTAAATTATCCTATCCAAATTTCAAAGGCAATTCCGAAAGTTTAGTATGTGTTTTTTCAGAATATTCTGTTGCAAATATGTGGAATATTAATATGCAGTGACACAGAAGAAAAAATGAGAAAATAGTTCTCCTCTCAATTTTCAAATCTCCAGCATACACCTGACCTTGCATATATTACAAGATTATAATGTCAAGAAAAACTAAAAATTCAAGAGACCTATTCCATGAAGATTGCAGCATTCCTTTATTGACCATAGGATGAAATGTACATTTGACTCCGATTACAGGAAAATGCCAAGTCCTTTATCGTCAATATATCACAGGTTAATATGTGGGGAATTCTGGTTAGATTACTTGCCATACACAAGGGAAATTAGGCCAGATTAAATTAACTTTACTCACAACTGATGCAGTGATTTGTCAGCATTGTAAATCTTACGTCTCTGATAATTTTCTAATTTGGATGAGGAGATTGTCTTCTTTACCAAATTATGTGGGCTACAGTTTGAATTGTTCTTTGGAACAATCTGCTGAATCAGCCTCACAGCGTCATTCATTCTGTTTCCATGTTGGTGGTTCAAATAAAAACAAGATATCATTTTAACATGTAAACCTTGGCATGTGGTTTCAGCTGCACATGGCCTTATAATGAATTCAGTAACAATCAATGTCCTACATCATGTGGGTAACACTGAACTGCAAAAAAGTGCTTCCTCACAACTCAGAATTGATGTTCAGGGACTCCAAGAGCAGTTAAAGGGAAAAGCCAGATGTACTGAGCTTTCCTTCTTTAGGAAATTCACAAAGTGCTAGAAAATCACTTTTCTTTACAAAACTATCAAGATTTGAGAGCATGATTCATTCTGTTTATAATCCTGCTTTGTTTTTTAAGAAATGTGCACAAGCATCTAATAAATGCATTGCTTTTCTTCTGTTGCTGCTGTTGCAGATGCTTTATTTGAGAAGCTCATATACACTTGATACAAGCAGACTCACACTCAATTAATCACGTTCCAATATTTTCTTCCATTCTCTCAATTTCTTCTTCCCTTAAATAGTTGTTCAATATTTATATATGTTACAATATGTACTATGTAAGGGTATGTACTATGTAAGGGTATGTACTATGCTGGGTAGGGGCAGCAGTGGGTCGGAGGCTCCGGGAGTTAACTCTCCAGTGGCAGGCACAGACCCTGAACATCCTTGGTACTCATCTCCCCACCCCTCCAACCCCCCCCCCGGGCGATTCCAGCCTCTGGGGACACAAGGCAAGTGCGTTAAAACTGCCAAAGCTGTCTTGGAGTTGACGCACAGTGGTCCTGTGCGCTGAGGAGAAAGGCAGAAGGCACACTGAATACTCCCCCGTGCCTTGCAGACTGGCACACAGCTAGGCGGTACTGACCCACAGGAACCCACACCTCTGGACTGTGCGGACCCGGGTGTGCCTCTGGGCTGGGCAGTCCTGTACAAGCGCTGGGGCGGGCGGTCCCCTGCACTCGGGTGGGCGGTCCCGTGCTGCTGGGGTGGGCGGACCTGCGCAGGAGGCGCTTCTAGAGAGCATCTGGAACAACCCACGCCCTACAGTCCTGTGCTTGGAAAACACACCAGGAGGGCACTGCGGACCCGCGTGCAGGAGGCGTTCCCAGAGAGCGCCTGGAACCTCCACGCCCTGCAGTCCCTGACACTGGGGACACACTGAGAAAGCACCTAGAATCCTCTGTGCCCTGTGTTCCTGCGCAAAGGGGGCGCACACAGAGTGCCTTCATTCCCCCACGTCCTGTGGTCTCATACGTGTAGGGGACAAGCTGAGTGTGCGCTTTGAATCTGCTGGGCCTTGGAAGTGGCGCCCTGTGGTCCAGTGTACTGGAGACGCACCAAAAGTGCCTTGAAAATTCCCGCACCCTGCTACTCCACACCTGCACGCTCGGATCTCTACAGGATAGCGCTTGGAGACCCCTCAGCAAGCTGGTGCCTGGGTCTCTCAAAAAAAACACTAGACTAGGGTGAGAATCCAGCAACACCTTGGGCCACAAATATGGGAAGAAATAAGAGAGTTAGTGACGTAGACACAGCTTGCTCCGCCCCAAAAAGCCACCATAAAGCCTGGTCAATCGCAGAGATTAGAGATGAAGAAATTGAAGACGTCACTGATAAGGAGTTCAGAAAAATAATTATAAAACTCTTCAGAGACAATGAAAAGCGATGGGACGAGCTCAAAGATTTTAAAAACCACATAACCACAGAAACAATATCGCTCAAAAACGAGATCCTAGACTTGAAGAACAAAGTTGAGAGCTTAGCCAACAGAATTACAGCAGCAGAAAACAGGATATCCGACTTGGAAGATTCCCAGAATGAAAACAGGCAGATTATTAACCAACTAGAGTCACAACTACACAAGGCAACCAAGACGATCCAAGAGATGAACGACAACATCAAGAAGTCAAATATCAGAATCATGGGGCTCCCAGAAGGAGTGGAAAGAGAGACAGGCATACAACCAGTACTTGAGGAAATTATGCAGAAGAACTTCCAAAATACCTGGAACATGAACCCAATCCAAATTCAGGAAGGCCAGAGGACTCCCCACAGGGTGGACCCAAAACGATCCTCCCCAAGACACGTGGTAATCAAGCTACCCTCCAATGAATACAAAGAAAGAATCCTAAGGTTAGCACGAACCAAAGAGAAGCTTACATTTAGGGGCAGGACCATCAGAATCACTGCCGACTTCTCAGAACAGACGCTCCAGGCAAGAAGAGAGTGGAACAAAATCTTTCAAGTACTGAAAGAGAACAACTGTCAACCAAGAATACTCTACCCAGCAAAGATTTCATTTGTATACGAGAATGAAACTAGATACTTCCACAGCAAAGAGAAATTAGAAGAATATGCCAACACAAAACCAACTCTACAAAATCTCCTTAGAAATGCGCTACTCCCAGAGAAAAAGGAAGCAAGCCATAAGCAAGGATGGCAATCAGGGAGATCTCAATAAAGTCCATCCACAGAAACGACAATCAATTACCAACAACCTCAAAAACACAGGTATATGTCACGGCAAAATTATAATTTCTCAATATTAACCCTCAACACAAATGGCTTAAATTCATCACTCAAAAGGCACCGATTAGCAGACTGGGTTAAAAATCAGGACCCAACTATATGCTGCTTGCAAGAAACACATCTAACCAGAAGGAACTTCAGGAAACTTAAAGTGAAAGGGTGGAAACAAATATTCCATGCCAATGGACGAGAAAAAAAGGCTGGTGTGGCAGTCCTATTCTCAGATGATACGGACTTCAAAGTAACAAATGTCAAAAAGGATAGGGAAGGGCGCTACATCTTCTTGAAAGGGAGGATCCAACAAGAACCAATCGCCATTCTTAACATTTATGCTCCTAGCCCGGATGCACCCAGCTACGTGAAACAACTACTTTTGGACTTAAAGGGAGACATAGATGAACATACGATAATTCTGGGAGACCTGAACACCCCACTAACACCAATAGATAGATCAACGCAGCAAAAGCTCAACAGAGAAGCCACAGATCTCACACACACAATAGAACAACCGGACCTAGTAGACGTCTATAGAATATTTCATCCTAAGGCCACAGACTACACCTTCTTCTCAGCAGTGCATGGCACCTTCTCCAGGATAGACCACATAATAGGACACAAAGCAAGTTTAACTAATTACAAAAATATCAGAATCGTACCATGTACCTTCTCAGACCATCACGGAGTGAAACTGGAAATCAACAACTCAAAATGTCCCAGGAAACATGTAAACTCCTGGAGGCTGAACAATATGCTATTAAACGAACAATGGGTTAGAGAAGAAATTAAAGACGAGATCAAAAAATTTATGGAAATCAACGAAAACCCAGATACAAAAGTCCAACACTTATGGGACACCTCCAAAGCAGTGTTGCGTGGTAAGTTTATTGCAATAAGCGCGCACGTCAAAGCCCAAGAAAGGCAACAAATGCAAGAATTAAGGACACACCTCCAGGAACTGGAAAAGCAACAGCAGAAAGACCCCACAAGCAAGAGGAAACAAGAAATTATCAAAACAAGACAAGAACTAAATCAGAAAGAAATTAAAAAAACCATTCAGAAAATAAATGAATCAAAAAGCTGGTTCCTTGAGAGGTTAAACAAAATAGATACCCCATTGGCCCGATTGACAAAGAAAAAACAAGACAAAGCAAGAATTAGCAGTATCAAAGATGAAAAAGGCAACATAACAACAGACGCTACTACCATTAAGGAAATAATTAGAAATTATTACAAAGAACTATATGCCAACAAATTCGATAACCACTTGGAAAGGGAAAGATTCCTAGACTCCCACCACTTACCAAAACTCACCCCAGAAGCAACAGAAGACCTGAATAAACCCATTACTGAATCAGAGATAGAATCAGTGATTAAAGAGCTCCCAACAAAGAAAAGCCCAGGCCCAGATGGTTTTACCACAGAATTCTACAAAACATTCCAACCAGAGCTAACCACAATCCTTTACAAGCTCTTCAAAACAATAGAAAAGGAAGCAACTCTTCCAAACTCATTCTATGAAGCCAATATCACCTTAATCCCCAAACTGAATAGAGAATTAACAGAGAAGGAAAACTACAGACCGATCTCCCTGATGAACGTTGACGCTAAGATTCTCAACAAAATCCTAGCCAATAGAATACAAAAAAACATCAGACAGATCATCCACCCAGACCAAGTAGGTTTCATCCAGGGAATGCAGGGATGGTTCAACATAAGAAAATCCATAAATGTGATACATCACATCCAAAAACTGAAAAACAAAAACCATATAATAGTATCAATAGATGCAGAAAAAGCCTTCGACAAAATTCAACACCCCTTCATGTTAAAAACCCTAACCAGGGTGGGGATAGAATGAACAATCCACAACATAATCAAAGCAATATATGAAAAACCCAATGCCAGCAACATACTGAATGGAGAAAAACTGGATCCCTTCCCACTGAGATCTGGAACAAGACCAGGCTGCCCACTATCACCACTGCTATTCAATATAGTCCTAGAGGTACTTGCAGAAGCCATAAGACAAGACAAAGAAATCAAAGGAATCCAAACTGGAAATGAAGAAGTCAAGCTTTCACTATTCGCAGACGACATGATTCTCTACATAGAAGAACCAAAAAACTCAATACAAATACTCCTAGAACTCATACGAGAATTTGGCAGAGTGGCAGGATACAAGATAAATGAACAAAAATCAATAGCCATGGTGTATGCAAATGGCCGCAAGATGGAAGAAGATCTAACCAACAAGCTACCATTCAAAATAACAGAGAAAAGCATGAAATATCTGGGAATAAATTTAACCAAAAGCGTAGATGACCTTTATGAAGAAAATTACAAAACACTCAAAAATCAAATAGAACAAGACCTCGAAAGATGGAACAACATCCCATGCTCCTGGATAGGCAAAATTAATATCATCAAAATGTCTATACTACCAAAAGCAATATATACATTCAATGCAATCCCAATCAAATTACCCACAGCATTCTTAGTCGAACTGGAAAAAATGATACACAGATTCATCTGGAAACACAAAAAACCACGAATAGCCAGAACCACTCTGAAGAACAGGCACTTAACAGGGGGAATCACAGTACCGGATCTATGGACATACTATAGGGCAGTGGTCATCAAAACAGCCTGGTACTGGCACAAAGATAGAGAGGAAGATCAGTGGAGCAGAATAGAAACAACAGATGGAAACCCACACAGATACAGTCAATTAATCTTCGACAAAAAGACAGACAACAACCCAAGCAAATGGAAAGGTCTGTTCAATAAATGCTGTTGGGACAACTGGTTAATAGCCTGCAGAAACAAAAAGATAGACCCACATCTCTCACCATACACCAAGATCGAATCTAAATGGATAAAAGACCCAAACCTACATCCAGAAACCTTCAAACTTTTGGAAGAAAATGTTGGAAACACACTGCAACACTTAGGGGTAGGCCCTCACTTCCTAAAATAGACTCCAAATGAGTAGAAATCGAGACCAAAATAAACAATTGGGACCTCATCAAACTAAAAAGCTTCTGTACAGCTAGAGAAACAATCAATAAAGTAAAAAGGCAACCCACAGAATGGGAGAAGATCTTCGCACACGACATAGGTGATAGAGGGCTAATCTCCAGAATATACAAAGAGCTACAGAGAAACCAAAACACCAGAACAAACAAACTGCTCAAGAAATGGGCACGGGAAATGGGCAAACACTTCACAAAAGAACAAACCCAAATGGCAAACAAGCATATGAAAAAATGCTCAAGTTCCCTGGCAATAAGGGAAATCCAAATGAAGACAACAATGAGGTACCACCTAACTCCAGTAAGGATGGCACACATACATAATACCACCAACACTTGCTGGCGAGGATGTGGGGAAAAGGGAACCCTTCTCCACTGCTGTTGGGAGTGCAGACTTGTACAGCCTCTATGGGAATCAGTTTGGCGAATACTCAAACAACTGAAAATCAACATACCATATGATCCAGCAATAGCACTCCTTGGGATATATCCAAAACATCTTCTACTCCAGAAACCAACATGCACGCCTATGTTCATAGCAGCACAATCTACGATCGCAAAAACCTGGAAGCAGCCAAAATGCCCATCAGTGGAAGACTGGCTAAGAAAGCTATGGTTCATCTACTCCATGGAATACTACTCAGCTATTAAAAAAAACGAAATGCAATTCTTTGTGGACAAATGGGCCCGACTGGAATCCATCATGCTAAGAGAAATGAACCAATCCCAAAAGGTTAAATACCACATGTTTGCCTTAATCTGAGATGAAAAGAGAACAACTTGGAAAATAGTACCTGTATATTGTAATATTAGTGCAATCTCTAACAACCTGTATCCAATGCAATAAGATAAGGCGATATAATCTATAAAACAACAATTAATGTCAGAATACTTAAGATCTACATCGAAAATCTGTAAAACCTACTATACCCTCAATACACTATGTTAACCTGTAATGGGGGGGAGTGCAGGGAAATCTTTCAGGACCATAAAAAGAGTGAGAAAAAAGTACAATATAGCCTATCAAGATCAAATCTGGTAATTCATAGATAACAGACTCAAAGCGGCACTAAACAACACTAAAACTACTATACCAATGCATGAGGGGGGAATCGGGTGCGATCCTGACAACCTCTTAACAGGAGGTCATGTGCGTGGAGTAGGGGAGCACTCCAGAGTGGAGCAGGTGGTAAGGAGGAAGCTTGGATCCCAACCATGAAGACTCCCAGACCTTCACCACAAACTATTAATACGAGCAACAAGGACTATATCCCAACTGCCAAGGAGGCCACAGGGAATTGGATGCCCTCGGAGGCCGAGTACTCTGAGGTCACCCACCCCCAACCGGAGCTTCCACAGGGGATGGAAGAAGTCCAAACACTACCGTGCAGAAACCAACGTCATCGGAAAGACAACCAGAAGCCCTGAGTGGTCTGCAGAAACAGAAGAACAATAAACGTCCTTCGGGACCAGGGAGGAGAGCTTTCTCTGGTCCGAGCCTGGCTCCACCTCTGGACCCCCCTCCCTCGCAATGACCATCGGGATCGCTTCGAAAACCCCTCACAGCAAACAATCATACAAACTAAAAAAAAAAAAAAAAAAAAAAAAACCCTAAACTAAATAAACAACAGAAAGTAGAACTTGAAATCGGACAGGAAAGAGCTGGCATGGATTGGCTCATGCCTCGCTGGGTGGGTCACAAAGATTAGTTTTACTCCTCACCATGGTGTTGAGGATTTTCCTGCACCCCCCCCCCACCAAAAAAAATGTTCTGCACCTAAAATGTTGACATATATCTTGTTAGAGTTACAAGCCAGTCTGGATTATCCTAAAATCTGCCAAGATCAGCAAAATTTTACTTCAACACAACAACTGGCTAAATACTAAGATGAAATGGACACGAAACAGCTGAATGGTGCCTTATGGCCATTTTAAGGTATAGAGCAGCCGGTCCTGTATATGAACTAAATTGAAATGTCAATGAGCTAATCATAGGTTGTGGCTAGGACTTGTTTTCCTTTTTTTTTTTTTTTTAATTTATTTTTTTTCTTTTTAATACACTGGTTACTCAAAACCATGTCAATTCCATAACATTGCAAATTGCTGTTGATGTTATATTGGGACTCTTAATTGACTGTGATGATATTCTGCCAGCTCAAACTTCAGACCAGAAATGGTCTCCCCAAGAAACTGTTCAACCCATCTGGACAATAAGTAGCTGGACTCTATGCTTGGTATATGTTTGCAATGAAAGAATCTTGATTGAATTTGAACTGTAATACTGCATCAAGGTGGAGGAATCCACCAGGGGGGAGGGGAGGGGGAGGGAGGGGAGGATACCCAGAGCCTATGAAACTGTCACATAATGCAAAATAATTAACAATAAAAAAAATACATATACCTTTAATATATATACATATATACACATATAATGGATATGTGTAATGTATATGCATAATGTATGTATAATATATGTATATATGTATGTTATATGTATATGTATATATGTATATATGTATGTGATGTGTGTATAATATATACATATAACGTATATGTATGATGTATATGTGTGTGTATATATATATATATATATATAATTAAAAATATATAACTCATATGGACCAGTAGGAGATAGTGTTACTTTGGTGTGCCCTGGTTTATTCAGGAGAAACCACCTCTTTGAGATCAGCAGGGATTGTAGTGGCTGTGGTGCACACCTAGTTCTACAAGAGCACTGCTAGATGATTGTATTATAAGGATAATGCATGTTCCTCACTGACTTTGAGCCCAGTTTCTTGGGCACAAACTACGAAGGCAGGCCATTCATAACTGGCGCTGGGAACACCACTCCTCACCCTGCAGGTGGGGCAGATTCGCAGAAACAAGAGAATTCCCAACATTTTGTGACTGTTGGAGTCTTCTATGCAAAGACTATGGGAATGCTGTGACTGCATGATAGTGTATGGTGTAAAGCTGGGTCTTTGGGCATTCAACATGTCTGACATCAAGGCTAAAAGATCTCTATGTATCCAAGGTAAATCATTGCAGGGCTCTGCACTTACAGGCCTACACTGAGGTTCTGTGTGCTGCAAGTGCTGACAGTTGTAGCCACTATGGGCTAATCATGGCTGTTGCTCTTCTGGAAAGAGAGGATGTGATACTGTGATTATGCCTTGATAATTCCCTCGATCGATACACCCCCAGATCTTCACTGAAGAAGTCACGCAACCAAGTCACAGAGAGTAGTTCAAAGATAAAAGCCATCAGAGGAAAAACCAAAAAGTACTTCTAGCTATGCCTAAAAATAAATACAGAAACACAAGAAACAAAAACACAGAAGTGAGTAAGACTCCCTAAAAGGAACACAGCGATTCTTCAAAACTAGAATATGAAAAGAGACATGAAATGCCTGATAGGGTCCCATTCACAAAGCTGAGAGAACTCTGTAAGTACCTCGAAAAAAACTTAACCATGGAATTAAGGGATCTTTACAAAGCAAATTTGACAAACTAGGCACTGACATTCCATTTAACCTCAGAGTTTGTTAGACTTTAATCTAATGTTTCATGCTTTGCTAAGATTTTCCTATATATTATCACCCTAGACAGAAGATCATCTCGACAACAAAGGATCCTAAGGTGTTATTCAAGTATAGTATAAGATGATCTGATAGAAAGCCACAGCATGCTTTCATATCTTTCTGAAATATTTGCCATAGAGTTTAGCTTATTGCCTGTGAGAAATCTGAGTGGAGAACATCTTACATTTCTCAGACTCATTCAACTATGTCATGAATCAGAGTAACTAGCAGAATTGAACTTACTCAAAACACACTTACAAGTCATTCCACTTTACAAGAAACCTAATTTTTTCAGATTTATCCCCCTATTTGTATGTCTGAGTAACAGAGCAAAAACCTGTTGGCTCTAAATTTCTTAGTCTTCAAACTAAACCAAAACATGGGTCCTCAAGATCCTGCATACTGCTACACACTCCTAGGGATGAAGCGAGAATCTAACACACGGCAGCCTCTCAAGAAAGCAGACAATTCTGGAGGGATAAATGACTCTATTAAATAAAAATTAACATATAAGGAAGTAGGGGGGATAAAAAGTAAAATAAAAAAGGTGAAATATTCTGTAAGTTGTTGGCCTGATCCTCACTGACAGGGTATCCAAAATGAGATTGAAATAAAGTAAAGCAGAATTAACATGAATAATTGTCAGATGAATGTTGTAATCCTGGATTCAGAATTTTTCTTCAGAAAATCACTATGTTAGGAAAACAGTGGATCATTTTAAATGATATGTTATATGAATACATATAACAGAAGCACAGAAATGTTGCAATTTAAAATACTGCATAAATTACATGTACTTATGGTTTTGCCAGGAAAAAAATCTCAATAAAAATTAAATGTTTAAAGTATAAAATATAAATATATAATTAAAAATACATAGATATACTATACAAGATATAACATGTATTATAATATATTATTTATAATGGTTCCTTTTAAGGCATTGTTCGTATTAAATTGTCAGGATATACTTAAATAGCAGAGTAAAGAACTTAATGACTATTTTGGAAGGACAACACTATTGTGATGATAGAGGCGAAAACAGGCTGTGGAGTACAGGTAAGAGGGAAGGTAAATGCTAGAGCCTATGGAACTGCATCACAAAAAAAGATTAAA
The DNA here is from genome assembly GCF_030435755.1 of Ochotona princeps. Taxonomy (NCBI): domain Eukaryota; kingdom Metazoa; phylum Chordata; class Mammalia; order Lagomorpha; family Ochotonidae; genus Ochotona; species Ochotona princeps. The sequence continues at coordinate 11,894,881 of NC_080866.1, forward strand.
CTGCATTTTTTAAAATTTGTGTATGAAAACAAATCTATCAGGTTGCTTCTCCCAGGAGTGGATATGGTACTGCAATGTGACTATTGGGCTGCCTCTAAACATACGCAAATCACCAGGGACAAACGTGTGTAAAGATGACCACAGTTGGCCCCACTTTGAGAGATGGGAGATCTACTCTGTGTGTTCCTCCAAAGGAAAACCAGAGATGTGCATCTGCAGTCAACCCTGCAGTTGTTCTGTGACCCGCTCAATGCAGACCTGTTCTCCCTGGAGCTGAGCTTCTGTGTGGCACTATTTCACTCTCAAAATATGTGCAACATCCACAGCTACGATAAGCCAAAGGCTGGAATCAGGATTCCATTTACATTTCTCAGGCAGGTGACAGACATCTAGACTCAGGAGCCACCACCTGCTGCCTCCCAGTTTATGTGTTAATAGATATGTTGAAGCAGGATCAGAGAGAAACTACTATCCCTTCACACAAGGACATCCTCCATTCCAGTCCAAGTGCATGTCCTCTCTTGTTAATAATTGGTTGTAGGATGTTAATGCACGGTATTACTCTATCCATTATGCTCCACTTGGCATGACTCAACATTGTGTGGGACTATGACAAAGCATCTATAGAAAATGTGAGATGACATATGTATCTCCAGGGCCAGGTCTGGCATCGGTAAAGCATCACCCAGAATCCTAGAATTTCATTTGGGACATGATTGGAGTCTTGGTGCTCCTCTTCTGATCAAGCTTCCTGCTAATGTGACAGAATAGTGGAAGATAGCCAATGTGCTCTGGCACCTACACACCTGCAGGGAACATCATAATGGCCTACTCCTGGCTTTTGTAGCAATTTCGGGCTGAATCAGCAGATGAGAGACCTATTTTCCTCTATCCTACCCCAGACTGTCTATTCCTTCCCACTCTCCCTTTCTCCTTACCTACCTTATTCTTCCTCCTCCCTTTCCAGTCCCTACGTTACTCCTTCTAATAAAAATAAACGGCTTTAAATAATACACAGATTCAAAAATATATGGCAGCATAAAATAAAAAGCTTTCAGCTCCATTCCCAATGACATTATTTTTCTATACTCTTACACAGATATGCCATAATTGGTGCACCTGCTCACCCACTGGCAAACCCTAGAAGAGTGTCCTTCTTTTTGTTGCAATGGATAGGGCTTTTATATGGATATGCATGCACATGGTTGAGTATAGCAAGCAACTTAGCAAGCACTGTATAACACAATTTAGCAAGTTCTCAGAAAAGAGTGATCTCATCACCCACAAACATTGTAATCATCTTAGTTTGAGCACAAAGCATGGTATTTATACACACAGAAAACTGCATGAGAATGTGTTTCTCAGGAAGTAAGCATTCTCACAAAGCAAGAAGGTACTGTATTGGGCTAGACCTGATTTGGTAATTACGTAGATTAAAGACAGCTGGAAAACAAATATATATATACATATATATATATATATATATATATATATATATATATATATATATATCTTTTTAAAAGATATTTTCATTGGAAAGTCAGATATACAGAGAGACGCAGAGACAGGGGAGAAGATCATCGGTTCACTGATTCACTCCCTAAGCAGCTGCAATGTCTGGAGCTAAAGCAACCCGAAGCAAGCAGACAGGAGCTTCTTCCAGGTCTCCCCTATATATGAAGGGTCCCACATCTTTCAAATGCCTTACCATGCTACAAGCAGGGAGCTGGGTGAGAAGCAGGGCCACTAGGATTAGAAATGGTGCCCAAATGGACTCCCAGTGTAGGTCAGAGATGAATTTCTGGTGATTCCCAGCAATAGTAAGCATAAATATTAAGGCAAGAAAAAAAAAAAAAAAAACAGGAAAATTAAACCTAATGTTCTTGTAAGGCCCCATGATACTTGGAAAAGGGGAGGGAGAACAGAGAAATCTACATCAACCTAGAAGGTGTGAGGCAGACGGGAAATATAACCTATCAGGATCATAACTGGTAACTCATAGAAATAGATTCGAATTAGCATTAGACAATAGTAAATATACAAAGGCATATGTGGGAATCAGGAGTAATCCTAACAACCTCTTAACAGGAGGGCATATGCATAGAGCAGGGGGGACCTCAGAATGGTCAGGCGGACAGGAGGAGGCTTTTATACCAATCCTTAATACTCCCAGATACTCACCAAGGACTACCAGTACCAAGGAGCACCGAGGACTACATCCCTACTGCCAAGGAGACCATGAGGAAATGGAGTGCCTTCAGAGACCAAGAACTCTGAGGTCAACCACCCCCACTTGGATCTACCACATGGGATGGAAGAAGCCCAAGTCCTGCCTTGCAGGATCCAAGGTCATCGGAACAACAACCAGGAACCCTGAGTGGTCCGCAGACACAGAAGAACAGTAAACTTTCTTCGGGACGAGGGAGAGGAGCTTTCTCTGGTCCTTGCCTGCTTCCAACTTTGGGTCCCCACCCTCTCTCGTAATAACCATCAGGAGGGCTCCAGAAACCACTCAAAACAAACACACAAACAAACCAACAAACCAAACTAGAATAGATAGACAGAGAACAACAAGGAAAGCTTAGAAACAGACAGGAAATGGTTAGCATGGATGCACTTATAACTCACTGTGTGGGACACAAAGTTTAGTTACTCCTCACTAGGGTATGGGACATTTCTCTGCACACCCCTGCTAAACATGCTCACCTAAACTGTTGAAATATATCCAGTTAGAATTATAGAGTTAGACCACCTGAAAAACAGCCAGGTTCAGCGAAAACATGCTTCAATGCTATAAACTGCTAAAGACTAAAATGAAAATAGGCATGAGACAGCTGAATAGCCATCTAAGCCATTTTAAGGTGTGTAGAACACGGTTGAATGTAAACCAAAATTGAAATGTCTATGAAGAAGTCACAGGATGTGGTTGAGAACCTGCATTTTCCTATTAACATATTGATTAACCAATACCATGTCAATTAATGCCATAATGTTGTAAATGATTGGAAATATTATGTTGTGGCTTTTAATTGATTGTGATGATACCCTGCTGGCTCTACCTTCAGACCAGAGATGGTCTCACCAAGAAACCATTGAACTTACCAGGACAATAAGATGCTGCAATTTATGATTGGTCAAAACTTCCAATGAAAGAATCTCAATTGAATTTGAACTATGGAAATGCAACAAGGTGGAGCAATCCACCGTGGGGGGGAGGGTGTGGGGAGGGGCAGGGAAAAATCCCAGTGCATAAAAAAAAATGTATCACATAATGCAATGTAATTAATTTAAAAAAAAAGAAAATGAAATAAAAATATGTTTTTTAAAAAATTAGCATTTGTTATATTTCTCTATGCTCATTGTGACATTTAATACATCTCTTGAATTTACTTGTTCTCTTCCGCTGAACACTTTTGTGGTTATTCAAGGCAAAGACATTCAAATTTGTATCTTTCTCTAAGTTGACATTATTTTTTTCTGTCACTAATACTTTATCTTCCCCTTCAGCTATAGCCTCAAGTATTAAATATATGTATTTCCTGTTTTGATTCTGTACTGTAAAGTTCTCCCTTATTCTGCTTCACTGTTTTCTCATTTTTCTCCTAGCAATACAATTTCCTTTCTTTATCATTTTCATTTTTAATGAATTGATTCATCAGGGTTAGCAAAGGTACACATTCACTACAACACAGACCTGGCAATTTGATATTAACAACAGAAAATAGACTCTACAACTCACAGGTACAATCATAATGCTATAACTAATGGCTTAGGACTTGAGAATGAGACCAATACCACTGCCAGAGCAATACAAGTGAGAGCTATCACCGCACACTCCTAGGAAGTAACACATGCACAGTCTCCAGAATTCAAGGAAACAAGATACATCTAATCCCAAGGTTCAAAGGGAAAGCCCCTAACTCAGAGCCCTGCCGCCAATAAAATAATTAACACATTGCCCGTAGCCTTTCAGAAAGCAGTACACATGGAGAGGTGCTGAACACCAAAGAATATGCATTAGTTCAGATACTGACATTTCAGAAAATAGCACACATATACACCCTGAACTCCCAGGAACCATCACACACATAGACACTGGCACACCCAGAAACAGCCCACATGTGTTTCAGCATACCCAGGACACAATACACAACATGGATTTTGACTTTTCAGGACACAGTTGCTTCTGCCTGGAGTTGAGCTATTGAAAACAAGTCTGGCTTTGGTTCCAGAAAGGCCCAGCATAAATGCAGCATCCTGAAGTTGAAGCTTGACTTGAGCTTGACTCTTGGAGGTCTTACTATTCCCTGAGTAGGACACAGATGTGCTGTGCATAGGGCCAGGACTTGGGTGCGAGTAAACTCAGCTCCACCCAAACCAACAGGACCCAAGGCTGAGGTAACCATGACTGATAGTCGTGGCTCCTTCCTCTGCCGTGCACCATCAGTTCCTAGATTGCCAACCAGCACTATTGCTTTCATCATAGCATCATCAGAAAGTAGTACCATACAGAATATTCACACTTCATACTGGCATTTTCTGTAATCCCAGACGTGTCACAGGAGGGGACAACAATGGTTAACAGCACTTGGGAGAGCAGGAATAATAGACCAGAGCCCAGGCCGTGACATTGTAGTGTGACCCCTTTCTCCTTAGCCTGTGCCACAGGCCCCTTCACCCTGAGCACCTACCAATCTCCTCAGGGTGATAGAGTATGGGTCCTTTGCAGTTGAGAGACCATGTCCACTAGCCTGAGAGAGCCCTTTGCCCTCAAGCCTGGTGTGCTGCAATAACCCCCACCCAGCATGTCACCAATCACAGAGTTGTCCTTTGAATAAAGTCCAGGCCACTCCTAAACTGCCCAACTTGAGAGATCCCAAGCCTCATTCACACAAATGCTTAGCCTCAAATAATGCATACACTTACCCAGGCTTCAGTAACCTCAAAGTACCAAAGGCACATACTCTTCAGTCAGGCTCATAAGCTTCCCATCTTAGACTCCAACCCTGTTTCACCTGAGACCGCAAACTTTATCCACCTTTGGGGAAGCCCATCATTCTCAGTACAAACCTGAAGATCTGCAAGTTGACATGCTTGGCCCCCTCCTCACCCCCAAGGAGCCCTGAATTCCAGTATTTCATTAACTGCCTGTCTGCCCCACATTCTGGTTTCCATGACGATGCACCTCTCTTTGTTGAGACAGCAGATGTCTAGAGCTGTAGGAATTCAGTGAGAGCAGAGCCTGCCTGTTGATCACTATCCTGCTGGTGCCACAGCCCATGGCTGGGTTCCTGGTTTTCAGACCTAGCTCAGAGCAAGCCCCTGCATCTTCCTTCTCTCAGAATTCTTGCTTGATGACAGACTCAGAGGAGTTGGAGTGGGATACCAGAATCACATGTGTCAAGATTCCTGCCAAAGCAAGCTTGGACACACCCAGCTTCAGCACTGGGAAATCTGGAGGTGAGAGCCTCGGGCACATTGCTGTGTTAGTGAGGTTGGCACAGGAGGTTCAGGACAGATGTTTAGCATTGGCAGAATAGACAACTGTATCGAGACCAGAGGACATGGCTGATACTTTGTTCTTCTGTAGCCACTGTGATTACACAGCAACCTCTCATGTCTTCTAACATTCCAAGATGCCTTCAAAAATGTTTCCATGTAGTTCTCCAAGGAATAGTGTGCAAAGATTGGCAAGTCAGAGCAGACCTACTTTCAAAAATGAAGTGGAAATATAGCATGCAAGTCACACAGACCTATGCAGCATCAGCCCATTGTGCCTGTGTGTTTCCCCTCCCCTTGTCCCACCTGTTCAGGGATGAATATGGACAACGATGTTTGTGTTCTGACTATGCAGACCTCTCACCTGTACTCAATACTCCCAGTCCATCCTGGGAGTGCTATGAATCGCTTTGCCTAGCACTTCTTCTTCTAGGTGTATTGCCTAAAGGGAAGATTTTGCTTTAATCTAACTCTGAGAGCCCCCTCAACTGGCTTTCTTATGAGTGCTGGCACTCACAGCCCCTGGACAACACTGATGCTTTTGAGAATAGAGGCCTATAAAGAAAGTGAGGGCCAGGAGAAATAAGCAGCAACTGAAACCACTTTTTGGATCAAACTCAGCAATATTTGATTAACACCATTTACTATCTTGAAAACAGTGCCCATCAGAGGCTGCTGACTTATATAACATCCTAGAACAGTAACTATGCTATTAATCAGACAAAAAGTGGAAAATGTATGAACAGTTGACACTTAGCATGAACTAACTAATTCAAGACGGAAGTACAACCAAGCTTGTACATAAGTGGTTTGTGTATGTTGTTCAAAGTCAGAGACAGGGAGCGAAAAAGAGACAGAGAGATCTACCCATTTATTCACTCCCTAGTCTGTGCAGATGAACCTGGTCAACATTAGAGACTGGAAGCTTTCATTTGGGTAGAAGAATCCCAAGTATTAGGGCCATTACTTCCTGCTTCCCCAATTGCACCACCAGGTGATGAAGTGAAAATGACAGGTGAAACTGAAACCAGTGCTCAAGAATGGGGTTGCTCATGTTGTAGACTACTCAAACTGCCACCCAACAATTCATTGGAAGTGTTGACTTTCTTTCTTTCTGATGACTATGCTATTTTTTTTATTAAGTCTCACAGGTTGTTAATGGAATTTTCAGGGTTTTCCATGTGTAAGCTCATGCCAAATGCAAACGTAGAAAACATGTTGCTTCATTTCCAAATTGGAGAAACTATTTCCTCACCTCATTGTTCTGTCTAGGAAAAGTTTCAGATCAAATAATAGTAGCAAGTATGTAGAAACCATTCCTTGTTTCTGATCTTAGAGAAATTATTTTCAATTTCTAAAAACTAACTATGCAATTAATTACAGATTTTTCCGTATGATTTTTATTTTCTTTTCAAGGAAATTTTTTTCTGTTCCTAAATTGTTCATCAGTTACATTCTGAAAATCAAATTACTTTATTTAATTGAACACAATAGACATAAGTCAGAGTGGAGGTGGAAATGAAGGATTTCTTTTGTTTTTTGGGTCTGTTTTAAAGATAAAAATCTTCAACACATACACATACATCTTAGTGATAGTTAAAAGATATTTTCATGTCACATCTGGATCACAGGTAGAATCCCTACTCTCTGATCCAAAGTGCTTTTCTGGTAAGAGTTTGCAAAGTTTTGAAATATTTATCAATGCTTTCTTGTCACCTTCTAGTCAAACCTCATCGCATGACCTGCAAAAAGAAACACACCAGACAGCAGAAGGTGAGTAGCTCTTAAAACCCTTTCACTAAAAGAAAATAATAATAAATCGATAAATAATGATCCTCTTAAGTCCCTCACAGGTAAGAGAAGAAAGGACACCGTATACTATTAACTGTCTTCTTCCTCTCATAATCTTTCGTAATAGCTAACACGATCAGGAACCTTAAACAAGACTTCTTGTGTCGCTACTTCTTGTGTTGTTTTCACGGTATTTCAGACTTTGTAAGGTTTATCATCAACACACACAGTTAAACCTTCCAACAACCCTATGAATCAGTTACTGAAATACACTCCTTTAAATGTTGAGGAATGTGAGGTATTGTACTGTTAAGTGTTTGAGATAAGAGTGGGTGTCCACACCTTCATAGGGACTTTATTTAGAGCAGAGAAAGTCTGCAAGGGCCTAGTGGCTAAATCCTCACCTTGCACACTCCGAGGTCCCATGTGGAAGCCAGTTCATTTCCCAGCTGTTCCACTTCCCATCCAGTTCCCTGCTGATGGCCTGGTAAAGCAGTGTAGGATGGCCCAAAGCCTTACGACCATGGCACCACGTGGGAGACCTGGAGGAGGCTCCTGGTTCTGGGCTTCAGATCAGCTTGGCTCTGGCTGTAGCCATCACTTGGGAATGATCCAGTGGACTGATAATAGTTGTCTCTCTTTCCCTCTGGAAATGTTCCTTACGAATTAACATGAAATCTTACTGGAGAGAGAGAGAGAGAACCTCCAAGCCTGAAGACTCCAGGCTTTAATGCTGAGAATGTATCAAACAGGCAGTAACTTAAACTTCATTAAACAGAATTGTATCTTGAACTCATGTCCTCATTCTTGTAGGATAAAACAACATCCTCTTTCTCTGGGTACTGAGTACGCAGTCCTTCCAATGTTTGCAATTATTTTTGTTTCCTGTTGCTTCGACAATACAACGTGACTTTTGAGTGTCCAGTTGATTACAAATATTTCTCCAAAATTTTGGCAGAGTTTGGGTCATGAAGAACTTCCCCAAATTTTCTGGAAAATTCATTCAACATTTTCTGATAAAACAGAAAAGCAAGTCCAAGGAATTCTAAAGATATATATACATCTTATACATATCTGCTATATGTATCATATATATGATATATGTATGTATGACTTGGGTTTCAGCTATAAAAACATGGTAAACTGGTCGTAGCAGTATAGATATTACTAAATCAAATTAATGAGTATGTAATATCTTAAAATGAACTTTAGCTATATGTATGCAAATTTACAGGTCAACAAGAGTAGCTGTGGAGAAGTATCTAACAGTACATCTGGGTTCAAGCCAATTGATATAGGCACCAGCTTATCCAATCCCCAAATCAATTAAGCTCAGGATATTGTCCTTTTCAGCTTTTATCACCATCTTAATTTTTTTTCTAACCTCATGTATGCCACCAAATTCTCCAGTTGTATTTCATCCTGTCTGTGCTTTCCTATATTTTCCCTTCACGGTCCACAGGTTGATAAGACATACTTTCCTAAAGAAGCCCTACCAACCTGCTTTCACAAATATTGTCCTCCAGATTATCTTTCTAAATCTTCTCCCCTTTTCCACTTTCATTTGTGCAGAGGAAATTGAAAACCATCTAGAGAGAAACAGCCTCAAATGATGTGATCTATCCCCAAATACACTAGAAACATAGACACTGCTTTTCCCTTCAGTATTCAATCACCTCCTATGTTCCCATGTTTGCTGATACTTTAAAGAATGCCATGTACCTGAAAACACTTTGCAATCCCAAAGGACAAATGCACTGAACAATGAGTTTAAAAAAATGTTACTTTCTCATTAAAGGGAAAGTCCAGCGGGCCTTTACATAATGAAATCAGTACGAAGGAATCATCAGGAACTGCAAATTTACTAAACACAACTGGCTCAAAGAAGGGCCGGAAAGCAGTGTTCCATCCTAAGGAATCAAACAGTTCAGGACAGCACTCTACACAAAACTTGGTAAGAAAATAATTTCAGGAGCTGTCTCTCTAGGCCCACTAGGAAGCCCAAGGAAGGTGAAGCTTGATGAGGATGGTCAAGCTGTGAGGGATGCAATTGCATGCTTGGGTCACACTCAACACAAAATATATAGAGCCTCTAGAAACATGATTACATTTTAAGCTCTTTAGGGAATATCTAAAAAAAAAAAAAAATAGTGGGATCAGGTTACTTAGCCTATATGCAGACACTTCATGGAGAGGAAGTCAGTTGTCCTAGGAGTGAAGATACTAGTTAATATGCCTGTTTCCCATGGCAGAGTGCCTGGGTTCCAGAACTGACCCTATCTCTGACTCTAGGAAATTGTTGATATACAACTTAGTAACACTTGGTGAGGAGATAAGTGATTGAGGTCTTACAACCCCCTGGGAAAACTGAATAAAGCTTTCTGATCTGAGACTGATTTGGGTGCTATCCAGGTTACTCAAAAAGTGAACCCACCCACCTCTCTCTGCCTTCTGTATACTCTGATTCTCTCAACTGCTGTGTCAATCTCTAGATGTGTCTTTCTTTGCTGTTTAAATAAACAGATATTCAAACTTCAGGGGAAATGAATTAAAACCAGAGATTGGAATGAAAAACAAATGTCCATGCAGTTTTTCCTTGTCTTGAAAGCCCTTTATTTTATTTGAAACATTAAACCCAAAAGAACTGATAACTTCACTGACTTAGTCTCTCCATCTCAGAACTCAGAAGAAAGGATGAGAATGAAGAATTTCAGATGTACAACTTGAAAGGAAGAAAGAGTCAGACATACAAAAAGTTCAGTGAGACTGAGGATGATGACTACCTGTGTAAGTGACCCTTTGGCACATCCACAAAGAAAAATCCCATAGTCTGAATTGAAATTCCACTTGTAATTTGGTCTTACATCATTCTGTCTTCTGGTAACTTGGGGTGCAAGACTGAGACTGAGTGATGTGAACACTTGACTGCTTCTGATACTCTCTATAGCCAGCAACGTTTGGTATACTTTCCTCATCCCTTCCACTCTCATCTCCAGATTGTGAGAAGTGTCAGATCTGCTTCCTGAAGAGCTGTGCTGCTCATGGACCCCCCGTGTTTCTAAAGGACAATCCAGTGGAAAAGGGACATCCTAGTCGTGCTCTCCTCAGTGTGCCCACTGGACTTCGAGTTGGCCCATCGAGCATTCCGGAAGCTGGGCTTGGAGTATTTAATGAAGCATCTGATCTGCCTTTGGGGCTGCACTTTGGTCCTTTTGAGGGCAAGATCACAGAAGTGGAAGAGGAAGCTGACAGTGGGTACAGCTGGCAGGTAAGAAGCACATCCCTTTCCAGTCTGATGGCTTTTCAACTGCCTAGCATGAGACTGGTTCATGTGTCCTTCTACACATTATGGCATGAGTTGAGCCAACATGATCAGCCAGGCTGTAAAGATTAGCATAGGGCTCGGCGTCGTGGCCTTGTGGCTAAAGTCCTCACTTTGAACCTGCTGGGATCAAAACTGGGCACTCTTTCTAATACCAGCAGTTCCACTTGCCATCCAGCTCCCTGTTTGTGGCCTAGGATAGCAGTTGAGGACAGCCCACGCCTTGGCACCCTGCATCTGCATGGGAGACCCCAAAGAGTTTCCTGGTTCCCAGCTTCGGATCGGCACAGTACCGGCTGCTGTGGTTAGTTGGGGGAGTGGCTCATCAGATGGTAGACCTTCCAATCTCTCTCTCTGTCTCCTCTTCTCTGTACATCTGACTTTGTAATAAAAATAAATAATTCCAAAAAATAAATAAATATTAGCCTAGAGAAAATCACTGGGCTGTTAAAAATAAAGCAGTGGCAATCTCCTCTATGGGCTTCTACTGTAGGGAAATAAACCAGAATAAATGTGTACCAACACTATGTAAAGTCTCAACATGTGTCGGAGTCATGTAATGTCACAGAACATGAGGATAGAGTTGTTAATAATTCTGCTGAACTACACCCATTTCAGAAACGTATTAACCTATTTTTTTGAAACTCAGATAGCCAAGGGCAGGAACAGCTATGAGTACGTGGATGGAAAGGATACTTCTTTGGCCAACTGGATGAGGTAAGAGCCATGGCATGTTACAACTATACAGGATATTTCTCTCCAAGACAAGATCTCTTTCCTTTCTCCTTTACTTTCCTCCGTGACTTTTGCATCATATGTCCTCTTTCATGTTTATTCTAATGACCTGTGAATGTCATGACCTGTTTCTAAAAGCATATTCTATATAAATACTATTTCTTTTTTTTTTATTCATTAATTACATTGCATTATGTGACACAGTTTCGTAGGTACTTGGATTCTCCCCACTCCTCCCCAAACCCTCCCACCATAGTGGATTCCTCCACATTTTGCATAACCACAATTCAAGTTCAGTTGAGATTCCTCCATTGCAAGCATATACCAAACATAGAAACCCGCATCTTATTGTCCAGCCAAGTTCAACGGCTTCTTAGGCATACCCTCTCTGGACGGCAGGCAGAGCCAGCAGAGTATCATCCCAATCAATTAAAAGCCAGGGAACTTGAGCATTTTTTCGTATGTTTATTTGCCATTTGGGTTTGTTCTTTTGTGAAGTGTCTGCCCATTTCCCATGCCCATTTCTTGAGTGGCTTGTTTGTTTTGACATTTTGGTTGTTTTGTAGCTCTTTGTATATTCTATCACCTATGTAGTGCGTGAATATCTTCTCCCATTCTGTGGGTTACTTTGTTACTTTGTTGATTATTTCCCTTGCTGTACAGAAGCTTCTTAGTTTGATGAAATCCCATTTGTTTATTCTGGTCTTGATTGCTATTGCCTTTGGTGTCCTTTTTAGGAAGTATGGACCTACCCCCAGATCTTGCTGTGTATTTCCAACCTTTTCTTCCAAAGGTTTGAAGGTTTCTTGATGTAGGTTTAGATCTGTTATCCATTTAGATTTGATCTTAGTGTATGGTGAGAGTGTACAGTGAGAGCTTGATTTGTGTCCCATTTGGATTCCTCTGATTGCTTTTTCTTGTCTTATGACCTCAGCGAGTACCTCTAGGACTATGTTGAATAGTATTGGAGGAAGTGGACATCCCTGTCTTGTTCCAGATCTCAATGGGAAGGGTTCCAGTGTTTCTCCATTCAGTATGATGCTGGCGTTGGGTTTTTCATATATCGCTTTGATTATGTTGTGGTTTATTCCATCAATGCCTACCTTGGTTAGGGTTTTTAGCAGGAAGTGGTGTTGGATTATGTCGAGAGCTTTTTCTGCGTCTATTGATACGATCATGTGATTTTTGATTTTCAGCTTTTGGATGTGGTGTATCACATATATGGATTTCCGGATGTTGAACCATTCCTGCATTCCAGGGATGAATCCTACCTAATCTGAATGAATGATCTGTCCGATGTGTTTTTGAATTCTATTTTCTAGGGTTTTGTTGAGAATCTTAGCATCAATATTCATCAAAGAGATAGGTCTGTAGTTTTCTTTCTCTGTTGGTTTTCTGTCTGGTTTTCGGATTAAGGTAATGTTGACTTCATAGAACGAGTTTGTCAGGGTTGCTTCCTTTTCTATTGTTTTGAAGAGTTTGTAGAGGATTGGGGTTAGTTGTGTTCGGAATGTTTTGTAGAATTCTGTAGCGTTTTCTTCAGGGCCTGGCTTTTCTTTGATGGGAGATCTTTAATCACTGATTCAATCTCTGCTTCAGTTATGGGTTTGTTCAGTTCGTTTGCTGCCTCTGGACTAAGTTTTGGCAGGTGGTGTGAGCCTAAGAACTTTTCCATTTCTTGTTGGTCTTCTGATTTGTTGGAGTACAGCGCTTTGTAGTAATTTCTATTTATGTCCTTAATGGCTGTGGTGTCTGTTGTTATGTTGCCTTTTTCATCTTTGATGCTGTTAATTCTTGCTTTCTTACCATAACATAAATCACTATGCTTAATAAACAGAACACAAAGATGGGCCTTGAGGAATCTAGATCAACTGGGGCCATTAGACTCACTCTTTCTCTAATTAGCTTTGATTAAGCCATTCCAATGTCACGTGGAAGACCTGGTTGAAGCTCCTGCCTGCCACTGTGTCCTTTCTGTGTCCCCATTCCACCCGTTCTCCTGGCATCTCTGTCTTTTTCCCCTTGTCCTCTTTGCTTCTCTACCTCTCAAATAAAAACACTGGCTGTATTTCCAATTCTTGGAGGTGTGTGCACAAGCATCTAATAAATGCATTGCTTTTCTTCTGTTGCTGCTGTGGCAGGTGCTTTATTTGAGAAGCTCATATGCACTTGATACATGCAGACTCACACTCAATTAATCACGTTCCAATATTTTCTTGCATTCTCTCAATTTCTTCTTCCCTTAAATAGTTGTTCAATATTTATATATGTTACAATATGTACTATATAATTAAAATAAATATAGCTTTAATATATATACATATATACACATATAATGGATATGTGTAATGTATATGCATAATATATGCAATGTATATGTATGTATGTATGTTATATGTATATGTATATGTATATGTATATATGTATGTGATGTGTGTATAATATATACATATAATGTATATGTATGATGTATATGTGTATATATATATATAATTAAAAATATATAACTCATATGGACCAGTAGGAGATAGTGTTATTTTGGTGTGCCCTGGTTTATTCAGGAGAGAGAAACCACCTCTTTGAGATCAGCAGGGATTGTAGTGGCTGTGGTGCACACCTAGTTCTACAAGAGCACTGCTAGGTGATTGTATTATAAGGATAATGCATGTTCCTCACTGACTTTGAGCCCAGTTTCTTGGGCAAAAAATACGAAGGCAGGCCATTCATAACTGGCATTGGGAACACCACTCCTCACCCTGCAGGTGGGGCAGATTCACAGAAATGAGAGAATTCCCAACATTTTGTGACTGTTGGAGTCTTCTATGCAAAGACTATGGGAATGTTGTGACTGCATGACAGTGTATGGTGTAAAGCTGGGTCTTTGGGCATTCAACATGTCTGAGATCAAGGCTAAAAGATCTCTATGTATCCAAGGTGGATCATTGCAGGGCTCTGCACTTACAGGCCTACACTGAGGTTCTGTGTGCTGCAAGTGCTGACAGTTGTAGCCACTATGGGCTAATCATGGCTGTTGCTCTTCTGGAAAGAGAGGATGTGAAACTGTGATTATGCCTTGATAATTCCCTCGATCGATACACCTCCAGATCTTCACTGAAGAAGTCACGCAACCAAGTCACAGAGAGTAGTTCAAAGATAAAAGCCATCAGAGGAAAAACCAAAAAGTACTTCTAGATATGCCTAAAACTAAATACAGAAATACAAGAAACAAAAACACAGAAGTGAGTAAGACTCCCTAAAAGGAACACAGCGATTCTTCAAAACTAGAATATGAAAAGAGACATGAAATGCCTGATAGGGTCCCATTCACAAATCTGAGAGAACTCTGTAAATACCTCGAAAAAAACTTAACCATGGAATTAAGGGATCTTTACAAAGCAAATTTTACAAACTAGGCACTGATATTCCATTTAACCTCAGAGTTTGTTAGACTTTAATCTAATGTTTCGTGCTTTGCTAATATTTTCCTATATATTATCACCCTAGACAGAAGATCATCTCGACAACAAAGGATCCTAAGGTGTTCTTCAAGTATAGTATAAGATGATCTGATAGAAACCCACAGCATGCTTTCATATCTTTCTGAAATATTTGCCATAGAGTTTAGCTTATTGGCTGTGAGAAATCTGAGTGGAGACATTTTACATTTCTCAGACTCATTCAACTTTGTCATGAATCAGAGTAACTAGCAGAATTGAACTTACTCAAAACACACTTACAAGTCATTCCACTTTACAAGAAACCTAATTTTTTCAGATTTATCCCCCTATTTGTATGTCTGAGTAACAGAGCAAAGACCTGTTGGCTCTAAATTTCTTAGTCTTCAAACTAAACCAAAACATGGGTCCTCAAGATCCTGCATACTGCTACACACTCCTAGGGATGAAGCGAGAATCTAACACACGGCAGCCTCTCAAGAAAGCAGACAATTCTGAAGGGATAAATGACTCTATTAAATAAAAATTAACATATAAGGAAGTAGGGGGAGATAAAACGTAAAATAAATAAGGTGAAATATTTTGTAAGTTCTTGGGCGGATCCTCACTGACAGGGTAAACCAAAATGAGATTGAAATAAAGTAAAGCAGAATTAACATGAATAATTGTCAGATGAATGTTGTAATCCTGGATTCAGAATTTTTCTTCAGAAAATCCCTATGTTAGGAAAACAGTGGATCATTTTAAATGATATGTTATATGAATACATATAACAGAAGCACAGAAATGTTGCAATTTAAAATACTGCATAAATTACATGTACTTATGGTTTTGCCAGGAAAAAATCTCAATAAAAATTAAATGTTTAAAGTATAAAATATAAATATATAATTAAAAATGCATAGATATACTATACAAGATATAACATGTATTATAATATAGTATTTATAATATTTCCTTTTAAGGCATTGTTGATATTAAATTGTCAGGATATACTTAAATAGCAGAGTAATGAACTTAATGACTATTTTGGAAGGACAACACTATTGTGATGATCGAGGCAAAAATAGGCTGTGGAGTAGGGGTAAGAGGGAAGGTAAATGCTAGAGCCTATGGAACTGCATCACAAAAAAAGATTAAACTGCATTTTTTAAAATTTGTGTATGGAAACAAATCTATCAGGTTGCTTCTTCCAGGAGTGGATATGGTACTGCAATGTGACTATTGGGCTGCCTCTCAGAATATGCCAAACACCAGGGACAGACGTGTGTAAAGATGACCACAGTTGGCCCCACTTTGAGAGATGGGAGATCTACTCTGTGTGTTCCTCCAAAGGAAAACCAGAGATGTGCATCTGCAGTCAGCCCTGCAGTTGTTCTGTGACCTGCTCAATGCAGACCTGTTCTCCCTGGAGCTGAGCTTCTGTGTGGCACTATTTCACTCTCAAAATATGTGCAACATCCACAGCTACGATAAGCCAAAGGCTGGAATCAGGATTCCATTTACATTTCTCAGGCAGGTGACAGACATCTAGACTCAGGAGCCACCACCTGCTGCCTCCCAGTTTATGTGTTAATAGATATGTTGAAGCAGGATCAGAGAGAAACTACTATCCCTTCACACAAGGACATCCTCCATTCCAGTCCAAGTGCATGTCCTCTCTTGTTAATAATTGGTTGTAGGATGTTAATGCACGGTATTACTCTATGCATTATGCTCCACTTGGCATGACTCAACACTGTGTGGAAATATGACAAAGCATCTATAGAAAATGTGAAATGACATATGTATCTCCAGGGCCAGGTCTGGCATCGGTAAAGCATCACCCAGAATCCTAGAATTTCATTTGGGACATGATTGGAGTCTTGGTGCTCCTCTTCTGATCAAGCTTCCTGCTAATGTGACAGAATAGTAGACGAGAGCCAATGTGCTCTGGCACCTACACACCTGCAGGGAACATCATAATGGCCTACTCCTGGCTTTTGTAGCAATTTCGGGCTGAATCAGCAGATGAGAGACCTACTTTCCTCTATCCTACACCAGCCTGTCTATTCCTTCCCACTCTCCCTTTCTCCTTACCTACCTTATTCTTTCTCCTCCCTTTCCAGTCCCCACGTTACTCCTTCTAATAAAAATAAATGGCTTTAAATTATACACAGATTCAAAAATATATAGCAGCATAAAATAAAAAGCTTTCAGCTCCATTCCCAATAACATTATTTTTCTATACTCTTACACAGATATGCCAAAATTGGTGCACCTGCTCACCCACTGGCAAACCCTAGAAGAGTGTCCCTCTTTTTGTTGCAATGGATAGGGCTTTTATATGGATATGCATGCACATGGTTGAGTATAGCAAGCAACTTAGCAAGCACTGTATAACACAATTTAGCAAGTTCTCAGAAAAGAGTGATCTCATCACCCACAAACATTGTAATCATCTTAGTTTGAGCACACAGCATGGCATTTATACACACAGAAAACTGCATGAGAATGTGTTTCTCAGGAAGTAAGCATTCTCACAAAGCAAGAAGGTACTGTATTGGGCTAGACCTGATTTGGTAATTACGTAGATTAAAGACAGCTGGAAAACAAGGATTTTTATATATATATATATATATATATATATATATATATATATATATATATGATATTTTCATTGGAAAATCAGATATACAGAGAGACGCAGAGACAGGGGAGAAGATCATCGGTTCACTGATTCACTCCCTAAGCAGCTGCAATGTCTGGAGCTAAAGCAACCCGAAGCAAGCAGCCCGGAGCTTCTTCCAGGTCTCCCCCATAGATGAAGGGTCCCACATCTTTCAAATGCCTTACCATGCTACAAGCAGGGAGCTGGGTGAGACGCAGGACCACTGGGATTAGAAATGGTGCCCAAATGGACTCCCAGTGTAGGTCAGAGATGAATTTCTGGTGATTCCCAGCAAAAGTAAGCATAAATATTAAGGCAAGAGAAAAAGAAAAAACAAGAAAATTAAACCTAATGTTCTTGTAAGGCCCCATGATATCTGGAAAAGGGGAGCGAGAACAGAGAAATCTACATCACCCTAGAAGGTGTGAGGCAGACGGGAAATATAACCTATCAGGATCATAACTGGTAACTCATAGAAACAGATTCAGATTAGCATTAGACAATAGTAAATATACAAAGGCATATGGGAGAATCAGGAGTAATCCTAACAACCTCTTAACAGGAGGGCATATGCATACAGCAGGGGGGCCTCAGAGTGGTCAGGCGGACAGGAGGAGGCTTTTATACCAACCCTTAATACTCCCAGATACTCACCAAGGACTATCAGTACCAAGGAGCACCGAGGACTATATCCCTACTGCCAAGGAGACCATGAGGAAATGGAGTGCCTTCGGAGACCAAGAACTCTGAGGTCAACCACCCCCATTTGGATCTACCACATGGGATGGAAGAAGCCCAAGTCCTGCCTTGCAGGATCCAAGGTCATCGGAACAACAACCAGGAACCCTGAGTGGTGCGCAGACACAGAAGAACAGTAAACTTTCTTCGGGATGAGCTAGAGGAGCTTTCTCTGGTCCTTGCCTGCTTCCAACTTTGGGTCCCCACCCTCTCTCGTAATAACCATCAGGAGGGCTCCAGAAACCACTCAAAACAAACACACAAACAAACCAACAAACCAAACTAGAATAGATAGACAGAGAACAACAAGGAAAGCTTAGAAACAGACAGGAAACGGTTAGCATGGATGCACTTATAACTCACTGTGTGGGACACAAAGATTAGTTACTCCTCACTAGAGTATGGGACATTTCTCTGCACACCCCTGCTAAACATGCTCACCTAAACTGTTGAAATATATCCAGTTAGAATTATAGAGTTAGACCACCTGAAAAACAGCCAGGTTCAGCGAAAACATGCTTCAATGCTATAAACTGCTAAAGACTAAAATGAAAATAGGCATGAGACAGCTGAATAGCCATCTAAGCCATTTTAAGGTGTATAGAACACGGTTGAATGTAAACCAAAATTGAAATGTCTATGAAGAATCCACAGGATGTGGTTGAGAACCTGCGTTTTCCTATTAACATATTGATTAACCAATACCATGTCAATTAATGCCATAATGTTGTAAATGATTGGAAATATTATGTTGTGGCTTTTAATTGATTGTGATGATACCCTGCTGGCTCTACCTTCAGACCAGAGATGGTCTCACCAAGAAACCATTGAACTTACCAGGACAATAAGATGCTGCAATTTATGATTGGTCAAAACTTCCAATGAAAGAATCTCAACTGAATTTGAACTATGGAAATGCAACAAGGTGGAGCAATCCACCGTGGGGGGAGGGTGTGGGGAGGGGCAGGGAAAAATCCCAGTGCATAAAAAAAAAATGTATCACATAATGCAATGTAATTAATTAAAAAAAAAGAAAATGCGATAAAAATATGTTTTTAAAAAAAATTAGCATTTGTTATATTTCTCTATGCTCATTGTGACATTTAATACATCTCTTGAATTTAATTGTTCTCTTCCGCTGAACACTTTCGTGGTTATTCAAGGCAAAGACATTCAAATTTGTATCTTTCTCTAAGTTGACGTTATTTTTTACTGTCACTAATAATTTATCTTCCCCTTCAGCTATAGCCTCAAGTATTAAATATATGTATTTCCTGTTTTGATTCTGTACTGGAAAGTTCTCCCTTATTCTGCTTCACTTTTTGTCATTTTTCTCCTAGCAATACAATTTCCTTTCTTTATCAGTTTCATTTTTAATGAATTGATTCATCAGGGTTAGCAAAGGTACACATTCACTACAACACAGACCTGGCAATGTGATATTAACAACAGAAAATAGACTCCACATCTCACAGGTACAATCATAATGCTATAACTAATGGCTTAGGACTTGAAAATGAGACCAATGCCACTGCCAGAGCAATACAAGTGAGAGCTATCACCGCACACTCCTAGGAAGTAACACATGCACAGTCTCCAGAATTCAAGGAAACAAGATACATCTAATCCCAAGGTTCAAAGGGAAAGTCCCTACCTCAGAGCCCTGCCTCCAATAAAATAATTAACACATTGCCCGTAGCCTTTCAGAAAGCAGTACACATGGAGAGGTGCTGAACACCAAAGAATATGCATTAGTTCAGATACTGACATTTCAGAAAATAGCACACATATACACCCTGAACTCCCAGGAACCATCACACACATAGACACTGGCACACCCAGAAACAGCCCACATGTGCTTCAGCATACCCAGGACACAATACACAACATGGATTTTGACTTTTCAGGACACAGTTGCTTCTGCCTGGAGTTGAGCTATTGAAAACAAGTCTGGCTTTGGTTCCAGAAAGGCCCAGCATAAATGCAGCATCCTGAAGTTGAAGCTTGACTTGAGCTTGACTCTTGGAGGTCTTACTATTCCCTGAGTAGGACACAGATGTGCTGTGCATAGGGCCAGGACTTGGGTGCGAGTAAACTCAGCTCCACCCAAACCAACAGGACCCAAGGCTGAGGTAACCATGACTGATGGTCGTGGCTCCTTCCTCTGCCGTGCACCATCAGTTCCTAGATTGCCAACCAGCACTACTGCTTTCATCATAGCATCATCAGAAAGCAGTACCATACAGAATATTCACACTTCATACTGGCATTTTCTGTAATCCCAGACGTGTCACAGGAGGGGACAACAATGGTTAACAGCACTTGGGAGAGCAGGAATAATAGACCAGAGCCCAGGCCGTGACATTGTAGTGTGACCCCTTTCTCCTTAGCCTGTGCCACAGGCCCCTTCACCCTGAGCACCTACCAATCTCCTCAGGGTGATAGAGTATGGGTCCTTTGCAGTTGAGAGACCATGTCCACTAGCCTGAGAGAGCCCTTTGCCCTCAAGCCTGGTGTGCTGCAATAACCCCCACCCAGCATGTCACCAATCACAGAGTTGTCCTTTGAATAAAGTCCAGGCCACTCCTAAACTGCCCAACTTGAGAGATCCCAAGCCTCATTCACACAAATGCTTAGCCTCAAATAATGCATACACTTACCCAGGCTTCAGTAACCTCAAAGTACCAAAGGCACATACTCTTCAGTCAGGCTCATAAGCTTCCCATCTTAGACTCCAACCCTGTTTCACCTGAGACCGCAAACTTTATCCACCTTTGGGGAAGCTCATCATTCTCAGTACAAACCTGAAGGTCTGCAAGTTGACATGCTTGGCCCCCTCCTCACCCCCAAGGAGCCCTGAATTCCAGTATTCCATTAACTGCCTGTCTGCCCCACATTCTGGTTTCCATGACGATGCACCTCTCTTTGTAGAGACAGCAGATGTCTAGAGCTGTAGGAATTCAGTGAGGGCAGAGCTTGCCTGTTGATCACTATCCTGCTGGTGCCACAGCCCATGGCTGGGTTCCTTATTTTCAGACCTAGTTCACAGCAAGCCCCTGCATCTTCCTTCTCTCAGAATTCTTGCTTGATGACAGACTCAGAGGAGTTGGAGTGGGATACCAGAATCACATGTGTCAAGATTCCTGCCAAAGCAAGCTTGGACACACCCAGCTTCAGCACTGGGAAATCTGGAGGCGAGAACCTCGGGCACATTGCTGTGTTAGTGAGGTTGGCACAGGAGGTTCAGGACAGATGTTTAGCATTGGCAGAATGGACAACTGTATCGAGACCAGAGGACATGGTTGATACCTTGTTCTTCTGTAGCCACTGTGATTACACAGCAACCTCTCATGTCTTCTAACATTCCAAGATGCCTTCAAAAATGTTTCCATGTAGTTCTCCAAGGAATAGTGTGCAAAGATTGGCAAGTCAGAGGAGACCTACTTTGAAAAAATGAAGTGGAAATATAGCATGCAAGTCACACAGACCTATGCAGCATCAGCCCATTGTGCCTGTGTGTTTCCCCTCCCCTTGTCCCACCTGTTCAGGGATGAATATGGACAAGGATGTTTGTGTTCTGACCATGCAGACCTCTCACCTGTACTCGATACTCCCAGTCCATCCTGGGAGTGCTATGAATCGCTTTGCCTTCCATTTCTCCTTCTAGGTGTATTGCCTAAAGGGAAGATTTTGCTTTAATCTAACTCTGAAAGCCGCCTCAACTGGCTTTCTTATGAGTGCTGGCACTCACAGCCCCTGGACAACACTGATGCTTTTGAGAATAGAGACCTAGTCAAGAAAGTGAGGGCCAGGAGAAATAAGCAGCAACTGAAAACCATTCTTGGCATCAAACTCAGCAATAATTGATTAACACCATTTACTCTCTTGAAAACAGTGCCCATCAGAGGCTGCTGACATAAGATCCTAGAACAGTAACTATGCTATTAATCAGACAAAAAGTGGAAAATGTATGAACAGTTGACACTTAACATGAACTAACTAATTCAAGACGGAAGTACAACCAAGCTTGTACATAAGTGGTTTGTGTATGTTGTTCAAAGCCAGAGACAGGGAGTGAAAAAGATACAGAAAGATCTACCCATTTATTCACTCCCTAGTCTGTGCAGATGAACCTGGTCAACATTAGAGACCAGAAGCTTTCATTTGGGTAGAAGAATCCCAAGTATTAGGGCCATTACTTCCTGCTTCCCCAATTGCACCACCAGGTGATGAAGTGAAAGTGACAGGTGGAACTGAAACCAGTGCTCAAGAATGGGGTTGCTCATGTTGTAGACTACTCAAACTGCCACCCAACAATTCATTGGAAGTGTTGACTTTCTTTCTTTCTTTCTGATGACTATGCTATTTTTTTTATTAAGTCTCACAGGTTGTTAATGGAATTTTCAGGGTTTTCCATGTGTAAGCTCATGCCAAATGCAAATGTAGAAAACATGTTGCTTTATTTCCAAATTGGAGAAGCTATTTCCTCACCTCATTTTTCTGCCTAGGAAAAGTTTCAGATCAAATAATAGTAGCAAGTACGTAGAAACCATTCCTTGTTTCTGATCTTAGAGAAATTATTTTCAATTTCTAAAAACTAACTATGCAATTAATTACAGATTTTTCCGTATGATTTTTATTTTCTTTTCAAGGAAATTTCTTTCTGTTCCTAAATTGTTCATCAGTTACATTCTGAAAATCAAATTACTTTATTTAATTGAACACAATAGACATAAGTCAGAGTGGAGCTGGAAATGAAGGATTTCTTTTGTTTTTTGGGTCTGTTTTAAAGATAAAAATCTTCAACACATACATATACATCTTAGTGATAGTTATAAGATATTTTCATGTCACATCTGGATCACAGGTAGAATCACTACACTCTGATCCAAAATTCTTTTATGGTTAGAGTTTGCAAAATTTTGAAATATTTATCAATGCTTTCTTGTCACCTTCTAGTCAAACCTCGTCGCATGACCTGCAAAAAGAAACACACCAGACAGCAGAAGGTGAGTAGCTCTTAAAACCCTTTCACTGAAAGAAAATAATAATAAATCAATAAATAATGATCCTCTTAATTCCCTCACAGGTAAGAGAAGAAAGGACACGATATACTATTAACTGTCTTCTTCCTCTCATGATCTTTCGTAATAGCTAACATGATCAGGAACATTAAACAAGAATTCTTGTGTCGCTACTTATGTGTTGTTTTCATGATATTTCAGACTTTGTAAGGTTTATCATCAACACACGCAGTTAAACCTTCCAACAACCCTATGAATCAGTTACTGAAATACACTCCTTTAAATGTTGAGGAATGTGAGGTATAGTACTGTTAAGTGTTTGAGATAAGAGTGGGTGTCCACACCTTCATAGGCCTTTATTTAGAGCAGAGAAAGTCTGCAAGGGCCTAGTGGCTAAATCCTCACCTTGCACACTCCGAGGTCCCATGTGGAAGCCAGTTCATTTCCCAGCTGTTCCACTTCCCATCCAGTTCCCTGCTGATGGCCTGGTAAAGCAGTGTAGGATGGCCCAAAGCCTTATGACCATGGCACCACGTGGGAGACCTAGACGAGGCTCCTGGTTCTGGGCTTCAGATCAGCCTGGCTCTGGCTGTAGCCATCACTTGGGAATGATCCAGTGGACTGATAATAGTTGTCTCTCTTTCCCTCTGAAAATGTTCCTTACGAATTAACATGAAATCTTACTGGAGAGAGAGAGAGAGAACCTCCAAGCCTGAAGACTCCAGGCTTTAATGCTGAGAATGTATCAAACAGGCAGTAACTTAAACTTCCCTCTGTGTTCACTCATACATTAAACAGAATTGTATCTTGAACTCATGTCCTCATGCTTGTAGGACAAAACAACATCCTCTTTCTCTGGGTACTAAGTACGCAGTCCTTCCAATGTTTGCAATTATTTTTGTTTCCTGTTGCTTCGACAATACAACGTGACTTTTGAGTGTCCAGTTGATTACAAATATTTCTCCAAAATTTTGGCAGAGTTTGGATCATGAAGAACTTCCCCAAATTTTCTGGAAAATTCATTCAACATTTTCTGATGAAACAGAAAAGCAAGTCTAAGGAATTCTAAAGATATATATATCTTATACATATCTGCTATATGTATCATATATATGATATATGTATGTATGACTTGGGTTTCAGCTATAAAAACATGGTAAAATGGTCGTAGCACTATAGATATTACTAAATCAAATTAATGAGTATGTAATATCTCAAAATGAACTTTAGCTACATGTATGCCAATTTACAGGTCAACAAGAGTAGCTGTGGAGAAGTATCTAACAGTACACCTGGGTTCAAGCCAATTGATATAGGCACCAGCTTATCCAATCCCCAAATCAATTAAGCTCAAGATATTGTCCTTTTCAGCTTTTATCACCATCTTAATTTTTGAACAAATACCTGATTTCACCTCTTTCTAACCTCATGTATGCCACCAAATTCTCCAGTTGTACTTCATTCTGTCTGTGCTTTCCTATATTTTCCCTTCACGGTCCACAGGTTGATAAGACATGCTTTCCTAAAGAAGCCCTACCAACCTGCTTTCACAAATATTGTCCTCCAGATTATCTTTCTAAATCTTCTCCCCTTTTCCACTTTCATTTGTGCAGAGGAAATTGAAAACCATCTAGAGAGAAACAGGCTCAAATGATGTGATCTATCCCCAAATACACTAGAAACACAGACACTGCTTTTCCCTTCAGTATTCAATCACCTCATATGTTCCCATGTTTGCTGACACTTTAAAGAATGCCATGTACCTGAAAACACTTTGCAATCCCAAAGGACAACTGGACTAAACAGTGAGTTTAAGAAAACATGTTACTTTCTCATTAAAGGGAAAGTCCAGCGGGCCTTTACATAATGAAATCAGTACGAAGGAATCATCAGGAACTGCAAATTTACTAAACACAACTGGCTCAAAGAAGGGCCGGAAAACAGTGTTCCATCCTAAGGAATCAAACAGCTCAGGACAGCACTCTACACAAAAACTTGATAAGAAAATAATTTCAGGAGTTGTCTCTCTAGGCCCACTAGGAAGCCCAAGGAGGGTGAAGCTTGATGAGGATGGTCAAGCTGTGAGGGATGCAATTGCATGCTTGGGTCACACTCAACACAAAATAAATAGAGCCTCTAGAAACATGATTACATTTTAAGCTCTTTGGGGATTATTTAAAAAAAAAAAGGTGGGATCAGGTTACTTAGCCTATATGCAGACACTTCATGGAGAGGAAGTCAGTTGTTCTAGGAGTGAAGATACTAGTTAATATGCCTGTTTCCCATGGCAGAGTGCCTGGGTTCCAGAACTGACCCTATCTCTGACTCTAGCAAAATGTTGATATACAACTTAGTAACACTTGGTGAGGAGATAAGTGATTGAGGTCTTACAACCCCCTGGGAAAACTCAATAAAGCTTTCTGATCTGAGACTGATTTGGGTGCTATCCAGGTTACTCAAAAAGTGAACCTCGCCACCTCTCTCTGCCTTCTGTGTACTCTGATTCTCTCAACTGCTGTGTCAATCTCTAGATGTGTCTTTCTTTGCTGTTTAAATAAACAGATATTCAAACTTCAGGGGAAATGAATTAAAACCAGATTGTAATGAAAAACAAATGTCCATGCAGTTTTTCCTTGTCTTGAAAGCCCTTTATTTTATTTGAAACATTAAACCCAAAAGAACTGATAACTTCACTGACTTAGTCTCTCCATCTCAGAACTCAGAAGAAAGGATGAGAATGAAGAATTTCAGATGTACAACTTGAAATTCCACTTGTAATTTGGTCTTACATCATTCTGTCTTCTGGTAACTTGGTGTACAAGACTGAGACTGAGTGATGTGAACACTTGGCTGCTTCTGATGCTCTCTATAGCCAGCAACGTTTGGTATATGTTCCTCATCCCTTCCACTCTCATTTCCAGATTGTGAGAAGTGTCAGATCTGCTTCCTGAAGAGCTGTGCTGCTCATGGACCCCCCATGTTTCTAAAGGACAATCCAGTGGAAAAGGGACATCCTAGTCGTGCTCTCCTTAGTGTGCCCACTGGACTTCGAGTTGGCCCATCGAGCATTCCGGAAGCTGGGCTTGGAGTATTTAATGAAGCATCTGATCTGCCTTTGGAGCTGCACTTTGGTCCTTTTGAGGGCAAGAACACAGAAGTGGAAGAGGAAGCTGACAGTGGGTACAGCTGGTAGGTAAGAAGCACATCCCTTTCCAGTCTGATGGCTTTTCAACTGCCTAGCATGAGACTGGTTCATGTGTCCTTCTACACATTTATGGCATGAGTTGAGCCAACATGATCAGCCAGGCTGTAAGATTACCAAAGGGCTTGGCGTCGTGGCCTTGTGGCTAAAGTCCTCACTTTGAACCTGCTGGGATCAAAACTGGGCACTCTTTCTAATCCCAGCAGTTCCACTTGCCATCCAGCTCCCTGCTTGTGGCCTAGGATAGCAGTTGAGGACAGCCCACGCCTTGGCACCCTGCATCTGCATGGGAGACCCCAAAGAGTTTCCTGGTTCCCAGCTTCGGATCGGCACAGTACCGGCTGCTGTGGTTAGTTGGGGGAGTGGCTCATCAGATGGTAGACCTTCCAATCTCTCTCTCTGTCTCCTCTTCTCTGTACATCTGACTTTGTAATAAAAATAATAGCAAAAAATAAATAAATATTAGCCTAGAGAAAATCACTGGGCTGTTAAAAATAAAGCAGTGGCAATCTCCTCTATGGGCTTCTACTGTAGGGAAATAAACCAGAATAAATGTGTACCAACACTATGTAAAGTCTCAACATGTGTTTGAGTCATGTATTGTCACAGAACATGAGGATAGAGTTGTTAATAATTCTGCTGAACTACACCCATTTCAGAAACGTATTAACCTATTTTTTTTTTAATTTTATTTTAAATTCATTAATTACATTGTATTATGTGACACAGTTTCATAGATACTTGGATTCTCCCCACCCCTCCCCTAACCCTTCCACTACGGTGGATTCCTCCACCTTGTTGCATAACCACAGTTCAAGTTCAGTTGAGATTCCCCCATTGCAAGCATATACCAAACATAGAGTCCAGCATCTTATTTTCCAGTTAAGTTCAACGGCTTCTTAGGTATACACTCTCTGGTCTGAAGACAGAGCCAGCAGACTATCATCCCGATCAATTAAAATCCTAGAAAATAGACTTCAAAAACACATCGGACAGATCATTCATTCAGATTAGGTAGGATTCATCCCTGGAATGCAGGAATGGTTCAACATCCGGAAATCCATATATGTGATACACCACATCCAAAAACTGAAAAACCAGAATCACATGATCGTATCAATAGACGCAGAAAAAGCTTTTGACATAATCCAACACCACTTCCTGCTAAAAACCCTAACCAAGGTAGGCATTGATGGAATAAACCACAACATAATCAAAGCGATATATGAAAAACCCAACGCCAGCATCATACTGAATGGAGAAACACTGGAACCCTTCCCATTGAGATCTGGAACAAGACAGGGATGTCCACTTCCTCCAATACTATTCAACATAGTCCTAGAGGAACTCGCTGAGGCCATAAGACAAGAAAAAGCAATCAGAGGAATCCAAATGGGAAACAAGTCAAGCTCTCACTGTACACTCTCACCATACACTAAGATCAAATCTAAATGGATAACAGATCTAAACCTACATCAAGAAACCTTCAAACCTTTGGAAGAAAAGGTTGGAAATACTCTGCAAGATCTGGGGGTAGGTCCATACTTCCTAAAAAGGACACCAAAGGCAATAGCAATCAAGACCAGAATAAACAAATGGGATTTCATCAAACTAAGAAGCTTCTGTACAGCCAGGGAAATAATCAACAAAGTAACAAAGTAACCCACAGAATGGGAGAAGATATTCACGCACTACATAGGTGATAGAATATACAAAGAGCTACAAAACAACCAAAATGTCAAAACAAACAAGCAACTCAAAAAATGGGCATGGGAAATGGGCAGACACTTCACAAAAGAACAAACCCAACTGGCAAATAAACATACGAAAAAATGCTCAAGTTCCCTGGCTTTTAATTGATTGGGATGATAGTCTGCTGGCTCTGCCTGCCGTCCAGAGAGGGTATGCCTAAGAAGCCGTTGAACTTGGCTGGACAATAAGATGCGGGTTTCTATGTTTGGTATATGCTTGCAATGGAGGAATCTCAACTGAACTTGAACTGTGGTTATGCAAAATGTGGAGGAATCCACTATGGTGGGAGGGTTTGGGGAGGAGTGGGGAGAAACCAAGTACCTATGAAACTGTGTCACATAATGCAATGTAATTAATGAATAAAAAAAAAGAAATAGTATTTATATAGAATATGCTTTTAGAAACAGGTCATGACATCCACAGTTCATTAGAATAAACATGAAAGAGGACATATGATGCAAAAGTCACGGAGGAAAGTAAAGGAGAAAGGAAACTGATCTTGTCTTGGAAAGAAATATCCTCTTCTAGTTGTAACATGCCATGGCTCTTACCTCATCCAATTGGCCAAAGAAGTATCCTTCCCATCCACGTACTCATAGCTGTTCCTGCCCTGGCTATCTGAGTTTCAAAAAAATAGTTTAATACGTTTCTGAAATGGGTGCAGTTCAGCAGAATTATTAACAACTCTATCCTCATGTTCTGTGACATTACATGACTCCGACACATGTTGAGACTTTACATAGTGTTGGAACACATTTATTCTGGTTTATTTCCCTACAGTAGAAGCCCATAGAGGAGATTGCCACTGCTGTATTGTTAACAGCCCAGTGATTTTCTCTAGGCTAATATTTATTTATTTTTGGAATTATTTATTTTTATTAGTAAGATGTACAGAGAGGAGGAGACAGAGAGAGAGAAAGATCTATCATCTGATGAACCACTCCCCCAACTAACCACAGCAGCCGGTACTGTGCCGATCCGAAGCTGGGAACCAGGAAACTCTTTGGGGTCTCCCATGCAGATGCAGGGTAACAAGGCGTGGGCCGTCCTCAACTGCTATCCTAGGCCACAAGCAGGGAGCTGGATGGCAAGTGGAACTGCTGGTATTAGAAAGAGTGCCCAGTTTTGATCCCAGCAGGTTCAAAGTGAGGACTTTAGCCACAAGGCCACGACGCCGAGCCCTATGCTAATCTTTACAGCCTGGTTGATCATGTTGGCTCAACTCATGCCATAAATGTGTAGAAGGACACATGAACCAGTCTCATGCTAGGCAGTTGAAAAGCCATCAGACTGGAAAGGGATGTGCTTCTTACATGCCAACTGTACCCACTGTCAGCTTCCTCTTCCACTTTTGTGATCTTGCCCTCAAAAGGACCAAAGTGCAGCCCCAAAGGCAGATCAGATGCTTCATTAAATACTCCAAGCCAGCCTCTGGAATGCTATATGGGCCAATTTGAAGTCTAGTAGGCAAACTGAGGAGAGCATGACTAGGATGTCCCTTTTCCACTGGATTGTCCTTTAGAAACATGGGGGGTCCATGAGCAGCACAGCTCTTCGGGAAGTAAGTCTGACACTTCTCACAATCTGGAGATGAGAGTGGAAGGGATGAGGAACATATATCAAACGTTGCTGGCTATAGAGAGCATCAGAAGCAGCCAAGTGCTCACATCACTCAGTCTCAGTCTTGCACCCCAAGTTACCAGAAGACAGAATGATGTAAGACCAAATTACAAGTGGAATTTCAATTCAGACTATGCGATTTTTCTTTGTGGATGTGCCAAAGGGTCGCTTACACAGGTAGTCATCATCCTCAATCTCACTGAACTCTTTGTATGTCTGACCTTTTCTTCCTTTCAAGTTGTACATCTGAAATTCTTCATTCTCATCCTTTCTTCTGAGTTCTGAGATGGAGAGACTAAGTCAGTGAAGTTATCAGTTCTTTTGGGTTTAATGTTTCAAATAAAATAAAGGGCTTTCAAGACAAGGGAAAACTGCATGGACATTTGTTTTTCATTCCAATCTCTGGTTTTAATTCATTTCCCCTGAAGTTTGAATATCTGTTTATTTAAACAGCAAAGAAAGACACATCTAGAGGTTGACACAGCAGTTGAGGGAATCAGAGCATACAGAAGGCAGAGAGAGGTGGCGAGGTTCACTTTTTGAGTAACCTGGATAGCACCCAAATCAGTCTCAGATCAGAAAGCTTTATTGAGTTTTCCCAGGGGGTTGTAAGACCTCAATCACTTATCTCCTCACCAAGTGTTACTAAGTTGTATATCAACAATTTCCTAGAGTCAGAGATAGGGTCAGTTCTGGAACCCAGGCACTCTGCCATGGGAAACAGGCATAGTAACTGGCATCTTCACTCCTAGGACAATTGAATTTCTCTCTGTAAAGGTTTTGCATATAGGCTAAGTAACCTGATCCCACTTTTTTTTTTTTTTAGATAATCCCCAAAGAGCTTAAAATATAAACATGTTTCTAGAGGCTCTATTTGTTTTGTGTTGAGTGTGACCCAAGCATGCAATTGCATCCCTCAAAGCTTGACCATCCTCATCAAGCCTCACCCTCCTTGGGCTTCCTAGTGGGCCTAGAGAGACAACTTCTGAAATTATTTTCTTACCAAGTTTTTGTGTAGAGTGCTGTCCTGAGCTGTTTGATTCCTTAGGATGGAACACTGCTTTCCGGCCCTTCTTTGAGCCAGTTGTGTTTAGTAAATTTGCAGTTCCTGATGATTCCTTCGTACTGATTTCATTATGTAAAGGCCCGCTGGACTTTCCCTTTAATGAGAAAGTAACATGTTTTCTTAAACTCACTGTTTAGTCCAGTTGTCCTTTGGGATTGCAAAGTGTTTTCAGGTACATGGCATTCTTTAAAGTATCAACAAACAAGGGAAGTATGTGAGGTGATTGAATACTGAAGGGAAAAGCTATGTCTGTGTTTCTAGTGTATTTGGGGATAGATCACATCATTTGAGGCTGTTTCTCTCCAGATGGTTTTCAATTTCCTCTGCATAAGTAAAAGTGGAAAAGTAGAGAACATTTAGAAAGATAATCTGGAGAACAAAATTTGTGAAAGCATGTCGGTAGGGCTTCTTTAGAAAAGTATGTCTTCCCAAAAGGTTAAATACCACATGTTTGCCTTAATTTAAGATGATATGATGTTATGTATAACATGTTATGTTTTGAATGTTATATGTTGTGTATAAACTAAAATTGAAGTATAGGTGAGGTGGTCACAGAAGTTGGCTGGGAACTCGCATTTACTTTTAACATATTGGTTACTGATTACTATGTCAATTAATTCCATAATGATGTAAATTTTTCTGATGGTATGATGGAGCTTCCAATTGACTGGAATGATAATCTGCTGGCTCTGTCTTCAGACCAGAGAGGGTATACCTAAGAAGCCGTTGAACTTGACTGGACAATAAGATGCTGGACTCTATGTTTGGTATACGCTTGCAATGGGGAAATCTCAACTGACCTTGAGCTTTGGTTATGCAACAAGGTGGATTATTCCACCATGGTGGGAGGGTTTGGGGAGGAGTGGGGAGAACCCAAGTATCTATGTAACTGTGTCACATAATACAATGTAATTAATGAAGTTAAATAATAAATAATAATAATAAAAAAAGAGAATTTTGTCTTATCAACCTGTGGAACGTGAAGGGAAAATATAGGAAAGCAAAGACAGGATGAAATACAACTGGAGAATTTGGTGGCATACATGAGCTTAGAAAAAGGTGAAATCAGACGATTGTTCAAAAAGTAAGATGGTGAAAAAAGCTGAAAATGACAATATCCTGAGCATATTTGATTTGGGGATTGGATAAGCTGATGCCTATATCAATTGATTTGAGCCCAGGTGTACTGTTAGATACTTCTCCACAGCTACTCTTCTTGACCTGCAAATTTGCATACATGTAGCTAAAGTTCATTTTGAGATATCGCATACTCATTTATTTGATTTAGTAATATCTATAGTGCTACGACCATTTTACCATGTTTTTATAGCTGAAACCCAAGTCATACATACATATATCATACATATAATATATATAGCAGATGTATATAAGATATATATATTTTTAGAATTCCATGGACTTGCTTTTCTGTTTCATCAGAAAATGTTGAATGAATTTTCCAGAAAATATCGGGAAGTTCTTCATGACCTAAACTCTGCCAAAATTTTGGAGAAGTATCTGTAATCAACTGGAAACTCATAAGTCACGTTGTATTGCCGAAGCAACAGGAAACAAAAATAATTGCAAACATTGGAAGGACTGCTTACTTAGTACCCAGAGAAAGAGGAGGTTGTTTTGTCCTACAAGAATGAGGACATGAGTTCAAGATACAATTCTGTTTAATGTATGAGTGAACACAGAGGAAAGTTTAAGTTACTGCCTCTTTGATACATTCTCCACGTTAAACCCTGGAGTCTTCAGGCTTAGATGTTCTCTCTCTCTCTCTCCCTTAAAATTGTATGGTTCTTCTAAGGGAACATTTCCAGAGGGAAGGAGAGACAAATATTATCAATCCACTGGATCATTCCCAAGTGATGGCTACAGCCAGAGCCAGGCTAATCTGAAGCCCAGAACCAGAAGCCTCGTCTAGGTCTCCCACGTGGTGCCATGGTCGTAAGGCTTTGGGCCATCCTCCACTGCTTTACCAGGCCATCAGCAGGGAACTGGATGGGAAGTGGAACAGCTGGGAAATGAACTGGCTTCCACATGGGACCTCGGAGTGTGCAAGGTAAGGATTTAGACACTAGGCCCTTGCAGACTTTCTCTGCTCTAAATAAAGTCCCTATGAATTTGTGGACACCACTCTTATCTCAAGCACTTAACAGTACTATACCTCACATTCCTCAACGTTTAAAGGAGAGTATATCAGTAACTGATTCATAGGGTTGTTGGAAGGTTTAACTGTGTGTGTTGATGATAAACCTTACAAAGTCTGAAATACCGTGAAAACAACAGAAGAAGTAGTGATTATTTGGCTTGTCTTGTTTAATGTTCATGATCTATTATGAAAGATCTATTATGAAAGCTATTATCAAAGATCATCACAGGAAGAAGACAGTTAATAGTATACGGTGTCCTTTCTTCTGTTACCTGTGAGGGACTTAAGAGGATCATTATTTATTGATTTATTATTATTTTCTTTCAGTGAAAGGGTTTTAAGAGCTACTCACCTTCTGCTGTCTGGTGTGTTTCTTTTTTGCAGGTCATGCGACGAGGTTTGACTAGAAGGTGACAAGAAAGCATTGATAAATATTTCAAAACTTTGCAAACTTTTAGCAGAAAAGAATTTTGGATCAGAGTGTAGGGATTCTACCTGTGATCCAGATGTGACATGAAAATATCTTTTAGCTATCACTAAGATGTGTGTGTATGTGTTGAAGATTTTTTCTTTAAAACAGACCCAAAAAAGCAAAAGAAATCCTTCATTTTCACCTCACCTCTGACTTATGTCTATTGTGCTCAATTAAATAAAGTAATTTGATTTTCAGAATGTAACTGATGAACAATTTAGGAATAGAAGGAAATTTCCTTGAAAAGAAAATAAAAATATGGAAGAATCTGTAGTTAATTGCATACTTAGTTTTTAGAAATTGAATTTTTTTTCTCTAAGATCAGATCAAGGAATGGTTTCTACATACTTGCTACTATTATTTGATCTGAAACTTTTCCTAGACAGAACAATGAGGCAAGGAAATAGCTTCTCCAATTTGGAAATAAAGCAACATGTTTTCTACATTTGCAATTGGCATGAGCTTACACAGGGAAAACCCTGAAAATTCCATTAACAACCTGTGAGAGGAAAATGCAAGTTCTCAACGACATCCAGTGACTTCTTCATAGACATTTCAATTTTGGTTTATATTCAACCGTGTTCTATACACCTTGAAATGGCTTAGATGGCTATTCAGCTGTATGCCTATTTTCATTTTAGTCTTTAGCAGTTTATAGCATTGAAGCATGTTTTCGCTGAACCTGGCTGTTTTTCAGGTGGTCTAACGCCATAATTCTTACTGGATATATGTCAACATTTTGGTGAGCATGTTTAGCAGGGATGTGCAGAGAAATATTCCATACCCTAGTGGAGGAGTAACTAATCTTTGTGTCCCACCCAGTGAGTTATAACTGCATCCATGCTAACCGTTTCCTGTCTGTTTCTAAGCTTTCCTTGTTTTTCTCTGTCTATCTATTGTAGTTTGGTTTGTTGGTTTGTTTATGTGTTTGTTTTGAGTGGTTTCTGGAGCCCTCCTGATGGTTATTACGAGAGAGGGTGGGGACCCAAAGTTGGAAGCAGGCAAGGACCAGAGAAAGCTCCTCTCCCTCATCCCGAAGAAAGTTTACTGTTCTTCTGTGTCTGCGCACCACTCAGGGTTCCTGGTTGTTGTTCCGATGACCTTGGATCCTGCAAGGCAGAATTTGCGCTTCTTCCATCCCATGTGGTAGATCCAAATGGGGGTGGTTTACCTTAGAGTTCTTGGTCTCCAAAGGCACTCCATTTCCTCATGGTCTCCTTGGCAGTAGGGATGTAGTCCTCGGTGCTCCTTGGTACTGATAATCCTTGGTGAGTATCTGGGAGTCTTCATGTTTGGGATAAAAACCTCCTCCTGTCTGCCTGACCACTCTGGTGTTCCCCCTGCTGTATGCATATGCCCTCCTGTTAAGAGGTTATGAAGATTACTCCTGATTCTCCCATATGCCTTTGTATATTTACTATTGTCTAATGCTAATTCGAATCTGTTTCTATGAGTTACCAGTTATGATCCTGATAGGTTATATTTCCCGTCTGCCTCACACCTTCTAGGGTGATGTAGATTTCTCTGTTCTCCCTCCCCTTTTCCAAGTATCATGGGGCCTTACAAGTACATTAGGTTTAGTTTTCTTGTTTTTTTTTTTTTTTTCTTGCACCAATGTTTATGTTTACTATTGCTGGGAATCACCAGAAATTCATCTCTGACCTACACTGGGAACCCATTTGGGCACCATTTCTAATCGCAATGGCACTGCTTCTCACCCAGCTCCCTGCTTGTAGCATGGTAAGGCATTCGAAAGACTTGGGAACCTTGATCTATGGGGGAGACCTGGAAGAAGCTCCGGGCTGCTTGCTTTGGGTTGCCTTAGCTCCAGCCATTGCAACTGCTTAGGGAGTGAATCAGTGAACTGATGATCTTCTCCCCTGTCTCTGCATCTCTCTGTATATCTGATTTTCCAATAAAAATATCTTTTGAAAAAGATACTAATATATATATTATTTGTATATATATATATATATATATATCATAATAGATTTCTGGTTCTGTCAAATTTATTTTGTGAAATTTTCAAAGGTAAATGCAGAATGACTTTGTTTTCCAGCTGTCTTTAATCTACGTAATTACCAAATCAGGTCTAACCCAATACAGTAACTTCTTGCTTCGTGAGAATGCTTACTTCCTGAGAAACACATTCTCATGCAGTTTTCTGTGTGTATAAATACCATGCTGTGTGCTCAAACTAAGATGATTGCAATGTTTGTGGGTGATGGGATCACTCTTTTCTGAGAACTTGCTAAATTGTGTTATGCTGTGCTTGCTAAGTTGCTTGCTATACTCAACCATGTGCATGCATATCCATATAAAAGCCCTATCCATTGCAACAAAAAGAGGGACACTCTTCTAGGGTTTGCCAGTGGGTGAGCAGGTGCACCAATTTTGGCATATCTGTGTAAGAGTATAGAAATATAATGTCATTGGGAATGGAGCTGAAAGCTTTTTATTTTATGGTGCCATACATTTTTGAATCTGTGTATAATTTAAAGCCATTTATTTTTATTAGAAGGAGTAACGTGGGGACTGGAAAGGGAGGAGGAAGAATAAGGTAGGTAAGGAGAATGGGAGAGTGGGAAGGAATGGACGGGCTGGGGTAGTATAGAGGAAAGTAGGTCTCTCATCTGCTGATTTAGCCTGAAATTGCTACAAAAACCAGGAGTAGGCCATTATGATGTTCCCTGCAGGTGTGTAGGTGCCAGAACACATTGGCTCTCGTCCACTATTCTGTCACATTAGCAAGAAGCTTGATCAGAAGAGGAGCACCAAGACTCCAATCATGTCCCAAATGAAATTCTAGGATTGTGGGTGATGCTTTACTGATGCCAGACCTGGCCCTGGAGATACATATGTCATTTCACATTTTCTATAGATGCTTTGTCATATTCCCACACAGTGTTGAGTCATGCGAAGTGGAGCATAATGTATAGAGTAATACTGTGCGTTAACATCCTACAACCAATTATTAACAAGAGAGGACATGCACTTGGGGAGGATGTCCTTTTGTGTGAAGGGATATTAGTTTCCCTCTGATCCTGCTTCAACATATCTACTAACACATAAACTGGGAGGCAGCAGGTGATGGCTCCTGAGTCAAGATGTCTGTCACCTGCCTGAGAAATGTAAATGGAATCCTGATTCCAGCCTTTGGCTTATCGTAGCTGTGGATGTTGCACATATTTTGAGAGTGAAATAGTGCCACACAGAAGCTCAGCTCCAGGGAGAACAGGTCTGTATTGAGCAGGTCACAGAACATCTGCAGGGCTGACTGCAGATGCACATCTCTGGTTTTCCTTTGGAGGAACACACAGAGTAGATTTCCCATCTCTCAAAGTGGGGCCAACTGTGGTCATCTTTACACACGTCTGTCCCTGGTGTTTGGCATATTCTTAGAGGCAGCCCAATAGTCACATTGCAGTACCATATTCACTTCTGGGAGAAGCAACCTGATAGATTTGTTTTCATACACAATTTTTTAAAAAATGCAGTTTAATATTTTTTTGTGTGTGTGATGCAGTTCCATAGGCTCTAGCATTTACCTTCCCTCTTACCCATACTCCACAGCCTATTTTTGCCTCTATCATCACAATAGTGTTGTCCTTCCAAAATAGTCATTAAGTTCATTACTCTGCTATTTAAGTATATCCTGACAATTTAATATGAACAATGCCTTAAAAGGAACCATTATAAATACTATATTATAATACATGTTATATCTTGTATAGTATATCTATGCATTTTTAATTATATATTTATATTTTATACTTTAAACATTTAATTTTTATTGAGATTTTTTCCTGGCAAAACCATAAGTACATGTAATTTATGCAGTATTTTAAATTGTAATAATTTCTCTGCTTCTGTTATATGTATTCATATATCATATCAGTTAAAATTATCCACCATCCAGCTTTTTCCTAACATAGGGATTTTCTGTAGAAAAATTCTAAATCCAGGATTACAACATTCATCTGACAATTATTCATGTTAATTCTGCTTTACTTTATTTTAATCTCATTTTGGTTACCCTATTAGTGAGGATCCGCCCAACAACTTACAAAATATTTCACCTTATTTATTTTACGTTTTATCTCCCCCTACTTCCTTATATGTTAATTTTTAATTAACAGAGTCATTTATCCCTCCAGAATTATCTGCTTTCTTGAGAGGCTGCCATGTGTAGCAGTGTGTAGCAGTATGCAGGATCTTGAGGACCCATGTTTTGGTTTAGTTTGAAGACTAAGAAATTTCGAGCCAACAGGTCTTTGCTCTGTTACTCAGACATACAAATAGGGGGATAAATCTGAAAAAAATTAGGTTTCTTGTAAAGTGGAATGACTTGTAAGTGTGTTTTGAGTAAGTTCAATTCTGCTAGTTACTCTGATTCATGACATAGTTGAATGAGTCTGAGAAATGTAAAATGTTCTCCATTCAGATTTCTCACAGCCAATAAGCTAAACTCTATGGCAAATATTTCAGAAAGATATGAAAGCATGTTGTGGGTTTCTATCAGATCAGATCATCATATTCTATATTTGAAGAACACCTTAGGATCCTTTGTTGTCGAGATGATCTTTTGTCTAGGGTGATAATATATAGGAAAATCTTAGCAAAGTGCGAAACATTAGAT
Organism: Ochotona princeps; assembly: GCF_030435755.1. Classification (NCBI taxonomy): domain Eukaryota; kingdom Metazoa; phylum Chordata; class Mammalia; order Lagomorpha; family Ochotonidae; genus Ochotona; species Ochotona princeps. Next base: position 11,933,004 of record NC_080866.1, read on the forward strand.
TAAAGTCTAACAAACTCTGAGGTTAAATAAAAAATCAGTGCCTAGTTTGTAAAAGTTGCTTTGTAAAGATCCCTTAATTCCATGGTTAAGTTTTTTTCGAGGTATTTACAGAGTTCTCTCAGCTTTGTGAATGGGACCCTATCAGGCATTTCATGTCTCTTTTCATATTCTAGTTTTGAAGAATCACTGTGTTCCTTTTAGGGAGTCTTACTCACTTCTGTGTTTTTGTTTCTTGTATTTCTGTATTTAGTTTTAGGCATATCTAGAAGTACTTTTTGGTTTTTCCTCTGATGGCTTTTATCTTTGAACTACTCTCTGTGACTTGGTTGCGTGACTTCTTCAGTGAAGATCTGGGGGTGTATCGATCGAGGGAATTATCAAGGCATAATCACAGTATCACATCCTCTCTTTCCAGAAGAGCAACAGCCATGATTAGCCCATAGTGGCTACAACTGTCAGCACTTGCAGCACACAGAACCTCAGTGTAGGCCTGTAAGTGCAGAGCCCTGCAATGATTTACCTTGGATACATAGAGATCTTTTAGCCTTGATGTCAGACATGTTGAATGCCCAAAGACCCAGCTTTACACCATACACTGTCATGCAGTCACAGCATTCCCATAGTCTTTGCATAGAAGACTCCAACAGTCACAAAATGTTGGGAATTCTCTCGTTTCTGTGAATCTGCCCCTCCTGCAGGGTGAGGAGTGGTGTTCCCAGCACCAGTTATGAATGGCCTGCCTTCGTAGTTTGTGCCCAAGAAACTGGGCTCAAAGTCAGAGAGGAACATGCATTATCCTTATAATACAATCATCTAGCAGTGCTCTTGTAGAACTAGGTGTGCACCACAGCCACTACAATCCCTGCTGATCTCAAAGAGGTGGTTTCTCCTGAATAAACCAGGGCACACCAATGTGACACTATCTCCTACTGGTCCATATGAGTTATATATTTTAATTATATATGCATATATACATATACATTACACATACACATTATACATATATATTATATGTTTATATTATACACATGTTATACATACATTATATAAATTTATAAATAAATACATACATATGCACACACATATATACATATACACATAACATATACATATATAGATATACACATACATATATACATATATCATACATACATTATACATATACATTATATATGTGTATGTGTATATATTAAAATATATGTATTTTTAATTATATATTACATATTGTAACATATATAAATTTTGAACAACTATTCAAGGGAAGAAGAAATTGAGAGAATGCAAGAAAATATTTGAACATGATTAATTGAGTTTGAATCTGCATGTATCAAGTGTATATAAGCTTCTCAAATAATGCATCTGCAACAGCAGCAACAGAAGAAAAGCAATGCATTTATTAGATGCTTGTGCACATTTCTTAAAAGAAGAAAGAGGGATTATAAACAGAGAATGAATCACGCTCTCAAATAGCGACCCTTTCCTGCTGGGGTCCGTGCAGTAGATGTGAATAACACGAAGATGTGAAGAGAACAGCTCCCATGCTTGGCAGGGCCTGGTGGATTTCTCTCTGACCACCTTGACACAGTTCCACCCCCTTTCTACATGGACACTCAACCACCCCACTAAGAATTTTGTAATCTATTGAGGCATTGTTTGCCTCTGTGCCATGGCTTTTGTAACCAACATGCACTTGAGAGTTAATGTTATTGATAATGTCTTGGTGAGGGGGCATTTAACTGTACACAGGAGTACAATTAAACCCATGTCATTTCTGGACACCTTATTGTGTGCCTACCCAGTGCTCTGAAATCTGACCCAGACATATAGCATGCTTTCAGAAAAATGGCTTGATAAGAATTTTACAAACTAATGGAAGTGCGACCCTGGGGGAGCAGCCCAGCCAGGACGGATCTGTGAACGAGGACTCAGCATGCCAAGACCACAGCCGCAAGGCAGTGAGGGAGTCCCTGGCTAATTCCCAGGCCCAAGAGCTACCACCTCCCCCTGCGTAAGCCCACCATGAGGCAACCTCCGGAACAGGGCTAGAGGGCTAGCTCCGCCCCTTGGGCATAAGGTAGAGGTGGGGAGAGTGGGGGAGGGATTGGAATCTTGGCGTAGAGGCAGCTGGCTGCCCCCCAGGGCTCGGGACGGCCCTGAGAGAGCAGCCCAGCCAGGCCGGATTCAAGAACGAGGACTCAGCATGCCAAGACCACCGTAGCAAGGCAGTGAGGGGGTCCCTGGCTATTTCCCAGGCCCAAGCGCTACCACTTGCCCCCTTTAAGTCCACCATGAGGGAATCTCCGAAATGAGGCTAGAGGGCTAGCTCCGCTCCTCGGCCATAAGCTAAAGGTGGGGCGAGTGGGGGAGGGATTGGATTCTTGGCGTAGAGGCAGCTGGCTGCCCCCCAGGGCTCAGAACGGCCCTGGGAGAGCGGCCCAGCCAGGACGGATCCAAGAACGAGGACTCAGCATGCCAAGACCACTGCTGCAAGGCAGTGAGGGGGTCCCTGGCTATTTCCCAGGCCGAAGAGCTACCACCTCCCCCTGGGTAAGCCCACCATGAGGGAACCTCTGAACGGGGCTAGAGGGCTAGCTCCGCCCCTCTGCCTTAAGGTAGAGGTGGGGCGAGTTGGGGAGGGATTGGAACCTTGGCCAACCAAACTAAGACCCAGAAGCTCGAGTGGCCTAGTAGGAGATAGTAGGCATCTTCCTCTTAGGTAACTACCCCTCTAATGAACACAAAACCAAGATAGAGGTAGGTAGCTAAACAGAAACGCACATGCCAGTATTTATCTGGGATGGGTAGAGGGTTGGTCCGGTTGAGTTGGGCTTCAAAATGTATCAATAATTTCCAGAGTTTAATGAGAGGTAGAACAGACTGAACAAGACTGCGGTAACTCACTCACATGCATGGAAAGCAGGGACTGGTGTAGATCGGGTGGAGGTTGTGCTGATTCATCCCAACAGGGCTACAGCTCACATTGATTTATGTGGGAATGAGTGTGAAGTCAGTAGGATTGAGCTGGAACACAATACCCGTTGGTCCAGGTGGATGACAGAGCTGGAAACAGAACTGACCCAGCGGAGTCCGGTCACCTTAAGCAGGACTGTGACATTAACAACATGCTAGAGAAGCATATCGGGGGAAGACTCAGTTGGGGAGGCAAGGGTCAAACACTATAGAAATTCTAGCCCCACAGGTCACTTTTAGAGATGGAATGGTGATGGACTAAACTAGGTGTGACTGGGAAGCATGCCTTTGACCACAGATTTGAGAACCGACGGCAATCTGGACTAGTTTGGGCAGCGGCACTAGAGTGTGCATTCTGAGGGGGTGCGGGGTGGGCCGGACTACAACGTTCACCAGCTCAAGCAGGGCAAAGGGGAGGGCTGGATTGCACCGGCACTGGCCCAAAGTGCAGTGGCATGTAGGTGAATGGGATCCGGGAGGAGCTCAAAGGGGGAGAAACGTGAAGTTCCCCAGGAGAATTATATCTCCCACTGGTGAACTGGGGGTCGGAAAGGCTGGGAAAAGCTGCATCAACAGCTGGTTAATGTATTAAAATGCCAATGGAATGGGTGCGCTGGGCAATACAGAGCACACCTTAGCCCACAATTAAGGTTGGTAACCAGGGTGAAGCACAGGACATGCCCGACTAAGTTTTTATACCAACTGGTCTACATGAGCCACGGACGCTGATCCACAGTGTCTAAGGCTAAGTTTGTGACAGTTGAAGGGCTAGGCCAAGCTGACTCAGAGCAACCACAGGCAGGCAGATCCCTGGCTGGGAACAGGCTGCGGTTGAGGGTCTAAGGGAACACTGTAGCTGGGTGGAGGTTCCCACCAAGGGGCACGTGAGCTGGAAAGGGGCTGCGTCTAGTCAGGATAGAGTTGTCTCCCTTGGCACAAGTATGCACTGGGACAAGACGCACAGGGTCAGGCCAGACTGCAACACTTTCTGATATGTTTTGATGTTTTTATGTCAGAATGGTTGCTTCCAAATAATCTCTTTTCGCTAGTAGAATTCATCACGTGCTCATGAAGTAGATGATGGCATCATTTTTCCCAAAAGACTTCTATGTTTCCTTTTAGTTAAGCATGTGTTGGTTACTCAGAGGCGCATTATTTTATCAGGGTGCTATAATCTGTTGTTGGTGTTGTTGTTGTTGTGATTGATGTAGCTGTTATGAAATTATGTTGGTCCAGAAAACAGTAATACTATTTCAACCCCAAACAGCCTGTATCTCATGCAATAAGACCTTGTGAAGTAACCAGTGAAACAACAATCGATATGCGTCAGATTGCTTATGATCTACATCAAGAATAGTAAAACCTAATAAACTTGTAAGGCCCTATGATACTTGGAAATGAGGAGGGAGAGCAGAGAAATCTAACATCACCCTAGTAGGTGTGAGGCAGACGGGGAGTATAACCTATCAGGATCATATCTGGTAACTCATAGACAGCAGACTTGAGTCAGCATTAGACAATAGCAAAACTACAAAGACATGTGGGGGGAATCAGGAGCAATCCTAACAGCCTCTTAACAGGAAGTCATACGCATAGAGCAGGGGGGGACCCCAGAGTGGAGCAGGGGGACAGGAGGAGGCATGTATCCCAACCCTGAAGACACCCAGAGCCTCACTAAGGACTATCAGTATGAGCGCCGAGGACTACATCCCTACTGCCAAGGAGACCACGGGGGAAATGGAGTGCCTTCCTAGGCCAAGAACTCTGAGGTCAACCACCCCCATTTGGATCTACAATGTGGGATGGAAGAAAACCAATTCCTGCCTTGCAAGATCCAGGGTCATTGGAATGACAGCCAGAATCCCTGAGCAGTCCGCAGAAACAGAAGAACAGTAAACTTCCTTCAGAACTAGGGAGAGGAGCTTTCTCTGGCCCTTTCCTGCTTCCAACTTTGGGTCCCCACCCTCTTTCGTAAGGACGATCAGGATTGCTCCAGAAACCCCAAACAAACAAATGAACAAACTAGAACAGATAGACAGAGAACAACTAGGATAGCTTAGAAAAAGACATGTAGTGGTCAGCCAGGATGCACTTATACCTCACTGGGTGGGACACAAAGATCAGTTACTCTTCACTAGGGTATGGAATATTTCTCTGCACACCCCTCCCAAAAACGTTCACCTTAACTGTTGACATATGTCTTGTTAAAGTTATAGAGTTAGACTACCCAAAAACGAACTAGGGTCAGCAAAATCATGCTTCAATGCTATAAGATGCTAAATACTAACATTAAAATAGACAAGAGAGCTGAATAGCAATCTATAACCATTTTAAGGTATATAGAACATGGTTGAATTTAAACCAAAATTGAAATGTCTATGAAGAAGCCACAGGTTGTGGTTGAGAACCTGCATTTCCCTAGTAACATATTGGTTAATCAATACCATGTCAATTAATGCCATAATGTCGTAAATGGCTGTAAATATTATGTTGGGTTTTTTACCTGATTAGGATTATACTCTGCTGGCTCTGTCTTCAGACCAGAGATGGTCTCACCAAGAAGCCATTGAACCTACCAGGACAATAAGATGCTGAACTTTATGATTGATCAAAACCTCCAATGAAAGAATCTCAACTGAACTTGAACTATGGAAATGAAACAAGGTGGAGCAATCCACCGTGGGGGGAGGGCTTCGGGAGGGGCTGAGGGAATCCTAGTGCATTAAAAAATGTGTCACATAATGCAATGAAATTGATAAAATAAAAAAAAGCAAACTAATGGAAGTGATGGGAATATGGGCTGAAACTGCTATGACAAAAACATATAGCTACTATGACCCTACAGGCTGTCCTGTTACTGTGACTCTAAAGGCCATCCTGTTACTGTGACCCTAAAAGCCCTCCTGATATGACAAAAAATATAGCTACTGTGACCCTAAAGGCTATCCTGCTATGGGAAAAAAATATAGTCACTGTGACCTTAAAGGTTAACCTGTCCTTGCAAGTCTTTAGAACATAGAAAATGTAGTTGTTTCAGCTGTTTCATAATTTTTTAACAGGAGGAAATATAGGATGATTTTACTAACATCATAAAGATACACTTTTGATTATTTGATTGTTTATGAGGTTGCAGAGCCTGCAGCTATAGGGTGATTTAATGTTTAAAATTTTTGTCTTAGGACTTTAAGTTTTTTTATCCTTTGATGTATTTCTCCCATTAAGTGATGGATAAGTTGTAGAATAAGAATTGTATTGCGAATGTTGAACCATTCCTGCATACCTGGGATGATTCCCACCTGGTCCGGGTGAATAAACTGCCTAATGTATTGTTGGATCCTGTTGGCTAGTGTTTTATTGAAGAACTTTGCATCTGTGTTCATCAAGGATATCGGTCTGTAGTTCTCTTTTTCTGTTGTTTCTCACTCTGGCTTTGGTATTAAAGTGATATTAGGTTCATAGAACGAGTTTGGAAGAATTGCCTCTTTTTCTATTGTTTGAAAAAGCTTGTGTAAGATTGGGGCTATTTCCTCCTTAAACGTTTGGTAGAATTCAGCAGTGAAGCCATCTGGTCCCAGGCTTTTCTTGGTTGGGAGGGCTTTAATTGTTGATTCAATCTCAGTGCATGTTATTGGGCTATTTAGATTGTTAATTGCTTCTTGATTCAATTTTGGTGGATTGTATATGTTCAAAAATCTGTCCATTTCCTCTAAGTTTTCTAATTTTTTCGCATATAGTTGCTTATAATAGTTCCTGATGATTCTTTGTATTTCTAAGGTATCTGAAATAAATGTGATACGTCACATCAACAAGTTGACTCATAAAAACCATATGATCCTCTCAATATATGCAGAGAAGACATTTGATAAAATCCAGCACCACTTCATGTTAAAAACCCTAAATAAGATAGGCATAGAAGGAACATTCTACAACATAATCAAAGCAATTTACGATAAACCCAAAGCCAGTATCATACTAAATGGGGAAAGACTAGAAGCCTTCCCGTTAAAATCTGGAACTAGACAGGGATGTCCACTCTCACTGCTACTCTTCAATATAATTTTGGAAGTCCTTGCCAGAGCTATTAGACAAGAAAAAGCAATTAAAGCAATACAAATTGGAAATGAGGAATTAAAATTATCACTATTTGCAGATGACATGATTCTCTATATAGGAGAACCAAAAGACTCAGTCAAAAGACTATTGGAACTCATAATAGACTTTGGCAAAGTAGCAGGATACAAAATCAATGAACACAAATCGATGGCACTAGTGTATACAAATAATTCCGCCACTGAGGAAGAAATTGTAAGTACAGTTCCCTTTAAAATAGAGGAAAGGAATCTTAAATACCTAGGAATTAAGTTAACTAAAGATGTGAAAGACCTCTACGATGAAAACTATAAATCATTTAAAAAAGAAATAGAAGAAGATCTTGAAAAATGGAAAACCTTACCATGTTCTTGGATTGGCAGTACCAACATTATCAAAATGGCCATATTACCAAAAGCAATATATAGATTCAAAGCAATCCCAATCAAAAATCCCAGCAACATTCTTCTCAGAAATAGAAAAGATGATACAGAAGTTCATCTGGAACCACAAAAGACCACGAATAGCTAAATCTGTCCTCAAAAATAGAAATCAAACTGGAGGAATCACAATTCCAGACCTCAAGACATACTATAGAGCAGTGGTTATCAAAACAGTCTGGTACTGGTACAGAGACAGAGAAGAAGATCAATGGAACAGAATAGAAACAGCAGAAGGGAATCCACACATGTATAGCCAACTAATCTTTGACAAGAAAACAGAAAACAATCCAGGTAAAAAACCTGGTCTATTGAATAAAAGCTGTTGGGACAACTGGATAGCAGCTTGCAGAATAAAGAAGCAGGACCCGTACCTGTCGCACTATACAAAAATCAGCTCTAATTGGCTCAAGTATTGAAACCTACACCCAGAAAACCTTAAACTACTAAAGGAAAATATAGGAAGCACACTCCAAGATATAGGAACAGGGAAAGACTTCTTAGAAAAGATGCCTAAAGCAACGGCGATCAAATCCAAAATGAACAAATGGGACTATATCAAACTAAAAAGTTTCTGTACAGTAAAGGAAACAATTTAAAAAGTGAAGAAACAACCAACAGAATGGGAAAAAAATTTTGCATTCTACACAAGTGACAGGGGACTAATATCTAGGATCTACAAAGAGCTTCAGAAACCCAAGGGTAGTGAAAAAATAAACCCTGTAGCAAAATGGGCAAAGGAAATGAACAGATGTTTCTCAAAAGAACAGATACAAATAGCTAATAAACATATGAAAAATGCTCAGTCTCTCTAGCCATCAGAGAGATACAAATGAAAACCACCTTGAGGTACCACCTAACTCCAGTGAGACTAGCCTACATTCAGAACTCGAAAAACAACACCTGCTGGCGTGGATGTGGGGAGAAAGGCACCCTCCTTCACTGCTGGTGGGAGTGTAGGCTAGTACAATCATTGTGGAAATACATATGGAGAGTGCTTGGAAAATTGAAAATAAACCTGCCATATAACCCAGCAATCCCGCTCTTAGGAATATACCCAACAGAAGTAAAATCTGCATACGAAAAGGGGATCTGTAATCCTATATTCAGAGCAGCACAATCCACAATAGTAATGTCATGGAAACAAACCAGATGTGCGTCCAAGGAAGAGTGGTTAAAAAAAATTGTGGTACATCTACTCAATGGAATATTATTCAGCTGTCAAGAAGAATGATATTATTCTATTCAAAACCATGTGGTCCCAACTAGAAACTATTATGCTCAGCGAAATGAGTCAATCACAAAAGAATTAATACCATATATTCTCTCTCATATAAGGAAGCCAGCATGGAAAGGTGGAGTTCATCAAGTGCCCAAGGAGTATGCGATGGAAACATAGTTCCTAAGAGACTTTTGTGTTTCCTTTTAGTTAAGCATGTGCTGCCTACTCAGTGACACATTACTTAATCAAGGTGTTACAATTTGTCGTTGACGTTGTTGCTGCTGTTATTCATTCGGTGACTGATTTGTTAAATTTGCATTAGTCAGTCATTTTCCTTGTAAAATGCTATGATTTATAGGTAGCTGAAAGAGCTGTGCATTTAGTTTAATCAGCATGTGTAAAAGTGCATATGCAGTGTTAGAGATGGGAATTATTGAACAAATGGTTGATGTTACTGTTAAAATTATTGTACTTCTTTATAATTAGTTCTGATCCAAACATAGATTGCTGCAAGTCAGGTTTCCCAGCAAGAGATGGTGAAAATTCTCTGTTCTAGGCATGTAGGCATTCCATGGATGAAGTAACAGCAGAGTATATTTAGCATGTTGTGAACATGAATATGGCAAATTGGCAGTTTCCATCAGTTGCTGGCAATAGTTTAGAGTGATGACAAATCTTATTTTGATTTTTTGTGTGTTATTTAGTTATGAGGAAAGTGTATGGTAAGCAGTCCATTTGATGGTTTACTAATTTCCTCGTTGTTCAGAAGTCCGAGTTGATTATGTATTTAATATGATAACCATTTGTGTGCTGTGAATTGCATTAATTGTTATGTAGGGCAGAGTTGATGCTTACTAAATGTACAAAATGGATTGAAGAGATTAGCCAGTTAAATCTTTTCACCAGTAAGGCACTCAACAGCCCATGAGATATTTATTAAAAATGTCAAGTAAATCCTCTTATTTTTGTATCATAGTGTCAAATAGCAGTAAAATAAACATGTTGAGATCCTTAATCTACTGCTGTTTCACTGCAAAATTTACCTTTGTTAAAATTTGCTTCTGTTCAAATTTGTTGAGACCGCACGTAAAAGTATCCTAATATTACTTTGGCTGGTATTTTCTAATTACTGTATAATATTATGGGAATTCAAATTTTATTTGAATGTCAACTACAGTTAAGCATGTTTTTTTTTTTTTTTTTCTTACTCAGGTTTTGTAATTTGATGGAATGTTTTTATCACAATTTAATAAATGTTTGCCTTATTTAAAAAAAAAGAAAAGAATTGCAATATAAGTGTATTACTGATAAATTCTAGGCTACAGCGTCAGAATGGATAATACCCTGCCTAAAGATAAAACAATTTGCAGAATTATTGGAAGCACCCACTTGTCCATTGTAAAGTTCAAACAAAATAAACATGGCTCATTGAGAACTGCCAAAAAAAAGTGTCTATAGGCTACTATTCAGCTGCTTCATATCTGTTTTCATTTTATTATTTAGCTGTTTATTGTGTTGATGCATAATTTTGCTGAAGCAAAAATTTTAGGAAAGTTTTAGGAAAGTTTTAAACTGGCTTATAATTCTAATCAGGCCTTTGTTTACAGTTAAGGTGTAGAACTATTTTACTAGGGGTGTGAAGAGAAATCATTCATACCCTAGTGAGGAGTAAGTAATCTTTGCATCCCATCTAGTAAGGTGTATGTGGATTCACGCTGATCATATCCTGTTTGGTTTTAAGCTTTCCTTGTATTTTTCTGACTCTCTATTCTATTTGATTGATTAATTGATTGATTGATTGATTGATTGATTGATTGATTGATTGAATTTTGTGGCGTGAGGCTCCAGGGCAATCCTGAAGGTCATTGCAAGAGAGGGTGGGGATCCAGTGTTGGAACTAAGTAAGGACCAGAAGAAGCTCCTCTCCCTAGTCCCAAAGGAACTTTGCTGTTCTTCTGTTTCTGCAAATCACTCAGGACTCCTTGGGTCCTGTTGTTCCAATGACCTTGGGTCTGTTGAGGAAGGAATTTGGCCTGTTGCATCCCATGTGATAGATCCAGATGGGGCTGGGTGACCTTGGAGTTCTCAGCCTCAGAAGGCACTCCAATGCCCCATGTGTTCCTAGTCTGTTAGGATGTAGTCCTTGGTGCCCATACTGATAGTCTTTGGTGAGAATCCGAGTCTTCAGGCTTGGGATACAAGCCTCCTCTTGTCCACCTACTCTACTCTGGGGTCCCCCCTGCTCTGTGCAACCTTTGTTAAGAGGTTGTCAGGATCGCTCTTGATTCCCCTATATATCTTTATAATTTAACTATGGCTAAATGCTGATTTGAGTCTATTGTCTATGAATGACCTGCTATGTTTCTGACAGGTTATGCTTTATGCCTTCTTCAGACACTCTAAGGAGATGGAAGATTTCCCTGTTTTTCCACCCCATTTCTGAGTAGCTTAGGGTCTTAAAAGTATATTTGATTTTACAATTCTTTCATGTAGAACATAAGCAGTCTGACTCACATTAATTGTATGTTCCTTTATACATCACAATATCATAATGCATTAGATACACAGACTGCTTGAAGTTAAAACATTATTACAGGGCCTGGTGGCGTGGCCTAGTGGCTAAAGTCCTCACCTTGAACGACCCAGGATCCCATATGGGCTCCTGTTCTAATGCTGGCCGCTCTACTTTCCATCCAACCTGCTGCTTGTGGCCTGGGAAGGCAGTTGAGGATGGCCCAAAACTTTAGGACCCTGCACCCATGTGGGAGACAAGCAAGAGGTCCCTGGTTCCCAGCTTTGGATCAGCGCAGCAGTGGCTAATGAGCCTATTTGGAAAGTGAATCATCAGACAGAGGATCTTCCTGTCTCTCCTCCTCTCTGTATATCTCACTTTGCAATAAAAATAAATGAATCTTAAAAAAATCAAGAGATGAAGCCAAAACAGCACAATTTAAAAACTAATAATAATATTATAATACAGGGGTATCATTTTCTGGATTGACACCCTTATAGTAAGGCAAACATGTGGTATTTAACCTTTTGGGATTGGCTCATTTCCCTTAGCATAATGGTTTCCAGTTGGACCTATTTGGCCGCAAAAAAACTGCATTTCGATTTTTTAATAGTTAAGTAGTATTTCATGGAGTCAATGAGCCATAGCTTTCTTATCCAGTCTTCTGTTGATGAGCATTTTGATTGCTTCCACGTTTTTGCAATTATTGATTGTGCTGCTATAAACATAGGGATGCATGTTGGTTTCTTGTGTAGCAAGTGTTTTGGTTATATTCCTAGGAGTGCTATTAGTAGATCATATGGTATGCAGATTTTCATTTGTTTGAGTGTTCTCCATACTGATTTCCACAGAGGTTGTACAAGTTTGCAGCCCCACCAGCAGTGGAGTAGGGTTCCCTTTTCCCAACATCCTTACCAGCAAGTGCTGTTGGTGTTTTTGTATGTGTGCCATCCTTACTGGTGACAGGTGGTACCACATTGTTGTCTTAATTTGGATTTCTCTTATTGCCAAGGAACTTCAGTATTTTTTTCATATGTTTGTTTGTTTGCCATTTGGGTTTGTTCCTTTGTGAAACATCTGCCCATTTCTTGAGTGGTTTGTTTGTTTTGCTGTTTTGGTTATTCTGGAGATCCTTGTATATTCTGGAGATTAGCCCCATATCATCCATGTAATGTGCAAAGATCTCCCATTCTGGGGGTTGCTTTTTACTTTGTTGATTGTTTCCCTTGCTGCACAGAAGCTTCTTAGTTTTTTTGAAGTTCCATTTGTTTATTTTGGCCTTGACTGCTAGTGCTTTTGCTGTCCTTTTTAGGAAGTCAGGGCCTACACCTAAACTTTGCAATGTGTTTCCAACATTTTCTTCCAGAAGTTCGAAGATTTCTGGGTGTGGGTTTAATTCTTCTATGCATTTAGATTTGAAATTGTTGCATGGTTACAAATGTGGGTCTATCTTCTTGTTTCTACAAGCTATTGTCCCAACCTGCAGGACGCAACGGAAAAATCCTGAGGGCGGATTGGGAATGCTGGGCTGGTAGCCCCTGGCTGCTGGACTAAGAAACATACGGACCATTATACCTCTACCTTATTGTTACTTCTCGTATATATACTTTCTTTTCTAGGGGAGGGAATAAAAGAGAGGGCTGTCCTGGAAGTAATTATCTTCACTGAAGCAATGAAAGAACTAAGCAGCTATAAGTCCAAGGCCCATAAGTCTGGCTCTTAACATTCTATCATCCAGTTGTCCCAACAGCATTTATTGAAGAGACCTTCCCATTTGCTTGGATTGTCCTCTGTCTTTTGTCAAAGATTATTTGGCTGTATCTGTGTGGGTTTCCTTCTGGTGTTTCTGTTTTGTATAATTGATCCTCCTCTCTATCTTTGTGCCAGTACCAGGCTGTTTTGATAACCACTGCCCTATAGTATGTCCAGAAGTCCCGGACTGGGATTCCCCCTGTTAAGTTCCTATCCTTAAGAATGGTTCTAGCTATTCGTGGTTTTTTGTGTTTCCAGGTGAACCTTTGTATCATTTTTATCCAGTTCAATATAGACTGTTTTGGGCAATTTGATTGGGATTGCATTGAATGTATATATTGCTTTTGGTAGTATAAGTATTTTAAAGATATAGATTTTGCCCTTCCAGGAGCATGGGATGTGATTTATCTTTTGAGGTCTTGCTCAATTTCTTTTTTAAGCATTTCATAATTTTCTTCATTAAGGTCTCCTACATTTTTGGTTAGATTTACTCCTAGATGATTCATACTTTTCTCTGTTATTTGGAATTGGGGCTGTTCATATACACTATGGCTGTTGATTTTTGTTCATTAATTTTGTAACCTGCCACTTTACCAAATTCTTGCAGAAGTTCTAGGAGTCTCTGTATTGAGTCTCTTGGTTCTTCTATGTAGAGGACCATGTCACTGGCAAACGGTGAAAGCTTGAATGCTTGCTTTCCCATTTGAACGTCCAATTTGGATTCCTTTGATTTGTTTGTCTTGTCTTATGGCCTCTGCGAGTACCTCTAGGACTATGTTGAATAGCAGTGGTGATAATGGACATCCTTGTCTTGTTCTGGATCTCAGTGGGAAGGGATCCAGTTTTTCTCCATTCAGTATGATGCTGGCATTGGGTTTTTCATATATTGCTTTGATTATGTTGTGGATTGCTCCTTCTATGCTTACCCTGGTTAGAATTTTGAACATGCAGTGATTTTGAATTTTGTTGAAGGCTTTTTTTGTATCTATTGACAATATTATATGGTTTTTTTTCTTCAGTTTTTGGATGTGGTGTATCACATTTATGGATTTCCGTATGATGAACCATCCCTTCATTCCCAGGATAAATCCTACTTGCTGTGGATGCATGATCTGTCCGATGTGCTTTTGAATTCTATTGGCTAGGATTTTGATGAGAATCTGAGCATCAGTGTTGATCAGGGAGATTGGTCTGTAGTTTTCCTTTTGGGTTAATTCTCTATCTGGTTTTGGGATTAAAGTGATGTTGGCTTCATAGATTGAGTTTGTCAGGGTTGCTTCCTTTTCTATTGGTTTGAAGAGCTTGTAAAGGATTGGGGTTAATTCTGGTTGCAATGTATTGTAGAGGTCTACGGTGAAGCCAGCTGGACCTGGACTTTTCTTTGTTAGGAGATCTTTAATCACTGATTCTATCTCTGCTTCAGTTATGGGTTTATTCAGATCTTCTGTTTCCTCTCAGGTTCATTTTGGTAAGTGGTGGGAATCTGGGAACCTTTCCATTTCCTGTTGGTTTTCTGATTTGTTGGAGTACAGTTCTTTGTAGTGATTTCTAAATATTTTTCTTATTGGTTGCATTGTCTGTTGTTATATTGCCTTTTTCATCTTTGATGCTGCTAATTCTTGCTTTCTCTTGCTTTTTCTTTGTCAGTCATGTCAGTGGGGTGTCTGTTTTATTTATCTTCTCAAGAAACCAGCTTTTTGATTCATGGATTTTGTGTATAGTTTTTTTATTTCTATTTGATTAATTTCCTCCCTTCCTTTGAAAATTTCTTGCTTGCTGTTGCTTGTGGGGTCATTTTGCTGCTGTATTTCCAATTCTTGGAGGTGTGTGCTTAATTCTTGTATTTGATGTCTTTCTTGGGCCTTACATGAGCACCAATTGCAATAAGCTTACTGTAACAGTGTTTGGCGGTGTCCCACAAGTTTTGGGCTGCTGTATGTGAGTATTCAATGATTTCCATAATTTTGTATCTCTTCTTCAATTTCTTCTCTAACCCATTGATCCTTTAATAACATTTATTCCATCTCTAAGAGTTTATGTACTTCCTGGGGCATTTTGAATTGTTGATCTCCAGTTTCATTCCGTGAAGTTCTGAGAAGGTACATGGTATGATTTTGATTTTTGAAGGTAATTAGACTTGCTTTGTGTCTTATCATGTTGTCTATGCTGGAGACGGTGCCATGCACTGCTGAATAAATTGTGTAATCTGCGGCCTTAGCATGAACTGTTCTGTATATATCTACTAGGTCCAGTTGTTCTATTGTTTGTGTGAGCTCTGTAGCTTCTCTGTTGAGCTTATGACTCCTTGATCTATCTATTGGTGTCAATGGGGTGTTCAGATCTCCCAGGATTATTGCATGTTCATCTCTATCTCCTTTTGTGACAATAAGTAATTGTTTCACATAGCTGGGTGCATCTGGACTTGCAGCATGAATGTTAAGCATGATAATCACTTCCTAATGGATCTTTCCTTTCAACAGTATAAAATGCCCGTGTGTGTCCTTTTTGATGTTTGTCACGTTGAAGTCTATATCATCTGAAATTAGGACCACAACTCCTGCCTTTTTTTCTCATCGGTTGTCATGACATAGCTTTTTCCATCCCTTCACTTTCAGTTTCTTAGCATCTTTTCTGCTTAGATACGTCTCTGGTAGGCAGCATATAATTAGGTCCTGTTTATTGATCCAATCTGTTAATCTATGTCTTTTGACTGATGCATTTAGGCCATTTGTGTTTCGGGTTAATATTTAGAGATTACGATTTTGTCCTGAGTTGCGTGTGTTTTTCAGGTTGTTGGTATCTAATTGTCCTTCCTTGCTTGGGCTTGTTTATGGTTTTCTTGCTTTTTCTCTGGCTGAGGCACATTTCTAAAGAGATTTTGCAGAGCTGGTTTTGTGCTGGCACATTCTTCTAATTTCTCCTTTCTATGGAAGTATGTAATTTCATTCTCGAATGTAAATAAGATCTTGATTGAGTACATTATTGTTTATTAACAATTGTTCTGTTTCAGGACTTGAAAGACTTTATTCCATTCCCTTCTTGCTTGGAGTGTCTGTTCTGAGAAGTCAGCAGTGATCCTGATGGACCTGCCTCTAAATGTAAGCTAGCCTTTACTTCATGCTAACGTTAGGATTCTTTCTTTGTATTCGTTAGTCGGGAGCTTGATTACCACATATCTGGGTAAAGATCTTTTTGGGTCAAATCTGTGGGATGTTCTCTGCCCTTCTTGGATTTGGACTTGGCTCATGTTCCAAGTGTTTTGGAAATTCTCCTGTATAATTTCATTGAGCACCGATTGTATGCCTGTCTCTCTTTCTACTCCTACTGGAAGGACTATAGCTCTGATATTTGACTTCTTGATGTGGCATTCATCTCCTGCATTGCCTCGTTGGTTTTGCTCAGTTGTATCTCTAGTTGGTTAATAATCTGCCTGCTTTCATTCTGGGAATCTTCCAATTTGGATATACTGCCTTCTGCTGCTATAATTCTGTTGACTAAGCTCTCAATTTTGTGCTTCAGGTCAAGGCTCAGATTTCTGACTAATTTTGTTTCTGTGATTATGTGGTTTTTGAATTCCTTAAGTTCTTCCCATCATTTTTCATTGTTTCTGAAGAGTTTCATCATTACTTTGCTGAACTCCTTCTTGGATAGGTCTTCAATGTCTTCATCTGTAACCTCTGTGATTGACCAGGCCTTTCAGTGACTTTTTGAGGTGGCACTGGCTCCTTCCTCTGACTCATTTATTTTTTTGTGACCTCGCCTCATGTCTATGTGATAATGGACATTGCTGGTTTCTATCGGTTGACCTCTACTGCCACCTACTGGGTGATCTGAGGTCTTGTAGACCTAGATTGCTTTTTTCTTCTTTGTGGCGTCTGAATTCCCCTCCCCCTACTTAGGTCTGTGATTTTGTGGGCTCTTTAAAACTGGCATTTATGTTAGCTTTTTTTTTTTTTTTTCTTGGAAAGATTTATTTATTTATATTACAAAGTCAGGTATACAGAGTGGAGAAGGAATAGAGAGGAAGATATTCTGTCTGATGATTCACACCCCAAAGTGAACTGCAATGTCTGGTGCTGTGCCTATCTGAGGCTAGGGAACCAGGAACCTCTTCCGGGTCTTTCATGTGAGTGCAGGTCCAAAACCTTTGTGCCATTTTCAACTGCTTTCCCAGGCCTCAAGCAGGGAGTTGAATGGGAAGTGGAGCTGCCGGGATTAGAGCTGGTGTCCATATGGGATCCTGGTGCATTCAAGGCAAGGACTTTAGTTGCTAGGCCACACCGCCGGGTATTACAGTAGCTTTTGAATGTCCCTTCTGTGAATTTCTTGTGGTCCTGGGATTGGCACCACCCAGTGCTGGGAGCTCCAGCTACCAGGATCAAACAAGTTCTCTGTTTCTGTGCCTTGTTGCCCTCTCCGACCTGTCTGCCCAGATCCAAACCTGCCCAGATTCGATTGAATTTCACAGTGTTTTTGTCCCAGGTTCTTCTTGCTATGGGTGGGCACTTCCCTGTGTTGGTTACTCATCTATATTTGCCTGAGAATTTCAGTCACCTGATTTGGCCTCCTGCTAAGGGTGGACATTTCCCTGTGTTAACAACTCACCAGGGTTTGCTCCCCAAATTTTGTTCACCAATTTCACTTGAGTCTCTGCAGCCCGTGGCTCCTTCTTTGTCCTTCTCATGTTTCTGATCCCAGTATTTTGCGTTCTTTTTTCTGCTGTGTGCCGCTTTTTTCAGTCCAGGGGATTGTGGGGAATTTCCCACAGTGTTCCTCGCGGTTCTTTCTTCTCAGGCTCAGTTCAGACTGTTCCTGTCCCTCAATTTTAGAACCCTCAGTTACATCAGTCTTAAGCTTTTTTTTTTTTCTTAATGGAATGTCAGATATACAGAGAGGAAGACAGAGAGGAAGATGTTTAATCCAATGATTCATTTTCCAAGTGGCTGCAATTGCCGTAGGTGACAAAATCAGAAGCCAAAAAGGAGGATCCTCTTGCGGGTCTCCTAAGTCAGTGCAGGATCTCAAGGCTTGGACCATCCTTGAGAATTGCCTTAGGCCACAAGCTGGGAGCAGGATGGGACACAGGGTTGCTCAGATGAGAAATGGCACCTCTACGGATCCCAGAGCATACAAAGTGAGAACTATGGCCAGTATGCTACCATGCTGGTCCTGAGGAAACTGATTTTGATCTTTTGTGGGGGCATTAAATGAAAGCTCACACATGAGGGTTGGATTAGCTTTCTATGCAGATCCTTGACAGTATGAAACATATTTAGAGCTTTTCTGACAGAATGCATGTTAGTATAATCTGGTGCGCTCCAGATAGCTTTATTTATTTTTTTTTTACATTTTTTTAAAAATTTTATTTTAAATTCATTAATTACATTGTGTTATGTGACACAGTTTCATAGGTACTGGGATTCTCCCCACCCCTCCCCAAACCCTCCCACCATGGTGGATTCCTCCACCTTGTTGCATAACCACAGTTCAAGTTCAGTTGAGATTCCCCCATTGCAAGCATATACCAAACATAGAGTCCAGCATCTTATTGTCTAGTCAAGTTCAACGGCTTCTTAGGTATACCCTCTCTGGTCTGAAGACAGAGCCAGCAGAGTATCATCCAGATCAATTAAAAGCTCCAACATACCATCAGCAAAAATTTACATCATTATGGAATTAATTGACATAGTAATGAGTAACCAATATGGTAAAAGTAAATGCGATTTCTTATCCACCTTCTGTGACCACCTCATTGACATTTCAATTTTGGTTTATACACAACATATAACATTCATAACATAACATGTTATACATAACATCATATCATCTTAAATTAAGGCAAACATGTGGTATTTAACCTTTTGGGATTTGCTCATTTCCTTTAGCATTATGGTTTCCAGTTTGGCCCATTTGGCCACAAACAACTGCATTTTGTTTTTTTTAATAGCTGAGTAGTATTCCATGGAGTAGATGAACCATAGCTTTCTTATCCAATCGTCTGCTGATGGGCATTTTGGCTGCTTCCATGTTTTTGCAATTACTGATTGTGCTGCTATGAACATAGGAGTGCATGTTAGTTTCTCATAAAACAAGTGTTCTGGATATATTCCTAGGAGTGCTATTGCCGGGTCATACGGTATCTTGTATTTGAGTTGTTTGAATGTTCTCCATACTGATTTCCATAGAGGCTGTACGAGCGTGCAGCCCCACCAGCAGTGGAGTAGGGTTCCCTTTTCCCCGCAACCTCGCCAACAAGTGTTGTTGGTGCTTTTATTCATGTGGGCCAGTCTTACTGGCGTTAGGTGGTACCTCATTGATGTTTTAATTTGGATTTCCCTTATTGCCAGGTTACTTGAGCATTTTTTCATATGTTTATTTGCCATTTGGGTTTGTTCCTTTGTGAAGTGTTTGCCCATTTCCCGTGCCCATTTCTTGAGTGGCTTGTTTGTTTTGACATTTTGGTTGTTTCATAGCTCTTTGTATATTCTGGAGATCAGCCCTCTATCACCTATGTCGTGTGCGAAGATCTTCTCCCATTCTGTGGGTTGCCTTTTTACTTTGTTGATTGTTTCTCTAGCTATACAGAAGCTTCTTAGTTTGATGAGGTCCCAATTGTTTATTTTGGTCTCGATTTCTACTGCATTTGGAGTCTTTTTTAGGAAGTGAGGGCCTACCCCTAAGTGTTGCAGTGTGTTTCCAACATTTTCTTCCAAAAGTTTGAAGGTTTCTGGATGTAGGTTTAAATCTTTTATCCATTTGGATTTGATCTTAGCATATGGTGAGAGATGTGGGTCTATCTTTTTGTTTTTGCAGCCTATCAACCAGTTGTCCCAACAGTATTTATTGAACAGACCTTCCCATTTGCCTGGGTTGTCGTTTGTCTTTTTGTCAAAGAGTATTTGGCTGTATTTGTGTGGGTCCCCATCTGGTGTTTCTATTCTGCTCCATTGATCTTCTTCTCTATTTTTTTGACAGTACCAGACTGTTTTGATAACCACTGCCCTATAGTATGTGCAGATGTCTGGAACTGTGATTCCCCCTGCTAACTTCCTGTTCTTGAGAATGGTTCTAGCTATTCGTGGTTTTTTGTGTTTCCAGATGAACCTTTGGATCATTGTTTCCAGATCTGTGAAGAATGTTTTGGGCAATTTGATTGGGATTGCGTTGAATGTATATATTGCCTTTGGCAGTATAGACATTTTAATGATATTGATTTTACCTATCCAGGAGCATGGGATGTTACTCCATCTTTCAAGGTCTTGTTCAATTTCTTTTTTAAGTATTTTGTAGTTTTCCTCAAATAGGTCTCCAACATTTTTGGTTAGGTTAATTCCCAGATACTTCATGCTTTCCTTTGTTACTTTGAATGGTATCTTGCTGGTTAGATCTTTTTCCAACTTGGGGCTGTTCGCATACACTATGGCTGTTGATTTTTGTTCATTAATTTTGTACCCTGCCACTCTACCGAACTCTCATATAAGTTCTAGTAGTCTCTGTGTTGAGCCTTTTGGCTCTTCCATATAAAGAATCATGTCATCTGCATATAGTGAAAGCTTGACTTCTTCGTTTCCCATTTGGATTCCTTTGATTTCTTTTTCTTGTCTTATGGCCTCAGCGAGTACCTCTAGAACTATGTTGAATAGCAGCGGAGAAAGCAGACATCCCTGTCTTGTTCCAGATCTCAGTGGGAAGGGTTCCAGTTTTTCTCCATTCAGTATGATGCTGGCATTGGGTTTTGCATATATTGCTTTGATTATGTTGTGGATTTTTCCATCTATGCCTACATTGGTTAGGGTCTTTAGCAGGAAGTTGTGCTGGATTTTGTCGAAAGCTTTTTCTGCATCTATTGATACTATCATGTGATTCTTGTTTTTCAGTTTTTGGATGTGGTGTATCACATTTATGGATTTCCGAATGTTGAACCATCCCTGCATTCCAGGGATGAATCCTACTTGATCTGGATGAATGATCTGTCTGATGTGTTTTTTGCATTCTGTTGGCTAGGATTTTGTTGAGAATCTTAGCATCAATGTTCATCAGAGAGATAGGTCTGTAGTTTTCCTTCTCTATAGGATCTCTGCCCGGTTTTGGGATTAAGGTAATGTTGGCTTCATAGAATGAGTTTGGAAGGGTTGCTTCCTTTTCTATTGTTTTGAAGAGTTTGTAGAGGATTGGGGTTAGTTCTGTTCGGAATGTTTTGTAGAATACTGGAGTGAAGCCGTCTGGGCCTGGGTTTTTCTTTGTTGGGAGGTCTTTAATCACTGATTCAATCTCTGCTTCAGTTATGGGTTTGTTCAGGTTGATTGTTGCCTCTGGGTTAAGTTTCGGCAGGTTGTGTGAGTCTAAGAACTTTTCCATTTCTTGTTGGTCTTCTGATTTGTTGGAGTACAGAGCTTTGTAGTAATTTCTGATTATGTTCTTAATGGTTGTAATGTCTGTTGTTATGTTGCCTTTTTCATCTTTGATGCTGTTAATTCTTGCATTCTCTTGTTTTTTCTTTGTCAGACGGGCCAGCGGGGTGTGTATTTTGTTTATATTTTCAAAACAACAGCTTTTTGATTCATTGATTTTGTGTATGGTTTTTTTAATTTCTATCTGGTTGATTTCCTCCCTTGTTTTGATGATTTCTTGTTTCCTGTTGTGTGTGGGGCTCATCTGTTGCTGCTTTTCCAATTCCTGGAGGTGTGTGGTTAGTTCCTGTATTTGGCGCCTCTCTCGGGCCTTGACATGAGCTCCAATTGCGATGAGTTTACCCCGTAGCACTGCTTTGGCCGTGTCCCACAAGTTTTGGAATGTTGTATCAGAGTTTTCATTGGTTTCCATAAATTTTTTGATCTCATCTTTAATTTCTTCCCTGACCCATTGTTTAATTTCATATTGTTCAACCTCCAAGCGTTTCTGTATTTCCTTGGGCATTTTGAGTTGCTGATTTCTAGTTTCATTCCGTGGTGGTCTGAGAGGGTACATGGTATGATTCCTATCTTTTTGAAGTTATTTAGATTTGCTTTGTGTCCTATCATGTGGTCGATCCTGGAGAAGGTGCCATGCACTGCTGAAAAAAATGTATAATCTGTGGCCTTAGGATAAAAAATTCTATAAATGTCTATCAAGTCCAGTTGTTCTAATGTTTGTACGAGCTCTGTTGTTTCTTTGTTGAGTTTTTGTTTTGTTGATCTGTCTATAGTTGTTAGCGGGGTGTTAAGATCGCCCACTATTATTGTGTGTGTATCTATGTCTCCCCTTAAGTCTGTAAGTAGTTGCTTCACGAAGTAGGCGCATAGGAATTAGGTGCATATATGTTCACGATTGTAATTACTTCTTGATGGATCAGTCCCTTCACCAATATATAATGTCCTTCTCTGTCCTTTTTGATGTCTGTCAGCTTGAAGTCTAGGTCATCTGAGATTAGAACAGCTAAGCCAGCCTTTTTTTCTCGTCCATTGACATGAAATGTCTTTTTCCATCCTTTCACTTTAAATTTCTTATAGGATTTTCTGGTTAGATGTGTCTCTTGTAGGCAACATATAGTTGAGTGCTGTTTGATGATCCATTCCGTTAATCTATGCCTTTTGATTGGTGAGTTTAAGCCATTTGTGTTTAGAGATAATATTGAGAGGAATTGGTTTTGGGCTGCCATGAGTGTAAGTGTGCAAGTGTGTATTTGCGACTATTAGAGTTTTTGATTGGTTGACTTTTCTTGTATGGATTTTAGTGGGGAGGTCTTCCCATTTGCCATCTTTGATTTTGGTTTGTATTTTTTCTTTCTGGGTTTAGCACCTTCCTGAGGAGATTTTCCAGAGCTGGTTTCGTGTTGATGTATTCTTCGAGTTTCTCTTTACTGTTGAAGTATTTGATTTCATTCTCAAATATAAATGAGAGCTTTGCTGGGTACATTATTCTTGGTTGGCAGTTGTTTTGTTTCAGGATTTGATAGGTTTTACCCCATTCTCTCCTTGCTTAGAGCGTTTCTTCTGATAGGTCGGCTGTGATCCTGATTTCCCTTCCCCTGAAAGTAATCTTATCCTTTTTTCTTACTTGTCTTAGAATGGTTTCCTTGTATTCACTTGAAGGTAGCTTGAGGACCACATGTCGGGGAGACGATTTGTTTGGGTCGTATCTGTTGGGGGTTCTTTGTCCTTCCTGGATTTGTGCTGGATTTATATTTCCAGTATTCTGGAAGTTCTCCTGTATTATCTCATTGAGCACTCGTTGCAAGCCTGTCTCCTTTTCCACTCCTTCGGGAAGGCCTATTATTCTAATATTTGACTTTTTGAGGTTGTCTTTCATTTCCTGTATGGACCTATTGGCTTTCTCTAGATTTGTCTCCAACTGTTTGATGAGCTGCTGCCTTTCATTCTGATTGTCTTCCAATTCTGATATTCTGTCTTCTGCTGTGTTCATTCTGTTGGTTAGGCTTTCAATTTTGTTCTCTATATCAAGGATTCCCTTTTTGACTTGATTTATTTCTGCAGTGATATGGTTTTCGAATGCCTTAGACTCTTCCCAGCACTTTTCACTCTTTCTGACGAATTTCATCATTAGCTTCTTAAAGTCCTTATCTGATAGTTCCTCTATGTCTTCATCTTGCATCTCAGATATTGGGATTAGTTTTTGGTTGTATTGGGAGGGAGTGCTTGAGCTTTCCTCTGGGTCATTGCTTTTTCTGATACTTCTCCTCCTTGTGTTTTTGCTTCTTGTTGTTTTGAGGTTTTAGCGGTGATTCAGCTGAGCCGGCTCTGGTTTGGGGTCTCCGGCTGAGCCCAGCAGGGCTTACAGCCTGAGTTACCAGCTGCTTTCAGGGTCTGTAGATCACAGCCCCAAGCTGGGTCAGGAGGCTTTGTGGGCCAGCCCTAGTGCCAGGCCCCTTCCCCTGTGGCTCCCTCTCAAAGGCAGTGCCCTATAGATTCACTCTGCCGAGCCGCGCCTGGGCTTTGGGTCACAAGGCTAATACAGCGGGGGACTCTGCCTCAGTGCTGAGCCGAGACTCTCCTTCAGGGCTTGAGGTTAGCACAGCAAGGGCTCCTGCTGCTCGGAGCCTAAAATCCCCAACCCCAGCCTGTGCTGGGCTGGAAATCTCCACTGCCCCAGTGCCAAACTCGGAAGCGTTGCTCCACTGAGGGCTGCAACACCACAGGCAGGTCTTTCCAAGCGGGCTCCTGCTGGGAAAACCTGTCCGGCCAGTTCAGCTGAGCCAGCTCCAGTCTGGCCTCTCTAGCTGAGCCCAGCTGGGGACTCTGCCCTGAAGAAGTCACTTCCTCAGCTGCACTCTCTCAAGGATGGAATCGGATCTCTGAGAGGCACAGAGCCCTTGAGGTGAGACATGCCCCCACTAGTCTGCTCCTCTGCCCAGGACGTGAGGCCCTGTCGAGCGTTGCCCAGCCTCTGGGGCTCAGGGCGAGTCCAGCAACAAGATCCACGGACTCTCCCCCAGCCAGTCCACAGCTCGGAGCCGATATGGGTATCTCTGAGTCGCAGTCCCACAGCGCTGCTCCTGTTCCCTCTGCACTCTCCCACCGCCGCTGAGCAGCGGGTAGGCAAGCCTCTGGGAAATCTCCCCTGCTTTTCCTCCACTTCTGCAGGGATAATGCACCCAATGATCAGTCCAGTAGCCTCCTCTGGGGGCTCCTGCCTTCCAGGGGACTGGTGCCCCTGTCGGTGTGGGCGCCTATCCTTCCAGCCGCCTCTGTTTTCCCTGGGAAGGTTGAGCCTCTGCTGCCTTCCCCCTGCCTGGGATCGTGACTCACCAGGTTTCTCGCGGCATGCTGTATTTTCTTTCCTACTTTTTGCGGCTGTTCCTTCACGCTGTGTAGATCTTCTTGCTTTAGTGAACTCCAGTGACCTTCTCGCTCTTCTCCCTACAGTTTAGCGCCTCCTGGCCTGTTTCTCTGCTGGATCGGCTCCCCTCCTTCCCTACTCCACCCTACACCAGCTCTCTGCAGTCGGCCATCTTTTGTTTTTCTCTCCAGATAGCTTTAAATTTAGAATTTGATCTGTTGGAGATGCGTAAAAATGCTCAGAATTCTGGCATTTATGATATGACCTTCTCTGCCATGGCACTTGAAGGGAGATACAGAGGTCACAGTGAAACTTGTAGTAAAAAATGTGTTAGGGCCAGCGGCATGGCCTAGTGGCAAAAGTCCTCTCCTTGAATGACCCGGGATCCCATATGGGCACCGGTTCTAATCCTGGCAGCTCAACTTCCCATCCAGGTCTCTGCTTGTAGCCTGGTAAAGCAGTCGAGGACGACCCAAAGCTTTGGGACCCTGCACCGTATGGGAGACCCGGAAGAGGTTCCTGGTCCCGGCATTGGATTGCCGCATAACGGCCCATTGCGGCTCACTAAGGGAGTGAAACATCTGATGGAAGATCTTCCTCTCTGTCTCTCCACCTCTCTGTATATCCGACTTTCCAATATCAATAAAATCTTGAAAAAATGTGTTAATTTACAATAATATTGAATAAGCAACAAATTCTGTGATATATATGTCATTTGTGTTTTTGATTCTGTGCCAGACTGGGAAAAGTAATGTAGATCAAGTCCAGCTATTTGTGGGACTTCATGTGATAGAATGTGTCTGTTCCATGGATTTTACACCATGAGCTGAAATGAACAAACAGACTGAAATATTGCACTAGAGACATGAAGCTATTAAATTTCCAGTTAGCAAAACCATATATGCACATTTATTCACTGTTCATAGATGATCCTAGATGTGGAATTTTGTGGTAACATTTCTAGCTGTTTAAATTCATAGCCATACTCATGAGCATGTGTTAAAAAAATCACTCTTAGCATCTCACACAGACTCTATTGCATGTTTGTATCAGTGAGTGTTACAGCAATGTTAATTCATGAAGTTTCCAAGTAAAGTGGCCAATTCATCTTCTGTGTAGGCTAATGTAAATTATTTCAATGCTTGGAGATGTCAGACTAAAAATTATGAAACTCACCTGTAGCTTGCTAAAACTGTGCAAAGTTGCTACTCTTGTCTCTGGCTGCTGGATAAGAATGGCTAAACCTCAGATGGGAAATGGTATTCTCTGCCAAAGATGGAAAGGATCATTGGTATCTTTGGCATGCACCTTACATAGTTTGGTTTCACTTGTTGTTAGCTTTTACCATCATTCATTGGCAATGAAATTCAACACTTCAAAACCAGATTTGGTACCACTTGCCACAGTATTTACAAATCGATTTGTGTCACTCCTCTCCCTTATAATGACTCCATTGTCTCTCACAGAAATATTAAAGTTCACCTCCAAGTGTATGGAATGACACATCTCCTAGTCTTTGCATCCACAAATTAAATGCCCAGATTTCTGCCATCTCTCACTCTCAACTTCAGGCCATTAAATGGGATGTGTTGCTAATCAATTTTTGCAATCTCTTTCATCTTTCATTTCTGACAAGACATTTCCTCCATTTTCTCTTATTTTCAGAATCACACTAATTGCTCTCCTCTTTGTATTGTCTTTTGGCCCATTCATGTTCCAATGACTGAGCTCCATGATTCAAACACTCGCAGAGAACTCCACACGCTCAAATTTAATGATAAGAGTAGGGGAAGTGCTGGGGTACATGCAGTGGATGTGGCGGACAAAGGTGTGAAGATTATTTGTCCATTGCAGGCATGGCCTCAAGCAATTACCTGCTCTATGGCAGGGTCCGGTGGATGTCTCTACAACAACCTGAATGCAGCTCTAACTTCCTTTGCATGAACACACTGGACCACCCTGATGAAGAATTCAAACCCTTTCAGGCATTATTTGCTACCATAGAGTTGGCTTTATACTTAGTGTGTGCTTGGAGGATAAGGTCAATAATAACATCTTGCAAAAGGGCCTTTTATTATGTTTACTGCCTTGGCTGTCTCCATTGACCCCATGCTAATCAAGGGACTCGTATTTAGGGTTTCATTCTTGCCTTGTTCTTTAGATTCTCATTTGCTTTGTGATAAAAGATTTAGTTATAGCATAAGATTTGTACTAGGAACTTCTATTGATTTTAGGTGAAACCAATGGCAGAATTACACTTGGATACACCCTTTTGACATTGATGTCAAACATCTGTGTCAGAACTTGAGATTGCTTCTGTAAAATAAAGGGTGCAGCTTTCCCGCATTGTCCATTGTGATCCTGGAATTGTAGTGGTCTGTTTTATTCCTCTTGGTGCATCACCCATGCAGCCTTCTTGAATTCTGAACCCAGATGGAGCTGGACTCTGGCAAAAGAATTCTATGATGAACATTATAGAATACTAATTAAGCTAAACTAAATTAAATCATATCTAATGAAACCATATCAAAATAAACTAGATTAGAGATATACAGAAATTAAAGCATGGAGAAATTCACCATGTTTCTAGACTTGTATAATCAGCATCATGAAAATGTTCATATAGGGTAAAGGGTGGTTGTTTACCAAATAAATCCTCAATTTACACATGTCAGGACACACTATGGCTACCGATTTTAATCCTGGTTTCCATCCAGCTCCATGCTTGTGGCCTGGAAAAACAGGCAGGAATGGCCCAAAACCTTGGGACCCTGCAACTATGATCGAGACCAGGAAGAGGATCCTGGTTCCAGAATTTGGGTTGGCTCAGCTCTGCCTGCTGTTGCCACTTGGAGAGTGAATCAGCAGAGGGGCAATCTTCCTCTCTGTTTCTCCTCCTCTCTTTTCATCTGACTGTGCACTAAAATGCATATAAATATTTAAAGAACAGGTCTATATTACTAAAAGTAATGAAGCAATTCAAGAACTCCAATCAAATTCCAAACAACAATCTTCTCAGAAAAGACAAGAGATAATGAACAGCCAAGTCTAATCCTAGGAAAATAAAAGCTGAAGGGACCACAATTGCACACAAGACATAGATAGAACAAAGCAGTGCCATCAAAACAGTCTGGCAATGAGAACATTTTGCTGTTCAAGTTAAACAATGTAAAGATATTTAGAAAAATGTTACTTTTATCTTTTCTATGGTAAAACAGTCTTTTGCAAGACAACAGGTTCTTAAAACTGCACAATTTTGTTAAAAATAATCTTGAAATACTTCATTTAAACGAAATCCCTTTGGTGTGTACTATGTGGACTTATGTTTCAGTGACATACTTTCAAGTAATTTGTATTCCATGTAACTTACCTTGGCCAAAGCTTTTCTTTCATTAGCAATCTGTTGACTTTGAAATAAGTTTTACGCTATGTAAGTGTAAGTGTAAGGAAGTGAGAGAGATTATTTTATCTGGTTTATACTCTCCAAAACATTTAATGGTTAGGGTGACAACAGTCAAAGTAGAAGATGTGTTATAACCTTTATTCCAGTTACAAGTTCCTAATAATAATTAGCTAGGCAAAGACAAGTGAAATAACCCATAACTGGCAGTGCACAGCAGTTCTGCACTGCAATGCCTCAATCGATTACAGAATTCTTAGTGCAGTGGTTGAGTGTCTGTGCAAAAAGGGGATGAAACTGTGTCAAGGTGGTTAGAGAGACACCCACCAGACCCTGCCAAACTGCTGGCAGCTACCCTAGGTCCTGCCAAACAAGAGAGCTGTTCTCTTCACACCTTTGAAGTTGCTGTGTTATCCAAACCTACTGCATGGAGCTCAGCAACTAAATCAGCCTATACTATAATTCTACAAAAGAATGATATTCTCACTTTAATGTAAGTGTACCTTCCAATTCCCATTGACATTCTCCATCAGTTAACTCTTATTGTTAGATATGAGAAGTCTGTGGGTAAGTGTTTCAATGTATGTGGGGAGGTCGTGCTTGTTGTTGGAATGCATCCAACAAGGTAAAATGGGGGTGACAGATTCAAGGTTAGGGATGTGTCAAAAAGAGGATCCAGGAAGAGGAGGCACAGGGCCTCTCACTCAGCATACATGGTAGATGGAGTTTGCAAAATTTTGAAATATTTATCAATGCTTTCTCATCACTTTCTAGTCAAAACTTGTCGCATGACCTGCAAAAAGAAACACACCAGACAGCAGAAGGTGAGTAGCTTTTAAAACCTATTCACTAAAAGAGATAATAATAAATCAATAAATAATATTCCTCTTAAGTCCCTCACAGGTAAGAAAGAAAGGTAACTGTCTTCTTCCTGTCATGATCTTTCATAATAGCTTTCATAATAGATCTTTCATAATAGATCATGAACATTATACAAGACAAGCCAAATAATAGCTACTTCTTGTCTTGATGTCACAGAATTTCAGACTTTGTTTGTAAGGTTTATCATCAACACACACAGTTAAACCTTCCAACAACCCTATGAATCAGTTACTGAAATACACTCATTTAAACGTTGAGGAATGTGAGGTATAGTACTGTGAAATGTTTGAGATAAGAGTGGGTGTCCGCACCTTCATAGGGACTTTATTTAGAGCAGAGTCTGCAAGGGCCTAGTGGCTAAATCCTCACCTTGCACACGCCGAGGTCCCTTGTGGAAGCCAGTTCATTTCCCAGCTGTTCCACTTCCCATCCAGTTCCCTGCTGATGGCCTGGGAAAGCAGTGGAGGATGGCCCAAAGCCTTAGGACTATGGCACCATGTGGGAGACCTGGAGGAGGCTCCTGGTTCTGGGCTTCAGATCAGCTTTGCTCTGGCTGTAGCCGTGACTTGGGAATGATTCAGTGGATTGATAATATTTATCTCTCTTTCTCTCTGGAAATGTTCCTTACAAAGAAACACAAAATTTTAAGGGAGAGAGAGAGAGAGCATCCAAGCCTGAAGATTCCAGGCTTTAATGCTGAGATTGTATCAAACAGGCAGTAACTTAAACTTCCCTCTGTGTTCATTCATACAGTAAACAGAATTGCATCTTAAACTCATGTCCTCATTCTTGTAGGACAAAACAACCTCCTCTTTCTCTGGGTACTAAGTACGCAGTCCTTCCAATGTTTGCAATTATTTTTGTTTCCTGTTGCTTCGACAATACAACGTGACTTCTGAGTTTCCATTTGATTACAAATACTTCTCCAAAATTTTGGCAGAGTTTGCATCATGAAGAACTTCCCCAAATTTTCTGGAAAATTAATTCAACATTTTCTGATAAAACAGAAAAGCAAGTCCATGGAATTTTAAAGAAATATGTATATATATATTCATACACACACACACACACACACACACATATATGTATATCTTACTGAAGTGGGACTCAGGTATAAAAACATGGTAAACTGGTAGCAGTATTATAAAAATATTATGAAATGCACATCGATGAATATGTAATATCTCAAAATGAACTTAAGTTACTTGCATGCCAATTTACAGGTCAGGAAGAATAGCTGTGGAGAAGTATCTAACAGTACACCTGGGCTCAAGCCAATTAAAACAGGCCCAGATCATCCAATCCCCAAATCAATTATGCTCAAGATACTGTCATTTTCAGCTTATATCACCATTTTATTTTTTGAACAATCATCTGATTTCACCTCTTCCTAACCTCATGTATGCCACAAAATTCTCCAGTTGTATTTCATCCTGTCTGTGCTTTCCTATATTTTGCCTTCATGGTCCATAGGTTGATAAGACATACTATTTAAAAAAATATTTATTTTTATGACAAAGTCAGATATACAGAGTGGAGGAGAGACAGAAAAGATCTTCCATCCGATCATCCACTCCCCAAGTGAGCCGCAAGGGCCAGAACGCATCAATCCGAAGACAGGAACCAGGAACATCTTCTGGGTTACTTATGCACGTGCAGTGTCCCAATGCATTGGGCTGTCCTCAATTGCTTTCCCAGGCCACAAGCAGGGAGCTGGATTGGATGTAGAGCTGCCAGGATTAGAACCGGTGCCCATATAATCCTGGGGTGTAAAAAGCGAGGACTTTAGTCATTAGGCCATGCCGCCGAGCCCAAGACATACTTTTCTAAAGAAGCCCTACCGACATGCTTTCCCAAACGTTGTTCTCCAGATTACCTATCTAAATGTCCTCCCCTTTTCCACTTTCACTTCTGCAGAGAAAATTGAAAACCATCTGGAGAGAAACCGCCTCAAATGATGTGATCTATCCCCAAATACACTAGAAACACAGACACTGCTTTTCCCTTCAGTATTCAATCACCTCACATAGTTCCCATGTTTGCTGATACATTAAAGAATGCCATGTACCTGAAAACACTTTGCAATTACAAAGAACAACTGGACTGAACAGAGAGTTTAAAAAAAAACATGTTACTTTCTCACTAAAGGGAAAGTCCAACGCGTCTTTACATAATGAAATCAGTACGAAGGAATCATCAGGAACAGAAAATTCACTAAACACAACTGACTCAAAGAAGGGCCAGAAAGCAGTGTTCCATCTTAAGGAATCAAAGAGCTCAGGACAGCACTCTACACAAAAACTTGGTAAGAAAATAATTTCAGGAGTTGTCTCTCTAGGCCCACTAGGAAGCCCAAGGAGGGTGAGGCTTGATGAGGATGGTCAAGCTGTGAGGGATGCAATTGCATGCTTGGGTCATACTCAACACAAAACAAATAGAGCCTCTAGAAACATGATTATATTTTAAGCTCTTTGGGGGATTATCTAAAAAAAAAATAATAATCGGGATCAGGTTGCTTATCTTATATGCAAAACCTTTACAGAGAAAAATTCAGTTGTCCTAGGAGTGAAGATGCCAGTTACTATGCCTGTTTCCCATGGCAGAGTGCCTGGGTTCCAGAACTGACCCTAACTCTGACTCTAGCAAATTGTTGATATACAACTTAATAACACTTGGTGAGGAGATAAGTGCTTGAGGTCTTACAACCCCCTGGGAAAACTGAATAAAGCTTTCTGATCTGAGACTGATTTGGATGCTATCCAGGTTACTCAAGGAGTGAACCTCCCCACCTCTCTCTGCCTTCTGTATGCTCTAATATTCTCAACTGCTGTGTCAATCTCTAGATGTATCATTCTTTGTTGTTTAAGTAAACAGATATTCAAACTTCAGGGGAAATGAATTAAAACCAGAGATTGTAATGAAAAACAAATATCCATGCAGTTTTTCCGTGTCTTGAAAGCCCTTTATTTTATTTGAAACATTAAACCCAAAAGAACTGATAACTTCACTGACTTAGTCTCTCCATCTCAGAACTCAGAAGAAAAGATGAGAGTGAAGAATTTCAGGTGTAGAACTTGAAAGGAAGAAAGGGTAAGACATACAAAGAGTTCAGTGAGATTGAGGATGATGACTACCTGTGTAAGCGACCCTTTGGCACATCCGCAAAGAAAAATCTGAATTGAAATTCCACTTGTAATTTGGTCTTACATCATTCTGTCTTCTGGTAACTTGGGGTGCAAGACTGAGACTGAGTGATGTGAGCACTTGGCTGCCTCTGATGCTCTCTATAGCCAGCAACATTTGATATACTTTCCTAATCCCTTCCACTCTCATCTCCAGATTGTGAGAAGTGTCAGATCTGCTTCCTGAAGAGCTGTGCTGCTCATGGACCCCCCGTGTTTCTAAAGGACAATCCAGTGGAAAAGGGACATCCTAGTCATGCTCTCCTCAGTGTGCCCACTGGACTTCGAGTTGGCCCATCGAGCATTCCGGAGGCTGGGCTTGGAGTATTTAATGAAGCATCTGATCTGCCTTTGGGGCTGCACTTTGGTCCTTTTGAGGGCAAGATCACAAAAGTGGAAGAGGAAGCCAACAGTGGGTACAGCTGGCAGGTAAGAAGCACATCCCTTTCCAGTCTGATGGCTTTTCACCTGCCTAGCATGAGACTGATTCATGTGTCCTTCTACACATTATGGCATGAGTTGAGCCAACATGATCAACCAGGCTGTAAAGATTAGCATAGGGCTCGGCGTCATGGCCTTGTGGCTAAAGTCCTCAGTTAGAACCTGCTGGGATCAAAACTGGGCACTGTTTCTAATCCCAGCAGTTCCACTTGCCATCCAGCTCCCTGCTTGTGGCCTAGGATAGCAGTTGAGGACAGTCCAAATCCTTGGACCCTGCACCTGCATGGGAGATCCCAAAGAGTTTCCTGGTTTCCAACTTGGGATCAGCACAGCACTGGCTGTTGTGGTTAGTTGGGGGAGTGGCTCATCACATGGTAGGTCTCTCTCTCTCTCTCTCTCTCATCCTCTCTGTACATCTGACTTAGTAATAAAAATAAATAATTCCAATAAATAAATAAATATTAGCATAGAAAATATCACTGGGCTGTTAAAAATAAAGCAGTGGCAATCTCCTCTATGGGCTTCTACTGTAGGGAAATAAACCAGAATAAATGTGTACCAACACTATGTAAAGAATCAACATGTGTGGGACTCATGTAATGTCACAGAACTTGATGATAGTGTTGTTAATACTTCTGAAGAACTACCCCCATTTCAGAAACATGTAAACCTATTTTTTTGAAACTCAGATAGCCAAGGGCATGAGCAGCCATGAGTACATGTATGGAAAGGATACTTCTTTTGCCAATTGGATGAGGTAAGAGCCATGGCATGTTACAACTACAGAGGATATTTCTCTCCAAGACAAGATCACTTTCCTTTCTCCTCTACTTTCCTCAGTGACTTTTACATTATATGTCTTCTTTCATGTTTATTCTAATGACCTGTGAATTTAATGACCAGTTTCTAAAAGCACATTGTATATAAACACTATTTCTTTTTTTATAAGATATCACTATGCTTAATAAACAGAGCACAAAATGGGCCTTGAGGAATCTAGATCAACTGGGGCCATTAGACACATCCTTTCTCTAATTAGCATTGATCAAACCCTTCCAGTGTCAAAAATTTCCTAAATACATGGAGATTCCATGAGATTGGTACCTGGCAGTAATGTTTCTTAGTCTTTTGACAATTATACACTGTCAGAACAACTTCAGACATAAGACCTTCAATCGATGAGACAGTGAAAGATAAAAAAAAAAAAAAAAGAGGAAACAACCGGGTTCTGGCAACAGTCATTGACATGCAGTGGGCAAAGGCAGTGACTGTGAAGCCTGCATCCCAAGTACTGGTTGCTCTACTGCCAAACCAGTGGCTTCCCTGCTTAGTACTTGTCTCAGGATTCTTTCTTTGTCTTCATTGGAGTGGAACTTGAGCACCATATGTCTGGGTGAAGATCGCTTTGGGTCATATCTGCTGGGAGTCCTCTGACCGTCCTGGATTTGGGCTGGGTTCATGTTCCAAGTGTTTTGGAAATTTTCCTGTATAATTTCGTCGAGCACCATTTGCATTCCTGACTCTTTTTCCGCTCCTTCAGGAAGGCCAATAATCCTAATATTTGATTTTCTGAGGTTGTCTTTCATTTCTTGTATGGTCTTATTGGCTTTGTTCATATATGCACCAAATTCAAACGTGAAGCAATTACTCATGGACTTAAGGGGAGACATAGATATGCACACAATAATAGTGGGTGATCTTAACACCCCACTAACAACAATAGACAGATCAACAAAACAAAAACTCAACAAAGAAACAACAGAGCTCATACAAACAATAGAACAACTGGACTTGGTTGACATTTATAGAATTTTTTACCCTAAGGCCACAGGTTATACATTTTTTTCAGCAGTGCATGGCACCTTCTCCAGGATCGACCACATGATAGGACACAAAGCAAACCTAAATAACTTCAAAAAGATAGGAATCATACCATGTACCCTCTCAGACCACCATGGAATGAAGCTGGAAATCAGCAATTCAAAATGCCCAAGGAAATACAGAAACTCTTGGAGGCTGAACAATATGCTACTAAACGAACAATGGATCAGAGAAGAAATTAAAGATGAGATCAAAAAATTTATGGAAACCAATGAAAACTCTGACACAACATTCCAAAATTTGTGGGAAACTGCCAAAGCAGTGGTACGGGGTAAACTCATGGCAATTGGAGCTCATGTCAAGGCTCAAGAGAGGCGCCAAATACAGGAACTAAACACACACCTCTAGGAATTGGAAAAACAACAGCAGAAGTGCCCCACACACAATAGGAAACAAGAAATCATCAAAACAAGGGAGGAAATCAACCAGATAGAAATAAAAAAAAACATACACAAAATCAATGAATCAAAAAGCTGGTTTTTTGAGAAGATAAACAAGATAGACACCCCACTGGCCCGACTGACAAAGAAAAAACAAGAGAAGGCAAGAATTAACACATCAAAGATGAAAAAGGCAACATAACAACAGACACCGCATCCATTAAGGCCATAATTAGAAATTACTACAAAGCACTGTACTCCAACAAATCAGAAGATCACCAAGCAATGGAAAAGTTCTTAGACTTCTACCACCTGCCAAAACTTAGTCCAGAGGCAACAAACGACCTAAACAAACCCATAACTGAAGTAGAAATTGAATCAGTGATTAAAGACCTCCCAACAAAGAAAAGCCCAGGCCCAGACGGCTTCACTACAGAATTCTACAAAACATTCCGAACAGAACTGACCCCAATCCTCTACAAACTCTTCAAAACAATAGAAAAAGATGCATCCCTGACAAACTCATTCTATGAAGCCAACATTACCTTAATCCCAAAACCAGACAGAGAACTAACAGAGAAGGAAAACTACAGACCTATCTCTTTGATGAATATTGATGCTAAGATTCTCAACAAAATCCTAGCCAATAGAATTCAAAAACACATGAGACAGATCATTCATCCAGATCAAGTAGGATTCATCCCTGGAATGCAGGGATGGTTCAACATTCGCAAATCCATAAATGTGATACACTACATGCAAAAACTGAAAAACAAGAATCACATGATAGTATCAATAGATGCAGAAAAAGCTTTCGACAAAATCCAACACCACTTCCTACTAAAAACCCTAACCAAGGTAGGCATAGATGGAAAAATCCACAACATAATTAAAGCCATATATGAAAAACCCAACGCCATCATCATATTGAATGGAGAAAAGCTGGAACCCTTCCCACTGAGATCTGGAACAAGACAGGGATGTCCATTTTCTCCACTACTATTCAACATAGTCCTAGAGGTACTCGCTGAGGCCATAAGACAAGAAAAAGAAATTAGAGGAATCCAAATGGGAAACGAAGAAGTCAAACTCTCACTATATGCAGATGATATGATTCTTTATGTAGAAGAGCCAAGAGACTCAATACAGAGACTGCTAGAACTTGTACGAGTGTGTGGTCGAGTGGCAGGGTACAAAATTAATGAACAAAAATCAACAGCCATAGTGTATGCGAACAGCCCCAAGATGGAAAAAGACTTAACCAGCAAGATACCATTCAAAATAACAGAGAAAAGTATGAAATATCTGGGAATAAATCTAACCAAAAAAGTAGGAGACGTATTCGAAGAAAACTACATACTACTTAAAACAGAAATTGAACAAGACCTCAAAAGATGGAGTAACATCCCATGCTCCTGGATAGGTAAAATCAATATCATTAAAATGTCTATACTGCCAAAAGCAATATATACATTCAATGCAATCCCAATCAAATTGCCCAAAACATTCTTCATGGAACTGGAAACAATGATCCAAAAGTTCATCTGGAAGCACAAAAAACCACGGATAGCTAGAACCATCCTGAAGAACAGGAAGTTAGCAGGGGGAATCACAGTTCCAGACCTCTGGACATACTATAGGGCAGTGGTTATCAAAACAGCGTGGTACTGGCACAAAGATAGAGAGAAATATCAATGGAGCAGAATACAACCACCAGAAGGGAATAAACACAGATACAGCCAAATACTCTTTGACAAAAAGACAAACGACAATCCAGGCAAATGGGAAGGTCTGTTCAATAAATGCTGTTGGGACAACTGGTTAATAGCCTGCAGAAACAAAAAAATAGATCCACATCTCTCACCATATGCTAAGATCAGATCTAAATGGATATCAGATCTAAACCTACATCCAAAAACCTTCAAACTTTTGGAAGAAAATGTTGGAAACACACTGGAACACTTAGGGGTAGGCCCTCACTTCCTAAAAAAGACTCCAAATGCAGTAGAAATCGAGACCAAAATAAACAATTGGGACCTCATCAAACTAAGAAGCTTCTGTACAGCTAGAGAAACAATCAACAAAGTAAAAAGGCAACCCACAGAATGGGAGAAGATCTTTGCACACGACATAGGTGATAGAGGGCTGATCTCCAGAATATACAAAGAGCTACAAAACAACCAAAATGTCAAAACGAACAAGCCACTCAAGAAATGGGCACGGGAAATGGGCAAACACTTCACAAAGGAACAAAGCCAAATGGCAAATAAACATATGAAAAAATGCTCAAGTTCCCTGGCAATAAGGGAAATCCAAATTAAAACATCAATGAGGTACCACCTAACGCCAGTAAGACTGGCCCACATGAATAAAAGCACCAACAACACTTATTGGCGAGGTTGCGGGGAAAAGGGATCCCTACTCCACTGCTGG
The DNA here is from genome assembly GCF_030435755.1 of Ochotona princeps. Classification (NCBI taxonomy): domain Eukaryota; kingdom Metazoa; phylum Chordata; class Mammalia; order Lagomorpha; family Ochotonidae; genus Ochotona; species Ochotona princeps. The sequence continues at coordinate 11,970,363 of NC_080866.1, forward strand.
TGGGGCTGCAGGCTGGTACAGCCTCTATGGAAATCAGTATGGAGAATATTCAAACAACTCAAATTCAACATACCGTATGATCCAGCAATAGCACTCCTAGGAATATATCCAGAACAATTGTTTTATGAGAAACCAACATGCACTCCTATGCTCATAGCAGCACAATCAGTAATTGCAAAAACATGGAAGCAACCAAAATGCCCATCAACAGAGGATTGGATAAGAAAGCTATGGTTCATCTACTCCAGGGAATACTACTCAGCTATTAAAAAAAACAAAATGCAGTTGTTTGTGGCCAAATGGGCCAAACTGGAAACCATAATGCTAAGGGAAATGAGCCAATCCCAAAAGGTTAAATACCACATGTTTGCCTTAATTTAAGATGATATGATGTTATGTATAACATGTTATGTTTTGAATGTTATATGTTGTGTATAAACTAAATTGAAGTATAGGTGAGGTGGTCACAGAAGGTGTCTGGGAACTGGCATTTACTTTCAACATGTTGGTTACTCATTACTATGTCAATTAATTCCATAATGATGTAAATTTTTCTGATGGTATGATGGAGCTTTCAATTGACTGGGATAATACTCTGCTAGCTCTGTCTTCAGACCAGAGAGGGTATACCTAAGAAGACGTTGAACTTGACTGGACAATAAGATGCTGGACTCTATGTTTGGTGTATGCTTGCAATGGGGTAATCTCAACTGAACTTGAGCTGTGGTTATGCAACAAGGTGGAGGAATCTACCATGGTGGGAGGGTTTGGGGAGGGGTGGGAGAACCCAAGTATCTATGTAACTGTGTCACATAATACAATGTAATTAATGAAGTTAAATAATAAAAAAAAAAGAAGAGGCAAATTCTTGAAGTTTTTCTCTATTGTGGAAGAATTTTATTTCATTTTCAAAAACAAAGGAAATCTTTACAGGGTACATTATTCTGGGCTGAACTTGTTTGCTTTTAGAATCTGGAATATGTCATTCCATTCTCTTCTGGCCTGTAGTGTTTGCCCTGTGAGGTCAGCTGTGCTGATTGATTGATTGTGCTTCCTGTATAGGTCACTTCATTTCTTTAAAGGTGAACACTTAAGGATTTTTTCCTTTTTGTTCAAATGAAGAGAGCACGATTTTCATGTATTGGTGTGAAGTTCATTTTTAATCAACCCTGTTGAGAGTTTGGTGACCCTCCTGTATATTGTTTTCCGATTCTGTCTCCAGATTAGGTTAGTTTCCCTTTATCATTTCATTAAATACAGCTTGAATCCCAACTTCTCCTTCTGTGCCTTCTGGAACTCCCATAACTCTAATGTTGGGCCTTTTAATCATGTCTTTTAATTATTGAATACTTGTTTTAGCTTGACCCATCTCTGCTTCCAGGTTTTTTTTTTTATTATTTCTTCATGGTGACAGAAAATATCTTCCAATTCTAACATTCTTTCTTCTGCTTCATTCTTTCTATTTTTGATACTCCCCTCTTTGCTTTTAATTTGCTCCACTGTGTTCTTATTTTAATTCATTGCCATTATTTCCTGTGTGACATATTCCTTAAATTCCTTGAACTCTTGTATGTGCTTCTTGTTGTTGGTCAGGCATTTTATAATGAGCTCTCTCTTGTCTTCCTCAGTTAACTTTGTGGGTAGTAGAGGCTTTTGCTCCTTTGCTGAGAGTGTTCAGTAACATTCACAGTGCCTCTGTCTTTTCTTCTGTCTTTTGCCATTGCCATTCTGGTTGGTAGGTTCTTCTCCTTAATGCAGATTCCTAAGATGCATTACCTGCATGTCTGTGAGTTGATTTCTATGTTCACTCAGTGCCCAAGATTAGGAAAACACCAGTTCACCTGAATAACAAACAGAGAAACAAAAGCAAAAAGCAAAAAGCTCTACATGACCTAATTATCTGGTTACAGAAAATGGGTGGACACCACAGTGAGCTCTGTCAGAGATCTGGCACTCCCCGAAGGCCGCCAATGCCATGTACAGGCCGATGCTTGACAAAGGTCAACATGCCCTCTCTTATCAGAGCTCAAGCAGGGCTGATGCCAGTGCCCATGTCAGTGGGGGTATAAAACCGTTGTCTCCATTACCCTGCTTGTCTTTCCCACTTGAGACCCTCTCTTCTCTTGTGCATTCCTCCACCACAAGAAATAGGCCCAGGAACAGACTTCTCTTTGCATAATGAAGGTCTGTTTGTACTTAGTTGGTATTTTCTTTCTTTAGCACATCTAACAGAAAATGTGGAACATCTACTCCACAGAACACTACACAACCACTAAAAAGATTTTGTCATTTTCCCATCTATTGAAGGGCATTGCAATTTCTCATGTTGTTTGGTGTATGAATTCAATTCTACCACATTTTAATGTTATTTGGATAGCCATCTTCAAAGCTATTTTTCTAGTTTTATGATTTATGGTTTCCGAAGTGCTAGAGAATATGCTGAGACTCAGGTTAACATTGGGAAAAACTGCTTAATATTCTTCCAAACCAGCAAACTATTACATGTTCCACCAGCAATGAGTGAGAATTTCTATTTCTGTCATGCTTTATTGAAGTTTTAATTTGTGTTAGGCGTGCTCTTGACTCTTTTGATTGGTGTGCATTACTGCTGTATTTTCTGTGTATCTTTTCCTTATGAAAGGATGTTGAGTGTTGCTTTGTGTCTTTCCTGGAAAGCTGCAAACCTTGTAATTGAGTAGCTGTTTAGATATATTTTTTTCTCTTTTTCATTTGTCTTTTTCAGTGTTGAATGTAAAGTGTTTTTCTTTGTTTCTAAAGTGTAACTTACTTATTTGAAAGCCAGAGACGTCTCTGAAGTACTGCTTCATTCCCCAAATCACTGCAATGTCCAGAGCTGAGCAGTAAGGAGACTGGGAGCCCGGAGCTCCTTGCAGTTCTCTCATGTGGATTTAAGGACACAAGGGCTTGAGTCATCATCTGCTGCCTTCCCATGCTCATTAGCAGGGATCTGACTCAGAAATAGAGCAGTAGGACGTGAAAGATGAGGGTTTTCTTTATATGAAATGTCCAAGTAATAGGCAGACCCAAATTGAAATAGGGATGTGGGATGAGAATGAAGGATATTTAATGGCAATGAAGAAATTTTTCACAAAGAGATCTTACAGCAAAAGACAACAGTGACTGAAAAGAATTAAATTTTGCAAGAGGAAGAGATTTTCTTAGTATTTAATATTTACTAATTTGAAAGTTATGGTGAAAACTTCCACAATCTGTCTATTGTCTTTATTACCGAGATAGTGAGAAGTAACTATACACATTCCACATGTACTGTTCTAAGCCAGCCCTGCTTTACTCATCCCCTAAATGTTAAATGGAGGAAAGTAGTTTCTTTCTGCAAATCAAAGCGCTTGAAAATTCCACTTATCACTTAAGGGATCCATGTGATTTATACTGCAAAATCCTACACTACTTACTGAAAAATAATACTGAAAAAGTAAGGGATCCACATGATACAGACTGCAAAATCATGACAGTATATTATCAAACAAGCATATGAAAACTCCTGGGACTCTTTAGCCACCTGAATCTAATGTGGATAACACACAAAGTACAACTTGGACAATAACTTTATGTTTTGTATCTTGGCAGGGTTTTAAAGAATATGAATAACAACTCAACATTACCTATGGAGCCTCACTAAGTTACTAAACAATCCTGCAAAAGAGTATTCATTCTACCATCACAACAGAATTATTCGAAAGGAAGACACTAGAAATGTGTTCTGTCCAGAAGTTAATGGCTTAGAGATCAGTTACCAATCAAAATAAGCATCTGGTGATATTTAATGTGCGATTAATTTGCCATTAGACAAATTACATCTTTCTTTTTTATCTCTGTTTGTGTCTTTCATATAAAAGCCACTGGTGAATCTTTCTTTGTCTCATTTGTATCTCTTGCAGAATGCAAACTTTCACTGATTTTCACTGGATCTTACGACATGTGCAAATAATATTGTGTATTTGATTTTCACATATTTCATGGGTTACAACAAATTATTGTTAGAAGAACGTAGTACTAAGTCGTACAGTTCAATTTGAATTCAGATTGTGCAGCTAGTTGAGTTCGGATACAGCACTTTGAATCTCTGCAAGAATTGATCCTATAGCATCGGTCCTGACGATGGATAGTGAAGGTGCCCATTTAAAGTGACATTGCAACCCTTAAGACAACACTCGCTGATACATCGGTCATAATCTTCAATTTCATGAATGCTTTTTCTATTAGTGTTATCTATTGTTCTGTGGTGCACACGCTAACAACCCTGAACTAGTGCCCACACATAGTGAATCAGCTTACAAGTCTACGCTGTGTCTGCACCACACAATGACTCCTACACAGTTACTCAAATCATACTCCAGTTTTCTGCCTCACACTTTGAAATCTCCAGGTCACACAGCCCCTGCGGATACTGTAGGAAGACTGTTCTCAAGTATCATAGGCACCCATCTTATCAGCCTAGTGCACTTCTCTCCATATGCCATTTTATGTCTTGACCACAACAAATGCATTATACTACTAAAACACAAAACTCAAATTCCAAAGATTTTTGAATGTATGAGATGAAAATATTGAAATTCAATAGGAAATAGGTTAAGAAATGGGTAAGAAACACAGCTTTGTCTATGTTTACATACCTTTGTATATATATACAAATAGCATAAAATAGAGAGCACTTGTAGAAATTTTAACAGTAAGGATGAAACATTCCAGAGAGAAAGGCATCTGTGTAGTAGAGATTATCACACAAGACACACTGGAATGAAGTTGGGTAAAATTTATAAACACCTGAATAATGATATAAACTAACAAAAGTGAAACCAAACAATGTAAGGTGCATGCCAAATATACCAAATGACCTTTTCCATCTGTGACTGCTCATTATCCAGTCAAGCGCATCAAGAGAATGACCATTCTCTTTCTGTATTCAATTCCTAAGCTCCCAGTGAATTTCATCTCTAACCTGGCTGCTGCTGACGTTTTGACTATCCCTGGAGTTTGGATGGCATGCCTGTTTGTTGACTGCCACATGTATATCTGATTTCTGCTGTGCTACTGTGCTCTTGTCACTTCCGCTGCATGCAGGGGATTCCAGGTATTCCACTGCTCTTGGCCAGATTTCTTTTCCTGGAATCTGCCCTTTGTGATTCACCCTCACTTATGATTCTCCTTCAGTTAAACCTGTCTGCACCTTAGACTGTCATCTTTCCCCTTCAATACTTAGATTCTGGAAAAAACAAAATCCAGCTCAAAAATTACACCCCACATCTATGGCAGGCAGTTGATGCAAAAAGAAAACACAATGAAAATCAGGTAGGAAAATAATCCAAAATGATCAGCAACTTGAGGAAATGACCAGTACCTATTCTGACACAAGTAATAATTAACCAAGTGCTGTACTCAACAATGCAGAATTACAATCATTTTGCGAGAAGAATGTGAGAAGAAATTCTCCCTGATCAATGTGCAAAGGACACAAATTAGGTACTGAAATGCTTATGGAAAAATGATAATATCAGATTGTTAGTTTTCAATATTAAACCCATATGCAAATGGCCTTAAAGTCTTAAACCAAAAGATTATACTTACCTAACGTATTAAATAATAAGACAGTCCATTTGCTGTCTCTAAGTATTGCAACTCACCAATGGAAATACACAGATACAGAGTGAAATAGTGGTAGAGAAATTCCATGTCAATGGAGAAAAACGGACATCAGTCATTCAGATATCAGAAAAAAATCATACAAGAAACGAAGATGTGTTTCAGTAAAAGATAATGCAATATTCAATATAGAGAAATTCTTTTAGAAGGTATATATGGACCAACATCATGGCACCACCTTATTTAAAGCATTTCTTAATACATGCAAAGTAGGACAAAGGATTCAATACAACTATAGTCAAACATTTAGATATTTCAGCTTCATCACACTCACACACACACACACACACACACACACATCAAAAACCAGAGAAATAGTATATACTATGGAAAAAGATACCTAAGACTGTGAAAACTGAAATGTAGACTATTTACTTTGTGACCACCATTAAATGAAAAGGAATCAACAGTTAATGAAACTGTAGGAAGTTTGCAAAGAAAGAGAACTGCAATAACATGCTCCTGGAAGAAAAACTGGCCATGGCAGATATCAAAAGAAAACTGAAACATGCCTGGAAGTGAATGAATGTAACAACACAGCAAGTCACAACTTGCAACAAAAAATGAATAAGATAAGCTCACACCTATATTGATAATCAGAAAAGTAACTAATAAATGATCTCTTAATGCCACATAAACCTTAATCAAGAGAAATTCTCAACAAATACTAGCTAATCTTATCCCTCATCTCACTAAGAACACTACCCACTTAGAGAATGTATGAAAGTTGTGCAGCGATTATTCCTATATAAGATCAATAAATATTACACAAGACTACAACCTATTAAACGAATGAAAGCATTGCTTAACTCAATAGACCCAGGAAAAACATTGGTTGTAATATAATAGGCTTTTGTGCTGAAAACATAAAGCAAAGTTGGAAATGAACAATGTTTCTCAAACTGAGCAATGCTTTCAACACACATAGCTCAATATCATATTGAATAGGGAAAAATCTGTAGATACATGCTAGTATCCTGGGACAAGGAAAATGCACGCTTTCTTTCCAGTTAGTAAATAGAATCTTGGATATTTTAATCGAAGAAATGAGTATCAAGTGGATACAAAGTGTAAGAGAGGAAGTCAGGAGAATATTGGGGCATATCAAACTATTATCTGCACAAGGGAATGCAGACTACCATAAGACTACTACTAGAGTTCACAGGAAAGTATAGTGGAATTGTTAGATAGAAAATCATCGGGGTGGGGGATAGGAAAAAGATGGCCCCAAACCAGAAAAAGATGGAGACCCCAAACCAGAGCCGGCTCAGCGGAATCGACCTGACAGGCTCTCCCAGTGGCAGCCCGCTCAGAAAAGTCTGCCTGCCATGTGGCGGGAAGCGGTGTTGCACCTCTCAGTGGAGCAGCACTTCTGAGTGGGAATTCTGGAGAGCAGAGTTTGGTGGTGCTGAGGCCCGCAGAAATTTCCAACCCAGCCCTGGGTTGGGGATTTCAAGTTTCGAGCAGCAGAGGCACTTGCGGTGCTAATCTTAAGCCCTGAAGGAGTGTATCGGCTCGGCACTGAGGCAGAAGTCCTCAGTGGGGCAACGCCTTTGAGAGGGTGCCGCAGCGGAAGGGGCCTGGCACTAGGGCTGGCCCACAAAGCCTTCTGACCCAGCTCAGGGCTGTAGATTACAAACTCTGAGCAGCATGCAGCTGGTGACTCAGGCAGCACCCACTGCTCTACTCAGCTGGAGCCTCAGAGGTGGTGGTGCACGTAGGACAACTCCTAACCAACTAGCTGCAACAGAGCCAGGTGGCAGAAATATAAACCCAGGCACAAACGAAGCAACCCAACAACAACCACACCATCACCTGCTGTCCCCAATAGAGTAAGAAATATAACGCTTATGCCAGCACCCCATACAGCAGCAGCTAGATCACACCTCCTACAGATTACAGCACTGAGGGCAACGGCTGTGGACAAACAAGTCAGACACTAAAATCCCAAAACAACAAGAAGCAAAAACACAATGAGGAGAAGTATCAGAAAAATGACCCAGAGGAAAGATCAAGCACTCCCTCCTAATACAGCCAAAACTAATCTCAATATCTGAGATGCAAGATGAAGACATAGATGAAATACCAGATAAGGACTTTAAGAAACTAGTGATGAAATACATCAGAGACAGTGAGAAGTGCTGGGAAGTGTCCAAGGTATTCGAAACCCATGTCACTGCAGAAATAAATCAAGTCAAAAAGGGAATCCTTGATATAGAACACAAAATTGAAAGCCTAACCAACAGAATGAACACAGCAGAGGACAGAATATCAGAACTGGAAGACAATCAGAATGAAAGGCAGCAGCTCATCAAACAGTTGGAGACAAATCTAGAGAAAGCCAATACGTCCATACAGGAAATGAAAGACAACCTCAAAAAGTCAAATATTAGAATAATAGGCCTTCCTGAAGGAGTGGAAAAGGAGACAGGTTTGCAACCGGTGCTCAATGAGATAAGACAGGAGAACTTCCAGAATACTGGAAATATAAATCCAGCACAAATCCAGGAAGAACAAAGAACCCCCAACAGATTCGATCCAAGCAGATGCTCACCCAGACCTGTGGTCCTCAAGCTACCTTCAAGTGAATACAAGGAAACTATTCTAAGACAAGTAAGAAAAAAGGATAAGATTACTTTCAGAGGAAGGCAAATCAGAATCACAGCCAACCTATCAGAAGAAATGCTGCAAGCAAGGTGAGAATGGGGTAAAACTCTCAAATTCTGAAACAAAACAACTGCCAACCAAGAATAATGTACCCAGCAAAGCTCTCATTTGTATTTGGGCCAAACTGGAAACCATAATGCTAAGGGAAATAAACCATACCCAAAAGGTTAGATACCACATGTTTGCCTTAATTTAAGATGATATGATGTTAAGCATAACATGTTATGTTATGGATATTATGTCATATGTAGTATATAAACTAAAATTGAACTGTGAATGGGGGGTCACAGAAAGTGGTTAAGAAACTGCATTTATTTTTTTTTTAAAATAAAGCAAGCATTTATTAAATTGTGATAAAAACATTCCATCAAATTACAAAACCTGAGTAAGAAAAACAAACGACACATGCTTAACTGTAGTTGACATTCAAATAAAATTTGCATTTCCAAAATATTGTACAGTAATTAGAAAATACCAGCCAAAGTAATATTAGGATACTTTTACGTGCGGTCTCAACAAATTTGAACAGAAGCAAATTTTAACAAAGGTACATTTTGCAGTGAAACATAGCAGTAGATTAAGGATCTCAACATGTTTATTTTACTGCTATTTGACACTATGATACAAAAATAAGAGGATTTACTTGACATTTCTAATAAATATCTCATGGGCTGTTGAGTGCCTTACTGGTGAAAAGATTTAACTGGCTAATCTCTTCAATCCATTTTCTACATTCAGTAAGCATCAACTCTGCCCTACATAACAATTAATGCAATTCACAGCACACAAATGGTTATCATATTAATTACATAATCAACTCGGACTTCTGAACAACGAGGAAATTAGTAAACCATCAAATGGACTGCTTACCATACACTTTCCTCATAACTAAATAACACACAAAAAATCAAAATAATATTTGTCATCACTCTAAACTATTGCCAGCAACTGACGGAAACTGCCAATTTGCCATATTCATGTTCACAACATGCTAAATATACTCTGTTGTTACTTCATCCATGGAATGCCTACATGCCTAGAACAGAGAATTCTCACCATCTCTTGCTGTGGGACCTGACTTGCAGCAATCTATATTTTAGATCAGGACTACTTATAAAGAAGTACAATAATTTTAACAGTAACATCAACCATCTTTTCAATAATTCCCATCTTTAACCCTGCATATGCACTTTTACACATACTGATTAGACTAAATGCACAGCTCTTTCAGCTACCTATAAATCATAGCATTTTACAAGGAAAATGACTGACTAATGCAAATTTAACACATCAATCACAGCATGAATAACAACAGCAACAACGTCAACGACAAATTGTAACACCTTTATTAAGTGATGTGTCACTGAATAGGCAGCACATGCTTAACTAAAAGGAAACACAGAAGTCTCTTAGGAACTATGTTTCCATCGCATACTCCATGGGCACTTGATGATATTATTCTATTCAAAACCAGGTGGCCCCAACTAGAAACTATTATGCTCAGCGAAATGAGTCAATCACAAAAGAATAAATACCATATATTCTCTCATATAAGGAAGCCAACATGGAAAGGTGGAGTTCATCAAGTGCGCATTTATTTTTAACATGTTGACTACTCAATACTATGTCAATTAATTCCATAACGATGTTAATTGTTGCTGATGGTATATTAGTGCTTTTATTTGACCGGGATGATGCCCTGCTGTCTCTGCCCTCAAACCAGAGAGGGTCTACCCAATAAGTAGTTGGACTTGACTGGACTATAAGATGTTACACTCTATGCTTGGCATATACTTGCAAGAGGGAATTTCAACTGAACTTGAACTATGGTTATGCAACAAAGTGGAGGAACCCTCCATGGTTGGAGATTGTGGGGGGAGAATCCCGGATTCTATGTAATTACAACACAATGTAATTAATGAATAAATTTAATTAAAAAAAAGAACCAATGAAATCAACCAATGCAAAACAAACAAAAAAAGAAAAGAAAGTGAAGGGATGGAAAAGCACATTTCATGCCAATGGATGAGAAAAAAGGCTGACATAGCTGTTCTAATCTCAGATGATTTAAACTTCAAGCTGACAGACATCAAAAAGGACAGAGAAGGACATTATATATTGATGAAGGTATTGATCCACCAGGAAGTAATTACAATCGTGAACATATATACACCTAATTCCAATGCACATAGCTACATGAAGCAATTACTTACAGACTTAAGGGGAGACATAGATATACACACAATAATAGTGGGCGATCTTAACACTCCGCTAACAACTATAGACAGATCAACAAAACAAAAACTCAACAAAGAAACAACAGAGCTCGTACAAACATTAGAACAACTGGACTTAGTAGACATTTATAGAACTTTTTACCCCATGGCCACAGATTATACATTTTTTTCAGCAGTGCATGGCACCTTCTCCAGGATCGACCACATGATAGGACACAAAGCAAATCTAAATAACTTCCAAAAGATAGGACTTATACCATGTACCCTCTCAGACCACCACGGAATGAAACTGGAAATCAGCAACTCAAAATGCTCAAGGAAATACAGAAACTCTTGGAGGTTGAACAATATGAAATTAAACAATGGGTCAGGGAAGAAATTAAAGATGAGATAAAAAAATTATGGAATCCAATGAAAACTCTGACACAACATTCCAAAACTTGTGGGACACGGCCAAAGCGGTGCTACGGAATAATTCGTTGCAATTGGAGCTCATGTCAAGGCCCAAGAGAGGCACCAAATACAGGAACCAACCATACACCTCCAGGATTTGGATAAGAAACAGCAGAGAAGGGGCCCACACACAACAGGAAACAAGAAATCATCAAAACAAGGGAGGAAATCAAACAGATAGAAATTTAAGAAAAAACACACACACAAAATCAATGAATCAAAAAGCTGGTTTTTTGAAAAGATAAACAATATAGACACCCCACTGGCCTGACTGACAAAGAAAAAGCAAGAGAAAGCAAGAATTAACGGCATCAAAGGTGAAAAAGGCAACATAACAACAGACATTGCAACCATTAAGAACATAATTAGAAATTACTACAAAGCACTGTACTCCAACAAATCAGAGGACCACCAGGAAATGGAAGGTTTTTAGACTCACACCATCTGCAAAAACTGAGCCCAGAGGCAACAAATGAATTGAACAAACCCATAACTGAAGTGGAGATTGAATCAGTGATTAAAGATCTCCCAACAAAGAAAAGCACAGGCCCAGATGGCTTCACTGCAGAATTCTACAAGACATTCCCAACAGAACTGACCCCAATCCTCTACAAACTCTTCAAAACAATAGAAAAGGAAGCAACCCTTCCAAACTCTTCTCTGATGCCAACATCACCTTAATCCCCAAACCGGACAGAGATTCAAACAAGAAGGAAGACTACAGACCTATCTCTCTGATGAACATTGATGCTAAGATACTCAACAAAATCCTAGCCAATAGAATTCAAAAAATCATCCGACAGATCATTCATCCGGATCAAGTAGGAATCATCCCTGGAATGCAGGGGTTGCTCAACATAAGGAAATCCATAAATGTGATACACCACATCCAAAAACTACAAAACAAGAACCCTATAATAGTATCAATAGATACAGAAAAAGCTTTCAACAAAATCCAACACCATTTCCTGCTAAAAACCCTAACCAAGGTAGGCATAGATGGAAAAATCCACAACATAATTAAAGCAATTTATGAAAAACCCAATACCAGCATCATACTGAATGGAGAAAAACTGGAACCCTTCCCGCTGAGATCTGGAATAAGATAAGGATGTCCACTTTCTCCACTGCTATTCAACATAGTCCTAGAGGTACTCGCTGAGGCCATAAGACAAGAAAAAGAAATCAAAGGAATCCAAATGGGAAATGAAGAGGTCAAGCTTTCACTATATGCAGATGGCATGATTCTTTATATAGAAGAGCCAAGAGGCTCAAAACAGAGACTCCTAGAACTTATACGAGAGTTTGGTAGTGTGGCAGGGCACAAAATTAACGAACCAAAATCAACAGCCATAGTGTATGCAAACAGCCCCAAGTTGCAAAAGACCTAACCAGCAAGATACCATTCAAAATAACAGAGAAAAGTATGAAGCATCTGAGAATTAACCTAACCAAAAATGTAGGAGACCTATTTGAGAAAAACTGCAAACCACTTAAAAAAGAAATTGAACAAAACCTTGAAAGATGGAGTAACATCCCATGCTCCTGGATAGGTAAAATCAATATCATTAAAATGTCTATATTGCCAAAGGCAATATATACATTCAGCGAAATTCCAATCAAATTGCCAAAAAAAAAAAAAAAAAAAAAAGTCTTCACAGATCTGGAAACAATGATCCAAAGGTTCATCTGGAAACACAAAAAAACACGAATAGTCAAAACCATCCTGAAGAACAGGGTTTTAGTAGCGGGAATCACAGTTCCAGACCTCTGGACATACTATAGGGCAGTGGTTATCAAAACAGCCTGGTACTGGCACAAAGGTAGAGAGGAAGATCAATGGAGCAGAATAGAAACACCAGACAGGAACCTACACAGATACAGCCAAATAATCTTTGACAAAAGACAAACAATAATCCTGGCAAATTGGAAGGTCTGTTCAATAAATGCTGTTGGGACAACTGGTTAATAGCCTGTAGAAACAAAAAGATAGACCCACATCTCTCAACATACACCAAGATCAAATCTAAATGGATAGAAGATCTAAACCGACATCCAGAAACCTTCAAACTTTTGGAAGAAAATGTTGGACATACTGTGCAAGATCTAGGGGTAGGTCTCTACCTCCTAAAAAGGAATCCAAAAGCACTAGAAATCAAGACGATTATAAACAAATGGGACCTCATCAAACTAAGAAGCTTCTGTACAGCAAAGGAAACAATCAATAAAGCAAAAAAGCAGCCCACAGAATGGGAGAAGATCTTTGTGCACTACGTAGGTGATAGAGGCCTAATCTCTAGAAGATACAAAGAACTACAAAACAGCCAAAACACCAAAACAAACAAGCCACTCAAGAAATGGGCAGACAATTCACAAAGCAACAAAACCAAATGGCAAATAAACATATGAAAAAATGCTCAAGTAACCTGGCAATAAGGGAAATCCAAATTAAAACATCAGTGACGTACCACCTAACACCAGTAACACCGGCCCACGTGAATAAATGCACCAATAACACTTGCTGGCAAAGTTGCTGGGAAAAGGGAACCCTACTTCACTGCTGGTGGGGCTGCAGGCTGGTACAGCCTCTATGGAAATCAGTATGGAGAACATTCAAACAACTCAAAATCAACATACCGTATGATCCAGCAATAGCACCCCTAGAAATATATGCAAAACGCCTGTTTTACAAGAAACCAACATGCACTCCTATGTTCATAGCAGCATAATCAGTAATTGCAAAAACATGGAAGCAGCCAAAATCCCCATCCGCAGAGGATTGGATAAGAAAGCTATGGTTCATCTACTCCAGAGAATACTACTCAGCTATTAAAAAAAACAAAATGCAGTTCTTTGTGGCCAAATGGGCCAAACTGGAAACCATAATGCTAAGGGAAATGAGCCAATCCCAAAAGGTTAAATACCACATGTTTGCCTTAATTTAAGATGATATGATGTTATGCATAACATGTTATGTTTTGAATGTTATATGTTGTGTATAAACTAAAATTGAAATGTCAATGAGGTGGTCACAGAAGGTGGTTAAGAACTCGCATTTAATTTTAACATATTGGTTACTCAGTACTATGTCACTTAATTCCATAACGATGTAAATTTTTGCTGATGGTATGTTGGGGCTATTAATTGATCTGGATGATACTCTGCTGGCTCTGTCTTCAGACCAGAGAGGATATACCTAAGAAGCCGTTGAACTTGACTGGACAATAAGATGCTGGACTCTGTGTTTGGTATATGCTTGCAATGCGGGAATCTCAACTGAACTTGAACTGTGGTTATGCAACAAGGTGGAGGAATCCACCATGGTGGGAGGGTTTGGGGAGGGGAAGAGGGAATCCAAGTACCTATGAAACTGTGTCACATAATACAATGTAATTAATGAATTAAAATAATAATTAAAAAATAACAAAATAAATAAAATAAAATAAACTTGTTACACATAAAAAAAAAAGAAAATAATTCCACTGAAGTTAGCAAATGTTGATATACAAGCAGCCCTATGGCTGCGAAAGAAACCCAATCCAATTCAAGTATGATGAAGAGAGATAAACTCACGAATCATAAAACCAACTCCTTCTAGAAAGTTGGACATGTAGCTAGATGAGCAGACTATGATGAGGACACATGAAACAAATAAAAGCAGGGTTGTACGAGTGCTCCCAAATCTCTCAACGTCTCAGTGAAAGAACAATTGCATGATTCAAAATAGCAACTCTAAGGAAACTCAGTGAGTTACAATACAGAAGGGCAAATAGACAAGAACATCAATCCAAGACATCAATGAAAGATAGTAAGTTGATTAAGCTGATTAGGAATAGCCATAAGATTCAGCAGAAAATAGCCTCTATCAGTGAACATAATAGGATTGGTAGTTTTAGCAGCAGAATCGACAAACAGGATAAATTGCTGCTTGTCAAAATGTCTCCTTCTATCAGTTGTAGCCTCATAGGAACAAAGCTTGATGACTGCCTCAGAATAATAATATGCTCATAGTTTCAGTAATATATGAAGACTGGTGTTTTCTTTTAACTATTTATTTATTTATTTATATTGGAAAGGCAGATTTACAGTGTGAAGGAGATTCAGAGTGAAAGATTGACCACCGAATGCTGCAGTCCCAAATAAGCCCCAATATCCAGAGCTGAATCTAGCCAATCTGAAGGCAAGAACTCAAAGCTTCTTCCTGATTTCCCACTTGGGAGCAGGGTCACAGGCTTTGGGCCATCCAGTACTGTTTTTCCAGGTCACAACAGGATGCTCAGTGGCAATTTCAGCAGCCAGGTCACTAAGCAGCATCCATGTGTGATCACAGCACATGCAAAGTATGGTTGTACTAATTGGGCCAACACACCAGATTCAAAGTCAGTTGTCTTTATGTCAATATCCTCAATAATTTAAAAATACTCTAGGACTTCTGCGTACCAATTCATAAATACATGGTGTTTCTTAACAGTATTTAAGGTTCCTGCATGTTCTTTTTTGAGGTTCTCTGGGCAACACTTCCCTGTAGGCCTTCTAGATGAAGCTTCCATCACAATAAAACAAACTGAAAGGTGTCTTAAAATTATAACTGCTGTTGTCTTGAGAAAGTGGATTCAAACTAAAGCAAGTAAATATTCTATCTCTTGAATATGTGTGTCTTCTGTTTTTAAAATGTTAATTCTTTGTCAACAAGAGAAAGTGACAGAGACAGCATAAATGAGGGACATATGGGCAACGGTTAAAGGCTGAAAGACTAGATATTCACCTTGCACATGACACCGAAATCCACACAGGAGCTGCTCCATCTTCTCCTAGCAGGTGGCCAAACTCCAGCTCCCAAGAATTGCATCAAGATCAGGTTGTTCTTCCTCAGCAATCCCTATTTCTCTAACACAGTGATTGTTAAGGAATATCGAGCTAACATCAATGGTGAGATATTTCTCAGAAACTAGATATTGGACATGAGTGACAGGTAACTGGCGATGTGATTCTATCCTGTCCTGCATACTTCTCTTCCTGTTGGAAATCGAGCATGCTGTTCCTATCCACATCTCTTCTTGCAGTGAATACCACCAATTTCACTGGAGTGACAGGAAACTTTTGTAAGCTTTTTTTTTATTATTAATTATGTTGCATCATGTGACACAGATTCATAGGCTCTGGGATTCCCCCATGCCCTCCCCATGCCCTCCTCCTTTGGTGGGTTCCTCCAACTTGTTGCAGTATTACAGTTCAAATTCAGTCAAGATTCTTTCGTTGTAATTATATACCAAGCATAGAGTCCAGCATCTTATTGTCCAGATCAATTCAACAGTTTGTTGGGGAGACCTTCTCTGGTCTGAAGGTAGAACTGGCAGAATATCGTCCTTATCAATTACAAGCCCCAGCACAACATCAACAACATTGTACAACATTATAGAATTAATTGATATAGTATTGAATAATCAATACATAATAACAGTGCAAGTTCTGAACCACCTCCTGTGATTACTTCATTGACACTTTAGCATTTTGTTTGTACTCAGCCCCGGCTGCTATACACTTTAAAGTGTCTATAGGCTACTATTCAGCTGTCTCCTGTCTGTTTTCATTTTATAATTTAGCTGTTTATTGTGTGGATGCATAATTTTGCTGAACTTGGTAAATTTTAGCATAGTTTAAAAACTGGCTTATAATTCTAATCAGGCCTTTGTTTACAGTTGAGGTGTAGAACTGTTTTAGTAGGGGTGTGCAGGGAAAAAGCCCATACCTAGTGAGGAGTAAGTAATCTTTTTTTTTTTTCATAATTATTTATTATTTAACTTCAGTAATTACATTGTATTATGTGACACAGTTACATAGATACTTGGGTTCTCCCCACCCCTCCCCAAACCCTCCCACCATGGTGGATTCCTCCACCTTGTTGCATAACCATAGCTCAAGTTCAGTTGAGATTTCCCCATTGCTAGCGTATACCAAACATAGAGTCCAGCATCTTATTGTCCCGTCAAGTTCAACGGCTTCTTAGGTATACCCTCTCTGGTCTGATGACAGAGCCAGCAGAGTATCATCCCAGTCAATTGAAAGCTCCAACATACCATCAGCAAAAATTTACATCATTATGGATTTAATTGACATAGTAATGAGTAACCAATATGTTAAAAGTAAATGCGGGTTCCTAGCCACCTTCTGTGACCACCTCACCTATACTTCAATTTTAGTTTATACACAACATATAACATTCAAAACATAACATGTTATACATAACATCATATCATCTTAAATTAAGGCAAACATGTGGAGGAGTAAGTAATCTTTGCATCCCATCTAGTAAGGTGTATGTGGATCCACGATGATCATATCCTGTTTGGTTCTAAGCTTTCCTTGTATTTTTCTCACTTTCTATTATATTTGATTGATTGATTGATTGATTGATTGATTGAATTTTGTGGTGTGAGGCTCCAGGGCAATCCTGAAGGTCATTGCAAGAGAGGGTGGGGATCCAATGTTGGAACTAAGTAAGGACCAAAAGAAGCTCCTCTCTCTAGTCCCAAAGGAACTTTGCTGTTCTTCTGTTTCTGCAAATCACTCAGGACTCCTTGGGTCCTGTTGTTCCAATGACCTTGGGTCTGTTGAGGAAGGAATTTGGCCTGTTGCATCCCATGTGATAGATCTAGATGGGGCTGGGTGACCTTGGAGTTCTCAGCCTCAGAAGCACTCCAATGCCCCATGTGTTCCTAGTCTCTTAGGATGTAGTCCTTGGTGCCCATACTGATAGTCTTTGGTGAGAATCCGAGTCTTCAGGCTTGGGATACAAGCCTCCTCTTGTCCACCTGCTCCACTCTGGGGTTCCCCCCTGCTCTGTGCATATGACCTCCTGTTAAGAGGTTGTCAGGATCGCTCTTGATTCCCCTATATGTCTTTATAATTTAACTATGGCTTAATGCTGATTTGAGTCTATTGTCTATGAATGACCTGCTATGTTTCTGATAGGTTATGCTTTATGCCTTCTTCAGACATTCTAAGGAGATGGAAGATTTCCCCTGTTTTTCCACCCCATTTCTGAGTAGCTTAGGGTCTTAAAAGTATATTAGGTTTTACAATTCTTTCATGTAGAACATAAGCAGTCTGATTCACATTAATTGTATGTTGATACATCACAATATCATAATGCATTAGATACACAGACTGCTTGAAGTTAAAATACTATTACAGGGCCTGGTGGCGTGGCCTAGTGGCTAAAGTCCTCACCTTGAACGCCCCAGGATCCCATATGGGCTCCTGTTCTAATGCTGGCCACTCTACTTTCCATCCAACTTCTTGCTTGTGGCCTGTGATAGCAGTTGAGGATGGCCCAAAACTTTAGGACCCTGCACCCATGTGGGAGACAAGCAAGAGGTCGCTGGTTCCCGGCTTTGGATCAGCACAGCACTGGCCATTGAGCCTACTTGGAAAGTGAATCATCGGACAGAAGATCTTCCTCTCTGTCTCTCTTCCTCTCTGTATATCTCACTTTGCAATAAAAATAAATGAATCTTAAAAAAAATCAAGAGATGAAGCCAAAACAGCACAATTTAAAAACTAATAATAATATTATAATACAGGGGTACCATTTTCTGGATTGATATCCTTTCACCTTATAGTAAGGCAAACATGTGGTATTTAACCTTTTGGGACTGGCTCATTTCCCTTAGCATAATGATTTCCAGTTGGACCCATTTGGCCACAAAAAAAAACCCGCATTTTGTTTTTTTTCATAGTTAAGTAGTATTCGCTGGAGTCAATGAGCCATAGATTTCTTATCCAGTCTTCTGTTGATGAGCATTTTGATTGCTTCCACGTTTTTGCAATTATTGATTGTGCTGCTATAAACATAGGGATGCATGTTGGTTTCTTGTGTAGCAAGTGTTTTGGTTATATTCCTAGGAGTGCTATTATTAGATCGTATGGTATGCAGATTTTCATTTGTTTGAGTGTTCTCCATACTGATTTCCACAGAGGTTGTACAAGTTTGCAGTTCCACCAGCAGTGGAGTAGGGTTCCCTTTTCCCAACATCCTTACCAGCAAGTGCTGTTGGTGTTTTTTTGTATCTGTTCCATACTTACTGGTGTTAGGTGGTACCCCATTGTTGTCTTAATTTGGATTTCCCTTATTGCCAAAGAACATGAGCATTTTTTCATGTTTGTTTGGTTACCATTTGGGTTTGTTCCTTTGTGAAACATCTGCCCATTTCTAGAGTGGTTTGTTTGTTTTTCTGTTTTGGTTGTTCTGGAGATCCTTGTATATTCTGGAGATTAGCCCCATATCACCTATGTAGTATGAAAAGGTCTCCCAGTTTTGGGTTGCTTTTTTACTTTGTTGATTGTTTCCCTTGCTGTACAGAAGTTTCTTCGTTTTTTTGAAGTCCCATTTGTTTACTTTGGCCTTGATCGCTAGTGCTTTTGGTGTCCTTTTTAGGAAGTCAGGGCCTACACCTAATCTTGCAATGTGTTTCCAACATTTCCTTCCAAAAGTTCAAAGATTTCTGGGTGTGGGTTTAGGTCTTCTATCCATTTAGATTTGAACTTGGCGCATGGTTAAAAATGTGGGTCTATCTTCTTGTTTCTACAGGCTATCAACCAGTTGTCCCAACAGCGTTTATTGAAGAGTCCTTCCCATTTGCTTGGATTGTCCTCTGTCTTTTTCTCAAAGATTATTTTCCTGTATCTGTGTGGGTTTCCTTCTGGTATTTCTATTCTGTACCATTGATCCTCCTCTCTATATTTGTGCCAGTACCAGGCTGTTTTGATAACCACTGCCCTATAGTATGTCCAGAGGTCCTGGATTGTGATTCCCCCTATTAAGTTCCTATTTTTCAGAGTGGTTCTAGCTATTCATGGTTTTTTGTGTTTCCAGGTGAACCTTTGTATCATTTTATCCAGTTCAATATAGACTGTTTTGGGCAATTTGATTGGGATTGTGCTGAATGTATGTATTGCTTTTGGTAGTATAGGCATTTTAATGATATTGATTTTGCCCTTCCAGGAGCATGGGAGGTTGCTTTATCTTTTGAGGTCTTGCTCAATTTCTTTTTTAAGCATTTCATAATTTTCTTCATAAAGGTCTCCTACATTTTTGGTTAGAATTATCCCAGATGATTCATACTTTTCTCTGTTGTTTTGAATGGTATCTTGCTGGTTAGATCTTCTTCCATTTGGGGGCTGTTCGTATATACTATGGCTGTTGATTTTTGTTCATTTATTTTTTACCCTGCCACTTTACCAAATTCTTGCAGAAGTTCTAGGAGTCTCTGTATTGAGTCTCTTGGTTCTTCTGTGTAGAAGATCATGTCACCTGCAAACGGTGAAAGCTTGAATTCTTGCTTTCCCATTTGAACGTCCAATTTGGATTCCTTTGGTTTGTTTGTCTTGTCTTATGGCCTCTGCGAGTACCTCTAGGACTATGTTGAATAGCAGTGGTGATAGTGGACATCCTTGTCTTGTTCCAGATCTCAGTGGGAAGGGATCCAGTTTTTCTCCATTCAGTATGATGCTGGCATTGGGTTTTTCACATATTGCTTTGATTATGTTATGGATTGCTCCTTCTATGCTTACCCTGGTTAGAATTTTGAACACGCAGTGATGTTGGATTTTGTCGAGGGCTTTTTCTGTATCTATTGATAATATTATATGGTTTTTGTTCTTCAGTTTTTGGATGTGGTGTATTACATTTCTGGATTTCTGTGTGTTGAACCATCCCTTCATTCCAGGATGAAACCTACCTGGTCTGGATGAATGATCTGTCTGATATGCTTTTGAATTTTATTGGCTAGGAATTTGATGAGAATCTGAGCATCAGTGTTGATCAGGGAGATTGGTCTGTAGTTGTCCTTTTGTGTTAATTCTCTATCTGGTTTTGGGATTAAAGTGATGTTGGCTTCATAGATTGAGTTTGTCAGGGTTGCTTCCTTTTCTATTGGTTTGAAGAGCTTGTAGAGGATTGGGGTTAGCTCTGGTTGCAATGTATTGTAGAGGTCTACGGTGAAGCCAGCTGGACCTGGGCTTTTCTTTGTTAGGATATCTTTAATCACTGATTCTATCTCTGCTTCAGATATAGGTTTATTCAGATTTTCTGTCACCTCTCAGGTACATTTTGGTAAGTGATGGGAATCTGGGAACCTTTCCATTTCCTGTTGGTTTTCTGATTTGTTGGAGTACAGTTCTTTGTGGTGATTTCTAAATATTTTCTTAATGGTTGCAATGTCTGTTGTTATATTGCCTTTTTCATCTTTGATGCTGCTAATTCTTGCTTTCTCTTGCTTCGTCTTTGTCAGTCAGGCCAGTGGGGTGTCTGTTTTATTTATCTTCTCAAGAAACCAGCTTTTTGATTCATGGATTTTGTGTATAGCTTTTTATTTCTATTTGATTAATTTCCTCCATTCCTTTGAAAATTTCTTGTTTGCTATTGTTTGTGGCGTCGTTTTGCTGCTGTATTTCCAATTCTTGGAGGTGTGTGCTTAATTCTTGTATTTGATGTCTTTCTTGGGCCTTGACATGAGCACCAATTGCAATAAGCTTATTGTAACAGTGTTTGGCGGTGTCCCACAAGTTTTGGGCTGCTGTATCTGAGTTTTCAATGATTTCCATAATTTTGTATCTCATCTTTACTTTCTTCTCTAGCCCATCAATCCTTTAATAACATATTATTCCATCTCCAAGAGTTTATATATTTCCTGGGGCATTTTGAATTGCTGATTTGCAGTTTCATTCTGTGATGATCTGAGAAGGTACATGGTATGATTCTGATATTTTGAAGGTAATTAGACTTGCTTTGTGTCTTATCATGTTGTCTATGCTGGAGACGGTGACATGCACTGCTGAATAAATTGTGTAATCTGTGGCCTTAGCATGAACTGTTTTGTATATACCTACTAGGTCCAATTGTTCTATTGTTTGTGTGAGCTCTGTAGCTTCTCTGTTGAGCTTTTGTCTCATTGATCTATCTATTGGTGTCAATGAGGTGTTCAGATCTCCCAGGATTATTGCATGTTCATCTTTATCTCCCTTTACGCCTATAAGTAATTGTTTCACATAGCTGGGTGCATCTGGACTTGCAGCATGAATGTTAAGCATGATAATCACTTCCTAATGGATCTTTCCTTTCAACAGTATAAAATGCCTGTGTGTGTCCTTTTTGATGTTTGTCACGTTGAAGTCTATATCATCTGAGATTAGGACCACTACAGCAGCCTTTTTTTCTCATGGGTTGGCATGAATCATCTTTTTTCCATCCCTTCACTTTCAGTTTCTTAGGATCTTTTCTGCTTGGATGCATCTCTGGTAGGCCGCATATCATTAGGTCCTGTTTACTGATTCAATCTGTTAATCTATGTCTTTTGACTGATGCATTTAGGCCATTTGTGTTTGGGGTTAATATTTAGAGGTTACCCTTTTGTCCTGCATTGCGTGTGTTTTTCAGGTTGTTGGTATCTAATTGTTCTTCCTTGCCTGGACTTTAGTGGGGACGTCTTCCCATTTGCCATCCTTGCTTATGGTTTTCTTTCTTTTTCTCTGGCTGAGGCGCATTTCCAAAGAGATTTTTCAGAGCTGGTTTTATGCTGGCACATTCTTCTAATTTCTCCTTTGTATGGAAGTATGTAATTTCATTCTCGAATGCAAAGAAGATCTTGACTGAGTACATTATTCTTTGTTAACAATTGTTCTGTTTCTGGATTTGAAAGACTTTATTCCATTCCCTTCTTGCTTGGAGTGTCTGTTCAGGGACGTCAGCAGTGATCCTGATGCTCCTGCCTCTAAATGTAAGCTTGCCTTTGCTTCGTGCTAACGTCAGGATTCTCTCTTTGTATTCGTTAGTGGGGAGCTTGATTACCACATATATGGGTAAAGATCTTTTTGGGTCAAATCTGTGGGATGTTCCCTGCCCTTCTTGGATTTGGACTTGGCTCATGTTCCAAGTGTTTTGGAAATTCTCCTGTATAATTTCATTGAGCACCGATTGTATGCCTGTCTCTCTTTCTACTCCTACTGGAAGTACTATAGCTCTGATATTTGACTTCTTGATGTTGGCATTCATCTCCTGCATTGCCTCGTTGGTTTTGTTCAGTTGTATCTCTACTTGGTTAATAATCTTCCTGCTTTCATTCTGGGAATCTTCCAATTTGGATATCCTGCCTTCTGCTGCTATGATTCTGTTGGCTAAACTCTCAATTCTGTGCTTCAGGTCAAGGATCGCATTTTTGACTAATTTTGTTTCTGTGATTATGTGGTTTTTGAATTCCTTAATTTCCTCCCATCGTTTCTCATTGTTTCTGAAAAGTGTCATCATTACTTTGCTGAACTCCTTCTCGGATAGGTCTTCAATGTCTTCATCTGTAATCTCTGCGATTGACCAGGCCTTTCAGTGACCTTTTGGGGTGGCACTGGCTCCTTCCTCTGACTCATTTATTTTTGTGACCTCGCCTCATGTCTATGTGATAATGGGCATTGCTGGCTTCTATCGCTTGACCACGCTGCCACCAAGTGATTGACCTGAGGTCTTGCAAACCTAGATTTTTTTTTTCTTCTTTGTGGCATCTGAATTTCCCTCCCCCTACTTAAGTCTGTGGTTTTGTGGGCTCTTTAAAACTGGGATTTATGTTAGCCTTTTTTTCTTTCTTGCAAAGATTTATTTATTTATTTATTTATATTACAAAGTCAGGCATGTAGAGAGAAGAAGGAATACAGAGGAAGATATTCTGTCCGATGATTCACTCCCCAAGTGAGCCGCAATGTCTGGTGCTGTGCCGATCCGAGGCTAGGGAACCAGAATCCTCTTCCAGGTCTTTCATGTGAGTGCAGGGTCCTACTTTTTCAACTGCTTTCCCAGGCCTCAAGCAGGGAGTTGAATGGGAAGTGGAGCTGCCGGGATTAGAGCTGGTGTCCATATGGGATCCTGGTGCATTCAAGGCAAGGACTTTAGTTGCTAGGCCACACCACCGGGCCCTACGGTAGCTTTGAATGTCCCTTCTGTGAACCTCTCATGGCCCTGGGATTGGCACCACCCATTGCTGGGAGCTCCAGCTACCAGAGTTGCCCAGGTTCTTTGTTTCTGTGCCTTGTTGCCCTCTCCGACCTGTCTGCCCAGATCCAAACCTGCCCAGATTCGATTGAATTTCACCGTGTTTTTCTCCCAAGTTCTTTCTGCTATGGGCAGGCACTTCCCTGTGTTGGCAACTCATCTATGTTCGCTCCCAGAATTTCGCTCACCCGATTTGGCCTCCTGCTAAGGGTGGACATTTCCCTGTATTAGCAACTCACCAGGGTTTGCTCCCCAAATATCACTCGCCAATTTCACTTGAGTCTCTGCAGCTCGGGGCTCCCTCTTTGTCCTTCTCATGTTTCTGATCCCAGTATTTTGCGTTCTTATTTCTGCTGTGTGCTGCCTTTTTCAGTCCAGGGGATAGTGGGGAATTTCTCATAGTGTTCCCCAAGGTTCTTTTCCTTTCGGGCTCACTTCAGACTGCTCCTGTCCCTGAATTTTAGAACCCTCGGTTACATCAGTCTCAAGCTTCCAGTTCCAATGAAAGCTCCCAGTTCCAACGAAACTGTATCACATAATACAATGTAATCAATGAATAAAAAAATAAAATATTAAAAAAAGAGAAATCGCATTTATTTTTTAACATGTTGGCTGCTCAATGCTATGTCAATTAATTCCATAATGATGTTAATTGTTGCTGATAATATGTTAGTGGTTTTATTTGACCGGGATGATACTCTGTTGGCTATGCCCTCAGACCAGAGAGGGTCTCCCCAATAAGTAGTTGGACTTGACTGGACTATCAGATGTTGGACTCTATGCTTAGCATATGCTTGCTAAGAGGGTATCTCACTGAACTTGAACTATGGTTATGCAACAGGGTGGAGGAACCCACCATGGGGGGAGGATATGGGGAATTGGGGGGGAGAATCCCGGTTCCTGCGAAATTACAACACAATGTAATGAATGAATAAATTTAATAAAATAAAATAAACCAAATCCCTTTGGTGTGTACTAGGTGGACTTATGTTTCAGTGACACACTTTCAAGTAATTTGTATTCCATGTAATTTACCTTGGCCAAAGCTTTTCTTTCATTAACAATCTGTTGACTTTGAAATAAATTTTATGCTATGTAAGTGTAAGTGTAAGTGTAAGTGTAAGTGTAAGGAAGTGAGAGAGATTATTTTGTCTGGTTTATACTCTCCAAAATATTTAATGGTTAGGGTTGCAAAAGTCAAAGTAGAAGATGTGTTATAACCTTTATTCCAGTTACAAGTTCCTAATAATAATTAGCTAGGCAAAGGCAAGTGAAATAACCCATAACTGTGTGCAGTGGTTGAGTGTCTGTGCAAAATGGGGTGAAGCTGTGTCAAGGTGGTTAGAGAGACACCCACCAGACCCTGCCAAACTGCTGGCAGCTACCCTAGGTCCTGCCAAACAAGGGAGCTGTTCTCTTCACACCTTTGAAGTTGCTGTGTTATCCAAACCTACTGCATGGAGCCCAGCAACTAAATCAGCCTATACTATAATTCAAAAAAGAAGGCTATTCTCACTTTAATCTAAGTCTATCTTCCAGTTTCCTTTGACAATCTCCATCAGTTAACTCCTATTGTTAGATATGAGAAGTCTGTGTGTAAGTGTTTCAATGTATGTGGTGAGGTCGTGCTTGTTGTTGGAATGCATCCAACAAGGTAAATCGGGGGTGACAGATTCAAGGTTGGGGATGTGTCAAAAAGAGGATCTAGGAACGGGGGAACAGGACCTCTCACCCAGCATACATGGTACCACCACTGAGTCCTCCAAGGTGTTTTCATCCACTCCTTGAGGAAAGGCGAACATCTGTGGTCAGTCTAATCAGTTAACCAAGGTCAGACGGTACTCTTTATCTCTTCTGCATTTTAATAGTGCTTTGACAAAGCTCCCTTGTTAATTTTCTTTGAACTTCCTGCTTACATTCATGATCTAATTCTGAGTTGTGTTTGAGTTATTGCTTTATAAGTATGTAGGAACTGAAACCCTGAAAATAAATCTTGATAGCTCTCCAGGCAAAGACCCCTGCCCCTTTCTTTTTGATTGTTCTTCTCCCCAATGACGCACAAGGCAAACTTGCAGCATTTGTTGAGATTTTTACAGTCATCAGGAATAGGTCAGTCATTTGTGTGAGAAAGAAACTCAAACTCAAACTTCCTCATGAACAGCAGGAAATATGTTTCTTGGCCATCACCTATTCCTTTCTAGGGTGCACAACTGTAAAAATGTGGATCCAAAGAGGGATATGGCAAGATAAGAATATCAGTAGAGCATGTCATTGATCCAGGAATTTCACTGAGATATGTCTTTCCCTATTTCTCTATTGAAGACAAAATTTTAAAAGAACATATATGTTTAACATGCTAAATAATTTATTTCAATGCAAGGAGAAATGTATCAGAATAAGATGATAGGATAACTCAAGTTTGGATTCACTTTTTATATATATTCAATTAGGTTTCAACTTCTCTTCCATCTGTGTAGTTAAATTATCCTATCCAAATTTCAAAGGCAATTCTGAAAGTTTAGTATGTGTTTTTTCAGAATATTCTGTTGCAAATATGTGGAATATTAATATGCAGTGACACAGAAGAAAAAATGAGAAAATAGTTCTCCTCTCAATTTTCAAATCTCCAGCATACACCTGACCTTGCATATATTACAAGATTATAATGTCAAGAAAAACTAAAAATTCAAGAGACCTATTCCATGAAGATTGCAGCATTCCTTTATTGACCATAGGATGAAATGTACATTTGACTCCGATTACAGGAAAATGCCAAGTCCTTTATCGTCAATATATCACAGGTTAATATGTGGGGAATTCTGGTTAGATTACTTGCCATACACAAGGGAAATTAGGCCAGATTAAATTAACTTTACTCACAACTGATGCAGTGATTTGTCAGCATTGTAAATCTTACGTCTCTGATAATTTTCTAATTTGGATGAGGAGATTGTCTTCTTTACCAAATTATGTGGGCTACAGTTTGAATTGTTCTTTGGAACAATCTGCTGAATCAGCCTCACAGCGTCATTCATTCTGTTTCCATGTTGGTGGTTCAAATAAAAACAAGATATCATTTTAACATGTAAACCTTGGCATGTGGTTTCAGCTGCACATGGCCTTATAATGAATTCAGTAACAATCAATGTCCTACATCATGTGGGTAACACTGAACTGCAAAAAAGTGCTTCCTCACAACTCAGAATTGATGTTCAGGGACTCCAAGAGCAGTTAAAGGGAAAAGCCAGATGTACTGAGCTTTCCTTCTTTAGGAAATTCACAAAGTGCTAGAAAATCACTTTTCTTTACAAAACTATCAAGATTTGAGAGCATGATTCATTCTGTTTATAATCCTGCTTTGTTTTTTAAGAAATGTGCACAAGCATCTAATAAATGCATTGCTTTTCTTCTGTTGCTGCTGTTGCAGATGCTTTATTTGAGAAGCTCATATACACTTGATACAAGCAGACTCACACTCAATTAATCACGTTCCAATATTTTCTTGCATTCTCTCAATTTCTTCTTCCCTTAAATAGTTGTTCAATATTTATATATGTTACAATATGTACTATGTAAGGGTATGTACTATGTAAGGGTATGTACTATGCTGGGTAGGGGCAGCAGTGGGTCGGAGGCTCCGGGAGTTAACTCTCCAGTGGCAGGCACAGACCCTGAACATCCTTGGTACTCATCTCCCCACCCCTCCAACCCCCCCCCCCGGGCGATTCCAGCCTCTGGGGACACAAGGCAAGTGCGTTAAAACTGCCAAAGCTGTCTTGGAGTTGACGCACAGTGGTCCTGTGCGCTGAGGAGAAAGGCAGAAGGCACACTGAATACTCCCCCGTGCCTTGCAGACTGGCACACAGCTAGGCGGTACTGACCCACAGGAACCCACACCTCTGGACTGTGCGGACCCGGGTGTGCCTCTGGGCTGGGCAGTCCTGTACAAGCGCTGGGGCGGGCGGTCCCCTGCACTCGGGTGGGCGGTCCCGTGCTGCTGGGGTGGGCGGACCTGCGCAGGAGGCGCTTCTAGAGAGCATCTGGAACAACCCACGCCCTACAGTCCTGTGCTTGGAAAACACACCAGGAGGGCACTGCGGACCCGCGTGCAGGAGGCGTTCCCAGAGAGCGCCTGGAACCTCCACGCCCTGCAGTCCCTGACACTGGGGACACACTGAGAAAGCACCTAGAATCCTCTGTGCCCTGTGTTCCTGCGCAAAGGGGGCGCACACAGAGTGCCTTCATTCCCCCACGTCCTGTGGTCTCATACGTGTAGGGGACAAGCTGAGTGTGCGCTTTGAATCTGCTGGGCCTTGGAAGTGGCGCCCTGTGGTCCAGTGTACTGGAGACGCACCAAAAGTGCCTTGAAAATTCCCGCACCCTGCTACTCCACACCTGCACGCTCGGATCTCTACAGGATAGCGCTTGGAGACCCCTCAGCAAGCTGGTGCCTGGGTCTCTCAAAAAAAACACTAGACTAGGGTGAGAATCCAGCAACACCTTGGGCCACAAATATGGGAAGAAATAAGAGAGTTAGTGACGTAGACACAGCTTGCTCTGCCCCAAAAAGCCACCATAAAGCCTGGTCAATCGCAGAGATTACAGATGAAGAAATTGAAGACGTCACTGATAAGGAGTTCAGAAAAATAATTATAAAACTCTTCAGAGACAATGAAAAGCGATGGGACGAGCTCAAAGATTTTAAAAACCACATAACCACAGAAACAATATCGCTCAAAAACGAGATCCTAGACTTGAAGAACAAAGTTGAGAGCTTAGCCAACAGAATTACAGCAGCAGAAAACAGGATATCCGACTTGGAAGATTCCCAGAATGAAAACAGGCAGATTATTAACCAACTAGAGTCACAACTACACAAGGCAACCAAGACGATCCAAGAGATGAACGACAACATCAAGAAGTCAAATATCAGAATCATGGGGCTCCCAGAAGGAGTGGAAAGAGAGACAGGCATACAACCAGTACTTGAGGAAATTATGCAGAAGAACTTCCAAAATACCTGGAACATGAACCCAATCCAAATTCAGGAAGGCCAGAGGACTCCCCACAGGGTGGACCCAAAACGATCCTCCCCAAGACACGTGGTAATCAAGCTACCCTCCAATGAATACAAAGAAAGAATCCTAAGGTTAGCACGAACCAAAGAGAAGCTTACATTTAGGGGCAGGACCATCAGAATCACTGCCGACTTCTCAGAACAGACGCTCCAGGCAAGAAGAGAGTGGAACAAAATCTTTCAAGTACTGAAAGAGAACAACTGTCAACCAAGAATACTCTACCCAGCAAAGATTTCATTTGTATACGAGAATGAAACTAGATACTTCCACAGCAAAGAGAAATTAGAAGAATATGCCAACACAAAACCAACTCTACAAAATCTCCTTAGAAATGCGCTACTCCCAGAGAAAAAGGAAGCAAGCCATAAGCAAGGATGGCAATCAGGGAGATCTCAATAAAGTCCATCCACAGAAACGACAATCAATTACCAACAACCTCAAAAACACAGGTATATGTCACGGCAAAATTATAATTTCTCAATATTAACCCTCAACACAAATGGCTTAAATTCATCACTCAAAAGGCACCGATTAGCAGACTGGGTTAAAAATCAGGACCCAACTATATGCTGCTTGCAAGAAACACATCTAACCAGAAGGAACTTCAGGAAACTTAAAGTGAAAGGGTGGAAACAAATATTCCATGCCAATGGACGAGAAAAAAAGGCTGGTGTGGCAGTCCTATTCTCAGATGATACGGACTTCAAAGTAACAAATGTCAAAAAGGATAGGGAAGGGCGCTACATCTTCTTGAAAGGGAGGATCCAACAAGAACCAATCGCCATTCTTAACATTTATGCTCCTAGCCCGGATGCACCCAGCTACGTGAAACAACTACTTTTGGACTTAAAGGGAGACATAGATGAACATACGATAATTCTGGGAGACCTGAACACCCCACTAACACCAATAGATAGATCAACGCAGCAAAAGCTCAACAGAGAAGCCACAGATCTCACACACACAATAGAACAACCGGACCTAGTAGACGTCTATAGAATATTTCATCCTAAGGCCACAGACTACACCTTCTTCTCAGCAGTGCATGGCACCTTCTCCAGGATAGACCACATAATAGGACACAAAGCAAGTTTAACTAATTACAAAAATATCAGAATCGTACCATGTACCTTCTCAGACCATCACGGAGTGAAACTGGAAATCAACAACTCAAAATGTCCCAGGAAACATGTAAACTCCTGGAGGCTGAACAATATGCTATTAAACGAACAATGGGTTAGAGAAGAAATTAAAGACGAGATCAAAAAATTTATGGAAATCAACGAAAACCCAGATACAAAAGTCCAACACTTATGGGACACCTCCAAAGCAGTGTTGCGTGGTAAGTTTATTGCAATAAGCGCGCACGTCAAAGCCCAAGAAAGGCAACAAATGCAAGAATTAAGGACACACCTCCAGGAACTGGAAAAGCAACAGCAGAAAGACCCCACAAGCAAGAGGAAACAAGAAATTATCAAAACAAGACAAGAACTAAATCAGAAAGAAATTAAAAAAACCATTCAGAAAATAAATGAATCAAAAAGCTGGTTCCTTGAGAGGTTAAACAAAATAGATACCCCATTGGCCCGATTGACAAAGAAAAAACAAGACAAAGCAAGAATTAGCAGTATCAAAGATGAAAAAGGCAACATAACAACAGACGCTACTACCATTAAGGAAATAATTAGAAATTATTACAAAGAACTATATGCCAACAAATTCGATAACCACTTGGAAAGGGAAAGATTCCTAGACTCCCACCACTTACCAAAACTCACCCCAGAAGCAACAGAAGACCTGAATAAACCCATTACTGAATCAGAGATAGAATCAGTGATTAAAGAGCTCCCAACAAAGAAAAGCCCAGGCCCAGATGGTTTTACCACAGAATTCTACAAAACATTCCAACCAGAGCTAACCACAATCCTTTACAAGCTCTTCAAAACAATAGAAAAGGAAGCAACTCTTCCAAACTCATTCTATGAAGCCAATATCACCTTAATCCCCAAACTGAATAGAGAATTAACAGAGAAGGAAAACTACAGACCGATCTCCCTGATGAACGTTGACGCTAAGATTCTCAACAAAATCCTAGCCAATAGAATACAAAAAAACATCAGACAGATCATCCACCCAGACCAAGTAGGTTTCATCCAGGGAATGCAGGGATGGTTCAACATAAGAAAATCCATAAATGTGATACATCACATCCAAAAACTGAAAAACAAAAACCATATAATAGTATCAATAGATGCAGAAAAAGCCTTCGACAAAATTCAACACCCCTTCATGTTAAAAACCCTAACAAGGGTGGGGATAGAATGAACAATCCACAACATAATCAAAGCAATATATGAAAAACCCAATGCCAGCAACATACTGAATGGAGAAAAACTGGATCCCTTCCCACTGAGATCTGGAACAAGACCAGGCTGCCCACTATCACCACTGCTATTCAATATAGTCCTAGAGGTACTTGCAGAAGCCATAAGACAAGACAAAGAAATCAAAGGAATCCAAACTGGAAATGAAGAAGTCAAGCTTTCACTATTCGCAGACGACATGATTCTCTACATAGAAGAACCAAAAAACTCAATACAAATACTCCTAGAACTCATACGAGAATTTGGCAGAGTGGCAGGATACAAGATAAATGAACAAAAATCAATAGCCATAGTGTATGCAAATGGCCGCAAGATGGAAGAAGATCTAACCAACAAGCTACCATTCAAAATAACAGAGAAAAGCATGAAATATCTGGGAATAAATTTAACCAAAAGCGTAGATGACCTTTATGAAGAAAATTACAAAACACTCAAAAATCAAATAGAACAAGACCTCGAAAGATGGAACAACATCCCATGCTCCTGGATAGGCAAAATTAATATCATCAAAATGTCTATACTACCAAAAGCAATATATACATTCAATGCAATCCCAATCAAATTACCCACAGCATTCTTAGTCGAACTGGAAAAAATGATACACAGATTCATCTGGAAACACAAAAAACCACGAATAGCCAGAACCACTCTGAAGAACAGGCACTTAACAGGGGGAATCACAGTACCGGATCTATGGACATACTATAGGGCAGTGGTCATCAAAACAGCCTGGTACTGGCACAAAGATAGAGAGGAAGATCAGTGGAGCAGAATAGAAACAACAGATGGAAACCCACACAGATACAGTCAATTAATCTTCGACAAAAAGACAGACAACAACCCAAGCAAATGGAAAGGTCTGTTCAATAAATGCTGTTGGGACAACTGGTTAATAGCCTGCAGAAACAAAAAGATAGACCCACATCTCTCACCATACACCAAGATCGAATCTAAATGGATAAAAGACCCAAACCTACATCCAGAAACCTTCAAACTTTTGGAAGAAAATGTTGGAAACACACTGCAACACTTAGGGGTAGGCCCTCACTTCCTAAAATAGACTCCAAATGCAGTAGAAATCGAGACCAAAATAAACAATTGGGACCTCATCAAACTAAAAAGCTTCTGTACAGCTAGAGAAACAATCAATAAAGTAAAAAGGCAACCCACAGAATGGGAGAAGATCTTCGCACACGACATAGGTGATAGAGGGCTAATCTCCAGAATATACAAAGAGCTACAGAGAAACCAAAACACCAGAACAAACAAACTGCTCAAGAAATGGGCACGGGAAATGGGCAAACACTTCACAAAAGAACAAACCCAAATGGCAAACAAGCATATGAAAAAATGCTCAAGTTCCCTGGCAATAAGGGAAATCCAAATGAAGACAACAATGAGGTACCACCTAACTCCAGTAAGGATGGCACACATACATAATACCACCAACACTTGCTGGCGAGGATGTGGGGAAAAGGGAACCCTTCTCCACTGCTGTTGGGAGTGCAGACTTGTACAGCCTCTATGGGAATCAGTTTGGCGAATACTCAAACAACTGAAAATCAACATACCATATGATCCAGCAATAGCACTCCTTGGGATATATCCAAAACATCTTCTACTCCAGAAACCAACATGCACGCCTATGTTCATAGCAGCACAATCTACGATCGCAAAAACCTGGAAGCAGCCAAAATGCCCATCAGTGGAAGACTGGCTAAGAAAGCTATGGTTCATCTACTCCATGGAATACTACTCAGCTATTAAAAAAAACGAAATGCAATTCTTTGTGGACAAATGGGCCCGACTGGAATCCATCATGCTAAGAGAAATGAACCAATCCTAAAAGGTTAAATACCACATGTTTGCCTTAATCTGAGATGAAAAGAGAACAACTTGGAAAATAGTACCTGTATATTGTAATATTAGTGCAATCTCTAACAACCTGTATCCAATGCAATAAGATAAGGCGATATAATCTATAAAACAACAATTAATGTCAGAATACTTAAGATCTACATCGAAAATCTGTAAAACCTACTATACCCTCAATACACTATGTTAACCTGTAATGGGGGGGAGTGCAGGGAAATCTTTCAGGACCATAAAAAGAGTGAGAAAAAAGTACAATATAGCCTATCAAGATCAAATCTGGTAATTCATAGATAACAGACTCAAAGCGGCACTAAACAACACTAAAACTACTCTACCAATGCATGAGGGGGGAATCGGGTGCGATCCTGACAACCTCTTAACAGGAGGTCATGTGCGTGGAGTAGGGGAGCACTCCAGAGTGGAGCAGGTGGTAAGGAGGAAGCTTGGATCCCAACCATGAAGACTCCCAGACCTTCACCACAAACTATTAATACGAGCAACAAGGACTATATCCCAACTGCCAAGGAGGCCACAGGGAATTGGATGCCCTCGGAGGCCGAGTACTCTGAGGTCACCCACCCCCAACCGGAGCTTCCACAGGGGATGGAAGAAGTCCAAACACTACCGTGCAGAAACCAACGTCATCGGAAAGACAACCAGAAGCCCTGAGTGGTCTGCAGAAACAGAAGAACAATAAACGTCCTTCGGGACCAGGGAGGAGAGCTTTCTCTGGTCCGAGCCTGGCTCCACCTCTGGACCCCCGCCCTCCCTCGCAATGACCATCGGGATCGCTTCGAAAACCCCTCACAGCAAACAATCATACAAACTAAAAAAAAAAAAAAAAAAAAAAAAAAAAAAAACAAAAAACCCTAAACTAAATAAACAACAGAAAGTAGAACTTGAAATCTGACAGGAAAGAGCTGGCATGGATTGGCTCATGCCTCGCTGGGTGGGTCACAAAGATTAGTTTTACTCCTCACCATGGTGTTGAGGATTTTCCTGCACCCCCCCCCCCACCAAAAAAAAATATTCTGCACCTAAAATGTTGACATATATCTTGTTAGAGTTACAAGCCAGTCTGGATTATCCTAAAATCTGCCAAGATCAGCAAAATTTTACTTCAACACAACAACTGGCTAAATACTAAGATGAAATGGACACGAAACAGCTGAATGGTGCCTTATGGCCATTTTAAGGTATAGAGCAGCCGGTCCTGTATATGAACTAAATTGAAATGTCAATGAGCTAATCATAGGTTGTGGCTAGGACTTGTTTTCCTTTTTTTTTTTTTTTTAATTTATTTATTTTCTTTTTAATACACTGGTTACTCAAAACCATGTCAATTCCATAACATTGCAAATTGCTGTTGATGTTATATTGGGACTCTTAATTGACTGTGATGATATTCTGCCAGCTCAAACTTCAGACCAGAAATGGTCTCCCCAAGAAACTGTTCAACCCATCTGGACAATAAGTAGCTGGACTCTATGCTTGGTATATGTTTGCAATGAAAGAATCTTGATTGAATTTGAACTGTAATACTGCATCAAGGTGGAGGAATCCACCAGGGGGGAGGGGAGGGGGAGAGAGGGGAGGATACCCAGAGCCTATGAAACTGTCACATAATGCAAAATAATTAACAATAAAAAAAATACATATACCTTTAATATATATACATATATACACATATAATGGATATGTGTAATGTATATGCATAATGTATGTATAATATATGTATATATGTATGTTATATGTATATGTATGTATGTATATATGTATGTGATGTGTGTATAATATATACATATAACGTATATGTATGATGTATATGTATGATGTATATGTGTGTGTATATATATATATATATATAATTAAAAATCTATAACTCATATGGACCAGTAGGAGATAGTGTTACTTTGGTGTGCCCTGGTTTATTCAGGAGAAACCACCTCTTTGAGATCAGCAGGGATTGTAGTGGCTGTGGTGCACACCTAGTTCTACAAGAGCACTGCTAGATGATTGTATTATAAGGATAATGCATGTTCCTCACTGACTTTGAGCCCAGTTTCTTGGGCACAAACTACGAAGGCAGGCCATTCATAACTGGCGCTGGGAACACCACTCCTCACCCTGCAGGTGGGGCAGATTCGCAGAAACAAGAGAATTCCCAACATTTTGTGACTGTTGGAGTCTTCTATGCAAAGACTATGGGAATGCTGTGACTGCATGATAGTGTATGGTGTAAAGCTGGGTCTTTGGGCATTCAACATGTCTGACATCAAGGCTAAAAGATCTCTATGTATCCAAGGTAAATCATTGCAGGGCTCTGCACTTACAGGCCTACACTGAGGTTCTGTGTGCTGCAAGTGCTGACAGTTGTAGCCACTATGGGCTAATCATGGCTGTTGCTCTTCTGGAAAGAGAGGATGTGATACTGTGATTATGCCTTGATAATTCCCTCGATCGATACACCCCCAGATCTTCACTGAAGAAGTCACGCAACCAAGTCACAGAGAGTAGTTCAAAGATAAAAGCCATCAGAGGAAAAACCAAAAAGTACTTCTAGCTATGCCTAAAAATAAATACAGAAATACAAGAAACAAAAACACAGAAGTGAGTAAGACTCCCTAAAAGGAACACAGCGATTCTTCAAAACTAGAATATGAAAAGAGACATGAAATGCCTGATAGGGTCCCATTCACAAAGCTGAGAGAACTCTGTAAGTACCTCGAAAAAAACTTAACCATGGAATTAAGGGATCTTTACAAAGCAAATTTGACAAACTAGGCACTGACATTCCATTTAACCTCAGAGTTTGTTAGACTTTAATCTAATGTTTCATGCTTTGCTAAGATTTTCCTATATATTATCACCCTAGACAGAAGATCATCTCGACAACAAAGGATCCTAAGGTGTTATTCAAGTATAGTATAAGATGATCTGATAGAAAGCCACAGCATGCTTTCATATCTTTCTGAAATATTTGCCATAGAGTTTAGCTTATTGCCTGTGAGAAATCTGAGTGGAGAACATCTTACATTTCTCAGACTCATTCAACTATGTCATGAATCAGAGTAACTAGCAGAATTGAACTTACTCAAAACACACTTACAAGTCATTCCACTTTACAAGAAACCTAATTTTTTCAGATTTATCCCCCTATTTGTATGTCTGAGTAACAGAGCAAAAACCTGTTGGCTCTAAATTTCTTAGTCTTCAAACTAAACCAAAACATGGGTCCTCAAGATCCTGCATACTGCTACACACTCCTAGGGATGAAGCGAGAATCTAACACACGGCAGCCTCTCAAGAAAGCAGACAATTCTGGAGGGATAAATGACTCTATTAAATAAAAATTAACATATAAGGAAGTAGGGGGGATAAAAAGTAAAATAAAAAAGGTGAAATATTCTGTAAGTTGTTGGCCTGATCCTCACTGACAGGGTATCCAAAATGAGATTGAAATAAAGTAAAGCAGAATTAACATGAATAATTGTCAGATGAATGTTGTAATCCTGGATTCAGAATTTTTCTTCAGAAAATCACTATGTTAGGAAAACAGTGGATCATTTTAAATGATATGTTATATGAATACATATAACAGAAGCACAGAAATGTTGCAATTTAAAATACTGCATAAATTACATGTACTTATGGTTTTGCCAGGAAAAAAATCTCAATAAAAATTAAATGTTTAAAGTATAAAATATAAATATATAATTAAAAATACATAGATATACTATACAAGATATAACATGTATTATAATATATTATTTATAATGGTTCCTTTTAAGGCATTGTTCGTATTAAATTGTCAGGATATACTTAAATAGCAGAGTAAAGAACTTAATGACTATTTTGGAAGGACAACACTATTGTGATGATAGAGGCGAAAACAGGCTGTGGAGTACAGGTAAGAGGGAAGGTAAATGCTAGAGCCTATGGAACTGCATCACAAAAAAAGATTAAACTGCATTTTTTAAAATTTGTGTATGAAAACAAATCTATCAGGTTGCTTCTCCCAGGAGTGGATATGGTACTGCAATGTGACTATTGGGCTGCCTCTAAGAATACGCAAATCACCAGGGACAAACGTGTGTAAAGATGACCACAGTTGGCCCCACTTTGAGAGATGGGAGATCTACTCTGTGTGTTCCTCCAAAGGAAAACCAGAGATGTGCATCTGCAGTCAACCCTGCAGTTGTTCTGTGACCCGCTCAATGCAGACCTGTTCTCCCTGGAGCTGAGCTTCTGTGTGGCACTATTTCACTCTCAAAATATGTGCAACATCCACAGCTACGATAAGCCAAAGGCTGGAATCAGGATTCCATTTACATTTCTCAGGCAGGTGACAGACATCTAGACTCAGGAGCCACCACCTGCTGCCTCCCAGTTTATGTGTTAATAGATATGTTGAAGCAGGATCAGAGAGAAACTACTATCCCTTCACACAAGGACATCCTCCCTTCCAGTCCAAGTGCATGTCCTCTCTTGTTAATAATTGGTTGCAGGATGTTAATGCACGGTATTACTCTATCCATTATGCTCCACTTGGCATGACTCAACATTGTGTGGGAATATGACAAAGCATCTATAGAAAATGTGAGATGACATATGTATCTCCAGGGCCAGGTCTGGCATCGGTAAAGCATCACCCAGAATCCTAGAATTTCATTTGGGACATGATTGGAGTCTTGGTGCTCCTCTTCTGATCAAGCTTCCTGCTAATGTGACAGAATAGTGGAAGATAGCCAATGTGCTCTGGCACCTACACACCTGCAGGGAACATCATAATGGCCTACTCCTGGCTTTTGTAGCAATTTCGGGCTGAATCAGCAGATGAGAGACCTATTTTCCTCTATCCTACCCCAGACTGTCTATTCCTTCCCACTCTCCCTTTCTCCTTACCTACCTTATTCTTTCTCCTCCCTTTCCAGTCCCTACGTTACTCCTTCTAATAAAAATAAACGGCTTTAAATAATACACAGATTCAAAAATATATGGCAGCATAAAATAAAAAGCTTTCAGCTCCATTCCCAATGACATTATTTTTCTATACTCTTACACAGATATGCCATAATTGGTGCACCTGCTCACCCACTGGCAAACCCTAGAAGAGTGTCCTTCTTTTTGTTGCAATGGATAGGGCTTTTATATGGATATGCATGCACATGGTTGAGTATAGCAAGCAACTTAGCAAGCACTGTATAACACAATTTAGCAAGTTCTCAGAAAAGAGTGATCTCATCACCCACAAACATTGTAATCATCTTAGTTTGAGCACAAAGCATGGTATTTATACACACAGAAAACTGCATGAGAATGTGTTTCTCAGGAAGTAAGCATTCTCACAAAGCAAGAAGGTACTGTATTGGGCTAGACCTGATTTGGTAATTACGTAGATTAAAGACAGCTGGAAAACAAATATATATATATATATATCTATATATATATATATATATATATATATATATATATATATATATCTTTTTAAAGGATATTTTCATTGGAAAGTCAGATATACAGAGAGACGCAGAGACAGGGGAGAAGATCATCGGTTCACTGATTCACTCCCTAAGCAGCTGCAATGTCTGGAGCTAAAGCAACCCGAAGCAAGCAGACAGGAGCTTCTTCCAGGTCTCCCCCATATATGAAGGGTCCCACATCTTTCAAATGCCTTACCATGCTACAAGCAGGGAGCTGGGTGAGAAGCAGGGCCACTAGGATTAGAAATGGTGCCCAAATGGACTCCCAGTGTAGGTCAGAGATGAATTTCTGGTGATTCCCAGCAATAGTAAGCATAAATATTAAGGCAAGAAAAAAAAAAAAAAACAGGAAAATTAAACCTAATGTTCTTGTAAGGCCCCATGATACTTGGAAAAGGGGAGGGAGAACAGAGAAATCTACATCAACCTAGAAGGTGTGAGGCAGACGGGAAATATAACCTATCAGGATCATAACTGGTAACTCATAGAAATAGATTCGAATTAGCATTAGACAATAGTAAATATACAAAGGCATATGTGGGAATCAGGAGTAATCCTAACAACCTCTTAACAGGAGGGCATATGCATAGAGCAGGGGGGACCTCAGAATGGTCAGGCGGACAGGAGGAGGCTTTTATACCAATCCTTAATACTCCCAGATACTCACCAAGGACTACCAGTACCAAAGAGCACCGAGGACTACATCCCTACTGCCAAGGAGACCATGAGGAAATGGAGTGCCTTCAGAGAACAAGAACTCTGAGGTCAACCACCCCCACTTGGATCTACCACATGGGATGGAAGAAGCCCAAGTCCTGCCTTGCAGGAT
Organism: Ochotona princeps; assembly: GCF_030435755.1. Classification (NCBI taxonomy): domain Eukaryota; kingdom Metazoa; phylum Chordata; class Mammalia; order Lagomorpha; family Ochotonidae; genus Ochotona; species Ochotona princeps. The sequence goes on from NC_080866.1 coordinate 12,010,087, forward strand.
CCAAGGTCATCGGAACAACAACCAGGAACCCTGAGTGGTCCGCAGACACAGAAGAACAATAAACTTTCTTCGGGACGAGGGAGAGGAGCTTTCTCTGGTCCTTGCCTGCTTCCAACTTTGGGTCCCCACCCTCTCTCGTAATAACCATCAGGAGGGCTCCAGAAACCACTCAAAACAAACACACAAACCAACAAACCAAACTAGAATAGATAGACAGAGAACAACAAGGAAAGCTTAGAAACAGACAGGAAATGGTTAGCATGGATGCACTTATAACTCACTGTGTGGGACACAAAGTTTAGTTACTCCTCACTAGGGTATGGAACATTTCTCTGCACACCCCTGCTAAACATGCTCACCTAAACTGTTGAAATATATCCAGTTAGAATTATAGAGTTAGACCACCTGAAAAACAGCCAGGTTCAGCGAAAACATGCTTCAATGCTATAAACTGCTAAAGACTAAAATGAAAATAGGCATGAGACAGCTGAATAGCCATCTAAGCCATTTTAAGGTGTGTAGAACACGGTTGAATGTAAACCAAAATTGAAATGTCTATGAAGAAGTCACAGGATGTGGTTGAGAACCTGCATTTTCCTATTAACATATTGATTAACCAATACCATGTCAATTAATGCCATAATGTTGTAAATGATTGGAAATATTATGTTGTGGCTTTTAATTGATTGGGATGATACCCTGCTGGCTCTACCTTCAGACCAGAGATGGTCTCACCAAGAAACCATTGAACTTACCAGGACAATAAGATGCTGCAATTTATGATTGGTCAAAACTTCCAATGAAAGAATCTCAATTGAATTTGAACTATGGAAATGCAACAAGGTGGAGCAATCCACCGTGGGGGGAGGGTGTGGGGAGGGGCAGGGAAAAATCCCAGTGCATAAAAAAAAATGTATCACATAATGCAATGTAATTAATTTAAAAAAAAAGAAAATGAAATAAAAATATGTTTTTTAAAAAATTAGCATTTGTTATATTTCTCTATGCTCATTGTGACATTTAATACATCTCTTGAATTTACTTGTTCTCTTCCGCTGAACACTTTTGTGGTTATTCAAGGCAAAGACATTCAAATTTGTATCTTTCTCTAAGTTGACGTTATTTTTTTCTGTCACTAATACTTTATCTTCCCCTTCAGCTATAGCCTCAAGTATTAAATATATGTATTTCCTGTTTTGATTCTGTACTGTAAAGTTCTCCCTTATTCTGCTTCACTGTTTTCTCATTTTTCTCCTAGCAATACAATTTCCTTTCTTTATCATTTTCATTTTTAATGAATTGATTCATCAGGGTTAGCAAAGGTACACATTCACTACAACACAGACCTGGCAATTTGATATTAACAACAGAAAATAGACTCTACAACTCACAGGTACAATCATAATGCTATAACTAATGGCTTAGGACTTGAGAATGAGACCAATACCACTGCCAGAGCAATACAAGTGAGAGCTATCACCGCACACTCCTAGGAAGTAACACATGCACAGTCTCCAGAATTCAAGGAAACAAGATACATCTAATCCCAAGGTTCAAAGGGAAAGCCCCTAACTCAGAGCCCTGCCGCCAATAAAATAATTAACACATTGCCCCTAGCCTTTCAGAAAGCAGTACACATGGAGAGGTGCTGAACACCAAAGAATATGCATTAGTTCAGATACTGACATTTCAGAAAATAGCACACATATACACCCTGAACTCCCAGGAACCATCACACACATAGACACTGGCACACCCAGAAACAGCCCACATGTGTTTCAGCATACCCAGGACACAATACACAACATGGATTTTGACTTTTCAGGACACAGTTGCTTCTGCCTGGAGTTGAGCTATTGAAAACAAGTCTGGCTTTGGTTCCAGAAAGGCCCAGCATAAATGCAGCATTCTGAAGTTGAAGCTTGACTTGAGCTTGACTCTTGGAGGTCTTACTATTCCCTGAGTAGGACACAGATGTGCTGTGCATAGGGCCAGGACTTGGGTGCGAGTAAACTCAGCTCCACCCAAACCAACAGGACCCAAGGCTGAGGTAACCATGACTGATAGTCGTGGCTCCTTCCTCTGCCGTGCACCATCAGTTCCTAGATTGCCAACCAGCACTATTGCTTTCATCATAGCATCATCAGAAAGTAGTAACATACCGAATATTCACACTTCATACTGGCATTTTCTGTAATCCCAGACGTGTCACAGGAGGGGACAACAATGGTTAACAGCACTTGGGAGAGCAGGAATAATAGACCAGAGCCCAGGCCGTGACATTGTAGTGTGACCCCTTTCTCCTTAGCCTGTGCCACAGGCCCCTTCACCCTGAGCACCTACCAATCTCCTCAGGGTGATAGAGTATGGGTCCTTTGCAGTTGAGAGACCATGTCCACTAGCCTGAGAGAGCCCTTTGCCCTCAAGCCTGGTGTGCTGCAATAACCCCCACCCAGCATGTCACCAATCACAGAGTTGTCCTTTGAATAAAGTCCAGGCCACTCCTAAACTGCCCAACTTGAGAGATCCCAAGCCTCATTCACACAAATGCTTAGCCTCAAATAATGCATACACTTACCCAGGCTTCAGTAACCTCAAAGTACCAAAGGCACATACTCTTCAGTCAGGCTCATAAGCTTCCCATCTTAGACTCCAACCCTGTTTCACCTGAGACCGCAAACTTTATCCACCTTTGGGGAAGCCCATCATTCTCAGTACAAACCTGAAGATCTGCAAGTTGACATGCTTGGCCCCCTCCTCACCCCCAAGGAGCCCTGAATTCCAGTATTCCATTAACTGCCTGTCTGCCCCACATTCTGGTTTCCATGACGATGCACCTCTCTTTGTTGAGACAGCAGATGTCTAGAGCTGTAGGAATTCAGTGAGAGCAGAGCCTGCCTGTTGATCACTATCCTGCTGGTGCCACAGCCCATGGCTGGGTTCCTGGTTTTCAGACCTAGCTCAGAGCAAGCCCCTGCATCTTCCCTCTCTCAGAATTCTTGCTTGATGACAGACTCAGAGGAGTTGGAGTGGGATACCAGAATCACATGTGTCAAGATTCCTGCCAAAGCAAGCTTGGACACACCCAGCTTCAGCACTGGGAAATCTGGAGGTGAGAGCCTCGGGCACATTGCTGTGTTAGTGAGGTTGGCACAGGAGGTTCAGGACAGATGTTTAGCATCGGCAGAATAGACAACTGTATCGAGACCAGAGGACATGGCTGATACTTTGTTCTTCTGTAGCCACTGTGATTACACAGCAACCTCTCATGTCTTCTAACATTCCAAGATGCCTTCAAAAATGTTTCCATGTAGTTCTCCAAGGAATAGTGTGCAAAGATTGGCAAGTCAGAGCAGACCTACTTTCAAAAATGAAGTGGAAATATAGCATGCAAGTCACACAGACCTATGCAGCATCAGCCCATTGTGCCTGTGTGTTTCCCCTCCCCTTGTCCCACCTGTTCAGGGATGAATATGGACAACGATGTTTGTGTTCTGACTATGCAGACCTCTCACCTGTACTCAATACTCCCAGTCCATCCTGGGAGTGCTATGAATCGCTTTGCCTAGCACTTCTTCTTCTAGGTGTATTGCCTAAAGGGAAGATTTTGCTTTAATCTAACTCTGAGAGCCCCCTCAACTGGCTTTCTTATGAGTGCTGGCACTCACAGCCCCTGGACAACACTGATGCTTTTGAGAATAGAGGCCTATAAAGAAAGTGAGGGCCAGGAGAAATAAGCAGCAACTGAAAACCATTCTTGGGATCAAACTCAGCAATATTTGATTAACACCATTTACTATCTTGAAAACAGTGCCTGTCAGAGGCTGCTGACTTATATAACATCCTAGAACAGTAACTATGCTATTAATCAGACAAAAAGTGGAAAATGTATGAACAGTTGACACTTTGCATGAACTAACTAATTCAAGACGGAAGTACAACCAAGCTTGTACATAAGTGGTTTGTGTATGTTGTTCAAAGTCAGAGACAGGGAGCGAAAAAGAGACAGAGAGATCTACCCATTTATTCACTCCCTAGTCTGTGCAGATGAACCTGGTCAACATTAGAGACCGGAAGCTTTCATTTGGGTAGAAGAATCCCAAGTATTAGGGCCATTACTTCCTGCTTCCCCAATTGCACCACCAGGTGATGAAGTGAAAATGACAGGTGAAACTGAAACCAGTGCTCAAGAATGGGGTTGCTCATGTTGTAGACTACTCAAACTGCCACCCAACAATTCATTGGAAGTGTTGACTTTCTTTCTTTCTGATGACTATGCTATTTTTTTTATTAAGTCTCACAGGTTGTTAATGGAATTTTCAGGGTTTTCCATGTGTAAGCTCATGCCAAATGCAAACGTAGAAAACATGTTGCTTCATTTCCAAATTGGAGAAACTATTTCCTCACCTCATTGTTCTGTCTAGGAAAAGTTTCAGATCAAATAATAGTAGCAAGTATGTAGAAACCATTCCTTGTTTCTGATCTTAGAGAAATTATTTTCAATTTCTAAAAACTAACTATGCAATTAATTACAGATTTTTCCGTATGATTTTTATTTTCTTTTCAAGGAAATTTCTTTCTGTTCCTAAATTGTTCATCAGTTACATTCTGAAAATCAAATTACTTTATTTAATTGAACACAATAGACATAAGTCAGAGTGGAGGTGGAAATGAAGGATTTCTTTTGTTTTTTGGGTCTGTTTTAAAGATAAAAATCTTCAACACATACACATACATCTTAGTGATAGTTAAAAGATATTTTCATGTCACATCTGGATCACAGGTAGAATCCCTACTCTCTGATCCAAAGTGCTTTTCTGCTAAGAGTTTGCAAAGTTTTGAAATATTTATCAATGCTTTCTTGTCACCTTCTAGTCAAACCTCATCGCATGACCTGCAAAAAGAAACATACGAGACAACAGAAAGTGAGTAGCTCTTAAAATCCTTTCACTAAAAGAAAATAATAATAAATCATTAAATAATGATCCTCTTAAGTCCCTCACAGGTAAGCGAAGAAAGGACACCGTATACTATTAACTGTCTTCTTCCTGTTATGGTCTTTCATAATAGCTAACATGATCAGGAACCTTAAACAAGACAAGCCAAATAATCGCTACTTCTTGTGTTGTTTTCACAGGTTTTCAGACGTTGTAAGGTTTATCATCAACACACACAGTTAAACCTTCCAACAACCCTATGAATCAGTTACTGAAATACACTCCTTTAAATGTTGAGGAATGTGAGGTATTGTACTGTTAAGTGTTTGAGATAAGAGTGGGTGTCCACACCTTCATAGGGACTTTATTTAGAGCAGAGAAAGTCTGCAAGGGCCTAGTGGCTAAATCCTCACCTTGCACACTCCGAGGTCCCATGTGGAAGCCAGTTCATTTCCCAGCTGTTCCACTTCCCATCCAGTTCCCTGCTGATGGCCTGGGAAAGCAGTGTAGGATGGCCCAAAGCCTTACGACCATGGCACCACGTGGGAGACCTGGAGGAGGCTCCTGGTTCTGGGCTTCAGATCAGCTTGGCTCTGGCTGTAGCCATCACTTGGGAATGATCCAGTGGACTGATAATAGTTGTCTCTCTTTCCCTCTGGAAATGTTCCTTACGAATTAACATGAAATCTTACTGGAGAGAGAGAGAGAGAACCTCCAAGCCTGAAGACTCCAGGCTTTAATGCTGAGAATGTATCAAACAGGCAGTAACTTAAACTTCATTAAACAGAATTGTATCTTGAACTCATGTCCTCATTCTTGTAGGATAAAACAACATCCTCTTTCTCTGGGTACTGAGTACGCAGTCCTTCCAATGTTTGCAATTATTTTTGTTTCCTGTTGCTTCGACAATACAACGTGACTTTTGAGTGTCCAGTTGATTACAAATATTTCTCCAAAATTTTGGCAGAGTTTGGGTCATGAAGAACTTCCCCAAATTTTCTGGAAAATTCATTCAACATTTTCTGATAAAACAGAAAAGCAAGTCCAAGGAATTCTAAAGATATATATATCTTATACATATCTGCTATATGTATCATATATATGATATATGTATGTATGACTTGGGTTTCAGCTATAAAAACATGGTAAACTGGTCGTAGCAGTATAGATATTACTAAATCAAATTAATGAGTATGTAATATCTCAAAATGAACTTTAGCTATATGTATGCCAATTTACAGGTCAACAAGAGTAGCTGTGGAGAAGTATCTAACAGTACATCTGGGTTCAAGCCAATTGATATAGGCACCAGCTTATCCAATCCCCAAATCAATTAAGCTCAGGATATTGTCCTTTTCAGCTTTTATCACCATCTTAATTTTTTTTCTAACCTCATGTATGCCACCAAATTCTCCAGTTGTATTTCATCCTGTCTGTGCTTTCCTATACTTTCCCTTCACGGTCCACAGGTTGATAAGACATACTTTCCTAAAGAAGCCCTACCAACCTGCTTTCACAAATATTGTCCTCCAGATTATCTTTCTAAATCTTCTCCCCTTTTCCACTTTCATTTGTGCAGAGGAAATTGAAAACCATCTAGAGAGAAACAGCCTCAAATGATGTGATCTATCCCCAAATACACTAGAAACATAGACACTGCTTTTCCCTTCAGTATTCAATCACCTCCTATGTTCCCATGTTTGCTGATACTTTAAAGAATGCCATGTACCTGAAAACACTTTGCAATCCCAAAGGACAAATGCACTGAACAATGAGTTTAAAAAAATGTTACTTTCTCATTAAAGGGAAAGTCCAGCGGGCCTTTACATAATGAAATCAGTACAAAGGAATCATCAGGAACTGCAAATTTACTAAACACAACTGGCTCAAAGAAGGGCCGGAAAGCAGTGTTCCATCCTAAGGAATCAAACAGTTCAGGACAGCACTCTACACAAAAACTTGGTAAGAAAATAATTTCAGGAGCTGTCTCTCTAGGCCCACTAGGAAGCCCAAGGAAGGTGAAGCTTGATGAGGATGGTCAAGCTGTGAGGGATGCAATTGCATGCTTGGGTCACACTCAACACAAAATATATAGAGCCTCTAGAAACATGATTACATTTTAAGCTCTTTAGGGAATATCTAAAAAAAAAAAAAAATAGTGGGATCAGGTTACTTAGCCTATATGCAGACACTTCATGGAGAGGAAGTCAGTTGTCCTAGGAGTGAAGATACTAGTTAATATGCCTGTTTCCCATGGCAGAGTGCCTGGGTTCCAGAACTGACCCTATCTCTGACTCTAGGAAATTGTTGATATACAAATTAGTAACACTTGGTGAGGAGATAAGTGATTGAGGACTTACAACCCCCTGGGAAAACTCAATAAAGCTTTCTGATCTGAGACTGATTTGGGTGCTATCCAGGTTACTCAAAAAGTGAACCCACCCACCTCTCTCTGCCTTCTGTATACTCTGATTCTCTCAACTGCTGTGTCAATCTCTAGATGTGTCTTTCTTTGCTGTTTAAATAAACAGATATTCAAACTTCAGGGGAAATGAATTAAAACCAGAGATTGGAATGAAAAACAAATGTCCATGCAGTTTTTCCTTGTCTTGAAAGCCCTTTATTTTATTTGAAACATTAAACCCAAAAGAACTGATAACTTCACTGACTTAGTCTCTCCATCTCAGAACTCAGAAGAAAGGATGAGAATGAAGAATTTCAGATGTACAACTTGAAAGGAAGAAAGAGTCAGACATACAAAGAGTTCAGTGAGACTGAGGATGATGACTACCTGTGTAAGTGACCCTTTGGCACATCCACAAAGAAAAATCCCATAGTCTGAATTGAAATTCCACTTGTAATTTGGTCTTACATCATTCTGTCTTCTGGTAACTTGGGGTGCAAGACTGAGACTGAGTGATGTGAACACTTGACTGCTTCTGATACTCTCTATAGCCAGCAACGTTTGGTATATGTTCCTCATCCCTTCCACTCTCATCTCCAGATTGTGAGAAGTGTCAGATCTGCTTCCTGAAGAGCTGTGCTGCTCATGGACCCCCCGTGTTTCTAAAGGACAATCCAGTGGAAAAGGGACATCCTAGTCGTGCTCTCCTCAGTGTGCCCACTGGACTTCGAGTTGGCCCATCGAGCATTCCGGAAGCTGGGCTTGGAGTATTTAATGAAGCATCTGATCTGCCTTTGGGGCTGCACTTTGGTCCTTTTGAGGGCAAGATCACAGAAGTGGAAGAGGAAGCTGACAGTGGGTACAGCTGGCAGGTAAGAAGCACATCCCTTTCCAGTCTGATGGCTTTTCTCCTGCCTAGCATGAGACTGGTTCATGTGTCCTTCTACACATTATGGCATGAGTTGAGCCAACATGATCAGCCAGGCTGTAAAGATTAGCATAGGGCTCGGCGTCGTGGCCTTGTGGCTAAAGTCCTCACTTTGAACCTGCTGGGATCAAAACTGGGCACTCTTTCTAATACCAGCAGTTCCACTTGCCATCCAGCTCCCTGTTTGTGGCCTAGGATAGCAGTTGAGGACAGCCCACGCCTTGGCACCCTGCATCTGCATGGGAGACCCCAAAGAGTTTCCTGGTTCCCAGCTTCGGATCGGCACAGTACCGGCTGCTGTGGTTAGTTGGGGGAGTGGCTCATCAGATGGTAGACCTTCCAATCTCTCTCTCTGTCTCCTCTTCTCTGTACATCTGACTTTGTAATAAAAATAAATAATTCCAAAAAATAAATAAATATTAGCCTAGAGAAAATCACTGGGCTGTTAAAAATAAAGCAGTGGCAATCTCCTCTATGGGCTTCTACTGTAGGGAAATAAACCAGAATAAATGTGTACCAACACTATGTAAAGTCTCAACATGTGTCGGAGTCATGTAATGTCACAGAACATGAGGATAGAGTTGTTAATAATTCTGCTGAGCTACACCCATTTCAGAAACATATTAACCTATTTTTTTGAAACTCAGATAGCCAAGGGCAGGAACAGCTATGAGTACGTGGATGGAAAGGATACTTCTTTGGCCAACTGGATGAGGTAAGAGCCATGGCATGTTACAACTATACAGGATATTTCTCTCCAAGACAAGATCTCTTTCCTTTCTCCTTTACTTTCCTCCGTGACTTTTGCATCATATGTCCTCTTTCATGTTTATTCTAATGACCTGTGAATGTCATGACCTGTTTCTAAAAGCATATTCTATATAAATACTATTTCTTTTTTTTTTATTCATTAATTACATTGCATTATGTGACACAGTTTCATAGGTACTTGGATTCTCCCCACTCCTCCCCAAACCCTCCCACCATAGTGGATTCCTCCACATTTTGCATAACCACAGTTCAAGTTCAGTTGAGATTCCTCCATTGCAAGCATATACCAAACATAGAAACCCGCATCTTATTGTCCAGCCAAGTTCAACGGCTTCTTAGGCATACCCTCTCTGGACGGCAGGCAGAGCCAGCAGAGTATCATCCCAATCAATTAAAAGCCAGGGAACTTGAGCATTTTTTCATATGTTTATTTGCCATTTGGGTTTGTTCTTTTGTGAAGTGTCTGCCCATTTCCCATGCCCATTTCTTGAGTGGCTTGTTTGTTTTGACATTTTGGTTGTTTTGTAGCTCTTTGTATATTCTATCACCTATGTAGTGCGTGAATATCTTCTCCCATTCTGTGGGTTACTTTGTTACTTTGTTGATTATTTCCCTTGCTGTACAGAAGCTTCTTAGTTTGATGAAATCCCATTTGTTTATTCTGGTCTTGATTGCTATTGCCTTTGGTGTCCTTTTTAGGAAGTATGGACCTACCCCCAGATCTTGCTGTGTATTTCCAACCTTTTCTTCCAAAGGTTTGAAGGTTTCTTGATGTAGGTTTAGATCTGTTATCCATTTAGATTTGATCTTAGTGTATGGTGAGAGTGTACAGTGAGAGCTTGATTTGTGTCCCATTTGGATTCCTCTGATTGCTTTTTCTTGTCTTATGACCTCAGCGAGTACCTCTAGGACTATGTTGAATAGTATTGGAGGAAGTGGACATCCCTGTCTTGTTCCAGATCTCAATGGGAAGGGTTCCAGTGTTTCTCCATTCAGTATGATGCTGGCGTTGGGTTTTTCATATATCGCTTTGATTATGTTGTGGTTTATTCCATCAATGCCTACCTTGGTTAGGGTTTTTAGCAGGAAGTGGTGTTGGATTATGTCGAGAGCTTTTTCTGCGTCTATTGATACGATCATGTGATTTTTGATTTTCAGCTTTTGGATGTGGTGTATCACATATATGGATTTCCGGATGTTGAACCATTCCTGCATTCCAGGGATGAATCCTACCTAATCTGAATGAATGATCTGTCCGATGCGTTTTTGAATTCTATTTTCTAGGGTTTTGTTGAGAATCTTAGCATCAATATTCATCAAAGAGATAGGTCTGTAGTTTTCTTTCTTTGTTGGTTTTCTGTCTGGTTTTCGGATTAAGGTAATGTTGACTTCATAGAACGAGTTTGTCAGGGTTGCTTCCTTTTCTATTGTTTTGAAGAGTTTGTAGAGGATTGGGGTTAGTTGTGTTCGGAATGTTTTGTAGAATTCTGTAGCGTTTTCGTCAGGGCCTGGCTTTTCTTTGATGGGAGATCTTTAATCACTGATTCAATCTCTGCTTCAGTTATGGGTTTGTTCAGTTCGTTTGCTGCCTCTGGACTAAGTTTTGGCAGGTGGTGTGAGCCTAAGAACTTTTCCATTTCTTGTTGGTCTTCTGATTTGTTGGAGTACAGCGCTTTGTAGTAATTTCTAATTATGTCCTTAATGGCTGTGGTGTCTGTTGTTATGTTGCCTTTTTCATCTTTGATGCTGTTAATTCTTGCTTTCTTACCATAACATAAATCACTATGCTTAATAAACAGAACACAAAGATGGGCCTTGAGGAATCTAGATCAACTGGGGCCATTAGACTCATTCTTTCTCTAATTAGCTTTGATTAAGCCCTTCCAATGTCAAAAATTTCCTAAATACATGGAGATTCCATGAAATTGGTGCCTGGCAGTAATGTTTCTTAGTCTTTTGACAATTATACACTGTCAGAACAACTTCAGACATAAGACCTTCAATCGATGAGACAGTGAAAGATAAAAAAAAAAAAAAAAGAGTAAACAGCTGGGTTCTGGGGACAGGCATTGACAAGCAGTGGGCTAAGGCAGTGACTGTGAAGCCTGCATCCCAAGTACTGGTTGCTCTACTGCCAAACCAGTGGCTTCCCCATGCATCCAGGGAAGTTTTGGAGAATGCCCTCAATCTTTGACCTCTGTGCCCACGTGGAAGACCTGGTTGAAGCTCCTGCCTGCCACTGTGTCCTTTCTGTGTCCCCATTCCACCCGTTCTCCTGGCATCTCTGTCTTTTTCCCCTTGTCCTCTTTGCTTCTCTACCTCTCAAATAAAAATAAAACACTAAACTTTATCAATTAAGCAAAACAAAACCAAACCTGGGATGTGGATGAGAGAAGGAAGCTGTATCTGGACAAAGGTTTCTGTGAGCAGTTCTGTGAGAGGATAAGAAACAATGAAGACTCATCTACATTTCTGGATCTGGATCTTGGACTCCCAAGATCCAGGAGAAAGATCCAAGAGAAAGGACTCCAAAGGATTGCCTTTGGGAAAGCTGAGGTGTGGAGCATGTGTGGAAAGCTAGATGTAAGGAGTGTGTCCACTCATCCAATTCTGTAGCAGAAAACTGAATGAAATTTGGAGTTTAGGGAAACTCTGTGTGCTTCATGGCAGTCAAGGTGGGAGTAAGGTGGGCTTGAGTTTTGAGGATGACTAGTGAGGAAGGAAGGAAGAAAGCATACTTATCACAATGAACACTGTATCTACAACTTGTACCTGGGAGTTCACTGATCTCATGAGAGAGGTGTATGTTTTCTGGGAGAGCTCTTGCAGAATTGGGATTCAAGCAGGGTGGAGGCTATTACAGAACACACGAGATTTGAACGTGACAGAGCATTCAAACTCAGCATTTATCTCCACCCCAGATATGTGAACTGTGCCCGCAATGATGAGGAGCAGAATTTGGTGGCCTTCCAGTACCACAGGCAGATATTTTACCGCACCTGCCAGGTCATCAAACCAGGCTGTGAGCTGCTAATATGGTATGGGGATGAGTATGGCCAGAAGCTGGGTATCAAGGGAAGCAACGAGAAGAAAAAGAAGGGAAGAAAAAGGAAGAGCTCAAAACAGTGAGAGGTAAGTAGCACTGTTGTGTTGAAATAAGCAAAGGAGTCCCCTTGGGAATATTTGTGATTCAACTCTAAGGAGTCAAATGTATTGTAAGTGCTGCCAAAGTTCAATTCAAATGTGATTTCCATTTAGCAAAAACAAAGACTTACTTATCAAATAAAAGGAAGAGTTATAAGAGACTCAAGCACAGAGATAGAGAGAGATAGAAAGGAGAGATCACCACCTACTGTTTTATTCCCCAAAAGCTGCACTAGGGCATAGTATGGCATCCTATGGCTAAAGTCCTCACCTTGGACATGCTAGGATCCCATATGGACACCGGTTCATGTCCTGACTGCTCCAAATCCCTTCCAGAATCCTGTTTGTGGTCTGGGAAAGCACGTGAGGATGGCTTCAAGCCTTGGGATACTACCCCCACATGGGGGACCCTGGAAGAAGTTCCTGGCTCAAGACTTTGAATGGACACATCTCTGGTTATTGTGGCCACTGGGGAGTGAATCAAAAGGCAGAAGATTTCCTCTCTGTCTCTACACCAACCATGTATCTGCATATGATATATATAAATATGTAATATAATATATATGTATATATATATACATATATAAATGCAATTAGATTTAATGCTGCACCTGCCAAAACTATCTCTGGCTTGAGCCAGGAGTCTGGAATGCATCTAGGTCTCCCATGTATTTCAGCACTTGAACCATCTTGTGCTCTTTCCCTGGGTACAGTAACACACAGGAGATTGAACATGGAGCAACCAGAGCTCAATCTAATGCTTCTACGGCATACTAGTGTCATAGTCAGTGACTTAAACCAGTGTAACCAAATCCTGACCCATTTTTTATGTCTTTGACTCCTGGGTACAATTGATACCGTTTTCATTTAGTTCTTTTACTTGTTAAATACTTGGTGCACAAAAGTATCCCACAACACCCCCTTTGGAGAGGGCCCAACACAAAAAACAAGGTCTTGGTCACTTTGCAGCTCTTCTACTATGGAAGTTCCCTCTGGATCATGAACAGTTTATTTTACATTTTCTCCATGCTCCCGCCTCCTCCAAAAAAAAAAAAAAAAGCCATATGTTTCTATTTAGTCATTGTTTCAATGCGATGTTGTCATGTGAATTTTGTGCTTAAGACTGTCCATGGAAATGGAGATTTGCTGAATAATACAATTGAGTGAAATATGAGTATGAGCACAGCCAAGTGTTTCAGAATAGGTCTGGTTTTCATGTCTGTTTGCCTCTTTAGAAAGACCTTTCTATTTACTTGAAAAGCTACAAACAGGGAAGAGAGAAATCCATTATCTGCTGGCTCATTTCCCAAATAGCCCCAACAACCAGGGCTGGACCAGATTTAGGTCAGGGCCAAAGAATTTCTTTCAGGTTTCGCACATAGTGGCATCTACAAACTAAGGCCATAGTCTGCTGTTTTCCCAGACGTACTCTCAGGGAGGTTGCTCAGAAGCAGCATAGCTACGAGTCGAGCAATCATATATACAGGCTGGCAGCACTGCAGTCTGAAGCTTAACGCACCTCACCACCACGCTGTTTTCCCCCGTCTAGATTTTCCTGATGAAAAAAGACTCTTGTGGAGATTTGGGTCATCTCACTGAGGTTGATAGAGTCTTATGTGTAAACCTATCAGAGGGCAGTGGGTATCTGAAATTGGGGTCAGAGAGCTAGTCAGTCAATGGATGGAGTAATCTTGGAAGTGGGAAGGTCCAATGCATGGAAAATAGGCAAACGCTGAGATTGGTCAATACAGAGAGGCATGACACCTGACGATAGTCTTTCACATGATTTGTGTGACAGGGAGGAAAAGCAATCCTTGGTGTAGGCATAAGTCAGTGGTAGTTAGGTTGTCTCAGACTCAGGAACGGGCATTACTGTCCCTTGCCTAGCCAGAGCAGTAACACAAAACATCAAGTTGCACTTATTTTGGGTTGAGAAACACAGATCTACTCATAGGTGCTCATCTTAAACAAAATGTGTCTTCCAAATTTGTGGATCTCCTGTTGTGTGGCTTCTTCCTTCATAGAGCTCTTCCTGTTCATAAAGAGTGTCAAGAAGGAAATTCTACCCTGAGTGATCAGAGTTCTTTTCAACACAAAAAGATAGCCTCAAGTAACTTTTCAGACAAAGTGCCAGAGATCCAAGTGAAGGCTTTGGGGGACAGAGAAGTACAGGGAAACATGAATGAAGAGGACATCCTCAACAGATGTGGTAGAGGTCCCTGAGGTCTAAGCTATGAAGGTAGTCTAAGAGTGAAACTACAGAATGGTAGTTGGGTTGCATTGGACTGGTTCATTTGTGAAAAGATCTGCTGATACAGACCTTTTGGATTTCTAAAGCTGTCATAGAAATTAAAAAAAAAAAGAAGATAATTGACGTATCACACAGGATCACTTGGTGGATGCCAGCTGTTGCTAGTACATGAGGAACAAATAGTAGGACAGGCTTAACCCAAGTGAAAGCAGGTAGCCAGGCTGTTTCTCTGTATCTGTCCTAACCTCAAACCATCTTATTTTGGAAGACACAATGTAGTCAGAAATCCATCCTGGTTACCTATGCTCGCTTGTCGTTTTCAGTCACAAGTCCCTCATTTGACATGCCATCCTTAGTTACTGCTCTTGGGACTTCTCAGAAACATCTGCAAGACAGCTCCTGTAACCAGGGAACCATTCTCAAGGGGATGGGCACCATCTGATCCACATAGTTGCCATGACACAGTTAAGGACGAGAGGTCCATAAAAATTCCAAACCCATTTCAAAAACAAAAAAGCAGAGGGAGAAATAAGGGCCATTCTTTTTTTCTTCCAGCCTCCACCCAAAAGTCAGTGGAGGCCTCGAGTGAGAGTGAGAAAAAGAGGATGATCCCACAAGAGGCTAGGTAGTGAATGCAGAGGAAGCATTCAAATCTTCTGTGAGAGGTAGCATTCCCAAACAGAGTAGGGACTGAGTATGGCAACTGTTTGTAGGGCATCAGTGATATGTCACAGATTATTATCTGTCACCAGAGAGTTTGCAAACTGGGAAGAAACCCAATGATTGTGAATAATGCAGGCAATGCTTCACACAAAAATCACACCTCACCAGGCACCAAGAGACTCACAAGGGAGAAGCTCTCAATTTGAAGGGAGTGTAGGAGGGTTTTCACACAGAAGTTACATTTCATCACACACCAGAGGACACAGAAGGTAGAAGCCATATGCTTTCAGGGAGTGTGGTTGAGACTACACTCATCAGCTTACTAGAGAACACATGTGGGAGGAAGCAGCGTGTTTGTGGAGAAGGAGAGTGAAAGAGAGATAAAATCATCTAACAGCCAACACAAGCCAGCAGCATTTAGTTCAGAGGGGTCTTGAGCTATTGGAGTCATGAGTTTCTCCAACAGTGTACAGACTGAAGAAATGTTTAAGCACGTTTCCACTTTCATGAGAAATGGGTTAGAGAAACAGAGGAGTGTTGCTGAGATTTTGGGGGATGTTGACTTGTGACCCTTAGACACATCTTTCACCAACCTGTTTTCTTCATGCTAATGAATGTTGTCTGCATACACACCTGAAGACCAAGTTACATGCCACCACTGCTATTACTGTTTAAGACAGAGGTTCTAGATCAGGTTTCCTTAAGACTTGATGGAGCTGTAAACCTGTATTTCTTTTGAGTATATGAAAGGCGGATCTGTTCACAGACTGTGGGAGAGAAACCTGGTGTTAAACAGACACTGGGTTTAGGAGAGGAATCTTATCTCCAGTGAAGCATGATGGCCTCTCTTTGACTTTGGCTCTGATATTGTTGCAAGAAATGGCATCTTCTGGTACCTCCACCTGCTGTTTCCAGGCTCTATACCCTCAGGGTTGAAGACCAACAGATGTATGGTGCACTTACATGTAGGTGTTTGCATGACTATGTGGGTGTCATGGAAATGTGCACCTGTGTGCATGTCAGGGAATTGTAATGACATATGTATGTATGTGCCTATGATCATGAGTAACACATATTCATGTGTGTTTCTCTCCTATATGCTAATTATAGGAGAAGCCGATGCTCCTGAGACTGCAAGGACCCAGGTAACATTTGCTGGCTGGGTGTGTCTGAGGGTAGAGAATTCATATTGTGTCTGATGGGGCTGGGGAGAAACAGTGAGAAAAGGTCCAAAGTTTCAGGGCCTGACCAGTCATGGGTAGACACACTACAATTATGAATCCATCTACACAGATGCTACACCCAGTACAGGGACACCAGTGGCTTCCAGGATGGGCTGCACAGAACTACAGATGAGTTGGTGCCAGTTCCAGGTCTAAGTGGAGAATTTCTCAGGTCGTGCAAGGGCTTGGGAAGCAGTACTCATTTGGCTACCCAGAGAAGCTTTGGACAGTATTACATGGCAGCTTTTCAATGGTTAGGGTGAGAAAATACTTTTGACTTTTGCTGAGACTCGATTTGGGGTATGATACGTGGTCTAATTCTGAAACGGTTCCAAATGCTGATGAGAACAGTGTGTAGTTTGTAGATATTAGGTCAAATATTATGCAAACTGTCTGTGAAGCCCATCTGCTGGATAGCATGATTTGACTTGAATTTAGGTTTATTGGCTTTCTGTCTGGATGATTCATTCTGTGTCATACTGAAGGAACTCTGACACAGAGTGTGATGTCTCAATGATTTTTTGTTACCAATATTTATTTGAAATGGATCAGAGGTAGAGCAGCCAGGACTTCAACCCATGCTCATGCAGGATGTGGGCATCACAGGTAATGGCTTAAAGTACAGGTTAAGGTACAGGTAGTGGCCACAGTGCTGACCCCTCCACCAGTGTCTTAACCACTAGAGCAACTGTTACTCATCTGGTACTCATTGATCCTTTGAAGTTCAGTTTAAATATTTGATTAGGGAATTTCTTCTTAAACTGTTGAGGTTTGAACCTTGCCTCTGGACCCATCTAGACATCCATTCACATTTTCATCAAACTCTGGCTTTTTCCTTTGTAACGTTTAATACAATCATATGTAATAGTAGTGTCATCTGTAGGATTCAGTGTTCTGTGTAATACGGAATATTTCACTTGGCAATCACCACATTATCATAGATCCAGGACCTTTTTTTTTCATAGGTTGGTGTTCAATATTCTTTTCTCAGGCAGTTCCTTTAATACACTCATTCATCTTACTAGCTATTCTCAAAGGGCTACATAGGTGGGGAATTGTAGAGTTTTTGAATCTTGGTGTGGGTAACAGAGGCTGATGGCCAAAGAAGATTAGGGTTCAGTGATTTGGGAAGCAAAAGGTGAGTGAGGCGGAAATTCTCCGAACAGTCATGGAATGAGGCTGCCCCCCACCTCCCACTACTACAACGTTCTATCTCCACCCTAAAGTAAGTCATGGGACAATCATGTATTCATTGATAGAATCATTTCACTAGGCAATTCATTCTATTAGGTAAACATCAGCTCACAGACCCAGTACCAGAATGATTTTGCAGAATGAGAATGCTGAGGAGAACTGTCACATTTTAATTGCATGAGGCTTCAGCATGGAGATGACTGTGTTCTCCCAAGGCACGTCACTGAGTACCAGGAACATCCTCCAACGTGGACAAGAACTACACATGCTCCTTTCAGTCTCTGCAAAGCAGGTTCCCTCTGCATAGGCCAACACTATTTCTTTTTGTTACTTATTTCCCTTCTTTTCCTTGTCTTCCATTTCCATGCAGCTTCTTTCCATGCACTTGCTCCTCCTTCTAAATAATCCTGATGCTCATTTCTGTAGGGGCCATGAAACCAGAAAATCGCCATGGGGGCAAAGTGCATGTTATGATTGAACTGTCAGTTGTAAATTTCCTTCCTCTTAGCTAACAGCTGTGCACCGAACAATCTCACAGATTTCATAGAATTGGAGCCAGACAATTTGTGTATAAGGCATATTGTGAAAGCAAAGACATTTCTTCCTCCCAAAGACACTCTGGTTTTGGAAGGCCTGCCCACTGCTCCACCTGCATGCTGGCTCATGGAGAGCAGTCAAGGCATATTCTTTTTTCTTTACTGTGGAAGAATCTTCATTTTTACAAAACAAAGCCAGGCCCAGCACGGTAGCCTAGAGTCCTCACTTGCACAGGCCAGGATATCATATGGGTGCTGGCTCTAATCCCAGTGGTCCACTTCACTTCCCATCCAGCACCCTGTATGTGGCCTGGGAAGCAGTCGAGCATGGCCTAAAGCCTTGGGACCCTGCATGCACATGGGAGACCTAGAAGAAGCTCCTGGCTCCTGGTTTCAGATCGGCTCAGATCTGGGCATTGTGGTCACTTTGAGACTGAATCATTGAACAGAAGATCTCTGTCTTTCCTCCTCTCTATCTGCCTTGTCAATAAAGGAGGCTGAATGTGACTTCTCTCCTTGACTACTCCCTTCCTGCAGATTCAGCAATAAAAGAAAAAAAGAGAGAACGTGGAAATTGTGATCTCACCCATTGTCCTGTAGCCCTTGACCCTATTCATCCTTATCACCTATGTAAAAAATCACCAAAAATGAAAATAAATAAAAATCCAAAACTAGGAGAAGATGACAAAGAAAAGCTTTGCTGAGATGTTATCCTGAACTCACAATCTTTGCTTTCAGAATTTGGAATATATCACACCATTCTCTTCTGGCCTATAGTCTGCTGTGAGAGATCAGCTATGAATTTAATTGTACTTCCTCTATATGTCAATTGATCTTTTTTTTTTTTTTTCTCGACTGCATTGAAGGATTTCTTCTTTGTGTTCCATTGACTAGAGCTTGATTATCTTGCATTGTGGTCAAGATTAGTTTTGATCAAAACACCTGTAGGGTGTTCTGTGCCCTTTCTCGATGTTAATGTCTATTCTTTTTGCAGTTTGTGAAATTTCTCATTTGTTATTTCATTGAATTTGTTGTTTAAAATAGATTTATTTTATGTTTATTGGGAAGTCAAATATATAGAGCAGGAGAGTCAGAGGAAGATCTTCTGCCTGTTGACTCACTTCCCAAGCATCAGTGATGGCAGGAGCTGAGCTGATTTGAAAACAGGAGCTAGGAGCCTCTTGTAGGTCTCCAGTCTGGGTACAGCATAGCATGGTTTGGGCCATCCTTCACTGTTTTCCAAGGACACAAGCCAGGAGCTGTAGGGTAAGTCAGGTCATGTGTATTAGAACTAGTGTCCTATGAGTTCTTGATGCATGAAAAATGATGATTCTGAACGCTAGACTACCATGCCAGACCCATTGAATTCATTTCTTTGATAAAGATTTATTTATTTTTGTTACAAAGTCAGATATACAGAGAGGAAGAGAGACAGAGAGGAAGATCTTTCGTCCGATGATTCACTTCACAAGTGAGTGCAACAGCTGGAGCTGAGTCAATCCATAGCCAGGAGCCAGGTGTTTCTTCTGGGTCTCCCACATGGCTGCAGGATCCCAGAACTTTGGACTGTGTTCGACTGCTTACCCAGGCCACAAGCAGAGAGCCGAATGGGACGTGGAGCTGCCAGGATTAGAACCAGCACCCACACGGGACCCCGGGCGCCACCAAGATGAGGAACCCAGCTGTTAGCACATGCTGCTTGGCCCATTGAATGCATTTTTAAGCAGAACTTCTCTTTCTGCACCTTCTAGGATTTCTATAACTCTTCTATGTGGGTCTTTTAATAGTGTGTCTTACTTCTTAAATACCTTTTCTCCTTTTATAGCTTTACCCAGCTCTGCTTTCACCTTTTAATTGTTTTCCCATTGTAATAAGAAATATCTTTGAACTCTGAGATTATTCTTCTGCCACTGTCATTCTGTAGGCCCATTTTCTCAATGTAGTCCTCAGTTATCACGGAGGGAGCTAAAGGCTTTTCTTCCTTGGCAGGGGAGTCTTCAGTTATCTATGTTGTGATTTGGTCTCTGCTTTTACTCTTGAGCATTGTACTTCTCATTAGCTGATTCTTTTGCTTTTTTGTATATATTTTTTGAAATTTTTGAATTTTGTGGTTCAATATTGTATAGACTGGGATTCTACCACACAGCACAACAAAAGCTTCCCCATAATTCCATAATTATGTCATAATTGCATCAGTCTCTTATTGAAGTGTGCCCAAGCATTGCTGGTGCAGACAATGTCAAACAGTTCAGCAACCCATTGTCTACATATTTCCAACAATTTTATTGGGAGCCCACCTTTTGTTTGGAAGCACGAATGAATGTTGCATTGTTCCCCTCATTTCCATAAATGAGAAGCCATAAAACAAAATCAAATACTGGTATGAATTAGAATAACAGCAACCAGGAATCACCACAGCAATTACAACACCATGAAAAAACCACCATGATTAAACAACACAAGTGTGACAAAACAAACCAACAAACAAACAAACAAAAAAACCGCGAAAGTCTCTTATGGCCCAGCAGCGTGGCCTAGGGGCTAAAGTCCTCACCGTGAGCGTGCCCGGGATCTCATATGAGCAACGGTTCTAATTCCGGCAGCTCCACTTCCCATCCAGCTCCCTGTTTGTGGCCTGCAAAAGCAGTCAAGCATAGCCCAAAACTTTGGGATCCTGCACCCATGTGGGAGACATGGAGGAGGTTCCTGGCTCCTGGCTCTGGATCAGCACAGCATTGGCCCTTGAACTCACTTGGGGAATGAATCATCAGACGGAAGATCTTCCTCTATATCTCTGCTCCTCTTTGTATATCTGACTTTGCAATAAAAATTAACCAATCTTTATCAAAAATAAGTCTCTTGGGAAAAATGATGCCACCATGTAATCCACGAGGCAGTGAGGAATTCAAATAAAGGAAAGAATGTATTTGGGATAATGAAACTGAAATCTAAAACATCAAAAGATGGAATGCAGCAAAAATAAATAAATAAATAAATAAATAAATAAATAAATAAATAAATAAATAAATAAAACAGTCAAAAACTAACAAACTAACAAACAAATAAAACCCAGTATGGATCAGGTCACTGAAGTTATACTTTCCATGATGGCTTCTTTTTTATTTATTTATTAATTTTGATTCATTCATTATATTGTATTATGTGACACAGTTTCATAGGTACTTGGATTCTCCTCACCACTCCCCAAACCCTCCAACCATGGTGGATTCCTACACCTTGTTGCATAACCACAGTTCAAGTTCAGTTGAGATTCCCCCATTGCAAGCATATACCAATCATTGAGTCCAGCATCTTATTGTCCAGTCAGGAAAAGAATGTATCTGGGATAAATGTAACTGAGTTCTAAAACATTAAAAGATGGGATGCAGCAAAAAAATATAAATAAAATAGTCAAAAACTAACAAACTAACAAACACATAAAAACCAGTATGGATCAGGTCATTGAAGTTATACTTTCCATGATGGTTTCTTAATATTAATGAGAACTATGTATTTGCTCTTCTGGGATTGATATATTTGACTGAGCATAATGGACTCTCCTTGGGACCACCTGGTTGTAAATGGCATAATTTTGTTCATCTTAATAGATAATACTATTTCATGGAGTAGAAGCAGCACAGCTTCTTTAACTGTTCTTCTTTGGGAGCACATCTGGATTGTTTCCATGTCTTTGCCAGTGTAGATTTTGCTTCTGCAAATATAGGCCTATAGATCCCCTTCACATATGCAGATTTCATCCCTATTGGGTATATTCGTAGGAGCAGGAGAACTGTATCATATGGCAGACTTGTTTACAATTCTCCCAGCACTCTCTATACTGATTTCCACAATGGTTGCATTAGCCTACACTGCCACCAGCAGTGAAGGAGACTACTTTTCTCTCCCCATCTTTGCCAGCAGGTATTGTTACTTGAGTTCTGAGTGTAGGCCAGTCTCACTGGAGTTAGCTGGTACTTCAACATGGCTTTCAATTAGATCTCTCTGATGGCTTGAGAGCCTGAGTATCTTTTTATATGTCAGTTAGCCATTTGAGTCTGTTCTATTGAAAAATGTCTGCTCAATCCTTTGCCCATTTCTTTACAGGCTTGTTTGCTTGTTTGCTTTTTATTGTCTCTGGGATTCTGTAGCCCTTTGTAAATCCTGGATATTAGTCTCCTATCACTTGTGTGGTGTGCAAATATTTCTCTGTTTCTGTTGGTTACTTCCTCCCTTTGATAATTGTCTCCTTTGCCGCACAGAATTTTTTTAGTTTGATGTAGTCCCATTTAAGGCATTTAAGGTTGCTCTCTTCTATGTTAAAGGGAACTGTACTTACAATTTCTTTCTCAGCCTTGAAATTGTTTGCGTACGCAGTGCCATTGACTTGTGCTCAGTATTTGTGTATCCTGTTAGTCTGCCAAAATCTCTAATGAGTTCCAACAGTCTCTTGACTGAGTCTTTGGTTCTCGTATGTAGAGAATCATGTAGTCTTCAAGTAGCAACAATTTCAGTTCCTCATTTCCAGTTTGGATTCCTTTAATTCTGTTCTTTCTTGCCTGATGGCTCTGGTAAGGACTTCCAATACTATGGTGAAGAGTAGTGGTGACAGATGTCATCCCTGTCTAATTCTTGATTTTAGTGGATAGGTTTCCAATCTTTCTCCATTTAGTATGATGCTGGCATTGGTTTTCTCGTATATTGCTTTGATTGTGTTGTGGAATGTTCCTTCTATGTCTCTCTTACTTAGGAGTTTCAGCATGAAGTGTGTTGGATTTTATCCAATGCCTTCTTTGCATCTGTTGAGAAGATCATATGGTTTTTATTTTTAATTTGTGTATGTGCTGTATCATATTTATTGATTTGCGGATGTTGAACCATCCCATATGGTCCAGGTGAATGATCTGATGTGTCGTTGGATCTGGTTGGCTAGCATTTTGTTGAGGATCTCTGAATCTATGTTCATCAAGGATATCGGTCTGTAGTTCTCTTTTTCTGTTGTTTCTCTCTCTGGCTTTGGTGTTAAAGTGATATTGGATTCATAGAAAGAGTTTGGAAGATTTGTCTCTCTTTCTATTATTTGGAAAATCTTGTGGAGAATTGGGGAAAGTTCATCTTGAAACATTTGTTAGAGTTCAACAGTAAAGCCATCTGGTATAGGACATTTCTTGGTTGGAAGGGCTTTAATTACTGACTCAATTTCAATGCAATGGGATAGGTCTACTTAGGTTGTTAATTGCTTCTTGATTCAGTTTTGTTGGATTGTATGTGTCCAAAGATCTATCCATCTCTTTTAGATCTTGTGATTTGCTGCATATAGTTGCTTGTAATAGTTCCTGATGGGCTAGTGGGGAGTCTGTTTTGTTAAGTTTCTCAAAGAACCAGCTCTTTGATTCATTGTCTTATGTCTAGTTCTTTTATCTCTTGTTTGTTTATTCCTTCCCTTGTTTTGTTGTTTTTTTTTTCTTGCTTCTAATATCAGGATTGAGTTGCTGTTGTTTTTCTAGCTTCTTGAACTGTAAGGTTAGACGATCTATTTGATGCTTTTCTAGTTTCTTGACATAAGCACTGATTGAAATGAACTTTTCTCTTAGCAACACATTGATTTCCCTTTGATTTCCTCACTAACCAACTACTCATTTAGTAACATATTATTTAGTGTGCATGTGTTAGCAAGTCTTGTTTGGTGTTTTGAATTCTTAGTTTCTAGCTTCAGTCGAAGATTGTCTGAGAAGATGCTTGGTATAAATTTAATTTTTAAAATTTGCCGAGGCTTATTTTGTGGCATGAAACATGGTCAATTCTGGAGACAGTTCCATGCTCTGAATAAAAAAAAAGGCTTATTCTCTGTCTGTATGATGGACTGTTTGAGAGATATAAGCTAAGTCCATTTGCTTTAGAGTTTGGGTGAGTTCTGCTATTTCTTTCCTTAGTTTCTGTCTCCTTGATCTGTTCATTGATGCTAATGGGGTATTAAGATCCCCCACTATGATCATCTTGGAGTCTGTTTCTTCCATTAAAGCCATTAATATTTGTTTCACATAGCTAGATGCTTTGGCATTTGGCACATATACATTTGTTATGATGATCTTCTTGCCGAATGGATCCTTGGATCATTTTGTGTTGTCCATCTTTATGTCTTTAATGTTCTTCACATCAAAGCCTATGTCATCGGACATAAGAATGGCTACCCCTGCACATTTTTCCTTATGATTCACTTACAATATCTTCTCCCATCCTTTCACTTTCAATTGCCTCTGATCTTTGTTGGTGAGATGTGTCTCTTGTCAGCAGCAGATTGATGTATTTTGTTTTTTGATCTGGTCCTCTAATTTATGCCATTTGACTGATGAGTTTAGGCCATTTAAGTTCAGCATTATTATGGTAAGGGGCAGTTTGGTCCTGTCATTTTAGCGATGGGTTGTTCCTTGAGCGAGTCTTCTGTTAGCCTTTTAGTGGGATGTTCTCCACATTTGCTTTTGCATTTTGTAGTTGCTTTCCCCTTTTGACTTTCATGGGAAATTCTTTGAGTATCATTTGTGGGACATGTTTAGAAGAGGCAAATTCTTGAAGTTTTTCTCTATTGTGGAAGAATTTTATTTCATTTTCAAAGACAAAGGAAAACTTTACAGGGTACATTATTCTGGGCTGAACTTGTTTGCTTTTAGAATCTGGAATATGTCATTCCATTCTCTTCTGGCCTGTAGTGTTTGCCCTGTGAGGTCAGCTGTGCTGATTGATTGATTGTGCTTCCTGTATAGGTCACTTCATTTCTTTAAAGGTGAACACTTAAGGATTTTTTCCTTTTTGTTCAAATGAAGAGAGCACGATTTTCATGTATTGGTGTGAAGTTCATTTTTAATCAACCCTGTTGAGAGTTTGGTGACCCTCCTGTATATTGTTTTCCGATTCTGTCCTCAGATTAGGTTAGTTTCCCTTTATCATTTCATTAAATACAGCTTGAATCCCAACTTCTCCTTCTGTGCCTTCTGGAACTCCCATAACTCTCATGTTGGGCCTTTTAATCATATCTTTTAATTATTGAATACTTGTTTTAGCTTGACCCATCTCTGCTTCCAGGTTTTTTTTATTATTATTATTATTTCTTCATGGTGACAGAAAATATCTTCCAATTCTAACATTCTTTCTTCTGCTTCATTCTTTCTATTTTTGATACTCCCCTCTTTGCTTTTAATTTGCTCCACTGTGTTCTTATTTTAATTCATTGCCATTATTTCCTGTGTGACATATTCCTTAAATTCCTTGAACTCTTGTATGTGCTTCTTGTTGTTGGTCAGGCATTTTATAATGAGTTCTCTCTTGTCTTCCTCAGTTAACTTTGTGGGTAGTAGAGGCTTTTGCTCCTTTGCTGGAGAGTGTTCAGTAACATTCACAGTGCTTCTGTCTTTTCTTCTGTCTTTTGCCATTGCCACAAGAGATAGGCCCAGGAACAGACTTCTCTTTGCATAATGAAGGTCTGTTTGTACTTAGTTGGTATTTTCTTTCTTTAGCACATCTAACAGAAAATGTGGAACATCTACTCCACAGAACACTACACAACCACTAAAAAGATTTTGTCATTTTCCCATCTATTGAAGGGCATTGCAATTTCTCATGTTGTTTGGTGTATGAATTCAATTCTACCACATTTTAATGTTATCTGGATAGCCATCTTCAAAGCTATTTTTCTAGTTTTATGATTTATGGTTTCCGAAGTGCTAGAGAATATGCTGAGACTCAGGTTAACAATGGGAAAAACTGCTTAATATTCTTCCAAACCAGCAAACTATTACATGTTCCACCAGCAATGAGTGAGAATTTCTATTTCTGTCGTGCTTTATTGAAGTTTTAATTTGTGTTAGGAGTGTTCTTGACTCTTTTGATTGGTGTGCATTACTGCTGTATTTTCTGTGTATCTTTTCCTTATGAAAGGATGTTGAGTGTTGCTTTGTGTCTTTCCTGGAAAGCTGCAAACCTTGTAATTGAGTAGCTGTTTAGATATATTTTTTTCTCTTTTTCATTTGTCTTTTTCAGTGTTGAATGTAAAGTGTTTTTCTTTGTTTCTAAAGTGTAACTTACTTATTTGAAAGCCAGAGACGTTTCTGAAGTACTGCTTCATTCCCCAAATCACTGCAATGTCCAGAGCTGAGCAGTAAGGAGACTGGGAGCCCGGAGCTCCTTGCAGTTCTCTCATGTGGATTTAAGGACACAAGGGCTTGAGTCATCATCTGCTGCCTTCCCATGCTCGTTAGCAGGGATCTGACTCAGAAATAGAGCAGTAGGACGTGAAAGATGAGGGTTTTCTTTATATGAAATATCCAAGTAATAGGCAGACCCAAATTGAAATAGGGATGTGGGATGAGAATGAAGGATATTTAATGGCAATGAAGAAATTTTTCACAAAGAGATCTTACAGCAAAAGACAACAGTGACTGAAAAGAATTAAATTTTGCAAGAGGAAGAGATTTTCTTAGTATTTAATATTTACTAATTTGAAAGTTATGGTGAAAACTTCCACAATCTGTCCGTTGTCTTTATTACCGAGAAAGTGAGAAGTAACTATACACATTCCACATGCACTGTTCTAAGCCAGCCCTGCTTTACTCATCCCCTAAACGTTAAATGGAGGAAAGTAGTTTCTTTCTGCAAATCATTCCCTAAATGTTAAATGGAGGAAAGTAGTTTATTTCTGCAAATCAAAGCGCTTGAAAATTCCACTTATCACTTAAGTGATCCATGTGATTTATACTGCAAAATCCTACATTACTTACTGAAAAATAATACTGAAAAAGTAAGGGATCCACATGATACAGACTGCAAAATCATGACAGTATATTATCAAACAAGCTTATGAAAATTCCTGGGACTCTTTAGCCACCTGAATCTAATGTGGATAACACACAAAGTACAACTTGGACAATAACTTTATGTTTTGTATCTTGGCAGGGTTTTAAAGAATATGAATAACAACTCAACATTACCTATGGAGCCTCACTAAGTTACTAAACAATCCTGCAAAAGAGTATTCATTCTACCATCACAACAGAATTATTCGAAAGGAAGACACTAGAAATGTGTTCTGTCCAGAAGTTAATGGCTTAGAGATCAGTTACCAATCAAAATAAGCATCTGGCGATATTTAATGTGCGATTAATTTGCCATTAGACAAATTACATCTTTCTTTTTTATCTCTGTTTGTGTCTTTCACATAGAAGCCACTGGTGAATCTTTCTTTGTCTCATTTGTATCTCTTGCAGAATGCAAACTTTTACTGATTTTCACTGGATCTTACGACATGTGCAAATACTATTGTGTATTTGATTTTCACATATTTCATGGGTTACAACAAATTATTGTTAGAAGGATGTAGTACTAAGTCGTACAGTTCAATTTGAATTCAGATTGTGCAGCTAGTTGAGTTCGGATACAGCACTTTGAATCTCTGCAAGAATTGATCCTATAGCATGGGTCCTGACGATGGATAGTGAAGGTGCCCATTTAAAGTGATATTGCAACCCTTAAGACAACACTCGCTGATACATCGGTCATAATCTTCAATTTCATGAATGCTTTTTCTATTAGTGTTATCTCTTGTTCTGTGGTGCACACGCTAACAACCCTGAACTAGTGCCCACACATAGTGAATCAGCTTACAAGTCTACGCTGTGTCTCTGCACCACACAATGACTCCTACACAGTTACTCAAATCATACTCCAGTTTTCTGCCTCACACTTTGAAATCTCCAGGTCACACAGCCCCTGTGGATACTGTAGGAAGACTGTTCTCAAGTATCATCGGCACCCATCTTATCAGCCTAGTGCACTTCTCTCCATATGCCATTTTATGTCTCGACCACAACAAATGCATTATAGTACTAAAACACAAAACTCAAATTCCAAAGATTTTTGAATGTATGAGATGAAAATAGTGAAATTCAATAGGAAATAGGTTAAGAAATGGGTAAGAAACACAGCTTTGTCTATGTTTACATACCTTTGTATATATATACAAATAGCATAAAATAGAGAGCACTTGTAGAAATTTTAACAGTAAGGATGAAACATTCCAGAGAGAAAGGCATCTGTGTAGTAGAGATTATCACACAAGACACACTGGAATGAAGTTGGGTAAAATTTATACACACCTGAATAATGATATAAACTAACAAAAGTGAAACCAAACGATGTAAGGTGCATGCCAAATATACCAAATGACCTTTTCCATCTGTGACTGCTTATATCCAGTCAAGTGCATCAAGAGAATGACCATTCTCTTTCTGTCTTCAATTCCTAAGCTCCCAGTGAATTTCATCTCTAACCTGGCTGCTGCTGACGTTTTGACTATCCCTGGAGTTTGGATGGCATGCCTGTTTGTTGACTGCCACATGTATATCTGATTTCTGCTGTGCTGCTGTGCTCTTGTCACTTCCGCTGCATGCAGGGGATTCCAGGTATTCCACTGCTCTTGGCCAGATTTCTTTTCCTGGAATCTGCCCTTTGTGATTCACCCTCACTAATGATTCTCCTTCAGTTAAACCTGTCTGCACCTTAGACTGTCATCTTTCCCCTTCAATACTTAGATTCTGGAAAAAACAAAATCCAGCTCAAAAATTACACCCCACATCTATGGCAGCCAGTTGAATGCAAAAAGAAAACACAATGAAAATCAGGTAGGAAAATAATCCAAAATGATCAGCAACTTGAGGAAATGACCAGTACCTATTCTGACACAAGTAATAATTAACCAAGTGCTGTACTCAACAATGCAGAATTACAATCATTTTGCGAGAAGAATGTGAGAAGAAATTCTCCCTGATCAATGTGCAAAGGACACAAATTAGGTACTGAAATGCTTATGGAAAAATGATAATATCAGATTGTTAGTTTTCAATAATAAACCCATTTGCAAATGGCCTTAAAGTCTTAAACCAAAAGATTATACTTACCTAACGTATTAAATAATAAGACAGTCCATTTGCTGTCTCTAAGTATTGCAACTCACCAATGGAAATACACAGATACAGAGTGAAATAGTGGTAGAGAAATTCCATGTCAATGGAGAAAAACGAACATCAGTCATTCAGATATCAGAAAAAAATCATACAAGAAACGAAGATGTGTTTCAGTAAAAGATAATGCAATATTCAATATAGAGAAATACTTTTAGAAGGTATATATGGACCAACATCATGGCACCACCTTATTTAAAGCATTTCTTAATACATGCAAAGTAGGACAAAGGATTCAATACAACTATAGTCAAACATTTAGATATTTCAGCTTCATCACACTCACACACACACACACACACACACACACATCAAAAACCAGAGAAATAGTATATACTATGGAAAAAGATACCTAAGACTGTGAAAACTGAAATGTAGACTATTTACTTTGTGACCACCATTAAATGAAAAGGAATCAACAGTTAATGAAACTGTAGGAAGTGTGCAAAGAAAGAGAACTGCAATAACATGCTCCTGGAAGAAAAACAGGCCATGGCAGATATCAAAAGAAAACTGAAACATGCCTGGAAGTGAATGAATGTAACAACACAGCAAGTCACAACTTGCAACAAAAAAATGAATAAGATAAGCTCACACCTATATTGATAATCAGAAAAGTAACTAATAAATGATCTCTTAATGCCACATAAACCTTAATCAAAAGAAATTCTCAACAAATGCTAGCTAATCATATCCCTCATCTCACTAAGAACACTACCCACTTAGAGAATGTATGAAAGTTGTGCAGCGATTATTCCTATATAAGATCAATAAATATTACACAAGACTACAACCTATTTAACGAATGAAAGCATTGCTTAACTCAATAGACCCAGGAAAAACATTGGTTGTAATATAATAGGCTTTTGTGCTGAAAACATAAAGCAAAGTTGGAAATGAACAATGTTTCTCAAACTGAGCAATGCTTTCAACACACATAGCTCAATATCATATTGAATAGGGAAAAATCTGTAGATACATGCTAGTATCCTGGGACAAGGAAAATTCACGCTTTCTTTCCAGTTAGTAAATAGAATCCTGGATATTTTAATCGAAGAAATGAGTATCAAGTGGATACAAAGTGTAAGAGAGGAAGTCAGGAGAATATTGGGGCACATCAAACTATTATCTGCACAAGGGAATGCAGACTACCATAAGACTACTACTAGAGTTCACAGGAAAGTATAGTGGAATTGTTAGATAGAAAATCATCGGGGTGGGGGATAGGAAAAAGATGGCCTATCACAGAAAGCTGGTGTAGGGTGGAGTAGGGAAAGAGGGGAACCGATCCAGCAGAGAAACACGCCAGGTAAACCAAAATTGTAGGGAGAAGAGCGGGAAGGTCACTGGAGTTCACTAAAGCAAGAAGATCTACACAGCGTGAAGGAACAGCCACAAAAAGTGGGAAAGAAAATACAGCACGCAGCAAGAAACCTGGTGAGTCACGATCCCAGCCAGGGGTAAGGAGGCAGAGTCTCAACTGTTCCAGGGAAAACAGAGGTGGCTGGAAGGATAGGCGCCCACACCGACAGGAGCACTAGTCCACTGGAGGGCAGGAGCCCCAAGAGGAGGCTACTGGACTGATCATAGGGGTCATCATCCCCTGCGGAAGTGGAGGACAAGCAGGGGAGATTTCCCAGAAGCGTTCCTCCCAACTGTTTAGCAGCTTTGAGAGAGTGCAGAGGGAACTGGATCTGCGCTGTGGGACTGGGGCTCAGAAATCCCCATCTCAGCTCCGAACACTGGACTGGCTGCTAGAGAATCCAGTGGATCCTTTTGCTGGGCTCAGCCTGAGCTCCAGAGGCTGGGCAACACTCAGCAGAACCTCACAACCTGGGCAGAAGAGCAAACTAGTAGGGGCACGGCTGCATGCCCCTCAGAGCTCTGTGCCTCTCAGGGCTCCGCTTCCACCATTCAGAAAGTGCAACTGAGAAAGTAGCTTCATATAGGTGCCAGGGCTGTGAATTCGAAGCAGTGAACAGCCACTGCCTCAGGCAGAATCCCCTGCTGGGCTCAGCTGGAGAGGCCAAACCAGAACCAGCTCAGTGGAATGGGCCAGACAGGTTCACCCAGCAGGAGCCCGCTCAGAAAAGCCTGTCTGCCCAGTGGCGGAAGGCGGTGTTGCACCTTTCAGCGGAGCAGCGCTTCTGAGTGGGAATTTCTGGAGAGCAAAGTTCGGCAGCGCTGAGGCCAGCAGAAATTTCCCACCCAGCCTGGGGTTGGGGATTTCAAGTTTCAAGCATCAGAGTCCTCCTCTGTGCTCACTTCAAGTCCTGAAGGAGAATCTCGGCTTGGGACTGAGGCAGAAACCCCCACTGTGCTAGGCCTGTGACCCAGAGCCGAGGTGCGGCTCGGCAGAGTGAATCTCAGTGGGGCAACGCATTGGAATGGGAGCTGTAGGGGAAGGGGCCCAACACTATTGCTGGCACACAAAGCCTCCTGACCCAGCTCGGGGCTGTGATCTACAGACCCTGAACAGCAAGTAGCTGGTGACTCAGGCAGTACGCCGTGCCAGGCTCAGCTGGAGACCCCAAACCAGAGCCAGCTCAGCGGAATCGACCTGACAGGCTCTCCCAGTGGCAGCCCGCTCAGAAAAGTCTGCCTGCCGTGTGGCGGGAAGCGGTGTTGCACCTCTCAGTGGAGCAGCACTTCTGAGTGGGAATTCTGGAGAGCAGAGTTTGGTGGTGCTGAGGCCCGCAGAAATTTCCAACCCAGCCCTGGGTTGGGGATTTCAAGTTTCGAGCAGCAGAGGCACTTGCGGTGCTAATCTTAAGCCCTGAAGGAGTGTATCGGCTCGGCACTGAGACAGAAGTCCTCAGTGGGGCAACGCCTTTGAGAGGGTGCCGCAGCGGAAGGGGCCTGGCACTAGGGCTGGCCCACAAAGCCTTCTGACCCAGCTCAGGGCTGTAGATTACAAACTCTGAGCAGCATGCAGCTGGTGACTCAGGCAGCACCCACTGCTCTACTCAGCTGGAGCCTCAGAGGTGGTGGTGCACGTAAGACAACTCCTAACCAACTAGCTGCAACGGAGCCAGGTGGCAGAAATATAAACCCAGGCACAAACGAAGCAACCCAACAACAACCACACCATCACCTGTTGTCCCCAATAGAGTAAGAAATATAACGCTTATGCCAGCACCCCATACAGCAGCAGCTAGATCACACCTCCTACAGATTACAGCACTGAGGGCAACGGCTGTGGACAAGCAAGTCAGACACTAAAATCCCAAAACAACAAGAAGCAAAAACACAATGAGGAGAAGTTCAGAAAAATGACCCAGAGGAAAGATCAAGCACTCCCTCCTAATACAGCCAAAACTAATCTCAATATCTGAGATGCAAGATGAAGACATAGATGAAATACCAGATAAGGACTTTAAGAAACTAGTGATGAAATACCTCAGAGACAGTGAGAAGTGCTGGGAAGTGTCCAAGGTATTCGAAACCCATGTCACTGCAGAAATAAATCAAGTCAAAAAGGGAATCCTTGATATAGAACACAAAATTGAAAACCTAACCAACAGAATGAACACAGCAGAGGACAGAATATCAGAACTGGAAGACAATCAGAATGAAAGGCAGCAGCTCATCAAACAGGTGGAGACAAATCTAGAGAAAGCCAATAGGTCCATACAGGAAATGAAAGACAACCTCAAAAAGTCAAATATTAGAATAATAGGCCTTCGCGAAGGAGTGGAAAAGGAGACAGGTTTGCAACCGGTGCTCGATGAGATAAGACAGGAGAACTTCCAGAACACAGGAAATATAAATCCAGCACAAATCCAGGAAGGACAAAGAACCCCCAGCAGATTCGATCCAAACAGATGCTCACCCAGACCTGTGGTCCTCAAGCTACCTTCAAGTGAATACAAGGAAACTATTCTAAGACAAGTAAGAAAAAAGGATAAGATTACTTTCAGAGGAAGGCAAATCAGAATCACAGCCGACCTATCAGAAGAAACGCTGCAAGCAAGGTGAGAATGGGGTAAAACTCTCAAATTCTGAAACAAAACAACTGCCAACCAAGAAAAATGTACCCAGCAAAGCTCTCATTTGTATTTGGGCCAAACTGGAAACCATAATGCTAAGGGAAATAAACCATACCCAAAAGGTTAGATACCACATGTTTGCCTTAATTTAAGATGATATGATGTTAAGCATAACATGTTATGTTATGGATATTATATCATATGTAGTATATAAACTAAAATTGAACTGTGAATGGTGGGTCACAGAAAGTGGTTAAGAAACTGCATTTATTTTTTTTTAAATAAAGCAAGCATTTATTAAATTATGATAAAAACATTCCATCAAATTACAAAACCTGAGTAAGAAAAACAAACGGCACATGCTTAACTGTAGTTGACATTCAAATAAAATTTGCATTCCCAAAATATTGTACAGTAATTAGAAAATACCAGCCAAAGTAATATTAGGATACTTTTACGTGCGGTCTCAACAAATTTGAACAGAAGCAAATTTTAACAAAGGTAAATTTTGCAGTGAAACATAGCAGTAGATTAAGGATCTCAACATGTTTATTTTACTGCTATTTGACACTATGATACAAAAATAAGAGGATTTACTTGACATTTTTAATAAATATCTCATGGGCTGTTGTGTGCCTTACTGGTGAAAAGATTTAACTGGCTAATCTCTTCAATCCATTTTCTACATTCAGTAAGCATCAACTCTGCCCTACATAACTCTTAATGCAATTCATAGCACACAAATGGTTATCATATTAATTACATAATCAACTCGGACTTCTGAACAACGAGGAAATTAGTAAACCATCAAATGGACTGCTTACCATACACTTTCCTCATAACTAAATAACACACAAAAAATCAAAATAATATTTGTCATCACTCTAAACTATTGCCAGCAACTGACGGAAACTGCCAATTTGCCATATTCATGTTCACAACATGCTAAATATACTCTGTTGTTACTTCATCCATGGAATGCCTACATGCCTAGAACAGAGAATTCTCACCATCTCTTGCTGTGGGACCTGACTTGCAGCAATCTATATTTTAGATCAGAACTAATTATAAAGAAGTACAATAATTTTAACAGTAACATCAACCATCTTTTCAATAATTCCCATCTTTAACCCTGCATATGCACTTTTACACATACTGATTAGACTAAATGCACAGCTCTTTCAGCTACCTATAAATCATAGCATTTTACAAGGAAAATGACTGACTAATGCAAATTTAACACATCAATCACAGCATGAATAACAACAGCAACAACGTCAATGACAAATTGTAACACCTTTATTAAGTGATGTGTCACTGAATAGGCAGCACATGCTTAACTAAAAGGAAACACAGAAGTCTCTTAGGAACTATGTTTCCTTCGCATACTCCATGGGCATTTGATAATATTATTCTATTCAAAACCAGGTGGCCCCAACTAGAAACTATTATGCTCAGCGAAATGAGTCAATCACAAAAGAATAAATACCATATATTCTCTCATATAAGGAAGCCAACATGGAAAGGTGGAGTTCATCAAGTGCGCATTTATTTTTAACATGTTGACTACTCAATACTATGTCAATTAATTCCATAACGATGTTAATTGTTGCTGATGGTATATTAGTGCTTTTATTTGACCGGGATGATGCCCTGCTGTCTCTGCCCTCAAACCAGAGAGGGTCTACCCAATAAGTAGTTGGACTTGACTGGACTATAAGATGTTGGACTCTATGCTTGGCATATACTTGCAAGAGGGAATTTCAACTGAACTTGAACTATGGTTATGCAACAAAGTGGAGGAACCCACCATGGTTGGAGATTGTGGGGGGAGAATCCCGGATTCTATGTAATTACAACACAATGTAATTAATGAATAAATTTAATTTAAAAAAAGAACCAATGAAATCAACCAATGCAAAACAAACAAAAAAAGAAAAGAAAGTGAAGGGATGGAAAAGCACATTTCATGCCAATGGACGAGAATAAAGGCTGACATAGCTGTCCTAATCTCAGATGATTTAAACTTCAAGCTGACACACATCAAAAAGGACAGAGAAGGACATTATATATTGATGAAGGTATTGATCCACCAGGAAGTAATTACAATCGTGAACATATATACACCTAATTCCAATGCACCTAGCTACGTGAAGCAATTACTTACAGACTTAAGGGGAGACATAGATATACACACAATAATAGTGGGCGATCTTAACACTCCGCTAACAACTATAGACAGATCAACAAAACAAAAACTCAACAAAGAAACAACAGAGCTAATATAAACATTAGAACAACTGGACTTAGTAGACATTTATAGAACTTTTTACCCCATGGCCACAGATGATACATTTTTTTCAGCAGTGCATGGCACCTTCTCCAGGATCGACCACATGATAGGACACAAAGCAAATCTAAATAACTTCAAAAAGATAGGACTTAAACCATGTACCCTCTTAGACCACCACGGAATGAAACTGGAAATCAGCAATTCAAAATGCTCAAGGAAATACAGAAACTCTTGGAGGTTGAACAATATGAAATTAAACAATGGGTCAGGGAAGAAATTAAAGATGAGATAAAAAAATTATGGAATCCAATGAAAACTCTGACACAACATTCCAAAACTTGTGGGACACGGCCAAAACAGTGCTACGGAATAATTCGTTGCAATTGGAGCTCATGTCAAGGCCCAAGAGAGGCACCAAATACAGGAACCAACCATACACCTCCAGGATTTGGATAAGAAACAGCAGAGAAGGGGCCCACACACAACAGGAAACAAGAAATCATCAAAACAAGGGAGGAAATCAAACAGATAGAAATTTAAGAAAAAACACACACACAAAATAAATGAATCAAAAAGCTGGTTTTTTGAAAAGATAAACAATATAGACACCCCACTGGCCTGACTGACAAAGAAAAAGCAAGAGAAAGCAAGAATTAACAGCATCAAAGGTGAAAAAGGCAACATAACAACAGACATTGCAACCATTAAGAACATAATTAGAAATTACTACAAAGCACTGTACTCCAACAAATCAGAGGACCACCAAGAAATGGAAGGTTCTTAGACTCACACCATCTGCAAAAACTGAGCCCAGAGGCAACAAATGAATTGAACAAACCCATAACTGAAGTGGAGATTGAATCAGTGATTAAAGATCTCCCAACAAAGAAAAGCACAGGCCCAGATGGCTTCACTGCAGAATTCTACAAGACATTCCCAACAGAACTGACCCCAATCCTCTACAAACTCTTCAAAACAATAGAAAAGGAAGCAACCCTTCCAAACTCATTCTATGAAGCCAACATTACCTTAATCCCAAAACCGGACAGAGATCCAACCAAGAAGGAAGACTACAGACCTATCTCTCTGATGAACATTGATGCTAAGACACTCAACAAAATCCTAGCCAATAGAATTCAAAAAATCATCCGACAGATCATTCATCCGGATCAAGTAGGATTCATCCCTGGAATGCAGGTGTGGCTCAACATAAGGAAATCCATAAATGTGATACACCACATCCAAAAACTACAAAACAAGAACCCTGTAATAGTATCAATAGATACAGAAAAAGCTTTCAACAAAATCCAACACCACTTCCTGCTAAAAACCCTAACCAAGGTAGGCATAGATGGAAAAATCCACAACATAATTAAAGCAATTTATGAAAAACCCAATACCAGCATCATACTGAATGGAGAAAAACTGGAACCCTTCCCGCTGAGATCTGGAATAAGACAAGGATGTCCACTTTCTCCACTGCTATTCAACATAGTCCTAGAGGTACTCGCTGAGGCCATAAGACAAGAAAAAGAAATCAAAGGAATCCAAATGGGAAATGAAGAGGTCAAGCTTTCACTATATGCAGATGGCATGATTCTTTATATAGAAGAGCCAAGAGGCTCAAAACAGAGACTCCTAGAACTTATACAAGAGTTTGGTAGTGTGGCAGGGCACAAAATTAACGAACCAAAATCAACAGCCATAGTGTATGCAAACAGCCCCAAGTTGGAAAAGACCTAAGCAGCAAGATACCATTCAAAATAACAGAGAAAAGTATGAAGCATCTGAGAATTAACCTAACCAAAAATGTAGGAGACCTATTTGAGGAAAACTGCAAACCACTTAAAAAAGAAATTGAACAAGACCTTGAAAGATGGAGTAACATCCTATGCTCCTGGATAGGTAAAATCAATATCATTAAAATGTCTATATTGCCAAAGGCAATATATACATTCAGCGCAATTCCAATCAAATTGCCAAAAAAAAAAAAAAAAAAAAAAAATTCTTCATGGAACTGGAAACAATGATCCAAAGGTTCATCTGGAAACACAAAAAACCACGAATAGCCAGAACCATCCTGAAGAACAGGGTTTTAGTAGCGGGAATCACAGTTCCAAACCTCTGGACATACTATAGGGCAGTGGTTATCAAAACAGCCTGGTACTGGCACAAAGGTAGAGAGGAAGATCAATGGAGCAGAATAGAAACACCAGACGGGAACCTACACAGATACAGCCAAATAATCTTTGACAAAAGACAAACAATAATCCTGGCAAATCGGAAGGTCTGTTCAATAAATGCTGTTGGGACAACTGGTTAATAGCCTGTAGAAACAAAAAGATAGACCCACATTTCTCAACATACACCAAGATCAAATCTAAATGGATAGAAGATCTAAATCTACATCCAGAAACCTTCAAACTTTTGGAAGAAAATGTTGGACATACTGTGCAAGATCTAGGGGTAGGTCCCTACCTCCTAAAAAGGACTCCAAAAGCACTAGAAATCAAGACTATTATAAACAAATGGGACCTCATCAAACTAAGAAGCTTCTGTACAGCAAAGGAAACAATCAATAAAGCAAAAAAGCAGCCCACAGAAGGGGGAAGATCTTTGTGCACTACGTAGGTGATAGAGGCCTAATCTCCAGAATATACAAAGAACTACAAAACAGCCAAAACACCAAAACAAACAAGCCACTCAAGAAATGGGCACGGGAAATGGGCAGACAATTCACAAAGCAACAAAGCCAAATGGCAAATAAACATATGAAAAAATGCTCAAGTTCCCTGGCAATAAGGGAAATCCAAATTAAAACACCAGTGACGTACCACCTAACACCAGTAACACTGGCCCACGTGAATAAATGCACCAATAACACTTGCTGGCAAAGTTGCTGGGAAAAGGGAACCCTACTTCACTGCTGGTGGGGCTGCAGGCTGGTACAGCCTCTATGGAAATCAGTATGGAGAACATTCAAACAACTCAAAATCAACATACCGTATGATCCAGCAATAGCACCCCTAGAAATATATGCAAAACGCCTGTTTTACAAGAAACCAACATGCACTCCTATGTTCATAGCAGCACAATCAGTAATTGCAAAAACATGGAAGCAGCCAAAATCCCCATCCGCAGAGGATTGGATAAGAAAGCTATGGTTCATCTACTCCAGAGAATACTACTCAGCTATTAAAAAAAACAAAATGCAGTTCTTTGTGGCCAAATGGGCCAAACTGGAAACCATTATGCTAAGGGAAATGAGCCAATCCCAAAAGGTTAAATACCACAGGTTTGCCTTAATTTAAGATGATATGATGTCATGCATAACATGTTATGTTTTGAATGTTATATGTTGTGTATCAACTAAAATTGAAATGTCAATGAGGTGGTCACAGAAGTTGGTTAAGAACTCGCATTTAATTTTAACATATTGGTTACTCAGTACTATGTCACTTAATTCCATAACGATGTAAATTTTTGCTGATGGTATGTTGGGGCTATTAATTGATCTGGATGATACTCTGCTGGCTCTGTCTTCAGACCAGAGAGGGTATACCTAAGAAGCCATTGAACTTGACTGGACAATAAGATGCTGGACTCTATGTTTGGTATATGCTTGCAATGCGGGAATCTCAACTGAACTTGAACTGTGGTTATGCAACAAGGTGGAGGAATCCACCATGGTGGGAGGGTTTGGGGAGGGGAAGAGGGAATCCAAGTACCTATGAAACTGTGTCACATAATACAATGTAATTAATGAATTAAAATAATAATTAAAAAATAACAAAATAAATAAAATAAAATAAACTTGTTACACATAAAAAAAAGAAAATAATTCCACTGAAGTTAGCAAATGTTGATATACAAGCAGCCCTATGGCTGCAAAAGAAACCCAATCCAATTCAAGTATGATGAAGAGAGATAAACTCACGAATCATAAAACCAACTCCTTCTAGAAAGTTGGACATGTAGCTAGATGAGCAGACTATGATGAGGACACATGAAACAAATAAAAGCAGGGTTGTACGAGTGCTCCCAAATCTCTCAACGTCTCAGTGAAAGAACAATTGCATGATTCAAAATAGCAACTCTAAGGAAACTCGGTGAGTTACAATACAGAAGGGCAAATAGACAAGAACATCAATCCAAGACATCAATGAAAGATAGTAAGTTGATTAAGCTGATTAGGAATAGCCATAAGATTCAGCAGAAAATAGCCTCTATCAGTGAACATAATAGGATTGGTAGTTTTAGCAGCAGAATCGACAAACAGGATAAATTGCTGCTTGTCAAAATGTCTCCTTCTATCAGTT
Source organism: Ochotona princeps (assembly GCF_030435755.1). Taxonomy (NCBI): domain Eukaryota; kingdom Metazoa; phylum Chordata; class Mammalia; order Lagomorpha; family Ochotonidae; genus Ochotona; species Ochotona princeps. Next base: position 12,049,745 of record NC_080866.1, read on the forward strand.
GTAGCCTCATAGGAAAAAAGCTTGATGACTGCCTCAGAATAATAATATGCTCATAGTTTCAGTAATATATGAAGACTGGTGTTTTCTTTTAACTGTCTATTTATTTATTTATATTGGAAAGGCAGATTTACAGTGTGAAAGAGATTCAGAGTGAAAGATTGACCATCGAATGCTTCAGTCCCAAATAAGCCCCAATATCCAGAGCTGAATCTAGCCAATCTGAAGGCAAGAACTCAAAGCTTCTTCCTGATTTCCCACTTGGGAGCAGGGTCACAGGCTTTGGGCCATCCAGTACTGTTTTCACAGGTCACAACAGGATGCTCAGTGGCAATTTCAGCAGCCAGGTCACTAAGCAGCATCCATGTGTGATCACAGCACATGCAAAGTATGGTTGTACTAATTGGGCCAACACACCAGATTCAAAGTCAGTTGTCTTTATGTCAATATCCTCAATAATTTAAAAATACTCTAGGACTTCTGCGTACCAATTCATAAATACATGGTGTTTCTTAACAGTATTTGAGGTTCCTGCATGTTCTTTTTTGAGGTTCTCTGGGCAACACTCCCCTGTAGGCCTTCTAGATGAAGCTTCCATCACAATAAAACAAACTGAAAGGTGTCTTAAGATTATAACTGCTGTTGTCTTGAGAAAGTGGATTCAAACTAAAGCAAGTAAATATTCTATCTCTTGAATATGTGTGTCTTCTGTTTTTAAAATGTTAATTCTTTGTCAACAAGAGAAAGTGACAGAGACAGCATAAATGAGGGACATATGGGCAACGGTTAAAGGCTGAAAGACTAGATATTCACCTTGCACATGACACTGAAATCCACACAGGAGCTGCTCCATCTTCTCCTAGCAGGTGGCCAAACTCCAGCTCCCAAGAATTGCATCAAGATCAGGTTGTTCTTCCTCAGCAATCCCTATTTCTCTAACACAGTGATTGTTAAGGAATATCGAGCTAACATCAATGGTGAGATGTTTCTCAGAGACTAGATATTGGACATGAGTGACAGGTAACTGGCGATGTGATTCTATCCTGTCCTGCATACTTCTCTTCCTGTTGGAAATAGAGCATGCTGTTCCTATCCACATCTCTTCTTGCAGTGAATACCACCAATTTCACTGGAGTGACAGGAAACTTTTGTAAGCTTTTTTTTTATTATTAATTATGTTGCATCATGTGACACAGATTCATAGGCTCTGGGATTCCCCCATGCCCTCCCCATGCCCTCCTCCTTTGGTGGGTTCCTCCAACTTGTTGCAGTATTACAGTTCAAATTCAGTCAAGATTCTTTCGTTGTAATCATATACCAAGCATAGAGTCCAGCATCTTATTGTCCAGATCAATTCAACAGTTTGTTGGGGAGACCTTCTCTGGTCTGAAGGTAGAACTGGCAGAATATCGTCCTTATCAATTACAAGCCCCAGCACAACATCAACAACATTGTACAACATTATAGAATTAATTGATATAGTATTGAATAATCAATACATTATAACAGTGCAAGTTCTGAACCACCTCCTGTGATTACTTCATTGACACTTCAGCATTTTGTTTGTACTCAGCCCCGGCTGCTATACACTTTAAAGTGTCTATAGGCTACTATTCAGCTGTCTCATGTCTGTTTTCATTTTATAATTTAGCTGTTTATTGTGTGGATGCATAATTTTGCTGAACTTGGTAAATTTTAGCATAGTTTAAAAACTGGCTTATAATTCTAATCAGGCCTTTGTTTACAGTTGAGGTGTAGAACTGTTTTAGTAGGGGTGTGCAGGGAAAAAGCCCATACCTAGTGAGGAGTAAGTAATCTTTTTTTTTTTTAATAATTATTTATTATTTAACTTCAGTAATTACATTGTATTATGTGACACAGTTACATAGATACTTGGGTTCTCCCCACCCCTCCCCAAACCCTCCCACCATGGTGGATTCCTCCACCTTGTTGCATAACCACAGCTCAAGTTCAGTTGAGATTTCCCCATTGCAAGCGTATACCAAACATAGAGTCCCCCATCTTATTGTCCCGTCAAGTTCAACGGCTTCTTAGGTATACCCTCTCTGGTCTGATGACACAGCCAGCAGAGTATCATCCCAGTCAATTGAAAGCTCCAACATACCATCAGCAAAAATTTACATCATTATGGAATTAATTGACATAGTACTGAGTAACCAATATGTTAAAAGTAAATGCGGGTTCCTAGCCACCTTCTGTGACCACCTCACCTATACTTCAATTTTAGTTTATACACAACATATAACATTCAAAACATAACATGTTATACATAACATCATATCATCTTAAATTAAGGCAAACATGTGGAGGAGTAAGTAATCTTTGCATCCCATCTAGTAAGGTGTATGTGGATCCATGATGATCATATCCTGTTTGGTTCTAAGCTTTCCTTGTATTTTTCTCACTTTCTATTATATTTGATTGATTGATTGATTGATTGAATTTTGTGGTGTGAGGCTCCAGGGCAATCCTGAAGGTCATTGCAAGAGAGGGTGGGGATCCAATGTTGGAACTAAGTAAGGACCAAAAGAAGCTCCTCTCTCTAGTCCCAAAGGAACTTTGCTGTTCTTCTGTTTCTGCAAATCACTCAGGACTCCTTGGGTCCTGTTGTTCCAATGACCTTGGGTCTATTGAGGAAGGAATTTGGCCTGTTGCATCCCATGTGATAGATCTAGATGGGGCTGGGTGACCTTGGAGTTCTCAGCCTCAGAAGGCACTCCAATGCCCCATGTGTTCCTAGTCTCTTAGGATGTAGTCCTTGGTGCCCATACTGATAGTCTTTGGTGAGAATCCGAGTCTTCAGGCTTGGGATACAAGCCTCCTCTTGTCCACCTGCTCCACTCTGGGGTTCCCCCCTGCTCTGTGCATATGACCTCCTGTTAAGAGGTTGTCAGGATCGCTCTTGATTCCCCTATATGTCTTTATAATTTAACTATGGCTTAATGCTGATTTGAGTCTATTGTCTATGAATGACCTGCTATGTTTCTGATAAGTTATGCTTTATGCCTTCTTCAGACATTCTAAGGAGATGGAAGATTTCCCCTGTTTTTCCACCCCATTTCTGAGTGGCTTAGGGTCTTAAAAGTATATTAGGTTTTACAATTCTTTCATGTAGAACATAAGCAGTCTGATTCACATTAATTGTATGTTCCTTGATACATCACAATATCATAATGCATTAGATACACAGACTGCTTGAAGTTAAAATACTATTACAGGGCCTGGTGGCGTGGCCTAGTGGCTAAAGTCCTCACCTTGAACGCCCCAGGATCCCATATGGGCTCCTGTTCTAATGCTGGCCACGCTACTTTCCATCCAACTTCTTGCTTGTGGCCTGGGATAGCAGTTGAGGATGGCCCAAAACTTTAGGACCCTGCACCCATGTGGGAGACAAGCAAGAGGTCGCTGGTTCCTGGCTTTGGATCAGCACAGCACTGGCCATTGAGCCTACTTGGAAAGTGAATCATCGGACAGAAGATCTTCCTCTCTGTCTCTCTTCCTCTCTGTATATCTCACTTTGCAATAAAAATAAATGAATCTTAAAAAAAATCAAGAGATGAAGCCAAAACAGCACAATTTAAAAACTAATAATAATATTATAATACAGGGGTACCATTTTCTGGATTGATATCCTTTCACCTTATAGTAAGGCAAACATGTGGTATTTAACCTTTTGGGACTGGCTCATTTCCCTTAGCATAATGATTTCCGGTTGGACCCATTTGGCCACAAAAAAAACCCGCATTTTGTTTTTTTTCATAGTTAAGTAGTATTCGCTGGAGTCAATGAGCCATAGATTTCTTATCCAGTCTTCTGTTGATGAGCATTTTGATTGCTTCCACGTTTTTGCAATTATTGATTGTGCTGCTATAAACATAGGGATGCATGTTGGTTTCTTGTGTAGCAAGTGTTTTGGTTATATTCCTACGAGTGCTATTATTAGATCATATGGTATTGTTTGAGTGTTCTCCATACTGATTTCCACAGAGGTTGTACAAGTTTGCAGTTCCACCAGCAGTGGAGTAGGGTTCCCTTTTCCCAACATCCTTACCAGCAAGTGCTGTTGGTGTTTTTTTGTATCTGTTCCATACTTACTGGTGTTAGGTGGTACCCCATTGTTGTCTTAATTTGGATTTCCCTTATTGCCAAAGAACATGAGCATTTTTTCATGTTTGTTTGGTTACCATTTGGGTTTGTTCCTTTGTGAAACATCTGCCCATTTCTAGAGTGGTTTGTTTGTTTTTCTGTTTTGGTTGTTCTGGAGATCCTTGTATATTCTGGAGATTAGCCCCATATCACCTATGTAGTATGAAAAGGTCTCCCAGTTTTGGGTTGCTTTTTTACTTTGTTGATTGTTTCCCTTGCTGTACAGAAGTTTCTTCGTTTTTTTGAAGTCCCATTTGTTTACTTTGGCCTTGATTGCTAGTGCTTTTGGTGTCCTTTTTAGGAAGTCAGGGCCTACACCTATTCTTGCAATGTGTTTCCAACATTTCCTTCCAAAAGTTCAAAGATTTCTGGGTGTGGGTTTAGGTCTTCTATCCATTTAGATTTGAACTTGGCGCATGGTTAAAAATGTGGGTCTATCTTCTTGTTTCTACAGGCTATCAACCAGTTGTCCCAACAGCGTTTATTGAAGAGTCCTTCCCATTTGCTTGGATTGTCCTCTGTCTTTTTCTCAAAGATTATTTTCCTGTATCTGTGTGGGTTTCCTTCTGGTATTTCTATTCTGTACCATTGATCCTCCTCTCTATATTTGTGCCAGTACCAGGCTGTTTTGATAACCACTGCCCTATAGTATGTCCAGAGGTCCTGGATTGTGATTCCCCCTATTAAGTTCCTATTTTTCAGAGTGGTTCTAGCTATTCATGGTTTTTTGTGTTTCCAGGTGAACCTTTGTATCATTTTATCCAGTTCAATATAGACTGTTTTGGGCAATTTGATTGGGATTGCGCTGAATGTATGTATTGCTTTTGGTAGTATAGGCATTTTAATGATATTGATTTTGCCCTCCCAGGAGCATGGGAGGTTGTTTTATCTTTTGAGGTCTTGCTCAATTTCTTTTTTAAGCATTTCATAATTTTCTTCATAAAGGTCTCCTACATTTTTGGTTAGATTTATCCCAGATGATTCATACTTTTCTCTGTTGTTTTGAATGGTATCTTGCTGGTTAGATCTTCTTCCATTTGGGGGCTGTTCTTTTACACTATGGCTGTTGATTTTTGTTCATTTATTTTTTACCCTGCCACTTTACCAAATTCTTGCAGAAGTTCTAGGAGTCTCTGTATTGAGTCTCTTGGTTCTTCTATGTAGAAGATCATGTCACCTGCAAACGGTGAAAGCTTGAATTCTTGCTTTCCCATTTGAACATCCAATTTGGATTCCTTTGGTTTGTTTGTCTTGTCTTATGGCCTCTGCGAGTACCTCTAGGACTATGTTGAATAGCAGTGGTGATAGTGGACATCCTTGTCTTGTTCCAGATCTCAGTGGGAAGGGATCCAGTTTTTCTCCATTCAGTATGATGCTGGCATTGGGTTTTTCACATATTGCTTTGATTATGTTGTGGATTGCTCCTTCTATGCTTACCCTGGTTAGAATTTTGAACATGCAGTGATGTTGGATTTTGTCGAAGGCTTTTTCTGTATCTATTGATAATATTATATGGTTTTTGTTCTTCAGTTTTTGGATGTGGTGTATTACATTTCTGGATTTCTGTGTGTTGAACCATCCCTTCATTCCAGGATGAAACCTCCCTGGTCTGGATGAATGATCTGTCTGATGTGCTTTTGAATTTTTTTGGCTAGTATTTTGATGAGAATCTGAGCATCAGTTTTGATCAGGGAGATTGGTCTGTAGTTGTCCTTTTGTGTTAATTCTCTATCTGGTTTTGGGATTAAAGTGATGTTGGCTTCATAGATTGAGTTTGTCAGGGTTGCTTCGTTTTCTATTAGTTTGAAGAGCTTGTAGAGGATTGGGGTTAGCTCTGGTTGCAATGTTTTGTAGAGGTCTACGGTGATGCCATCTGGACCTGGGCTTTTCTTTGTTAGGATATCTTTAATCACTGATTCTATCTCTGCTTCAGATATAGGTTTATTCAGATTTTCTGTCGCCTCTCAGGTACATTTTGGTAAGTGATGGGAATCTGGGAACCTTTCCATTTCCTGGTGGTTTTCTGATTTGTTGGAGTACAGTTCTTTGTGGTGATTTCTAAATATTTTCTTAATGGTTGCAATGTCTGTTGTTATATTGCTTTTTTCATCTTTGATGCTGCTAATTCTTGCTTTCTCTTGCTTTGTCTCTGTCAGTCAGGCCAGTGGGGTGTCTATTTTATTTATCTTCTCAAGAAACCAGCTTTTTGATTCATGGATTTTGTGTATAGCTTTTTATTTCTATTTGATTAATTTCCTCCATTCCTTTGAAAATTTCTTGTTTGCTATTGTTTGTGGCGTCGTTTTGCTGCTGTATTTCCAATTCTTGGAGGTGTGTGCTTAATTCCTGTATTTGATGTCTTTCTTGGGCCTTGACATGAGCACCAATTGCAATAAGCTTATTGTAACAGTGTTTGGCGGTGTCCCACAAGTTTTGGGCTGCTGTATCTGAGTTTTCAATGATTTCCCTAATTTTGTATCTCATCTTTACTTTCTTCTCTAGCCCATCAATCCTTTAATAACATATTATTCCATCTCCAAGAGTTTATATATTTCCTGGGGCATTTTGAATTGCTGATTTGCAGTTTCATTCCATGATGATCTGAGAAGGTACATGGTATGATTCTGATATTTTGAAGGTAATTAGACTTGCTTTGTGTCTTATCATGCTGTCTATGCTGGAGACGGTGACATGCACTGCTGAATAAATTGTGTAATCTGTGGCCTTAGCATGAACTGTTTTGTATATACCTATTAGGTCCAATTGTTCTATTGTTTGTGTGAACTCTGTAGCTTCTCTGTTGAGCTTTTGTCTCATTGATCTATCTATTGGTGTCAATGAGGTGTTCAGATCTCCCAGGATTATTGCATGTTCATCTTTATCTCCCTTTACGCATATAAGTAATTGTTTCACATAGCTGGGTGCATCTGGACTTGCAGCATGAATGTTAAGCATGATAATCACTTCCTAATGGATCTTTCCTTTCAACAGTATAAAATGCCTGTGTGTGTCCTTTTTGATGTTTGTCACGTTGAAGTCTATATCATCTGAGATTAGGACCACAACAGCAGCCTTTTTTTCTCATGGGTTGGCATGAAACATCTTTTTTCCATCCCTTCACTTTCAGTTTCTTAGGATCTTTTCTGCTTGGATGCATCTCTGGTAGGCAGCATATCATTAGGTCCTGTTTACTGATTCAATCTGTTAATCTATGTCTTTTGACTGATGCATTTAGGCCATTTGTGTTTGGGGTTAATATTTAGAGGTTACCCTTTTGTCCTGCATTGCGTGTGTTTTTCAGGTTGTTGGTATCTAATTGTTCTTCCTTGCCTGGACTTTAGTGGGGACGTCTTCCCATTTGCCATCCTTGCTTATGGTTTTCTTTCTTTTTCTCTGGCTGAGGCGCATTTCCAAAGAGATTTTTCAGAGCTGGTTTTATGCTGGCACATTCTTCTAATTTCTCCTTTCTATGGAAGTATGTAATTTCATTCTCGAATGCAAAGAAGATCTTGACTGAGTACATTATTCTTTGTTAACAATTGTTCTGTTTCTGGATTTGAAAGACTTTATTCCATTCCCTTCTTGCTTGGAGTGTCTGTTCAGGGACGTCAGCAGTGATCCTGATGCTCCTGCCTCTAAATGTAAGCTTGCCTTTGCTTCGTGCTAACGTCAGGATTCTCTCTTTGTATTCGTTAGTGGGGAGCTTGATTACCACATATATGGGTAAAGATCTTTTTGGGTCAAATCTGTGGGATGTTCTCTGCCCTTCTTGGATTTGGACTTGGCTCATGTTCCAAGTGTTTTGGAAATTCTCCTGTATAATTTCATTGAGCACCGATTGTATGCCTGTCTCTCTTTCTACTCCTACTGGAAGGACTATAGCTCTGATATTTGACTTCTTGATGTTGGCATTCATCTCCTGCATTGCCTTGTTGGTTTTGTTCAGTTGTATCTCTACTTGGTTAATAATCTTCCTGCTTTCATTCTGGGAATCTTCCAATTTGGATATCCTGCCTTCTGCTGCTATGATTCTGTTGGCTAAACTCTCAATTCTGTGCTTCAGGTCAAGGATCGCATTTTTGACTAATTTTGTTTCTGTGATTATGTGGTTTTTGAATTCCTTAATTTCCTCCCATCGTTTCTCATTGTTTCTAAAAAGTGTCATCATTACTTTGCTGAACTCCTTCTCGGATAGGTCTTCAATGTCCTCATCTGTAATCTCTGCGATTGACCAGGCCTTTCAGTGACTTTTTGGGGTGGCACTGGTTCCTTCCTCTGACTCATTTATTTTTGTGACCTCGCCTCATGTCTATGTGATAATGGGCATTGCTGGCTTCTATCGCTTGACCACGCTGCCACCAAGTGATTGACCTGAGGTCTTGCAAACCTAGATTTTTTTTTTCTTCTTTGTGGCATCTGAATTTCCCTCCCCCTACTTAAGTCTGTGGTTTTGTGGGCTCTCTAAAACTGGGATTTATGTTAGCCTTTTTTTCTTTCTTGCAAAGATTTATTTATTTATTTATTTATATTACAAAGTCAGGCATGTAGAGAGAAGAAGGAATACAGAGGAAGATATTCTGTCCGATGATTCACTCCCCAAGTGAGCCGCAATGTCTGGTGCTGTGCCGATCCGAGGCTAGGGAACCAGAATCCTCTTCCAGGTCTTTCATGTGAGTGCAGGGTCCTACTTTTTCAACTGCTTTCCCAGGCCTCAAGCAGGGAGTTGAATGGGAAGTGGAGCTGCCGGGATTAGAGCTGGTGTCCATATGGGATCCTGGTGCATTCAAGGCAAGGACTTTAGTTGCTAGGCCACACCACCGGGCCCTACGGTAGCTTTGAATGTCCCTTCTGTGAACTTCTCATGGCCCTGGGATTGGCACCACCCATTGCTGGGAGCTCCAGCTACCAGAGTTGCCCAGGTTCTTTGTTTCTGTGCCTTGTTGCCCTCTCCGACCTGTCTGCCCAGATCCAAACCTGCCCAGATTCGATTGAATTTCACCGTGTTTTTCTCCCAAGTTCTTTCTGCTATGGGCAGGCACTTCCCTGTGTTGGCAACTCATCTATGTTCGCTCCCAGAATTTCGCTCACCCGATTTGGCCTCCTGCTAAGGGTGGACATTTCCCTGTATTAGCAACTCACCAGAGTTTGCTCCCCAAATATCACTCGCCAATTTCACTTGAGTCTCTGCAGCTCGGGACTCCCTCTTTGTCCTTCTCATGTTTCTGATCCCAGTATTTTGCATTCTTATTTCTGCTGTGTGCTGCCTTTTTCAGTCCAGGGGATAGTGGGGAATTTCTCATAGTGTTCCCCAAGGTTCTTTTCCTCTCAGGCTCACTTCAGATTGCTCCTGTCCCTGAATTTTAGAACCCTCGGTTACATCAGTCTCAAGCTTCCAGTTCCAATGGAAGCGCCCAGTTCCAACGAAACTGTATCACATAATACAATGTAATCAATGAATAAAAAAAATAAAATATTAAAAAAAGAGAAATCACATTTATTTTTTAACATGTTGGCTGCTCAATACTATGTCAATTAATTCCATAATGATGTTAATTGTTGCTGATAATATGTTAGTGGTTTTATTTGACCGGGATGATACTCTGTTGGCTATGCCCTCAAACCAGAGAGGGTCTCCCCAATAAATAGTTGGACTTGACTGGACTATCAGATGTTGGACTCTATGCTTAGCATATGCTTGCTAAGAGGGTATCTCACTGAACTTGAACTATGGTTATGCAACAGGGTGGAGGAACCCACCATGGGAGGAGGATATGGGGAATTGGGGGGGAGAATCCCGGTTCCTGCGAAATTACAACACAATGTAATGAATGAATAAATTTAATAAAATAAAATAAACCAAATCCCTTTGGTGTGTACTAGGTGGACTTATGTTTCAGTGACACACTTTCAAGTAATTTGTATTCCATGTAATTTACCTTGGCCAAAGCTTTTCTTTCATTAACAATCTGTTGACTTTGAAATAAATTTTACGCTATGTAAGTGCAAGTGTAAGTGTAAGGAAGTGAGAGAGATTATTTTGTCTGGTTTATACTCTCCAAAATATTTAATGGTTAGGGTTGCAAAAGTCAAAGTAGAAGATGTGTTGTAACCTTTATTCCAGTTACAAGTTCCTAATAATAATTAGCTAGGCAAAGGCAAGTGAAATAACCCATAACTGTGTGCAGTGGTTGAGTGTCTGTTCAAAAATGGGGTGAAGCTGTGTCAAGGTGGTTAGAGAGACACCCACCAGACCCTGCCAAACTGCTGGCAGCTACCCTAGGTCCTGCCAAACAAGGGAGCTGTTCTCTTCACACCTTTGAAGTTGCTGTGTTATCCAAACCTACTGCATGGAGCCCAGCAACTAAATCAGCCTATACTATAATTCAAAAAAGAAGGCTATTCTCACTTTAATCTAAGTCTATCTTCCAGTTTCCTTTGACAATCTCCATCAATTAACTCCTATTGTTAGATATGAGAAGTCTGTGTGTAAGTGTTTCAATGTATGTGGTGAGGTCGTGCTTGTTGTTGGAATGCATCCAACAAGGTAAATTAGGGGTGACAGATTCAAGGTTGGGGATGTGTCAAAAAGAGGATCTAGGAACGGGGGAACAGGACCTCTCACCCAGCATACATGGTACCACCACTGAGTCCTCCAAGGTGTTTTCATCCACTCCTTGAGGAAAGGCGAACATCTGTGGTCAGTCTAATCAGTTAACCAAGGTCAGACGGTACTCTTTATCTCTTCTGCATTTTAATAGTGCTTTGACAAAGCTCCCTTGTTAATTTTCTTTGAACTTCCTGCTTACATTCATGATCTAATTCTGAGTTGTGTTTGAGTTATTGCTTTATAAGTATGTAGGAACTGAAACCCTGAAAATAAATCTTGATAGCTCTCCAGGCAAAGACCCCTGCCCCTTTCTTTTTGATTGTTCTTCTCCTCAATGACGCACAAGGCAAACTTGCAGCATTTGTTGAGATTTTTACAGTCATCAGGAATAGGTCAGTCATTTGTGTGAGAAAGAAACTCAAACTCAAACTTCCTCATGAACTGCAGGAAATACGTTTCTTGGCCATCACTTATTCCTTTCTAGGGTGCACAACTGTAAAAATGTGGCTCCAAAGAGGTATATGGCAAGATAAGAATTCCAGTAGAGCATGTCATTGATCCAGGAATTTCACTGAGATATGTCTTTCCCTATTTCCCTATTGAAGACAAAATTTTAAAAGAACATATATGTTTAGCATGCTAAATAATTTATTTCAATGTAAGGAGAAATGTATCAGAATAAGATGATAGGATAACTCAAGTTTGGATTCACTTTTTATATATATTCAATTAGGTTTCAACTTCTCTTCCATCTGTGTAGTTAAATTATCCTATCCAAATTTCAAAGGCAATTCCGAAAGTTTAGTATGTGTTTTTTCAGAATATTCTGTTGCAAATATGTGGAATATTAATATGCAGTGACACAGAAGAAAAAATGAGAAAATAGTTCTCCTCTCAATTTTCAAATCTCCAGCATACACCTGACCTTGCATATATTACAAGATTTTAATGTCAAGAAAAACTAAAATTTCAAGAGACTTATTCCATGAAGACTGCAGCATTCCTTTATTGACCATAGGATGAAATGTACATTTGACTCCGATTACAGGAAAATGCCAAGTCCTTTATCGTCAATATATCACAGGTTAATATGTGGGGAATTCTGGTTAGATTATTGCCATACACAAGGGAAATTAGGCCAGATTAAATTAACTTTACTCACAACTGATGCAGTGATTTGTCAGCATTGTAAATCTTACGTCTCTGATAATTTTCTAATTTGGATGAGGAGATTGTCTTCTTTACCAAATTATGTGGGCTACAGTTTGAATTGTTCTTTGGAACAATCTGCTGAATCAGCCTCACAGCGTCATTCATTCTGTTTCCATGTTGGTGGTTCAAATAAAAACAAGATATCATTTTAACATGTAAACCTTGGCATGTGGTTTCAGCTGCACATGGCCTTATAATGAATTCAGTAACAATCAATGTCCTACATCATGTGGGTAACACTGAACTGCAAAAAAGTGCTTCCTCACAACTCAGAATTGATGTTCAGGGACTCGAAGAGCAGTTAAAGGGAAAAGCCAGATGTACTGAGCTTTCCTTCTTTAGGAAATTCACAAAGTGCTAGAAAATCACTTTTCTTTACAAAACTATCAAGATTTGAGAGCATGAATCATTCTGTTTATAATCCTGCTTTGTTTTTTTAAGAAATGTGCACAAGCATCTAATAAATGCATTGCTTTTCTTCTGTTGCTGCTGTTGCAGATGCTTTATTTGAGAAGCTCATATACACTTGATACATGCAGACTCACACTCAATTAATCACGTTCCAATATTTTCTTGCATTCTCTCAATTTCTTCTTCCCTTAAATAGTTGTTCAATATTTATATATGTTACAATATGTACTATGTAAGGGTATGTACTATGTAAGGGTATGTACCATGCTGGGTAGGGGCAAAGTTGGTCGGAGGCTCCGGGAGTTAACTCTCCAGCAGCAGGCACAGACCCTGAACATCCTTGGTACTCATCTCCCCACCCCTCCAACCCACCCCCCGGGCGACTCCAGCCTCTGGGAACACAAGGCAAGTGCGTTAAAACTGCCAAAACTGTCTTGGAGTTGACGCACAGTGGTCCTGTGCGCTGAGGAGAAAGGCAGAAGGCACACTGAATACTCCCCCGTGCCTTGCGACTGGCACACAGCAGGGGGTACTGACCCACAGGAACCCACACCTCTGGACTGTGCGGACCCGGGTGTGCCTCTGGGCTGGGCAGTCCTGTACAAGCGCTGGGGCGGGCGGTCCCCTGCACTCGGGTGGGCGGTCCCGTGCTGCTGGGGTGGGCGGACCTGCGCAGGAGGCGCTTCTAGAGAGCATCTGGAACAACCCACGCCCTACAGTCCTGTGCTTGGAAAACACACCAGGAGGGCACTGCGGACCCACGTGCAGGAGGCGTTCCCAGAGAGCGCCTGGAACCTCCACGCCCTGCAGTCCCTGACACTGGGGACACACTGAGAAAGCACCTAGAATCCTCTGTGCCCTGTGTTCCTGCGCAAAGGGGGCGCACACAGAGTGCCTTCATTCCCCCACGTCCTGTGGTCTCATACGTGTAGGGGACAAGCTGAGTGTGCGCTTTGAATCTGCTGGGCCTTGGAAGTGGCGCCCTGTGGTCCAGTGTACTGGAGACGCACCAAAAGTGCCTTGAAAATTCCCGCACCCTGCTACTCCACACCTGCACGCTCGGATCTCTACAGGATAGCGCTTGGAGACCCCTCAGCAAGCTGGTGCCTGGGTCTCTCAAAAAAAACACTAGACTAGGGTGAGAATCCAGCAACACCTTGGGCCACAAATATGGGAAGAAATAAGAGAGTTAGTGACGTAGACACAGCTTGCTCCGCCCCAAAAAGCCACCATAAATCCTGGTCAATCGCAGAGATTAGAGATGAAGAAATTGAAGACGTCACTGATAAGGAGTTCAGAAAAATAATTATAAAACTCTTCAGAGACAATGAAAAGCGATGGGACGAGCTCAAAGATTTTAAAAACCACATAACCACAGAAACAATATCGCTCAAAAACGAGATCCTAGACTTGAAGAACAAAGTTGAGAGCTTAGCCAACAGAATTACAGCAGCAGAAAACAGGATATCCGACTTGGAAGATTCCCAGAATGAAAACAGGCAGATTATTAACCAACTAGAGTCACAACTACACAAGGCAACCAAGACGATCCAAGAGATGAATGACAACATCAAGAAGTCAAATATCAGAATCATGGGGCTCCCAGAAGGAGTGGAAAGAGAGACAGGCATACAACCAGTACTTGAGGAAATTATGCAGGAGAACTTCCAAAATACCTGGAACATGAACCCAATCCAAATTCAGGAAGGCCAGAGGACTCCCCACAGGGTGGACCCAAAACGATCCTCCCCAAGACACGTGGTAATCAAGCTACCCTCCAATGAATACAAAGAAAGAATCCTAAGGTTAGCACGAACCAAAGAGAAGCTTACATTTAGGGGCAGGACCATCAGAATCACTGCCGACTTCTCAGAACAGACGCTCCAGGCAAGAAGAGAGTGGAACAAAATCTTTCAAGTACTGAAAGAGAACAACTGTCAACCAAGAATACTCTACCCAGCAAAGATTTCATTTGTATACAAGAATGAAACTAGATACTTCCACAGCAAAGAGAAATTAGAAGAATATGCCAACACAAAACCAACTCTACAAAATCTCCTTAGAAATGCGCTACTCCCAGAGAAAAAGGAAGCAAGCCATAAGCAAGGATGGCAATCAGGGAGATCTCAATAAAGTCCATCCACAGAAACGACAATCAATTACCAACAACCTCAAAAACACAGGTATATGTCACGGCAAAATTATAATTTCTCAATTTTAACCCTCAACACAAATGGCTTAAATTCATCACTCAAAAGGCACCGATTAGCAGACTGGGTTAAAAATCAGGACCCAACTATATGCTGCTTGCAAGAAACACATCTAACCAGAAGGAACTTCAGGAAACTTAAAGTGAAAGGGTGGAAACAAATATTCCATGCCAATGGACGAGAAAAAAAGGCTGGTGTGGCAGTCCTATTCTCAGATGATACGGACTTCAAAGTAACAAACGTCAAAAAGGACAGGGAAGGGCGCTACATCTTCTTGAAAGGGAGGATCCAACAAGAACCAATCGCCATTCTTAACATTTATGCTCCTAGCCCGGATGCACCCAGCTACGTGAAACAACTACTTTTGGACTTAAAGGGAGACATAGATGAACATACGATAATTCTGGGAGACCTGAACACCCCACTAACACCAATAGATAGATCAACGCAGCAAAAGCTCAACAGAGAAGCCACAGATCTCACACACACAATAGAACAACTGGACCTAGTAGACGTCTATAGAATATTTCATCCTAAGGCCACAGACTACACCTTCTTCTCAGCAGTGCATGGCACCTTCTCCAGGATAGACCACATAATAGGACACAAAGCAAGTTTAACTAATTACAAAAATATCAGAATCGTACCATGTACCTTCTCAGACCATCACGGAGTGAAACTGGAAATCAACAACTCAAAATGTCCCAGGAAACATGTAAACTCCTGGAGGCTGAACAATATGCTATTAAACGAACAATGGGTTAGAGAAGAAATTAAAGACGAGATCAAAAAATTTATGGAAATCAATGAAAACCCAGATACAAAAGTCCAACACTTATGGGACACCTCCAAAGCAGTGTTGCGTGGTAAGTTTATTGCAATTAGCACGCACGTCAAAGCCCAAGAAAGGCAACAAATGCAAGAATTAAGGACACACCTCCAGGAACTGGAAAAGCAACAGCAGAAAGACCCCACAAGCAAGAGGAAACAAGAAATTATCAAAACAAGACAAGAACTAAATCAGAAAGAAATTTAAAAAACCATTCAGAAAATAAATGAATCAAAAAGCTGGTTCCTTGAGAGGATAAACAAAATAGATACCCCATTGGCCCGATTGACAAAGAAAAAACAAGACAAAGCAAGAATTAGCAGTATCAAAGATGAAAAAGGCAACATAACAACAGACGCTACTACCATTAAGGAAATAATTAGAAATTATTACAAAGAACTATATGCCAACAAATTCGATAACCACTTGGAAAGGGAAAGATTCCTAGACTCCCACCACTTACCAAAACTCACCCCAGAAGCAACAGAAGACCTGAATAAACCCATTACTGAATCAGAGATAGAATCAGTGATTAAAGAGCTCCCAACAAAGAAAAGCCCAGGCCCAGATGGTTTTACCACAGAATTCTACAAAACATTCCAACCAGAGCTAACCACAATCCTTTACAAGCTCTTCAAAACAATAGAAAAGGAAGCAACTCTTCCAAACTCATTCTATGAAGCCAATATCACCTTAATCCCCAAACTGAATAGAGAATTAACAGAGAAGGAAAACTACAGACCGATCTCCCTGATGAACGTTGACGCTAAGATTCTCAACAAAATCCTAGCCAATAGAATACAAAAAAACATCAAACAGATCATCCACCCAGACCAAGTAGGTTTCATCCAGGGAATGCAGGGATGGTTCAACATAAGAAAATCCATAAATGTGATACATCACATCCAAAAACTGAAAAACAAAAACCATATAATAGTATCAATAGATGCAGAAAAAGCCTTCGACAAAATTCAACACCACTTACTGCTAAAAACCCTAACCAGGGTGGGGATAGAAGGAAAAATCCACAACATAATCAAAGCAATATATGAAAAACCCAATGCCAGCATCATACTAAATGGAGAAAAACTGGATCCCTTCCCACTGAGATCTGGAACAAGACAAGGCTGCCCACTATCACCACTGCTATTCAATATAGTCCTAGAGGTACTTGCAGAAGCCATAAGACAAGACAAAGAAATCAAAGGAATCCAAATTGGAAATGAAGAGGTCAAGCTTTCACTATTCGCAGACGACATGATTCTCTACATAGAAGAACCAAAAAACTCAATACAAAGACTCCTAGAACTCATACGAGAATTTGGCAGAGTGGCAGGATATAAGATAAATGAACATTATGGTTTCCAGTTTGGCCCATTTGGCCACAAAAACTGCATTTTGTTTTTTTTAATAGCTGAGTAATATTCCATGGAGTAGATGGACCATAGCTTTCTTATCCAATCCTCTTTTGATGGGCATTTTGGTTGTTTCCATGTTTTTGCAATTACTGATTGTGCTGCTATGAACATAGGAGTACATGTTGGTTTCTCATAGAGCAAGTGTTCTGGATATATTCCTAGGAGTGCTATTGCTGGATCATACGGTATGTTGAATTTGAGTTGTTTGAATATTCTCCATACTGATTTCCATAGAGGCTGTACCAGCCTGCAGGCCAACCAGCAGTGGAGTAGGGTTCCCTTTTCCCCGCAACCTCGCCAACAAGTGTCGTTGTTGCATTTATTCATGTGGGCCAGTTTAACTGGCGTTAGGTGGTACCTCATTGATAGTATAGGTGAGGTGGTCACAGAAGGTGGCTGGGAACCCGCATTTACTTTTAACATATTGGTTACTCATTACTATGTCAATTAATTCCATAATGATGTAAATTTTTGCTGATGGTATGTTGGAGCTTTCAATTGACTGGGATGATACTCTGCTGGCTCTGTCATCAGACCAGAGAGGGTATACCAAAGAAGCCGTTGAACTTGACGGGACAATAAGATGCTGGACTCTATGTTTGGTATACGCTTGCAATGGGGAAATCTCAACTGAACTTGAGCTGTGGTTATGCAATAAGGTGGAAGAATCCACCATGGTGGGAGGGTTTGGGGAGGGGTGGGGAGAACCCAAGTATCTATGTAACTGTGTCACATAATACAATGTAATTACTGAAGTTAAATAATAAATAATTAAAAAAAAAAAGATAAATGAACAAAAATCAATAGCCATAGTGTATGCAAATGGCCGCAAGATGGAAGAAGATCTAACCAACAAGCTACCATTCAAAATAACAGAGAAAAGCATGAAATATCTAGGAATAAATTTAACCAAAAGCGTAGATGACCTTTATGAAGAAAATTACAAAACACTCAAAAATCAAATAGAACAAGACCTCGAAAGATGGAACAACATCCCATGCTCCTGGATAGGCAAAATTAATATCATCAAAATGTCTATACTACCAAAAGCAATATATACATTCAATGCAATCCCAATCAAATTACCCACAGCATTCTTCATTGAACTGGAAAAAATGATACACAGATTCATCTGGAAACACAAAAAACCACGAATAGCCAGAACCACTCTGAAGAACAGGCACTTAACAGGGGGAATCACAGTACCGGATCTATGGACATACTATAGGGCAGTGGTCATCAAAACAGTCTGGTACTGGCACAAAGATAGAGAGGAAGATCAGTGGAGCAGAATAGAAACAACAGATGGAAACCCACACAGATACAGTCAATTAATCTTCGACAAAAAGACAGACAACAACCCAAGCAAATGGAAAGGTCTGTTCAATAAATGCTGTTGGGACAACTGGTTAATAGCCTGCAGAAACAAAAAGATAGACCCACATCTCTCACCATACACCAAGATCGAATCTAAATGGATAAAAGACCTAAACCTACATCCAGAAACCTTCAAACTTTTGGAAGAAAATGTTGGAAACACACTGCAACACTTAGGGGTAGGCCCTCACTTCCTTTTTAAAAAAGACTCCAAATGCAGTAGAAATCGAGACCAAAATAAACAATTGGGACCTCATCAAACTAAAAAGCTTCTGTGCAGCTAGAGAAACAATCAATAAAGTAAAAAGGCAACCCACAGAAAGGGAGATCTTCGCACACGACATAGGTGATAGAGGGCTAATCTCCAGAATATACAAAGATCTCCAGAGAAACCAAAACAACAGAACAAACAAACTGCTCAAGAAATGGGCACGGGAAATGGGCAAACACTTCACAAAAGAACAAACCCAAATGGCAAACAAGCATATGAAAAAATGCTCAAGTTCCCTGGCAATAAGGGAAATCCAAATGAAGACAACAATGAGGTACCACCTAACTCCAGTAAGGATGGCACACATACATAATACCACCAACACTTGTTGGCGAGGATGTGGGGAAAAGGGAACCCTTCTCCACTGCTAGTGGGAGTGCAGACTTGTACAGCCTCTATGGGAATCAGTTTGGCGAATACTCAAACAACTGAAAATCAACATACCATATGATCCAGCAATAGCACTCCTTGGGATATATCCAAAACATCTTCTACTCAAGAAACCAACATGCACGCCTATGTTCATAGCAGCACAATCTACAATCGCAAAATCCTGGAAGAAGCCAAAATGCCCATCAGTGGAAGACTGGCTAAGAAAGCTATGGTTCATCTACTCCATGGAATACTACTCAGCTATTAAAAAAAACGAAATGCAGTTCTTTGTGGACAAATGGGCCCGACTGGAATCCATCATGCTAAGAGAAATGAACCAATCCCAAAAGGTTAAATACCACATGTTTGCCTTAATCTGAGATGAAAAGAGAACAACTTGGAAAATAGTACCTGTATATTGTAATATTAGTGCAATCTCTAACAACCTGTATCCAATGCAATAAGATAAGGCGATATAATCTATAAAACAACAATTAATGTCAGAATACTTAAGATCTACATCGAAAATCTGTAAAACCTACTATACCCTCAATACGCTATGTTAACCTGTAATGGGGGGGAGTGCAGGGAAATCTTTCAGGACCATAAAAAGAGTGAGAAAAAAGTACAATATAGCCTATCAAGATCAAATCTGGTAATTCATAGATAACAGACTCAAAGCGGCACTAAACAACACTAAAACTACTATACCAATGCATGAGGGTGGAATCGGGTGCGATCCTTACAACCTCTTAACAGGAGGTCATGTGCGTGGAGTAGGGGAGCACTCCAGAGTGGAGCAGGTGGTAAGGAGGAAGCTTAGATCCCAACCATGAAGACTCCCAGACCTTCACCACAAACTATTAATACGAGCAACAAAGACTATATCCCAACTGCCAAGGAGGCCACAGGGAATTGGATGCCCTCGGAGGCCGAGTACTCTGAGGTCACCCACCCCCAACCGGAGCTTCCACAGGGGATGGAAGAAGTCCAAACACTACCGTGCAGAAACCAACATCATCGGAAAGACAACCAGAAGCCCTGAGTGGTCTGCAGAAACAGAACAACAATAAACGTCCTTCGGGACCAGGGAGGAGAGCTTTCTCTGGTCCGAGCCTGGCTCCACCTCTGGACCCCCCCTCCCTCGCAATGACCATCGGGATCGCTTCGAAAACCCCTCACAGCAAACAAACAATCATACAAACTAAAAAAAAAAAAAAAAAAAAACAAAAAAAACCCTAAACTAAATAAACAACAGAAAGTAGAACTTGAAATCTGACAGGAAAGAGCGGTCCTGTATATGAACTAAATTGAAATGTCAATGAGCTAATCATAGGTTGTGGCTAGGACTTGTTTTCCTTTTTTTTTTTTTTTTTTAATTTAATTTTTTCTTTTTAATACACTGGTTACTCAAAACCATGTCAATTCCATAATATTGCAAATTGCTGTTGATGTTATATTGGGACTCTTAATTGACTGTGATGATATTCTGCCAGCTCAAACTTCAGACCAGAAATGGTCTCCCCAAGAAACTGTTCAACCCATCTGGACAATAAGTAGCTGGGCTCTATACTTGGTATATGTTTGCAATGAAAGAATCTTGATTGAATTTGAACTGTAATACTGCATCAAGGTGGAGGAATCCACCAGTGGGGAGGGGAGGGGGAGGGAGGGGGGATACCCAGAGCCTATGAAACTGTCACATAATGCAAAATAATTAACAATAAAAAAAATACATATACCTTTAATATATATACATATATACACATATAATGGATATGTGTAATGTATATGCATAATGTATGTATAATATATGTATATATGTATGTTATATGTATATGTATATATGTATATATGTATGTGATGTGTGTATAATATATACATATAACGTATATGTATGATGTATATGTATGATGTATATGTGTGTGTATATATATATATATATAATTAAAAATATATAACTCATATGGACCAGTAGGAGATAGTGTTACTTTGGTGTGCCCTGGTTTATTCAGGAGAAACCACCTCTTTGAGATCAGCAGGGATTGTAGTGGCTGTGGTGCACACCTAGTTCTACAAGAGCACTGCTAGATGATTGTATTATAAGGATAATGCATGTTCCTCACTGACTTTGAGCCCAGTTTCTTGGGCACAAACTACGAAGGCAGGCCATTCATAACTGGCGCTGGGAACACCACTCCTCACCCTGCAGGTGGGGCAGATTCACAGAAACAAGAGAATTCCCAACATTTTGTGACTGTTGGAGTCTTCTATGCAAAGACTATGGGAATGCTGTGACTGCATGATAGTGTATGGTGTAAAGCTGGGTCTTTGGGCATTCAACATGTCTGACATCAAGGCTAAAAGATCTCTATGTATCCAAGGTTAATCATTGCAGGGCTCTGCACTTACAGGCCTACACTGAGGTTCTGTGTGGTGCAAGTGCTGACAGTTGTAGCCACTATGGGCTAATCATGGCTGTTGCTCTTCTGGAAAGAGAGGATGTGACACTGTGATTATGCCTTGATAATTCCCTCGATCGATACACCTCCAGATCTTCACTGAAGAAGTCACGCAACCAAGTCACAGAGAGTAGTAGTTCAAAGATAAAAGCCATCAGAGGAAAAACCAAAAAGTACTTCTAGATATGCCTAAAAATAAATACAGAAATACAAGAAACAAAAACACAGAAGTGAGTAAGACTCCCTAAAAGGAACACAGCGATTCTTCAAAACTAGAATATGAAAAGAGACATGAAATGCCTGATAGGGTCCCATTCACAAAGCTGAGAGAACTCTGTAAATACCTCGAAAAAAACTTAACCATGGAATTAAGGGATCTTTACAAAGCAAATTTGACAAACTAGGCACTGACATTCCATTTAACCTCAGAGTTTGTTAGACTTTAATCTAATGTTTCATGCTTTGCTAAGATTTGCCTATATATTATCACCCTAGACAGAAGATCATCTCGACAACAAAGGATCCTAAGGTGTTATTCAAGTATAGTATAAGATGATCTGATAGAAACCCACAGCATGCTTTCATATCTTTCTGAAATATTTGCCATAGAGTTTAACTTATTGCCTGTGAGAAATCTGAGTGGAGAACATTTTACATTTCTCAGACTCATTCAACTATGTCATGAATCAGAGTAACTAGCAGAATTGAACTTACTCAAAACACACTTACAAGTCATTCCACTTTACAAGAAACCTAATTTTTTCAGATTTATCCCCCTATTTGTATGTCTGAGTAACAGAGCAAAAACCTGTTGGCTCTAAATTTCTTAGTCTTCAAACTAAACCAAAACATGGGTCCTCAAGATCCTGCATACTGCTACACACTCCTAGGGATGAAGCGAGAATCTAACACACGGCAGCCTCTCAAGAAAGCAGACAATTCTGGAGGGATAAATGACTCTATTAAATAAAAATTAACATATAAGGAAGTAGGGGGGATAAAAAGTAAAATAAAAAAGGTGAAATATTCTGTAAGTTGTTGGCCTGATCCTCACTGACAGGGTATCCAAAATGAGATTGAAATAAAGTAAAGCAGAATTAACATGAATAATTGTCAGATGAATGTTGTAATCCTGGATTCAGAATTTTTCTTCAGAAAATCACTATGTTAGGAAAACAGTGGATCATTTTAAATGATATGTTATATGAATACATATAACAGAAGCACAGAAATGTTGCAATTTAAAATACTGCATAAATTACATGTACTTATGGTTTTGCCAGGAAAAAAATCTCAATAAAAATTAAATATTTAAAGTATAAAATATAAATATATAATTAAAAATACATAGATATACTATACAAGATATAACATGTATTATAATATAGTATTTATAATGGTTCCTTTTAAGGCATTGTTCATATTAAATTGTCAGGATATACTTAAATAGCAGAGTAAAGAACTTAATGACTATTTTGGAAGGACAACACTATTGTGATGATAGAGGCGAAAATAGGCTGTGGAGTACGGGTAAGAGGGAAGGTAAATGCTAGAGCCTATGGAACTGCATCACAAAAAAAGATTAAACTGCATTTTTTAAAATTTGTGTATGAAAACAAATCTATCAGGTTGCTTCTCCCAGGAGTGGAAATGGTACTGCAATGTGACTATTGGGCTGCCTCTAAGAATACGCAAATCACCAGGGACAGACGTGTGTAAAGATGACCACAGTTGGCCCCACTTTGAGAGATGGGAGATCTACTCTGTGTGTTCCTCCAAAGGAAAACCAGAGATGTGCATCTGCAGTCAGCCCTGCAGTTGTTCTGTGACCTGCTCAATGCAGACCTGTTCTCCCTGGAGCTGAGCTTCTGTGTGGCACTATTTCACTCTCAAAATATGTGCAACATCCACAGCTACGATAAGCCAAAGGCTGGAATCAGGATTCCATTTACATTTCTCAGGCAGGTGACAGACATCTAGACTCAGGAGCCACCACCTGCTGCCTCCCAGTTTCTGTGTTAATAGATATGTTGAAGCAGGATCAGAGAGAAACTACTATCCCTTCACACAAGGACATAGTCCCTTCCAGTCCAAGTGCATGTCCTCTCTTGTTAATAATTGGTTGTAGGATGTTAATGCACGGTATTACTCTATGCATTATGCTCCACTTGGCATGACTCAACACTGTGTGGGAATATGACAAAGCATCTATAGAAAATGTGAAATGACATATGTATCTCCAGGGCCAGGTCTGGCATCGGTAAAGCATCACCCAGAATCCTAGAATTTCATTTGGGACATGATTGGAGTCTTGGTGCTCCTCTTCTGATCAAGCTTCCTGCTAATGTGACAGAATAGTGGAAGATAGCCAATGTGCTCTGGCACCTACACACCTGCAGGGAACATCATAATGGCCTACTCCTGGCTTTTGTAGCAATTTCGGGCTGAATCAGCAGATGAGAGACCTATTTTCCTCTATCCTACTCCAGACTGTCTATTCCTTCCCACTCTCCCTTTCTCCTTACCTACCTTATTCTTCCTCCTCCCTTTCCAGTCCCCACGTTACTCCTTCTAATAAAAATAAATGGCTTTAAATAATACACAGATTCAAAAATATATGGCAGCATAAAATAAAAAGCTTTCAGCTCCATTCCCAATGACATTATTTTTCTATACTCTTACACAGATATGCCATAATTGGTGCACCTGCTCACCCACTGGCAAACCCTAGAAGAGTGTCCTTCTTTTTGTTGCAATGGATAGGGCTTTTATATGGATATGCATGCACATGGTTGAGTATAGCAAGCAACTTAGCAAGCACTGTATAACACAATTTAGCAAGTTCTCAGAAAAGAGTAATCTCATCACCGACAAACATTGTAATCATCTTAGTTTGAGCACACAGCATGGTATTTATACACACAGAAAACTGCATGAGAATGTGTTTCTCAGGAAGTAAGCATTCTCACAAAGCAAGAAGTTACTGTATTGGGCTAGTCCTGATTTGGTAATTACGTAGATTAAAGACAGCTGGAAAACAAATATATATATCTTTTTAAAAGATATTTTCATTGGAAAGTCAGATATACAGAGAGACGCAGAGACAGGGGAGAAGATCATCGGTTCACTGATTCACTCCCTTAGCAGCTGCAATGTCTGGAGCTAAAGCAACCCGAAGCAAGCAGACAGGAGCTTCTTCCAGGTCTCCCCCATATATGAAGGGTCCCACATCTTTCAAATGCCTTACCATGCTACAAGCAGGGAGCTGGGTGAGAAGCAGGGCCACTAGGATTAGAAATGGTGCCCAAATGGACTCCCAGTGTAGGTCAGAGATGAATTTCTGGTGATTCCCAGCAAAAGTAAGCATAAATATTAAGGCAAAAAAAAAAAAAAGCAACAAAGTTAAACCTAATGTACTTGTAAGTCCGCATAATACTTGGAAAAGGGGAGGGAGAACAGAGAAATCTACATCACCCTAGAAGGTGTGAGGCAGACGGGAAATATAACCTATCAGGATCATAACTGGTAACTCATAGAAACAGATTCGAATTAGCATTAGACAATAGTAAATATACAAAGGCATATGGGGGAATCAGGAGTAATCCTAACAACCTCTTAACAGGAGGGCATATGCATAGAGCAGGGGGGACCTCAGAATGGTCAGGCGGACAGGAGGAGACTTTTATACCAACCCTTAATACTCCCAGATACTCACCAAGGACTATCAGTACCAAGGAGCACCACGGACTACATCCCTACTGCCAAGGAGACCATGAGGAAATGGAGTGCCTTCGGAGACCAAGAACTCTGAGGTCAACCACCCCCATTTGGATCTACCACATGGGATGGAAGAAGCCCAAGTCCTGCCTTGCAGGATCCAAGGTCATCGGAACAACAACCAGGAACCCTGAGTGGTCCGCAGACACAGAAGAACAGTAAACTTTCTTCGGGACGAGGGAGAGGAGCTTTCTCTGGTCCTTGCCTGCTTCCAACTTTGGGTCCCCACCCTCTCTCGTAATAACCATCAGGAGGGCTCCAGAAACCACTCAAAACAAACACACAAACAAACCAACAAACCAAACTAGAATAGATAGACAGAGAACAACAAGGAAAGCTTAGAAACAGACAGGAAATTGTTAGCATGGATGCACTTATAACTCACTGTGTGGGACACAAAGATTAGTTACTCCTCACTAGGGTATGGAACATTTCTCTGCACACCCCTGCTAAACATGCTCACCTAAACTGTTGAAATATATCCAGTTAGAATTATAGAGTTAGACCACCTGAAAAACAGCCAGGTTCAGCGAAAACATGCTTCAATGCTATAAACTGCTAAAGACTAAAATGAAAATAGGCATGAGACAGCTGAATAGCCATCTAAGCCATTTTAAGGTGTGTAGAACACGGTTGAATGTAAACCAAAATTGAAATGTCTATGAAGAAGTCACAGGATGTGGTTGAGAACCTGCATTTTCCTATTAACATATTGATTAACCAATACCATGTCAATTAATGCCATAATGTTGTAAATGATTGGAAATATTATGTTGTGGCTTTTAATTGATTGGGATGATACCCTGCTGGCTCTACCTTCAGACCAGAGATGGTCTCACCAAGAAACCATTGAACTTACCAGGACAATAAGATGCTGCAATTTATGATTGGTCAAAACTTCCAATGAAAGAATCTCAATTGAATTTGAACTATGGAAATGCAACAAGGTGGAGCAATCCACCGTGGGGGGGAGGGTTTGGGGAGGGGCAGGGAAAAATCCCAGTGCATAAAAAAAAATGTATCACATAATGCAATGTAATTAATTTAAAAAAAAGAAAATGAAATAAAAATATGTTTTTTAAAAAATTAGCATTTGTTATATTTCTCTATGCTCATTGTGACATTTAATACATCTCTTGAATTTACTTGTTCTCTTCCGCTGAACACTTTTGTGGTTATTCAAGGCAAAGACATTCAAATTTGTATCTTTCTCTAAGTTGACGTTATTTTTTTCTGTCACTAATACTTTATCTTCCCCTTCAGCTATAGCCTCAAGTATTAAATATATGTATTTCCTGTTTTGATTCTGTACTGTAAAGTTCTCCCTTATTCTGCTTCACTGTTTTCTCATTTTTCTCCTAGCAATACAATTTCCTTTCTTTATCATTTTCATTTTTAATGAATTGATTCATCAGGGTTAGCAAAGGTACACATTCACTACAACACAGACCTGGCAATTTGATATTAACAACAGAAAATAGACTCTACAACTCACAGGTACAATCATAATGCTATAACTAATGGCTTAGGACTTGAGGATGAGACCAATACTACTGCCAGAGCAATACAAGTGAGAGCTATCACCGCACACTCCTAGGAAGTAACACATGCACAGTCTCCAGAATTCAAGGAAACAAGATACATCTAATCCCAAGGTTCAAAGGGAAAGCCCCTAACTCAGAGCCCTGCCGCCAATAAAATAATTAACACATTGCCCCTAGCCTTTCAGAAAGCAGTACACATGGAGAGGTGCTGAACACCAAAGAATATGCATTAGTTCAGATACTGACATTTCAGAAAATAGCACACATATACACCCTGAACTCCCAGGAACCATCACACACATAGACACTGGCACACCCAGAAACAGCCCACATGTGTTTCAGCATAACCAGGACACAATACACAACATGGATTTTGACTTTTCAGGACACAGTTGCTTCTGCCTGGAGTTGAGCTATTGAAAACAAGTCTGGCTTGGGTTCCAGAAAGGCCCAGCATAAATGCAGCATTCTGAAGTTGAAGCTTGACTTGAGCTTGACTCTTGGAGGTCTTACTATTCCCTGAGTAGGACACAGATGTGCTGTGCATAGGGCCAGGACTTGGGTGCGAGTAAACTCAGCTCCACCCAAACCAACAGGACTCAAGGCTGAGGTAACCATGACTGATAGTCGTGGCTCCTTCCTCTGCCGTGCACCATCAGTTCCTAGATTGCCAACCAGCACTATTGCTTTCATCATAGCATCATCAGAAAGCAGTACCATACAGAATATTCACACTTCATACTGGCATTTTCTGTAATCCCAGACGTGTCACAGGAGGGGACAACAGTGGTTAACAGCACTTGGGAGAGCAGGAATAATAGACCAGAGCCCAGGCCGTGACATTGTAGTGTGACCCCTTTCTCCTTAGCCTGTGCCACAGGCCCCTTCACCCTGAGCACCTACCAATCTCCTCAGGGTGATAGAGTATGGGTCCTTTGCAGTTGAGAGACCATGTCCACTAGCCTGAGAGAGCCCTTTGCCCTCAAGCCTGGTGTGCTGCAATAACCCCCACCCAGCATGTCACCAATCACAGAGTTGTCCTTTGAATAAAGTCCAGGCCAGTCCTAAACTGCCCAACTTGAGAGATCCCAAGCCTCATTCACACAAATGCTTAGCCTCAAATAATGCATACACTTACCCAGGTTTCAGTAACCTCAAAGTACCAAAGGCACATACTCTTCAGTCAGGCTCATAAGCTTCCCATCTTAGACTCCAACCCTGTTTCACCTGAGACCGCAAACTTTATCCACCTCTGGGGAAGCCCATCATTCTCAGTACAAACCTGAAGGTCTGTAAGTTGACATGCTTGGCCCCCTCCTCACCCCCAAGGAGCCCTGAATTCCAGTATTCCATTAACTGCCTGTCTGCCCCACATTCTGGTTTCCATGACGATGCACCTCTCTTTGTTGAGACAGCAGATGTCTAGAGCTGTAGGAATTCAGTGAGAGCAGAGCCTGCCTGTTGATCACTATCCTGCTGGTGCCACAGCCCATGGCTGGGTTCCTGGTTTTCAGACCTAGCTCAGAGCAA
Organism: Ochotona princeps; assembly: GCF_030435755.1. NCBI lineage: Eukaryota > Metazoa > Chordata > Mammalia > Lagomorpha > Ochotonidae > Ochotona > Ochotona princeps. Next base: position 12,077,929 of record NC_080866.1, read on the forward strand.
GCCCCTGCATCTTCCCTCTCTCAGAATTCTTGCTTGATGACAGACTCAGAGGAGTTGGAGTGGGATACCAGAATCACATGTGTCAAGATTCCTGCCAAAGCAAGCTTGGACACACCCAGCTTCAGCACTGGGAAATCTGGAGGTGAGAGCCTCGGGCACATTGCTGTGTTAGTGAGGTTGGCACAGGAGGTTCAGGACAGATGTTTAGCATCGGCAGAATAGACAACTGTATCGAGACCAGAGGACATGGCTGATACTTTGTTCTTCTGTAGCCACTGTGATTACACAGCAACCTCTCATGTCTTCTAACATTCCAAGATGCCTTCAAAAATGTTTCCATGTAGTTCTCCAAGGAATAGTGTGCAAAGATTGGCAAGTCAGAGCAGACCTACTTTCAAAAATGAAGTGGAAATATAGCATGCAAGTCACACAGACCTATGCAGCATCAGCCCATTGTGCCTGTGTGTTTCCCCTCCCCTTGTCCCACCTGTTCAGGGATGAATATGGACAAGGATGTTTGTGTTCTGACTATGCAGACCTCTCACCTGTACTCAATACTCCCAGTCCATCCTGGGAGTGCTATGAATCGCTTTGCCTAGCACTTCTTCTTCTAGGTGTATTGCCTAAAGGGAAGATTTTGCTTTAATCTAACTCTGAGAGCCCCCTCATCTGGCTTTCTTATGAGTGCTGGCACTCACAGCCCCTGGACAACACTAATGCTTTTGAGAATAGAGGCCTATAAAGAAAGTGAGGGCCAGGAGAAATAAGCAGCAACTGAAAACCATTCTTGGGATCAAACTCAGCAATATTTGATTAACACCATTTACTATCTTGAAAACAGTGCCTGTCAGAGGCTGCTGACTTATATAAGATCCTAGAACAGTAACTATGCTATTAATCAGACAAAAAGTGGAAAATGTATGAACAGTTGACACTTAACATGAACTAACTAATTCAAGACGGAAGTACAACCAAGCTTGTACATAAGTGGTTTGTGTATGTTGTTCAAAGTCAGAGACAGGGAGCGAAAAAGAGACAGAGAGATCTACCCATTTATTCACTCCCTAGTCTGTGCAGATGAACCTGGTCAACATTAGAGACCGGAAGCTTTCATTTGGGTAGAAGAATCCCAAGTATTAGGGCCATTACTTCCTGCTTCCCCAATTGCACCACCAGGTGATGAAGTGAAAATGACAGGAGGAACTGAAACCAGTGCTCAAGAATGGGGTTGCTCATGTTGTAGACTACTCAAACTGCCACCCAACAATTCATTGGAAGTGTTGACTTTCTTTCTTTCTGATGACTATGCTATTTTTTTTTATTAAGTCTCACAGGTTGTTAATGGAATTTTCAGGGTTTTCCATGTGTAAGCTCATGCCAAATGCAAATGTAGAAAACATGTTGCTTCATTTCCAAATTGGAGAAGCTATTTCCTCACCTCATTGTTCTGTCTAGGAAAAGTTTCAGATCAAATAATAGTAGCAAGTATGTAGAAACCATTCCTTGTTTCTGATCTTAGAGAAATTATTTTCAATTTCTAAAAACTAACTATGCAATTAATTACAGATTTTTCCGTATGATTTTTATTTTCTTTTCAAGGAAATTTCTTTCTGTTCCTAAATTGTTCATCAGTTACATTCTGAAAATCAAATTACTTTATTTAATTGAACACAATAGACATAAGTCAGAGTGGAGGTGGAAATGAAGGATTTCTTTTGTTTTTTGGGTCTGTTTTAAAGATAAAAATCTTCAACACATACACATACATCTTAGTGATAGTTAAAAGATATTTTCATGTCACATCTGGATCACAGGTAGAATCCCTACTCTCTGATCCAAAGTGCTTTTCTGCTAAGAGTTTGCAAAGTTTTGAAGTATTTATCAATGCTTTCTTGTCACCTTCTAGTCAAACCTCATCGCATGACCTGCAAAAAGAAACACACCAGACAGCAGAAGGTGAGTAGCTCTTAAAACCCTTTCACTAAAGTAAATAATAATAAATCGATAAATAATGATCCTCTTAAGTCCCTCACAGGTAAGAGAAGAAAGGACACCGTATACTATTAACTGTCTTCTTCCTCTCATAATCTTTCGTAATAGCTAACACGATCAGGAACCTTAAACAAGACTTCTTGTGTCGCTACTTCTTGTGTTGTTTTCACGGTATTTCAGACTTTGTAAGGTTTATCATCAACACACACAGTTAAACCTTCCAACAACCCTATGAATCAGTTACTGAAATACACTCCTTTAAATGTTGAGGAATGTGAGGTATTGTACTGTTAAGTGTTTGAGATAAGAGTGGGTGTCCACACCTTCATAGGGACTTTATTTAGAGCAGAGAAAGTCTGCAAGGGCCTAGTGGCTAAATCCTCACCTTGCACACTCCGAGGTCCCATGTGGAAGCCAGTTCATTTCCCAGCTGTTCCACTTCCCATCCAGTTCCCTGCTGATGGCCTGGGAAAGCAGTGTAGGATGGCCCAAAGCCTTACGACCATGGCACCACGTGGGAGACCTGGAGGAGGCTCCTGGTTCTGGGCTTCAGATCAGCTTGGCTCTGGCTGTAGCCATCACTTGGGAATGATCCAGTGGACTGATAATAGTTGTCTCTCTTTCCCTCTGGAAATGTTCCTTACGAATTAACATGAAATCTTACTGGAGAGAGAGAGAGAGAACCTCCAAGCCTGAAGACTCCAGGCTTTAATGCTGAGAATGTATCAAACAGGCAGTAATTTAAACTTCCCTCTGTGTTCACTCATACATTAAACAGAATTGTATCTTGAACTCATGTCCTCATTCTTGTAGGACAAAACAACATCCTCTTTCTCTGGGTACTAAGTACGCAGTCCTTCCAATGTTTGCAATTATTTTTGTTTCCTGTTGCTTAGACAATACAACGTGACTTTTGAGTGTCCAGTTGATTACAAATATTTCTCCAAAATTTTGGCAGAGTTTGGGTCATGAAGAACTTCCCCAAATTTTCTGGAAAATTCATTCAACATTTTCTGATAAAACAGAAAAGCAAGTCCAAGGAATTCTAAAGACATATCTTATACATATCTGCTATATGTATCATATATATGATATATGTATGTATGACTTGGGTTTCAGCTATAAAAACATGGTAAACTGGTCGTAGCAGTATAGATATTACTAAATCAAATTAATGAGTATGTAATATCTCAAAATGAACTTTAGCTACATGTATGCCAATTTACAGGTCAACAAGAGTAGCTGTGGAGAAGTATCTAACAGTACATCTGGGTTCAAGCCAATTGATATAGGCACCAGCTTATCCAATCCCCAAATCAATTAAGCTCAGGATATTGTCCTTTTCAGCTTTTATCACCATCTTAATTTTTTTTCTAACCTCATGTATGCCACCAAATTCTCCAGTTGTATCTCATCCTGTCTGTGCTTTCCTATATTTTCCCTTCACGGTCCACAGGTTGATAAGACATACTTTCCTAAAGAAGCCCTACCAACCTGCTTTCACAAATATTGTCCTCCAGATTATCTTTCTAAATCTTCTCCCCTTTTCCACTTTCATTTGTGCAGAGGAAATTGAAAACCATCTAGAGAGAAACAGGCTCAAATGATGTGATCTATCCCCAAATACACTAGAAACACAGACACTGCTTTTCCCTTCAGTATTCAATCACCTCATATGTTCCCATGTTTGCTGATACTTTAAAGAATGCCATGTACCTGAAAACACTTTGCAATCCCAAAGGACAAATGCACTGAACAGTTAGTTTAAAAAAACATGTTACTTTCTCATTAAAGGGAAAGTCCAGCGGGCCTTTACATAATGAAATCAGTACGAAGGAATCATCAGGAACTGCAAATTTACTAAACACAACTGGCTCAAAGAAGGGCCGGAAAGCAGTGTTCCATCCTAAGGAATCAAACAGCTCAGGACAGCACTCTACACAAAAACTTGGTAAGAAAATAATTTCAGGAGCTGTCTCTCTAGGCCCACTAGGAAGCCCAGGGAAGGTGAAGCTTGATGAGGATGGTCAAGCTGTGAGGGATGCAATTGCATGCTTGGGTCACACTCAACACAAAATAAATAGAGCCTCTAGAAACATGATTACATTTTAAGCTCTTTGGGGAATATCTAAAAAAAAAAAAACAGTGGGATCAGGTTACTTAGCCTATATGCAGACACTTCATGGAGAGGAAGTCAGTTGCCCTAGGAGTGAAGATACTAGTTAATATGCCTGTTTCCCATGGCAGAGTGCCTGGGTTCCAGAACTGACCCTATCTCTGACTCTAGCAAATTGTTGATATACAAATTAGTAACACTTGGTGAGGAGATAAGTGATTGAGGTCTTACAACCCCCTGGGAAAACTGAATAAAGCTTTCTGATCTGAGACTGATTTGGGTGCTATCCAGGTTACTCAAAAAGTGAACCTATCCACCTCTCTCTTTATTCTGTATACTCTGATTCTCTCAACTGCTGTGTCAATCTCTAGATGTGTCTTTCTTTGCTGTTTAAATAAACAGATATTCAAACTTCAGGGGAAATGAATTAAAACCAGAGATTGTAATGAAAAACAAATGTCCATGCAGTTTTTCCTTGTCTTGAAAGCCCTTTATTTTATTTGAAACATTAAACCCAAAAGAACTGATAACTTCACTGACTTAGTCTCTCCATCTCAGAACTCAGAAGAAAGGATGGGAATGAAGAATTTCAGATGTACAACTTGAAAGGAAGAAAGAGTCAGACATATAAAGAGTTCAGTGAGACTGAGGATGATGACTACCTGTGTAAGTGACCCTTTGGCACATCCACAAAGAAAAATCCCATAGTCTGAATTGAAATTCCACTTGTAATTTGGTCTTACATCATTCTGTCTTCTGGTAACTTGGGGTGCAAGACTGAGACTGAGTGATGTGAACACTTGACTGCTTCTGATGCTCTCTATAGCCAGCAACGTTTGGTATATGTTCCTCATCCCTTCCACTCTCATCTCCAGATTGTGAGAAGTGTCAGATCTGCTTCCTGAAGAGCTGTGCTGCTCATGGACCCCCCGTGTTTCTAAAGGACAATCCAGTGGAAAAGGGACATCCTAGTCGTGCTCTCCTCAGTGTGCCCACTGGACTTCGAGTTGGCCCATCGAGCATTCCGGAAGCTGGGCTTGGAGTATTTAATGAAGCATCTGATCTGCCTTTGGGGCTGCACTTTGGTCCTTTTGAGGACAAGATCACAGAAGTAGAAGAGGAAGCTGACAGTGGGTACAGCTGGCAGGTAAGAAGCACATCCCTTTCCAGTCTGATGGCTTTTCACCTGCCTAGCATGAGACTGGTTCATGTGTCCTTCTACACATTATGGCATGAGTTGAGCCAACATGATCAGCCAGGCTGTAAAGATTAGCATAGGGCTCGGTGTCGTGGCCTTGTGGCTAAAGTCCTCACTTTGAGCCTGCTGGGATCAAAACTGGGCACTCTTTCTAATACCAGCAGTTCCACTTGCCATCCAGCTCCCTGTTTGTGGCCTAGGATAGCAGTTGAGGACAGCCCACGCCTTGGCACCCTGCATCTGCATGGGAGACCCCAAAGAGTTTCCTGGTTCCCAGCTTCGGATCGGCACAGTACCGGCTGCTGTGGTTAGTTGGGGGAGTGGCTCATCAGATGGTAGATCTTCCAATCTCTCTCTCTGTCTCCTCTTCTCTGTACATCTGACTTTGTAATAAAAATAAATAATTCCAAAAAATAAATAAATATTAGCCTAGAGAAAATCACTGGGCTGTTAAAAATAAAGCAGTGGCAATCTCCTCTATGGGCTTCTACTGTAGGGAAATAAAACCAGAATAAATGTGTACCAACACTATGTAAAGTCTCAACATGTGTCGGAGTCATGTAATGTCACAGAACATGAGGATAGAGTTGTTAATAATTCTGCTGAGCTACACCCATTTCAGAAACGTATTAACCTATTTTTTTGAAACTCAGATAGCCAAGGGCAGGAACAGCTATGAGTACGTGGATGGAAAGGATACTTCTTTGGCCAACTGGATGAGGTAAGAGCCATGGCATGTTACAACTACACAGGATATTTCTCTCCAAGACAAGATCTCTTTTCTTTCTCCTTTACTTTCCTCCGTGACTTTTGCATCATATGTCCTCTTTCATGTTTATTCTAATGACCTGTGAATGTCATGACCTGTTTCTAAAAGCATATTCTATATAAATACTATTTCTTTTTTTTTTATTCATTAATTACATTGCATTATGTGACACAGTTTCATAGGTACTTGGATTCTCCCCACTCCTCCCCAATCCCTCCCACCATAGTGGATTCCTCCACATTTTGCATAACCACAGTTCAAGTTCAGTTGAGATTCCTCCATTGCAAGCATATACCAAACATAGAAACCCGCATCTTATTGTCCAGCCAAGTTCAACGGCTTCTTAGGCATACCCTCTCTGGACGGCAGGCAGAGCCAGCAGAGTATCATCCCAATCAATTAAAAGCCAGGGAACTTGAGCATTTTTTCGTATGTTTATTTGCCATTTGGGTTTGTTCTTTTGTGAAGTGTCTGCCCATTTCCCATGCCCATTTCTTGAGTGGCTTGTTTGTTTTGACATTTTGGTTGTTTTGTAGCTCTTTGTATATTCTATCACCTATGTAGTGCGTGAATATCTTCTCCCATTCTGTGGGTTACTTTGTTACTTTGTTGATTATTTCCCTTGCTGTACAGAAGCTTCTTAGTTTGATGAAATCCCATTTGTTTATTCTGGTCTTGATTGCTATTGCCTTTGGTGTTCTTTTTTGGAAGTATGGACCTACCCCCAGATCTTGCTGTGTATTTCCAACCTTTTCTTCCAAAGGTTTGAAGGTTTCTTGATGTAGGTTTAGATCTGTTATCCATTTAGATTTGATCTTAGTGTATGGTGAGAGTGTACAGTGAGAGCTTGATTTGTTTCCCATTTGGATTCCTCTGATTGCTTTTTCTTGTCTTATGACCTCAGCGAGTACCTCTAGGACTATGTTGAATAGTATTGGAGGAAGTGGACATCCCTGTCTTGTTCCAGATCTCAATGGGAAGGGTTCCAGTGTTTCTCCATTCAGTATGATGCTGGCGTTGTGTTTTTCATATATCGCTTTAATTATGTTGTGGTTTATTCCATCAATGCCTACCTTGGTTAGGGTTTTTAGCAGGAAGTGGTGTTGGATTATGTCGAAAGCTATTTCTGCGTCTATTGATACGATCATGTGATTTTTGTTTTTCAGTTTTTGGATATGGTGTATCACATATATGGATTTCCGGATGTTGAACCATCCCTGCATTCCAGGGATGAATCCTACCTAATCTGAATGAATGATCTGTCCGATGTGTTTTTGAATTCTATTTTCTAGGGTTTTGTTGAGAATCTTAGCATCAATATTCATCAAAGAGATAGGTCTGTAGTTTTCTTTCTCTGTTGGTTTTCTGTCTGGTTTTCGGATTAAGGTAATGTTGACTTCATAGAACGAGTTTGTCAGGGTTGCTTCCTTTTCTATTGTTTTGAAGAGTTTGTAGAGGATTGGGGTTAGTTGTGTTCGGAATGTTTTGTAGAATTCTGTAGCGTTTTCGTCAGGGCCTGGCTTTTCTTTGATGGGAGATCTTTAATCACTGATTCAATCTCTGCTTCAGTTATGGGTTTGTTCAGTTCGTTTGCTGCCTCTGGACTAAGTTTTGGCAGGTTGTGTGAGCCTAAGAACTTTTCCATTTCTTGTTGGTCTTCTGATTTGTTGGAGTACAGCGCTTTGTAGTAATTTCTAATTATGTCCTTAATCGCTGCGGTGTCTGTTGTTATGTTGCCTTTTTCATCTTTGATGCTGTTAATTCTTGCTTTCTTACCATAACATAAATCACTATGCTTAGTAAACAGAACACAAAGATGGGCCTTGAGGAATCTAGATCAACTGGGGCCATTAGACTCACTCTTTCTCTAATTAGCATTGATTAAGCCCTTCCAGTGTCAAAAATTTCCTAAATACATGGAGATTCTATGAAATTGGTGCCTGGCAGTAATGTTTCTTAGTCTTTTGACAATTATACACTGTCAGAACAACTTCAGACATAAGACCTTCAATCGATGAGACAGTGAAAGATAAAAAAAAAAAAAAAAAGAGTAAACAGCTGGGTTCTGGGGACAGGCATTGACAAGCAGTGGGCTAAGGCAGTGACTGTGAAGCCTGCATCCCAAGTACTGGTTGCTCTACTGCCAAACCAGTGGCTTCCCCATGCATCCAGGGAAGTTTTGGAGAATGTCCTCAATGTTTGACCTCTGTGCCCACGTGGAAGACCTGGTTGAAGCTTCCGCCTGCCACTGTGTCCTTTCTGTGTCCCCATTCCACCCGTTCTCCTGGCATCTCTGTCTTTTTCCCCTTGTCCTCTTTGCTTCTCTGCTTCTCAAATAAAAATAAAACACTAAACTTTATCAATTAAGCAAAACAAAACCAAACCTGGGATGTGGATGAGAGAAGGAAGCTGCATCTGGACAAGGGTTTCTGTGAGCAGTTCTGTGAGAGGATAAGAAACAATGAAGACTCCTCTACATTTCTGGATCTGGATCTTGGACTCCCAAGATCCAGGAGAAAGATCCAAGAGAAAGGACTCCAAAGGATTGCCTTTGGGAAAGCTGAGGTGTGGAGCATGTGTGGAAAGCTAGATGTAAGGAGTGTGTCCACTCATCCAATTCTGTAGCAGAAAACTGAATGAAATTTGGAGTTTAGGGAAACTCTGTGTGCTTCATGGCAGTCAAGGTGGGAGTAAGGTGGGCTTGAGTTTTGAGGATGACTAGTGAGGAAGGAAGGAAGAAAGCATACTTATCACAATGAACACTGTATCTACAACTTGTACCTGGGAGTTCACTGATCTCATGAGAGAGGTGTATGTTTTCTGGGAGAGCTCTTGCAGAATTGGGATTCAAGCAGGGTGGAGGCTATTACAGAACACACGAGATTTGAACGTGACAGAGCATTCAAACTCAGCATTTATCTCCACCCCAGATATGTGAACTGTGCCCGCAATGATGAGGAGCAGAATTTGGTGGCCTTCCAGTACCACAGGCAGATATTTTACCGCACCTGCCAGGTCATCAAACCAGGCTGTGAGCTGCTAATATGGTATGGGGATGAGTATGGCCAGAAGCTGGGTATCAAGGGAAGCAACGAGAAGAAAAAGAAGGGAAGAAAAAGGAAGAGCTCACAACAGTGAGAGGTAAGTAGCACTGTTGTGTTGAAATAAGCAAAGGAGTCCCCTTGGGAATATTTGTGATTCAACTCTAAGGAGTCAAATGTATTGTAAGTGCTGCCAAAGTTCAATTCAAATGTGATTTCCATTTAGCAAAAACAAAGACTTACTTATCAAATAAAAGGAAGAGTTATAAGAGACTCAAGCACAGAGATAGAGAGAGATAGAAAGGAGAGATCACCACCTACTGTTTTATTCCCCAAAAGCTGCACTAGGGCATAGTATGGCATCCTATGGCTAAAGTCCTCACCTTGGACATGCTAGGATCCCATATGGACACCGGTTCATGTCCTGACTGCTCCAAATCCCTTCCAGAATCCTGGTTGTGGTCTGGGAAAGCACGTGAGGATGGCTTCAAGCCTTGGGATCCTACCCCCACATGGGGGACCCTGGAAGAAGTTCCTGGCTCAAGATTTTGAATGGACACATCTCTGGTTATTGTGGCCACTGGGGAGTGAATCAAAAGGCAGAAGATTTCCTCTCTGTCTCTACACCAACCATGTATCTGCATATAATATATATAAATATGTAATATAATATATATGTATATATATATATATATGCATATATAAATGCAATTAGATTAAATGCTGCACCTGCTGAAATTATCTCTGGCTTGAGCCAGGAGTCTGGAATGCATCTAGGTCTCCCATGTATTTCAGCATTTGAACCATCTTGTGCTCTTTCCCTGGGTACAGTAACACACAGGAGATTGAACATGGAGCAACCAGAGCTCAATCTAATGCTTCTACAGCATACCAGTGTCATAGTCAGTGACTTAAACCAGTGTAACCAAATCCTGACCCATGTTTTATGTCTTTGACTCCTGGGAACAATTGATACCGTTTTCATTTAGTTCTTTTATTTGTTAAATACTTGGTGCACAAAAGTATCCCACAACACCCCCTTTGGAGAGGGCCCAACACAAAAAACAAGGTCTTGGTCACTTTGCAGCTCTTCTACTATGGAAGTTCCCTCTGGATCATGAACAGTTTATTTTACATTTTCTCCATGCTCCCCGGCCCCTCCCAAAAAAAAGCCATATGTTTCTATTTAGTCATTGTTTCAATGCGATGTTGTCATGTGAATTTTGTGCTTAAGACTGTCCATGGAAGTGGAGATTTGCTGAATAATACAATTGAGTGAAATATGAGTATGAGCACAGCCAAGTGTTTCAGAATAGGTCTGGTTTTCATGTCTGTTTGCCTCTTTAGAAAGACTTTTCTATTTACTTGAAAAGCTATAAACAGGTAAGAGAGAAATCCATTATCTGCTGGCTCATTTCCCAAATAGCCCCAACAACCAGGGCTGGACCAGATTTAGGTCAGGGCCAAAGAATTTCTTTCAGGTTTCGCACATAGTGGCATCTACAAACTAAGGCCATAGTCTGCTGTTTTCCCAGATGTAGTCTCAGGGGTGTTGCTCAGAAGCAGCATAGCTACGAGTCCAGCAATCATATATACAGGCTGGCAGCACTGCAGTCTGAAGCTTAACGCACCTCACCACCACGCTGTTTTCCCCCGTCTAGATTTTCCTGATGAAAAAAGACTCTTGTGGAGATTTGGGTCATCTCACTGAGGTTGATAGAGTCTTATGTGTAAACCTATCAGAGGGCAGTGGGTATCTGAAATTGGGGTCAGAGAGCTAGTCAGTCAATGGATGGAGTAATCTTGGAAGTGGGAAGGTCCAATGCATGGAAAATAGGCAAACGCTGAGATTGGTCAATACAGAGAGGCATGACACCTGACGATAGTCTTTCACATGATTTGTGTGACAGGGAGGAAAAGCAATCCTTGGCGTAGGCATGAGTCAGTGGTAGTTAGGTTGTCTCAGACTCAGGAACGGGCATTACTGTCCCTTGCCTAGCCAGAGCAGTAACACAAAACATCAAGTTGCACTTATTTTGGGTTGAGAAACACAGATCTACTCATAGGTGCTCATCTTAAACAAAATGTGTCTTCCAAATTTGTGGATCTCCTGTTGTGTGGCTTCTTCCTTCATAGAGCTCTTCCTGTTCATAAAGAGTGTCAAGAAGGAAATTCTACCCTGAGTGATCAGAGTTCTTTTCAACACAAAAAGATAGCCTCAAGTAACTTTTCAGACAAAGTGCCAGAGATCCAAGTGAAGGCTTTGGGGGACAGAGAAGTACAGGGAAACATGAATGAAGAGGACATCCTCAACAGATGTGGTAGAGGTCCCTGAGGTCTAAGCTATGAAGGTAGTCTAAGAGTGAAACTACAGAATGGTAGTTGGGTTGCATTGGACTGGTTCATTTGTGAAAAGATCTGCTGATACAGACCTTTTGGATTTCTAAAGCTGTCATAGAAATTTAAAAAAAAAGAAGATAATTGACGTATCACACAGGATCACTTGGTGGATGCCAGCTGTTGCTAGTACATGAGGAACAAATAGTAGGACAGGCTTAACCCAAGTGAAAGCAGGTAGCCAGGCTGTTTCTCTGTATCTGTCCTAACCTCAAACCATCTTATTTTGGAAGACACAGTGTAGTCAGAAATCCATCCTGGTTACCTATGCTCGCTTGTCGCTTTCAGTCACAAGTCCCTCATTTGACATGCCATCCTTAGTTACTGCTCTTGGGACTTCTCAGAAACATCTGCAAGACAGCTCCTGTAACCAGGGAACCATTCTCAAGGGGATGGGCACCATCTGATCCACATAGATGCCATGACACAGTTAAGGATGAGAGGTCCATAAAAATTCCAAACCCATTTCAAAAACAAAAAAGCAGAGGGAGAAATAAGGGCAATTCTTTTTTTCTTCCAGCCTCCACCCAAAAGTCATTGGAGGCTTCGAGTGAGAGTGAGAAAAAGAGGATGATTCCACAAGAGGCTAGGCAGTGAATGCAGAGGAAGCATTCAAATCTTCTCTGAGAGGTAGCATTCCCAAACAGAGTAGGGACTGAGTATGGCAACTGTTTGTAGGGCATCAGTGATATGTCACAGATTATTATCTGTCACCAGAGAGTTTGCAAACTGGGAAGAAACCCAATGATTGTGAATAATGCAGGCAATGCTTCACACAAAAATCACACCTCACCAGGCACCAAGAGACTCACAAGGGAGAAGCTCTCAATTTGAAGGGAGTGTAGGAGGGTTTTCACACAGAAGTTACATTTCATCACACACCAGAGGACACAGAAGGTAGAAGCCATATGCTTTCAGGGAGTGTGGTTGAGACTACACTCATCAGCTTACTAGAGAACACATGTGGGAGGAAGCAGTGTGTTTGTGGAGAAGGAGAGTGAAAGAGAGATAAAATCATCTAACAGCCAACACAAGCCAGCAGCATTTAGTTCAGAGAGGTCTTGAGCTATTGGAGTCATGAGTTTCTCCAACAGTGTACAGACTGAAGAAATGTTTAAGCACGTTTCCACTTTCATGAGAAATGGGTTAGAGAAACAGAGGAGTGTTGCTGAGATTTTGGGGGATGTTGACTTGTGACCCTTAGACACATCTTTCACCAACCTGTTTTCTTCATGCTAATGAATGTTGTCTGCATACACACCTGAAGACCAAGTTACATGCCACCACTGCTATTACTGTTTAGGACAGAGGTTCTAGGTACCGGAGCTTCCACAGGGGATGAAAGAAGTCCAAACACTACCGTGCAGAAACCAACGTCATCAGAAAGACAACCAGAAGCCCTGAGTGGTCTGCAGAAACAGAACAACAATAAACGTCCTTCAGGACCAGGGAGGAGAGCTTTCTCTGGTCCGAGCCTGGCTCCACCTCTGGACCCCCCCTCCCTCGCAATGACCATCGGGATCGCTTCGAAAACCCATCACAGCAAACGAACAATCATACAAACTAAAAAAAAAAAAAAAAGAAAAGAAAAAAAAAACCTAAAATAAATAAACAACAGAAAGTAGAACTTGAAATCTGACAGGAAAGAGCTGGCATGGATTGGCTCATGCCTCGCTGGGTGGGTCACAAAGATTAGTTACTCCTCACCATGGTGTTGAGGATTTTCCTGCACACCGCCCCCCCCAAAAAAATGTTCTGCACCTAAAATGTTGACATATATCTTGTTAGAGTTACAAGCCAGTCTGGATTATCCTAAAATCTGCCAAGATCAGCAAAATTTTACTTCAACACAACAACTGGCTAAATACTAAGATGAAATGGACACGAAACAGCTGAATGGTGCCTTATGGCCATTTTAAGGTATAGAGCAGCCGGTCCTGTATATGAACTAAAATTGAAATGTCAATGAGCTAATCATAGGTTGTGGCTAGGACTTGTTTTCCTTTTTTTTTTTTTTTCTTTTTAATACACTGGTTACTCAAAACCATGTCAATTCCATAACATTGCAAATTGCTGTTGATGTTATATTGGGACTCTTAATTGACTGTGATGATATTCTGCCAGCTCAAACTTCAGACCAGAAATGGTCTCCCCAAGAAACTGTTGAACCAATCTGGACAATAAGTAGCTGGACTCTATGCTTGGTATATGTTTGCAATGAAAGAATCTTGATTGAATTTGAACTGTAATACTGCATCAAGGTGAAGGAATCCACCGGGGGGAGGGGAGGGGGAGGGAGGGGGGATTCCCAGAGCCTATGAAACTGTCACATAATGCAAAATAATTAACAATAAAAAAAAAAAAGACTTCATGGAGCTGTAAACCTGTATTTCTTTTGAGTATATGAAAGGCGGATCTGTTCACAGACTGTGGGAGAGAAACCTGTTGTTAAACAGACACTGGGTTTAGGAGAGGAATCTTATCTCCAGTGAAGCATGATGGCCTCTCTTTGACTTTGGCTCTGATATTGTTGCAAGAAATGGCATCTTCTGGTACCTCCACCTGCTGTTTCCAGGCTCTATATCCTCAGGGTTGAAGACCAACAGATGTATGGTGCACTTACATGTAGGTGTTTGCATGACTATGTGGGTGTCATGGAAATGTGCACCTGTGTGCATGTCAGGGAATTGTAATGACATATGTATGTATGTGCCTATGATCATGAGTAACACATATTCATGTGTGTTTCTCTCCTATATGCTAATTATAGGAGAAGCCGATGCTCCTGAGACTGCAAGGACCCAGGTAACATTTGCTGGCTGGGTGTGTCTGAGGGTAGAGAATTCATATTGTGTCTGATGGGGCTGGGGAGAAACAGTGAGAAAAGGTCCAAAGTTTCAGGGCCTGACCAGTCATGGGTAGACACACTACAATTATGAATCCATCTACACAGATGCTACACCCAGTACAGGGACACCAGTGGCTCCCAGGATGGGCTGCACAGAACTACAGATGAGTTGGTGCCAGTTCCAGGTCTAAGTGGAGAATTTCTCAGGTCGTGCAAGGGCTTGGGAAGCAGTACTCATTTGGCTACCCAGAGAAGCTTTGGACAGTATTACATGGCAGCTTTTCAATGGTTAGGGTGAGAAAATACTTTTGACTTTTGCTGAGACTCGATTTGGGGTATGATACGTGGTCTAATTCTGAAAAGGTTCCAAATGCTGATGAGAACAGTGTGTAGTTTGTAGATATTAGGTCAAATATTATGCAAACTGTCTGTGAAGCCCATCTGCTGGATAGCATGATTTGACTTGAATTTAGGTTTATTGGCTTTCTGTCTGGATGATTCATTCTGTGTCATACTGAAGGAACTCTGACACGGAGTGTGATGTCTCAATGATTTTTTGTTACCAATATTTATTTGAAATGGATCAGAGGTAGAGCAGCCAGGACTCCAACCCATGCTCATGCAGGATGTGGGCATCACAGGTAATAGCTTAAAGTACAGGTTAAGGTACAGGTAGTGGCCACAGTGCTGACCCCTCCACCAGTGTCTTAACCACTAGAGCAACTGTTATTCATCTGGTACTCATTGATCCTTTGAAGTTCAGTTTAAATATTTGATTAGGGAATTTCTTCTTAAACTGTTGAGGTTTGGACCTTGCCTCTGGACCCATCTAGACATCCATTCACATTTTCATCAAACTCTGGCTTTTTCCTTTGTAACGTTTAATACAATCATATGTAATAGTAGTGTCATCTGTAGGATTCAGTGTTCTGTGTAATACGGAATATTTCACTTGGCAATCACCACATTATCATAGATCCAGGACCTTTTTTTTCATAGGTTGGTGTTCAATATTCTCTTCTCAGACAGTTCCTTTAATACACTCATTCATCTTACTAGCTATTCTCAAAGTGCTACGTAGGTGGGGAATTGTAGAGTTTTTGAATCTTGGTGTGGGTGACAGAGGCTGATGGCCAAAGAAGATTAGGGTTCAGTGATTTGGGAAGCAAAAGGTGAGTGAGGCGGAAATTCTCCGAACAGTCATGGAATGAGGCTGCCCCCCACCTCCCACTACTACAACGTTCTATCTCCACCCTAAAGTAAGTCATGGGACAATCATGTATTCATTGATAGAATCATTTCGCTAGGCAATTCATTCTATTAGGTAAACATCAGCTCACAGACCCAGTACCAGAATGATTTTGCAGAATGAGAATGCTGAGGAGAACTGTCACATTTTAATTGCATGAGGCTTCAGCATGGAGATGACTGTGTTCTCCCAAGGCACGTCACTGAGTACCAGGAACATCCTCCAACGTGGACAAGAACTACACATGCTCCTTTCAGTCTCTGCAAAGCAGGTTCCCTCTGCATAGGCCAACACTATTTCTTTTTGTTACTTATTTCCCTTCTTTTCCTTGTCTTCCATTTCCATGCAGCTTCTTTCCATGCACTTGCTCCTCCTTCTAAATAATCCTGATGCTCATCTCTGTAGGGGCCATGAAACCAGAAAATCGCCATGGGGGCAAAGTGCATGTTATGATTGAACTGTCAGTTGTAAGTTTCTTTCCTCTTGCCTAACAGCTGTGCACCGAAAAATCTCACAAATTTCATAGAATTGGAGCCAGACGATTTGTGTATAAGGCATATTGTGAAAGCAAAGACATTTCTTCCTCCCAAAGACACTCTGGTTTTGGAAGGCCTGCCCACTGCTCCACCTGCATGCTGGCTCATGGAGAGCAGTCAAGGCATATTCTTTTTTCTTTACTGTGGAAGAATCTTCATTTTTACAAAACAAAGCCAGGCCCAGCACGGTAGCCTAGAGTCCTCACTTGCACAGGCCAGGATATCATATGGGTGCTGGCTCTAATCCCAGTGGTCCACTTCACTTCCCATCCAGCACCCTGTATGTGGCCTGGGAAGCAGTCGAGCATGGCCTAAAGCCTTGGGACCCTGCATGCACATGGGAGACCTAGAAGAAGCTCCTGGCTCCTGGTTTCAGATCGGCTCAGATCTGGGCATTGTGGTCACTTTGAGACTGAATCATTGAACAGAAGATCTCTGTCTTTCCTCCTCTCTATCTGCCTTGTCAATAAAGGAGGCTGAATGTGACTTCTCTCCTTGACTACTCCCTTCCTGCAGATTCAGCAATAAAAGAAAAAAAGAGAGAATGTGGAAATTGTGATCTCACCCAATGTCCTGTAGCCCTTGACCCTATTCATCCTAATCACCTATGTAAAAAATCACCAAAAATGAAAATAAATAAAAATCCAAAACTAGGAGAAGATGACAAAGAAAAGCTTTGCTGAGATGTTATCCTGAACTCACAATCTTTGCTTTCAGAATTTGGAATATATCACACCATTCTCTTCTGGCCTATAGTCTCCTGTGAGAGATCAGCTATGAATTTAATTGTACTTCCTCTATATGTCAATTGATCTTTTTTTTTTTTTTTCTCGACTGCATTGAAGGATTTCTTCTTTGTGTTCCATTGACTAGAGCTTGATTATCTTGCATTGTGGTCAAGATTAGTTTTGATCAAAACACCTGTAGGGTGTTCTGTGCCCTTTCTCGATGTTAATGTCTATTCTTTTTGCAGTTTATGAAATTTCTCATTTGTTATTTCATTGAATTTGTTGTTTAAAATAGATTTATTTTATGTTTATTGGGAAGTCAAATATATAAAGCAGGAGAGTCAAAGGAAGATCTTCTGCCTGTTGACTCACTTCCCAAGCATCAGTGATGGCAGGAGCTGAGTTGATTCGAAAACAGGAGCCAGGAGCCTCTTGTAGGTCTCCAGTCTGGGTACAGCATAGCATGGTTTGGGCCATCCTTCACTGTTTTCCAAGGACACAAGCCAGGAGCTGTAGGGTAAGTCAGGTCGTGTGGATTAGAACTAGTGTCCTATGAGTTCTTGATGCATGAAAAATGATGATTCTGAACGCTAGACTACCATGCCAGGCCCATTGAATTCATTTCTTTGATAAAGATTTATTTATTTTTGTTACAAAGTCAGATATACAGAGAGGAAGAGAGACAGAGAGGAAGATCTTTCGTCCGATGATTCACTTCACAAGTGAGTGCAACAGCTGGAGCTGAGTCAATCCATAGCCAGGAGCCAGGTGTTTCTTCTGGGTCTCCCACATGGCTGCAGGATCCCAGAACTTTGGACTGTGTTCGACTGCTTACCCAGGCCACAAGCAGAGAGCCGAATGGGACGTGGAGCTGCCAGGATTAGAACCAGCACCCACACGGGACCCCGGGCGCCACCAAGATGAGGAACCCAGCTGTTAGCACATGCTGCTTGGCCCATTGAATGCATTTTTAAGCAGAACTTCTCTTTCTGCACCTTCTAGGATTTCTATAACTCTTCTATGTGGGTCTTTTAATAGTGTGTCTTACTTCTTAAATACCTTTTCTCCTTTTATAGCTTTACCCAGCTCTGCTTTCACCTTTTAATTGTTTTCCCATTGTAATAAGAAATATCTTTGAACTCTGAGATTATTCTTCTGCCACTGTCATTCTGTAGGCCCATTTTCTCAATGTAGTCCTCAGTTATCACGGAGGGAGCTAAAGGCTTTTCTTCCTTGGCAGGGGAGTCTTCAGTTATTTATGTTGTGATTTGGTCTCTGCTTTTACTCTTGAGCATTGTACTTCTCATTAGCTGATTCTTTTGCTTTTTTGTATATATTTTTTGAAATTTTTGAATTTTGTGGTTCAATATTGTATAGACTGGGATTCTACCACACAGCACAACAAAAGCTTCCCCATAATTCCATAACTATGTCATAATTGCATCAGTCTCTTATTGAAGTGTGCCCAAGCATTGCTGGTGCAGACAATGTCAAACAGTTCAGCAACCCATTGTCTACATATTTCCAACAATTTTATTGGGAGCCCACCTTTTGTTTGGAAGCAGGAATGAATGTTGCATTGTTCCCCTCATTTCCATAAATGAGAAGCCATAAAACAAAATCAAATACTGGTATGAATTAGAATAACAGCAACCAGGAATCACCACAGCAATTACAACACCATGAAAAAACCACCACTGATTAAACAACACAAGTGTGACAAAACAAACCAACCAACAAACAAACAAACAAAAAAACCGCAAAAGTCTCTTATGGTCCAGCAGCGTGGCCTAGGGGCTAAAGTCCTCACCGTGAGCGTGCCCGGGATCTCATATGAGCAACGGTTCTAATTCCGGCAGCTCCACTTCCCATCCAGCTCCCTGTTTGTGGCCTGCAAAAGCAGTCAAGCATAGCCCAAAACTTTGGGATCCTGCACCCATGTGGGAGACATGGAGGAGGTTCCTGGCTCCTGGCTCTGGATCAGCACAGCATTGGCCCTTGAACTCACTTGGGGAATGAATCATCAGACGGAAGATCTTCCTCTATATCTCTGCTCCTCTTTGTATATCTGACTTTGCAATAAAAATTAACCAATCTTTATCAAAAATAAGTCTCTTGGGAAAAATGATGCCACCATGTAATCCACGAGGCAGTGAGGAATTCAAATAAAGGAAAGAATGTATTTGGGATAATGAAACTGAAATCTAAAACATGAAAAGATGGGATGCAGCAAAAATAAATAAATAAATAAATAAATAAATAAATAAATAAATAAAACAGTCAAAAACTAACAAACTAACAAACAAATAAAACCCAGTATGGATCAGGTCACTGAAGTTATTTTTTCCATGATGGCTTCTTTTTTATTTATTTATTAATTTTGATTGATTTATTATATTGTATTATGTGACACAGTTTCATAGGTACTTGGATTCTCCTCACCACTCCCCAAACCCTCCAACCATGGTGGATTCCTACACCTTGTTGCATAACCACAGTTCAAGTTCAGTTGAGATTCCCCCATTGCAAGCATATACCAATCATTGAGTCCGGCATCTTATTGTCTTGTCAGGAAAAGAATGTATCTGGGATAAATGTAACTGAGTTCTAAAACATTAAAAGATGGGATGCAGCAAAAAAATATAAATAAAATAGTCAAAAACTAACAAACTAACAAACACATAAAAACCAGTATGGATCAGGTCATTGAAGTTATACTTTCCATGATGGTTTCTTAATATTAATGAGAACTATGTATTTGCTCTTCTGGGATTGATATATTTGACTGAGCATAATGGACTCTCCTTGGGACCACCTGGTTGTAAATGGCATAATTTTGTTCTTCTTAATAGATAATACTATTTCATGGAGTAGAAGCAGCACAGCTTCTTTAACTGTTCTTCTTTGGGAGCACATCTGGATTGTTTCCATGTCTTTGCCAGTGCAGATTTTGCTTCTGCAAATATAGGCCTATAGATCCCCTTCACATATGCAGATTTCATCCCTATTGGGTATATTCGTAGGAGCAGGAGAACTGTATCATATGGCAGACTTGTTTACAATTCTCCCAGCACTCTCTATACTGATTTCCACAATGGTTGCATTAGCCTACACTGCCACCAGCAGTGAAGGAGACTACTTTTCTCTCCACATCTTTGCCAGCAGGTATTGTTACTTGAGTTCTGAGTGTAGGCCAGTCTCACTGGAGTTAGCTGGTACTTCAACATGGCTTTCAATTAGATCTCTCTGATGGCTTGAGAGCCTGAGTATCTTTTTATATGTCAGTTAGCCATTTGAGTCTGTTCTATTGAAAAATGTCTGCTCAATCCTTTGCCCATTTCTTTACAGGCTTGTTTGCTTGTTTGCTTTTTATTGTCCTTAGGATTCTGTAGCCCTTTGTAAATCCTGGATATTAGTCTCCTATCACTTGTGTGGTGTGCAAATATTTCTCTGTTTCTGTTGGTTACTTCCTCCCTTTGATAATTGTCTCCTTTGCTGCACAGAAATTTTTTAGTTTGATGTAGTCCCATTTAAGGCATTTAAGGTTGCTCTCTTCTATGTTAAAGGGATCTGTACTTACAATTTCTTTCTCAGCCTTGAAATTGTTTGCGTACGCAGTGCCATTGACTTGTGCTCAGTATTTGTGTATCCTGTTAGTCTGCCAAAATCTCTAATGAGTTCCAACAGTCTCTTGACTGAGTCTTTGGTTCTCGTATGTAGAGAATCATGTAGTCTTCAAGTAGCAACAATTTCAGTTCCTCATTTCCAGTTTGGATTCCTTTAATTCTGTTCTTTCTTGCCTGATGACTCTGGTAAGGACTTCCAATACTATGGTGAAGAGTAGTGGTGACAGATGTCATCCCTGTCTAATTCTTGATTTTAGTGGATAGGTTTCCAATCTTTCTCCATTTAGTATGATGCTGGCATTGGTTTTCTCGTATATTGCTTTGATTGTGTTGTGGAATGTTCCTTCTATGTCTCTCTTACTTAGGAGTTTCAGCATGAAGTGTGTTGGATTTTATCCAATGCCTTCTTTGCATCTGTTGAGAAGATCATATGGTTTTTATTTTTAATTTGTGTATGTGCTGAATCATATTATTGATTTGTGGATGTTGAACCATCCCATATGGTCCAGGTGAATGATCTGATGTGTCGTTGGATCTGGTTGGCTAGCATTTTGTTGAGGATCTCTGAATCTATGTTCATCAAGGATATCGGTCTGTAGTTCTCTTTTTCTGTTGTTTCTCTCTCTGGCTTTGGTGTTAAAGTGATATTGGATTCATAGAAAGAGTTTGGAAGATTTGTCTCTCTTTCTATTATTTGGAAAATCTTGTGGAGAATTGAGGAAAGTTCATCTTGAAACATTTGTTAGAGTTCAACAGTAAAGCCATCTGGTATAGGACATTTCTTGGTTGGAAGGGCTTTAATTACTGACGCAATTTCAATGCAATGGGATAGGTCTACTTAGGTTGTTAATTGCTTCTTGATTCAGTTTTGTTGGATTGTATGTGTCCAAAGATCTATCCATCTCTTTTAGATCTTGTGATTTGCTGCATATAGTTGCTTGTAATAGTTCCTGATGGGCTAGTGGGGAGTCTGTTTTGTTAAGTTTCTCAAAGAACCAGCTCTTTGATTCATTGTCTTATGTCTAGTTCTTTTATCTCTTGTTTGTTTATTCCTTCCCTTGTTTTGTTGTTTTTTTTTTCTTGCTTCTAATATCAGGATTGAGTTGCTGTTGTTTTTCTAGCTTCTTGAACTGTAAGGTTAGACGATCTATTTGATGCTTTTCTAGTTTCTTGACATAAGCACTGATTGAAATGAACTTTTCTCTTAGCAACACATTGATTTCCCTTTGATTTCCTCACTAACCAACTACTCATTTAGTAACATATTATTTAGTGTGCATGTGTTAGCAAGTCTTGTTTGGTGTTTTGAATTCTTAGTTTCTGGCTTCAGTCGAAGATTGTCAGAGAAGATGCTTGGTATACGTTCAATTTTTAAAATTTGCCGAGGCTTATTTTGTGGCATGAAACATGGTCAATTCTGGAGACAGTTCCATGCTCTGAATAAAAAAAAAAGGCTTATTCTCTCTCTGTATGATGGACTGTTTGAGAGATATAAGCTAAGTCCATTTGCTTTAGAGTTTGGGTGAGTTCTGCTATTTCTTTCCTTAGTTTCTGTCTCCTTGATCTGTTCATTGATGCTAATGGGGTATTAAGATCCCCCACTATGATCATCTTGGAGTCTGTTTCTTCCATTAAAGCCATTAATATTTGTTTCACATAGCTAGATGCTTTGGCATTTGGCACATATACATTTGTTATGATGATCTTCTTGCCGAATGGATCCTTGGATCATTTTGTGTTGTCCATCTTTATGTCTTTAATGTTCTTCACATCAAAGCCTATGTCGTCGGACATAAGAATGGCTACCCCTGCACATTTTTCCTTATGATTCACTTACAATATCTTCTCCCATCCTTTCACTTTCAATTGCCTCTGATCTTTGTTGGTGAGATGTGTCTCTTGTCAGCAGCAGATTGATGTATTTTGTTTTTTGATCTGGTCCTCTAATTTATGCCATTTGACTGATGAGTTTAAGCCATTTAAGTTCAGAGTTATTATGGTAAGGGGCAGTTTGGTCCTGTCATTTTAGCGATGGGTTGTTCCTTGAGTGAGTCTTCTGTTAGCCTTTTAGTGGGATGTTCTCCACATTTGCTTTTGCATTTTGTAGTTGTTTTCCCCTTTTGACTTTCATGGGAACTTCTTTGAGTATCATTTGTGGGACATGTTTAGAAGAGGCAAATTCTTGAAGTTTTTCTCTATTGTGGAAGAATTTTATTTCATTTTCAAAGACAAAGGAAAACTTTACAGGGTACATTATTCTGGGCTGAACTTGTTTGCTTTTAGAATCTGGAATATGTCATTCCATTCTCTTCTGGCCTGTAGTGTTTGCCCTGTGAGGTCAGCTGTGCTGATTGATTGATTGTGCTTCCTGTATAGGTCACTTCATTTCTTTAAAGGTGAACACTTAAGGATTTTTTCCTTTTTGTTCAAATGAAGAGAGCACGATTTTCATGTATTGGTGTGAAGTTCATTTTTAATCAACCCTGTTGAGAGTTTGGTGACCCTCCTGTATATTGTTTTCCAATTCTGTCTCCAGATTAGGTTAGTTTCCGTTTATCATTTCAATAAATACAGCTTGAATCCCAACTTCTCCTTCTGTGCCTTCTGGAACTCCCATAACTCTCATGTTGGGCCTTTTAATCATATCTTTTAATTATTGAATACTTGTTTTAGCTTGACCCATCTCTGCTTCCAGGTGTTTTTTTTTTTTTTTTTTAATTCTTCATGGTGACAGAAAATATCTTCCAATTCTAACATTCCTTCTTCTGCTTCATTCTTTCTATTTTTGATACTCTCCACTGTACTTTTAATTTGCTCCACTGTGTTCTTATTTTAGTACATTGCCATTATTTCCTGTATAACATATTCCTTAAATTCCTTGAACTCTTGTATGTCCTTCTCATTGTTGGTCAGGCATTTTATAATGAGTTCTTTCTTGTCTTCCTCAGTTAACTTTGTGGGTAGTAGACGCTTTTGCTGCTTTGCTGGAGAGTCTTCAGTAACAATCATAGTGCCTCTGTCTTTTCTTCTATCTTTTGCCATTGCCATTCTGGTTGGTAGGTTCTTCTCCTTAATGCAGATTCCTAAGATGCATTACGTGCATGTCTGCGAGTTGATTTCTCTGTTCACTCAGGGCCCAAGATTAGGAAAATGCCAGTTCACCTGAATAACAAACAGACAAACAAAAGCAAAAAGCAAAAAACTCTACATGACCTAATTATCTGGTTACAGAAAATGGGTGGGCACCACAGTGAGCTATGTCAGAGATCTGGCACTCCCTGAAAGCCGCCAATGCCGTGTACAGGCCGATTCTTGACAAAGGCCAACATGCCCTCTCCTATCAGAGCTCAAGCAGGGCTGATGCCAGCGCCCATGCCAGTGGGGGTATAAAACCGTTGTCTCCACTACCCTGCTTTTCTTTCCCACTTGAGACCCTCTCTTCTCCTGTGCATTCTCCCACCACAAGAGATAGGCCCAGGAACAGACTTCTCTTTGCATAATGAAGGTCTGTTTGTACTTAGTTGGTATTTTCTTTCTTTAGCACATCTAACAGAAAATGTGGAACATCTACTCCACAGAACACTACACAACCACTAAAAAGATTTTGTCATTTTCCCATCTATTGAAGGGCATTGCAATTTCTCATGTTGTTTGGTGTATGAATTCAATTCTACCACATTTTAATGTTATCTGGATAGCCATCTTCAAAGCTATTTTTCTAGTTTTATGATTTATGGTTTCCGAAGTGCTAGAGAATATGCTGAGACTCAGGTTAACACTGGGAAAAACTGCTTAATATTCTTCCAAACCAGCAAACTATTACATGTTCCACCAGCAATGAGTGAGAATTTCTATTTCCATCATGCTTTATTGAAGTTTTAATTTGTGTTAGGAGTGCTCTTGACTCTTTTGATTGGTGTGCATTACTGTCATATTTTCTGTGTATCTTTTCCTTATGAAAGGATGTTGAGTGTTGCTTTGTGTCTTTCCTGGAAAGCTGCAAACCTTGTAATTGAGTAGCTGTTTAGATATTTTTTTTTCTTTTTCATTTATCTTTTTCAGTGTTGAATGTAAAGTGTCTTTCTTTGTTTCTAAAGTGTAACTTACTTATTTGAAAGCCAGAGACGTCTCCAAAGTACTGCTTCATTCCCCAAATCACTGCAATGTCCAGAGCTGAGCAGTAAGGAGACTGTGATTACGGAGCTCCTTGCAGTTTCTCATGTGGATTTAAGGACACAAGAGCTTGAGCCATCATCTGCTGCCTTCCCATGCTCGTTAGCAGGGATCTGACTCAGAAATGGAGCAGCAGGACGTGAAAGATGAGGGTTTTCTTTATATGAAATGTCCAAGTAATAGGCAGACCCAAATTGAAATAGGGATGTGGGATGAGAATGAAGGATATTTAATGGCAACGAAGACATTTTTCACAAAGAGATCTTGCAGCAAAAGACAACAGTGACTGAAAAGAATTAAATTTTGCAAGAGGAAGAGATTTTCTTAGTATTTAATATTTACTAATTTGAAAGTTATGGTGAAAACTTCCACAATCTGTCTATTGTCTTTATTACCGAGATAGTGAGAAGTAACTATACACATTCCACATGTACTGTTCTAAGCCAGCCCTGCTTTACTCATCCCCTAAATGTTAAATGGAGGAAAGTAGTTTCTTTCTGCAAATCAAAGCGCTTGAAAATTCCACTTATCACTTAAGGGATCCATGTGATTTATACTGCAAAATCCTACACTATTTACTGAAAAATAATACTGAAAAAGTAAGGGATCCACATGATACAGACTGCAAAATCATGACAGTATATTATCAAACAAGCATATGAAAACTCCTGGGACTCTTTAGCCACCTGAATCTAATGTGGATAACACACAAAGTACAACTTGGACAATAACTTTATGTTTTGTATCTTGGTAGGGTTTTAAAGAATATGAATAACAACTCAACATTACCTGTAGAGCCACACTAAGTTACTAAACAATACTGCAAAGAGTATTCATTTTGCCAGAATAACAGAATTGTTCCACAGGAAGACACTAGAAATGTGTTCTGTCCAGAAGTTAATGGCTTAGAGATCAGTTACCATTCAAAATAAGCACCTGGCGATATTTAATGTGCGACTAATTTGCCATTAGAAAAATTACATCTTTCTTTTTTTATCTCTGTTTGTGTCTGTCACATAAAAGCCACTGGTGAATCTTTCTTTGTCTCATTTGTATCTCTTGCAGAATGCAAACTTTCACTGATTTTCACTGGATCTTACGACATGTGCAAATACTATTGTGTATTTGATTTTCACATATTTCATGGGTTACAACAAATTATTGTTAGAAGGATGTAGTACTAAGTCGTACAGTTCAATTTGAATTCAGATTGTGCAGCTAGTTGAGTTCGGATACAGCACTTTGAATCTCTGCAAGAATTGATCCTATAGCATGGTTCCTGACGATGGATAGTGAAGGTGCCCATTTAAAGTGATATTGCAACACTTAAGACAACACTCGCTGATACATCGGTCATAATCTTCAATTTCATGAATGCTTTTTCTATTAGTGTTATCTCTTGTTCTGTGGTGCACACGCTAACAACCCTGAACTAGTGCCCACACATACTGAATCAGCTTACAAGGCTACGTAGTGACTCTGCACCATACAATGACTCCTACACAGTTACTCAAATCACACTCCAGTTTTCTGCCTCACACTTTGAAATCTCCAGGTCACACAGCCCCTGGGGATACTGTAGGAAGACTGTTCTCAAGTATCATAGTCACCCAACTTATCAGCCTAGTGCACTTCTCTCCATATGCCATTTTATGTCTTGACCACAACAAATGCATTATAGTACTAAAACACAAAACTCAAATTCCAAAGATTTTTGAATGTATGAGATGAAAATAGTGAAATTCAATAGGAAATAGATTAAGAAATGGGTAAGAAACACAGTTTTGTCTATGTTTACATACCTTTGTATATATAAACAAATAGCATAAAATAGAGAGCACTTGTAGAAATTTTAACAGTAAGGATGAAACATTCCAGAGAGAAAGGCATCTGTGTAGTAGAGATTATCACACAAGACACACTGGAATGAAGTTGGGTAGGAAAATAATCCAAAATGATCAGCAACTTGAGGAAATGACCAGTACCTAGTCTGACACAAGTAATAATTAACCAAGTGCTGCACTCAACAATGCAGAATTACAATTATTTCGCGAGAAGAATGTGAGAAGAAATTCTCCCTGATCAATGTGCAAAGGACACAAATTAGGTACTGAAATGCTTATGGAAAAATGATAATATCAGATTGTTAGTTTTCAATAATAAACCCATTTGCAAATGGCCTTTAAACTATTAAACCAAAAGATTCTACTTACCTACCATATTAAATAAAAAGACAGTCCATTTGCTGTCTGTAAGTATTGCAACTCACCAATGGAAATACACAGATACAGAGTGAAATAGTGGTAGAGAAATTCCATGTCAATGGAGAAAAACGAACATCAGTCATTCAGATATCAGAAAAAAATCATACAAGAAACGAAGATGTGTTTCAGTAAAAGATAATGCAATATTCAATATAGAGAAATACTTTTAGAAGGTATATATGGACCAACATCATGGCACCACCTTATTTAAAGCATTTCTTAATAAATGTAAAGTAGGACAAAGGATTCAATACAACTATCGTCAAACATTTAGATATTTCAGCTTCATCACACTCACACACACACACACACACATCAAAAACCAGAGAAATAGTATATACTATGGAAAAAGATACCTAAGACTGTGAAAACTGAATTGTAGAATATTTACTTTGTGACCACCATTAAATGAAAAGGAATCAACAGTTAATGAAACTGTAGGAAGTGTGCAAAGAAAGAGAACTGCAATAACATGCTCCAGGAAGAATAACCGGCCATGGCAGATATCAAAAGAAAACTGAAACATGCCTGGAAGTGAATGAATGTAACAACACATCAAGTCACAACTTGCCACAAAAAAATGAATAAGATAAGCTCACACCTATATTGATAATCAGAAAAGTAACTAATAAATGATCTCTTAATGCCACATAAACCTTAATCAAGAGAAATTCTCAACAAATACTAGCTAATCTTATCCCTCATCTCACTAAGAACACTACCCAATTAGAGAATGTATGAAAGTTGTGCAGCGATTATTCCTATATAAGATCAATAAATATTACACAAGACTACAACCTATTAAACAAATGAAAGCATTGCTTAACTCAATAGACCCAGGAAAAACATTGGTTGTAATATAATAGGCTTTTGTGCTGAAAACATAAAGCAAAGTTGGAAATGAACAATGTTTCTCAAAATGAGCAATGCTTTCAACACACATAGCTCAATATCATATTGAATAGGGAAAAATCTGTAGATACATGCTAGTATCCTGGGACAAGGAAAATGCACGCTTTCATTCCAGGTAGTAAATAGAATTCTGGATATTTTAATCAAGGAAATGAATATCAAGTGGATACAAAGTGTAAGAGAGGAAGTCAGGAGAATATTGGGGCACATCAAACTATTATCTGCACAAGGGAATACAGACTACCATAAGACTACTACTAGAGTTCACAGGAAAGTATAGTGGAATTGTTAGGTAGAAAATCATCGGGGTGGGGGATAGGAAAAAGATGGCCTATCGCAGAAAGCTGGTGTAGGGTGGAGTAGGGAAAGAGGAGAACCAATCCAGCAGAGAAACACGCCAGGTAAACCAAAATTGTAGGGAGAAGAGCGGGAAGGTCACTGGAGTTCACTAAAGCAAGAAGATCTACACAGCGTGAAGGAACAGCCACAAAAAGTGGGAAAGAAAATACAGCACGCAGCAAGAAACCTGGTGAGTCACAATGCCAGCCAGGGGTAAGGAGGCAGAGTCTCAACCGTCCCAGGTAAAACAGAGGTGGCTGGAAGGATAGGCGCCCACACCGACAGGAGCACCATTCCACTGGAGGGCAGGAGCCCCAAGAGGAGGCTACTGGACTGATCATAGGGGTCATCATATCCTGCGGAAGTGGAGAACAAGCAGGGGAGATTTCCCAGAAGTGTTCCTCCCAACTGTTTAGCAGCTTTGAGAGAGTGCAGAGGGAACTGGATCTGCGCTGTGGAACTGGGGCTTAGAAATCCCCATATCAGCTCTGAACACTGGACTGGCTGCTAGAGAATCCAGTGGATCCTATTGCTGGGCTCAGCCTGAGCTCCAGAGGCTAGGCAACACTCAGCAGAACCTCACAACCTGGGCGGAAGAGCAAACTAGTAGGGGCATGGCTGTGCGCCCCTCAGAGCTCTGTGCCTCTCAGGGCTCCGCTTCCACCATTGAGAAAATGCAACTGAGAAAGAAGCTTCATATAGGTGCCAGGGCTGTGAATTTGAAGCAGTGAACAGCCACTGCCTCAGGCAGAATCCCCTGCTGGCCTCAGCTGGAGAGGCCAAACCAGAACCGGCTCAGTGGAATGGGCCAGACAGGTTCACCCAGCAGGAGCCCGCTCAGAAAAGCCTGTCTGCCCAGTGGCGGAAGGCGGTGTTGCACCTTTCAGCAGAGCAGCGCTTCTGAGTGGGAATTCTGGAGAGCAAAGTTCGGCAGCGCTGAGGCCAGCAGAAATTTCCCACCCAGCCTGGGGTTGGGGATTTCAAGGTTTGAGTAGCAGAGGCACTTGCGGTGCTAATCTTAAGCCCTGAAGGAATGTATCGCCTCAGCACTGAGGCAGAAACCCCCACTGTGCTAGGCTTATGACCCAGAGCCGAGGTGTGGCTCGGCAGAGTGAATCTCAGTGGGGCAACGCCTTGGAATGGGAGCTGTAGGGGGAGGGGCCCAACACTAGGGCTGGCCCACAAAGCCTCCTGACCCAGCTCAGGGCTGTGATCTACAGACCCTGAACAGCAAGCAGCTGGTGACTCAGGCAGTACACCCTGCCAGGATCAGCTGGAGACCCCAAACCAGAGCCGGCTCAGCGGAATCGACCTGACAGACTCTCCCAGTGGCAGAAAAGTCTGCCTGCTGTGTGGCGGGAAGCGGTGTTGCACCTCTCAGTGGAGCAGCACTACTGAGTGGGAATTCCGGAGAGCAGAGTTTGGCGGCGCTGAGACACGCAGATATTTCCAATCAAGCCCGGGGTTGGGGATTTCAAGTTTCGAGCAGCAGAGGCACTTGCAGTGCTAATCTTAAGCCCTGAAGGAGTGTATCGGCTCAGTACTGAGGCAGAAGTCCTGAGTGGGGCAACGCCTTTGAGAGGGTGCCTCAGGATAAGGGGCCTGGACTTAGAGCTGGCCCACAAAGCCTTCTGACCCAGCTCAGGGCTGTAGATTACAAACTCTGAGCATCATGCAGCTGGTGACTCAGGCAGCACCCACTGCTCTACTCAGCTGGAGCCTCAGAGGTGGTGTTGCACGTAAGACAACTCCTAACCAACTAGCTGCAACGGAGCCAGGTGGCAGAAATATAAACCCAGGCACAAACGAAGCAACCCAACAACAACCACACCATCACCTGCTGTCCCCAATAGAGTAAGAAATATAACGCTTATGCCAGCACCCCATACAGCAGCAGCTAGATCACACCTCCTACAGATTACAGCACTGAGGGCAACGGCTGTAGACAAACAAGTCAGACGCTAAAATCCCAAAACAACAAGAAGCAAAAACACAATGAGGAGAAGTATCAGAAAAATGACCCAGAGAAATGATCAAGCACTCCCTCCTAACACAGCCAAAACTAATCTCAATATCTGAGATGCAAGATGAAGACATAGATGAAATACCAGATAAAGACTTTGAGAAACAAATGATGAAATACATCAGAGAGAGTGAGAAGTGCTGGGAAGTGTCCAAGGTATTCGAAACCCATGTCACTGCAGAAATAAATCAAGTCAAAAAGGGAATCCTTGATATAGAACACAAAATTGAAAGCCTAATCAACAGAATGAACACAGCAGAGGACAGAATATCAGAACTGGAAGACAATCAGAATGAAAGGCAGCAGCTCATCAAACAGGTGGAGACAAATCTAGAGAAAGCCAATAGGTCCATACAGGAAACGAAAGACAACCTCAAAAAGTCAAATATTAGAATAATAGGCCTTCCTGAAGGAGTGGAAAAGGAGACAGGTTTGCAAAATGTGCTCAATGAGATAAGACAGGAGAACTTCCAGAACACCGGAAATATAAATCCAGCACAAATCCAGGAAGGACAAAGAACCCCCAGCAGATTCGATCCAAACAGATGCTCACCCAGACCTGTGGTCCTCAAGCTACCTTCAAGTGAATACAAGGAAACTATTCTAAGACAAGTAAGAAAAAAGGATAAGATTACTTTCAGAGGAAGGCAAATCAGAATCACAGCCGACCTATCAGAAGAAACACTGCAAGCAAGGTGAGAATGGGGTAAAAACTCTCAAATTCTGAAACAAAACAACTGCCAACCAAGAAAAATGTACCCAGCAAAGCTCTCATTTGTATTTGGGTCAAACTGGAAACCATAATGCTAAGGGAAATAAACCATACCCAAAAGGTTAGATACCACATGTTTGCCTTTATTTAGGATGATATGATGTTAAGCATAACATGTTATGTTATGGATATTATGTCATATGTAGTATATAAACTAAAGTTGAACTGTTAATGGGGGGTCACAGAAAGTGGTTAAGAAACCGCATTTATTTTTTTTTTAAAATAAAGCAAACATTTATTAAGTTGTGATAAAAACATTCCATCAAATTACAAAAACTGAGTAAGAAAAACAAACGGCACATGCTTAACTGTAGTTGACATTCAAATAAAATTTGCATTCCCAAAATATTATACAGTAATTAGAAAATACCAGCCAAAGTAATATTAGGATACTTTTACGTGCGGTCTCAACAAATTTGAACAGAAGCAAATTTTAACAAAGGTAAATTTTGCAGTGAAACATAGCAGTAGATTAAGGATCTCAACATGTTTATTTTACTGCTATTTGACACTATGATACAAAAATAAGAGAATTTACTTGACATTTTTAATAAATATCTCATGGGCTGTTGAGTGCCTTACTGGTGAAAGATTTAACTGGCTAATCTCTTCAATCCATTTTGTACATTTAGTAAGCATCAACTCTGCCCTACATAACAATCAATGCAATTCACAGCACAAAAATGGTTATCATATTAAATACATAATCAACTCGGACTTCTGAACAATGAGGAAATTAGTAAACCATCAAATGGACTGCTTACCATACACTTTCCTCATAACTAAATAACACACAAAAAATCAAAATAATATTTGTCATCACTCTAAACTATTGCCAGCAACTGACGGAAACTGCCAATTTGCCATATTCATGTTCACAACATGCTAAATATACTCTGTTGTTACTTCATCCATTGAATGCCTACATGCCTAGAACAGAGAATTCTCACCATCTCTTGCTGTGGGACCTGACTTGCAGCAATCTATATTTTAGATCAGAACTACTTATAAAGAAGTACAATAATTTTAACAGTAACATCAACCATCTTTTCAATAATTCCCATCTTTAACCCTGCATATGCACTTTTACACATACTGATTAGACTAAATGCACAGCTCTTTCAGCTACCTATAAATCATAGCATTTTACAAGGAAAATGACTGACTAATGCAAATTTAACACATCAATCACAGCATGAATAACAACAGCAGCAACGTCAATGACAAATTGTAACACCTTTATTAAGTGATGTGTCACTGAGTAGGCAGCACATGCTTAACTAAAAGGAAAAACAGAAGTCTCTTAGGAACTGTTTCCATCACATACTCCATGGGCACTTGATGATATTATTCTATTCAAAACCAGGTGGTCCCAACTAGAAACTATTATGCTCAGTGAAATGAGTCAATCACAAAAGAATAAATACCATATATTCTCTCATATAAGGAAGCCAACATGGAAAGGTGGAGCTCATCAAGTGCGCATTTATTTTTAACATGTTGACTGCTCAATACTATGTCAATCAATTCCATAATGATGTTAATTGTTGCTGATGGTATATTAGCGATTTTATTTGATTGGGATGATACCCTGCTGTCTCTGCCCTCAGACAAGAGAGGGTCTACCAAATAAGAAGTTGGACTTGACTAGACTATAAAATGTTGGACTCTATGCTTGGCATATACTTGCAAGAGGGAATTTCAACTGAACTTGAACTATGGTTATGCAACAAGGTGTAGAAACCCAACATGGGGAGATTGTGGGGGGAGAATCCCGGATTCTATATAATTACAACACAATGTAATTAATGAATAAATTTAATAAAAAAAAAGAACCAATGAAATCAACCAAAGGAAAAAAAAAAGAAAGAAAGTGAAGGGATGGAAAAACACATTTCATGCCAATGGACGAGAAAAAAGGCTGGCCTAGCTGTCCTAATCTCAGATGATTTAAACTTCAAGCTGACACACATCAAAAAGGACAGAGAAAGACATTATATATTGGTGAAGGGATTGATCTACCAGGAAGTAATTACAATCGTGAATATATATACACCTAATTCCAATGCACCTAGCTACGTGAAGCAATTACTTACAAACATAAGGGGAGACATAGATATACACGCAATAATAGTGGGCGATCTTAACACTCCGCTAACAACTATAGACAGATCAACAAAACAAAAACTCAACAAAGAAACAACAGAGCTAATATAAACATTAGAACAACTGGACTTAGTAGACATTTATAGAACATTTTACCCCATGGCCACAGATGATACATTTTTTTCAGCAGTGCATGGCACCTTCTCCAGGATCGACCACATGATAGGACACAAAGCAAATATAAATAACTTCAAAATGATAGGACTTATACCATGTACCCTCTCAGACCACCACGGAATGAAACTGGAAATCAGCAATTCAAAATTCTCAAGGAAATACAGAAACTCTTGGAGGTTGAACAATATGCTATTAAACAAACAATGGGTCAGGGAAGAAATTAAAGATGAGATCAAAAAACTTATGGAAACCAATGAAAACTCTGACACAGCATTCCAAAACTTGTGGGACACGGCCAAAGCAGTGCTACGGAATAATTCGTTGCAATTGGAGGTCATGTCAAGGCCCAAGAGAGGCACCAAATACAGGAACCAACCATACACCTCCAGGATTTGGATAAGAAACAGCAGAGAAGGGGCCCACACACAACAGGAAACAAGAAATCATCAAAGCAAGGGAGGAAATCAACCAGATAGAAATAAAAAAAAAAAAAACACAAGCAAAATCAATGAATCAAAAAGCTGGTTTTTTAAAAGATAAACAAAATAGACACCTCACTGGCCTGACTGACAAAGAAAAAGCAAGAGAAAGCAAGAATTAACAGCATCAAAGGTGAAAAAGGCAACATAACAACAGACATTGCAACCATTAAGAACATAATTAGAAACTACTACAAAGCACTGTGCTCCAACAAATCAGAAGACCACCAAGAAATGGAAGGTTCTTAGACTCACACCATCTGCAAAACCTGAGCCCAGAGGCAACAAATGAATTGAACAAACCCATAACTGAAGTGGAGATTGAATCAGTGATTAAAGATCTCCCAACAAAGAAAAGCACAGGCCCAGATGGCTTCACTGCAGAATTCTACAAGACATTCCCAACAGAACTGACCCCAATCCTCTACAAACTCTTCAAAACAATAGAAAAGGAAGCAACCCTTCCAAACTCATTCTATGAAGCCAACATTACCTTAATCCCAAAACCGGACAGGGATCCAACCAAGAAGGAAGACTACAGACCTATCTCTCTGATGAACATTGATGCTAAGATACTCAACAAAATCCTAGCCAATAGAATTCAAAAAATCATCCGACAGATCATTCATCCGGATCAAGTAGGATTCATCCCTGGAATGCAGGTGTGGCTCAACATAAGGAAATCCATAAATGTGATACACCACATCCAAAAACTGCAAAACAAGAACCCTATAATAGTACCAATAGATACAGAAAAAGCTTTCAACAAAATCCAACACCACTTCCTGCTAAAAACACTAACCAAGGTAGGCATAGATGGAAAAATCCACAACATAATTAAAGCCATATATGAAAAACCCAATGCCAGCATCATACTAAATGGAGAAAAACTGGAACCTTTCCCGCTGAGATCTGGAATAAGACAAGGATGTCCACTTTCTCCACTGCTATTCAACATAGTCCTAGAGGTACTCGCTGAGGCCATAAGAAGAAGAAAAAAAAAAATCAAAGGAATCCAAATGGGAAATGAAGAAGTCAAGCTTTCACTATACGCAGATGACATGATTCTTTATATAGAAGAGCCAAGAGGCTCAACACAGAGACTCCCAGAACTTATGCGAGAGTTTGGTAGTGTGGCAGGGTACAAAATTAAGGAACCAAAATCAACAGCCATAGTGTATGCGAACAGCCCCAAGTTGGAAAAGACCTAACCAGCAAGATACCATTCAAAATAACGGAGAAAAGTATGAAGCATATGAGAATTAACCTAACCAAAAATGTAGGAGACCTATTTGAGGAAAACTACAAACCACTTAAAAAAGAAATTGAACAAGACCTTGAAAGATGGAGTAACATCCTATGCTCCTGGATAGGTAAAATCAATATCATTAAAATGTCTATATTGCCAAAGGCAATATATACATTCAGCGCAATTTCAATCAAATTGCCAAAAAAAAAAAAAAAAATTCTTCAAGAAACTGGAAAAAATGATCCAAAGGCTCATCTGGAAACACAAAAAACCACGAATAGCCAGAACCATCCTGAAGAACAGGGTTTTAGTAGAGGAATCACAGTTCCCAGACCTCTGGACATACTATAGTGCAGTGGTTATCAAAACAGCGTGGTACTGGCACAAAGGTAGAGAGGAAGATCAATGGAGCAGAATAGAAACACCAGACGGGAACCTACACAGATACAGCCAAATAATCTTTAATAAAAGACAAACAATAATCCTGGCAAAGCAGAAGATCTGTTCAATAAATGCTGTTGGGACAACTGGTTGATAGCCTGTAGAAACAAAAAGATAGACCCACATCTCTCACCATACACCAAGATCAAATCTAAAAGGATAAAAGATCTAAATCAACATCCAGAAACCTTCAAACTTTTGGAAGAAAATGTTGGAAACACACTGCAACACTTAGGGGTAGGCCCTCACTTCGTAAAAAAGACTCCAAATGCAGTAGAAATCAAGACCAGAATAAACAAATGGGACCTCATCAAACTAAGAAGCTTCTGTACAGCAAAGGAAACAATCAATAAAGCAAAAAAGCAGCCCACAGAATGGGAGAAGATATTCACGCACTACGTAGGGAATAGAGGGCTAATCTCCAGAATATACAAAGAACTACAAAACAGCCAAAACACCAAAAAAAACAAGCCACTCAAGAAATGGGCACGGGAAATGGGCAGACACTTCACAAAGCAACAAACCCAAATGGCAAATAAACATATGAAAAAATGCTCAAGTTCCCTGGCAATAAGGGAAATCCAAATTAAAACATCAATGAGGTACCACCTAACGCTAGTAAGACTGGCCCACATGAATAAAAGCACCAACAACACTTGTTGGCGAGGTTGCGGGGAAAAGGGAACCCTACTCCACTGCTGGTGGGGCTGCAGGCTGGTACAGCCTCTATGGAAATCAGTATGGAGAACATTCAAGCAACTCAAATTCAACATACCGTATGATCCAGCAATAGCACTCCTAGGAATATATCCAAAACGCCTGTTTTACAAGAAACCAACATGCACTCCTATGTTCATAGCAGCACAATCAGTAATTGCAAAAACATGGAAGCAGCCAAAATCCCCATCCGCAGAGGACTGGATAAGAAAGCTATGGTTCATCTACTCCAGGGAATACTACTCAGCTATTAAAAAAAACAAATGGGCCAAACTGGAAACCATAATGCTAAGGGAAATGAGCCAATCCCAAAAGGTTAAATACCACATGTTTGCCTTAATTTAAGATGATATGATATTACGTATAACATGTTATGTTTTGAATGTTATATGTTGTGTATAAACTAAAATTGAAGTATAGGTGAGGTGGTCACAGAAGGTGGCTGGGAACCCGCATTTACTTTTAACATATTGGTTACTCATTACTATGTCAATTAATTCCATAATGATGTAAACTTTTGCTGATGTTATGTTGGAGCTTTCAATTGACTGGGATGATACTCTGCTGGCTCTGTCATCAGACCAGAGAGGGTATACCTAAGAAGCCGTTGAACTTGATGGGACAATAATATGCTGGACTCTATGTTTGGTATACGCTTGCAATGGGGAAATCTCAACTGAACTTGAGCTGTGGTTATGCAGCAAGGTGGAGGAATCCACCATGGTGGGAGGGTTTGGGGAGGGGTGGGGAGAACCCAAGTATCTATGTAACTGTGTCACATAATACAATGTAATTACTGAAGTTAAATAATAAATAATTAAAAAAAAAAAAGATTCAGCAGAAAATAGCCTCTATCAGTGAACATAATAGGATTGGTAGTTTTAGCAGCAGAATCGACAAACTGGATAAACTGCTTCTTGTCAAAATGTCTCCTTCTATCAGTTGTAGCCTCATAGGAACAAAGTTTGATGACTGCCTCAGAATAATATGCTCATAGTTTCAGTAATATATGAAGACTGGTGTTTTCTTTTAACTATTTATTTATTTATTTATTTATTTATTTATTTATTTATATTGGAAAGGCAGATTTACAGTGTGAAGGAGATTCAGAGTGAAAGATTGACCATCGAATGCTTCAGTCCCAAATAAGCCCCAATATCCAGAGCTGAATCTAGCCAATCTGAAGGCAAGTACTCAAAGCTTCTTCCTGATTTCCCACTTGGGAGCAGGGTCACAGGCTTTGGGCCATCCAGTACTGTTTTCCCAGGTCACAACAGGGTGCTCAGTGGCAATTTCAGCAGCCAGGTCACTAAGCAGCATCCATGTGTGATCACAGCACATGCAAAGTATGGTTGTACTTATTGGGCCAACACGCCAGATTCAAAGTCAGTTGTCTTTATGTCAATATCCTCAATAATTTAAAAATACTCTAGGACTTCTGCGTACCAATTTATAAATACATGGTATTTCTTAACAGTATTTAAGGTTCCTGCATATTCTTTTTTGAGGTTCTCTGGGCAACACTTCTCTGTAGGCCTTCTAGATGAAGCTTCCATCACAATAAAACAAACTGAAAGGTGTCTTAAGATTATAACTGCTGTTGCCTTGAGAAAGTAGATTCAAACTAAAGCAAGTAAATATTCTATCTCTTGAATATATGTGTCTTCTGTTTTTAAAATGTTAATTCTTTGTCAACAAGAGAAAGTGACAGAGACAGCATAAATGAGGGACATATGGGCAACGGTTAAAGGCTGAAAGACTAGATATTCACCTTGCACATGACACTGAAATCCACACAGGAGCTGCTCCATCTTCTCCTAGCAGGTGGCCAAGCTCCAGCTCCCAAGAACTGCATCAAGATCAGGTTGTTCTTCCTCAGCAATCCCTATTTCTCTAACACAGTGATTGTTAAGGAATATCGAGCTAACATCAATGGTGAGATGTTTCTCAGAGACTAGATATTGGACATGAGTGACAGGTAACTGGCGATGTGATTCTATCCTGTCCTGCATACTTCTCTTCCTGTTGGAAATCGAGCATGCTGTTCCTATCCACATCTCTTCTTGAAGTGATTTCCACCAATTTCACTGGATTGATGGGAAACTTTTGTAAGCTTTTTTTTTTATTATTATTAATTACATTGCATCATGTGACACAGATTCATAGGCTCTGGGATTCCCCCATGCCCTCCTCCCTTGGTGGGTTTCTCCAACTTGTTGCAGTATTACAGTTCAAATTCAGTCAAGATTCTTTCGTTGTAATCATATAGAGTCCAGCATCTTATTGTCCAGATCAATTCAACAGTTTGTTGGGGAGACCTTCTCTGGTCTGAAGGTAGAACTGGCAGAATATCGTTCTTATCAATTACAAGCCCCAGCACAACATCAACAACATTGTACAACATTATAGAATTAATTGATATAGTATTGAATAATCAATACATTATAACAGTGCAAGTTCTGAACCACCTCCTGTGATTACTTCATTGACACTTTAGCATTTTGTTTGTACTCAGCCCCGGCTGCTATACACTTTAAAGTGTCTATAGGCTACTATTCAGCTGTCTCATGTCTGTTTTCATTTTATAATTTAGCTGTTTATTGTGTGGATGCATAATTTTGCTGAACTTGGTAAATTTTAGCATAGTTTAAAAACTGGCTTATAATTCTAATCAGGCCTTTGTTTACAGTTGAGGTGTAGAACTGTTTTAGTAGGGGTGTGCAGGGAAATAGCCCATACCCTAGTTAGGAGTAAGTAATCTTTGCGTTACATCTAGAAAGGTGTATGTGGATCCACGATGATCATATCCTGTTTGGTTGTAAGCTTTCCTTGTATTTTTCTCACTTTCTATTATATTTGATTGATTGATTGAATTTTGTGGTGTGAGGCTCCAGGGCAATCCTGAAGGTCATTGCAAGAGAGGGTGGGGATCCAATGTTGGAACTAAGTAAGGACCAAAAGAAGCTCCTCTCCCTAGTCCCTAAGGAACTTTGCTGTTCTTCTGTTTCTGCAAATCACTCAGGACTCCTTGGATCCTGTTGTTCCAATGACCTTGGGTCTGTTGAGGAAGGAATTTGGCCTGTTCCATCCCATGTGATAGATCCAGATGGGGCTGGGTGACCTTGGAGTTCTCAGCCTCAGAAGGCACTCCAATGCCCCATGTGTTCCTAGTCTGTTAGGATGTAGTCCTTGGTGCCCATACTGATAGTCTTTGGTGAGAATCCGAGTCTTCAGGCTTGGGATACAAGCCTCCTCTTGTCCACCTGCTCTACTCTGGGGTCCCACCTGCTCTGTGCATATGACCTCCTGTTAAGAGGTTGTCAGGATCGCTCTTGATTCCCCCTGTATGTCTTTATAATTTAACTATGGCTTAATGCTGATTTGAGTCTATTGTCTATGAATGACCTGCTATGTTTCTGACAGGTTATGCTTTATGCCTTCTTCAGACACTCTAAGGAGATGGAAGATTTCCCTGTTTTTCCACCCCATTTCTGAGTAGCTTAGGGTCTTGAAAGTATATTAGGCTTTACAGTTCTTTCATGTAGAACATAAGCAGTCTGATTCACATTAATTGATACATCACAATATCATAATGCATTAGATACACAGACTGTTTGAAGTTAAAATACTATTACAGGGCCTGGTGGCGTGGCCTAGTGGCTAAAGTCCTCACATTCAATGACCCAGAATCCCATATGGGCTCCTGTTCTAATGCTGACCACGCTACTTTCCATCCAACTTCTTGCTTGTGGCCTGTGATAGCAGTTGAGGATGGTCCAAACCTTTAGGACCCTGCACCCATGTGGGAGACAAGCAAGAGGTCGCTGGTTCCCGGCTATGGATCTGCGCAGCACTGGCCATTGAGCCTACTTGGAAAGTGAATCATCGGACAGAGGATCTTCCTCTCTGTCTCTCCTCCTCTCTGTATATCTCACTTTGCAATAAAAATAAATGAATCTTAAAAAAATTCAAGAGATGAAGCCAAAACAGCACAATTTAAAAACTAATAATAATATTATAATACAGGTGTACCATTTTCTGGATGGGCATCCTTTCACCTTATAGTAAGGCAAACATGTGGTATTTAACCTTTGGGACTGGCTCATTTCCCTTAGCATAATGGTTTCCAGTTGCACCCATTTGACCACAAAAAAACCCGCATAGATTTCTTATCCAGTCTTCTGTTGATGAGCATTTTGATTGCTTCCACGTTTTTGCAATTATTGATTGTGCTGCTATAAACATAGGGATGCATGTTGGTTTCTTGTGTAGCAAGTGTTTTGGTTATATTCCTAGGAGTGCTATTATTAGATCGTATGGTATGCAGATTTTCATTTGTTTGAGTGTTCTCCATACTGATTTCCACAGAGGTTGTACAAGTTTGCAGTTCCGGAGACT
Source organism: Ochotona princeps (assembly GCF_030435755.1). Taxonomy (NCBI): domain Eukaryota; kingdom Metazoa; phylum Chordata; class Mammalia; order Lagomorpha; family Ochotonidae; genus Ochotona; species Ochotona princeps. Next base: position 12,118,479 of record NC_080866.1, read on the forward strand.
GAAAAAGATGGCCGACTGCAGAGAGCTGGTGTAGGGTGGAGTAGGGAAGGAGGGGAGCCGATCCAGCAGAGAAACAGGCCAGGAGGCGCGAAACTGTAGGGAGAAGAGCGAGAAGGTCACTGGAGTTCACTAAAGCAAGAAGATCTACACAGCATGAAGGAACAGCCACAAAAAGTAGGAAAGAAAATACAGCATGCCGCGAGAAACCTGGTGAGTCACGATCCCAGGCAGGGGGAAGGCGGCAGAGGCTCAACCGCCCCAGGGAAAACAGAGGCGGCTGGAAGGATAGGCGCCCACACCGACAGGGGCACCAGTCCCCTGGAAGGCAGCAGCCCCGAGAGGAGGCTACTGGACTGATCATTGGGTGCATTATCCCTGCAGAAGTGGAGGAAAAGCTGGGGAGATTTCCCAGAGGCTTGCCTACCCGCTGCTCAGTGGCTCTGGGAGAGTGCAGAGGGAACAGGAGCAGCACTGTGGGACTGGGGCTCAGAGATCCCCATATCGGCTCCGAGCTATGGACTGGCTGCGGGAGAGTCAGTGGATCCTGTTGCTGGACTCGCCCTGAGCCCCAGAGGCTGGGCAACGCTCGACAGGGCCTCACGTCCTGGGCAGAGGAGCAGACTAGTGGGGGCACGTCTCACCTAAAGGGCTCTGTGCCTCTCAGAGATCCGCTTCCATCCTTGAGAGAGTGCAGCTGAGGAAGTGGTTTCTTCAGGGCGGAGTCCCCAGCTGGGCTCAGCTAGAGAGGCCAGACCGGAGTGGGCTCAGCTGAACTGGCCGGACAGGTTTTCCCAGCAGGAGCCCGCTCGGAAAGACCTGCCTGTGGTGTTGCAGCCCTTGGCGGAGCAGCGCTTCCGAGTTTGGCACTGGGGCCGCGGAGATCTCCAGCCCAGCACAGGCCGGGGTTGGGGATTTTAGGCTCCGAGCAGCAGGAGCCCTTGCTGTGCTAACCTCAAGCCCTGAAGGAGAGTCTCGGCTCAGCACTGAGGCAGAGACCCCCGCTGTATTAGCCTTGTGACCCAAAGCCCAGGCGCGGCTTGGCAGAGTGAATCTGTAGGGAACTGCCTTTGAGAGGGAGCCACAGGGGAAGGGGCCTGGCACTAGGGCTGGCCCACAAAGCCTCCTGACCCAACTCGGGGCTGTGATCTACAGACCCTGAAAGCAGCTGGTGACTCAGGAGGTAAGCCCTGCTGGGCTCAGCCGGAGACCCCAAACCAGAGCCGGCTCAGCTGAATCACCGCTAAAATCTCAAAACAACAAGAAGTAAAAACACAATGAGGAGAAGTATCAGAAAAAGCAATGACCCAGAGGAAAGATCAAGCACTCCCTCCCAATACAACCAAAAACTAATCCCAATATCTGAGATGCAAGATGAAGACATAGAGGAACTATCAGATAAGGACTTTAAGAAGCTAATGATGAAATTCGTCAGAGAGAGTGAGAAGCGCTGGGAAGAGTCTAAGGCATTCGAAAACCATATCACTGCAGAAATAAATCAAGTCAAAAAGGGAATCCTTGATATAGAGAACAAAATTGAAAGCCTAACCAACAGAATGAACACAGCAGAAGACAGAATATCAGAATTGGAAGACAATCAGAATGAAAGGCAGCAGCTCATCAAACAGTTGGAGACAACTCTAGAGAAAGCCAATAGGTCCATACAGGAAATGAAAGACAACCTCAAAAAATCAAATATTAGAATAATAGGCCTGCCCGAAGGAGTGGAAAAGGAGACAGGCTTGCAACGAGTGCTCAATGAGATAATACAGGAGAACTTCCAGAATACTGGAAATATAAATCTAGCACAAATCCAGGAAGGACAAAGAACCCCCAGTAGATACGATCCAAACAAATTGTCTCCCAGACATGTGGTCCTCAAGCTACCTTCAAGTGAATACAAGGAAACCATTCTAAGACAAGTAAGAAAAAAGGATAAGATTACTTTCAGGGGAAGGGAAATCAGGATCACAGCCGACCTATCAGAAGAAACGCTCCAAGCAAGGAGAGAATGGGGTAAAACCTATCAAATCCTGAAACAAAACAACTGCCAACCAAGAAAAATGTACCCAGCAAAGCTCTCATTTATATTTGAGAATGAAATCAAATACTTCAACAGTAAAGAGAAACTTGAAGAATACATCAACACGAAACCAGCTCTGGAAAATCTCCTCAGGAAGGTGCTAAACCCAGAAAGAAAAAATACAAACCAAAATCAAAGATGGCAAATGGGAAGACCTCCCCACTAAAATCCATACAAGAAAAGTCAACCAATCAAAAACTCTAATAGTCGCAAATACACACTTGCACACTTACACTCATGGCAGCCCAAAACCAATTCCTCTCAATATTATCTCTAAACACAAATGGCTTAAACTCACCAATCAAAAGGCATAGATTAACGGAATGGATCATCAAACAGCACCCAACTATATGTTGCCTACAAGAGACACATCTAACCAGAAAATCCTGTAAGAAATTTAAAGTGAAAGGATGGAAAAAGACATTTCATGCCAATGGACGAGAAAAAAAGGCTGTTCTAATGTAGCTGTTCTAATCTCAGATGACCTAGACTTCAAGCTGACAGACATCAAAAAGGACAGAGAAGGACATTATATATTGGTGAAGGGACTGATCCATCAAGAAGTAATTACAATCGTGAACATATATGCACCTAATTCCAATGCACCTAGCTTCGTGAAGCAACTACTTACAGACTTAAGGGGAGACATAGATACACACACAATAATAGTGGGCGATCTTAACACCCCGCTAACAACTATAGACAGATCAACAAAACAAAAACTCAATAAAGAAACAACAGAGCTCGTACAAACATTAGAACAACTGGACTTGGTAGACATTTATAGAATTTTTTATGCTAAGACAACAGATTATACATTTTTTTCAGCAGTACATGGCACCTTCTCCAGGATCGACCACATGATAGGACACAAAGCAAATCTAAATAACTTCAAAAAGATAGAAATCATACCATGTACCCTCTCAGACCACCATGGAATGAAACTGGAAATCAGCAATTCAAAATGCCCAAGGAAATATAGAAACTCTTGGAGGTTGAACAATATGCTATTGAACGAACAATGGGTCAGGGAAGAAATTAAAGATGAGATCAAAAAATTTATGGAAACCAATGAAAACTCTGATACAACATTCCAAAACTTGTGGGACACTGCCAAAGCAGTGCTACGGGGTAAACTCATCGCAATTGGAGCTCATGTCAAGGCCCAAGAGAGGCGCCAAATACAGGAACTAACCACACACCTCCAGGAATTGGAAAAGCAGCAGCAGATGAGCCCCACACACAACAGGAAACAAGAAATAATCAAAACAAGGGAGGAAATCAACCAGATAGAAATAAAAAAAAAAACATACACAAAATCAACAAATCAAAAAGCTGGTTTTTTGAAAAGATAAACAAAATAGACACCCCGCTGGCCCGACTGACAAAGAAAAAACAAGAGAAAGCAAGAATTAACAGCATCAAAGATGAAAAAGGCAACATAACAACAGACATTACAACCATTAAGAACATAATCAGAAATTACTACAAAGCACTGTACTCCAACAAATCAGAAGACCACCAAGAAATGGAAAAGTTCTTAGACTCACACAACCTGCCAAAACTTAGCCCAGAGGCAACAATCAACCTGAACAAACCCATAACTGAAGCAGAGATTGAATCAGTGATTAAAGACCTCCCAACAAAGAAAAGCCCAGGCCCAGACGGCTTCACTCCAGAATTCTACAAAACATTCCGAACAGAACTAACCCCAATCCTCTACAAACTCTTCAAAACAATAGAAAAGGAAGCAACCCTTCCAAACTCATTCTATGAAGCCAACATTACCTTAATCCCAAAACCGGGCAGAGATCCTACAGAGAAGGAAGACTACAGACCTATCTCTTTGATGAACATTGATGCTAAGATTCTCAACAAAATCCTAGCCAACAGAATTCAAAAACACATCAGACAGATCATTCATCCAGATCAAGTAGGATTCATCCCTGGAATGCAGGGATGGTTCAACATTCGCAAATCCATAAATGTGATACACCATATCCAAAAACTGAAAAACAAGAATCACATGATAGTATCAATAGATGCAGACAAAGCTTTCGACAAAATCCAGCACAACTTCCTGCTAAAGACCCTAACCAAGGTAGGCATAGATGGAAAAATCCACAACATAATCAAAGCAATATATGAAAAACCCAATGCCAGCATCATACTGAATGGAGAAAAACTGGAACCCTTCCCACTGAGATCTGGAACAAGACAGGGATGTCCGCTTTCTCCGCTGCTATTCAACATAGTTCTAGAGGTACTCGCTGAGGCCATAAGACAAGAAAAAGAAATCAAAGGAATCCAAATGGGAAATGAAGAAGTCAAGCTTTCACTATATGCAGATGACATGATTCTTTATATGGAAGAGCCAAAAGGCTCAACACAGAGACTACTAGAACTTATACGAGAGTTCGGTAGAGTGGCAGGGTACAAAATTAAGGAACAAAAATGAACAGCCATAGTGTATGCTAACAGCCCCAAGTTGGAAAAAGATCTAACCAGCAAGATACCATTCAAAGTAACAAAGGAAAGCATGAAGTATCTGGGAATTAACCTAACCAAAAATGTTGGAGACCTATTTGAGGAAAACTACAAACTACTTAAAAAAGAAATTGAACTAGATCTAGAAAGATGGAGTAACATCCCATGCTCCTGGATAGGTAAAATCAATATCATTAAAATGTCTATACTGCCAAAGGCAATATATACATTCAACGCAATCCCAATCAAATTGCCCAAAACATTCTTCACAGATCTGGAAACAATGATTCAAAGGTTCATCTGGAAACACAAAAAACCACGAATAGCTAGAACCATTCTCAAGAACAGGAAGTTAGCAGGGGGAATCACAGTCCCAGACCTCTGGACATACTATAGGGCAGTGGTTATCAAAACAGCCTGGTACTGGCAAAAAAATAGAGAAGAAGATCAATGGAGCAGAATAGAAACACCAGATGGGAACCCACACAAATACAGCCAAATAATCTTTGACAAAAAGACAAACGACAACCCAGGCAAATGGGAAGGTCTGTTCAATAAATGCTGTTGGGACAACTGGTTGATAGCCTGCAGAAACAAAAAGATAGACCCACATCTCTCACCATATACTAAGATCAAATCCAAATGGATAAAAGATTTAAACCTACATCCAGAAACCTTCAAACTTTTGGAAGAAAATGTTGGAAACACACTGGAACACTTAGGGGTAGGCCCTCACTTCCTAAAAAAGACTCCAAATGCAGTAGAAATCAAGACCAAAATAAACAAGTGGGACCTCATCAAACTAAGAAGCTTCTGTACAGCTAGAGAAACAATCAACAAAGTAAAAAGGCAACCCACAGAATGGGAGAAGATCTTCGCACACGACTTAGGTGATAGAGGGTTGATCTCCAGAATATACAAAGAGCTACAAAACAACCAAAATGTCAAAACAAACAAGCCACTCAAGAAATGGGCACGGGAAATGGGCAAACACTTCACAAAGGAACAAACCCAAACGGCAAATAAACATATGAAAAAATGCTCAAGTTCCCTGGCAATAAGGGAAATCCAAATTAAAACATCAATGAGGTACCACCTAACGCTAGTAAGACTGGCCCACATGAATAAAAGCACCAACAACACTTGTTGGCGAGGTTGCGGGGAAAAGGGAACCCTACTCCACTGCTGGTGGGGCTGCAGGCTGGTACAGCCTCTATGGAAATCAGTATGGAGAACATTCAAGCAACTCAAATTCAACATACCGTATGACCCAGCAATAGCACTCCTAGGAATATATCCAGAACACTTGTTTTACAAGAAACCAACATGCACTCCTATGTTCATAGCAGCACAATCAGTAATTGCAAAAACATGGAAGCAGCCAAAATGCCCATCAACAGAGGACTGGATAAGAAAGCTATGGTTCATCTACTCCATGGAATACTACTCAGCTATTAAAAAAAACAAAATGCAGTTCTTTGTGGCCAAATGGGCCAAACTGGAAACCATAATGCTAAGGGAAATGAGCCAATCCCAAAAGGTTAAATACCACATGTTTGCCTTAATTTGATATGATGTTATGTATAACAAGTTATGTTATGAATGTTATATGTTGTGTATAAACCAAAATTGAAATGTCAATGAGGTGGTCACAGAAGGTGGATAAGAAATCGCATTTACTTTTACCATATTGGTTACTCATTACTATGTCAATTAATTCCATAATGATGTAAATTTTTGCTGATGGTATGTTGGAGCTTTTAATTGATCGGGATGATACTCTGCTGGCTCTGTCTTCAGACCAGAGAGGGTATACCTAAGAAGCCGTTGAACTTGACTAGACAATAAGATGCTGGACTCTATGTTTGGTATATGCTTGCAATGGGGATATCTCAACTGAACTTGAACTGTGGTTATGCAGCAAGGTGGAGGAATCCACCATGGTGGGAGGGTTTGGGGAGGGGTGGGGAGAATCCCAGTACCTATGAAACTGTGTCACATAATACAATGTAATTAATGAATTTAAAATAAAATTTAAAAAAAAGAAGATGATATGATCTTATGTATAACATGTTATGTTTTGAATGTTATAGGTTGTGTATAAACTAAAATTGAAATGTAAGTGAGGTGGTCACAGAAGGTGGCTGGGAACTCGCATTTACTTTTAACATATTGGTTACTCATTACTATGTCAATTAATTCCATGGTGATGTAAATTTTTGCTGATGGTATGTTGGAGCTTTCAATTGACTGGGATGATACTCTGCTGGCTCTGTCTTCAGACCAGAGAGTGTATACCTAAGAAGCCGTTGAACTTGACTGGACAATAATATGCTGGACTCTATGTTTGGTATACGCTTGCAATGGGGGAATCTCAACTGAACATGAGCTGTGGTTATGCAACAAGGTGGAGGAATCCACCATGGTGGGAGGGTTTGGGGAGGGGTGGGGAGAATCCCAGTACCTATGAAACTGTGTCACATAATACAATGTAATTAATGAATTTAAAATAAAATAAAAAAAAAAAGAAAACAAAACAAAAAAAAAAACAATTTTGCAGTTCCACCAGCAGTGGAGTAGGGTTCCCTTTTCCCAACATCCTTACCAGCAAGTGCTGTTGGTGTTTTTTTTGTATCTGTTCCATACTTACTGGTGTTAGGTGGTACCCCATTGTTGTCTTAATTTGGATTTCCCTTATTACCAAGGAACATGAGCATTTTTTCATGTCTGTTTGGTTACCATTTGGGTTTGTTCCTTTGTGAAACATCTGCCCATTTCTAGAGTGGTTTGTTTTTCTGTTTTGGTTGTTCTGGAGATCCTTGTATATTCTGGAGATTAGCCCCATATCACCTATGTAGTATGAAAAGGTCTCCCAGTTTTGGGTTGCTTTTTTACTTTGTTGATTGTTTCCCTTGCTGTACAGAAGTTTCTTCGTTTTTTTGAAGTCCCATTTGTTTACTTTAGCCTTGATCGCTAGTGCTTTTGGTGTCCTTTTTAGGAAGTCAGGGCCTACACCTAATCTTGCAATGTGTTTCCAACATTTCCTTCCAAAAGTTCAAAGATTTCTGGGTGTGGGTTTAGGTCTTCTATCCATTTAGATTTGAACTTGGCGCATGGTAAAAATGTGGGTTTATCTCCTTGTTTCTACAGGCTATCAACCAGTTGTCCCAACAGCATTTATTGAAGAGACCTTCCCATTTGCTTGGATTGTCCTCTGTCTTTTTCTCAAAGATTATTTGGCTGTATTTGTGTGGGTTTCCCGTCTGGTGTTTCTATTCTGTACCATTGATCCTCCTCTTTATATTTGTGCCAGTACCAGGCTGTTTTGATAACCACTGCCCTATAGTATGTCCTGAGTCCTGGATTGTGATTCCCCCTATTAAGTTCCTATTTTTCAAAGTGGTTCTAGCTATTCATGGTTTTTTGTGTTTCCTGGTGAACCTTTGTATCATTTTATCCAGTTCAATATAGACTGTTTTGGGCAATTTGATTGGGATTGCGCTGAATGTATGTATTGCTTTTGCTAGTATAGGCATTTTAATGATATTGATTTTGCCCACCCAGGAGCATGGGAGGTTGTTTTATCTTTTGGGGTCTTGCTCAATTTCTTTTTTAAGCATTTCATAATTTTCTTCATAAAGGTCTCTTACATTTTTGGTTAGATTTACTCCTAGATGATTCATACTTTTCTCTGTTATTTTGAACGGTATCTTGCTGGTTAGATCTTCTTCCATTTGGGGGCTGTTCTTTTACACTATGGCTGTTGATTTTTGTTCATTTATTTTTTACCCTGCCACTTTACCAAATTCTTGCAGAAGTTCTAGGAGTCTCTGTATTGAGTCTCTTGGTTCTTCTATGTAGAAGATCATGTCACCTGCAAACGGTGAAAGCTTGAATTCTTGCTTTCCCCATTTGAACGTCCAATTTGGATTCCTTTGGTTTGTTTGTCTTGTCTTGCCTCTGCGAGTACCTCTAGGACTATGTTGAATAGCAGTGGTGATAGTGGACATCCTTGTCTTGTTCCAGATCTCAGTGGGAAGGGATCCAGTTTTTCTCCATTCAGTATGATGCTGGCATTGGGTTTTTCACATATTGCTTTGATTATGTTGTGGATTGCTCCTTCTATGCTTACCCTGGTTAGAATTTTGAACATGCAGTGATGTTGGATTTTGTCGAAGGATTTTTCTGTATCTATTGATAATATTATATGGTTTTTGTTCTTCAGTTTTTGGATGTGGTGTATTACATTTATGGATTTCTGTATGTTGAACCATCCCTGCATTCCCAGGATGAAACCTCCCTGGTCTGGATGAATGATCTGTCTGATGTGCTTTTGAATTTTATTGGCTAGTATTTTGATGAGAATCTGAGCATCAGTGTTGATCAGGGAGATTGGTCTGTAGTTGTCCTTTTGTGTTAATTCTCTATCTGGTTTTGGGATTAAAGTGATGTTGGCTTCATAGATTGAGTTTGTCAGGGTTGGTTCCTTTTTTATTGTTTTGAAGAGCTTGTAGAAGATTGGGTTTAGCTCTGGTTGCAATGTTTTGTAGAGGTCTACGGTGAAGCCATCTGGACCTGGGCTTTTCTTTGTTAGGATATCTTTAATCACTGATTCTATCTCTGCTTCAGATATAGGTTTATTCAGATTTTCTGTCGCCTCTCAGGTACGTTTTGGTAAGTGATGGGAATCTGGGAACCTTTCCATTTCCTGGTGGTTTTCTGATTTGTTGGAGTACAGTTCTTTGTGGTGATTTCTAAATATTTTCTTAATGGTTGCAATGTCTGTTGTTATATTGCCTTTTTCATCTTTGATGCTGCTAATTCTTGCTTTCTCTTGCTTTGTCTTAGTCAGGCCAGTGGGGTGTCTATTTTATTTATCTTCTCAAGAAACCAGCTTTTTGATTCATGGATTTTGTGTATAGCTTTTTATTTCTATTTAATTTCCTCCCTTCCTTTGAAAATTTCTTGTTTGCTATTGTTTGTGGCATTGTTTTGCTGCTGTATTTCCAATTCTTGGAGGTGTGTGCTTAATTCCTGTATTTGATTTCTTTCTTTTGCCTTGACATGAGCACCAATTGCAATAAACTTATTGTAACAGTGTTTGGCGGTGTCCCACAAGTTTTGGGCTGCTGTATCTGAGTTTTCAATGATTTCCATAATTTTGTATCTCATCTTTACTTTCTTCTCTAGCCCATCAATCCTTTAATAACATATTATTCCATCTCCAAGAGTTTATATATTTCCTGGGGCATTTTGAATTGCTGATTTGCAGTTTCATTCCGTGATGATGTGAGAAGGCACATGGTATGATTCTGATATTTTGAAGGTAATTAGACTTGCTTTGTGTCTTATCATGTTGTCTATGCTGGAGACGGTGACACGCACTGCTGAATAAATTGTGTAATCTGTGGCCTTAGCATGAACTGTTTTGTATATACCTATTAGGTCCAATTGTTCTATTGTTTGTGTGAGCTCTGTAGCTTCTCTGTTGAGCTTTTGTCTCATTGATCTATCTATTGGTGTCAATGAGGTGTTCAGATCTCCCAGGATTATTGCATGTTCATCTCTATCTCCCTTTACGCCTATAAGTAATTGTTTCACATAGCTGGGTGCATCTGGACTTGCAGCATGAATGTTAAACATGATAATCACTTCCTAATGGATCTTTCCTTTCAACAGTATAAAATGCCTGTGTGTGTCCTTTTTGATGTTTGTCACGTTGAAGTCTATATAATCTGAAATTAGGACCACTACAGCAGCCTTTTTTCTCATGGGTTGGCATGAACCATCTTTTTTCCATCCCTTCACTTTCAGTTTCTTAGGATCTTTTCTGCTTGGATGCATCTCTGGTAGGCAGCATATCATTAGGTCCTGTTTATTGATTCAATCTGTTAATCTATGTCTTTTGACTGATGCATTTAGGCCATTTGTGTTTGGGGTTAATATTTAGAGATTACGATTTTGTCCTGCATTGCATGTGTTTTTCAGGTTGTTGGTATCTAATTGTCCTTCCTTGCCTGGACTTTAGTAGGGACGTCTTCCCATTTGCCATCCTTGCTTATGGTTTTCTTTCTTTTTTTCTGGCTGAGGCACATTTCTAAAAAGATTTTGTAGAGCTGGTTTTATGCTGGCACATTCTTCTAATTTCTCCTTTCTATGGAAGTATGTAATTTCATTCTCGAATGCAAAGAAGATCTTGACTGAGTACATTATTCTTTGTTAACAATTGTTCTGTTTCCTGATTTGAAAGACTTTATTCCATTCTCTTCTTGCTTGGAGTGTCTGTTCTGAGAAGTCAGCAGTGATCCTGATGGGCCTGCCTCTAAATGTAAGCTTGCCTTTGCTTCGTGCTAACGTCAGGATTCTCTCTTTGTATTCGTTAGTGGGGAGCTTGATTGCCACATATCTGGGTAAAGATCTTTTTGGGTCAAATCTGTGGGATGTTCCCTGCCCTTCTTGGATTTGGACTTGGTTCATGTTCCAAGTGTTTTGGAAATTCTCCTGTATAATTTCATTGAGCACCGATTGTATGCCTGTCTCTCTTTCTACTCCTACTGGAAGGACTATAGCTCTGATATTTGACTTCTTGATGTGGCATTCATCTCCTGCATTGCCTCATTGGTTTTGTTCAGTTGTATCTCTAGTTGGTTAATAATCTTCCTGCTTTCATTCTGGGAATCTTCCAATTTGGATATCCTGCCTTCTGCTGCTATGATTCTGTTGGCTAAACTCTCAATTCTGTGCTTCAGGTCAAGGATCGCATTTTTGACTAATTTTGTTTCTGTGATTATGTGGTTTTTGAATTCCTTAATTTCCTCCCATCGTTTCTCATTGTTTCTGAAAAGTGTCATCATTACTTTGCTGAACTCCTTCTCGGATAAGTCTTCAATGTCTTCATCTGTAATCTCAGCAATTGACCAGGCCTTTCAGTGACTTTTTGAGGTGGCACTGGCTCCTTCCTCTGACTCATTTATTTTTTTGTGACCTCACCTCATGTCTATGTGATAATGGGCATTGCTGGCTTCTATCGCTTGACCTCTGCTGCCACCAAGTGATTGACCTGAGGTCTTGCAAACCTAGATTTTTTTTTTTTCTTCTTTGTGGCATATGAATTTCCCTCCCCCTAATTAAGTCTGTGGTTTTGTGGGCTCTTTAAAACTGGAATTTATGTTAGCCTTTTTTTTTTTCTTGGAAAGATTTATTTATTTATATTACAAAGTCAGGCATGTAGAGAGAAGAAGGAATACAGAGGAAGATATTCTGTCCGATGATTCACTCCCCAAGTGAGCCGCAATGTCTGGTGCTGTGCCGATCCGAGGCTAGGGAACCAGGAACCTCTTCCAGGTCTTTCATGTGAGTGCAGGGTCCGACTTTTTCAACTGCTTTCCCAGGACTCAAGCAGGGAGTTGAATGGGAAGTGGAGCTGCCGAGATTAGTGCTGGTGTCCATATGGGATCCTGGTGCATTCAAGGCAAGGACTTTAGTTGCTAGGCCACACCACCGGGCCCTACGGTAGCTTTGAATGTCCCTTCTGTGAATTTCTCATGGCCCTGGGATTGGCACCACCCATTGCTGGGAGCTCCAGCTACCAGAGTTGCCCAGGTTCTTTGTTTCTGTGCCTTGTTGCCCTCTCCGACCTGTCTGCCCAGATCCAAACCTGCCCAGATTCGATTGAATTTCACCGTGTTTTTCTCCCAAGTTCTTTCTGCTATGGGCGGGCACTTCCCTGTGTTGGCGACTCATCTATGTTCACTCCCAGAATTTCGCTCACCCAATTTGGCCTCCTGCTAAGGGTGGACATTTCCCTGTATTAGCAACTCACCAGGGTTTGCTCCCCTAATATCACTCGCCAATTTCACTTGAGTCTTTGCAGCCCCAGGCTGCCTCTTTGTCCTTCTCATGTTTCTGATCCCAGTATTTTGCATTCTTATTTCTGCTGTGTGCTGCCTTTTTCAGTCCAGGGGATAGTGGGGAATTTCTCATAGTGTTCCCCAAGGTTCTTTTCCTCCTGGACTCATTTCAGACTGCTCCTGTCCCTGAATTTTAGAACCGTCGGTTACATCAGTCTCAAGCTTCCAGTTCCAATGGAAGCTCCCAGTTCCAACGAAACTGTATCACATAATACAATGTAATCAATGAATAAAAAATAAAATATTAAAAAAAGAGAAATCGTATTTATTTTTTAACATGTTGGCTGCTCAATACTATGTCAATTAATTCCATGACGATGTTAATTGTTGCTGATAATATGTTAGTGGTTTTATTTGACTGGGATGATACTCTGTTGGCTATGCCCTCAGACCAGAGAGGGTCTCCCCAATCAGTAGTTGGACTTGACTGGACTATCAGATGTTGGACTCTATGCTTAGCATATGCTTGCTGAGAGGGTATCTCACTTAGCTTGAACTATGACTACGCAACAGGGTGGAGGAACCCACCATGGGGGGAGGATATGGGGAATTGGGGGGAGAATCCCAGTTCCTGCAAAATTACAACACAATGTAATGAATGAATAAATTTAATAAAATAAAATAAACCAAATCCCTTTGGTGCATGCTAGGTGGACTTATGTTTCAGTGACACACTTTCAAGTAGTTTGTATTCCATGTAATTTACCTTGGTCAAAGCTTTTCTTTCATTAACAATCTGTTGACTTTGAAATAAGTTTTACGCTATGTAAGTGTAAGTGTAAGTGTAAGGAAGTGAGAGAGATTATTTTGTCTGGTTTATACTCTCCAAAATATTTAGTGGTTAGGGTTGCAACAGTCAAACTAGAAGATGTGTTATAACCTTTATTCCAGTTACAAGTTCCTAATAATAATTAGCTAACAAAGACAAGTGAAATAACCCATAACTGGCACTGCACAGCAGATCTGCACTGCAATGCCTCAATCGATTACAGAATTCTTAGTGCAGTGGTTGAGTGTCTGTGCAAAAAGGGGGTGAAGCTGTGTCAAGGTGGTTAGAGAGACACCCACCAGACCCTGCCAAACTGCTGGCAGCTACCCTAGGTCCTGCCAAACAAGGGAGCTGTTCTCTTCACACCTTTGAAGTTGCTGTGTTATCCAAACCTACTGCATGGAGCCCAGCAACTAAATCAGCCTATACTAAAATTCTACAAAAGAAGGCTATTCTCACTTTAATCTAAGTCTATCTTCCAGTTTCCTTTGACAATCTCCACCAGTTAACTCCTATTGTTAGATATGAGAAGTCTGTGTGTATGTGTTTCAATGTATGTGGTGAGGTCGTGCTTGTTGTTGGAATGCATCCAACAAGGTAAATCGGGGGTGACAGATTCAAGGGTGGGGATGTGTCAAAAAGAGGATCTAGGAACGGGGGAACAGGGCCTCTCACCCAGCATACATGGTACCACCACTGAGTCCTCCAAGGTGTTTTCATCCACTCCTTGAGGAAAGGCGAACATCTGTGGTCAGTCTAATCAGTTAACCAAGGTCAGATGGTACTCTTTATCTCTTCTGCATTTTAATAGTGCTTTGACAAAGCTCCCTTGTTAATTTTCTTTGAACTTCCTGCTTACATTCATGATCTAATTCTGAGTTGTGTTTGAGTTATTGCTTTATAAGTATGTAGGAACTGAAACCCTGAAAATAAATCTTGATAACTCTCCAGGCAAAGACCCCTGCCCCTTTCTTTTTGATTGTTCTTCTCCCCAATGACGCACAAGGCAAACTTGCAGCATTTGTTGAGATTTTTACAGTCATCAGGAATAGGTCAGTCATTTGTGTGAGAAAGAAACTCAAACTCAAACTTCCTCATAAACAGCAGGAAATATGTTTCTTGGCCATCACCTATTCCTTTCTAGGGCGCACAACTGTAAAAATGTGGATCCAAAGAGGGATATGGCAAGATAAGAATTCCAGTAGAGCATGTCATTGATCCAGGAATTTCACTGAGATATGTCTTTCCCTATTTCTCTATTGAAGACAAAATTTTAAAAGAACATATATGTTTAACATGCTAAATAATTTATTTCAATGTAAGGAGAAATGTATCAGAATAAGATGATAGGATAACTCAAGTTTGGATTCACTTTTTATATATATTCAATTAGGTTTCAACTTCTCTTCCATCTGTGTAGTTAAATTATCCTATCCAAATTTCAAAGGCAATTCCGAAAGTTTAGTATGTGTTTTTTCAGAATATTCTGTTGCAAATATGTGGAATATTAATATGCAGTGACACAGAAGAAAAAATTAGAAAATAGTTCTCCTCTCAATTTTCAAATTTCCAGCATACACCTGACCTTGCATATATTACAAGACTTTAATGTCAAGAAAAACTAAAAATTCAAGAGACTTATTCCATGAAGATTGCAGCATTCCTTTATTGACCATAGGATGAAATGTACATTTGACTCAGATTACAGGAAAATGCCAAGTCCTTTATCATCAATATATCACAGGTTAATATGTGGGGAATTCTGGTTAGATTACTTGCCATACACAAGGGAAAATAGGCCAGATTAAATTAACTTTACTCACAACTGATGCAGTGATTTGTCAGCATTGTAAGTCTTGCGTGTCTGATAATTTTTTAATTTGGATGAGGAAATTGTCTTCTTTACCAAATTATGTAGGCTACAGTTTGAATTGTTCTTTGGAACAATCTGCTGAATCAGCCTCACAGCGTCATTCATTCTGTTTCCATGTTGGTGGTTCAAATAAAAACAAGATATCATTTTAACATGTAAACCTTGGCATGTGGTTTCAGCTGCACATGGCCTTATAATGAATTCAGTAACAATCAATGTCCTACATCATGTGGGTAACACTGAACTGCAAAAAAGTGCTTCCTCACAACTCAGAATTGATGTTCAGGGACTCGAAGAGCAGTTAAAGGGAAAAGCCAGATGTACTGAGCTTTCCTTCTTTAGGAAATTCACAAAGTGCTAGAAAATCACTTTTCTTTACAAAACTATCAAGATTTGAGAGCATGATTCATTCTGTTTATAATCCTGCTTTGTTTTTTTAAGAAATGCGCACAAGCATCTAATAAATGCATTGCTTTTCTTCTGTTGCTGCTGTTGCAGATGCTTTATTTGAGAAGCTCATATACACTTGATACATGCAGACCACACTCAATTAATCACGTTCCAATATTTTCTTGCATTCTCTCAATTTCTTCTTCCCTTAAATAGTTGTTCAATATTTATATTGTTACAATATGTACTATATAATTAAAAATACTTATATTTTTAATATATATACATATATACACATATAATGGATATGTGTAATGTATATGTATAATGTATGTATAATATATGCATATATGTATGTTATAAGTATATGTGTATATGTATGTATCTAATGTGTGTATAATATATACATATAACGTATATGTATGATGTATATGTATAATGTATATGTGTGTGTATATATATATATATATAATTAAAAATATATAACTCATATGGACCAGTAGGAGATAGTGTTACTTTGGTGTGCCCTGGTTTATTCAGGAGAAACCACCTCTTTGAGATCAGCAGGGATTGTAGTGGCTGTGGTGCACGCCTAGTTCTACAAGAGCACTGCTAGATGATTGTATTATAAGGATAATGCATGTTCCTCACTGACTTTGAGCCCAGTTTCTTGGGCACAAACTACGAAGTCAGGCCATTCGTAACTGGCTTTGGGAACACCACTCCTCACCCTGCAGGAGGGGCAGATTCACAGAAACAAGAGAATTCCCAACATTTTGTGACTGTTGGAGTCTTCTATGCAAAGACTATGGAAATGCTGTGACTGCATGATAGTGTATGGTGTAAAGCTGGGTCTTTGGGCATTCATCATGTCTGACATCAAGGCTAAAAGATCTCTATGTATCCAAGGTGGATCATTGCAGGGCTCTGCACTTACAGGCCTACACTGAGGTTCTGTGTGGTGCAAGTGCTGACAGTTGTAGCCACTATGGGCTAATCATGGCTGTTGCTCTTCTGGAAAGAGAGGATGTGATACTGTGATTATGCCTTGATAATTCCCTCGATCGATACACCCCCAGATCTTCACTGAAGAAGTCACGCAACCAAGTCACAGAGAGTAGTTCAAAGATAAAAGCCATCAGAGGAAAAACCAAAAAGTACTTCTAGCTATGCCTAAAAATAAATACAGAAATACAAGAAACAAAAACACAGAAGTGAGTAAGACTCCCTAAAAGGAACACAGCGATTCTTCAGAACTAGAATATGAAAAGAGAGATGAAATGCCTGATAGGGTCCCACTCACAAAGCTGAGAGAACTCTGTAAATACCTTGAAAAAAATTTTACCATGGAATTAAGGGATCTTTACAAAGCAAATTTTACAAACTAGGCACTGACATTCCATTTAACCTCAGAGTTTGTTAGACTTTAATGTTTCGTGCTTTGCTAAGATTTTCCTATATATTATCACCCTAGACAGAAGATCATCTCGACAACAAAGGATCCTAAGGTGTTCTTCAAGTATAGTATCTGATGATCTGATAGAAACCCACAGCCTGCTTTCATATCTTTCTGAAATATTTGCCATAGAGTTTAGCTTATTGGCTGTGAGAAATCTGAGTGGAGAACATTTTACATTTCTCAGACTCATTCAACTATGTCATGAATCAGAGTAACTAGCAGAATTGAACTTACTCAAAACACACTTACAAGTCATTCCACTTTACAAGAAACCTAATTTTTTCAGATTTATCCCCCTATTTGTATGTCTGAGTAACAGAGCAAAAACCTGTTGGCTCTAAATTTCTTAGTCTTCAAACTAAACCAAAACATGGGTCCTCAAGATCCTGCATACTGTTATACACTCCTAGGGATGAAACGAGAATCTAACACACGGCAGCCTCTCAAGAAAGCAGACAATTCTGGAGGGATAAATGACTCTATTAAATAAAAATTAACATATAAGGAAGTAGGGGGGATAAAAAGTAAAATAAAAAAGGTGAAATATTCTGTAAGTTGTTGGCCTGATCCTCACTGACAGGGTATCCAAAATGAGATTGAAATAAAGTAAAGCAGAATTAACATGAATAATTGTCAGATGAATGTTGTAATCCTGGATTCAGAATTTTTCTTCAGAAAATCACTATGTTAGGAAAACAGTGGATCATTTTAAATGATATGTTATATGAATACATATAACAGAAGCACAGAAAAGTTGCAATTTAAAATACTGCATAAATTACATGTACTTATGGTTTTGCCAGGAAAAAATCTCAATAAAAATTAAATGTTTAAAGTATAAAATATAAATATATAATTAAAAATACATAGATATACTATACAAGATATAACATGTATTATAATATAGTATTTATAATGGTTCCTTTTAAGGCATTGTTCATATTAAATTGTCAGGATATACTTAAATAGCAGAGTAATGAACTTAATGGCTATTTTGGAAGGACAACACTATTGTGATGATAGAGGTGAAAATAGGCTGTGGAGTACGGGTAAGAGGGAAGGTAAATCCTAGAGCCTATGGAACTGCATCACAAAAAAAATTGAACTGCATTTTTTTAAAATTTGTGTATGAAAACAAATCTATCAGGTTGCTTCTCCCAGAAGTGGATATGGTACTGCAATGTGACTATTGGGCTGCCTCTAAGAATACGCAAATCACCAGGGACCGACGTGTGTAAAGATGACCACAGTTGGCCCCACTTTGAGAGATGGGAGATCTACTCTGTGTGTTCCTCCAAAGGAAAACCAGAGATGTGCATCTGCAGTCAGCCCTGCAGTTGTTCCGTGACCTGCTCAATGCAGACCTGTTCTCCCTGTAGCTGAGCTTCTGTGTGGCACTATTTCACTCTCAAAATATGTGCAACATCCACAGCTAGGCTAAGCTAAAGGCTGGAATCACGATTCCATTTGCATTTCTCAGGCAGGTGACAGACATCTAGACTCAGGAGCCACCACCTGCTGCCTCCCAGTTTCTGTGTTAGTAGATATGTTGAAGCAGGATCAGAGAGAAACTAATATCCCTTCACACAAGGACATCCTCCCTTCCAGTCCAAGTGCATGTCCTCTCTTGTTAATAATTGGTTGTAGGATGTTAATGCACGGTATTACTCTATGCATTATGCTCCACTTGGCATGACTCAACACTGTGTGGGAATATGACAAAGCATCTATAGAAAATGTGAAATGACATATGTATCTCCAGGGCCAGGTCTGGCATCGGTAAAGCATCACCCAGAATCCTAGAATTTCATTTGGGACATGATTGGAGTCTTGGTGCTCCTCTTCTGATCAAGCTTCCTGCTAATGTGACAGAATAGTGGAAGATAGCCAATGTGCTCTGGCACCTACACACCTGCAGGGAACATCATAATGGCCTACTCCTGGCTTTTGTAGCAATTGCGGGCTGAATCAGCAGATGAGAGATCTATTTTCCTCTATCCTACCCCAGACTGTCTATTCCTTCCCACTCTCCCTTTCTCCTTACCTACCTTATTCTTTCTCCTCCCTTTCCAGTGCCCACGTTACTCCTTCTAATAAAAATAAACGGCTTTAAATAATACACAGATTCAAAAATATATGGCAGCATAAAATAAAAAGCTTTCAGCTCCATTCACAATGATGTTATTTTTCTATACTCTTACACAGATAAGCCATAATTGGTGCACCTGCTCACCCACTGACAAACCCTAGAAGAGTGTCCCTCTTTTTGTTGCAATGGATAGGGCTTTTATATGGATATGCATGCACATGGTTGAGTATAGCAAGCAACTTAGCAAGCACTGTATAACACAATTTAGCAAGTTCTCAGAAAAGAGTGATCCCATCACCCACAAACATTGTAATCATCTTAGTTTGAGCACACAGCATGGTATTTATACACACAAAAAACTGCATGAGAATGTGTTTCTCAGGAAGCAAGAAGCATTCTCACAAAGCAAGAAGTTACTGTATTGGGCTAGACCTGATTTGGTAATTACGTAGATTAAAGACAGCTGGAAAATAAGTATATATATATATATATACATATATATATATATATATACATATATATATATACACACATATATATATACACATATATATATATATATTTTTTTTTTTAAGATATTTTCATTGGAAAATCAGATATACAGAGAGACGCAGAGACAGGGGAGAAGATCATCGGTTCATTTATTCACTCCCTAAGCAGCTGCAATGTTTGGAGCTAAAGCAACCTGAAGCAAGCAGACAGGAGCTTATTCCAGGTCTCCCCCATAGATGAAGGGTCCCACATCTTTCAAATGCCTTACCATGCTACAAGCAGGGAGCTGGGTAAGAAGCAGGGCCACTAGGATTAGAAATGGTGCCCAAATGGACTCCCAGTGTAGGTTAGATATGAATTTCTGCTGATTCTCAGCAATAGTAAGCCTAAATATTAAGGCAAAAAAAAAAAAAAGCAACAAAGTTAAACCTAATGTACTTGTAAGTCCGCATAATACTTGGAAAAGGGGAGGGAGAACAGAGAAATCTACATCACCCTAGAAGGTGTGAGGCAGACGGGAAATATAACCTATCAGGATCATAACTGGTAACTCATAGAAATAGATTCGAATTAGCATTAGACAATAGTAAATATACAAAGGCATATAGGAGAATCAGGAGTAATCCTCATAACCTCTTAACAGGAGGGCATATACATAGAGCAGGGGGGACCTCAGAGTGGTCAGGCGGACAGGAGGAGGCTTTTATACCAACCCTTAATAGTCCCAGATACTCACCAAGGACTATCAGTACCAAGGAGCACCACGGACTACATCCCTACTGCCAAGGAGACCATGAGGAAATGGAGTGCCTTCGGAGACCAAGAACTCTGAGGTCAACCACCCACATTTGGATCTACCACATGGGATGGAAGAAGCCCAAGTCCTGCCTTGCAGGATCCAAGGTCATCGGAACAACAACCAGGAACCCTGAGTGGTCCACAGACACAGAAGAACAGTAAACTTTCTTCGGGATGAGGGAGAGGATATTTCTCTGGTCCTTGCCTGCTTCCAACTTTGGGTCCCCACCCTCTCTCGTAATAACCATCAGGAGGGCTCCAGAAGCCACTCAAAACAGACACACAAACAAACCAACAAACCAAACTAGAATAGATAGACAGAGAACAACAAGGAAAGCATAGAAACAGACAGGAAATTGTTAGCAGGGATGCACTTATAACTCACTGTGTGGGACACAAAGATTAGTTACTCCTCACTAGGGTATGGAACATTTCTCTGCACACCCCTGCTAAACATGCTCACCTAAACTGTTGAAATATATACAGTTAGAATTATAGAGTTAGACCACCTGAAAAACAGCCAGGTTCAGCAAAAACATGCTTCAATGCTATAAACTGCTAAAGACTAAAATGAAAATAGGCATGAGACAGCTGAATAGCCATCTAAGCCATTTTAAGGTGTGTAGAACACGGTTGAATGTAAACCAAAATTGAAATGTCTATGAAGAAGTCACAGGATGTGGTTGAGAACCTGCATTTTCCTATTAACATATTGATTAACCAATACCATGTCAATTAATGCCATAATGTTGTAAATGATTGGAAATATTATGTTGTGGCTTTTAATTGATTGGGATGATACTCTGCTGGCTCTGTCTTCAGACCAGAGATGGTCTCACCAAGAAACCATTGAACTTACCAGAACAATAAGATGCTCGACTTATGATTGGTCAAAATTCCAATGAAAGAATCTCAACTGAATTGGAACTATGGAAATGCAACAAGGTGGAGCAATCCACCGTGGGGGGGAGGGTTTGGGGAGGGGCAGGGAAAAATCCCAGTGCATAAAAAAAATGTATCACATAATGCAATGTAATTAATTTAAAAAAATGCAATAAAAATGTGTTTTTTAATAAATTAGCATTTGTTATATTTCTCTATGCTCATTGTGACATTTAATACATCTCTTGAATTTACTTGTTCTCTTCCGCTGAACACTTTTGTGGTTACTCAAGGCAAAGACATTCAAATTTGTATCTTTCTCTAAGTTGACGTTATTTTTTTCTGTCACTAATACTTTATCTTCTCCTTCAGCTATAGCCTCAAGTATTAAATATATGTATTTCCTGTTTTGATTCTGTAAAGTTCTCCCTTATTCTGCTTCACTGTTTTCTCATTTTTCTCCTAGCAATACAATTTCCTTTCTTTATCATTTTCATTTTTAATGAATTGATTCATCAGGGTTAGCAAAGGTACACATTCACTACAACACAGACCTGGCAATGTGATATTAACAACAGAAAATAGACTCCACAACTCACAGGTACAATCATAATGCTATAACTAATGGCTTAGGACTTGAGAATGAGACCAATACTACTGCCAGAGCAATACAAGTGAGAGCTATCATCGCACACTTCTAGGAAGTAACACATGCACAGTCTCCAGAATTCAAGGAAACAAGATACATCTAATCCCAAGGTTCAAAGGGAAAGTCCCTAACTCAGAGCCCTGCCTCCAATAAAATAATTAACACATTGCCCCTAGCCTTTCAGAAAGCAGTACACATGGAGAGGTGCTGAACACCAAAGAATATGCATTAGATCAGATACTGACATTTCAGAAAATAGCACACATATACACCCTGAACTCCCAGGAACCATCACACACATAGACACTGGCACACCCAGAAACAGCCCACATGTGCTTCAGCATACCCAGGACACAATACACAACATGGATTTTGACTTTTCAGGACACAGTTGCTTCTGCCTGGAGTTGAGCTATTGAAAACAAGTCTGGCTTTGGTTCCAGAAAGGCCCAGCATAAATGCAGCATCCTGAAGTTGAAGCTTGACTTGAGCTTGACTCTTGGAGGTCTTACTATTCCCTGAGTAGGACACAGATGTGCTGTGCATAGGGCCAGGACTTGGGTGCGAGTAAACTCAGCTCCACCCAAACCAACAGGACCCAAGGCTGAGGTAACCATGACTGATAGTCGTGGCTCCTTCCTCTGCCGTGCACCACCAGTTCCTAGATTGCCAACCAGCACTATTGCTTTCATCATAGCATCATCAGAAAGCAGTACCATACAGAATATTCACACTTCATACTGGCATTTTCTGTAATCCCCGACGTGTCACAGCAGGGGACAGCAATGGCTAAAAGCACTTGGGAGAGCAGGAATAATAGACCAGAGCACAGGCCGTGACATTGTAGTGTGACCCCTTTCTCCTTAGCCTGTGCCACATTCCCCTTCACCCTGAGCACCTACCAATCTCCTCAGGGTGATAGAGTATGGGTCCTTTGCAGTTGAGAGACCATGTCCACTAGCCTGAGAGAGCCCTTTGCCCTCAAGCCTGGTGTGCTGCAATAACCCCCACCCAGCATGTCACCAATCACAGAGTTGTCCTTTGAATAAAGTCCAGGCCAGTCCTAAACTGCCCAACTTGAGAGATCCCAAGCCTCATTCACACAAATGCTTAGCCTCAAATAATGCATACACTTACCCAGGCTTCAGTAACCTCAAAGTACCAAAGGCACATACTCTTCAGTCAGGCTCATAAGCTTCCCATCTTAGACTCCAACCCTGTTTCACCTGAGACCGCAAACTTTATCCACCTCTGGGGAAGCTGGTACTTCAACCCATGGCTGGGTTTCTGGTTTTCAGACCTAGCTCACAGCAAGCCCCTGCATCTTCCTTCTCTCAGAATTCTTACTTGATGACAGAGGAGTTGGAGTGGGATAGCAGAATCACATGTGTCAAGGTTCCTGCCAAGGCAAGCTTGGACACACCCAGCTTCAGCACTGGGAAATCTGGAGGTGAGAGCCTCGGGCACATTGCTGTGTTAGTGAGGTTGGCACAGGAGGTTCAGGACAGATGTTTAGCATTGGCATAATAGACAACTGTGTTTAGACCGGAGGACATGACTGATACCTTGTTCTTCTGTAGCCACTGTGATTACACAGCAACCCCTCATGTCTTCTAACATTCCAAGATGCCTTCAAAAATGTTTCCATGTAGTTCTCCAAGGAATAGTGTGCAAAGATTGGCAAGTCAAAGCAGACCTACTTTCAAAAATGAAGTGGAAATATAGCATGCAAGTCACACAGACCTATGCAGCATCAGCCCATTGTGCCTGTGTGTTTCCCCTCCCCTTGTCCCACCTGTTCAGGGATGAATATGGACAAGGATGTTTGTGTTCTGACTATGCAGACCTCTCACCTGTACTCAATACTCCCAGTCCATCCTGGGAGTGCTATGAATCGCTTTGCCTAGCACTTCTTCTTCTAGGTATATTGCCTAAAGGGAAGATTTTGCTTTAATCTAACTCTGAGAGCCCCCTCATCTGGCTTTGTTACGAGTGCTGGCACTCACAGCCCCTGGACAACACTGATGCTTTTGAGAATAGAGACCTAGTCAAGAAAGTGAGGGCCAGGAGAAATAAGCAGCAACTGAAAACCATTCTTGGCATCAAACTCAGCAATATTTGATTAACACCATTTACTCTCTTGAAAACAGTGCCCATCAGAGGCTGCTGACATATGATCCTAGAACAGTAACTATGCTATTAATCAGACAAAAAGTGGAAAATGTATGAACGGTCGACAGTTAACATGAACTAACTAATTCAAGACGGAAGTACAACCAAGCTTGTACATAAGTGGTTTGTGTATGTTGTTCAAAGTCAGAGAAAGGGAGTGAAAAAGAGACAGAGAGATCTACCCATTTATTCACTCCCTAGTCTGTGCAGATGAACCTGGTCAACATTAGAGACCGGAAGCTTTCATTTGGGTAGAAAAATCCCAAGTATTAGGGCCATTACTTCCTGCTTCCCCAATTGCACCACCAGGTGATGAAGTGAAAGTGACAGGTGGAACTGAAACCAGTGCTCAAGAATGGGGTTGCTCATGTTGTAGACTACTCAAACTGCCGCCCAACAATTCATTGGAAGTGTTGACTTTCTTTCTTTCTGATGACTATGCTATTTTTTTTATTAAGACTCACAGGTTGTTAATGGAATTTTCAGGGTTTTCCATGTGTAAGCTCATGCCAAATGCAAATGTAGAAAACATGTTGCTTCATTTCCAAACTGGAGAAGCTATTTCCTCACCTCATTGTTCTGTCTAGGAAAAGTTTCAGATCAAATAATAGTAGCAAGTATGTAGAAACCATTCCTTGTTTCTGATCTTAGAGAAATTATTTTCAATTTCTAAAAACTAACTATGCAATTAATTACAGATTTTTCCATATGATTTTTACTTTCTTTTCAAGGAAATTTCTTTCTGTTCCTAAATTGTTCATCAGTTACATTCTGAAAATCAAATTACTTTATTTAATTGAACACAATAGACATAAGTCAGAGTGGAGGTGGAAATGAAGGATTTCTTTTGTTTTTTCGGTCTGTTTTAAAGATAAAAATCTTCAACACATACACATACATCTTAGTGATAGTTAAAAGATATTTTCATGTCACATCTGAATCACAGGTAGAATCACTACTCTCTGATCCAAAATGCTTTTCTGCTAAGAGTTTGCAAAGTTTTGAAATATTTATCAATGCTTTCTTGTCACCTTCTAGTCAAACCTCATCGCATGACCTGCAAAAAGAAACATACGAGACAGCAGAAAGTGAGTAGCTCTTAAAACCCTTTCACTAAAAGAAAATAATAATAAATCATTAAATAATGATCCTCTTAAGTCCCTCACAGGTAAGAGAAGAAAGGACACCGTATACTATTAACTGTCTTCTTCCTGTCATGGTCTTTCATAATAGCTAACATGATCAGGAACCTTAAACAAGACAAGCCAAATAATCGCTACTTCTTGTGTTGTTTTCACAGTTTTTCAGACTTTGTAAGGTTTATCATCAACACACACAGTTAAACCTTCCAACAACCCTATGAATCAGTTACTGAAATACACTCCTTTAAATGTTGAGGAATGTGAGGTATTGTACTGTTAAGTGTTTGAGATAAGAGTGGGTGTCCACACCTTCATAGGGACTTTATTTAGAGCAGAGAAAGTCTGCAAAGGCCTAGTGGCTAAATCCTCACCTTGCACACTCCGAGGTCCCATTGGAAGCCAGTTCATTTCCCAGCTGTTCCACTTCCCATCCAGTTCCCTGCTGATGGCCTGGGAAAGCAGTGTAGGATGGCCCAAAGCCTTACGACCATGGCACCACGTGGGAGACCTGGAGGAGGCTCCTGGTTCTGGGCTTCAGATCAGCTTGGCTCTGGCTGTAGCCATCACTTGGGAATGATCCAGTGGGCTGAAAATAGTTGTCTCTCTTTCCCTCTGGAAATGTTCCTTACGAATTAACATGAAATCTTACTGGAGAGAGAGAACCTCCAAGCCTGAAGACTCCAGGCTTTAATGCTGAGAATGTATCAAACAGGCAGTAATTTAAACTTCCCTCTGTGTTCACTCATACATTAAACAGAATTGTATCTTGAACTCATGTCCTCATTCTTGTAGGACAAAACAACATCCTCTTTCTCTGGGTACTAAGTACGCAGTCCTTCCAATGTTTGCAATTATTTTTGTTTCCTGTTGCTTCGACAATACAACGTGACTTTTGAGTGTCCAGTTGATTACAAATATTTCTCCAAAATTTTGGCAGAGTTTGGGTCATGAAGAACTTCCCCAAATTTTCTGGAAAATTCATTCAACATTTTCTGATAAAACAGAAAAGCAAGTCCAAGGAATTCTTAAGATATATATATCTTATACATATCTGCTATATGTATCATATGCATGATATATGTATGTATGACTTGGGTTTCAGCTATAAAATCATGGTAAACTGGTCGTAGCACTATAGATATTACTAAATCAAATTAATGAGTATGTAATATCTCAAAATGAACTTTAGCTACATGAATGCCAATTTACAGGTCAACAAGAGTAGCTGTGGAGACGTATCTAACAGTACACCTGGGCTCAAGCCAATTGATATAGGCACCAGCTTATCCAATCCTCAAATCAATTATGCTCAGGATATTGTCATTTTCAGCTTTTATCACCATCTTACTTTTTGAACAATCATCTGATTTCACCACTTTCTAACCTCATGCATGCCACCAAATTCTCCAGTTGTATTTCATCATGTCTGTGCTTTCCTATATTTTCCCTTCACGGTCCACAGGTTGATAAGACATACTTTCCTAAAGAAGCCCTACCAACCTGCTTTCACAAATATTGTCCTCCAGATTATCTTTCTAAATCTTCTCCCCTTTTCCACTTTCATTTGTGCAGAGGAAATTGAAAACCATCTAGAGAGAAACAGCCTCAAATGATGTGATCTATCCCCAAATACACTAGAAACACAGACACTGCTTTTCCCTTCAGTATTCAATCACTTCATATGTTCCCATGTTTGCTGATACTTTAAAGAATGCCATGTACCTGAAAACACTTTGCAATCCCAAAGGACAAATGCACTGAACAGTTAGTTTAAAAAAAACATGTTACTTTCTCATTAAAGGGAAAGTCCAGCGGGCCTTTACATAATGAAATCAGTACGAAGGAATCATCAGGAACTGCAAATTTACTAAACACAACTGGCTCAAAGAAGGGCTGGAAAGCAGTGTTCCATCCTAAGGAATCAAACAGCTCAGGACAGCACTCTACACAAAACTTGGTAAGAAAATAATTTCAGGAGTTGTCTCTCTAGGCCTACTAGGAAGCCTAACGAAGGTGAAACTTGATGAGGATGGTCAAGCTGTGAGGGATGCAATTGCATGCTTGGGTCACACTCAACACAAAATAAATAGAGCCTCTAGAAACATGATTACATTTTAAGCTCTTTGGGGATGATCTAAAAAAACAAGGTGGGATCAGGTTACTTAGCCTATATGCAGACACTTCATGGAGAGGAAGTCAGTTGTTCTAGGAGTGAAGATACTAGTTAATATGCCTGTTTCCCGTGGCAGAGTGCCTGGGTTCCAGAACTGACCCTATCTCTGACTCTAGCAAATTGTTGATATACAACTTAGTAACACTTGGTGAGGAGATAAGTGATTGAGGTCTTACAACCCCCTGGGAAAACTGAATAAAGCTTTCTGATCTGAGACTGATTTGGGTGCTATCCAGGTTACTCAAAAAGTGAACCTACCCACCTCTCTCTGCCTTCTGTATACTCTGATTCTCTCAACTGCTGTGTCAATCTCTAGATGTGTCTTTCTTTGCTGTTTAAATAAACAGATATTCAAACTTCAGGGGAAATGAATTAAAACCAGAGATTGTAATGAAAAACAAATGTCCATGCAGTTTTTCCTTGTCTTGAAAGCCCTTTATTTTATTTGAAACATTAAACCCAAAAGAACTGATAACTTCACTGACTTAGTCTCTCCATCTCAGAACTCAGAAGAAAGGATGGGAATGAAGAATTTCAGATGTACAACTTGAAAGGAAGAAAGGGTCAGACATACAGAAGAAAGGATGGGAATGAAGAATTTCAGATGTACAACTTGAAAGGAAGAAAGGGTCAGACATACAAAGAGTTCAGTGAGACTGAGGATAATGACTACCTGTGTAAGTGACCCTTTGGCACATCCACAAAGAAAAAAATCCCATAGTCTGAATTGAAATTCCACTTGTAATTTGGTCTTACATCATTCTGTCTTCTGGTAACTTGGGGTGCAAGACTGAGACTGAGTGATGTGAGCACTTGGCTGCTTCTGATGCTCTCTATAGCCAGCAACGTTTGATATATGTTCCTCATCCCTTCCACTCTCATCTCCAGATTGTGAGAAGTGTCAGATCTGCTTCCTGAAGAGCTGTGCTGCTCATGGACCTCCCTGCCCCGTGTTTCTAAAGAACAATCCAGTGGAAAAGGGACATCCTAGTCGTGCTCTCCTCAGTGTGCCCACTGGACTTCGAGTTGGCCCATCGAGCATTCCGGAAGCTGGGCTTGAATTATTTAATGAAGCATCTGATCTGCCTTTGGGGTTGCACTTTGGTCCTTTTGAGGGCAAGATCACAGAAGTGGAAGAGGAAGCTGACAGTGGGTACAGCTGGCAGGTAAGAAGCACATCCCTTTCCAGTCTGATGGCTTTTCACCTGCCTAGCATGAGACTGGTTCATGTGTCCTTCTACACATTATGGCATGAGTTGAGCCAACACGATCAGCCAGGCTGTAAAGATTAGCATAGGGCTCGGTGTCGTGGCCTTGTGGCTAAAGTCCTCACTTTGAACCTGCTGGGATCAAAACTGGGCACTGTTTCTAATCCCAGCAGTTCCACTTGCCATCCAGCTCCCTGCTTGTGGCCTAGGATAGCAGTTGAGGACAGCCCACGCCTTGGCACCCTGCATCTGCATGGGAGACCCCAAAGAGTTTCCTGGTTCCCAGCTTTGGATCAGCACAGTACCGGCTGCTGTGGTTAGTTGTGGGAGTGGCTCATCAGATGGTAGACCTTCCAATCTCTCTCTCTGTCTCCTCTTCTCTGTACATCTGACTTTGTAATAAAAATAAATAATTCCAAAAAATAAATAAATATTAGCCTAGAGAAAATCACTGGGCTGTTAAAAATAAAGCAGTGGCATTCTCCTCTATGGGCTTCTACTGTAGGGAAATAAAACCAGAATAAATGTGTACCAACATTATGTAAAATCTCAACATGTGTTGGAGTCATGTAATGTCACAGAACATGAGGATAGAGTTGTTAATAATTCTGCTGAACTACACCCATTTCAGAAATGTATTAACCTATTTTTTTGAAACTCAGATAGCCAAGGGCAGGAACAGCTATGAGTACGTGGATGGAAAGGATACTTCTTTGGCCAACTGGATGAGGTAAGAGCCATGGCATGTTACAACTATACAGGATATTTCTCTCCAAGACAAGATCACTTTTCTTTCTCCTTTACTTTCCTCCATGAATTATGCATCATATGTCCTCTTTCATGTTTATTCTAATGACCTGTGAATGTCATGACCTGTTTCTAAAAGCATATTCTATATAAATACTATTTCTTTTTTTTATTCATTAATTACATTGCGTTATGTGACACAGTTTCATAGGTACTTGGATTCTCCCCACTCCTCCCCAAACCCTCCCACCATGGTGGATTCCTCCACATTTTGCATAACCACAGTTCAAGTTCAGTTGAGATTCCTCCATTGCAAGCATATACCAAACATAGAAACCCGCATCTTATTGTCCAGCCAAGTTCAACGGCTTCTTAGGCATATCCTCTCTGGACGGCAGGCAGAGCCAGCAGAGTATCATCCCAATCAATTAAAAGCCAGGGAACTTGAGCATTTTTTTGTATGTTTATTTGCCAGTTGGGTTTGTTCTTTTGTGAAGTGTCTGCCCATTTCCCATGCCCATTTCTTGAGTGGCTTGTTTGTTTTGACATTTTGGTTGTTTTGTAGCTCTTTGTATATTCTATCACCTATGTAGTGCGTAAATATCTTATCCCATTCTGTGGGTTACTTTGTTACTTTGTTGATTATTTCCCTGCTGTACAGAAGCTTCTTAGTTTGATGAAATCCCTTTTGTTTATTCTGGTCTTGATTGCTATTGCCTTTGGTGTCCTTTTTAGGAAGTATGGACCTAGCCCCAGATCTTGCTGTGTATTTCCAACCTTTTCTTCCAAAGGTTTGAAGGTTTCTTGATGTAGGTTTAGATCTGTTATCCATTTAGATTTGATCTTAGTGTATGATGAGAGTGTACAGTGAGAGCTTGACTTGTTTCCCATTTGGATTCCTCTGATTGCTTTTTCTTGTCTTATGACCTCAGCGAGTACCTCTAGGACTATGTTGAATAGTATTGGAGGAAGTGGACATCCCTGTCTTGTTCCAGATCTCAGTGGGAAGGGTTCCAGTATTTCTCCATTCAGTATGATGCTGGCGTTGTGTTTTTCAGATATTGCTTTGCTTATGTTGTGGTTTATTCCATCTATGCCTACCTTGGTTAGGGTTTTTAGCAGGAAGTGGTGTTGGATTATGTCGAAAGCTTTTTCTGCGTCTATTGATACGATCATGTGATTTTTGTTTTTCAGTTTTTGGATGTGGTGTATCACATATATGGATTTCCGGATGTTGAACCATCCCTGCATTCCAGGGATGAATCCTACCTAATCTGAATGAATGATCTGTCCGATGTGTTTTTGAATTCTATTTTCTAGGATTTTGTTGAGAATCTTAGCAACAATATTCATCAAAGAGATAGGTCTGTAGTTTTCTTTCTCTGTTGGTTTTCTGTCTGGTTTTCGGATTAAGGTAATGTTGACTTCATAGAACGAGTTTGTCAGGGTTGCTTCCTTTTCTATTGTTTTGAAGAGTTTGTAGAGGATTGGGGTTAGTTGTGTTCGGAATGTTTTGTAGAATTCTGTAGCGTTTTCATCAGGGCCTGGCTTTTCTTTGATCGGAGATCTTTAATCACTGATTCAATCTCTGCTTCAGTTATGGGTTTGTTCAGTTCGTTTGTTGCCTCTGGGCTAAGTTTTGGCAGGTGGTGTGAGCCTAAGAACTTTTCCATTTCTTGTTGGTCTTCTGATTTGTTGGAGTACAGTGCTTTGTAGTAATTTCTAATTATGTCCTTAATGGTTGCGGTTTCTGTTGTTATGTTGCCTTTTTCATCTTTGATGCTGTTAATTCTTGCTTTCTTACCATAACATAAATCACAATGCCTAATAAACAGAACACAAAGATGGGCCTTGAGGAATCTAGATCCACTGGGGCCATTAGACTCACTCTTTCTCTAATTAGCATTGATTAAGCCCTTCCAGTGTCAAAAATTTCCTAAATACATGGAGATTCCATGTAATTGGTGCCTGGCAGTAATGTTTCTTAGTCTTTTGACAATTATACACTGTCAGAACAACTTCAGACATAAGACCTTCAATCGATGAGACAGTGAAAGACAGAAAAAAAAAGAGGAAACAGCCAGGTTCTGGGGACAGGCATTGTCATGCAGTGGGCTAAGGCAGTGACTGTGAAGCCTGCATCCCAAGTACTGGTTGCTCTACTGCCAAACCAGTGGCTTCCCCATGCATCCAGGGAAGTTTTGGAGAATGTCCTCAATCTTTGACCTCTGTGCCCACGTGGAAGACCTGGTTGAAGCTCCCGCCTGCCACTGTGTCCTTTCTGTGTCCCCATTCCACCCGTTCTCCTGGCATCTCTGTCTTTTGCCCCTTGTGCTCTATGCTTCTCTGCTTCTCAAATAAAAATAAAAATAAAATACTAAACTTTATCAATTAAGCAAAACAAAACCAAACCTGGGATGTGGATGAGAGAAGAAAGCTGCATCTGGACAAGGGTTTCTGTGAGCAGTTCAGTGAGAGGATAAGAATCAAGGAAGACTCCTCTACATTTCTGGATCTGGATCTTGGACTCCCAAAATCCAGGAGAAAGGTCCAAGAGAAAGGACTCCAAAGGATTGCCTTTGGGAAATCTGAGTTGTGGAGCATGTGTGGAAAGCTAGATGCAAGAAGTGTGTCTACTCATCCAATTCTGTAGCAGAAAACTGAATGAAATTTGGAGTTTAGGGAAACTCTGTGTGCTTCATGGCAGTCAAGGTGGGAGTAAGGTGGGCTTGAGTTTTGAGGATGACTAGTGAGGAAGGAAGGAAGAAAGCATGCTTATCACAATGAACACTGTATCTACAACTTGTACCTGGGAATTCAGTGATCTCATGAGAGAGGTATATGTTTGCAGGGAGAGCTCTTGCAGAATTGATATTCAAGCAGGGTGGAGGCTATTACAGAGCACATGAGATTTGAACGTGACAGAGCATGCAAACTCAGCATTTATCTCCACCCCAGGTATGTGAACTGTGCCCGCAATGATGAGGAGCAGAATTTGGTGGCCTTCCAGTACCACAGGCAGATATTTTACCGCACCTACCAGGTCATCACACCAGGCTGTGAGCTGCTAATATGGTATGGGGATGAGTATGGCCAGAAGCTGGGTATCAAGGGAAGCAACGAGAAATAAAAGAAGGGAAGAAAAAGAAAGAGCTCACAACAGTGAGAGGTAAGTAGCACTGTTGTGTTGAAATAAGCAAAGGAGTCCCCTTGGGAATATTTGTGATTCAACTCTAAAGAGTCAAATGTATTGTAAGGGCTGCCAAAGTTCAATTCAAATGTGATTTCCATTTAGCAAAAACAAAGACTTACTTATCAAAGGAATGGAAGAGTTATAAAGAGACTCAAGCACAGAGATAAAGAGAGATAGAAAGGAGAGATCACCACCTACTACTGTTTTATTCCCCAAAAGCTGCACTAGGGCATAGTATGGCATCCTTTGGCTCAAGTCCTCACCTTGGACATGCTGGGATCCCATATGGATACCAGTTCATGTCCTGACTGCTCCACATCCCTTCCAGAATCCTGCTTGTGGTCTGGGGAATCACATGAGGATGGCTTCATGCCTTGGGATCCTACATCCACATGGGGGACCCTGAAAGAAGTTCCTGGCTCAAGACTTTGAATGGACACATCTCTGGTTCTTGTGGCCACTAGGGAGTGAATCAAAAGACAGAAGATTTCCTCTCTGTCTCTACACCGTTCTATGTATCTGTATATGAATACAAATATATAAATATATATGTGTATAAATATATATAATACAATTGAGTTTAATTTTTTTTCAGCTATACTGTTTTTTTCTTTTTTATTATTAAATTTATTCATTAATTACATTGTGTTTTAGTTACATAGAATCTGGGATTCTCCCCCCAAACACCCCCCCATGTTGGGTTCCTCCACCCCGCTGAATAACCATAGTTCAAGTTCAGTTGAAATTCCCTCCCTGAAAGTATTTGCCAAGCATAGAGTCCAACATCCCATAGTCCAAACATGTCCAATTATTTATTGGGTAGACCCTCTCTGGTCTGAGGGCAGAGTCAGCAGAGTATCTTCCTGGTCAAATAAAAGCACTAATATACCATCTGCAACAATTAAGATTGTTATGGAATTAATTGGCATGGTATTGAGCAGTCAACATGTTAAAAATAAATGCGATTTCTTAACCAATTTCTGTGACCCCCCCATTCACAGTTCAATTTTAGATTATATACTACAAATGACATAATATCCATAACATAACATGATATGCTTAACATCATATCTTTATAAATTAAGGCAAACATGTGGTATCTAATCTTTTGGGATTGGTTCATTTCCATTAGCCTTATGGTTTCCAGTTTGGCCCAAGTGGCCACAAAAAACTGCATTTTATTTTGTTTAATAGCTGAGTAGTATTCCACGGAGTAGATGAACCATAGCTTTCTTATCCAATCCTCTGCTGATTGGCATTTTGGTTTTTTCCATGTTTTTTGCTATTAGTGATTGTGCTGCTATGAACATAGGAGTGCATGTTTGTTTCTCATAAACAAGTGTTCTGAATATATTCCTAGGAGTGTTATAGCTGGGTCATACGGTATGTCGAGTTTGAATTGTTTGAATATTCTCCATACTGATTGCCATAGAGGCTGTACCAACCTGCAGCCCCACCAGCAGTGGAGTAGAGTTCCTTTTTCCCCGCAACCTCGCCAGCAAGTGTTGCTGGTGTTATTCATGTGTGCCACCCTTACTGACGTTAGGTGGTATCTCATTGATGTTTTAATTTGGATTTCCCTTATTGCCAGGGAACTTGAGCATTTTTTCATATGTTTATTTGCCATTTGGGATTGTTTTTTTGTGAAATATCTGCCCATTTCCTGTGCCCATTTCTTGAGTGGCTTGTTTACTTTGGTGTTTTGGCTGTTTTGCAATTCTTTGTATTCTCTGGAGATTAGACCTCTATCACCTATGGCGTGCGCGAAGATCTTCTCCCATTCTGTGGGCTGCTTTTTTATTTTGTTGATTGTTTCCTTTGCTGTGCAGAAGCATCTTAGTTTGATGAGGTCCCATTTGTTTATTCTGGTCTTGATTTCTAGTGCTTTTGGAGTCCTTTTTAGGAAGTAGGGACCTACCCCTAGATCTTGCAGAGTATTTCCAATATTTTCTTCCAAAAGTTTGAAGGTTTCTGGATGTAGGTCTTACATCTTCTGGATGTAAGTCTTCTATCCATTTAGATTTGATCTTAGTGTATGGTGAGAGATGTGGATCTATCGTTTTGTTTCTGCAGGCTATCAACCAGTTACCCCAACAGCATTTATTGAACAGACATTCCCATTTCCCAGGATTATCGTTTATCCTTTTGTCAAAGATTATTTGGCGGTATCTGCGTGGGTTTCCGTCTGGTGTTTCTATTCTGCTCCATTGATCTTCTTGTCTATCTTTGTGCCAGTACCAGGCTGTTTTGATAACCATATATAAATACAATTAGATTTAATCCTGCACCTGCAGAGACTATCTCTGACTGAAGCCGGGAGTCTGGAATGCATCTAGGTCTCCCATGTATTTCAGCACTTGAACCATCTGGTGCTCTTTCCCTGTGTACATTAACACACGGGAGATTTTACATGGAGCAGCTAGAGGTCAATCTAGTGCTTCTATGGCATACTATTGTCATAGTCAGTGACTTAAACCAGTGTAACCTAATACTGACCCATTTTTTATGTCTTCTATCCCTGGGGACAAATGATACCATTTTCATTTAGTTCTTTTATTTGTTAAATACTTGGTGCACAAAAATATCCCACAACACCCTTTTTGGAGAGGGCCCAGGACAAAAGACAAGTTCTTGGTCACTTTGCAGCTCTTCTACTATGGAAGCTCCTTCTGGATCATGAACAGTTTATTTTACATTTTCTCCATGCTCCCTGCCCCCCTCCCAAAAGGCGTATGTTTCTATTTAGTCATTGTTTCAATGCGATGTTGTGATGTGAATTCTGTGCTTAAGACTGTCCATGGAAATGGAGATTTGCTGAATAATACAATTGAGTGAAATATGAGTATGAGCACAGCCAAGTGTTTCAGATTAGGTCTGGTTTTCATGTCTGTTTGCCTCTTCAGAAAGACTTTTCCATTTACTTGAAAAGCTACAAACAGGAAAGAGAGAAATCCATTATCTGCTGGCTCACTTCCCAAATAGCCCCAACAACAAGGGCTGGACCAGATTTAGGTCAGGGCCAAAGAATTTCTTTCAGGTTTCGCACATAGTGGCATCTACAAACTAAGGCCATAGTCTGCTGTTTTCCCAGATGTAGTCTCAGGGGGGTTGCTCGGAAGCAGCATAGCTACGAGTCCAGCAATCATATATACAGGCTGGCAGCACTGCAGTCTGAAGCTTAACACACCTCACCACCATGCTGTTTTCCCCTCGTCTAGATTTTCCTGATGAAAAAAGACTTGTGGAGATTTGGGTCATCTCACTGAGGTTGATAGAGTCTTACGTGTAAACCTAACACAGGGCAGTGGGTATCTGAAATTGGGGTCAGAGAGCTAGTCAGTCAATGGATGGAGTAATTTTGGAAGTGGGAAGGTCCAATGCATGGAAAATAGGCAAACGCTGAGATTGGTCAATACAGAGAGGCATGACACCTGACGATAGTCTTTCACATGATTTGTGTGGCAGTGAGGAAAAGCAATCCTTAGTGTAGGCATGAGTCAGTGGTAGTTAGGTTGTCTCAGACTCAGGAACGGGCATTACTGTCCCTTGCCTAGCCAGAGCAGTAACACAAAACATCAAGTTGCACTTATTTTGGGTTGAGAAACACAGATCTACTCATAGGTGATCATCTTAAAGAAAATGTGTCTTCCAAATTTGTGGATCTCCTGCTGTGTGGCCTCTTCCTTCATAGAGCTCTTCCTGTTCATAAAGAATGTCAAGAAGGAAATTCTACCCTAAGTGATCAGAGTTGTTTTCAACACAAGAAGATAGCCTCAAGTAACTTTTCAGACAAAGTGCCAGAGATCCAAGTGAAGGCTGTGGGGGACAGAGAAATGCAGGGGATCATGAATGAAGAGGACATCCTCAACGGATTTGGTAGAGGTCCCTGATGTCTAAGCTATGAAGGAAACCTAAGAGTGGAACAACAGAATGGTAGTTGGGTTGTATTGGACCGGTTCATATGTGAAAAGGTCTGCTGATTCAGACCTTTTGGATTTCTAAAGTTCATGTAGAAAATAAAAAAAAAGAAGAAGAAGAAGAAGATGATTGACGTACCACACAGGATCACTTGGTGGATGCCAGCTGTTGCTAGTACATGAGGAACAAATAGTAGGACAGGCTTAACCCAAGTGAAAGCAGGTAGCCAGGCTGCTTGTCTGTATCTGTCCTAGCCTCAAACCATCTTATTTTGGAAGACACAATGTAGTCAGAAATCCATCCTGGTTACCTATGCTCGCTTGTCGTTTTCAGTCACAAGTCCCTCATTTGACATGCCATCCTTAGTTACTGCTCTTGGGACTTCTCAGATACATCTGCAAGACGGATCCTATAACCAGCAAACCACTCTCAAGGGGATGGGCACCATCTGATCCACATAGATGCCATGACACAGTTAAGGATGAGAGGTCCATAAAAATTCCAAACCCATTTTGAAAACAAAAAAAGCAGAGGGAGAAGTAAGATCCATTTTTTTTCTTCCAGCCTCCACTCAAAAGTCAGTGGAGGCTTCGAGTGAGAGTGAGAAAAAGAGTGCGATCCCACAAGAGGCTAGGCAGTGAATGCAGAGGAAGCATTCAAATCTTCTCTGAGAGGTAGCATTCCCAAACAGAGTAGGGACTGAGTATGGCAACTGTTTGTAGGGCATCAGTGATATGTCACAGATTATTATCTGTCACCAGAGAGTTTGCAAACTGGGAAGAAACCCAATGAGTGCAAATAATGCAGGCAATGCTTCACACAAAAATTACACCTCACCAGATACTGAGAGACTCACAAGGGAGATGCTTTCAATTTGAAGGGAGTGTAGGAGGGTTTTCACACAGAAGTTACATTTCATCACACACCAGAGGACACAGAGGTACAGGCCATATGTTTGTAGGGAATGTGGTTGAGACTACACTCATCAGCTTACTAGAGAACACATGTGGGAAGAAGCAGCGTGTTTGTGGAGAAGGAGAGTAAAAGAGAGATAAAATCATCTAACTGCCAACACAAACCAGCAGCCTTTAGTTTAGAAACCCGTAAATCTTTTGGCATCATAAGTCGCTCCAACAGTGTACAGACTGAAGAAATGTTTAAGCACATTTCCACTTTCATGATGAGAAATGGGTTAGAGAAACAGAGGAGTGTTGCTGAGATTTTTGGGGGATGTTGACTTGCGACCCTTAGACACATCTTTCACCAACCTTAAACACTTAGACACATCTTTCACCAACCTGCTTTCTGCCTACACACCTGAAGACCCAGTTACATGCCACCTCTGCTACTACTGTTTAGGACAGAGGTTCTATATCAGGTTTCCTTAAGACTTCATGGAGCTGTAAACCTGTATTTCTTTTGGGTATATGAAAGGCGGATTGCGGGAGAGAAACCTATTGTTAAATACACACTGGGTTTAGGAGAGGAATCTTATCTCCAGTGAAGCATGATGGCCTCTCTTTGACTTTGGCTCTGATATTGTTGCAAGAAATGGCATCTTCTGGTACCTCCACCTGCTGTTTCCAGGCTCTATACCCTCAGTGTTGAAGACCAACAGATGTATGGTGCACTTACATGTAGTTGTTTGCATGACTATGTGGGTGTCATGGAAATGTACACCTGTGTGAATGTCAGGGAATTGTAATGACATATGTATGTATGTGCCTATGATCATGAGTAACACATATTCATGTGTGTTTCTCTCCTATATGCTAATTATAGGAGAAGCCGATGCTCCTGAGACTGCAAGAGCCCTGGTAACACTTACTGTCTGGGTGTGTCTGAGGGTAGAGTACTCATATTGTGTCTGATGGGGCTGGGGAGAAACAGTGAGAAAAGGTCCAAAGTTTCAGGGCCCAGAGCAGTCATGGGTAGACACACTACAATTATGAATCCATCTACACAGATGCTACACCCAGTACAGAGACACCTGTGGCTCCCAGGAGGGGTTGCACAGAACTACAGATGAGTTGGTGCCAGTTCCAGGTCTAGGTGGAGCATATCTCAGGTCATTCAGGGGTTTGGAGGCAGTACTCATTTGGCTACCCAGAGAAGCTTTGGACAGTATTACATGGCAGATTTTCAATGGTTAGTGTGAGAAAGTACTTTTGACTTTTGCTGAGACTTGATTTGGGGCATGGTACGTGGTCTAATTCTGAAAAGGTTCCAAATGCTGATGAGAAGAGTGTGTAGTTTGTAGATATAAGGTCAAATATTATGCAAACTGTGAGGCCCATCTGCTGGATAGCATGATTTGATTTAAATTTATGTTTATTGGCTTTCTGTCTAGATGATTGATTCTGTGTCATACTGAAGTTTCCGGTTATATTTATACTAGAATCTCTGCCTCCCTTTAGGTCTGATAATATTTGCTGTATTTATCTCACTGCTCTTGTTTTGGGCAAATTTATACATTCATGGGTATTATATCCTCTTGTGGAATGAGACCCTTATGAAAGCTTAACTTTTGTCCATTTTCTGTAGTATGTCTTGAGTTACCGCCTGGTTTTGTTTAGGCAATGTTTCTTATTTTTAAAATTTTTTTAAAAAAATATATTATTGCTATTTTGTGATACAGTTCCATGAGCTCTGGGATTTCCCTTCCCATTCCCCATATCCAACCCTCCGTCAACTGATGTCATCTAAATTATTATGATAGCATAGTTCTTCATAAGCAGTTATAAGGTCATCCTTGCACACATAGACAGATAATAGCAGAAAGTCCAGCATGATATTGTCATGACATATATCAAAGCTTCATTAGGAGTCCATCTTTGATCTGAAGCAAAGATGCATACTGCTTTGGATCCTCACATCTGGATATGATAGTCTCCATTACACAGTAACTATGCTTCCCCTTAGATGAAAAGTGACAATACAAAATCAACAGCACAAAGAAAAATGGGAATTTACAATGCCATGAAGTTAAATAACATGCTACTAAATGACTAATGTGTCACTGAAGGAATGAAAGAAAATCAAAACCTTCTTGCAGATTACAATCTGATCTATGAGGGAGTGAAAAATTTATTAGAAAAAAAGTTTTGAAGAAATGAAAATAAAAAAAAAAATCAGCAGAATCTGTGAGATGCAGTTTCTGCTGACCTTTCTTGGTGAGATATGTCTCTGTAGGAAAAAGATGTGTTTTTTTTTTTTTTAAATCCAGTATTCTAATCTATGGCATTTGATTGGTGGGTTTAGCCATTTATATTCAGGGTTAATACAAATAGGTGGTAATTTGTCCATGTCATTTCAACAATGTGTTATTCATTGTTTGATTTCTTCTGTTGTTATTTTACTGGGATGTCCTTCACATTTGCTTTTACTTTTGGTGGGTGCTATTCCTTTGCTCCATCTAGAGAGCATTTTTAGGTATCATTTGCAGGGCAGGGTTAGAAGAATTATATTCATATTTTTCTAAGATGGTATATCTAATTATGTTTCTTAAATTAAAAACATACTTCATGCATTTCTGGACAGTGTTGTTTCAGACCAACTCGTGGAGAAATACTTCAAAGAAGTCCCCACAACCTGTGATGTGGGCATCACAGGTAATGGCTTAAAGTACAGGTTAAGGTACAGGTAGTGGCCACAGTGCTGACCCCTCCACCAGTGTCTTAACCACTAGAGCAACTGTTATTCATCTGGTACTCATTGATCCTTTGAAGTTCAGTTTAAATATTTCATTAGGGAATTTTTCCTTAAACTGATGAGGCTTGGACCTTGCCTCTGGACTCATCTAGCCATCCATTCACACTTTCATCAAAGTCTGGCTTTTTCCTTTGTAGCGTTTAATGCAATTATATGTAATAGTAGTGTCATCTGTAGGATTCAGTGTTCTATGTAATAGGGAATATTTCACTTGGCAATCACCACATTGTCATGGATCCAGGACATTTTGTGCATAGGTTGGTGTTCAATATTCTCTTCTCAGGCAGTTCCTTTAATACACACTTTCATCTTACTAGCTATTCTCAAAGGGCTATGTAGGTGGGGAATTGTAGAGTTTTTGAATCTTGGTGTGGGTGACAGAGGCTGATGGCCAAAGAAGATTAGAGTTAAGTTATTAGGGGAAGAATTTATGCAAGATGGCCAACTGCAGAGAGCTGGTATAGGGAGGAGTAGGGAGAGAGGGGGGCAGATCCAGCAGAGAAACAAACCAGGAGACACAGAATTGTAGGGAGAGGGGAGTGGGAAGGTCACTGGAGTTCACTGAAGTAAGGAGATCTACATAGCGTGGAAAGACAACTATAAAAAGTAAGAGGGAAATACAGCTCACAGCGAGAAACTTGGTGAGTCATGATCCCAGGTAGGGGGAAGGCGGCGGAGTCACAGCCGTTCCAGGGAAGACAAAGGTGGCTGGAAGGATAGGTGCCCACACAGAGAAGGGTACAGTCCACGGGAGTGCAGGAGCCCCTAGAGGAGACTACTGGATTGAACATAAGGGGCTTCATTTCATGCAGAAGTAGATACAAGCAAGGGGGGTTTCCCATAAACGTGCCTCCCAGCTGCTCAGGAGCTTTGAGAGAGTGCAGAGGGATCTGGGACTGTGGTGCAGAAATCCCCATCTCAGCTCTGAACAGCGGACTGGCTGCTAGAGAATCCAGTGGAACCTATTCCCAGTTTCAGCCTGAGCTTCAGAGGCTGGGCAACACTCGGCACAACCTCACGACCTGGGCAGAAGAGCAAGCTAGCGGGGGCACTGCGGCAAGCCACTCATGCCTCCTAACCCACCATTGAGAGAGTGCAAGAGAGAAAGTAGTTTCCTATAGGAGTCAGGGCTGTGAACTCAAAAGCAGAAAAGAGCTGCTGCCAGTACGCCCTGCTGGGCACAGCTGGAGAGGCCAAACCAGAACCCAGAACCAGTTCAGCAGAATCCAGGCAAAGTCGGTCAGCAGGAGCTCACTAAGAAAAGCTTGCCATCCTGGTGGCAGAAGGCCGTATTGTCTCTCAGCGGAGCAGCACTTTTGAGTGGGAATCCTGGAGAGGGGAGTTTGGCCCTGGATCCCGCGAAAGTTTCCAACCAAGTCCGGGGTTGTGGAGTTCAAGATCCAGGCGGGCAACATAGGGTCCTCCTGGCTAGACTCAAGCCCTGGAGGCAAGACTCAGCAGAGGTCCCTGCCGGGATTGGCTCGTGACCCAGTGTTGAGGCACGGATACACAGACAGTGTGTATCACAGTGGGACAACGCCTTGGAGTGGGAGAGACAGGGAGAGGGGTCTGGCACTAGGGCCAGCCCACAAGCTCAGGGCTGAGAACTACAAACTCTGAATAGCAAGCTGCTGGTGCATCAGGCAGTGCGCCCTGCTGGGCACAGCTGGAGACCCCAAACCAGAATTGGTTCAGCAGAATCTGGTCTGGGAAGAGTCTCTCAGGGGGAGCCTGCTCAGAAATGCCTGCTTGCCTGTGGCGGGAGGCTGTGTTGTCTCTCAGCGGAGCAGCAATTTTGAGGGGGAATCCCTGGGAGAAGAGCTTGGTGCTGGGCCTACGGAAATTTCCAACCAAGCCCGGTGTTGTGGAGTTCAAGCTCTGGGGGAAGCGGGGGGAGTGGGGCCTGCTGTACTAGACTCAAGCCCTGGAGGCAAGACTTGGCAGAGGTTCCTGCCATGATTGGTGCGCAGCTATGCAGCACAGAAAACACCTAACCAACAAGCTGTAACAAAGCCAGGAGGCAGTTATTTAAACCCAGGCACAAATGAAGCAACCCATCAACCTCCCAACCATTACCCGCTGTCCCCAATAGAGTAAGAAATATAACGCTTATGACAGTACCCCATATAGCAGCAGCTAGATCACACCTCCTTACAGATTACAGCACTGAGGGCAACGGCTGAGGACAAACAAGTCAGACGCTAAAATCCCAAAACAACAAGAAGCAAAAACACAATGAGGAGAAGTATCAGAAAAAGTAATGACCCAGAAGAAAGATCAAGCACTCCCTCCCAATACAACCAAAAACTAATCGCAATATCTGAGATGCAAGATGAAGACACAGAGGAAATACCAGACAGGGAATTTTAGAAACTAGTGATGAAATTCATCAGAGACAGTGAGAAGTGCTGCGAAGAGTCCAAGGTATTCGAAAATCATGTCGTTGCAGAAATAAATCAAGTCAAAAAGAGAATCCTCGATATAGAGCACAAAATTGAAAACCTAACCAACAGGATGAACACAGCAGAGGACAGAATATCAGAATTAGAAGACAATCAGAATGAAAGGCAGCAGTTCATCAAACAGTTGGAGACAAATCTAGAGAAAGCCAATAGGTCCATACAGAAAATAAAAGACAACCTCAAAAAGTCAAATATTAGAATAATAGGCCTTCCCGTAGGAGTGGAAAAGGAGACAGGTTTGCAATGGGTGCTCAATGAGATAATACAGGAGAACTTCGAGAACACGGGAAATATAAATTCAGCACAAATCCAGGAAGGACAAAGAAGCCCCAGGAGATTTGATCCAAACAGACCTTCACCCAGACATGTGGTCCTCAAGCTACCTTCAAGTGAATACAAGGAAACTATTCTAAGACAAGTAAGAAAAAAGGAAAAGATTACTTTCAGAGGAAGGCAAATCAGAATCACTGCCAACCTATCAGAAGAAATGCTCCAAGCAAGGAGAGAATGGGGTAAAACCTATCAAATTCTGAAACAAAACAACTGCCAACTGAGAATAATGTACCCACAAAGCTCTCATTTGTATTTGAGAATGAAATTAAATACTTCAACAGCAAAGAGAAACACGAAGAATACATCAACACAAAACGAGCTCTAGAAAATCTCCTCAGGAAGGTGCTAAACCCAGAAAAGAAAAATGAAAACCAAAATCAAAGGTGGCAAATGGGAAGACCTCGCCACTAAAATCCATACAAGGAAAATCAATCAATCACAAATTTGAATTGTCCCAAATACACTTACACACACTCATGGAAGCCCAAAATCACATCCTCTCAATATTATCTCTAAACACAAATGGCCTAAATTCACCAATCAAATGACACAGATTAACGGAATGGATCATCAAACAGCACCCAATTATCTGTTGCCTACAAGAGACACATCTAACCAGAAAAACCTCTACGCATTGAAAGTGAAGGGATGGAAAAAGATATTTCATGCCAATGGACTAGAAAAAAAGGCTGGCGTAGCTGTCCTAATCTCAGATGACCTAGACTTCAAGCTGACAGACATCAAAAAGGACAGAGAAGGGCATTATATATTGGTGAAGGAGTTAATCAATCAGGAGATAATTACCATCGTGAACATATAGGCACC
Source organism: Ochotona princeps (assembly GCF_030435755.1). NCBI lineage: Eukaryota > Metazoa > Chordata > Mammalia > Lagomorpha > Ochotonidae > Ochotona > Ochotona princeps. Next base: position 12,162,241 of record NC_080866.1, read on the forward strand.
TAATTCCAATGCACCTAGCTATGTGAAGCAATTACTTACAGACCTAAAAGGAGATATAGATATACACACAATAATAGTGGGCTACCTTAACACTCCACTAACAACTATAGCAACTAATTGGAGGAACCCACCCTGTGGGGAGAATCCCAGTTTCTACAAAATTACACCACAATGTAATTGATGAATAAAATTACTAAAAAAAAGCTATTTGGGAAGCAAAAATGTGTGAGGTGGAAACTCCAAGCAATCATGTAATGAGGCTGCTCCACACTTCCCACTACTACAGCGTTCAGAAGATCTCCCTCCACAATAAGTAATGATGGGGCAATCATGTATTCATTGATGGAATCATTTCACTAGGGAATTCATTCTATTAGGTAAACATCAGCTCACAAACCCAGTACCAAAATGATTTTGCAGAATGAGAATGCTGAGGAGAATTGTCACATTTTAATTGCATGAGGCTTCAGCATGGAGATGAGTGTGTTTTCCCAAGGCACATCACTGAGTACCAGGAACATCCTTCAACGTGGACAAGAACTACACATGCTCCTTTCAGTCTCTGCAAAGGAGGTTCCCTCTGCATAGGCCAACACTATTTCTTTTTGTTACTTATTTCCCTTCTTTTCCTTGGCTTCCATTTCCATGCAGCTTCTTTCCATGCACTTGCTCATCCTTCTAAATAATCCTGATGCTCATCTCTGTAGGGGCCATGAAACCAGAAAATCGCCATGGGGGCAAAGTGCATGTTATGATTGAACTGTCAGTTGTAAGTTTCCTTCCTCTTAGCTAACAGCTGTGCACCGAACAATCTCACAAATTTCATAGAATTGGAGCCAGATGATTTGTGTATAAGCATATTGTGAAAGCAAAGACATTTCTTCCTCCCAAAGACACTCTGGTTTTGGAAGGCCTGCCCACTGCTCCACCCTCATGCTGGCTCATGGAGAGCAGTCAAGGCATATCATTTTTTCTTTACTGTGGAAGAATCTTCATTTTTACAAAACAAAGCCAGGCCCAGCACGGTAGCCTAGAGATTAAAATCAGCACCTTGCACAGGCCAGGATCCCATATGGGTGCTGGAACTAATCCCAGTGGTCCACTTCACTTCCCATCCAGCACCCTGTGTGTGGCCTGGAAAGCAGTCGAGCATGGCCTAAAGCCTTGGGACCCTGCATGCACATGGGAGACCTAGAAGAAGCTCCTGGCTCCTGGTTTCAGATTGGCTCTGCTCTGGGCATTGTGGTCACTTTGAGACTGAATCATTGAGCAGAAGATCTCTGTCTTTCCTCCTCTCTGTTTATCTGCCTTTTCAATAAAGGAGGCTGAATGTGACTTCTCTCCTTGACTACTCCCTTCCTCCAGATTCAGAAATAAAAAAAAAAACAAAAGAGAACAGAGAAATTGTGATCTCACCCAATGTCCTGTAGCCCTTGACCCTATTCATCCTAATCACCTATGTAAAAAATCACCAAAAATGAAAATAAATAAAAATCAAAAAAATAGGAGAAGATGACAAAGGAAAGCTTTGCTAAGATGTTATCCTGAACTCACAATCTTTGCTTTCAGAATTTGGAGTATATCATACCATTCTCTTCTGACCTATAGTCTCCTGTGAGAGACCAGCTATGAAATTAATTGTACTTCCTCTATATGTCAATTGATTTTTTTTTTCTCGACTACATTGAAGGATTTCTTCTTTGTGTTCCATTGACTAGAGCTTGATTATCTTGCATTGTGGTCAAGATTACTTTTGGTCAAAACACCTGTAGTGAGTTCTGTGCCCTTCCTGGATGTTAATGTCTATTCTTTCTGCAGTTTATGAAATTTCTCATTTGTTATTTCATTGATTTTTCTAAAAATGTTATTATTATTGGAAAGCTGGATATACAGAGTGGAGGAGAGATAGACAGAAAGATCTTCCACCCGATGTTTCACTCCCCAAGTGAGCCGCAATGGGCCGGTGCATACCAATCCGATGCCGGGAACAGGAAACTCTTCAGGATCTCCCATGCAGGTGCAAGATCCCAAGGATTTGGGCTGTCCTCGACTGCTTTCCCAGGCTACAAGCAGGGAGTTTGATGGAAAATGGAGCTTCCAGGATTAGAACTGCTGCCCATATGAGATCCTAGGGCTTTCAAGGTGAGGACTTTAGCCACTAGGCCACACCACTGGGCCCGAATTTGTTGTTCAAAATAGATTTATTTTATGTTTATTGGAAAGTCAAATATATAGAGCAGGTGAGTCAGAAGAAGATCTGCCTGTTGACTCACTTTCCAAGCATCAGTGATGGCAGGAGCTGAGTTGATCCAAAGGCAGGAGCAGGAGCCTCTTCTAGGTCTCCAGGCTGGTTGCAGCATCGCATGGTTTGGACCATCCTTCACTGTTTTCCAAGGACACAAACCAGGTAAGTCAGGTCGTGGGCATTAGAACTAGTGTCCTATGAGTTCTTCATGCATGAAAAACGATGATTCTGAACGCTAGACTACCATGCCAGGCCCACTGAATTCATTTCTTTGATAAAAATTTATTTATTTTTGTTACAAAGTCAGATATACAGAGAGGAAAAGAGACAGAGAGGAAGATCTTCCGTCCGATGATTCACTCTGCAATTGAGTGAAACAGCTGGAGATGAGTCAATGCATAGCCAGGAGCCAGGTGTTTCTTCTGGGTCTCCCACATGGCTGCAGGATCCCAGAGCTTTGGACAGTGCTAGACTGCTTACCCAGGCCACAAGCAGAGAGCCGAATGGGACGTAGAGCTGTCAGGGTTAAAACCAGCACCCACACGGGACCCCGGGTGCCTCCAAGATGAGGAACCCAGCTGCTAGGCCATGCTGCTTGGCCCATTGAATGCATTTTTAAACAGAACTTCTCTTTCTGCACCTTCTAGGATTTCTTTTTTTTATTATTATTATTGGAAAGCTGGATATATAGAGAGGAGGAGAGACAGAGAGGAAGATCTTCCATCCGATGATTCACTCCCCAAGTGAGCCGCAATGGGCCGGTGCTATGCCAATCTGATGCCGGGAAAAGGAAGCTCTTCCGTGTCTCCCACACGGGTTCAGGGACCCAAAGCTTTGGGCCATCTTCGACTGCTTTCCCAGGCCACAAGCAGGGAGCTGGATGGGAAGAGGAGCTGACGGCATTAGAACCGGCGCCCATATGGGATCCCGGGGCTTTCAAGGCAAGGACTTTAGCCCCTAGGCCACGCTGCCGGGCCCCCTTCTAGGATTTCTATAACTCTTCTATGTGGGTCTTTTAATTGTGTGTCTTACTTCTTAAATACCTTTTCTTCTTTTATAGCTTTACCCAGCTCTGCTTCCACCTTTTAATTGTTTTTCCATTGTAATAAGAAATATCTTTGAACTCTGTGATTATTCTTCTGCCACTGTCATTCTGTATCCTCTATTATCTCTGAGGGTGCTAAAGGCTTTTCTACCTTGGCAGGGAAGTCTTCAGTTATCTATGTTGTGATTTGTTCTCTGCTTTTACTCTTGAACATTGTACTTCTCATTAGCTGATTCTTTTGCTTTTTTATATATATTTTATTTTGAAATTTTTGAATTTTGTGGTTCAATATTGTATAGACTGGGATTCTACCACACAGCACAAAAATTTCCCCATATTCCATAATTATGTCATAATTGCATCAGTCTCTTATTGAAGTGTGCCCAAGCATTGCTGGTACAGATAATGTCAAACAGTTCAGCAACCCATTCTCTACATATTTCCAACAATTTTATTGGGAGTCCTCCATTTGTTAGGAACCAGGAATGAATGTTGCATTGTTCCCCCACATCTGGATATGGTAGGCCCCAGTACTTCATCCCTATATAATTCCATAAATGAGAAGTCATGAAACAAGGTCAAATACTGGTATGAATTAGAATAACAGCAACAGGAATCACCACAGCAATTACAACACCATGGAAAAACCACCACTGAGTAAACAGCACAAGTGTGACAAAACAAACAAAAAAACCCACAAAAGTCTCTTATGGCCCAGCAGATTGGCCTAGCGTCTAAAGTCCTCACCATGAGTGTGCCGGGATCCCATATGAGCAACGGTTCTAATTTTGGCAGCTCCACTTCCCATCCAGCTTCCTGTTTGTGGCCTGCAAAAGCAGTCAAGGATAGCCCAAAGCTTTGGGATCCTGCACGCATGTGGGTACTTGGAGGAGGTTCCTGGTTCCTGACTCTGGGTCAGCACAGCATTGGCCCTTGAGGTCACTTGGAAAGTGAATCATTGGACAGAAGATCTTCCTCAATATTTGTTCTGTTTTCTGTATATCTGACTTTGCAATAAAAGATTAACCAATCTTTATCAAAAAAAAGTCTCTTGGGAAAAATGATGCCACCATGTATACCATGAGGCAGTGAGGAATTCAAAAAAAGGAAAAAATGTATCTGGGATAAATGAAACTGAAATCTAAAGCAAGAAAAGATGGGATGCAGCAAAAAATAATAAATAAAACAGTCAAAAACTAACAAATAAAGAAAACCCAGTATGGATCAGGTCATTGAAGTTATACTTTCCATGATGCTCTCTTAATATTAGCGAGAACGTATGTATTTATTCTTTTGGGATTGATACATTTCACTGAGCAAAATGGACCATCCTTGTAACCACCTGGTTGTAAATGGCATAATTTTGTTCTTCTTAATTGATAATACTATTTCATGGAGTAGAAATAGCACAGCTTCTTTAACTGTTCTTCTTTGGCAGCACATCTGGATTGTTTCCATGTCTTTGCTAGTGTAGATTGTGCTTCTGCAAATATAGGCTTATAGATCCTCTTCACATATGCAGGTTTCACTCCTATGAAATGAGTATATTCCTATTGGGTATATTCGTAGGAGCAGGAGAACTGTATCATATGGTAGACTTGTTTACAATTCTCCCAGCACTCTCCATACTGATTTCTACAATGGTTGCATTAGCCTACGCTGCCACCAGCAGTGAAGGAGACTACCTTTCTCCCCACATCTTTGCCAGCAGGTATTGTTACTTGAGTTCTGAGTGTAGGCCAGTCTCACTGGAGTTAGCTGGTACTTCAACATGGCTTTCAATTGGATCTCTCTGATGGCTTGAGAGCCTGAGTATCTTTTTATATGTCAGTTAGCCATTTGAGTCTGTTCTATTGAAAAATGTCTGCTCAATCCTTTCCCCATTTCTTGACAGGCTTGATGGCTTGTTTGTTTTTTTATTGTCCTTAGGATTCTGTGGCTCTTCGTAAATCGTGGATATTAGTCTCCTATCACTTGTGTGGTGTGCAAATATTTCTCTGCCTGTGTTGGTTACTTCCTCACATTACTAACTGTCTCCTTTGCCGCACAGAATTATTTTTAGTTTGATGTAGTCCCATTTAAGGCATTTAAGGCATTTCTTTCTCAGCCTTGAAATTATTTGAGTACACAGTGCCATTGACTTGTGCTCATTAACTGTGTATCCTGCTACTCTGCCAAAGTCTCTAATGAGTTCCAGCAGTCTCTTGACTGAGTCTTTGGTTCTTGTACATAGAGAATCATGCAGTCTTCAACTAGCAATAATTTCAGTTCCACACTTCCAATTTGGATTCCTTTAATTCTTTTCTTTCTTGTCTGATGGCTCTGGTAAGGACTTACAATACTATGGTGAAGAGTAGTGGTGATAGATGTCATCCCTGTCTAATTCTTGATTTTAGTGGATAGGCTTCCAATCTTTCTCCATTTAGTATGATGCTCGCATTGGTTTTCTTGTATATGGCTTTGATTTTGTTGTACAATTCTCCTTTGCTGGGAAGTCTTCAGTAACATTCACAGTGCCTCTGTCTTTTCTTCTATCTTTTGCCATTGCCATTCTGGTTGGTAGGTTCTTCTCCTTAATGCAGATTCCTAATATGAATTACCTGCATGTCTGTGAGTTGATTTCTATCTTCAGTCAGTGCCCAAGATTAGGAAAACCCAGGTTCACCTGAATAACAAACACAAAAAAGCAAGAAGCAAAAAACTCTGCATGACCTAATTATCTGGTTACAGAAAATGGGTGGACACCACAGTGATCTCTGTCAGAGATCTGGCACTCCCCGAAGGCCAATGCCATGTACAGGCCGATGCTTGACAAAGGCCAACATGCCCTCTCCTATCAGAGCTCAAGCAGGGCTGATGCCAGCACCCATGTCAGTGGGGGTATAAAACCTTTGTCTCCATACCCTGATTGTCTTTCCCACTTGAGACCCTCTCTTCTCCTGTGCATTCCTCCACCACAAGGGATAGGCCCAGGAACAGACTTCTCTTTGCATAATAAAGGTCTGCTTGAACTTAGTTGGTATTTTCTTTCTTTATCACATCTAACAGAAAATGTGGAACATCTACTCCACAGAACACTACTCAACCACTAAAAAGAGTTTGTCCTTTTCCCCTCTATTGAAGGGCATTGCAATTGCTCATGTAGTTTGGTGTTTGAATTAAATTCTACCACATTTTAATGTTATTTGGATAGCCATCTTCAAAGCTATTTTTCTAGTTTTATGATTTATGGTTTCCGAAGTGCTAGAGAATATGCTGAGACTCAGGTTAACACTGGGAAAAGCTGCTTAATTTTCTTCCAAACCAGCAAATTATTATATGTTCCATCAGCAATGAGTGAGAATTTCTATTTCCGTCATGCATTATTGAAGTTTTAATTTGTGTTTTGAGAGCTCTTGACTCTTTTCGTTGGTGTGCATTACTGTCATATCTTCTGTGTATCTTTTCCTTATGAAAGAATGTTGAGTGTGCTTTGTGTCTTTCCTGGAAAGCTGCAAACCTTGTAATTGAGTAGCTGCTTGGATTTTTTTTTCTCTTTTTAATTTGTCTTTTTCAGTGTTGAATGTATAGTTTCTTTCTTTGTTTCTAAAGTGTAATTTACTAATTTGAAAGCCAGAGACGTCTCCGAAGTACTGCTTCATTCCCCAAGTCACTGCAATGTCCAGAGCTGAGCAGTAAGGAGACTGTGATTCCGGAGCTCCTTGCAGTTCTCTCATGTGGATTTAAGGACACAAGGGCTTGAGCCATCATCTGCTGCCTTCCCATGCTCGTTAGCAGGGACCTGACTCAGAAGTAGAGCAGCAGGATGAGAAAGATGAGAATTTTCTTTATTTGAAATGTCCAAGTAATAGGCAGACCCAAATTGAAATAGGGATGTGGGATGAGAATGAAGGATATTTAATGGCAAAAAAAAAAATTCTTTTACAAAGAGATCTTACAGCAAGAGACAACAGTGACTGAAAAGAATTAAATTTTGCAAGAGGAAGAGATTTTCTTAGTATTTAATATTTACTAATTTGAAAGTTATGATGAAAACTTCCACAATCTGTCTATTGCCTTTACTACTGAGAAAGTGAGAAGGGACTATACACATTCCACATGTACTGTTCGAAGCCAGCCCTGCTTTACTCATCCTCTAAGTTTTAAATGGAGGAATGTAGTTTCTTTCTGCAAATCAAAGCGCTTGAAAATTCCACTTATCACTTAAGGGATCCATGTGATTTATACTGCAAAATCATACACTACTTACTGAAAAAGAATACTGAAAAAGTAAGGGATCCACATGATACATACTGCAAAATCATGACAGTATATTATCAAACAAGCATATGAAAACTCCTGGGACTCTTTAGCCACCGGAATCTAATGTGGATAACACACAAAGTACAACTTGGACAATAACTTTATGTTTTGTATCTTGGTAGGGTTTTAAAGAATATGAATAACAACTCAACATTACCTGTAGAGCCACACTAAGTTACTAAACAATCCTGCAAAGAGTATTCATTTTGCCAGAATAACAGGATTGTTCCACAGGAAGACACTAGAAATGTGTTCTGTCTAGAAGTTAATGGCTTAGAGAACAGTTACCAATCAAAATAAGCATCTGGCGATATTTAGTGTGTGATTAGTTTGCCATGAGGCAAATGACATCTTTCTTTTTTATCTCTGTTTGTGTCTGTCATATAAAAGCCACTGGTGAATCTTTCTTTGTCTCATTTGTGTCTTTTGCAGAATGCAAACTTTCACTGATTTTCACTGGATCTTACAACTTGTGCAAATACTATTGTGTATTTGATTTTCACATATTTCATGGGTTACAGCAAAGTATTGTTAGAAGAACGTAAAACTAAGTCATACAGTTCAATATGAATTCAGATTTGTGCAGCTAGTCGAGTACGGATACAGCACTTTGAATCTCTGCAAGAATTGATCCTATAGCATGGGTCCTGACCATGGATAGAGAGGGTGCCCCATTTAGAGTGATATTGCAACCCTTAAGACAACATTCGCTGATACATCAGTCATGAACTTCAGTTTCATGCATGCTTTTTCTATTAATGTTATCACTTGTCCCTTGGTGCACACGCTAACAACCCTGAACTAGTGCCCACACATACTGAATTGGCTTACAAATCTGCGCTGTGACTCTGCACCATACAATGACTCCTACACAGTTACTCAAATCATACTCCAGAGGGGAGAAAATGGCCGACCATGGAGGGTTGATGTAAGGGGGAAGGTAGAGCGAGAGGGCCAAAAAGTGCCAGAAGAAGGAGCAAGTGCAGTTCAAAATAGTATAAACACGTGTGCGAACCTCCTAGGATTGTGAATAATCAAAAAGATCCATGTAATCTGGAGAATCAACCAATAACAACAAGCAAAATACCAAAGCAGTGCTTAGCGCCTCAGGCAGCCCAGTTGGTCCGTTCAAAAATGGTGAGTTAAGAACTCAGCAGAGGAATGGCTGGCCAGAATTTTAACCAGAGGATATACAGGGAAATTTAGGAAATCGTTGTACAAAAACACCTCCAGTGGCGGCTAGAAACTGCAGGAGTGTTGAAACCTGTAGCACTGCTGGTGATATTAATAACCTTGGCGGAACCCAGGCAAAAACATGGATGGCCTTCTAACAACACTTCCCCATAAGGAAATGCCACGGTCCTGGGAGGGCATTAGGATCCTGAAGTGCAGTAGCCAGCAGCTGTGGCAGTGAAGGTGAAATCCCCAGGATCACAGCTATTCTAAATTCTGGGCCAACCTAGTACGGGGAAAAGAAGCGGTAGAGCGGGGTCCGCCAGATCCCGTGCCTCAGAAAAAAAAAAACAAAGCAAAGCAAAGCAAACCAAACCAAACCAACAAAACAACTACAACAACAACAAAAAAAACCCAAGAGATGAGACCCGGGCACCTAGGCACTGAAACCTGAGGTGCTGAAACCTGAAACCCAGAAGGGAAAAAAAAAAAAAAAAACAACTCCCTGGTCCAGAAGTAAAACAAAAACCTAGGCCAGCAAGACCACAGGCAACAGAGGTCAAGGGTGAGAATCCAGCAACACCTTGGGCCACAAATATGGGACAAAATAAGAGAATTAGCGAAGTAGAAACAGCTAGTGCCACCCCAAAAAGCCACCATAAAGCCTGGCAAATTGCAGAGATTACAGATGAAGAAATTGAAGACGTCTCTGATAAGGAGTTCAGAAAAATAATTATAAAACTCTTCAGAGACAATGAAAAACGATGGGACGAGCTTAAAAATTTCAACAACCACATAATCATAGAAACAAAATCACTCAAAAACGAGATCCTAGACTTGAAGCACAATGTTGAGAGCTTAGCCAACAGAATTACAGCAGCAGAAGACAGGATATCCGACTTGGAAGATTCCCAGAATGAAAACAGGCAGATTATTAACCAACTCGAGTCACAACTACACAAGGCAACCAAGACGATCCAGGAGATGAATGACAACATCAAGAAGTCAAATATCAGAATCATGGGGCTCCCAGAAGGAGTGGAAAGAGAGACAGGCATACAACCAGTACTTGAGGAAATTATGCAGGAGAACTTCCAAAATATCTGGAACATGAACCCAATCCAAATTCAGGAAGGCCAGAGGACTCCCCACAGGGTGGACCCAAAACGATCCTCCCCAAGACACGTGGTAATCAAGTTACCCTCCAATGAATACAAAGAAAGAATCCTAAGGTTAGCACGAACCAAAGAGAAGCTTACATTTAGGGGCAGGACCATCAGAATCACTGCCAACTTCTCAGGACAGACACTCCAGGCAAGAAGGGAGTGGAACAAAATCTTTCAAGTACTGAAAGAGAACAACTGTCAACCAAGAATACTCTACCCAGCAAAGATTTCATTTGTATTTGAGAATGAAACTAGATACTTCCACAGCAAAGAGAAATTAGAAGAATATGCCAACACAAAACCAACTCTACAAAATCTCCTTAGAAATGTGCTACTCCCAGAGAAAAAGGAAGCAAGCCAGAAGCAAGGATGGCAATCTGGGAGATCGCAATAAAGTCCACCCACGGAAAGGACAATCAATTACCAACAACCTCAAAGACACAGCCTTATGGCATGGCAATATTATAATTTCTCAATATTAACCCTCACCACAAATGGCTTAAATTCATCACTCAAAAGGCACCGATTAGGAGACTGGGTTAAAAATCAAGACCCAACTGTATGCTGCTTGCAAGAAACACATCTAACCTGAAGAAACTCCAAGAAACTAAAAGTGAAAGGGTGGAAACAAATATTCCATACCAATAGATGAGAAAAAAGGCTGGTGTGGCAGTCCTATTCTCAGATGATACGAACTTCAAAGTAACAAACGTCAAAAAGGACAGGGAAGGGCGCTACATCTTCTTGAAAGGGAGGATCCAACAAGAACCAATTGCCATTCTTAACATTTATGCTCCTAGCCCGGTTGCACCCAGCTACGTGAAACAACTACTTTTGGACTTAAAGGGAGACATAGATGAACATACAATAATCCTGGGAGATCTGAACACCCCACTAACACCAATAGGTAGATCAACGCAGCAAAAGCTCAACAGAGAAGCCACAGAACTCACACACACAATAGAACAACTGGACCTAGTAGACATTTATAGAACATTTCATCCTAAGGCCACAGACTACACCTTCTTCTCAGCAGTGCATGTCAATTTCTCCAGGATAGACCACATAATAGGACACAAAGCAAGTTCAACTAACTACAAAAATATCAGAAACATACCATGTACCTTCTCAGACCATCACGGAGTCAAACTGGAAATCAACAACTCAAAATGTCCCAGGAAACATGTAAACTCCTGGAGGCTGAACAATATGGTATTAAACGAACAATGGGTCAGAGAAGAAATTAAAGACGAGATCAAAAAATTTATGGAAACCAACAAAAACCCAGATACAAATGTGCAACACTTATGTGACACTGCCAAAGCAGTGTTACGTGGAAAGTTTACTGCAATTAGCACGCACGTCAAAACCCAAGCAAGACAACAAATGCAGGAATTAAGCACACACCTCCAGGAACTGGAAAAGCAACAGCAGAAGAACCCCACAAACAAGAGGAAACAAGAAATTATCAGAACAAGACAAGAACTAAATCAGAAAGAAAATTTAAAAATCATTCAGAAAATAAATGAATCAAAAAGCTGGTTCTTTGAGAGGATAAACAAATAGATAACCCACTGGCACGATTGACAAAGAAAAAACAAGGCAAAGCAAGAATTAGCAACATCAAAGATGAAAAAGGCAACATAACAACAGACACTACTACCATTAAGGAAATAATTAGAAATTATTAACAAAGAACTTTACGCAAAAAATCCGATAGCCACTTGGAAAGGAAAAATTCCTAGACTCCCACCATTTACCAAAACTCACCCCAGAAGCAACAGAAGACCTGAATAAACCCATTACCAAATCAGAGATTGAATCAGTGATTGAAGAGCTCCCAACAAAGAAAAGCCCAGGCCCAGATGGTTTTACTACAGAATTCTACAAAACATTCCAACCAGAGCTAACCCCAATCCTTTACAAGCTCTTCAAAACAATAGAAAAGGAAGCAACTCTGCCAAACTCATTCTATGAAGCCAATATCACCTTAACCCCACATTGAATAGAGAATTAACAGAGAAGGAAAACTACAGGCCAATCTCCCTGATGAACGTTGACGCTAAGATTCTCAATAAAATCCTATCCAAGAGAATACAAAAAAAAATCAAACAGATCATCCATCCAGACCAAGTAGGATTCATCCCTGGAATGCAGGGATGGTTCAACATAAGGAAATCAATAAATGTGATACACCACATCCAAAAACTGAAAAGCAAAAACCATATAATAGTATCAATAAATACAGAAAAAGCCTTAGACAAAATTCAACACCACTTACTGCTAAAAACCCTAACCAGGGTGGGGATAGAAGGAAAATTCCACAATATAATCAAACAATGTATGAAAAACCCAATGCCAGCATCATACTGAATGGAGAAAATCTGGATCCCTTCCCACTGAGATCTGGAACAAGACAGGGATGTCCACATTCTCCACTGCTATTCAACATAGTCCTAGAGGTACTTGCTGAGGCCATAAGACAAGAAAAAGAAATCAAAGGAATCCAAATTGGAAATGAAGAATTCAAGTTTTCACCGTTTGCAGATGACATGATTCTTTACATAGAAGAACCAAAAAACTCAATACAAACACTCCGAGAACTCATAAGAGAATTTGACAGAGTGGCAGGATACAAGATTAATGAACAAAAATCAACAGCCATAGTGTATGCAAACGGCCACAAGATGGAAGAAGATCTAACCAACAAGCTACCATTCAAAATAACAGAGAAAAGCATGAAATATCTGGGAATACATTTAACAAAAAGTGTAGAAGATCTTTATGAAGAAAATTACAAAACACCCAAAAAACAAATAGAACAAGACTTTGAAAGATGGAACAACATCCCATGCTCCTGGATAGGCAAAATTAATATCATCAAAATGTCTATACTACCAAAAGCAATATATACATTCAATGCAATCCCAATCAAACTACCTACAGCATTCTTCATTGAACTGGAAAAAATGATCACAGATTCATCTAAAAACAAAAAAAAAAAACATGAATAGCAAGAACCATCCTGAAGAACAGGAAGTTAGCAGGAGGAATCACAGTACAGGATCTATGGACAGTGGGGCAGTGGTTATCAAAACAGCCTGGTACTGGCACAAAGATCGAGAGGAAAATCAGTGGAACAGAAGAGAAACAACAGATGGAAACCCACACAGATATAGTCAAATAATCTTTGACAAAAAGACAATAATCCTGGCAAATGGGAATGTCTGTTCAATAAATGCTGTTGGGACAACTGGTTGATAGCCTGTAGAAACAAAAAGATAGACCCACATCTCTTACCATACACAAAGATCAAATCTAAATCGATAAAAGATCTAAACCTACATCCAGAAACCTTCAAACTTTTGGAAGAAAAGGTTGGAAATACTCTGCAAGATCTAGGGGTAGGTCCATACTTTCTAAAAAGGACTCCAAAAGCACTAAAAATTGAGACCAAAATAAATAATTGGGACCTCATCAAATTAAGAAGCTTCTGTACAGCTAGGGAAACAATCAACAAAGTGAAAAAACAACCTACAGGGAGATCGGGGGGAAAGATGGCCGACCACAGAGAGCTGGTGTAGGGTGGAGTAGGGAAAGAGGGAAACCGATCCAGCAGAGAAACACGCCAGGAAACACAAAATTGTAGGGAGAAGAGCGGGAAGGTCACAGGAGTTCACTAAAGCAAGAAGATCTACACAGCGTGAAGGAACAGCCACAAAAAGTGGGAAAGAAAATACACCATGCAGCAAGAAACCTGGTGAGTCACGATCCCAGGCATGGGTAAGGCGGCAGAGTCTCAACCTTCCCAGGGAAAACAGAGGTGGTTGGAAGAATAGGCGCCCACACCGACAGGGGCACCAGTCCACTGGAGGGCAGGAGCCCTGAGAGGAGGCTACTGGACTGATCATAGGGGTCATCATTCCCTGCAGAAGTGGAGGACAAGCAGGGGAGACTTCCCAGAAGCATGCCTCCCAACTGCTCAGCAGCCTTGAGAGAGTGCAGAGAGAACTGGAGCCGCGCTGTGGGACTGGAGCTCAGAAATCCCCATATCAGCTGCAAACTGTGGACTGGCTGCTAGAGAATCCAGTGGATCCTATTGCTAGGCTCAGCCTGAGCTCCAGAGGCTGGGCAACACTCGGCAGAACCTCATGACCTGGGAAGAAGAGCAAACTAGTAGGGGCACGGCTGCGTGCCCCTCACAGCTCTGTGCCTCTCAGGGCTCCGCTTCCACCAATGAGAAAGTGCAACTGAGAAAGTAGCTTCATGTAGGTGCCAGGGCTGTGAATTCAAAGCAGAGAACACCCACTGCCTCAGGCAGAATCCCCTGCTGGGCTCAGCTAGAGAGGTCAAACCAGAACTGGCTCAGCGGAATAGCCAGACAGGTTCTCCCAGCAGGAGCCCGCTCAGAAAAGCCTGCCTGCCCGGTGGCAGGAGGGGGTGATGCACCTTTCTGTGTAGCAGCACTTCTGAGTGGGAATTCCGGAGAACAGAGTTCGGCGGAACTGAGGCCAACAGAAATTTCCCACCCAGCCCAGGGTTGGGGATTTCAAGCTTCAAGCATCAGAGTCCTCTGCTGTGCTAACTTCAAGCCCTGAAGGAGAGTCTGGCTATTCACTGAGGCAGAAACACCCGCTGTGCTAGGCTTGTGACTCGGAGCCAAGGCGAGGCTCGGCAGAGTGAATCTCAGTCGGGCAATGCCTTGGAATGGGAGCTGTAGGGGGAGGGGCCCGGCACTAGGGCTGGCCCACAAAGCCTCCTGATCCAGCTCAGGGCTGTGATCTACAGACCCTGAAGAGCAAGCAGCTGGTGACTCAGGCATTATGCCCTGCAAGGATCAGCCGGAGACCCCAAACCAGAGCCGGCTCAGTGGAGTAAACCAGACAGGTTCTCCCAGTGGGAGCCCACTCAGAAAAGTCTGCCTGCCCGATGGGGGGAGGCTGTGTTGTGCCTCTCAGTGGAGCAGCACTTCTGAGTGGGAATTCCAGAGAGCAGAGTTTGGTGTTGAAGTCCGCAGACATTTCCCACCCAGCCCGGGGTTGGGGATTTCAAGCTTCCAGCAGCAGAGGCCCTTGCGGTGCTGACCTCAAGCCCTGAAGGAGTGTATCGGCTCGGCACTGATGCAGAAGTTACCACTGTGCCAGGATTGTGACCCAGAGCCAAGGCACGGCTCAGCAGAGTGAATCTCAGTAGGGCAACGCCTTTCAGAGGGAGCCACAGGGGAAGGGTCCTGGCACTAGGGCTTGCCCACAAAGCCTTCTGACCCAGTTCAGGGCTATAGATTACAAACTCTGAGAAGCAAGCAGCTGATAGCTCAGGCAGCACCCACTGCTCTACTCAGCTGGAGCCGCAGAGTTGGTAGCGCCACCCAACAGATCTGCTGAACCAAGAAGGAGCACAGGCAAGCAGGGCCATCGCAGTGTGCTTCCCAACAAGGCAAAATATTTGTGACGTTTAGGCTGGGTATAGAACAGCAAGCTTTACAACTACGCAGAGAAAAGACAAGAGGCCCAAGGTTACAAATTCTTTCATCTACACTCCACACCTATTGGCACATGTAGGATAACTCCTAACCAACTAGCTGCAATGGAGCCAGGTGGCAGAAATATAAACCCAGGGGCAAATGAAGCAACCCAACAACAACCCCACCATCACCTGCTGTCAATATAGAGTAAGAAATATAACGCTTATGACAGCACCCCATATAGCAGCAGCTAGATCACACCTCCTACAGATTACAGGACTGAGGGCAACGGCTGTGGACAAACAAGTCAGACGCTAAAATCCCAAAACAACAAGAAGCAAAAACACAATGAGGAGAAGTATCAGAAAAAGTAATGACCCAGAAGAAAGATCAAGCACTCCCTCCCAATACAACCAAAAACTAATCGCAATATCTGAGATGCAAGATGAAGACATAGAGGAAATACCAGACAGGGAATTTTAGAAACTAGTGATGAAATTCATCAGAGACAGTGAGAAGTGCTGCGAAGAGTCCAAGGTATTCGAAAATCATGTCGTTGCAGAAATAAATAAAGTCAAAAAGAGAATCCTCGATATAGAGCACAAAATTGAAAACCTAACCAACAGAATGAACACAGCAGAGGACAGAATATCAGAATTGGAAGACAATCAGAATGAAAGGCAGCAGTTCATCAAACAGTTGGAGACAAATCTAGAGAAAGCCAATAGGTCCATACAGAAAATAAAAGACAACCTCAAAAAATCAAATATTAGAATAATAGGCCTTCCCGTAGGAGTGGAAAAGGAGACAGGTTTGCAATGGGTGCTCAACGAGATAATACAGAAGAACTTCGAGAACACGGGAAATATAAATTCAGCACAAATCCAGGAAGCACAATGAAGCCCCAGGAGATTTGATCCAAACAGACCTTCACCCAGACCTGTGGTCCTCAAGCTACCTTCAAGTGAATACAAGGAAACTATTCTAAGACAAGTAAGAAAAAAGGATAAGATTACTTTCAGAGGAAGGCAAATCAGAATCACAGCCGACCTATCAGAAGAAATGCTCCAAGCAAGGAGAGAATGGGGTAAAACCTATCAAATCCTGAAACAAAACAACTGACAACCAAGAATAATGTATCCGGCAAAGCTCTCATTTGTATTTGAAAATGAAATTAAATACTTCAACAGCAAAGAGAAACTCAAGAATACATCAACATGAAACCAGCTCTGGAAAATCTCCTCAGGAAGGAAAAATGAAAACCAAAATCAAAGATGGCAAATGGGAAGACCTCGACACTAAAATCCATACAAGGAAAGTCAATCAATCAGAAACTCTAATTGTCGAAAATACACACTTGCACACTTACACACACTCATGGAAGCCCAAAATCACATCCTCTCAATATTATCTCTAAACAAAAATGGCCTAAATTCACCAATCAAAAGGAATAGATTAACAGAATGGATCATCAAACAGCACCCAACTATCTGTTGCCTACAAGAGACACATGTAACCAGAAAATCCTCTAAGAAATTTAAAGCAAAGCGATGGAAAAAGACATTTCATGCCAATGGACTAGAAAAAAATGCTGGCATAGCTGTCCTAATCTCAGATGACCTAGATTTCAAGATGACAGACATCAAAAAGGACAGAGAAAGACATTATATATTGGTGAAGGGATTGATCCACCAGGAAGTAATTACAATCGTGAACATATATACACCTAATTCCAACGCGCCTAGCTATGTGAAGCAATTACTTACAGACCTAAGGGAGACATAGATATACACACCATAATAGTGGGCGAACTTAACACCCCGCTAACAACTATACATAGATCAACAAAACAAAAACTCAACAAAGAAACAGCAGAGCTAATACAAACTTCAGAACACCTAGACTTAGTAGACATTTATAGAACTTTTAACCCCATGGCCACACATTATACATTTTTTGCAGCAATGCATGGCACCTTCTCCAAGATCGACCACATGATAGGACACAAAGCAAATCTAAATAACTTCAAAAAGATAGGAATCATACCATGTACCCTCTCAGACCACCACGTAATGAAATTGGAAATCAGCAATTTAAAATGCCCCAGGAAATACATAAATTCTTGGAGGTTGAGCAATATGCTATTAAACGAACAATGGGTCAGGGAAGAAATTAAAGATGAGATCAAAAAATTTATGGAAACCAGTGAAAACTCTGATACAACATTCCAAAACTTATGGGACACAGCCAAAGCAGTGCTACGGGATAAATTCATGGCAATTGGAGCTCATGTCAAGGCCCAAGAGAGGCACCAAATACAGGAACTAACCACACAACTCCAGGAATGGGAAAAACAGCAGCAGATGGGTCCCACTCAACAGAAAACAAGAAATAATCAAAACAAGGGAGGAAATCAAACAGATAAAAATTTAAAAAAATACACAAAATCAACGAATCAAAAAGCTGGTTTTTTGAAAAGATAAACAAAATAGACACCCCGCTGGGCTGACTGATAAAGAAAAAACAAGAGAAAGCAAGAATTAACAGCATCAAAGATGAAAAGGCAACATAACAACAGACACCGCAACCATTAAGAACATAATTAGAAAGTACTACAAAGCACTATACTCCAACATATCAGAAGACCGACAAGAAATCGGAAAGTTCTTAGACTCACACCACCTGCCAAAACTTAGCCCAGAGGCAACAAATGAACTGAAAAAACGCATAACTGAAGTAGAGATTGAATCAGTTATTAAAGGTCTCTCAACCAAACAAGCATAGGCCCAGATGGCTTGACTACAGAATTTTACAAAACATTCTGAACAGAACTAACCCCAATCCTCTACAAACTCTTCAAAACAATAGAAAAGGAAGCAACCCTTCCAACTTGTTCTATGAAGCCAATATTACCTTAATCAGAAAACTGAAGAGAGAACCAACAGAGAAAGAAAACTACAGACCTATCTCTCTGATGAGCATTGATGCTAAGATTCTCAACAATATCCTAGCCAATAGAATTCAAAAAATCATCCCACAGATCATTCATCCAGATCAAGTAGGATTCATCCCTGGAATGCAGGGATGGTTCAACATAAGGAAATCCATAAATATGATACACCACATCCAAAAACTGCAAAACAAGAACCATATAATAGTATCAATAGATGCATAAAAAGCTTTTGACAAAATCCAACACCACTTTCTCCAAAAAACCCTAACCAAGGTAGGCATAGATGGAAAAATCTACAACATAACCAAAGCAATATATGAAAAACCCAATGCCAGCATCATACTGAATGGAGAAAAACTGGAATCCTTCCCACTGAGATCTGGAACAAGACAGGGATGTTCACTTTCTCCACTGCTATTCAACATAGTCTTAGAGGTACTTGCTGAGGCCATAAGACAAGACAAAGAAATCAAAGGAATCCAAATGGAAAATGAAGAATTCAAGCTTTCACTATACACAGATGACATAATTCATAATATAGAAGAGCCAAGAAGCTCAACACAGAGACTCCTAGAACTAAGAGTTTGGTAGAGTGGCAGGGCACAAGATTAATGAACAAAAATCAACAGCCATAGTGTATGCAAACAGCCCCAAGTTGGAAAAAAATCTAACCAGCAAAATACAATTCAAAATAACAGAGAAAAGTATGAAGTATCTGGGAAATAACCTAACCAAAAATATAGGAGAACTATTTGAGAATAAACACACCAGTTAAAAAAGAAATTGAACAAGACCTCAAAAGATGGAGTAACATTCCATGCTCCTGGATAGGTAAAATCAATATCATTAAAATGTCTATATTGCCAAAAGCAATATATACATTCAATGCAATTCCAATCAAATTGTGAAAAACATTTTTCATGGAACTGGAAACAGTGATCCAAAGGTTCATCTGGAAATACAAAAAAGCATAAATAGCTAGAACCATCTTGAAGAACAGGAAGTTAGCAGGGGGAACCAAAGTTGCAGACCTCTTGACATACTATAGGGCAGTGTTTATTAAAACAGCGTGGCACTGCACAAAGATAGAAAAGAAGATCAATGGAGCAGAATAGAAACACCAGACAGGAACCTACACAGATACAGCCAAATAATCTTTAATAAAAGACAAACAATAATCCTGGCAAATGTGAATGTCTGCTCAATAAATGCTGTTGGGACAACTGGTTGATAGCCTGTAGCAACAAAGCGATAGACCCACATCTCTCACCATACACCAAGATCAAATCTAAGTGGATAAAAGATCTAAACCTACATCCAGAAACCTTCAAACCTTATGAAGAAAATGTTGGAAATACTCTACAAGATCTAGGTGTAGGTCCCTACTTCCTAAAAAGGACTCCAAAAGCACTAGAAATCAAGACCAGAATAAACAAATGGGACCTCATCAAACTAAGAAGCTTCTGTAGAGCAAAGGAAACAATCAACAAAGTAAAAAAGGAGCCCACAGAATGGGAGAAGATATTTGTGCAGTACGTAGGTGATAGAGGGCTAATCTGCAGAATATACAAAGAACTATAAAACAGCCAAACACCAAAACAAACAAGCCACTCAAGAAATGGGCATGGAAATGGGCAGACATTTCACAAAGCAAAAAGCCAAATGGCAACCAATAAACATATGAAAAAATGCTCAAGTTCCCTGGCAATAAGGGAAATACAAATTAAAACATCAATGACGTACCATCTAACACCAGAAACACTGGCCCACATGACTAAAAGCACCAACAGGGCCCGGCGGCGTGTCCTACCGGCTAAAGTCCTCACCTTGAAAGCCCCGGGGTCCAATATGGGCGCCAGTTCTAATCCCGGCAGCTCCACTTCCCATTCAGCTCCCTGCTTGTGGCCTAGGAAAGCAGTTGAGGACGGCCTCAAGCTTTGGGACACTGCACCCGCGTGGGAGACCCGGAAGAGGTTCCTGGTTCCCGGCATCAGATCGGCGCGCACCGGCCCATTGCGGCTCAGTTGGGCAGTGAATCATCGGACGGAAGATCTTCCTCTCTGTCTCTCCTCCTCTGTGTATATCTGGCTGTAATAAAATGAATAAAATCTTTAAAAAAAAATTAAAAAAAAAATAAAAGCACCAACAACACTTGTTGGCAAAGTTCCGGGAAAAAGGGAACCCTACTCCACCGCTGCTGGGGCTGCAGGCTGGTACAGCCTCTATGTCAATCAGTATGGAGAATATTCAAACAACTCAAAATCAACATACCGTATGATCCAGCAATAGCACCCCTAGGAATATATCCAAAACGCCTGTTTTACAAGAAACCAACATGCACTCCTATGTTCATAGCAGCACAATCAGTAATTGCAAAAACATGGAAGCAGCCAAAATCCCCATCCGCAGAGGATTGGATAAGAAAGCTATGGTTCATCTACTCCAGGGAATACTACTCAGCTATTAAATAAAACACAAAATGCAGTTCTTTGTGGCCAAATGCGTCAAACTGGAAACCATAATGCTAAGGGAAATGAGCCAATCCCAAAATGTTAAATAGCACGTTTGTCCTAATTAAAGATGATACGATGTTATGTATAACATGTTATGTTATGTATGTTATATGTGGTGTATAAACTAAAATTGAAATGTCAATGAGGTGGTCACAGAAGGTGGTTAAGAACTCGCATTTACTTTTACCAAATTGGTTAGTCTTTGCTACTTTTTACAGTGAAGTAATCACAGGAGGTGGTTAAGAACCTGTGCTGTTATAATGTATTGATTACTCAATACTATGCCAATTAATTCTATAATGTTGTAGAGTGTTGTTGATGTTGTGCTGGGGCTTCTAATTCATCAAGACGATATTCTGCCAGTTCTAGCTTCAGACCAGAGAAGGTCTCCCCAACAAACTGTGGAATTGATCTGGACAATAAGATGCTGGACTCTATGCTTGGTATATGATTACAACGAAAGAATCTTGACTGAATTTGAACTGTAATACTGCAACAAGTTGGAGGAATCCACCAATGGGGGAGGGCATGGGGGAGGGGAATCCCAGAGCCTATGAATCTGTGTCACATGATGCACCGTAATTAATAAAAAAAAAAAGCTTACAAAAGCTTGCCGTCACTCCAGTGAAATTGGTGGTATTCACTGCAAGAAGAGATGTGGATAGGAACAGCATGCTCTATTTCCAACAGGAAGAGAAGTATGCAGGACAGCATAGGATCACATCGCCAGTTACCTGTCACTCATTTCCAATATCTAGTCTCTGAGAAACATCTCACCATTGATGTTAGCTCGATATTCCTTAACAATCACTGTGTTAGAGAAATAGGGATTGCTGAGGAAGAACAACCTGATCTTGATGCAATTCTTGGGAAGCTGGAGTTTGGCCACCTGCTAGGAGAAGATGGAGCAGCTCCTATGTGGATTTCAGTGTCATGTGCAAGGTGAATATCTAGTCTTTCATCCTTTAACTGTTGCCATTGTTTTCCTCATTTATGCCGTCTCTGTCACTTTCTCTTGTTGACAAAGAATTAACATTTTAAAAACATATTCAAGAGATAGAGTATTTACTTGCTCTAGTTTGAATCTACTTTCTCAAGGCAACAGCAGTTATAATCTTAAGCCTTCTTTTAGTTTGTTTTATTGTGATGAAAGCTTCATCTAGAAGGTCTACAGAGAAGTGTTGCCCGGAGAATCTCAAAAAAGAATATGCAGGAACCTTAAATACTGTTAAGAAATATCATGTATTTATAAATCATTAAGCAGAAGTCCTAGAGTATTTTTAAATTATTGAGGATATTGACATAAAGACAACTGACTTTGAATCTGGCGTGTTGGCCCAATAAGTAAAACCATACTTTGCATGTGCTGTGATCACACATGGATGCTGGTTAGTGACCTGGCTGCTGAAATTGCCACTGAGCACCCTGTTGTGACCTGGGAAAACAGTATTGGATGGCCCAAAGCTTGCGACCCTGCTCCCAAGTGGGAAATCAGGAAGAAGCTTTGAGTTCTTGGCTTCAGATTGGCTAGATTCAGCTCTGGATATTGGGGCTTATTTGGGACTAAAGTATTCGATGCTCAATCTTTCACTCTGAATCTCCTTCTAGCTATAAATCTGCCTTTCCAGTATTAATTACCTAATTAATGAATAGTTAAAAGAACACACCAGTCTTCATATATTACTGAAACTATGAGTATATTATTATTCTGAGGCAGTCATCAAGCTTTGCTCCTATGAGGCTATAACTGATAAAAGGAGACATTTTGACAAGCAGAAGTTTAGCCAGTTTGTCGATTCTGCTGCTAAAACTACCAATCCTATTATGTTCACTGATAGAGGCTATTTTCTGCTGAATCTTATGGCTATTCCTAATCAGCTTAATCAACTTACTATCATTCATTGATATCTTGGATTGATTTTCTTGTCTATTTGCCCTTCTGTATTGTAACTCACTGAGTTTCCTTAGAGTTGCTATTTTGAATCATGCAATTGTTCTTTCATTGAGACATTGAGAGATTTGGGAGCACTCGTGCAACCCTTCTTTTGTTTGTTTCATGTGTCCTCATCATAGTCTGCTCATCTAGCTACATGTCCAACTTTCTAGAAAGATTTTATGATTCGTGAGTTTATCTCTCTTCATCATACTTGAATTGGATTGGGTTTCTTTCATAGTCATAGGGCTGATTGTATATCAACATTTGCTAACTTCAGTGGGATGATTTTCTACCTAACAATTCCCCTAAACTTTCCTTTGAGCTCCAGTATTAGTCTTATGGTAGTCTGTATTCCCTTGTGCAGAAAATAGTTTGATGTGCCCCAAATATTCTCCTGACTTCCTGTCTTACACTATGTATACACTTGATTTTCTTTTTCTTTTAATTAAATTTATTCATTAATTACATTGTGTTGTAATTACATAGAATCTGGGATTCTCCCCCCCACACTCCACCCATGGTGGGTTCCTCCACCCCGCTGCATAACCATAGTTCAAGTTTAGTTGAAGTTCCCTCTCTGCAACAATTTGCCAAGCATAGAGTCCAACATCCCATAGTCCAGACAAGTCCATCTACTTATTGGGAAGACCGTATCTGGTATGAGGGCAGAGTCAGCAGAGTATCTTCCCGGTCAAATAAAAGCACTAATGTACCATCTGCAACAATTAACATCATTATGGATTGAATTGACATGATATTGAGCAGTCAACATGCTAAAAATAAATGCGATTTCTTAACCACTTTCTGTGACCCCGCATTCACAGTTCAATTTTAGTTTATATATTACAAATGACATAATATCCATAACATAACATGATATGCTTAACATCATATCATATTAAATTAAGGCAAACATGTGGTATTTAACCTTTTGGGATTGGTTCATTTCCCTTAGTTTGACCCATTTGGCAACAAAGAACTGCATTTTGTTTTTTTTAATAGCTGAGTAGTATTCCATGGAGTAGATGAACCATAGCTTTCTTATCCAATCCTCTGCTGATGGGTATTTTGGCTGTTTCCATGTTTTTGCAATTACTGATTGTGCTGCTATGAACATAGGAGTGCATGTTGGTTTCTCATAAAACAAGTGTTCTGGATATATTCCTAGGAGTCATACGGTATGTCGAGTTTGAGTTGTTTGAATATTCTCCATACTGATTGCCATAGAGGCTGTACCAATCTCAAGCCCCACCGGCAGTGGAGTAGGGTTCCTTTTTCCCCGCAACCTCGCCAGCAAGTGTTGTTGCTGTTTCTCATGTGGGCCACCCTTACTGGTGTTGGGTGGTATCTCATTGATGTTTTAATTTGGATTTCACTTATTGCCAGGGAGCTTGAGCATTTTTTTATATGTTTATTTGCCATTTCGGATTGCTCCTTTGTGAAATGTCTGCCCATTTCCTGTGCCCATTTCTTGAGTGGCTTGTTTACTTTGGTGTTTTGGCTGTTTTGCAATTCTTTGTATACTCTGGAGATTAGACCTCTATCACCTATGTCATGCGCGAAGATCTTCTCCCATTCTGTGGGTTGCTTTTTTACTTTATTGATTGTTTCCTTTGCTGTGCAGAAGCTTCTTAGTTTGATGAGGTCCCATTTGTTTATTTTGGTCTCGATTTCTACTGCATTTGGAGTCTTTTTTAGGAAGTGAGGGCCTACTCCTAAGTGATGCCAGTGTGTTTCCAACATTTTCTTCCAAAAGTTTGAAGGTTTCTGGATGCAGGTTTTAGATCGTTTATCCATTTAGATTTGATCTTAGTATATGGTGAGAGATGTGGGTCTATCTTTTTGTTTCTACAGACTATCAACCAGTTGTCCCAACAGCATTTATTGAACAGACCTTCCCATTTGCCAGGATTATTATTTGTCCTTTTATCAAAGATTATTTGACTGTATCTGTGTGGGTTCCTGTCTGGTGTTTCTATTCTGCTCCTTTGATCTTCCTATCTATCTTTGTGCCAGTACCACGCTGTTTTGATAACCACTGCCCTGTAATATGCTCAGAGGTCCGGGACTGTGATTCCTCCTGCTAACTTCCTGTTCTTCAGGATGATTCTAGCTATTCGTGGTTTTTTGTGTTTCCAGATGAACATTTGGATCATTGTTTCCAGTTCCATGAACAATGTTTTGGGCAATTTGATTGGGATTGCGTTGAATGTATATATTGCCTTTGGCAGTATAGACTTTTTAATGGTATTGATTCTACCTATCCAGGAGCATAGGATGTTACTCCATCTTTCTAGATCTTGTTCAATTTCTTTTTTCAGTAGTTTGTAGTTTTCCTCAAATAGGTCTCCTACATTTTTGGTTAGGTTTATTCCAAGATACTTAATGCTTTTCCCTGTTATTTTTAATGGTATCTTGCTGGTTAGATCTTTTTCCAATTTGGGGCTATTAGCATACATTATGGCTGTTGATTTTTGTTCATTAATTTTGTACCCTGCCACTCCACCAAACTCTCGTATAAGATCTAGTAGTTGGGGTGCAAAAAAATGGCCGACCACGGAGGGTTGATGTAAAGGGGAAGGCAGAGAGAGAGGGCCAAAAAGTGCCAGAAGAAGGAGCAAGTCTAGTTAAAAATAGTATACACAGGTGTGCGAATCCCACAGGACACTGCGGAATCAACAAGATCCACGCAATTTGGAGAATCAACCAAAAATAACAACAAATAAACCGAAGCAGCGCTCACCAGCCGGTTCATTCTCACCGCAGCTCGAAAACGGGTGAGTTGGGAACCCAGCAGGGGGGAAAGGCCGGCGGGAGTTTTCAACGGCCAATTTTGGGAGATCGTTGCACAAGGCCCCTCCAGTGGCGGCTGGAAACTGCAGGAGTGCTGAAACCTCTAGCGCTGGTGGCGATATTAGTGACCTTGGTGGGACCCAGGCAAAGACAGGGACGGCTAAGTAACACACATTCCCACATAACAAACGCTACGGTACTGGAAGGGCGCTAGGACCCTGAAGTGCGGTAGCCCAGGACCACAGCTAAACTAAATTCTGGGCCAACCCAGGCCGAAGGAAAGCAGCCGTGCCTCAGACAAAAAACCAAAACAAAACAACAACAACCAAAAAAAATCCTAGGTGCTGAAACCTAAGGCTGAAACCTAAGGCGCTCAAACCTGAAACCCAGAAGGGAAACAAAAACAACTCCCTGGGCCGAAGGAAAACAAAAACCTAGGCTAGCAAGACCTCAGGCCACCCACTAGGTGGCAACAGAGGTCAAGGGTGAGAATTCAGCAACACCTTAGGCTACAAATATGAAACGTAGTAAGAAAGGTAGTGACCTAGACACGGCTTCCTCCAACCCCAAAAGCCAACATAAAGCCTGGTCAATCACAAAGATTACAGATGAAGAAATTGAAGACGTCTCTGATAAGGAGTTCAGAAAAATAATTGTAAAACTCTTCAGAGACAATGAAAAACGATGGGACGAACTCAAAGATTTTAAAAACCACATAATCACAGAAACAAAATCACTCAAAAACGAGATCCTGGACTTGAAGAATAAAGTTGAGAGCTTAGCCAACAGAATTACAGCAGCAGAAGACAGGATATCCAACTTAGAAGATTCCCAGAATGAAAGCAGGCAGATTATTAACCAACTCGAGTCACAACTACACAAGGCAACCAAGACGATCCAGGAGATGAATGACAACATCAAGAAGTCAAATATCAGAATCATGGGGCTCCCAGAAGGAGTGGAAAGAGAGACAGGCATACAACCAGTACTTGAGGAAATTATGCAGGAGAACTTCCAAAATACCTGGAACATGAGTCCAATCCAAATTCAGGAAGGCCAGAGGACTCCCCACAGGGTGGACCCAAAACGATCCTCCCCAAGACACGTGGTAATCAAGCTACCCTCCAATGAATACAAAGAAAGAATCCTAAGGTTAGCACGATCCAAAGAGAAGCTTACATTTAGGGGCAGGACCATCAGAATCACTGCCAACTTCTCAGAACAGACGCTCCAGGCAAGAAGGGAGTGGAACAAAATCTTTCAAGTACTGAAAGAGAACAACTGTCAACCAAGAATACTCTACCCAGCAAAGATTTCATTTGTATACGAGAATGAAACTAGATACTTCCACAGCAAAGAGAAATTAGAAGAATATGCCAACACAAAACCAATTCTACAAAATCTCCTTAGAAATGCGCTACTCCCAGAGAAAAAGGAAGCAAGCCATAGGCAAGGATGGCAATCAGGGAGATCGCAATAAAGTCCACCCACGGAAATGACAATCAATTACTAACAACCTCAAAAACACAGGCATATGTCACGGCATAATTATAATTTCTCAATATTAACCCTCAACACAAATGGCTTAAATTCATCATTGAAAAGGCACCGATTAGGAGACTGGGTTAAAAATCAGGACCCAACTATATGCTGCTTGCAAGAAACACATCTAACCAGAAGAAACTTCAGGAAACTAAAAGTGAAAGGGTGGAAACAAATATTCCATGCCAATAGATGAGAAAAAAGGCTGGTGTGGCAGTCCTATTCTCAGATGATACGAACTTCAAAGTAACAAACGTCAAAAAGGACAGGGAAGGGCGCTACATCTTCTTGAAAGGGAGGATCCAACAAGAACCAATCGCAATTCTTAACATATATGCTCCTAGCCCGGATGCACCCAGCTATGTGAAACAACTACTTTTGGACTTAAAGGGAGACATAGATGAACATACGATAATTCTGGGAGATCTGAACACCCCACTAACACCAATAGGTAGATCAACGCAGCAAAAGCTCAACAGAGAAGCCACAGAACTCACACAAACAATAGAACAACTGGACCTAGTAGACATCTATAGAATATTTCATCCTAAGGCCACAGACTACACCTTCTTCTCAGCAGTACATGGTACCTTCTCCAGGATAGACCACATAATAGGACACAAAGCAAGTTTAACTAACTACAAAAATATCAGAATCATACCATGTACCTTCTCAGACCATCACGGAGTCAAACTGGAAATCAACAACTCAAAATGTCCCAGGAAACATGTAAACTCCTGGAGGCTGAACAATATGCTACTAAACGAACAATGGATTAGAGAAGAAATTAAAGACGAGATCAAAAAATTTATGGAAACCAACGAAAACCCAGATACAAATGTGCAACACTTATGGGACACCGCCAAAGCAGTGTTACGTGGTAAGTTTATTGCAATTAGCGTGCACGTCAAAGCCCAAGAAAGGCAACAAATGCAGGAATTAAGCACACACCTCCAGGAACTGGAAAAGCAACAGCAGAAGAACCCCACAAACAAGAGGAAACAAGAAATTATCAGAACAAGACAAGAACAAAATCAGAAAGAAATTAAAAAAAAACATTCAGAAAATAAATGAATCAAAAAGCTGGTTCTTTGAGAGGATAAACAAAATAGATACCCCATTGGCCCGATTGACAAAGAAAAAACAAGACAAAGCAAGAATTAGCAGTATCAAAGATGAAAAAGGCAACATAACAACAGACACTACTACCATTAAGGAAATAATTAGAAATTATTACAAAGAACTATACGACAAAAAATCCGATAACCACTTGGAAATGGAAAGATTTTTAGAATCCCACCACTTACCAAAACTCACTCCAGAAGCAACAGAAGACCTGAATAAACCCATTACCGAATCAGAAATAGAATCAGTGATTAAAGAGCTCCCAACAAAGAAAAGCCCAGACCCAGACAGCTTCACTACAGAATTCTACAAAACATTCCAACCAGAGCTAACCACAATCCTTTACAAGCTCTTCAAAACAATAGAAAAGGAAGCAGTTCTTCCAAACTCATTCTATGAAGCCAATATCACCTTAATCCCCAAACCGAATAGAGAATTAACAGAGAAGGAAAACTACAGACCGATCTCCCTGATGAACCTTGACGCCAAGATTCTCAATAAAATCCTAGCCAATAGAATACAAAAAGACATCAGACAGATCATCCATCCAGACCAAGTAGGTTTCATCCCTGGAATGCAGGGATGGTTCAACATAAGAAAATCAATAAATGTGATACATCACATCCAAAAACTGAAAAAGAAAAACCATATAATAGTATCAATAGATGCAGAAAAAGCCTTCGACAAAATTCAACACCACTTCATGTTAAAAACCCTAACCAGGGTGGGGATAGAAGGAACAATCCACAACATAATCAAAGCAATATATGAAAAACCCAATGCCAGCATCATACTAAATGGAGAAAAACTGGATCCCTTCCCACTGAGATCTGGAACAAGACAAGGCTGCCCACGATCACCACTGCTATTCAATATAGTCCTAGAGGTACTTGCAGAAGCCATAAGACAAGACAAAGAAATCAAAGGAATCCAAATTGGAAATGAAGAAGTCAAGCTTTCACTATTCGCAGACGACATGATTCTCTACATAGAAGAACCAAAAAACTCAATACAAATACTCCTAGAACTCATACGAGAATTTGGCAGAGTGGCAGGATACAAGATTAATGAACAAAAATCAATAGCCATGGTGTATGCAAATGGCCGCAAGATGGAAGAAGATCAAACCAACAAGCTACCATTCAAAATAACAGAGAAAAGCATGAAATATCTGGGAATACATTTAACAAAAAGCGTAGATGACCTTTATGAAGAAAATTACAAAACACTCAAAAATCAAATAGAACAAGACCTCGAAAGATGGAACAACATCCCATGCTCCTGGATAGGCAAAATTAATATCATCAAAATGTCTATACTACCAAAAGCAATATATACATTCAATGCAATCCCAATCAAATTACCCACAGCATTCCTCATCAAACTGGAAAAAATGATACACAGATTCATCTGGAAACACAAAAAACCACGAATAGCCAGAACCACTCTGAAGAACAGGAAGTTAGCAGGAGGAATCACAGTACCGGATCTACGGACATACTATAGGGCAGTGGTCATCAAAACAGCCTGGTACTGGCACAAAGATAGAGAGGAAGATCAGTGGAACAGAATAGAAACAACAGATGGAAATCCACACAGATACAGTCAAATAATCTTTGACAAAAAGACAACAACCCAAGCAAATGGAAAGGTCTGTTCAATAAATGCTGTTGGGACAACTGGTTGATAGCCTGCAGAAACAAAAAGATAGACCCACATCTCTCACCATACACCAAGATCGAATCTAAATGGATAAAAGACCTAAACCTACATTCAGAAACCTTCAAACTTTTGGAAGAAAATGTTGGAAACACACTGGGACACTTAGGGGTAGGCCCTCACTTCCTAAAAAAGACTCCAAATGCAGTAGAAATCGAGACCAAAATAAACAATTGGGACCTCATCAAACTAAAAAGCTTCTGTACAGCTAGAGAAACAATCAACAAAGTAAAAAGGCAACCCACAGAATGGGAGAAGATCTTCGCACACGACATAGGTGATAGAGGGCTAATCTCCAGAATATACAAAGAGCTACAGAGAAACCAAAACACCAGAACAAACAAACTGCTCAAGAAATGGGCACTGGAAATGGGCAAACACTTCACAAAAGAACAAACCCAAATGGCAAACAAGCATATGAAAAAATGCTCAAGTTCCCTGGCAATAAGGGAAATCCAAATGAAGACAACAATGAGGTACCACCTAACTCCAGTAAGGATGGCACACATACATAACACCACCAACACTTGCTGGCGAGGATGTGGGGAAAAGGGAACCCTTCTCCACTGCTGGTGGGAGTGCAGACTTGTACAGCCTCTATGGGAATCAGTTTGGCGAATACTCAAACAACTGAAAATCAACATACCATATGATCCAGCAATAGCACTCCTTGGGATATATCCAAAACATCTCCTACTCAAGAAACCAACATGCACGCCTATGTTCATAGCAGCACAATCTACGATCGCAAAAACCTGGAAGCAGCCAAAATGCCCATCAGCGGAAGACTGGCTAAGAAAGCTATGGTTCATCTACTCCATGGAATATTACTCAGCTATTAAAAAAAACGAAATGCCGTTCTTTGTGGACAAATGGGCCCGACTGGAATCCATCATGCTAAGAGAAATGAACCAATCCCAAAAGGTTAAATACCACATGTTTGCCTTAATCTGAGATGAAAAGAGAACAACTTGGAAAATAGTACCTGTATAATGTAATATTAGTGCAATCTCTTATAACCTGTATCCAATGCAATAAGATAACACGATATAATCTATAAACCAACAATTAATGTCAGAATACTTAAGATCTACATCGAAAAACTGTAAAACCTACTATATCCTCAATACGCTATTTTAACCTGTAATGGGGGGGAGTGCAGGGAAATCTTTCAGGACCATAAAAAGAGTGAGAAAAAAGTACAATACAGCCTATCAAGGTCAAATCTGGTAATTCATAGACAACAGACTCAAAGCGGCACTAAACAACACTAAAACTACTATACCAATGCATGAGGGTGGAATCGGGTGCGATCCTTACAACCTCTTAACAGGAGGTCATGTGCGTGGAGCAGGGGAGCACTCCAGAGTGGAACAGGTGGTAAGGAGGAAGCTTGGATCCCAACCATGAAGACTCCCAGACCTTCACCACAAACTATTAATACGAGCAACAAGGACTATATCCCAGCTGCCAAGGAGGCCACAGGGAATTGGATGCCCTCGGAGGCCGAGTACTCTGAGGTCACCCACCCCCAACCGGAGCTTCCGCAGGGGATGGAAGAAGTCCAAACACTACTGTGCAGAAACCAACGTCATCAGAAAGACAACCAGAAGCCCTGAGCGGTCTGCAGAAACAGAAGAACAATAAACGTCCTTCGGGACCAGGGAGGAGAGCTTTCTCTGGTCCGAGCCTGGCTCCACCTCTGGACCCCCCCTTCCTCGCAATGACCATCGGGATCGCTTCGAAAATCCCTCACAGCAAACAAACAATCATACAAACTAAAAAAAAAAAAAAAAAAAAAAAAAAAAAAACTAAAATAAATAAACAACAGAAAGTAGAACTTGAAATCTGACAGGAAAGAGCTGGCATGGATTGGCTCATGCCTCGCTGGGTGGGTCACAAAGATTAGCTTTACTCCTCACCATGGTGTTGAGGATTTTCCTGCACACCCTCCCCCCCCCCCAAAAAAATGTTCTGCACCTAAAATGTTGACATATATCTTGTTAGAGTTACAAGTCAGTCTGGATTATCCTAAAATCTGCCAAGATCAGCAAAATTTTACTTCAACACAACAACTGGCTAAATACTAAGATGAAATGGACACGAAACAGCTGAATGGTGCCTTATGGCCATTTTAAGGAATAGAGCAGCTGGTCCTGTATATGAACTAAAATTGAAATGTCAATGAGCTAATCATAGGTTGTGGCTAGGACTTGTTTTCCTTTTTTTTTTTTTTTTTAAATTTAATTTTTTCTTTTTAATACACTGGTTACTCAAAACCATGTCAATTCCATAACATTGCAAATTGCTGTTGATGTTATATTGGGACTCTTAATTGACTGTGATGATATTCTGCCAGCTCAAACTTCAGACCAGAAATGGTCTCCCCAAGAAACTGTTCAACCCATCTGGACAATAAGTAGCTGGACTCTATGCTTGGTATATGTTTGCAATGAAAGAATCTTGATTGAATTTGAACTGTAATACTGCATCAAGGTGGAGGAATCCACCAGGGGGGAGGGGAGGGGGAGGGAGGGGGGGATTCCCAGAGCCTATGAAACTGTCACATAATGCAAAATAATTAACAATAAAAAATAAATAAATTAATTAATTAATTAAAAAAAAAAAAAAGATCTAGTAGTCTCTGTGTTGAGCCTTTTGGCTCTTCCAAATAAAGAATCATGTCATCTGCATATAGTGAGAGCTTGACTTCTTCGTTTCCCGTTTGGATTCCTTTGATTTCTTTTTCTTGTCTTATTGCCTCAGCGAGTACCTCTAGGACTATGTTGAATAGTAGTAGAGAAAGTGGACATCCCTGTCTTGTTCCAGATTTCAGTGTGAAGGATTCCAGTGTTTCTCCATTCAGTATGATGCTGGTGTTGTGTTTTTCATATATTGTTTTGATTATATTGTTAATTTTTCCATCTATGCCTACCTTGGTTAGGGTCTTTAGCAGGAAGTTGTCCTGGATTTTGTTGAAAGCTTTTTCTGCGTCTATTGATACTATCATGTGATTCTTGTTTTGCAGTTTTTGGATGTGGTGTATCACATTGATGGATTTCCGAATGTTGAGCCACCCCTGCATTCCAGGGATGAATCCTACTTGATCCGGGTGAATGATCTGTGGGATGATTTTTTGAATTCTATTGGCTAGGATTTTGATGAGTATCTTAGCATCAATGTTTATCAGAGAGATAGGTCTGTAGTTTTCTTTCTCTGTAGGATTTCTGTCTGGTTTTGGGATTAAGGTAATGTTGGCTTCATAGAATGAGTTTGGAAGGGTTGCTTCCTTTTCTATTGTGTTGAAGAGTTTGTAGAGGATTGGGGTTAGTTCTGTTCAGAATGTTTTGTAGAATTCTGGAGTGAAGCCATCTGGGCCTGGGCTTTTCTTTTTTGGGAGGTCTTTAATTACTGATTCAATCTCTACTTCAGTTATGGGTTTGTTCAGGTCATTTGTTGCCTCTGGGCTAAGTTTTGGCAGGTGGTAGAAGTCTAAGAACTTTTCCATTTCTTGGTGTTCTTCTGATTTTTTGGAGTATTGTGCTTTGTAGTAATTTCTAATTATGTTCTTAATGGTTGTAATGTCTGTTGTTATTTGCCTTTTTCATCTTTGATGCTGTTAATTCTTGCTTTCTCTTGTTTTTTCTTTGTCAGTCGGGCCAGTGGGGTGTCTATCTTGTTTATCTTCTCAAAAAACCAGCTTTTTGATTCATTGATTTTGTGTATGGTTTTTTTTTATTTCTATCTGGTTGATTTCCTCCCTTGTTTTGATGATTTCTTGTTTCCTGTTGCGTGTGGGGCTCATCTGCTGCTGCTTTTCCAATTCCTGGATGTTTGTGGGTAGTTCCTGTATTTGGCGCTTCTCTTGGGCCTTGACACTTTGTATCCACTTGATTTTCATTTCGTTGATTAAAATATCCAGGATTCTATTTACTAACCGGAAAGAAAGAGTGCATTTTCCTTGTCTGAGGATCCGAGCATATATCTACAGATTTTTCCCTATTCAATATGATATTGAGCTACGTGTGTTGAAAGTGTTGGGAGCACTGCACATGTGCCCTAAGATGGCGCTGAGACCTCTCCCCTGGAGCTTGGCGGTACACAGGTTTCAGGAAGTGCCTTCTGATTGGCCCATAGCTGCATGCTTAGCACATGTGCTATGCGTGATCAGAGCTATGATTGGTGTGCCTGCCGCGTGCATCAATGACCTTTAAGCTGATTGGACTAGGGTTGTATTTTGCGCTAGGGTTTCAGGAAGAAGGGGACCAGGACAGGAAGACAGAGACGGAGACGGATGGAAGGATTGAGATGGAGGACAGGGCAGGACTGGACAGACGGACGGACAGAAGAAGACTAGGGGCAACGAGGAGACTGGGAAAGGAAGCAGAGTGCAGTGGAAGAAAAACGGGAGGTAGTAGAAGTCCAGTCGGCCGGTTGGGAAACAGACTGGTTAAAAATAAAGTTCCTCAAGAAAGAGAGCCTGGAGTATGGGGTGAATTCTTCTGCGGGACAGAAGACTCCGACAGAAAGCATTGCTCATTTTGAGAAACATTGTACATTTCCAACTTTGCTTTATGTCTTCAGCACAAAAGCCTATTATATTACAACCAATGGTTTTCCTGGGTCTATTGAGTTAAGCAATGCTTTCATTCATTTAATAGGTTGTAGTCTTGTGTAATATTTATTGATCTTATATAGGAATAATCGCTGCACAACTTTCATACATTCTCTAAGTGGGTAATGTTCTAAGTGGGTAGATGAGGCATATGATTAGCTAGTACTTGTTGAGAATTTTCACAATTCAGTTAATCAGGGATAGTATTGTGTCTAGTGTCATCATTTGCACTTTTGATTAAGGTTTATGTGGCATTAAGAGATCATTTATTTGTTACTTTTCTGATTATCACTATAGGTACTAGTTTATCTTATTCATTTTTTGTTGCAAGTTGTGACTTACTGTGTTGTTATCTTCATTCACTTCCAGGCATGTTTCAGTTTTTCTTTTGATATCTGCCATGGCCAGTTATTCTTCCTGGATCATGTTATTGCAGTTCTCTTTCTTTGCACACTTTCTTCAGTTTCATTAGCTGTTGATTCCTTTTCATTAATGGTGGTCACAAAGTAAACATTCTACAATTCAGTTTTTACAGCCTTAGGTATCATTTCCCATAGTATATGCAATTTCTCTTGTTTTTCATGTGTGAGTATGTGTGGGTGGGTGGGTTTGATGAAGGTGAAATATCTAAATGTTTGACTATAGTTGTATTGAATCCTTTGTCCTACTTTACATTTATTAACAGATGCTTTAAATAAGTTGATGCCATAATGGGGGTCCATATATACCTTCTAAAAGCATTTCTCTATATTGAAGTATTGCATTATCTGTTACTGAAACATGACATCATTTCTTCTATGACTTTTTTCTGATATCTGAATGACTGATGTTCGTTTTTCTCCATTGACATAGAATTTCTCTACCACCATTTCATTCTGTATCTGTGTATTTCCATTGGTGAGTTACAATACTTAGAGACAACAAATGGACTGTATAATTATTGAATATGTTACGTAAGTATAATATTTTGGTTTAAGACTTTAAAGGCCATTTGCATATGGATTTATTATTGAAAACTAACAATCTGATATTATCATTTTTCCATAAGCATTTCAGTACCTAATTTGTGTCCTTTGCACATTGATTAGGGAGAATTTCTTCCCACATTCTTCTCGCGAAATGATTGTAATTCTGCATTGTTGAGTGCAGCACTTGGATAATTATTATTTGTGTCTGAATAGGTACTGCTCATTTCCTGAAGTTGCTGATTATTTTGGATTATTTTCCTATCTGATTTTCATTGTGTTTTCTTTTTGCATTCAACTGGCTGCCATAGATGTGGGGTGTAATTTTTGAGCTGGATTTTGTTTCTTTCAGAATCTAAGTATTGAAGGGGAAAGATGACAGTCTAAGGTGCAGACAGGTTTAACTGAAGGAGAATTATTAGTGAGGGTTAAGCACTAAGGGCAGATTCCAGGAAAAGAAATCTGGCCAAGAGCAGTGGAATACCTGGAATCCCCTGCATACAGCGGAAGTGACAAGAGCACAGCAGCACAGCAGAAATCAGATATACATGTGGCAGTCAACAAACAGGCATGCCATCTAAACTCCAGGGATAGTCAAAACATCAGCAGCAGCCAGGTTAGAGATGAAATTCACTGGGAGCTTAGGAATTGAATACAGAAAGAGAATGGTCATTCTCTTGATGCGTTTGACTGGATAATGAGCAGTCACAGATGGAAAAGGTCATTTGGTATATTTGGCATGCACCTTACATCGTATGCTTTCACTTGTTGTTAGTTTATATCATCATTCAGGTGTTTATAA
Organism: Ochotona princeps; assembly: GCF_030435755.1. NCBI lineage: Eukaryota > Metazoa > Chordata > Mammalia > Lagomorpha > Ochotonidae > Ochotona > Ochotona princeps. The sequence continues at coordinate 12,198,599 of NC_080866.1, forward strand.
ATTTTGCCCAACATCATTTCATTGTGTCTTGTGTGATAATCTTTACTACACAGATGTCTTCCTCTCTGGAATGTTTCATCCTTACTGTTAAAATTTCTACAAGTGCTCTCTATTTTATGCTATCTATTTATTTATACAAAGGGATGTAAACATAGCCAAATCTGTGTTTCTTGCCCATTTCTGAATCTATCTCCTATTGAATTTGACTATTTTCATCTCATACATTCAAAAATCTTTGGAATTTGAGTTTTATGTTTTAGTAGTATAATGCATTTGTTGTGGTCAAGAATAAAATGGCATATTGAGAGAAGTGCACTAGGCTGATAAGATGGGTGCCTATGATACTTGAGAACAGACTTCCTACAGTATCCCCAGGGGCTGTGTGACCTGGAGATTTCAAAGTGTGAGGCAGAAAACTGGAGTATGATTTGAGTAACTGTGTAGGAGTCATTGTATGGTGCAGAGTCACAGCGTAGATTTGTAAGCCAATTTACTATGTGTGGGCACTAGTTCAGGGTTGTTAGCATGTGCACCATAGGACAAGAGATAACATTAATAGAAAAAGCATGCATGAAACTGAAGTTCATGACTGATGTATCAGCGAATGTTGTCTTAAGGGTTGCAATATCACTCTAAATGGGGCACCTTCTCTATCCATGGTCAGGACCCATGCTATAGGATCAATTCTTGCAGAGAAGCAAAGTGCTGTATCCGTACTCAACTAGCTGCACAAATCTGAATTCATACTGAACTTTATGACTTAGTTCTACGTCCTTCTAACAATAATTTGTTGTAACCCATGAAATATGTGCCAATCAAATACACAATAGTATTTGCACAAGTTGTAAGATCCAGTGAAAATCAGTGAAAGTTTGCATTCTGCAAAAGACACAAATGAGACAAAGAAAGATTCACCAGTGGCTTTTATATGACAGACACAAACAGAGATAAAAAAGAAAGATATAATTTGTCTCACGGCAAACTAATCACACACTAAATATCGCCAGATGCTTATTTTGATTGGTAACTGTTCTCTAAGCCATTAACTTCTAGACAGAACACATTTCTAGTGTCTTCCTGTGGAACAATCCTGTTATTCTGGCAAAATGAATACTCTTTGCAGGATTGTTTAGTAACCTAGTGTGGCTCTACAGGTAATGTTGAGTTGTTACTCATATTCTTTAAAACCCTGCCAAGATACAAAACATACAGTTATTGTCCAAGTTGTACTTTGTGTGTTAACCACATTAGATTCCGGTGGCTAAAGAGTCCCAGGAGTTTTCATATGCTTGTTTGATAATATACTGTCATGATTTTGCAGTATGTATCAAGTGGATCAATTACTTTTTCAGTATTATTTTTCAGTAAGCAGTGTATGATTTTGCAGTATAAATCACATGGATCCCTTAAGTGATAAAAGGAATTTTCAAACACTTTGATTTGCAGAAAGAAACTGCATTCCTCCATTTAACATTTAGGTGATGAGTAAAACTGGGCTGGCTTAGAACAGTACATGTGGAATGTGTATAGTCCCTTCTCACTTTCTCAGTAGTAAAGACAATAGACAGATTGTGGAAGTTTTCACCATACCTTTCAAATAAGTAAATATTAAATACTACAATAGATTTCGTACCCAATCCTCTGTTGATGGGCATTTTGGCTGCTTCCATTTTTTTGCAATTACTGATTGTGCTGCTATGAACATTGGAGTGCATGTTGGTTTCTCATAAAACAAGTGTTCTGGATATATTCCTAGAAGTGCTATTGCTGGACCATATGATATGTTGATTTTGAGTTGTTTGAATGTTCTCCATACTGATTTCCATAGAGGCTGTACCAGCCTGCAGCCCAGCAGCGGTGGAGTAGGGTTCCCTTTTCCCCACAAGCTCGCCAACACATGTTGTTGCTGCTTTTATTCATGTGGGCCAGTCTTACTGGCGTTGGGTGGTACCTCATTGATGAAATACTCCTCAGCTGTTAAAAAAAAAACACAAAATGCTGTTCTTTGTGGCCAAATGGGACAAACTGGAAACCATAATGCTAAGGGAAATGAGCCAATCCCAAAAGGTTAAATAGCACATTTGCCTTAATTTAAGATGATACGAAGTTATGTATAACATGTTATGTTATGTATGTTACATGTGGTGTATAAACTAAAATTTATATGTCAATGAGGTGGTCACAGAAGGTGGTTAAGAACTGGTATTTACTTTTAACATATTGGTTACTCATTACTATGTCAATTAATTCCATAATGATGTCAATTTTTGCTGATGGTATGTTGGTGCTTTTAATTGATAGGGATGATATGCTGCTGGCTCTGTCTACAGACCAGAGAGGGTATGCCTAAGAAGCCGTTAAACTTGAGTAGAGAATAGGATGCTGGACTCTATGTTTGGTATATGCTTGTAATGGGGGAATCTCAATTTGAGCTGTTGTTATGCCACAAGGTGGAGGAATCCACCATGGTGGGAGGATTTGGGGAGGGGTGGGGAGAATCCAAGTACCTATGAAACTGTGTCCCATAATACAATGTAATTAATGAATTAAAAATAATAATTAAATATTAAAAACTACAATAATCTCTTCCTCTTGCAAAATTTAATTTTTTTTTCAGTCACTGTTGTCTTTTGCTGTAAGATCTCTTTGTGAAATAATTCTTCGTTGCCATTAAATATCCTTCATTCTCATCCCACAATCTATTTCAATTTGGGTCTGCCTGTTACTTGGACATTTCAAATAAAGAAAACTCTCATCTTTTATGTCCTACTGCTCTACTTCTGAGTCAGGTCCCTGCTAATGAGCATGGGAAGGCAGCAGATGATGGCTCAAGCCCTTGTGTCCTTAAATGCACATGAGAGAACTGCAAGGAGCTCCGGAATCACAGTCTCCTTACTGCTCAGCTCTGGACATTGCAGTGATTTGGGGAATGAAGCAGTACTTCGGAGACGTCTCTGGCTTTCAAATTAGTAAATTACACTTTAGGAACAAAGAAAGAAACTATACATTCAACACTGAAAAGACAAATTAAAAAGAGAAAAAAAATATCTAAACAGCTACTCAATTACAAGGTTTGCAGCTTTCCAGGAAAGACACAAAGCAACACTCAACATCCTTTCATAAGGAAAAGATACACAGAAAATATGACAGTAATGCACACCAACGAAAAGAGTCAAGAGCACTCAAAACACAAATAAAAACTTCAATAAAGCATGATGGAAATAGAAATTCTCACTCATTGCTGGTGGAACATGTAATAGTTTGCTGGTTTGGAAGAAAATTAAGCAGCTTTTCCCAGTGTTAACCTGAGTCTCAGCATATTCTCTAGCACTTCGGAAACCATAAATCATAAAACTTCAAAAATAGCTTTGATGATGGCTATCCAAATAACATTAAAATGTAGTAGAATTTAATTCATACACCAAACAACATGAGCAATTGCAATGCCCTTCAATAGATGGGAAAATGACAAAATCTTTTTAGAGGTTAAGTAGTGTTTTGTGGAGTAGATGTTCCACATTTTCTGTTAGATGTGATAAAGAGAGAAAATACCAACTAAGTTCAAGCAGACCTTTATTATGCAAAGAGAAGTCTGTTCCTGGGCCTATCCCTTGTGGTAGAGGAATGCACAGGAGAAGAGAGGGTCTCAAGTGGGAAAGACAATCAGGGTAAGGAGACAAAGGTTTTATACCCCCACTGGCATGGGCGCTGGCATAAGCCCTGCTTGAGCTCTGATAGGAGAGGGCATGTTGGCCTTTGTCAAGCATCGGCCTGTACATGGCATTGGTGACCTTCGGGGAGTGCCAGATCTCTGACAGAGCTCACTGTGGTGTCCACCCATTTTCTGTAACCAGATAATTAGGTCATGCAGAGTTTTTTGCTTTTTGCTTTTTTGTGTTTGTTATTCAGGTGAACTGGGGTTTTCCTAATCTTGGGCACTGAGTGAAGATAGAAATCAACTCACAGACATGCAGGTAATTCATATTAGGAATCTGCATTAAGGAGAAGAACCTACCAACCAGAATGGCAATGGCAAAAGATAGAAGAAAAGACAGAGGCACTGTGAATGTTACTGAAGACTTCCCAGCAAAGGAGAATTGTACAACAAAATCAAAGCCATATACAAGAAAACCAATGCGAGCATCATACTAAATGGAGAAAGATTGGAAGCCTATCCACTAAAATCAAGAATTAGACAGAGATGACATCTATCACCACTACTCTTCACCATAGTATTGTAAGTCCTTACCAGAGCCATCAGACAAGAAAGAAAAGAATTAAAGGAATCCAAATTGGAAGTGTGGAACTGAAATTATCGCTAGTTGAAGACTACATGATTCTCTACATAAGAGAACCAAAGACTCAGTCAAGAGACTGTTGGAACTCATTAGAGACTTTGGCAGAGTAGCAGGACACACAGTTAATGAGCACAAGTCAATGGCACTGTGTACGCAAACAATTTCAAGGCTGAGAAAGAAATTGTAAGTACAGATCCCTTTAACATAGAAGAGAGCAACCTTAAATGCCTTAAATGGGACTACATCAAACTAAAAATAATTCTGTGCAGCAAAGGAGACAGTTAGTAATGTGAGGAAGTAACCAACACAGGCAGAGAAATATTTGCACACCACACAAGTGATAGGAGACTAATATCCACGATTTACGAAGAGCCACAGAATCCTAAGGACAATAAAAAAAAACAAACAAGCCATCAAGCCTGTCAAGAAATGGGGAAAGGATTGAGCAGACATTTTTCAATAGAACAGACTCAAATGGCTAACTGACATATAAAAAGATACTCAGGCTCTCAAGCCATCAGAGAGATCCAATTGAAAGCCATGTTGAAGTACCAGCTAACTCCAGTGAGACTGGCCTACACTCAGAACTCAAGTAACAATACCTGCTGGCAAAGATGTGGAGAGAAAGGTAGTCTCCTTCACTGCTGGTGGCAGTGTAGGCTAATGCAACCATTGTAGAAATCAGTATACAGAGTGCTGGGAGAATTGTAAACAAGTCTACCATATGATACAGTTCTCCTGCTCCTACGAATATACCCAACAGGAATATACTCATTTCATAGGAGTGAAACCTGCATATGTGAAGAGGATCTATAAGCCTATATTTGCAGAAGCACAATCTACACTAGCAAAGACATGGAAACAATCCAGATGTGCTCCCAAAGAAGAACAGTTAAAGAAGCTGTGCTATTTCTACTCCATGAAATAGTATTATCAATTAAGAAGAACAAAATTATGCCATTTACAACCAGGTGGTTACAAGGATGGTCCATTTTGCTCAGTGAAATGTATCAATCCCAAAAGAATAGATACATATGTTCTCACTAATATAAAGAAACCATCATGGAAAGCATAACTTCAATGACCTGATCCATACTGGGTTTTATTTGTTAGTTTGTTAGTATTTGGCTGTTTTATTTATTATTTTTTCCTGCATCCCATCTTTTGATGTTTTAGATTTCAGTTTCATTTATCCCAGATACATTCTTTCCTTTTTTTGAATTCCTCACTGCCTCGTGGATTACATGGTGGCATCATTTTTCCCAAGAGAATTTTTTTTTTATAAAGATTGGTTAATCTTTTATTGCAAAGTCAGATATACAAAGAGGAGGAGAGATATTGAGGAAGATCTTCCGTCTGATGATTCACTCCCCAAGTGACCTCAAGGGCCAATGCTGTGCTGATCCAGAGTCAGGAGCCAGGAACCTCCTCCAAGTACTCACATGGGTGCAGGATCCCAAAGCTTTGGGCTATCCTTGACTGCTTTTGCAGGCCACAAACAGGAAGCTGGATGGGAAGTGGAGCTGCCGAAAATAGAACCGTTGCTCATGTGGGATCCTGTGCACGCTCATGGTGAGGACTTTAGACGCTAGGCCATGCTGCTGGGCCATAAGAGACTTTTGCGGTTTTTTGTTTGTTTGTTTGTTTGTTTGTCACACTTGTGTTGTTTACTCAGTGGTGGTTTTTCCATGGTGTTGTAATTGCTGTGTGATTCCTGTTGCTGTTATTCTAATTCATACCAGTATTTGACCTTGTTTCATGGCTTCTCATTTATGAAAATGTACAGGGATGAAGTACTGGGGCCTACCATATCCAGATGTGGGGGAACAATGCAACATTCATTCCTGCTTCCAAACAAATGGTGGACTCCCCATAAAATTGTTGGAAATATGTAGAAAATGGGTTGCTGAACTGTTTGACATTATCTGTACCAGCAAAGCTTGGGCACATTCAATAAGAGACTGATGGAATTATGACATAATTATGGAATTATGGTGAAGTTTTTTTTGTGCTGTTGGGTAGAATCCCAGTCTATACAATATTGAACCACAAAATTGAAATTTTCAAAATAAAAATATATACAAAAAAGCAAAAGAATCAGCTAATGAGAAGTACAATGTTCAAGAGTAAAAGCAGAGACCAAATCACAACATAGATAACTGAAGACTCCCCTGCCAAGGAAGAAAAGCCTTTAGCTCCCTCAGTGATAACTGAGGACTACATTGAGAAAATGGGCCTACAGAATGACAGTGGCAGAAGAATAATCTCAGAGTTCAAAGATATTTCTTATTACAATGGGAAAACAATTAAAAGGTGGAAGCAGAGCTGGGTAAAGCTATAAAAGGAGAAAAGGTATTTAAGAAGTAAGACACAGTATTAAAAGGCCCACATAGAAGAGTTATAGAAATCCTAGAAGGTGCAGAAAGAGAAGTTCTGTTTAAAAATGCATTCAATGGGCCAAGCAGCATGTGCTAACAGCTGGGTTCCTCATCTTGGTGGTGCCCGGGATCCTGTGTGGGTGCTGGTTCTAATCCTGACAGTTCCACATCCCATCTGGCTCTCTGCTTGTGGCCTGGGTAAGAAGTCGAACACAGTCCAAAGTTCTGGGATCCTGCACCCATGTGGGAGACCCAGAAGAAACAACTGGCTCCTGGCTATGGATTGACTCAGCTCCAGCTGTTGCACTAACTTGTGGAGTGAATAATTGGACGGAAGATCTTCCTCTCTGTCTCTCTTCCTCTCTGTATATATGACTTTGTAACAAAAATAAATAAATCTTTATCAAAGAAATGAATTAAATGGGCCTGGCATGGTAGTCTAGCGTTCAGAATCTTCATTTTTCATGCATCAAGAACTCATAGGACACTAGTTCTAATACACATGACCCTACAGCTCCTGGCTTGTGTCCTTGGAAAACAGTGAAGGATGGCCCAAACCATACAATGCTGCACCCAGACTGGAGACCTAGAAGAGGCTCCTGGCTCCTGTTTTCGAATCAACTCAGCTCCTGCCATCACTGATGCTTGGGAAGTGAATCAACAGGCAGAAGATCTTCCTCTGACTCTCCTACTCTATATATTTGACTTCCCAATAAACATAAAATAAATCTATTTTAAACAACAAATTCAATGAAATAACAAATGAGAAATTTCATAAACTGCAAAAAGAATAGACATTAACATCGAGAAAGGGCACAGAACACCATACAGGTGTTTTGACCAAAACTAATCTTGACCACAATGTGAGATAATCAAGCTCTAGTCAATGGAACACAAAGAAGAAATCCTTCAAAGCAGTCGAGAAAAAAAAAAAAAAAGATCAATTGACATATAGAGGAAGTACAATTAAATTCATAGCTGATCTCTCACAGGAGACTATAGGCCAGAAGAGAATGGTGTGATATATTCCAAATTCTGAAAGCAAAGATTGTGAGTTCAGGATAACATCTCAGCAAAAGCTTTCCTTTGTCATCTCCTCCTAGTTTTGGATTTTTATTTATTTTCATTTTTGGTGATTTTTTACATAGGTGATTAGGATGAATAGGGTCAAGGGCTACAGGACATTGGGTGAGATAACAATTTCCACATTCTCTTTTTTTTTTTTTATTGCTGAATCTGCAGGAAGGGAGTAGTCAAGGAGAGAAGTCACATTCAGCCTTCTTTATTGACAAGGCAGATAAACAGAGAGGAGGAAAGACAGAGATCTTCTGTTCAATGATTCAGTCTCAAAGTGACCACAATGCCCAGATCTGAGCCGATCTGAAACCAGGAGCCAGGAGCTTCTTCTAGGTCTCCCATGTGCATGCAGGGTCCCAAGGCTTTAGGCCATGCTCAACTGCTTCCCAGGCCACACACAGGGTGCTGGATGGGAAGTGAAGTGGACCACTGGGATTAGAGCCAGCACCCATATGATATCCTGGCCTGTGCAAGTGAGGACTCTAGGCTACCGTGCTGGGCCTGGCTTTGTTTTGTAAAAATGAAGATTCTTCCGCAGTAAAGAAAAAAGAATATGCCTTGACTGCTCTCCATGAGCCAGCATGCGAGTGGAGCAGTGGGCAGGCCTTCCAAAACCAGAGTGTCTTTGGGAGGAAGAAATGTCTTTGCTTTCACAATATGCCTTATGCACAAATCATCTGGCTCCAATTCTATGAAATTTGTGAGATTGTTCAGTGCACAGCTGTTAGCCAAGAGGAAGGAAACTTACAACTGACAGTTCAATCATAACATGCACTTTGCCCCCATGGCGATTTTCTGGTTTCATGGCCCCTACGGAGATGAGCATCAGGATTACTTAGAAGGAGGAGCAAGTGCATGGAAAGAAGCTGCATGGAAATGGAAGCCAAGGAAAAGAAGGGAAATAAGTAACAAAAAGAAATAGTGTTGGCCTATGCAGAGGGAACCTGCTTTGCAGAGACTGAAAGGAGCATGTGTAGTTCTTGTCCACGTTGGAGGATGTTCCTGGTACTCAGTGACGTGCCTTGGGAGAACACAGTCATCTCCATGCTGAAGCCTCATGCAATTAAAATGTGACAGTTCTCCTCAGCATTCTCATTCTGCAAAATCATTTGGTACTGGGTTTGTGAGCTAATGTTTACCTAATAGAATGAATTCCCTAGTGAAATGATTCCATCAATGAATACATTATTGTCCCATGACTTACTTTAGGGTGGAGATAGAACGTTGTAGTAGTGGGAGGTGGGTGGCAGCCTCATTCCATGACTGTTCGGAGAATTTCCGCCTCACTCACCTTTTGCTTCCCAAATCACTGAACCCTAATCTTCTTTGGCCATCAGCCTCTGTCACCCACACCAAGATTCAAAAACTCTACAATTCCCCCACCTATGTAGCCCTTTGAGAATAGGTAGTAAGATGAACGGATGTATTAAAGGAACTGCCTGAGAAGAGAATATTGAACACCAACCTACACAAAAAAGGTCCTGGTTCCATGATAATGTGGTGATTGCCAAGTGAAATATTCCCTATTACATAGAACACTGAATCCTACAGATGACACTACTATTACATATGAATGTATTAAACGCTACAAAGGAAAAAGCCAGACTTTGATGAAAGTGTGAATGGATGTCTAGATGGATCCAGAGGCAAGGTCCAAACCTCAACAGTTTAAGAAAAAATTCACTAATGAAATATTTAAACTGAACTTCAAAGGATCAATGAGTACCAGATGAATAACAGTTGCTCTAGTGGTTAAGACACTGGTGGAGGGGTCAGCACTATGGCCACTACCTGTACCTTAACCTGTACTTTAAGCCATTACCTGTGATGCCCACATCCTGCATGAGCATGGGTTGGAGTCCTGGCTGCTCTACCTCTGATCCATTTCAAATAAATATTGGTAACAAAAAATCATTGAGACATCACACTCCGTGTCAGAGTTCCTTCAGTATGACACAGAATGAATCATCCAGACAGAATGCCAATAAACCTAAATTCAAGTCAAATCATGCTATCCAGCAGATGGGCTTCACAGACAGTTTGCATAATATTTGACCTAATATCTACAAAATACACACTCTTCTCATCAGCATTTGGAACCTTTTCAGAATTAGACCACGTATCATGCCCCAAATCGAGTCTCAGCAAAAGTGAAAAGTAGTTTCTCACCCTAACCATTGAAAAGCTGCCATGTAATACTGTCCAAAGCTTCTCTAGGTAGCCAAATAAGTACTGCTTCCAAAGCCCTTGCACGACCTGAGAAATTCTCCACTTAGACCTGGAACTGGCACCAACTCATCTGTAGTTCTGTGCAGCCCGTCCTGGGAGCCACAGGTGTCCCTGTACTGGGTGTAGCATCTGTGTAGATGGATTCATAATCGTAGTGTGTCTACCCATGACTGGTCAGGCCCTGAAACTTTGGGCCTCTTCTCACTGTTTCTCCCCAGCCCCATCAGACACAATATGAGTTCTCTACCCTCAGACACACCCAGCCAGCAAATGTGACCGGGGTCCTTGCAGTCTCAGGAGCATCGGCTTCTCCTATAATTAGCATATAGGAGAGAAACACACATGAATATGTGTTACTCATGATCATAGGCACATACATACATATGTCATTACAATTCCCTGACATGCACACAGGTGCACATCTCCATGACACCCACATAGTCGTGCAAACACCTACATGTAAGTGCACCATACATCTGTTGGTCTTCAACCCTGAGGGTATAGAGCCTGGAAACAGCAGGCGGAGGTACCAGAAGATGCCATTTCTTGCAACAATATCAGAGCCAAAGTCAAAGAGAGGCCATCATGCTTTACTGGAGATAAGATTCCTCTCCTAAACCCAGTGTCTGTTTAACAACAGGTTTCTCTCCTACAGTCCGTGAACAGATCCGCCTTTCATATACCCAAAAGAAATACAGGTTTACAGCTCCATGAAGTCTTAAGGAAACCTGATCTAGAACCTCTGTCCTAAACAGTAATAGCAGTGGTGGTATGTAACTTGGTCTTCAGGTGTGTATGCAGACAACATTCATTAGCATGAAGAAAACAGGTTGGTGAAAGATGTGTCTAAGGGTCACAAGTCAACATCCCCCAAAAATCTCAGCAACACTCCTCTGTTTCTCTAACCCATTTCTCATCATGAAAGTGGAAACGTGCTTAAACATTTCTTCAGTCTGTACACTGTTGGAGAAACTCATGACTCCAATAGCTCAAGACCTCTCTGAACTAAAAGCTGCTGGCTTGTGTTGGCTCTTAGATGATTTTATCTCTCTTTCACTCTCCTTCTCCACAAACACGCTGCTTCTTCCCACATGTGTTCTCTAGTAAGCTGATGAGTGTAGTCTCAACCACACTCCCTGAAAGCATATGGCTTCTACCTTCTGTGTCCTCTGGTGTGTGATGAAATGTAACTTCTGTGTGAAAACCCTCCTACACTCCCTTCAAATTGAGAGCTTCTCCCTTGTGAGTCTCTTGGTGCCTGGTGAGGTGTGATTTTTTGTGTGAAGCATTGCCTGCATTATTTACACTCATTGGGTTTCTTCCCAGTTTGCAAACTCTCTGGTGACAGATAATAATCTGTGACATATCACTGATGCCCTACAAACAGTTGCCATACTCAATCCCTACTCTGTTTGGGAATGCTACCTCTCACAGAAGATTTGAATGCTTCCTCTGCATTCACTGCCTAGCCTCTTGTGGGATCATCCTCTTTTTCTCACTCTCACTCGAGGCCTCCACTGACTTTTGGGTGGAGGCTGGAAGAAAAAAGAATGGCCCTTATTTCTCCCTCTGCTTTTTTGTTTTTGAAATGGGTTTGGAATTTTTATGGACCTCTCGTCCTTAACTGTGTCATGGCATCTATGTGGATCAGAATGTGCCCATCCCCTTGAGAATGGTTCCCTGGTTACAGGAGCTGTCTTGCAGATGTTTCTGAGAAGTCCTAAGAGCAGTAACTAAGGATGGCATGTCAAATGAGGGACTTGCGACTGAAAACGACAAGCGAGCATAGGTAACCAGGATGGATTTCTGACGACATTGTGTCTTCCAAAATAAGATGGTTTGAGGTTAGGACAGATACAGAGAAACAGCCTGGCTACCTGCTTTTACTTGGGTTAAGCCTGTCCTACTATTTGTTCCTCATGTACTAGCAACAGCTGGCATCCACCAAGTGATCCTGTGTGATACGTCAATTATCTTCTTTTTTTTTTTAATTTCTATGACAGCTTTAGAAATCCAAAAGGTCTGTATCAGCAGATCTTTTCACAAATGAACCAGTCCAATGCAATCCAACTACCATTCTGTAGTTTCACTCTTAGACTACCTTCATAGCTTAGACCTCAGGGACCTCTACCACATCTGTTGAGGATGTCCTCTTCATTCATGTTTCCCTGTACTTCTCTGTCCCCCAAAGCCTTCACTTGGATCCCTGGCACTTTGTCTGAAAAGTTACTTGAGGCTATCTTTTTGTGTTGAAAAGAACTCTGATCACTCAGGGTAGAATTTCCTTCTTGACACTCTTTATGAACAGGAAGAGCTCTATGAAGGAAGAAGCCACACAACAGGAGATCCACAAATTTGGAAGACACATTTTGTTTAAGATGAGCACCTATGAGTAGATCTGTGTTTCTCAACCCAAAATAAGTGCAACTTGATGTTTTGTGTTACTGCTCTGGCTAGGCAAGGGACAGTAATGCCCGTTTCTGAGTCTGAGACAACCTAACTACCACTGACACATGCCTACGCCAAGGATTGCTTTTCCTCCCTGTCACACAAATCATGTGAAAGACTATCGTCAGGTGTCATGCCTCTCTGTATTGACCAATCTCAGCGTTTGCCTATTTTCCATGCATTGGACCTTCCCACTTCAAAGATTACTCCATCCATTGACTGACTAGCTCTCTGACCCCAATTTCAGATACCCACTGCCCTCTGATAGGTTTACACATAAGACTCTATCAATCTCAGTGAGATGACCCAAATCTCCACAAGAGTCTTTTTTCATCAGGAAAATCTAGACAGGGGAAAACAGCGTGGTGGTGAGGTGCGTTAAGCTTCAGACTACAGTGCTGCCAGCCTGTATATATGATTGCTGGACTCGTAGCTATGCTGCTTCTGAGCAACCCCCCTGAGACTACATCTGGGAAAACAGCAGACTATGGCCTTAGTTTGTAGATGCCACTATGTGGGAAACCTTGCCGGAGTCCAGCTCCAGCCGAGAGTTCGGAGCTCGGGAAGGGTGCGTGGTGTCGGCGATAAAGAAAGACACAGACACTGACACTTGGTGCGTTCTTGCTATATGCTTTATTCTCCAAAAGAAGCTGTCCTTTTTATTTACTTAGACACATCACTAGCCTCTGCACAAACGTTTGATTTTTTATCTTTAACTTTAGAACTAAGACAGCATACACAGATGTCCAATTAATTTTTACTTCATGGTCAACCAGGTGCTCTTAAAGATAATTTTATAAGTTACTATAATCAGTTTCTTTAAAGCAAACCATTATTCATTCTTCAGAAGTAGCCATTAGGTGACAGCCAGAACTACAAGGCCGAGGCACAGATGGTTACCTACTAATCAGTAAAACATTCCTACCTACTATATTTTATTTTCACAACTTATCTATCACATAATGGGAAAGTACATCAAAAGAAAAGAACATAAGGATCTAAGGCAAAAAGTTTCAAACATTAAATCCGCCTACAACTGCAAACCCTACAACCCCATAAACAATTAAACAATAATGAAAAGTATATCTCTGTGATGTTAGTAGAATTGCCCTATATTTCCTCTAGTTAAAAAATTTATAAAAACGGCTAAAACAGCTGCATTTTCTATGCTCTAAAAGTTGCAAGGACAGGCTAACCTTTAAGGTCACAGTAACTATATATTTTTTGCCATAGCAGTTTCCACTCATACTCCCATAAGTTCTGTTAGTTTGTAAAATTCTATTAAGCCATTTCCCAGAAGGCATGCTATATGTCTGGGCCAGATTTCAGGACAATGGGTAGGTACACAACAAGGTGTCCAGAAATGGCATGGGTTTAATTGTACTCCTGTGCGCGGTTAAAGGCCCACTCACCAAGACATTATCAGTAACATTAACTCTCAAGCTGATATTATTTGCCAAAGCCATCTCACAGGGGCAAACAATGCCTCAATAGACTACAGGATTCTTAGCGGGGTGCTTGAGTGTCCATGCAAAAGGGTGGTGAGACTGCATCAAGGTGGTCAGAGAGAAATCCGCCGGGCCTTGCCAAACAGCTGGAAGCTCCCCCGGGCCCTGCCAAGCAGGGGAGCTGTTCTCTTCACACCTTCGTGCCATCTACACCTACTGCACGGTCCCCTGCAAAACCTGAAAGAAATTCTTTGGCCCTGACCTAAATCTGGTCCAGCCCTGGTTGTTGGGGCTATTTGGGAAGTGAGCCAGCAGATAATGGATTTCTCTCTTTCCTGTTTGTAGCTTTTCAAGTAAATGGAAAAGTCTTTCTGAAGAGGCAAACAGACATGAAAACCAGACCTAATTTGAAACACTTGGCTGTGCTCATACTCATATTTCACTCAATTGTATTGTTCAGCAAATCTCCATTTCCATGGACAGTCTTAAGCACAGAATTCACATCACAACATCCCATTGAAACAATGACTAAATAGAAACATATGGCTTTTTTGGAGTGGGAGGCAGAGAGCATGGAGAAAATGTAAAATAAACTGTTCATGATCCAGAAGGAGCTTCCATAGTAGAAGAGCTGCAAAGTGACCAAGAACTTGTTTTCTGTGTTGGGCCCTCTCCAAAAGGGGTGTTGTGGGATATTTTTGTGCACCAAGTATTTAACAATTGTTCCCAGGAGTCAAAGACATAAAAAATGGGTCAGGATTTGGTTACACTGGTTCAAGTCACTGACTATGACACTGGTATGCTGTAGAAGCATTAGATTGAGCTCTGGTTGCTCCATGTTCAATCTCCTGTGTGTTACTGTACCCAGGGAAAGAGCACAAGATGGTTCAAATGCTGAAATACATGGGAGACCTAGATGCATTCCAGACTCCTGGCTCAAGCCAGAGATAATTTCAGCAGGTGCAGCATTAAATCTAATTGCATTTATGTATATATATATATATATATATATATATATATATATATATATATATATACACATATATATATTATATTACATATTTATATATATCATATGTAGATACATGATTGGTGTAGAGACAGAGAGGAAATCTTCTGTATTTTGATTCACTCCCCAGTGGCCACAATAACCAGAGATGTGTCCATTCAAATTCTTGAGCCAGGAACTTCTTCCAGGGTCCCCCATGTGGGGGTAGGATCCCAAGGCTTGAAGCCATCCTCACGTGCTTTCCCAGACCACAACCAGGATTCTGGAAGGGATTTGGGGCATTCAGGACATGAATCGGTGTCCATATGGGATCCCAGCATGTCCGAGGTGAGGACTTTATCCATAGGATGCCATACTATGCCCTAGTGCAGCTTTTGGGGAATAAAACAGTAGGTGGTGATCTCTCCTTTCTATCTCTCTCTATCTCTGTGCTTGAGTCTCTCTATAACTCTTCCTTTCCTTTGATAAGTAAGTCTTTGTTTTTGCTAAATGGAAATCACATTTGAATTGAACTTTGGCAGCCCTTACAATACATTTGACTCTTTAGAGTTGAATCACAAATATTCCCAAGGGGACTCCTTTGCTTATTTCAACACAACAGTGCTACTTACCTCTCACTGTTGTGAGCTCTTTCTTTTTCTTCCCTTCTTTTTCTTCTCGTTGCTTCCCTTGATACCCAGCTTCTGGCCATACTCATCCCCATACCATATTAGCAGCTCACAGCCTGGTTTGATGACCTGGCAGGTGCGGTAAAATATCTGCCTGTGGTACTGGAAGGCCACCAAATTCTGCTCCTCATCATTGCGGGCACAGTTCACATACCTGGGGTGGAGATAAATCCTGAGTTTGCATGCTCTGCCACGTTCACATCTCATGTGTTCTGTAATATCCTCCATCCTGCTTGAATCCCAATTCTGCAAGAGCTCTCCCTGCAAACATATACCTCTCTCATGAGATCACTGAATTCCCAGGTACAAGTTGTAGATACAGTGTTCATTGTGATAAGTATGCTTTCTTCCTTCCTTCCTCACTAGTCATCCTCAAAACCCAAGCCCACCTTACTCCCACCTTGACTGCCATGAAGCACACAGAGTTTCCCTAAACTCCAAATTTCATTCAGTTTTCTGCTACAGAATTGGATGAGTGGACACACTCCTTACATCTAGCTTTCCACACATGCTCCACACCTCAGCTTTCCCAAAGGCAATCCTTTGGAGTCCTTTCTCTTGGATCTTTCTCCTGGATTTTGGGAGTCCAAGATCCAGATCCAGAAATGTAGAGGAGTCTTCATTGTTTCTTATCCTCTCACAGAACTGCTCACAGAAACCCTTGTCCAGATGCAGCTTTCTTCTCTCATCCACATCCCAGGTTTGGTTTTGTTTTGCTTAATTGATAAAGTTTAGTATTTTATTTTTATTTTTATTTGAGAAGCAGAGAAGCATAGAGCACAAGGGGCAAAAGACAGAGATGCCAGGAGAACGGGTGGAATGGGGACACAGAAAGGACACAGTGGCAGCAGGAGCTTCAACCAGGTCTTCCATGTGGGCACAGAGGTCAAAGATTGAGGACATTCTCCAAAACTTCCCTGGATGCATGGGGAAGCCACTGGTTTGGCAGAAAAGCAACCAGTACTTGGAATGCAGGCTTCACAGTCACTGCCTTAGCCCACTGCATGACAATGCGTGTCCCCAGAACTCGGCTGTTTCCTCTTTTTTTTTTTTTCTGTCTTTCACTGTCTCATCGATTGAAGGTCTTATGTCTGAAGTTGTTCTGACATTGTATAATTGTCAAACGACTAAGAAACATTACTGCCAGGGACCAATTTTATGGAATCTCCATGTATTTATGGAAATTTTTGACACTGGAAGGGCTTAATCAATGCTAATTAGAGAAAGAGTGAGTCTAATGGCCCCAGTGGATCTAGATTCCACAGGCCCATCTTTGTGTTCTGTTTATTAAGCATAGTGATTTATGATATGGTAAGAAAGCAAGAATTAACAGCATCAAAGATGAAAAAGGCAACATAACAACAGAAACCGCAACCATTAAGGACATAATTAGAAATTACTACAAAGCACTATACTCCAACAAATCAGAAGACCAACAAGAAATGGAAAAGTTCTTAGGCTCACACCACCTGCCAAAACTTAGCTCAGAGGCAACAAACGAACTGAACAAACCCATAACTGAAGCAGAGATTGAATCAGTGATTAAAGATCTCCCATCAAAGAAAAGCCAGGAACTGACGAAAACGCTACAGAATTCTACAAAACATTCCAAACAGAATAACCCCAATCCTCTACAAACTCTTCAAAACAATAGAAAAGGAAGCAACCCTGACAAACTCGTTCTATGAAGTCAACATTACCTTAATCCGAAAACCAGACAGAAAACCAACAGAGAAAGAAAACTACAGACCTATCTCTTTGATGAATATTGTTGCTAAGATTCTCAACAAAATCCTAGAAAATAGAATTCAAAAACACATCGGACAGATCATTCATTCAGATTAGGTAGGACTCATCTCTGGAATGCAGGGATGGTTCAACATCCGGAAATCCATATATGTGATACACCACATCCAAAAACTGAAAAACAAGAATCAATAGACGCAGAAAAAGCTTTCGACATAATCCAACACCACTTCCTGCTAAAAACCCTAACCAAGGTAGTCATTGATGGAATAAACCACAACATAATCAAAGCAATATCTGAAAAACACAACGCCAGCATCATACTGAATGGAGAAATACTGGAACCCTTCCCACTGAGATCTGGAACAAGACAGGGATGTTCACTTCCTCCAATACTATTCAACATAGTCTTAGAGGTACTCGCCTTCCTCCAATACTATTCAACATAGTCTTAGAGGTACTCGCTGAGGTCATAAGACAAGAAAAAGCAATCAGAGGAATCCAAATGGGAAACAAGTCAAGCTCTCACTGTACCCTCTCACCATACACTAAGATCAAATCTAAATGGATAACAGATCTAAACCTACATCAAGAAACCTTCAAACCTTTGGAAGAAAAGGTTGGAAATACTCTGCAAGATCTGGGGGTAGGTCCATACTTCCTAAAAAGGACACCAAAGGCAATAGCAACCAAGACCAGAATAAACAAATGGGATTTCATCATACTAAGAAGCTTCTATGCAGCAGGGAAATAATCAACAAAGTAACAAAGTAACCCACAGAATGGGATAAGATATTTACGCACTACATAGGTGATAGAATACACAAAGAGCTACAAAACAACCAAAATGTCAAAACAAACAAGCCACTCAAGAAATGGGCATGGGAAATGGGCAGACACTTCACAAAAGAACAAACCCAAATGGCAAATAAACATACAAAAAAATGCTCAAGTTCCCTGGCTTTTAATTGATTGGGCTGATACTCTGCTGGCTCTGCCTTCCGTCCAGAGAGGATATACCTAAGAAGCCGTTGAACTTGACTGGACAATAAGATGCGGGTTTCTATGTTTGGTATATGCTTGCAATGGAGGAATCTCAACTGAACTTGAACTGTGGTTATGCAAAATGTGGAGGAATCCACTATGGTGGAAGGGTTTGGGGAGGAGTGGGGAGAATCCAAGTACCTATGAAACTGTGTCACATAACGCAATGCAATTAATGAATAAAAAAAAGAAATAGTATTTATATAGAATATGCTTTTAGAAACAGGTCATGACATTCACAGGTCATTAGAATAAACATGAAAGAGGACATATGATGCAAAAGTCACGGAGGAAAGTAAAGGAGAAAGGAAAGTGATCTTGTCTTGGAGAGAAATATCCTGTGTAGTTGTAACATGCCATGGCTCTTACCTCATCCAGTTGGCCAAAGAAGTATCCTTTCCATCCACATACTCATAGCTGTTCCTGCCCTTGGCTATCTGAGTTTCAAAAAAATAGGTTAATACATTTCTGAAATGGGTGTAGTTCAGCAGAATTATTAACAACTCTATCCTCATGTTCTGAGACATTACATGACTCCAACACATGTTGAGACTTTACATAGTGTTGGAACACATTTATTCTGGTTTATTTCCCTACAGTAGAAACCCATAGAGGAGAATGCCACTGCTTTATTTTTAACAGCCCAGTGATTTTCTCTAGGCTAATATTTATTTATTTTTTGGAATTATTTATTTTTATTACAAAGTCAGATGTACAGAGAAGAGGAGACAGAGAGAGAGATTGGAAGGTCTACCATCTGATGAGCCACTCCCCCAACTAACCACAACAGCCGGTACTGTGCTGATCCAAAGCTGGGAACCAGGAAATTCTTTGGGGTTTCCCAAGCAGATGCAGGGTGCCAAGGCGTGGGCTGTCCTCAACTGCTATCCTAGGCCACAAGCAGGGAGCTGGATGGCAAGTGGAACTGCTGGGATTAGAAACAGTGCCCAGTTTTGATCCCAGCAGGTTCAAAGTGAGGACTTTAGCCACAAGGCCACGACGCCGAGCCCTATGCTAATCTTTACAGCCTGGCTGATCATGTTGGCTCAACTCATGCCATAATGTGTAGAAGGACACATGAACCAGTCTCATGCTAGGCAGGTGAAAAGCCATCAGACTGGAAAGGGATGTGCTTCTTACCTGCCAGCTGTACCCACTGTCAGCTTCCTCTTCCACTTCTGTGATCTTGCCCTCAAAAGGACCAAAGTGCAGCCCCAAAGGCAGATCAGATGCTTCATTAAATAATTCAAGCCCAGCTTCCGGAATGCTCGATGGGCCATTCGAAGTCCAGTGGGCACACTGAGGAGAGCACGACTAGGATGTCCCTTATCCACTGGATTGTCCTTTAGAAACACGGGGGGTCCATGAGCAGCACAGCTCTTCAGGAAGCACATCTGACACTTCTCACAATCTGGAGATGAGAGTGGAAGGGATGAGGAACATATATCAAATGTTGCTGGCTATAGAGAGCATCAGAAGCAGCCAAGTGCTCACATCACTCAGTCTCAGTCTTGCACCCCAAGTTACCAGAAGACAGAATGATGTAAGACCAAATTACAAGTGGAATTTCAATTCAGACTATGGGATTTTTCTTTGTGGATGTGCCAAAGGGTCACTTACACAGGTAGTCATCATCCTCAGTCTCACTGAACTCTTTGTATGTCTGACCCTTTCTTCCTTTCAAGTTGTACATCTGAAATTCTTCATTCCCATCCTTTCTTCTGAATTCTGAGATGGAGAGACTAAGTCAGTGAAGTTACCAGTTCTTTTGGGTTTAATGTTTCAAATAAAATAAAGGGCTTTCAAGACAAGGAAAAACTGCATGGACATTTGTTTTTCATTACAATCTCTGGTTTTAATTCATTTCCCCTGAAGTTTGAATATCTGTTTTTTTTAAACAGCAAAGAAAGTCACATCTAGGGATTGACACAGCAGTTGAGAGAATCAGAGCATACAGAAGGCAGAGAGAGGTGGGGAGGTTCACTTTTTGAGTAACCTGGATAGCACCCAAATCAGTCTCAGATCAGAAAGCTTTATTCAGTTTTCCCAGGGGGTTGTAAGACCTCAATCACTTATCTCCTCACCAAGTGTTACTAAGTTGTGTATCAACAGTTTGCTAGAGTCAGAGATAGGGTCAGTTCTGGAACTCAAGCACTCTGCCATGGGAAACAGGCATATTAACTAATATCTTCACTCCTAGAACAACTGACTTCCTCTCCATGAAGTGTCTGCATATAGGCTAAGTAACCTGATCCCACCTTGTTTTTTTTAGATCATCCCCAAAGAGCTTAAAATGTAATCATGCTTCTAGAGGCTCTATTTTGTGTTGAGTGTGACCCAAGCATGCAATTGCATCCCTCACTGCTTGACCATCCTCATCAAGCTTCACTTTCCTTGGGCTTCCTAGTGGGCCTAGAGAGACAACTCCTGAAATTATTTTCTTACCAAGTTTTTGTGTAGAGTGTTGTCCTGAGCTGTTTGATTCCTTAGGATGGAACACTGCTTTCCAGCCCTTCTTTGAGCCAGTTGTGTTTAGTAAATTTGCAGTTCCTGATGATTCCTTCGTACTGATTTCATTATGTAAAGGCCCGCTGGACTTTCCCTTTAATGAGAAAGTAACATTTTTTTAAAACTCACTGTTCAGTGCATTTGTCCTTTGGGATTGCAAAGTGTTTTCAGGTACATGGCATTCTTTAAAGTATCAGCAAACATGGGAACATATGAGGTGATTGAATACTGAAGGGAAAAGCACTGTCTATGTTTTTAGTGTATTTGGGGATAGATCACATCATTTGAGGCTGTTTCTCTCTAGATGGTTTTTAATTTCCTCTGCACAAATGAAAGTGGAAAAGGGGAGAACATTTAGAAAGATAATCTGGAGGACAATATTTGTGAAAGCAGGTTGGTAGGGCTTCTTTAGGAAAGTATGTCTTATCAACCTGTGGACCGTGAAGGGAAAATATAGGAAAGCACAGACAGGATGAAATACAACTGGAGAATTTGGTGGCATACATGAGGTTAGAAAGAGGTAAAATCAGATGATTGTTTAAAAAGTAAGATGGTGATAAAAGCTGAAAATGACAATATCCTGAGCATAATTGATTTGAGGATTGGATAAGCTGGTGCCTATATCAATTGGCTTGAACCCAGGTGTACTGTTAGATACTTCTCCACAGCTACTCTTGCTGACCTGTAAATTGGCATACATGTAGCTAAAGTTCATTTTGAGATATTACATACTCATTAATTTGATTTAGTAATATCTATAGTGCTACGACCAGTTTACCATGTTTTTATAGCTGAAACCCAAGTCATACATACATATATCATACTTATGATATATATAGCAGATATGTACAAGATATATATATCTTTAGAATTCCTTGGACTTGCTTTTCTGTTTTATCAGAAAATGCTGAATGAATTTTCCAGAAAATTTGGGGAAGTTCTTCATGACCCAAACTCTTCCAAAATTTTGGAGAAATATTTGTAATCAACTGGACACTCAAAAGTCACGTTGTATTGTCGAAGCAACAGGAAACAAAAATAATTGCAAACATTGGAAGGACTGCGTACTTAGTACCCAGAGAAAGAGGATGTTGTTTTGTCCTACAAGCATGAAGACATGAGTTCAAGATACAATTCTGTTTAGTGTATGAGTGAACACAGAGGGAATTTTAAGTTACTGCCTGTTTGATACATTCTCAGCATTAAAGCCTGGAGTCTTCAGGCTTGGAGGTTCTCTCTCTCTCTCTCCAGTAAGATTTCATGTTAATTCGTAAGGAACATTTCCAGAGGGAAAGAGAGACAACTATTATCAGTCCACTGGATCATTCCAAAGTCACGGCAACAGCCAGAGACAGGCTGATCTGAAGCCCAGAACCAGGAGCCTCCTCCAGGTCTCCCAACGTGATGCCATGGTCCCAAGGCTTTGGGCCATCCTTCACTGCTTTCCCAGGCCATCAGCAGGGAACTGGATGGGAAGTGGAACAGCTGGGAAATGGACTGGCTTCCACATGGGACCTTGGAGTGTGCAAGGTGAGGATTTAGCCACTAGGCCCTTGCAGACTTTCTCTGCTCTAAATAAAGTCCCTATGAAGGTGTGGACACCCACTCTTATCTCAAACACTTAACAGTACTATACCTCACATTCCTCAACATTTAAAGGAGTGTATTTCAGTAACTGATTCATAGGGTTGTTGGAAGGTTTAACTGTGTGTGTTGATGATAAACCTTACAAAGTCTGAAAAACTGTGAAAACAACACAAGAAGTAGCGATTATTTGGCTTGTCTTGTTTAAGGTTCCTGATCATGTTAGCTATTATGAAAGACCATGACAGGAAGAAGACAGTTAATAGTATATGATGTCCTTTCTTCGCTTACCTGTGAGGGACTTAAGAGGATCATTATTTAATAATTTATTATTATTTTCTTTTAGTGAAAGGGTTTTAAGAGCTACTCACCCTCTGCTGTCTGGTGTGTTTCTTTTTGCAGGTCATGCAACGAGGTTTGACTAGAAGGTGACATGAAAGCATTGATAAATATTTCAAAACTTTGCAAACTCTTACCAGAAAAGCATTTTGGATCAGAGAGTAGTGATTCTACCTGTGATCCAGATGTGACATGAAAATATCTTTTAACTATCACTAAGATGTATGTGTATGTGTTGAAGATTTTTATCTTTAAAACAGACCGAAAAAACAAAAGAAATCCTTCATTTCCACCTCCACTCTGACTTATGTCTATTGTGTTCAATTAAATAAAGTAATTTGATTTTCAGAATGTAACTGATGAACAATTTAGGAACAGAAAGAAATTTCCTTGAAAAGAAAGTAAAAATTATTTGGAAAAATCTGTAATTAATTGCATAGTTAGTTTTTAGAAATTGAAAATAATTTCTCTAAGATCAGAAACAAGGAATGGTTTCTACATACTTGCTACTATTATTTGATCTGAAACTTTTCCTAGACAGAACAATGAGGTGAGGAAATAGCTTCTCCAATTTGGAAATGAAGCAACATGTTTTCTACATTTGCATTTGGCATGAGCTTACACATGGAAAACCCTGAAAATTCCATTAACAACCTGTGAGGCTTAATAAAAAATTAGCATAGTCATCAGAAAGAAAGAAAGTCAACACTTCCAATGAATTGTTGGGCGGCAGTTTGAGTAGTCTACAACAGCAGCAACCCCATTCTTAAGCACTGGTTTCAGTTCCACCTGTCACTTTCACTTCATCACCTGGTGGTGCAATTGGGGAAGCAGGAAGTAATGGCCCTAATACTTGGGATTCTTCTACCCAAATGAAAGCTTCCGGTCTCTAATGTTGACCAGGTTCATCTGCACAGACTAGGGAGTGAATAAATGGGTAGATCTTTCTGTCTCTTTTTCACTCCCTTTCTCTGACTTTGAACAACATGCACAAACCACTTATGTACAAGCTTGGTTGTACTTCCGTCTTGAATTAGTTAGTTCATATTAAGTGTCAACTGTTCATACACTTTCCACTTTTTGTCTGATTAATAGCATAGTTACTGTTCTAGGATCTTATGTCAGCAGCCTCTGATGGGCACTGTTTTCAAGACAGTAAACGGTGTTAATCAAATATTGCTGAGTTTTATCCGAAGAATGGTTTTCAGTTGCTGCTTATTTCTCCTGGCCCTTACTTTCTTGACTACGTCTCTATTCTCAAAAGCAACAGTGTTGTCCAGGGGCTGTGAGTGCCAGAACTCATAAGCCAGATGAGGGGGCTCTCAGAGTTAGATTAAAGCAAAATCTTCCCTTTAGGCAATACACCTAGAAGAAGAAATGGAAGGCAAAGCGATTCATAGCACTCCCAGGATGGACTGGAAGTATTGAGTACAGGTGAGAGGTCTGCATAGTCAGAACACAAACATCCTTGTCCATATTCATCCCTGAACAGGTGGGACAAGGGGAGGGGAAACACACAGGCACAATGGGCTGATGCTGCATAGGTCTGTGTGACTTGCATGCTATATTTCCACTTCATTTTTGAAAGTAGGTCTGCTCTGACTTGCCAATCTTTGCACACTATTCCTTGGAGAACTACATGGAAACATTTTTGAAGGCATCTTGGAATGTTAGAAGACATGAGAGGTTGCTGTGTAATCACAGTGGCTACAGAAGAACAAGGTATCAGCCATGTCCTCTGGTCTCGATACAGTTGTCTATTCTGCCAATGCTAAAAGTCTGTCCTGAACCTCCTGTGCCAACCTCATTAACACAGCAATGTGTCCGAGGCTCTCACCTCCAGATTTCCCAGTGCTGAAGCTGGTTCTGTCCAAGCTTGCCTTGGCAGGAACCTTGACACATGTGATTCTGGTATCCCACTCCAACTCCTCTGAGTCTGTATCAAGCAAGAATTCTGAGAGAGGGAAGATGCAGGGGCTTGCTGTGAGCTAGGTCTGAAAACCCGGAAACCAGCCATGGGCTGTGGCACCAGCAGGATAGTAATCAACAGGCAGGCTCTGCACTCACTGAATTCCTACAGCTCTAGACATCTGCTGTCTCAACAAAGAGAGGTGCATCGTCATGGAAAGCAGAATGTGGGGCAGACAGGCAGTTAATGGAATACTGGAATTCATTGCTCCTTGGGGGTGAGGAGGGGGCCAAGCATGTCAACTTGCAGACCTTCAGGTTTGTACTGAGAATGATGGGCTTCCCCAGAGGTGGATAAAGTTTGCGGTCTCAGGTGAAACAGGGTTGGAGTCTAAGATGGGAAGCTTATGAGCCTGACTGAAGAGTATGTGCCTTTGGTACTTTGAGGTTACTGAAGCCTGGGTAAGTGTATGCATTATTTGATTCTGAGCATTTGTGTGAATGAGGCTTGGGATCTCTCAAGTTGGGCAGTTTAGGACTGGCCTGGACTTTATTCAAAGGACAACTCTGTGATTGGTGACATGCTGGGTGGGGGTTATTGCAGCACACCAGGCTCGAGGCCAAAGGGCTCTCTCAGGCTAGTGGACATGGCCTTTCAACTGCAAAGGACCCATACTCTATCACCCTGAGGAGATTGGTAGGTGCTCAGGGTGAAGGGGCCTGTGGCACAGGCTAAGGAGAAAGGGGTCACACTACAATGCCACGGCCTGGGCTCTGGTCTATTATTCCTGCTCTCCCAAGTGCTGTTCACCATTGTTGTCCCCTCCTGTGACACGTCTGGGATTACAGAAAATGCCAGTATGAAGTGTGAATATTCTGTATGGTACTGCTTTAAGATGATGCTATGATGAAAGCAGTAGTGCTGGTTGGCAATCTAGGAACTGGTGGTGCACGGTAGAGGAAGGAGCCACGACTATCAGTCATGGTTACCTCAGCCTTGGGTCCTGTTGGTTTGGGTGGAGCTGAGTTTACTCGCACCCAAGTCCTGGCCCTATGCACAGCACATCTGTGTCCTACTCAGGGAATAGTAAGACCTCCAAGAGTCAAGCTCAAGTCAAGCTTCAACTTCAGGATGCTGCATTTATGCTGGGCCTTTCTGGAACCAAAGCCAGACTTGTTTTCAATAGCTCAACTCCAGGCAGAAGCAACTGTGTCCTGAAAAGTCAAAATCCATGTTGTGTATTGTGTCCTGGGTATGCTGAAGCACATGTGGGCTGTTTCTGGGTGTGCCAGTGTCTATGTGTGTGATGGTTCCTGGGAGTTCAGGGTGTATATGTGTGCTATTTTCTGAAATGTCAGTATCTGAACTAATGCATATTCTTTGGTGTTCAGCACCTCTCCATGTGTACTGCTTTCTGAAAGGCTAGGGGCAATGTGTTAATTATTTTATTGGAGGCAGGGCTCTGAGGTAGGGATTTTCCCTTTGAACCTTGGGATTAGATGTATCTTATTTCCTTGAATTCTGGAGACTGTGCATGTGTTACTTCCTAGAAGTGTGCGGTGATAGCTCTCACTTGTATTGCTCTGGCAGTGGTATTGGTCTCATTTTCAAGTCCTAAGCCATTAGTTATAGCATTATGATTGTACCTGTGAGTTGTGGAGTCTATTTTCTGTTGTTAATATCACATTGCCAGGTCTGTGTTGTAGTGAATGTGTACCTTTGCTAACCCTGATGAATCAATTCATTAAAAATGAAAATGATAAAGAAAGGAAATTGTATTGCTAGGAGAAAAATGAGAAAACAGTGAAGCAGAATAAGGGAGAACTTTACAGAACAGAATCAAAACAGGAAATACATATATTTAATACTTGAGGCTATAGCTGAAGGGGAAGATAAAGTATTAGAGACAGAAAAAATAACGTCAACTTAGAGAAAGATACAAATTTGAATGTCTTTGCCTTGAGTAACCACAAAAGTGTTCAGCGGAAGAGAACAAGTAAATTCAAGAGATGTATTAAATGTCACAATGAGCATAGAGAAATATAACAAATGCTAATTTTTTAAAAAACAGATTTTTATCACATTTTCTTTTTCTTAAATTAATTACATTGCATTATGTGATACATTTTTTTTTATGCACTGGGATTTTTCCCTGCCCCTCCCCAAACCCTCCCCCCATGGTGGATTGCTCCACCTTGTTGCATTTCCATAGTTCCAATTCAGTTGAGATTCTTTCATTGGAAGTTTTGACCAATCATGAATTGCAGCATCTTATTGTCCTGGTAAGTTCAATGATTTCTTGATGAGACCATCTCTGGTCTGAAGACAGGGCCAGCAGAGTATCATCCCAATCAATTAAAAGCCCCAACATAATATTTCCAACCATTTACAACATTATGGCATTAATTGACATGGTATTGGTTAATCAATATGTTAATAGGAAAATGCAGGTTCTCAACCACATCCTGTGACTTCTTCATAGACATTTCAATTTTGGTTTACATTCAACCGTGTTCTATACACCTTAAAATGGCTTAGATTGCTATTCAGCTGTCTCATGCCTATTTTAATTTTAGTCTTTAGCAGTTTATAGCATTGAAGCATGTTTTCGCTGAACCTGGCTGTTTTTTCAGGTATCTAAGCCTATAATTCTAACTGGATATATTTCAACAGTTTAGGTGAGCATGTTTAGCAGGGGTGTGCAGAGAAATGTTCCATACCCTAGTGAGGAGTAACTAATCTTTGTGTCCCACACAGTGAGTTATAAGTGCATCCATGCTAACCATTTCCTGTCTGTTTCTAAGCTTTCCTTGTTGTTCTCTATCTATTTTAGTTTAGTTTGGTTTGTTGGTTTGTTTGTGTGTTTGTTTTGAGTGCTTTCTGGAGCCCTCCTGATGGTTATTACGAGAGGGGGTGGGGACCCAAAGTTGGAAGCAGGCAAGGACCAGAGAAAGCTCCTCTCCCTCATCCCGAAGAAAGTTTACTGTTCTTCTGTGTCTGTGGACCACTCAGGGTTCCTGGTTGTTGTTCCGATGACCTTGGATCCTGCAAGGCAGGACTTGGGCTTCTTCCATCCCATGTGGTAGATCCAAATGGGGGTAGTTGACCTCAGAGTTCTTGGTCTCCAAAGGCACTCCATTTCCTCATGGTCTCCTTGGCAGTAGGAATGTAGTCCTCGGTGCTCCTTGGTACTGATAGTCCTTGGTGAGTATCTGGGAGTATTAAGGGTTGGTATAAAAGCCTCCTCCTGTCCGCCTGACCACTCTGAGGTCCCCCCTGCTCTATGCATATGCCCTCCTGTTAATAGGTTATGAGGATTACTCCTGATTCCCCCATATGCCTTTGAATATTTACTATTGTCTAATGCTAATTCGAATCTATTTCTATGAGTTACCAGTTATGATCCTGATAGGTTATATTTCCCGTCTGCCTCACACCTTCTAGGGTGATTTAGATTTCTCTGTTCTCCCTCCCCTTCTCCAAGTATCATGGGGCCTTACAAGTACATTAGGTTTAATTTTCTTTTTTTTTTTTTCTTGCCTTAATATTTAGGCTTACTATTGCTGGGAATCACCAGAAATTCATCTCTGACCTACACTGGGAGTCCATTTGGGCACCATTTCTAATCCCAGTGGCCCTGCTTCTCACCCAGCTCCCTGCTTGTAGCATGGTAAGGCATTCAAAAGACTTGGGAACCTTCATCTATGGGGGAGACCTGGAAGAAGCTCCGGGCTGCTTGCTTCGGGTTGCTTTAGCTCCAGACATTGCAGCTGCTTAGGGAGTGAATCAGTGAACCGATGATCTTCTCCCATGTCTCTGCGTCTCTTTGTATATCTGATTTTCCAATGAAAATATCTTTAAAAAAGATATATATATATATATATATATATCCTTATTTTCCATGTGTCTTTAATCTACGTAATTACCAAATCAGGCCTAACCCAATACAGTAACTTCTTTCTTTGTGAGAATGCTTACTTCCTGAAAAACACATTCTCATGCAGTTTTCTGTGTGTATAAATACCATGCTGTGTGCTCAAACTAAGATGATTAAAATGTTTGTGGGTGATGGGATCACTCTTTTCTGAGAACTTGCTAAATTGTGTTATACAGTGCTTGCTAAGTTGCTTGCTATACTCAACCATGTGCATGCATATCCATATAAAAGCCCTATCCATTGCAACAAAAAGAGGGACACTCTTCTAGGGTTTGCCAGTGGGTGAGCAGGTGCAACAATTATGGCATATCTGTGTAAGAGTATAGAAAAATAACGTCATTGGGAATGGAGCTGAAAGCTTTTTATTTTATGCTGCCATATATTTTTGAATCTGTGTATTATTTAAAGCCATTTATTTTTATTAGAGGGAGTAATGTGGGGACTGGAAAGGGAGGGGAAAGAATAAGCTAGGTAAGGAGAAAGGGAGAGTGCGAAGGAATAGACAGTCTGGGGTAGGATAGAGGAAAGTAGGTCTCTCATCTGCTGATTCAGCCCGAAATTGCTACAAAAGCCAGGAGTAGGCCATTATGATGTTCCCTGCAGGTGTGTAGGTGCCAGAGCACATTGGCTATCTTCCACTATTCTGTCACATTAGCAGGAAGCTTGATCAGAAGAGGAGCACCAAGACTCCAATCATGTCCCAAATGAAATTCTAGGATTCTGGGTGATGCTTTACCGATGCCAGACCTGGCCCTGGAGATACATATGTCATTTCACATTTTCTATAGATGCTTTGTCATATTCCCACACAGTGTTGAGTCATGCCAAGTGGAGCATAATGCATAGAGTAATACCGTGCGTTAACATCCTACAACCAATTATTAACAAGAGAGGACATGCACTTGGACTGGAAGGGAGGATGTCCTTGTGTGAAGGGATATTAGTTTCTCTCTGATCCTGCTTCAACATATCTACTAACACATAAACTGGGAGGCAGCAGGTGGTGGCTCCTGAGTCTAGATGTCTGTCACCTGCCTGAGAAATGCAAATGGAATCCTGATTCCAGCTTTTGGCTTAGCCTCGCTGTGGTTGTTGCACATATTTTGAGAGTGAAATAGTGCCACACAGAAGCTCAGCTACAGGGAGAACAGGTCTGCATTGAGCAGGTCACGGAACAACTGCAGGGCTGACTGCAGATGCACATCTCTGATTTTCCTTTGGAGGAACACACAGAGTAGATCTCCCATCTCTCAAAGTGGGGCCAACTGTGGTCATCTTTACACACGTCTGTCCCTGGTGATTTGCGTATTCTTAGAGGCAGCCCAATAGTCACATTGCAGTACCATATCCACTTCTGGGAGAAGCAACCTGATAGATTTGTTTTCATACACAAATTTTAAAAAATGCAGTTTAATCTTTTTTTGTGATGCAGTTCCATAGGCTCTAGCATTTACCTTCCCTCTTACCCGTACTCCACAGCCTATTTTCGCCTCTATCATCACAATAGTGTTGTCCTTCCAAAATAGTCATTAAGTTTATTACTCTGCTATTTAAGTATATCCTGACAATTTAATATGAACAATGCCTTAAAAGGAACCATTATAAATACTATATTATAATACATGTTATATCTTGTATAGTATATCTATGTATTTTTAATTATATATTTATATTTTATACTTTAAACATTTAATTTTTATTGAGATTTTTTCCTGGCAAAACCATAAGTACATGTAATTTATGCAGTATTTTAAATTGCAACATTTCTGTGCTTCTGTTATATGTATTCATATAACATATCATTTAAAATGATCCACTGTTTTCCTAACATAGTGATTTTCTGAAGAAAAATTCTGAATCCAGGATTACAACATTCATCTGACAATTATTCATGTTAATTCTGCTTTACTTTATTTCAATCTCATTTTGGTTACCCTGTCAGTCAGGATCAGGCCAACAACTTACAGGATATTTCACCTTTTTTATTTTACTTTTTATCCCCCCTACTTCCTTATATGTTAATTTTTATTTAATAGAGTCATTTATCCCTCCAGAATTGTCTGCTTTCTTGAGAGGCTGCCGTGTGTTAGATTCTCGCTTCATCCCTAGGAGTGTGTAGCAGTATGCAGGATCTTGAGGACCCATGTTTTGGTTTAGTTTGAAGACTAAGAAATTTAGAGCCAACAGGTCTTTGCTCTGTTACTCAGACATACAAATAGGGGGATAAATCTGAAAAAATTAGGTTTCTTGTAAAGTGGAATGACTTGTAAGTGTGTTTTGAGTAAGTTCAATTCTGCTAGTTACTCTGATTCATGACATAGTTGAATGAGTCTGAGAAATGTAAAATGTTCTCCACTCAGATTTCTCACAGGCAATAAGTTAAACTCTATGGCAAATATTTCAGAAAGATATGAAAGCATGCTGTGGGTTTCTACCAGATCATCTTATACTATACTTGAATAACATCTTAGGATCCTTTGTTGTCGAGATGATCTTCTGTCTAGGGTGATAATATATAGGAAAATCTTAGCAAAGCATGAAACATTAGATTAAAGTCTAACAAACTCTGAGGTTAAATGGAATATCAGAGCCTAGTTTGTAAAATTTGCTTTGTAAAGATCCCTTAATTCTATGGTTAAGTTTTTTTCGAGGTATTTACAGAGTTCTCTCAGCTTTGTGAATGGGACACTATCAGGCATTTCATGTCTCTTTTAATATTCTAGTTTTGAAGAATCGCTGTGTTCCTTTTAGGGAGTCTTACTCACTTCTGTGTTTTTGTTTCTTGTGTTTCTGTATTTATTTTTAGGCATATCTAGAAGTAATTTTTGGTTTTTCCTCTGATGGCTTTTATCTTTGAACTACTCTCTGTGACTTGGTTGTGTGACTTCTTCAGTGAAGATCTGGAGGTGTATCGATCGAGGGAATTATCAAGGCATAATCACAGTATCACATCCTTTCTTTCCAGAAGAGCAACAGCCATGATTAGCCCATAATGGCTACAACTGTCAGCACTTGCAGCACACAGAACCTCAGTGTAGGCCTGTAAGTGCAGAGCCCTGCAATGATCCACCTTGGATACATAGAGATCTTTTAGCCTTGATCTCAGACATGTTGAATGCCCAAAGACCCAGCTTTACACCATACACTGTCATGCAGTCACAGCATTCCCATAGTCTTTGCATAGAAGACTCCAACAGTCACAAAATGTTGGGAATTCTCTTGTTTCTGTGAATCTGCCCCACCTGCAGGGTGAGGAGTGGTGTTCCCAACGCCAGTTATGAATGGCCTGCCTTCGTAGTTTGTGCCCAAGAAACTGGGCTCAAAGTCAGTGAGGAACATGCATTATCCTTATAATACAATCATCTAGCAGTGCTCTTGTAGAACTAGGTGTGCACCACAGCCACTACAATCCCTGCTGATCTCAAAGAGGTGGTTTCTCTCTCCTGAATAAACCAGGGCACATCAAAGTAACACTATCTCCTACTGGTCCATATGAGTTATATATTTTTAATTATATATATATACATATAAATATATGCACACATATACATTATACATATACATCATACATATATGTTATATGTATATATTATACATACATATATACATATACATATAACATACATATATACATATATTATACATATACATTACACATATCTATTATATGTATATATATGTATATATATTAAAAGTATATGTATTTTTAATTATATATTACATATTGTAACATATATAAATTTTGAACAACTATTCAAGGGAAGAAGAAATTGAGAGAATGCAAGAAAATATTGGAACGTGATTAATTGAGTGTGAGTCTGCATGTATCAAGTGTATATGAGCTTCTCAAATAACGCATCTGCATCAGCAGCAATAGAAGAAAAGCAATGCATTTATTAGATGCTTGTGCACATTTCTTAAAAAAACAAAGCAGGATTATAAACAGAATGAATCATGCTCTCAAATCTTGATAGTTTTGTAAAGAAAAGTGATTTTCTAGCACTTTGTGAATTTCCTAAAGAAGGAAAGCTCAGTACATCTGGCTTTTCACTTGAACTGCTCTTCGAGTCCATGAACATCAATTCTGAGTTGTGAGGAAGCACTTTTTTGCAGTTCAGTGTTACCCACATGATGTAGGACATTGATTGTTACTGAATTCATTATAAGGCCATGTGCAGCTGAAACCACATGCCAAGGTTTACATGTTAAAATGATATCTTGTTTTTATTTGAACCACCAACATGGAAACAGAATGAATGATGCTGTGAGGTTGATTCAGCAGATTGTTCCAAAGAACAATTCAAACTGTAGCCCACATAATTTAGTAAAGAAGACAATCTCCTCATCCAAATTAGAAAATTATCAGACACGTAAGATTTACAATGCTGACAAATCACTGCATCAGTTGTGAGTAAAGTTAATTTAATCTGGCCTATTTTCCCTTGTGTATGGCAAGTAATCTAACCAGAATTCCCCACATATTAACCTGTGATATATTGATGATAAAGGACTTGGTATTTTCCTGTAAGCTGAGTCAAATGTACATTTCATCCCATGGTCAATAAAGGAATGCTGTAGTCTTCATGGAATAAGTCTCTTGAATTTTTAGTTTTTCTTGACATTATAATCTTGTAATATATGCAAGGTCAGGTGTATGCTGGAGATTTGAAAATTGAGAGGAGAACTATTTTCTCATTTTTTCTTCTGTGTCACTGCATATAAATATTCCACATATTTGCAACAGAATATTCTGAAAAAACACATACTAAACTTTCGGAATTGCCTTTGAAATTTGGATAGGATAATTTAACTACACAGATGGAAGAGAAGTTGAAACCTAATTGAATATATATAAAAAGTGAATCCAAACTTGAGTTATCCTATCATCTTATTCTGATACATTTCTCCTTACATTGAAATAAATTATTTAGCATGTTAAACATATAGGTTCTTTTAAAATTTTGCCTTCAATAGAGAAATAGGGAAAGACATATCTCAGTGAAATTCCTGAATCAAAGACATGCTCTTCTGGAATTCTTATCTTGCCATATACCTCTTTGGATCCACATTTTTACAGTTGTGCACCCTAGAAAGGAATAGGTGATGGCCAAGAAACATATTTCCTGCTGTTCATGAGGAAGTTTGAGTTTGAGTTTCTTTCTCACACAAATGACTGACCTATTCCTGATGACTAAAAATCTCAACAAATGCTGCAAGTTTGCCTTGTGCGTCATTGGGGAGAAGAACAATCAAAAAGAAAGGTGCAGGGGTCTTTGCCTGGAGAGCTATCAAGATTTATTTTCAGGGTTTCAGTTTCTACATACTTATAAAGCAATAACTCAAACACAACTCAGAATTAGATCATGAATGTAAGCAGGATGTTCAAAGAAAATTAACAAGGGAGCTTTGTCAAAGCACTGTTAAAATGCAGAAGAGATAAAGAGTACCATCTGACCTTGGTTAACTGATTAGACTGACCACAGATGTTCGCCTTTCCTCAAGGAGTGGATGAAAACACCTTGGAGGACTCAGTGGTGGTACCATGTATGCTGGGTGAGAGGCCCTGTTCCTCCTGTTCCTAGATACTCTTTTTGACACATCCCCACCCTTGAATCTGTCACCCCCGATTTACCTTGTTGGATGCATTCCAACAACAAGCACGACCTCACCACATACATTGAAACACTTACACACAGACTTCTCATATCTAACAATAGGAGTTAACTGATGGAGATTGTCAAAGGAAACTGGAAGTTAGACTTAGATTAAAGTGAGAATAGCCTTCTTTTTTGAATTATAGTATAGGCTGATTTAGTTGCTGGGCTCCATGCAGTAGGTTTGGATAACACAGCAACTTCAAAGGTGTGAAGAGAACAGCTCCCTTGTTTGGCAGGACCTAGGGTAGCTGCCAGCAGTTTGGCAGGGTCTGGTGGGTGTCTCTCTAACCACCTTGACACAGCTTCACCCCCTTTTTGCACAGACACTCAACCACTGCACTAAGAATTCTGTAATCGATTGAGGCATTGCAGTGCAGACCTGCTGTGCAGTGCCAGTTATGGGTTATTTCACTTGCCTTTGTTAGCTAATTATTATTAGGAACTTGTAACTGGAATAAAGGTTATAACACATCTTCTAGTTTGACTGTTGCAACCCTAACCATTAAATATTTTGGAGAGTATAAACCAGACAAAATAATCTCTCTCACTTCCTTACACTTACACTTACACTTACATAGCGTAAAACTTATTTCAAAGTCAACAGATTGTTAATGAAAGAAAAGCTTTGGCCAAGGTAAATTACATGGAATACAAATTACTTGAAAGTGTGTCACTGAAACATAAATCCACCTAGTATGCACCAAAGGGTTTTGGTTTATTTTATTTTATTAAATTTATTCATTCATTACATTGTGTTGTAATTTTGCAGGAACTGGGATTCTCCCACCCAATTCCCCATATCCTCCCCCCATGGTGGGTTCCTCCACCCTGTTGCGTAGTCATAGTTCAAGTTCAGTGAGATACCCTCTTAGCAAGAATATGCTAAGCATAGAGTCCAACATCTGATATTTCAGTCAAGTTCAACTACTTATTGAGGAGACCCTCTCTGGTCTGAGGGCATAGCCAACAGAGTATCATCCCGGTCAAATAAAACCACTAAGATATTATCAGCAACAATTAACATCATTATGGAATTAATTGACATAGTATTGAGCAGCCAACATGTTAAAAAATAAATACGATTTCTCTTTTTTTAATATTTTATTTTTTATTCATTGATTACATTGTATTATGTGATACAGTTTCATTGGAACTGGGAGCTTTCATTGGAACTGGAAGCTTGTGATTGATGTAACCGAGGGTTCTAAAATTCAGGGACAGGAGCAGTCTGAAGTGAGCCCGAGAGGAAAAGAACCTTGGGGAACACTATGAGAAATTCCCCACTATCCCCTGGACTGAAAAAGGCAGCACACATCAGAAATAACAATGCAAAATACTGGGATCAGAAACATGAGAAGGACAAAGAGGGAGCCCGGGCTGCAGAGACTCAAGTGAAATTGGCGAGTGATATTAGGGGAGCAAACACTGGTGAGTTGCTAATACAGGGAAATGTCCACCCTTAGCAGGAGGCCAAATCGGGTGAGCAAAATTCTCGGAGCGAATATAGATGAGTCGCCAACACAGGGAAGTGCCCGCCCATAGCAAGAAGACCCTGGGAGAAAAACATGGTGAAATTCAATCGAATCTGGGCAAGTTTGGATCTGGGCAGACAGGTCGGAGAGGGCAACAAGGCACAGAAACAAAGAACCTGGGCAACTCTGGTAGCTGGAGTTCCCAGCAATGGGTGGTGCCAATCCCAGGGCCATGAGAAATTCACAGAAGGGACATTCAAAGCTACCGTAGGGCCCAGTGGTGTGGCCTAGCAACTAAAGTCTTTGTCTTGAATGCACCAGGATCCCATTTAGACACCGGCTCTAATCCCGGCAGCTCCACTTCCCATTCAACTCCCTGCTTGAGGCCTGGGAAAGCAGTTGAAAAAGTCGGACCCTGCACTCACATGAAAGACCCGGAAGAGGTTCCTGGTTCCCTAGCCTCGGATCGGCACAGCACCAGACATTGCGGCTCACTTGGGGAGTGAATCATCGGACAGAATATCTTCCTCTGTATTCCTTCTTCTCTCTGTATACCTGACTTTGTAATATAAATAAATAAATCTTTCCAAGAAAAAAAAAAGGCTAACATAAATCCCAGTTTTAAAGAGCCCACAAAATCACAGACCTAAGTAGGGGGAGGGGAATTCAGATGCCACAAAGAAGAAAAAAAAAAAATCTAGGTCTGCAAGACCTCAGGTCAATCACTTGGTGGCAGCAGAGGTCAAGTGATAGAAGCCAGCAATGCCCATTATCACATAGACATGAGGCGAGGTCACAAAAAAATAAATGAGTCAGAGGAAGGAGCCAGTGCCACCTCAAAAAGTCACTGAAAGGCCTGGTCAATTGCTGAGATTACAGATGAAGACATTGAAGACTTATCCGAGAAGGAGTTCAGCAAAGTAATGATGACACTTTTCAGAAACAATGAGAAACGATGGGAGGAAATTAAGGAATTCAAAAACCACATAATCACAGAAACAAAATTAGTCAAAAATGCGATCCTTGACCTGAAGCACAGAATTGAGAGTTTAGCCAACAGAATTATAGCAGCAGAAGGCAGGATATCCAAATTGGAAGATTCCCAGAATGAAAGCAGGAAGATTATTAACCAACTAGAGATACAACTGAACAAAACCAATGAGGCAATGCAGGAGATGAATGCCACATCAAGAAGTCAAATATCAGAGCTATAGTCCTTCCAGTAAGAGTAGAAAGAGAGACAGGCATACAATCGGTGCTCAATGAAATTATACAGGAGAATTTCCAAAACACTTGGAACATGAGCCAAGTCCAAACCCAAGAAGGGCAGAGAACATCCCACAGATTTGACCCAAAAAGATCTTTACCCAGATATGTGCTAATCAAGCTCCCCACTAACGAATACAAAGAGAGAATCCTGACGTTAGCACAAAGCAAAGGCAAGCTTACATTTAGAGGCAGGCCCATCAGGATCACTGCTGACTTCTCAGAACAGACACTCCAAGCAAGAAGGGAATGGAATAAAGTCTTTTTTTATTATTTTTAATTAATATTTAGCATAAT
Organism: Ochotona princeps; assembly: GCF_030435755.1. Classification (NCBI taxonomy): domain Eukaryota; kingdom Metazoa; phylum Chordata; class Mammalia; order Lagomorpha; family Ochotonidae; genus Ochotona; species Ochotona princeps. The sequence goes on from NC_080866.1 coordinate 12,235,913, forward strand.
ATGACAGTTTCATAGGCTTTGGGAATCCCCTTCCCCCTCCTCCTCCCCTCCCCCCTGGTGGATTCCTCCACCTTGATGCAGCATTACAGTTCAAATTCTATCAAGATTCTTTCCTTGCAAACATATATTAAGCATGGAGTCCAGCTACTTGTTGTCCAGATGGGTTGAACAGTTTCTTGGGGAGACCATTTCTGGTCCGAAGTCAGAGCTGGTATAATATCATCACAGTCAATTAAGAGTCCCAATATAACATCAACAGCAATTTGCAATATTATGGAATTGACATAGTTTTGAGTAACCAGTATGTTAAAGAAAAAAAAAAAAAAAACAAAGAACAAAATAACAAAAAAACAAGTCCTAACCACAACCTATGATTAGCTCATTGACATCTCAATTTTAGTTTATATACAGGACCGGACCGGCTGCTATATACCCCGAAAAGGCCACTGGGTACCATTCAGCTGTCTCATGTCTATTTCATTTTAGTATTTAGCCATTTGTTGTGTTGAAGTATAATTTTGCTGATCTTGGCAGATTTTGGGATAATCCAGACTGGCTTTTAACTCTAACAAGATATTTGTCGACATTTAAGTTGCAGAACATTTTTTTTTTTGGGGGGGGTGTGCAGGGAAATCCTCAACACCATGGTGAGGAGTGACTAATCTTTGTGTCCCACCCAGCAAAGCATGAGCCAATCCATGCCAGCTCTTTCCTGTCAGATTTCAAGCTCTACTTTCTGTTGTTTGTCTATTTATTTTCGTTTTTTTTTTTTTTTTTTTTTTTTTTTTTTTTTTAGTTTGTATGATTGTTTGCTGTGAGGGGTTTTCGAAGCGATCCCGATGGTCACTGCGAGGGAGGGCGGGGGTCCAGAGGTGCAGCCAGGCTCAGACCAGAGAAAGCTCTCCTCCCTGGTCCCGAAGGACATTAATTGTTCTTCTGTGTCTGCTGACCGCTCAGGGCTTCTGGCTGTCTTTCCAATGATGTTGGTTTCTGCACGGTAGTGTTTGGACTTCTTTCATCCCCTGCGGAAGCTCCGGTTGGGGTGGGTGACCTCAGAGTACTCAGCCTCCGAGGGCATCCAATTCCCTGTGGCCTCCTTGGCAGTTGGGGTATAGTCCTTGTTGCTCGTATTAGTAGTTTGTGTTGAAGATCTGGGAGTCTTCATGGTTGGGATCCAAGCTTCCTCCTTACCACCTGTTCCACTCTGGAGTGCCCCCCTGCTCCACGCACATGACCTCCTGTTAAGAGGTTGTCAGGATCGCACCCGATTCCCCCCTCATGCATTGGTATAGTAGTTTTATTGCTGTTTAGTGCCGCATTGAGTCTGCTGTCTATGAAATACCAGATTTGACCTTGATAAGCTATATTGCACTTTTTTTTTTCTCTCACTGTTTTTATGGTCTTGAAAGATTTCCCTGCACTCCCTCCCCATTGCCGGTTAACATAGCGTATTAAGGGTAGAGTAGGTTTTACACTTTTTTGATGGAAATCTTAAGTATTCTGACATTAATTGTTGTTTTATAGATTATATCGCATTATCTTGTTGCATTGGATACAGGTTGTTAGAGATTGCACTAATATTACAATATACAGGTACTATCTTTCAAGTTGTCATCTTTTCATCTCAGATTAAGGCGAACACAAATCAGGAAACAGAACAATTGTTAACAAAGAATAATGTACTCAGTCAAGATCTTCTTTGCATTCGAGAATGAAATTACATACTTCCATAGAAAGGAGAAATTAGAAGAATGTGCCAGCACAAAACCAGCTCTACAAAATCTCTTTAGAAATGTGCCTCAGCCAGAGAAAAAGAAAGAAAACCATAAGCAAGGATGGCAAATGGGAAGACATTCCCACTAAAGTCCAGGCAAGGAAGGACAATTAGATACCAACAACCTGAAAAACACACGCAACGCAGGACAAAATCGTAATCTCTAAATATTAACCCCAAACACAAATGGCCTAAATGCATCAGTCAAAAGACATAGATTAACAGATTGAATCAATAAACAGGACCTAATGATATGCTGCCTACCAGAGATGCATCCAAGCAGAAAAGATCCTAAGAAACTGAAAGTGAAGGGATGGAAAAAAGATGGTTCATGCCAACCCATGAGAAAAAAAAGCTGCTGTAGTGGTCCTAATTTCAGATGATATAGACTTCAACGTGACAAACATCAAAAAGGACACACACAGGCATTTTATACTGTTGAAAGGAAAGATCCATTAGGAAGTGATTATCATGCTTAACATTCATGCTGCAAGTCCAGATGCACCCAGCTATGTGAAACAATTACTTATAGGCGTAAAGGGAGATAGAGATGAACATGCAATAATCCTGGGAGATCTGAACACCTCATTGACACCAATAGATAGATCAATGAGACAAAAGCTCAACAGAGAAGCTACAGAGCTCACACAAACAATAGAACAATTGGACCTAGTAGGTATATACAAAATAGTTCATGCTAAGGCCACAGATTACACAATTTATTCAGCAGTGCATGTCACCGTCTCCAGCATAAACAACATGATAAGACACAAAGCAAGTCTAATTACCTTCAAAATATCAGAATCATACCATGTACCTTCTCAGATCATCACAGAATGAAACTGCAAATCAGCAATTCAAAATGCCCCAGGAAATATATAAACTCTTGGAGATGGAATAATATGTTATTAAAGGATTGATGGGCTAGAGAAGAAAGTAAAGATGAGATACAGAATTAGGGAAATCATTGAAAACTCAGATACAGCAGCCCAAAACTTGTGGGACACCGCCAAACACTGTTACAGTAAGCTTATTGCAATTGGTGCTCATGTCAAGGCCCAAGAAAGACATCAAATACAGGAATTAAGCACACACCTCCAAGAATTGGAAATACAGCAGCAAAACGACGCCACAAACAATAGCAAACAAGAAATTTTCAAAGGAATGGAGGAAATTAATCAAATAGAAATAAAAAGCTATACACAAAATCCATGAATCAAAAAGCTGGTTTCTTGAGAAGATAAATAAAATAGACACCCCACTGGCCTGACTGACAAAGACAAAGCAAGAGAAAGCAAGAATTAGCAGCATCAAAGATGTGAAAGGCAATATAACAACAGACAATGCAACCATTAAGAAAATATTTAGAAATCACCACAAAGAACTGTACTCCAACAAATCAGAAAACCACCAGGAAATGGAAAGGTTTCCAGATTCCCATCACTTACCAAAATGTACCTGAGAGGCGACAGAAAATCTGAATAAACCTATATCTGAAGCATAGATAGAATCAGTGATTAAAGATATCCTAACAAAGAAAAGCCCAGGTCCAGATGGCTTCACCGTAGAGCTCTACAAAACATTACAACCAGAGCTAACCCCAATCCTCTACAAGCTCTTCAAAACAATAGAAAAGGAAGCAACCCTGACAAACTCAATCTATGAAACCAACATCACTTTAATCCCAAAACCAGATAGAGAATTAACACAAAAGGACAACTACAGACCAATCTCCCTGATCAAAACTGATGCTCAGATTCTCATCAAAATACTAGCCAATAAAATTCAAAAGCACATCAGACAGATCATTCATCCAGACCAGGGAGGTTTCATCCTGGAATGAAGGGATGGTTCAACACACAGAAATCCATAAATGTAATGCACCACATCCAAAAACTGAAGAACAAAAACCATATAATATTATCAATAGATACAGAAAAAGCCTTCGACAAAATCCAACATCACTGCATGTTCAAAATTCTAACCAGGGTAAGCATAGAAGGAGCAATCCACAACATAATCAAAGCAATATGTGAAAAACCCAATGCCAGCATCATACTGAATGGAGAAAAACTGGATCCCTTCCCACTGAGATCTGGAACAAGACAAGGATGTCCACTATCACCACTGCTATTCAACATAGTCCTAGAGGTACTTGCAGAGGCCATAAGACAAGACAAACAAACCAAAGGAATCCAAATTGGACGTTCAAATGGGAAAGCAAGAATTCAAGCTTTCACCGTTTGCAGGTGACATGATCTTCTACATAGAAGAACCAAGAGACTCAATACAGAGACTCCTAGAACTTCTGCAAGAATTTGGTAAAGTGGCAGGGTAAAAAATAAATGAACAAAAATCAACAGCCATAGTATATACGAACAGCCCCCAAATGGAAGAAGATCTAACCAGCAAGATACCATTCAAAACAACAGAGAAAAGTATGAATCATCTAGGAATAAATCTAACCAAAAATGTAGGAGACCTATTTGAAGAAAACTACAAACAACTTTAAAAAGTAATTGATGAAGACTTCAAAAGATGGAGCAACATACCTTGCTCCTGGATAGGTAAAATCAATACCATTAAAATGTCTATACTGCCAAAAGCAATATATACATTCAATGCAATCCCAATCAAATTGCCCAAAACTTTCTTCATGGAACTAGAGACAATGATCCAAAGGTGCACTTGGAAACACAAAAAATCACGAATACCTAGAGCCATTCTGAAGAAGAGGAACTTAACAGGTGGACTCACAGTCCCGGACCTCTGGACATACTAGGGCAGTGATTCTCAAAACAGCCTCGTACTGGCACAAAGATAGAAAGGAGGATGAATGGAACAGAATTGAAACAACAGAAGGAAACCCACATAGATACAGCCAAATAGTCTTTGGCAAAAAGACAAATGGCAATCCAAGCAAATGGGAAGGTCTCTTCAATAAATGCTTTTGGGACAACTGGAAGAAAGCCTGTTGAAACAAGAAGATAGAACCGCATCTCTCACTATACACTAAGATTAAATCTAAATGGATGAAAAAGTTTTTACTCACACCCAGAAACCTTCAAACTTTTGGAAGAAAATGTTGGAAATACCCTGCAAAATTCAGGTATAGGCCCTGACTTCCTAAAAAAGACATCAAAAGCACTAGCAATTAAGGAAAAGTAAACAAATGGGACTTCATCAAACTAAGAAGCTTCTATACAGCAAGGGATATAATCAACAAAATAAAAAGCAACTCACAGAATGAGAGAAGATCTTTGCACACTACATAGGAGATAGGGTACTAATCTCCAGAATATACAAAGATCTTCAGAACAACCAAAACACCAAAACAAACAAACCACTGAAGAGGTGGGCACAGGAAATGGGCAGACAGTTCACAAAGCAACAAGCCCAAATGGCAAACAGACATATGAAAAAATGCTCAAGCTCCTTGGCAATAAGGGAAACCCAAATTAAGACAATAATGAGGTATTACCTAACACCAGCAAGGATGACACACATACAAAAAACTACCGAAAACACTTGTTGGCGAGGATGTGGGAAAAAGTGAACCCTACTCCACTGCTGGTGGGATTGCAGACTTGTACAGCCTATGTATAAATCCATACGGAGAACAAATAACTGAAAATCTGCATACCATATGATCCAGCAATAGTACTCCAAAACTCTTGCTACATGAGAAACCAACATGCATCCCTATGTTCATAGCAGCGCACTCAATAATTGCAAAATCTTGGAAGCAACCGAAGTGCCCATCAACAGCAGACTGCATAAGAAAGCTATGGTATATTTACCCCATGGAATACTACTCACCTATTAAAAAAAAAAAAGAAAGAAAAACAGTGTTTCATGGCTAATGGGCCCAAATGGAAACCAATATGCTAAGGGAAATGAGTCAATCCCAGAAGGATAAATACCACATGTTTGGATTAACATAAGGTGAAAGGATGTCAATCTGGAAAATAGAACCCATATATTGTAATATTATTTTAACCTCTAAAAACCTGTATCTAATGCATTACTATAATGTGATGTAATCAATGAACATACAATTATGTTCAATATCAAAGAACTATAAAACCTAATATACTCTTTTTTACATTTTATTATCATTGCTATCATTTTTTTATAAAGCTTCATATTCCCTTATCATCTCCCAAATTTCCTCCCTCCCACCTAGTTCCTCTATATCATTGCAACTTATAGTTGTTCCTACTCATTCTTATGTCCATCATTGCGGGCATAGACAATGGCAGAGAGTCCAGAATCCTATCGTCAAGATACAGTAAACAATTTCATTGCAAGTCCATCTTTGTCTGGAAGCAGAAACGCATACCACACTGCATCCTCACATGTGGAAGTTAGTTTCCATTTCACAGCTACTGTACATCCCCTTAAATGAAAAGTCATGATACAAAATCAACAATAGAAAGAAAAGTAGAAATTTACAATACCATGAAGTTAAATGACATGTTACTAGATATGACAGTCTCCATTACACAGCTACGATACATCCCTTAAATGAAAAGCCATAAAACAAAATCAACATCGGGGGGGGGTGGGGAAAGAAATCAATAACACCAAGAAGTTAAATAACATGCTATTAAACGACTAATGTGTAGCTGAAGAAATTAATATCAAGAACTTTCTTGGCTGAAAATGATGCCACTGCATGATCTATGAGTCATTGAATGATTTAATCAGAAGGAAGTGTTTTGAAGAGATGAAACCAACAGAAAACAACAAAACCCATGTGATATAGTTTCCACTGATCTTTGTTGAAGTGTGTCTCATCCAGACAATAAACATATGGGTTTTGTTTTTTAATCTAGTGTTCTAATCTATGACGTTTGATTGAGCTTAAGCCATTTACATTCAGAATTTATTATGTATAGATGATATTTTGGTCCTGTGATTTTAATAATGGGTTATTCATTGGTTTAGTCTTCTGTTGTTATTTTACTAGGATGTTCTTCACATTTGCCTTTGGTTTTGGTAGGTGCTATTCCTCCTCTGTCAAGAGAACATCTTGAAGTATCATTTGTAGGGCAGGTCTGAAAGAGGCAAGTTCTTTTAACTTTTCTTTACTGTGGAAGAATTTTATTTCATTTTCAAGGACGAAAGAAAGCTTTTCTGGAAGGAAAAAAAACCCTATGCCAACCACAGAGTTAACTGAGGAAGACTTCAAGAAAATGGGGGACACAGAATCCATCAGACTAATTTTAAAGATTCTGATAAAAAATGAGAAGCTCATGCAAGAGTTCAAAGAATTTAAAGAAGCAGCAAAGCAAATCAAGGCTGATATATCAAAAATTAAGAACACAGTAGAGCAAATTAAAAGTACAATGGAGAGTCTCCAAAATAGAATGGAGCAAGCAGAATAAAGAATTTCAGAATTGGAAGATATTTCCTGTCACCAGGGTGAAACAAACAAAAAGCTGGAAGACAGTATTAACAGACCAAATGCAAGAGTTATGGGAGACCCAGAAGCTGTAGAAAGAGAAACTAGTCTTACAAATATATTTAATGAAATAATAAAAGAAAAATTCCCTAATCTGGAGAAAAAATTGGGCTTTGGCCCGGACTCTAACAACAACACTGTGTATGTTCAGAGTAATGTGGGAGACACATACAGGCCAGCAGGAAGGAGGTACCCACACATCTGGCCACAGTTATCCTTAATCAGGTTCCTCAAATTAGCATTTAAAAAATTATTGATAAAAATGCAACATAACATGTAACATGAAATTGACCGGCGTATACCTTTCTCTGCTAGTGAGGGCAGAACTCAATGATGCTAAGAATATTCACACTCTTCTGCAAACTGTCACCCCATCATCGCCACAATTTTTGCCATCTTGTGGAACTGAAGCTTTGTACCAATTAAACATCTCCTCCATTCCACTTAATATTTTCGAGTTTGACTAAACCCCTGCCTAAACACACTATTACACACCTCTATAAAAGTGACTCCTTCAGGTCCTTTACACAGTTGAATCATACAACACATGCCATTTTGTCACTGGTTTAGTCTCCTTAGCAAACTGTGCCCTCAGCTCATTCATATTGTAGTACATCCACAGACAAATGGGTAAAGAAAGTGCTTTAACACATAGAATGCAATACCATTGAGCTCTAAAAGGAAATATTGTTATCTGTTACCACAAAGTGTGAATGTATACAGCAGTATTAAATAAGTTGGTACAGAAAGACAAACACTGCACCATTTCACTTGTATGAATTCTACAAGATTTCAAATCTTGTACCTGGCATAGTAGCATAGTGGTTAAATATTCACCTTGTATATACTGGACTCCCATATGACTACCAATTCTAATCCCAGCAGATCCATTTCCCAGCCAGTTCCCTGCTTGTGGTCTGTGAAAGCAGTTGAGGACAGCCCAAACCTTTGAGACCCTGCATCTACATGGGAGACATTGAACAAGCTTCTGTCTCCTGACTTCACATTGGCTCAGCTACAGCCAATGTGGCTACTTGGGGAGTAAACCAGGGAATGTATGGTTTTCCAATCTGCAGATGAATCTTTACAGTAAGAATAAATAAAATTTCAAAAAAAATTTAGTTCCAAATCTTGGGCTGAGGGGATAGAGCAAAAGCTAAGATATCAATGAAAGAATGCAAAATTTCAATCCAATTGGAGTACATTCAAGAGTTCTATGGTACAATATGATGACTTCAGTTAGTAACAGTATCCCACACACTTCAAAATTGAGATTTCAATGCTCTCACTGCACAAAACCGAAGAGTATATGTGGCTAGGCAATTAAATAGCCTGTTTATTTGCTCCACAATACATACACAGAGCAATACATTGTACTGTACAGCATAGGTATAAAAAATTTAAACATAGATTATAATTTTTCACATAAGTAATACCACGCATTATTTGTGACTTATGGGCATACTGCAAAAAGTGTCCGTAAAAAACGGGATCAAAACACACACGTTAAATTATGCTTCAGACAATTCTGCTCTTTCCACGATCCACATTTTTGCATGAACTTTCTGCAGCACCCTTGTACACACACACGCATCTGGTTCTAAGATGAAGTGTGTCGCAGGTACAACATGAGCTCACGTCCTGTTTGTGTGACCCCTGCTCTGCAGGGCTTCTGGGCTCGTCTAGTGGAGAGGGTTCCTTGCCTCGGGAATCCTGGGTCTCACCCCAGTCCCCCATGAGTCTGGGTGTGCCCCAACTCCCAGGCCCCTCTCTATCCGCCTCAGCAGGCCCTGGTCCACCTGCAGGAAGCAGCTCCCCTCACTGCACAACACCCGCTGCCACTTGGCAGTTCTGCCTGACTTCATCTGAGGTATTTCTAGAATGATTCCCACTCCTGAAAGTGTATCCCCAGCCTGCTGACTTTCTCCTAACCCAAGGTGTATGGGAGTTCACTCCTGTGAGCCTGTCACCTCCCTCTCATGCGCTCTCAAGCTTCATAGAGGGATAGAGCGCTCTATCACTTCTGGCGTGTTCCCAGCGATTGAGCAGATTATGGCGACCACAGCATCAAGTCAGGTCCCTCCCTGGGGATTGGTCCCAGGTAATGGTCAGCACAGCATCTCTTCCGGCCCCTCCCTGGTGGGCTCAGCACGGCTAATGGGAGCACCCCATTACTTCCGGCCCCTCACTGGTGAGCTCAGCAGGGCTAATGGGACCACCCCATCAATTTACTGCCTCTGCCTGGAGGTTAAGTACAGCTTAATGGAGTCCGCTATTTGGGGGCCCGCCAGCATACATGCCGTATGAACCCCACAGTGTGCACTCCTCTTGTAAGCTCTTACCTTCAGTTGTGTGGTCATCAAGGCTGTCCAGAGGTTCCCCAAGCCCAGCTCCTGGCCTTGCCCCAGACCTGCTAAAAGCTTGGTTTCCTTCTGCTTCTGTAGGTGCATCTTGGGCTAAGGACAAACATGAGGGGCTTGTCCACCTGGACCACTTCCTCAAGTCTTTCGTGAAAGCTTCCCAGCACCTCCATTGCCTCTGCCACCTTCACCCGGTCCCAGAAAGCCATCAGCTGTCACCCAGTCCACTGTACCCAGCGTGGTCTCTGCCCTATCCACCTGTTATGGCATACATCTTCAAAGCATCAGAAACTGGGAATACACTGCCCACTGCACCAATATCTTATGTGGGCACTGGTTCGGTTCTTGGCTGCTTTACTTTCTTCTATTTTAAGAATTATTTTATTTTTATTGCAAAATCAGATATATACAGAGAAGGAGAGACAGAGAGGAAGATCTCCCATCCATTCGTTCATTCCTGAAGTGACCATAATGGCCAGTGCTGTGCTGATCCGAAGCCATGAGTTAGGAACTTCCTCCAGGTATCGCAAGTGAATGCAGGGTCCCAAAGCTTTGGGCTGTCCTTGACTGCTTGCTCAGGCCACAAACAGGGAGATGGAAGGGAAGTGAGCTGCCGGGATTAGAACCAGCAGCCATATGGCATCCTTAAATGTTTAAGGCTAGGACTTTAGCTGCTAGGCCAAAGCACCATGGCCCTGCTGCTTCACTTTCAAGATGGCTTCCTGCTAATATCCTGAGAAAATCAATGCAGGAGGTTGCCCTGAGAGCTTGGGCTGCAGCACCTACATGGGAAAACCAGAAGACACTCATGACTCCTGGATTCTGCCTGAGCCAGCCCTGTGCATTGCAACCATGTGGACAATGACCCAGTGACCTGAAGCTTGAAAGGTTCTCTCTCTCTTCTCTCATATTCTCTCTCTGTGATTCTTTCACAAGAATCTTTGAAAAAATCAGTCATACCTGGGTTGGGCTACCTGGCACCAATCACAGCCCACCAGTGTACAAGAAAGCTAGGGCTGGTAGGCCTGCGTGGAAAGGCCAGGCCACAGTTCCTGCCAGGGACTGTCATAGCAGGGGGTTAGCCAAATTAGGCTGGGCCATGATACTAACTGGCAAGTTATAGAACTGTTCTGGGGCACAAGCTGTGAGGGATTTATGCACTCATACTTGTGGGACTACAGTGCCGACTCGTTTGCTCAATGCTGGGCATAGTGACTGGCCTAGCCTGGTTTGACCACACAATTCAACAACACTCATTCGAACTGGGATTGCAAACAGGCTAGGTTGGGATAGGCTGCAGCTCCTGCTGGCACACCCAAGAACCGGGTGTGGAGTAGGCCAGACTGCAACATCTACCACACACACAAAGGCCAAGACGGGGGATAGACTGTAACACGTAGGGGCCTAGCACCCACTGACACTCATGAGAGCTGGTCTGGGAACAGGCCTGCTGGGGAACTTAGGAAACATGTTTACTAAACTTTGTCTCTCACTGGTGAGCACGAGAATCAGGGCTAAGAATGGGCCAGGCCAGGTACAGCTGCTCCACTGGTTGACAGCTGTGTGAGCTGGCTACGAGGCTAGACCAGGCAGCCTCCTAGTCAAGTACACACTGACATATGTTGAGTCAGGACAGGGTACAGGCCAGGCCAGGCTAGGCTCTCATACCCATCTAATTGCAAAAGAGCCAAAGATGGAGAAAAGATGGCTAGGCATAGGCTACAGTCTCCATCAGTAATAGCTGGGACTTGGGGCAAGCTGTGTCAGGCCAGGCTACAGCACCCAATGATAAAGGCCAACACTGGGATGTAGACCATGCCAGGCTGGGCTGGAACAACCACTGGCATACATAAGACCAGTAGTAGCTGCAATCAGGTCTGGTTGGGCAGCAAAAGGGACTCCCTTGCTTGGCTGCAGTTCTCACAGGTGAAAGTGAGAGCTGTAATGGAGAGTACAGATTGGACTGGACATGGCTGTAGCATTTCTCAGCATGTATGTAGACTGAGACTATAGGTGTAGGATGGGCCAGGCTTGGTCATAGCAACCACTGATCACATGAGAACCAAGTCTGGAGGTGGGTCTGGAGGAGCTGGACTGTAGCACCCACCAGTAAGAGCCAGAATGAGTGTGGGCCAGTTTTGCAAGGTTGCTGTACCTTCCAATAAATGTTGGGACAGGAGACAGTTCACGTCAACCTGGGCCATGAAACAACTGGTGTAGGTGAGATCTGCAACTGGGAAGTGACCTGGTAGCAGAACTTGGGGAAGTCCTCTCTCAGAACACAGTCCTTGATATTGAGTTCCAGAGCCACGACTAGGGGCAGCCCACACCTGTCTGGTGATGTTACCCATCAGTATATGTAAATGGGTCAGATCTGGAGGCAAGGCAGCTGGGCCGACTCACAGCACCCACTGGCAGGTGTGATAGCCAGGACAGGATGCACGACAGGATTGGTCAGGCTACAACACCCAGTAGTTCACATTAGAGCTGGTACAAGGACTTGGGGTTGGCCAATCTGGGCTAGGCTGCAGTACTTGTCAACATGAGCTGGAACTAGGGCAGGCTTGCCTGAATCAGACTGCAGCACCTGCTGCCAAATGCTGAGGCGAGGCAGGGCATGCCAGATTGGGCTTCAACACCGACTAGCACATGCAAGACTAGGCCAGGGGGATATAGAGACTACCCTGCTAGTCCATTGTTCCCACTGGTGAGTATGAGAGCTCACTGGGGCCAGACCAGTCTGCAGTCTGGAAACTGCAAGATCCATGGCTGAGAGTGGACACTGTAAGAACACCTTGGGCATGCCTCTGCTGGGTTGCAGCTCCAACTAATGCATATGTGAAGACGTAGGATTGGTGGGGAAGTGAGGAACTGGTAGAACACGATGGCAGCAACCACTAAAATATTGAAATATGAGTGGGCTGAATAGTAGGATCAATTAGGCAAAGCTTCCTGAAGCACACTATTGGTATGTCTGAGAGCAGGATGAGATGTGAGTTAGACTGGACAAGTCCACTGCACATACCAGCATGTGCAGGAACCCCATGGCTTGGAATACATATAGAGAAGTTACTGGGCATCACTCCAACCAGGCTGCAGTTCCTGCTGGTGTGCATGAAGGCTGAGTTGTGGTACGCAGTGTTAGGCTTGTATGCAACATCCACTGGTTTGCATTCAGATGTGACTGAGAACAGGACTGATTGTGTAACCGCAACCACCAGTGTGTGTGTAGGCTGATGTGGGTGACAGACTGAGGCACTGGCTGGCACACATAGCAATCAATTCTGGGGTGACCTCAGGAGAGGTTTATTTAATGGAACCCCACCCTCCAAGGCTGGGCCACTGGACTCAAATCTCCAACTGTGGAAAAAACTACAGGTTCTGTGGTTTGACTACTTAGTGTAGTGCATGAATAGATGTGTGCACCTCAGGCCCCTGGAGGTAAAAGAAGCTCCCTTGTTAGGCTCAGTGATAAAAATGTGCAGAACCATCTTTCGAGCCTGGCCCAGTCTGAGTCCCATGGTGGAGAGCCTGGGTTTGCACTCTGGCAAGCAGGGCTGGCTTGAGTTCTAAGAAGCTATGTGAGGGTGGGACAGAGGTGTCCATGCAGGGAAGTCAGGGCTCAGATTCCCTCCCTGAGTCTTGGGTAACTTTATATGTGGAGGGGAAACCAATAGGGTTTATGGTGAGCCCTGTACTCTGTACTTAACCAAGCCCAATGCTCCCTCACTGATAAGACTAGCATAGTACAACGAGCAACAGGGACAAAAGTTTGTTCATGGACAAGCAATAGAAAGGTGGACCTAGGAAAGCACCAGGTTACACATTTGCTCCTGGTAGTCCTGGAGAGCTCAACACCACTACTGGGCAGAGACCTGCTCACTAAGATTGGGGCTTGCATTCACTTTGAGTCAAATGGAATAGAAGTAACAGTCAGGGGCAGCTGCTCCATGTACTCACTGTGTCTCTGGCTGATGAGCACTGCAACCGCCTCTTTTCCAAATCCCTAGCAGCCTGGGATAAGGACATGGACTACTGGCTTAAGGCCTGCACCCAGGCCTGGACCGAGATTGCAGGAGTAGGATTGGCAGCACCCTGGCCGCCAGTGGTGGCAGAACTTAAAGCCAATTTACAACCCATATGGGTAAAGCAGTACCCCATGCCAGTTGAGGCTCATGAAGGCATTGCACCCCACATTCACTGGTTGATAATGGCTGGTATTCTAAAATCCTGCCACTCTCTGTGGAACACACCACTGCACCTGGTGAAAAAGCCAAATGGACAGGACTATCACCCAGTCCAAGATTTGAGGAGACTGAATGAGAGAGTGGAAGACATCCATCCCACAGTGCCTAATCCATATACTCTTCTTCTAAGCCGCCTCCCTCCTTCACATGTTTGGTATACAACCCTTGATCTGAAGGATGCCTTCTTTAGCATAGCCTTGACACTGGTAAGCCAGAAGATATTCACTTTTGAGTGGTGCAAAGTAGGCAAGACTGATCAGCTGGCCTGGACTAGGCTCCCCCAAGGATTCAAAGGCTCGCCCACCCTTTTTAGTGAGGCACTTAGCCAAGACCTAGAACCATATCGGCAGGCGCACCCCGCAGTGATCCTGCTGCAATATGTAGACGATTTACTCCTTGCCACTCTGACTCTGGAAGATTGCCAGAAGCCTACTAGAGACTTGCTTGAAGAGCTGGGGAGATGGGGTTAGCAGGCCAGTACAAAGAAGGCCCAGAGCTGCAAACAATCTATAACCTATCTGGGGTATAAACTCAGGAAGAAGGCTCGATACCTAACAGAGGCCATGAAAGAAACTATTCTCCGAATTCCCGTGCCCACCTCCCTACGAGAGATGAGAGAATTCTTGGGGTCTACAGGCTATTGCAGACTCTGGATTTGAGTTATGCAGAGTTGGCTAGGCCCCTGTATGAAGCTGCTAAAGAACAAAAGGACTGGGAACAGCTGGAGAAACGCCAGCAAGACTTTGAAGAACTGAGGGCTGCCCTCCTTAAAGCCCCAGCACTGACACTCCCTAACCCATTTAAACCTTTTATCCTCTTTGTGGATGAAGGAAAGGGGATTGCAAAAGGAGTCCTAACCCAATAGCTGGGCCCATGGAAGTGACCAGTGGCTTATCTATCAAAGAAGCTTGATCATGTAGCAACTGGCTGGTCACCATGCCTCCATGTCATAGCTGCTATTGTGCTCATGGTACGAGACACAGACAAACTGACTTTTGGCCAGAACTTAAAGATCATAGCTCCTCATGCTGTAGAGGGAATCCTGAAACAACCCCCTGGTAAAAGGATGAGCAATGCAAGGCTCATGCACTCTCAGGGGCTCTTACTAGATTCTCCCAGAATTGTGTTCCTCAACCAGCCATCTTGAACCCTGCCACCTTGCTGCCTAACCCAGACATGGAGACCCACCTTCATGATTGTCATGAGATCCTGTCAGAAGTTACTCAAGCTCGTCATGATCTCCTGGACACGCCCTTGCCTAACAGTGTGTTGACCTGGTTCACGGATGGTAGTAGCTTTGTGAAGAATGGAGTGTGAAGGGGGGGGGGGCAGTGGTGATTGACCACAATGGGAAAGGAGTTTGGAGCTGTGTCCTTCCCCCAGGGACTTCAGTGCAAAAGGCAGAGCTAATTGCGCTGTCCAAGGCTCTCAAGCGAGCTTAAGGAAGACGGGTGACTGTTTACACAGACAGCTGGTATGCCTTCAAAACTGTGCATGTTCATGGCGCCATATACCGAGAGCGAAGCTTCATGACAGCCTAGGGGAGGGAGCTGTGAAACCTGGCAGAAGTACAATGCCTGCTTGCAGCCGTAGAGAAACCCAGGGCAGCTGCCATAGTTTATATACCCAGTCATCCATCCGTAAACATTGCCGAGGCAGTGAGTAACCACAGTGCAGATGAATAAGTGAAAAGGATGGCCATGGCTGTTGGAGACTCAAGAAGCAAGGAGGAGGAAGCTGTCCAGATAGCAGCAATAGACTTACCAATCAGAGCTCCCCACATTGCCACCCCAACCAAGCTACACCTCAGAAGATTTGGAGTGGATCCAACGCCAACACCTCCAAGAGATCAAGTCAGACGATTGGTACAGGGACTCGGAGGGAAGATTGCTTTTGCCTGCAGAACTGAGGAAATTTTTCATCACCAACTTACATGAGACCACCCACTTGTAGTGGAGGAAACTGCTGGATCTATTCGATACTGCCACCCTCCGGTTTCTACATCAGAACTCTGAGGCCAGATTAATAGTGGTGAGGTGTGTGGGATGCCAGGAAATGAAACCTAGCAAGAGGGGATTCCTATATACAGGTACTCGGGTTTGGGGGTGGGCACTGGGACGTAATTCGGAAATAAACTTTACAGAGGTAAGGCTGGGAAAGTTCGGGTACCGGTATCTTCTAGTCTTTGTAGACACATTTTGAGGGTGGGTAGAAGCATTCCCTACTAAGAAAGAAACCAGTCAGGTGGTGGTTGAATTATTGCTAGAGAAAATTGTACCTCGATATGGGGTTCCAGTTATGCTAGAAACGGACAACGGCCCAGCTTTCATTAATAAAATCCTACAAGAACTGGCCCAAGCCATGAGAACAGATTGCAAGCTGCATTGTGAATACAACCTACAGAGCTCATGGCAAGTAGAGAGAATGAACAGAACCATTAAGGAGACCTTATCTAAATCAGCCTTCGAGACTGGCGAAGACTGGGTGACTCTCCTTCCCTTCGCCATCTTCCGAGCTCGGAATTCTCCTTACGTGCATGGATTGACCCCATTCGAAATTATGTACAGGGCTCCGCCTCCTATTGTCCAATGAGCTCTCTCTATGGACAAGACCAAGGTTCCTCCAAATTACTTGGCCAGCATGCAGGCATTGCTCACAGTGCAGCAAGAGATTTGGCCTCTGCTGCAGGCTTATTATGAAAGGAATGAATATCCGAGCCTGGAGCATGGCATTATCCCGGGGGACTGGGTATGGGTATGATGTCATCGAGGCCAAATTCTCGAGTCATGTTGGAAAGGCCCTTATGATAAACTTTTTACTACCCCATCTGCCCTAAAGGTCGACAGAGTTGGACCATGGGTGCATCACACACACATCTGAAAGGCCGCTGCTCCATCCCCCGAGCCAGAGACCAGCAATTCATGGAAAGCACAAAGGCATCCCAGCAACCTGCTAAGACTCAGGCTGGTGAAAATCTCCGAAGCAAGCACCCAGTCTATGCATCCCTCAGACTCATCTTCGTAGTCCTTGCAACCTTAGGTGGTGAGACCGCTAATGACAATCCACATCAGCCTTACAACATCACCTGGAAACTGAGAGATGGCTGCATTCATGATGTTCTTGCCTGGACATCAACCTTACAATCTCTAAACTCGTGGTGGCTGGATTTATACTTCAGCTTGAGATACTTGATCATAAAGAAATGGCCCTCGAACAGTGTACGTGTGGCAGGTTTCTATGCTTGCCATGAATCCACTAGAAAGACTTAAAGTACATGTGGGGGTGTGAATGACTATTACTGTAGGAGTTGGGGCTGTGTAACTTCTAATGATGGGCCCCGGAAGTGGCCCATTGCTATGTTGAATTTAATCCACCTCTCTTTTGTTCACCCATTGACACCTCCTTGGGTTAAGATTTCTTGTGGCGAGTCCCCATGTGACTTAGAGTCAGATTCACTGAGCTAGGGAAGACAGATAGGAGGTGGATATCCGGATTGACTTGGGGTGTCATGTTATATCATGCATACACCCGCAACCCCATTGGAATCCTCCTTGTGTCTCAGGCAGTGGAGCCCATTACCCCCTTTCTTCTTCCAGCAGCCCCCTTATGCTCTCCTTCTTTCCAACACTTCCACTATGGGAAAGGAGCAGACTGAAGCTTCCCCTCTCCAATCTGGGGTCAAGAAAAGAGCCAATCTCTATGGAAGCTAATCTATGCACTGTATGACACCCTAAACACTACAAGACCTGACCTTACCCAAGAATGTTGGTTATGTTACAGTGTCTACCCCCCATTCTACGAGGCTATCAGTGTCAACTCTACCTGGAGCTATTACTCAGCAATAGCCCCAACTAACTGGGTTGACAGGAGCCCCCCTCTGACTATGGCCCAAGTTAGTGGACGGGGATCCTGCATTGGTACTGTCCCTAAAGCCAAGCACAGATTCTGCTCCTTGATAACAAGCCTTATTGGTAAAATTAAAACTGGTTGGTTTTCTCCCACTTCAGGGGGTTGATGGTTTTGCTCTCACATTGGATTAGCCAAACACTTATCTATTGCTGTTTTTAATGCAACTACTGATTTTTGTGTAACTGTGACAGTTTTTCCTCATGTCCTATATCACACTGAGAAAGATGCACTCCAACACTGGGAACCTGATTCTGTCCTGAGGTATAAGAAAGAGCCCATGACTGTTCTGACCATAGCTGCCTGTTAGGTCTGGGACTGGCGGGAACAGGAACAGGGGTTGCATCCTTAATAACCCAGACCAGAGAGATCAACTCCTTACACATAGCAATCAATGAAGACATGGAGCACATGGAATGATCAATTAGCCATTTAGAGAAATTCCTCACTTTCTTATCTGAAGTAGTCACACAGATTCGAGAGGGGTTGGACCTAATGTTCCTAAGGCAGGGCAGTCTTTGCATATACCTGGGAGATGCGTGTTGCTTCTATGCAGACCACACTGGGGTAGTGAGGGACTCCATGGCTGAGCTCCGTGAAGGTCTAGCCCAGAGGGAAAAGGAATAAGAGTTCCAGCAACGGTGATTTAACTCGTGGTTCAACATGATCACAAGGTTAACTATACTATTGTCCTCTTTGATAGGGCCTATAGTCATCCTACTTCTTCTACTAGATAAAATTGGGCCCTGTATCCTGAACAGACTGATGAAATTTGTAAGAGATTGTATCAGTACTGACCAGATTTTGGTCCTCCCACAGCAGTTCCAGCAGCAGCCCTGTGATGAGGAAGATTCCTCAGCCTAGAACAGAGGAGGGGGGAACGTAGGCTGTGGACAAGGTCCCGACTTCTCCCTGCCTGAACACCGCCTGGGTCAGCCGAGGGCCCTCACTGCCTCCCGGAAGTGGCGATGTGCTAACACCAGGCGCATGCAAAGAGATTTCGGCGCTGACGCGGGGTGGGGCGACACAGTGCGTGGAGTTGATCCCCGACCCACCTCCAGCGTGCTGAGCTCTCCGGGGAAGTCCGGTGTGTGAGCACGAAAGCAAGTGTGTCCACCTGAGCCGCGCCCGGGCTCCCCGTGCTCAGGGAGGGAGCCTTTCCGGGGTGTGCCCAGCTTGGCCTTTTACCAGGGATGCAGGCTGCGGGTGAAAGGGGCAGACAGCAGCCCTCCTGCCCTTCACGGGGCTGCCTGGGTTCAGCCCTGCTTGTGGGCGATGTTTCTGGTGCAGGCGTGCTGAGATAGCCGTTGTGGGTCAGCCAGAAGAAAAGCATGTGGAAGGACAGGTGCCCAGAGGGTCCTAACGTATGATTGCTCTGATGATGTGTCCTGTGTGGCTTTGGTGGGTCCCCTGCCCTTCCATACCGTTGGTTGCTAGATCCCCTGTCCTTAGGAATTCTATTCGGGCTTACTGGGCCTGTGGTGTAGACAAGCTCTTTGGCAATGTGGCATTCTTGCCACATTCCCGCCCTGGTCCTTATGTTGCAGGTAACTAAATGTTAGCACTGTTGGGAAGCTCGAGGCTTTCAGTCACAGCCTGTGGTGCCGTGATGTTGAAAGAACTTGCATTAGCTTGCTCACTTGCCTGTGCCACTGTCACGTGGCAACCTGGGTGTATAGGGAGTTAAAAGTTGGCATAAGTCCAGGGTCCATAGTCTGTTGTGTGGCTGGGAGGCTCGGGTGTAGTGTGAGGAACGGGGAAAGTAAAAATCCTTTTCGCCGACTTCTGGGGTATGTCATATATGGCGAAATCAGTGTTCCTCCACATAATTCTAGTTTATCTCTCTTGAGTGTGTAGGTTAGGTATGTGGAAGCAGGGCCACAGAGATCAAGGGTGAACAGTGTATACAAGTGCACACACATCAAGGAACACTCATGCATGAATCTGAGTGAGACAAAGACATCTCAACATGTTTTGTTTGTGCCTGGTCAGTTCAATTACACACCACGTGTGTAACAGGTACATGCTGGCAGAATGTGGGATTCTAGAGTTTGATCTGGGGCTCTCAACTGGAAGGCAGGCTCCAAGGTACTGGACCCTGTGGAGACAGTTTCCTACAGCATTAGAGAGAGGGTGGTGGTATTGGAGCAGGCGTGTCTCCAGGCGGACTCATAGGGGATGTCAGTGAGTGGGCCAAAATAGCAGCCATATTTTGGTTCTTGTATGCAGTTTCTCACTCCTGCTATTGTTTGGAAAGCAACCCAGGGTTTCAAATGTCAGGTGTTGACAGAGCGGGGTCACAGAACACATGTCCAGGGGCCAGTGCCCTAGCCTAAAACCTCACCTCGCATCCACAAGGAGCCCATCTGGCCACCAGTTTGCATTGTGTCTGTTCCATTTCACATCTAGCTCCTGTTTGTAGTATGGTTAAGAAGCCCAGGATAGACCAAAGCCTAGGGATCCTGCACCCATGTGGAAGAGTTAGAAGAGGTTCCAGGCTAGTGACATTCAGTCAGCTCAGCTGCAGCCATTGTGACCTCTTGGGCAGTGAATTGGCAGATGGGAGATCTTTCTCTGTCTCCCCTTGTTTCTTTAAATCTGCCTTTCCAGTAAAAAGAAATAAATCCTTAAAACAACAATCACGTGTCCACGTGAGTAGTGAGCATGCGGTTTGGGAGAAGCTCTTGATGAGTTGCAGACTATGCCCTGTGTTCTTTAGGACTTAGATGCATACCAGCTCTTTGAGATGTCCCGTCCAGCAGGACAGTCAACAGGGTCGCAACCAACCTCGGAGAGAATGGGGGGCAAGAGACATGAAGAATGGACAGCAAGACAGGTTCTCTGATCAGGCTGACTAATTTTGATTTTCACACACAAGGCTTTAAAATCTGCAAAACAGGATCTATGAGTGAGGGGAAGGAGGAAGCAGGGTCTGGGACATGATTTCACAGCTCTTTCTGGATAGTTATCTCTAAGAGCTCCTTATGCTCTCAAGAGGTGGGCATGGTTTCACAACTCTTTCTGGGTAGCTTTTCCCAAACCCCCTTATGTTCTCAAGAGGATGCTGGCAGGTAAGGCATGAGCCAACACCCTGTCATGAGCACCAAGGGTGGTCAGAGCAGTGTAGTTTGCTAGATGACTTGTAAACCGCAGGGTGTCTTAAAACTTGGTTTCTCTTGCACTTTGCTAGCTGGTACTTTCCACTGACCTAGATCTATACTCAAACATGGCTTCAGTATGGCTATAATATATGGCTCCCACCATTAAGAGAAAGCAGTAGTTAAGCAGCATGCAAGAAATGTGTTCAATAACATTAGGCCTTTCAAATGTAGGCCAGGGAAGGCAGTGGGTTGGTTTGTGTTTCCTTCCTGGCTAACAACTGTTGGGTGTTACTAGAACTGAGAGAGCTGCCTGCTGAAGTGTATGTGGGAAGGAAAAACAGACCAGTTGTGATGCCTGAGAATGGGATAAGGGCCAGAGGAACACGGGGCAGTGGTAATGGTTCCCGTGGTTTGCAGACATGAGGGCAGTGATGAAATTTGCCTCTGGGTTGTTCCATGGGAAATATCAGGTCATCTGCACACATGACTAATTTGACTTCCTCTTTTCCTTTATTATGCCATGGATTTGTTTTCTTCTCCTCCCTGTCAGGGTGGCAAATGTTGGCATCCTTGGCTTGTTTCATATCTGAGAGGAGGCCGAGCTTTCCACTTGCGATAAGAATGGCAACTGGTTTTGATATGTATCCTTTATATTTTGAGTAGAGTTTCTTGTATCGGAGTCTAAGTTAGGCTGCATCATAAAAGAAGTCTGGCAGAGTTCTGTTCTGCTGACTAGTTACCCATCTACCTTTACTGATGTTCTCTCTTACTTATTTGTCCCTCAGTAGGAGCAGGGTGTGAAAGTCACCCATTGTTACTCTCCTGGGATCTGTCTCTGCCTTTTTATTTATAACATGTTGCTGTGTGCTTCAGGATATCATCTTAGGTATGTGTATATACTGATTCTCCATCGCTGAGTTTTAAACAAAGCTGCTTTCCCCGTCATTATAGGACATCGTGTTAGTTCTTTTGTAGCTTTTCAGTCTCTGTGTTGCTTTGTGAAGACTTTTCTGTTGTGATCTTGTAGGGTTATGCAGTTTTTTAACACTCACCTGAATTTAATCCTCTGGTTAGTCCAATTAACGCATTCACATTCAAGATTTGTTGTAGTGAATTCTCAAGCTTGTGTTTATGTGGATACTTATTTTCCCCTTCACAACTAAAGGAAAAATTGCAATGGACATAACATTTTTGATATCTTTTTCTTCTAAGATCCTTATACACTGTATACATTCACACTGCATGCTGGCCTGATAGCATTCTTCTGACAGTATTGCTGTCAATCTAGGTTTCTTTTTTTTGTTTGTTTTTACTTTATATGGACACAGCATTTCCCTCCTACTGCCTTTCATCATCTGCTTGTCTTAAGAGTTTGTGAATTTTACTGCTGTATGCTTTGAACGCAATTTTTTTTTTTTTTTTTTGATTTTGAGTGTTGTAATGATTTGAGCCTCTAGACCCATGTGGCTCATTTTAGGATCATTTAATACCTGGTGAAATTTCCAGGATTTCATTGAGCAGGTTATCTAATGTTTTTCTTCTCCATCAGGATTGCCCTGTAACACAGTGCACATCAAATGAAATTTACAATTTTCCCATAATATGTTTTTTTTTATTTATTATTTAACTTCATGCATCTTATTGTCCCGTCAAGTTCAACGGCTTCTTAGGTATACCCTCTCTGGTCTGAAGACAGAGCTAGCAGAGCATTATCCCAGTCAATTGAAAGCTCCATCATACCATCAGCAAAAATTTACATCATTATGGAATTAATTGACATAGTAATGAGTAACCAATATGTTAAAAGTAAATGCGAGTTCCCAGCCACCTTCTGTGACCACCTCACCTATACTTCAATTTAGTTTATACACAACATATAACATTCAAAACATAACATGTTATACATAACATCATATCATCTTAAATTAAGGCAAACATGTGGTATTTAACCTTTTGGGATTGGCTCATTTCCCTTAGCATTATGGTTTCCAGTTTGGCCCATTTGGCCACAAAGAACTGCATTTTGTTTTTTTTAATAGCTGAGTAGTATTCCACGGAGTAGATGAACCATAGCTTTCTTATCCAATCCTCTGTTGATGGGCATTTTGGTTGCTTCCATGTTTTTGCAATTACTGATTGTGCTGCTATGAGCATAGGAGTGCATGTTGGTTTCTCATAAAACAAGTGTTCTGGATATATTCCTAGGAGTGCTATTGCTGGATCATACGGTATGTTGATTTTGAGTTGTTTGAATGTTCTCCATACTGATTTCCATAGAGGCTGTACCAGCCTGCAGCCCCACCAGCACTGGAGTAGTGATCCCTTTTCCCCGCAACCTCGCCAACAAGTGTTGTTGGTGCTTTTATTCATGTGGGCCAGTCTTACTGGCGTTAGGTGGTACCTCATTGATGTTTTAATTTGGATTTCCCTTATTGCCAGGGAACTTGAGCATTTTTTCATATGTTTATTTGCCATTTGGGTTTGTTCTTTTGTGAAGTGTTTGCCCATTTCCCGTGCCCATTTCTTGGGTGGCTTGTTTGTTTTGACATTTTGGTTGTTTTGTAGCTCTTTGTATATTCTGGAGATCAGCCCTCTATCACCTATGTCGTGTGCAAAGGTCTTCTCACATTCTGTGGGTTGCCTTTTTACTTTGTTGATTGTTTCTCTAGCTATACAGAAGCTTCTTAGTTTGATGAGGTCCCAATTGTTTATTTTGGTCTCGATTTCTACTGCATTTGGAGTCTTTTTTAGGAAGTGAGGGCCTACCCCTAAGTGTTCCAGTGTGTTTCCAACATTTTCTTCCAAAAGTTTGAAGGTTTCTGATGTAGGTTTAGATCTGTTATCCATTTAGATCTGATCATAGTGTATGGTGTGAGATGTGGATCTATTTTTTTGTTTCTGCAGGCTATTAACCAGTTGTCCCAACAGCATTTATTGAACAGACCTTCCCATTTGCCTGGATTGTCGTTTGTCTTTTTGTCAAAGATTATTTGGCTGTATCTGTGTGTGTTTCCTTCTGGTGTTTCTATTCTGCTCCATTGATCTTCCTATCTATATTCGTGCCAGTACCACGCTGTTTTGATAACCACTGCACTATAGTATGTCCAGAGGTCTGGAACTGTGATTCCCCCTGCTAACTTCCTGTTCTTCAGGATGGTTCTAGCTATCCGTGGTTTTTTGTGCTTCCAGATGAACCTTTGGATCATTGTTTCCAGTTCAATGAAGAATGTTTTGGGCATCAAAGATGAAAAAGGCAACATAACAACAGACACCGCATCCATTAAGGCCAAAATTAGAAATTACTACAAAGCATTGTACTCCAACAAATCAGAAGATCACCAAGCAATGGAAAAGTTCTTAGACTTCTACCACCTGCCAAAACTTAGCCCAGAGGCAACAAACGACCTGAACAAACCCATAACTGTAGTAGAGATTGAATCAGTGATTAAAGACCTTCCAACAAAGAAAAGCCCAGGCCCAGACGGCTTCACTACAGAATTCTACAAAACATTCCGAACAGAACTGACCCCAATCCTCTACAAACTCTTCAAAACAATAGAAAAAGAGGCAACCCTTCGGAACTCATTCTATGAAGCCAACATTACCTTAATCCCAAAACCAGAGAACTAACAGAGAGAGAAAACTACAGACCTATCTCTTTGATGAACATTGATGCTAAGATTCTCAACAAAATCCTAGCCAACAGAATTCAAAAACACATTAGACAGATCGTTCATCCAGATCAAGTAGGATTCATCCCTGGAATGCAGGGATGGTTCAACATTCGCGAATCCATAAATGTGATACACCACATCCAAAAACTGAAAAACAAGGATCACATGATAGTATCAATAGAAGCAGAAAAAGCTTTCGACAAAATCCAACACCACTTCCTACTAAAAACCCTAACCAAGGTAGGCATAGATGGAAAAATCCACAACATAATTAAAACCATATATGAAAAACCCAACGCCAGCATCATACTGAATGGAGAAAAGCTGGAACCCTTCCCACTGAGATCTGGAACAAGACAGGGATGTCCACTTTCTCCACTACTATTCAACATAGTCCTAGAGGTACTCGCTGAGGCCATAAGACAAGAAAAAGAAATCTGAGGAATCCAAATGGGAAACAAAGAAGTCAAACTCTCACTATATGCAGATGATATGATTCTTTATGTAGAAGAGCCAAGAGACTCAATACAGAGACTGCTAGAACTTGTACGACAGTTTGGTAGAGTGGCAGGGTACAAAATAAATGAACAAAAATCAACAGCCATAGTGTATGCGAACAGCCCCAAGATGGAAAAAGACTTAACCAGCAAGATACCATTCAAAATAACAGAGAAAAGTATGAAATATCTGGGAATAAATCTAACCATAATATTTTTTAAAGATTTATCTGTTTTTATTGAAAAGTCAGATGTATGGAGAGGAGGAGGAGAAGAGAGAAGAAGATCTTCTGTCTACTGACTCATTCCTGAAGTGACCGCAAAGGCTGGAGCTGAGTGGGTCCTAAGGCAGTAGCCTGGAGCTTCTTTTGTATCTCCCATGTGGTCTCAGCATCCCAATGGTATTGGCAGTCCTTATCTGCTTTCCAAAGCCACTAACAGTGAGCTGGATGGGCAGCAGACTTTCCTGTGCCCATAGAAGTCTCTGTGTGTGCAAGGTGAGGACTTCAGCCTCTAAGTAGCATGATGAGCCCTTTTCCTGTATCTTCATGTGTGACATAGGTATTTCAAAATCTTTGTCCCCACTCTCAGACAGCAGCAATTAGGTGAATCAGCTAAAAATAATTTTAGGCCTTTTAAATGTGGACCTATTACAGCTGCCCCCCACCCATTTTATCTTTTTCACTTTCTGGCTAGTAAGTGTTGGATGTTAGTAGAACTGTGAGAGGTGCCTCTGGGATGTGGGTGGGAAACAGGAGCTGGCTAATATTGCTGTGATGATAGTGGGCTGAGAATGGGATCATGTGACCAAGCAACACGTGGCAGTGGCAAAAGTTCCTATGGTGGGCAGACATGAGGGCAGTGCTGAAATTTGCCTCTTTAGGTTTTCCCATTAACAGCAACATGTCCTCTGCACACATGAATAACTAGACTGCCTCTCTTGCTCTATTGTGCCAGCTACTTCTTTCTTTCTCCTCCCTGTAAGTGTGGCAGAAGTAGATATCCTTGGCTTGTTTTAGATCTAAGAGGAATTTCAGCGTCTGACAATGTAGTCTGATAAGATTGTTGATTAGATATATGTCCTTCGCAATTTTGAGAACAGTTCCTCTACACCTAATTAGTAAAGTTTTGTTTATTTGTTTATGATGATGGATTTTGAGTCCTAATGATGTGTCTATGTTCAGGTAGCCATCCAATTTTTTTTCTTCATCCTATAGACACTACTGTTACATTCATTGATATACATAAGGTGATATGTATCTGTATTTGTTAGATGAATTTGTATTGCCTGTCATTTATGATTATTAAGGTTTTGGTTTGATTCTGTAGTATCTGCCTCACAGTCTTTTGTTTTCTTTTTTTCTTTTTTTTGCATGCTTAGTAGAGATATGGGCGATAGGTGTTTTCTTTTCTGTTTAAGTCATTCTGTTAAATTTTGGGTTAAAGTATTACTACTCCCATAAAAGAATGTGGCAGAGTTCTGTTTGCTGACTCTATGCCAGTATCTTAACTGATATTCTTTCTTAATTATCTGACTTGATAGGAACAGGTTATGAAAGTCATCCACCGTTACTCTGTTGCTAACATTTTGCTTTGCAGCTCTGCATATTTTATTGGATGTATCTATATTTGATTTCTATACCTAGTTTCTAATGCAAGGGTTTTTTCTCCATATATAATACTATTTTTAGCTATTTTTGTAGTTTCTTTTTGTGTAAAAATGGCAATTTATTTTTACTTATTATGCTGGATGATTTTTTATATATTTTTATCACATAGCTTCATAGGCTCTGGGATTTCTCCTGCCCCCTCCCCAAATACTCCCCCATATGGAATTCCTCCATAGTGTTACAGTAGTATAGTTCATAGCCTGTCATGTTTCCTTCATTGCGGGCATGGACCATGTGGAGAGTCCAGCTTCTTATTGTCCAGATAAATTCAATAGTTTCAGTGGGAGACGATCCTTGGTCTGAAAGTAGAGTTGGCAGAATATCATCCCCTCCAGTGAGATGTCACTACTACACAACTTCAACAACAACAATAAGCATCGTAATTAACAACATCATGAAGTGAAATAACATGGTATTGAGTGACCAATATGTTAGAAAATGCAGGTTCTTAACCACATCCTCTAACTACTTCCTTGGCATCTCAATTTTAGCATCAACACAACCGGCTGCTATAGCCATTTTTTTTCTCCTAAGCTAACACGTTTTTGAGTTTAACCAAAATCGGAGTGGCACAGGAACACTGAAAGGATCAACGTTAACACCCATCATATATATAACAACTGAGTACAAACTTAACATGAACGTTTTTGTGCAGTTACATCTTGTTTAGCATTAACAGTCATAAATTGATAAATTCTTTTCATGAGACAATTAAACCACAATTTTAACTTTGCAGCATATAGTGATTAAGCATGGTTTTACAGAACTTTGCATTTTAATAATTGAAGAATAGAAAAGTTTTAGGCAGGAGAGCAGGGAAATCCCAAACAACCCAGTGAGTGAGGAAGAATTTAACTCTACATCCTGCCTGGTAAAATTGAGGAGGAGCAAATAGGGAGCCTGACCAGTAAGTACAGGCTGAGCAATTATAGGTTAGTTGGCCTTTTCCTTGGCTGTTCCAGACTTTCTATATCAGTGTCTCTCTCTGTCTATCTGAACAGCCAAATGGGAAGCCTGGCCAGTAAGGTACAAGCTGAGTGATTATCAGCTAGCTGACCTTTGCTAGTCTCTGTCTATCTGAACTAATTTGGGGGCTCACAAGCAACCCTGATGGTTGGTGTAAGAGAGGGCTGGTAGCCAAGGCTGGAACTGGATAAGGACCTGAGAAAGCACCTCTGCTAATGCAGAAGGAAATTTACAATCTTTCCTCTCTCTGGGTGCCACCTGGTTCTCCTGGCTGTAGTTCCAATGTCACCAGACCATATGAGAGTGTTTGGGGCTGCTACCATCCCGTGTGGGAAATCCCATAGGAAATGACTGACCTCAGAGTTCTCAGCCTGCAAGGGCATTCATATTCCTTGTGATCTCCTAAGCAGCTGGGATGTGGTTCTCGGTGTCCATACTGACAATCCTCGATGGAGTATCCATTGCTTCTGTGGCAAAAGCACTTGGGAGGCCTCCGGGAGTCTCCGGGACTAGGATACAGACCTCCTCTTATCCTCCTGTTCCACCCTGAGATCCGCTCCTGCTCTGTGCATGCAAGTTCCTTCTAAGAGGGTGCCAGGTTTGTTCTTGGATCCCAACACAAATGTCTATGGTTTTTCTAATGTCTAAGGCTCTTAAGAATTTGTTATCTATAAAAAATAAGTTACACTTACAGTCTTCCTCAAACATTCTAAGAAGGTGGAGAATTTTGGAGTTCTTGTTCAACCAAATTCCTATTTGCTTCATGTGTCCTCATCCTGGTCTGCTCATCTGATCTCCATGCCCATTCTTGTATAGAAAGTTGGTTTTATGGTTCATGAGTTTATGGTTGAGCTGCAATGCAGGGTCTCCAGAAGCATGTTGCCTTGCAAGAAAAATTCCCTTATAATTTTCTGTTTTGTTCTAGGATCTGTTCTGAGAAGCCTTTGGTCACACTTACATCTTTCTAGGCTTCCCTGAAGCTTTCCTCTGGCACATTAGGGGTATCAGGTCATAGATTTAGATTCCTGCTCTGTAGGGTTAAGTTAATTATCTCCTTTTCTAGTTTGCACTCACAATCTCATTTACACATCATGCTTTGCTCAAAAGTCTGATTTTCTTTATTTGTTTGTTTGTTTCTCCCTGGACTGATTTCAGTATGTTTGTAACTATTAGTTGGCTGCTACATAATGTTTTTTGGTGTTCTTTTCTGTAGTCCATTCTTTTTTTTGTGAATCCTGATGTGTGTCTTTGTGCCAATTCCATGGAGTTTTGATAACCACTACTTGTCAACATATCATGAAGTCTGGTGTTATGTCTCCACTAAATTTTCACTGTGTAAGAACCAGAATGGTTTTGTTCTCAGTGTGGTGTCTTCCATATGTGCTGAAGTGATATGTATTTCTTCTGATAAAGGCCATGAGAAGAAAGCGATTTGAGCGTGCACGGTGTCCTAATGTCTAAAGGCCTTGCCTTGCTTGCACCTGGAAACCATGGACACCGGCTCCTGTCCTGGCTGCTGCAGTTCCCATTAGCTCCCCGCTCATGGGCTGGGAAAGCTATAGAGGATGGCACAAAGCCTTGGGTCCCTGAACTGTTTGGGGAGCAGAAGAAAGCTCCTGGCTGTTGTGTTGGGATCAGCTCACCTCTGCCCATTGCAGCCACTTGGGGAGTGAACCAGTGGATGGATGATCTTTGTCTTTCTATCTCCTTCTCTCTATTGATCTATCATTCCAGGATAAATAGTTAAATCTTTTCCAAGAAGAAAGAAATAAAAGATTCAGGCAGCTTGCGATGGAAGCAGAAGGATGTGACGTGGGAGCCTTGGGACATCATCCTCCTCAGGTGATACCACTTGACAAAGTCTGCAATTAGCAAACACAAGCCCTGTGACAGAGCCCAGGATGGAAAGTGTCAAGAGTGTTTGGAAGTGGACATCACTGAGAGAACAAACTGAAAGAGTCTGTATGCCTGGAACTTCTTGCTGAATCTCTTCATCCTGCTGTGCTGTGGTAATCCCGTGTTGTCCGTGAAGACATGTAGGCACTAATGGGGACAAATGTTTCTCTGAGAATAAAAACTGCTTGGCGAGCCAAGAGGTGTTCTTTCCTTCAGTTGCTGGGAGAGTTCCCTGAGGCTACCCTCATTGAATCTGCTCTTCTCTCTATGTAATTTTGTTTCGCAAGTATGCTCTGAGCTCCCTTCAGCAGTACTCAATGCCATGCGATTTTGGCCTGGGGAGTTTTCAAGGTGGAAGCATGCCATGAGTAGTTCAACTGAGGTCATACTGAATCTGTAGCTTGCTCTTGGGAGCAAAGACATCTTAATCCATACAACAAATATACAAAGCAGGCCTTTTTCATTTGTAAATTGGATGGAGCTCACAAGTTCTTTCTCTGGCATGGTGCCATTTGTGTATACAAAGTTTACTGACTTTTGTGGTCTCTGGTAGTAGTCTGTTATTAGTGTATATTCTCTTGTGTGGACAAATCTTTACTTACTTTTATGGGATAATTTACTACTTATAAATTACATAAAGTTTCCTGTTTGCTCTGGTAGTAGTCTCCTGCTTGTGTAGGTAACTGTTTCATGTGCCTCTAGTGCTCTCCTGACTTCCTCTTTTGCATTGTGTAATCATCCATGTTTCTATATCTTCTAGAATGTCTCTGGTTAAAACATCCAGGATATATTTAATGGCAGGACTGAGAATGTACATTTTTATCGGTTCAGTATCCTAGTGTTAAGTCCCTAGAAACTTTGCCACATTCAGTATGGTGCTGGGCTGTGAGTGCTAAATGCATGCCTTTAACATTTTGAGAAATATTCCTCATTACAGACTTTGCTTTAGATTTTGAACATGAATACAGGTTATTCCTATCCTTTTTTTTAAGAAGAAAGATTTATGTATTTTTATTGTAAAGGCCAATATACCTAGAAGAGCAGAGACACAGGGGAAGCTCTTCTGTCCAATGAGTCACACCCCAAGTGGCCACAATGGCTGGAGTTGAGCCAATCTGAAGCTAGGAGCCAGGAGCTTCTGCCTGGCCTCCCATGCCAATGCAGAGTCCCATGGCTTTGGGCCATGCTCATCTGCTTTTGCAGGCCACAGGCAGGGAGCTGGATGGGAAGCAGGGCCGCCAGGATTAGGAACAGCAGCCATATGGGATCCCATCATTCTCAAAGCAAGGACTTTAACCACCACACTATCACGTCAGGCCTGCAGGTTGTATCTTTAAGAAATGCTTTTTCTGGGCCTGGCAGTGTGGCCTAGCGGCTAAAATGCTCGCCTTGAACGCCCTGGGATCACATATGGGTGCCGGTTCTAATCCCAGCAGTTCCACTTCCCAGCCAGCTCCCAGCTTGTGGCCTGGGAAGACAGTCGAGGACGGCCCAAAGCTTTGGGACCCTGCACCCACGTGGGAGACCTGGAAGAGGTTCCAGGTTCCTGGCTTCGGATGTGCACAGGACCGGCCGTTGCGCTCACTTGGGGAGTGAATCATCGGACAGAAGATCTTCCTGTCTCTCCTCCTCTCTGTATATCTGACTTTGCAATAAAAAATAAATAAATCTTTTAAAAAAAGAAATGCTTTTTCTGTGTACTGAGATTATCATTGTTTTCCTTTCTTGATAGGCTATAGCATGTGTCACATTTATTGCTTTTCAATATCAAAGAAACACAGCATAATGATGCTTATGGTGAGCTGTGGGATTTGATGAGTAGCGTTTTCCTGAGGATTTTTGCAATCAGTTAATCAGGAATAGGTCTCTCTCTAGTATCACTGTGTTTTGTGATTAAGCAAATCAATGCACTTTGTGATTAAGCACAACATTCTTAGAAGTGTGAGAGGATTTGTGCCTTAAAATTCTTTGGAATGGCTAAAGAAGACTTGCTGCTGATTCGTCTTGGAATTTATGGTAAAAGTTCACATTGAAGCCATCTAATCTGAGCTGCATTATGTGGCAACGGTCATAATTCTTTCATATGTAAGTACCTCAGTTATTTCTCTATTTAGGTTTATTATGTCATCATGGCTGGATAGTGCTATATATTTAGAGCTTTCTCTATGCTTGTCTGTTTCAAATAATCTCGTAAGATGACAACACCATGGGAGTTTGGGGTTTGGGGTTGGGGACAGGGGGCTGTGTAATGCTGGCCCTGCTGGCAGAGGAGAGCAGAGGTGGTGGGTTGTGTGACATGGAGAGAGAGGCTAACAGAGCGTGTGTGTGTGTGTGTGTGTGTGTGTGTGTGTGTGTGTGCATGTGACAGAGAGAGAGAGAGAGAGACAGACAGAGAGAGAGAGTAGGAGAGAGAGAAAGATGGGAATGTTGGAAAGTGTGAGAGGTGGCAGGAGGGCAGCAGAGTCCTCCATAGTCTTAGCTCTGGCCAAGGCCCTGACTGGATGAGTCACTTCCACTGTGGCAGGGAGCCAGAAGCCAGGCACTAACCACCCAGAGCAACCCAGCCAGCAGTTCGAATTGCATGGGTGTTGGGCTGTGCATGGTGTGGGGCTGAGCAGCTTGCACCACAGGTGCTCTCGGCTAGCCTCAGCTCCGCTCGGCTCAGGCGGCACCCTGTTAGCATGAGTAGGTCCTGGAGTGCTGAGGCAGACCTGCAGGACCCTGCCCACGAACTGTGTGCAGGCCTGTGGTTAGCCAGACCTGGAGAAGGGAACGTGGCAGTGTTCTGCTGGGTCTCCCGTGGTGTGGTGTAGCCAGAAGCACACTGCTGCTGGACTGCCGAGGTGGCACCGAAAAAGCAGCTCCTGGCAAGCGCAAGTTCAGGCTGCGGCCCAGAGCAGAGCATCAGGGTTGTCGGGAGTAGAATGTGCAACCCCTGTAATTCTGAGCATGGCTGCTGGTGCTGTACCTTGTGGGAGGGGAGGGCGGGCAGCAGAGGCCTGGTGAGCTGAGGTCCAGGCTGTTGGGCAGCACACGGGGCTGTGGAAGGGAAAGCAGTGTGACGCCTGCTGCAGGCTCCATGTTCAGTAGTGCCTCAGGTGTCTCCTTGACCCCAAGTGGATTACACACCACCTGAGCTGAGGAATCTCATCAACAAGCAGGATGAAGATGTGCTGAGCTACGTAGTTGGCTTGGAGGTGGGGATCCGGGTGTGTGTGTGCTGTTGGTGCAAGGGTTGGGTGTTGGCGAGAGTGGATCACGGGGCTGGACGTTTGCTGGGAGGAAGCATGAGAATGTGACCGGGGGTGTGGAGAGAGGGGCGGCATGTGCCTCTGGGCACAGTGGGCTCACCGTGCTCCCCTTGGCAGGTCAAGGAGCTGAGCTGTGGCCAGGGACACTGCAGAATACGCTTTTGCTTCTGGCAGAACCCCTACTTCCGCAATGATGAGATCTGCAAGGATTACTGTCGCAGCGTGCGTGGTAGGCAAGGCCTAGATGGTGCAAGCGATTCGGTGGGTTTCCTGCCCAGCCATGGGTGCTTGTAGAGATCCCATTCCCGCAGGATACAGGGCTGTACGTTCCAGCGCGATCCAGTGGTTCTGTGACTGTGACGGTGAGCCACCCGCCTACAGCCCGGGCCCTGCCCACTCAGCTTCTTGGATTGGCTGAGGGACCATGCCTTCTCAGGCACCAACAGTGTTGCCTGGATGAGAGCACCCCTCATGTACATCAGCTCACTCGACTCCAGAGCCTTTGCAAGCGTCAGGCAGGAGGCTATCAAATTCTCTGCAACCCTCAAATCCCAAGGAAAGTCACAGAGGCACCAACCCAGGGAGTTGTCTGGGTTGAATGTGACAGGAAGCTTGCCTTGCTGGGTCATGTGTCCATCTGGTGTGGTGCCTTGCCCGCAGCAGGGCATTTGTGCTTCCAGTGACCTCTACAGCCATCTGCAGCAGGACCCAGTAAAGCACGCAGTAGGAAAAATATGCCATGCCTCCCAGGAGGGCAGGATTCCTGAATGTGCTCTTAACACTGTTCCCACAGGGTGCCTTGTGGGAATGTGTTGGGGACATGTCACTTTTCCTCCCAGGTAACTAGTACTTGAGACTTTTCCCTTAATTAGCCACCTTTTCTCTACAGAGGGCTTTATCATGTATCTCACAATTTTACATTCTTGGTGGCACTTTGTACCCTTAAATAACAACATTATCCTTCAGTTTGTTTATTCGTGCACAACAATGTTTTTCAATATTGATAAGAACCCATCTCAATCAACCTATATTCTTATAAATATTGCATTCATATAAATTTTTGGGAAATTTTGTCTCTTCCCCTATCATTTGCTCATATGTTACCACTAATTCATCTCCTTCGTCTCTGAACAAACCAGTACTTGATGTAAGTATTATACTTAATTCTTATACAATGATGTATGCTATGCATGATTGAAATTACTTCCAGGCGTGCTAGCATTTTTCAATTCTCTTGTAACATTTTTAATAAGTTTACATTTCCCAAGTAAAGTTTTTAATAGGTTTACATTTTGGCCTCTTAAAATTTAGATTTGCACTCTTGTAAGACGGTGTTTAATATTTCATGTATTTCAAATCATGAAAAAATGTATATGAGAATTTCTACTGTCATTAAGAGGTTTTTTGAATCAATCAGGCACAGAAATCTTGCCAGGCACTGAAAAAACCAGTAGTGCAATTAAGATTTCAAACAAAAAATAAATAACACCCCAAGGATTTTTATTTATGCTGGTGTTGAAGACATCATTGCCTATATTAGGATATCAGCACACTTTGTACTCTTCTCCCGAACTGTGGGCTAGTTTGCAATCCCACCAACAGTGAATAATCCAACCATTCCACTCATGGTCATTACCTATACCAAATGAAATCAGGGCATGAAAGGCTTATTTGTAATCCCATGGAATTAGCAAATCAATTCATATGAGCTAAGACAGAGATCCCAGAAGTCCCTCAAGAGTTGACAGTATGAAAGTAATGGGGCTCTTATCCACTATGGAATATTTCACAGTCATTTGAAATAATGACATCTGGGACGGGTGCAGCAAAGAACAGGCGAATCCTTTGACTGTAGTGCTGGCATCCCATATGAGCAGGGGTCTAGTCCTGGCTGCTCCATTTCCAAAGGAGCTCTCTGATTTGGGGCTAGGAAGGCAGCAGAGCAAAGCCTGAGTGCTTGGGCCCAAGCCCCCATGCGGGAAACTTCTAAGAAGTTCCTGATCCCTGTATATTTGTATCAGTTCAGACCTGACTCTTGCATATGGTTACCAGTACAGTGCCCAAATGTGAGGAGGAGCATCACTAACCCCTTATTTGGAGCATTTTATCACAAGGCTTATGTTGTAGGAGCTGGACTCTACACAGAAGAACTCAAACATCCTTGCTTCCTCTTTTCTCTCTCCTTCCAATACAAAAGGGGTTTAGAAATACTTATTTCTGGAACTGCTATTTGAGGGCAGGGTTAACCCATCTCTACAATGGTCTTAGTTCAAAAACTGTACAGAATAGCAAATCCCAGGCTTGGAATAGGAATCTTGTGTGGACTTGATCTACATTACTTTTCCCAATCTGGCACAGAATCACTAAAACACACACAACATGCACGTCACAGAATTTATTGTATTAGGTTGGGTTAACACCACTATTCCCATCTTGCACTTGAGGTCTGTATCTTCCTTCAGTGTTGAGCCAGACATGGTTGTATATTCCATACCAGAGCTTTGAGGGTTTTTACACATCTCCAACAGATTCAATTCTAAATGAAAAGCTCTCTGAAACACACAAATTCATATGGACACATATAATCTCAGAACAACACTAAATGCGTATCAAAATGGAAAGGATCTGCATTAGAAAGCTACCCCAACCTCACGTGTGACCCTTCATTAGTGCTCTCACAAGAGATTAAAATCTGTTTCCCCTTATTCCAGAGCAATTGCGAGTATTCACTGAAAGAATACATGGCCCAAGAAAACTAAACTAAAACGACATGTATCATTAAGACCTAAACTCCTAATGGGTCTAAGGGCTAAGACATAACCTAAATATTCATGGATATTTCTGGAATCAGTGATCAAATAAACTTAACGTGAAACAAAAATATAACATGCTGGCATGGAGCCGAAGATGGACTTGACATGGATGGCCAGGGAGATGTCTGTTAAAGTGAAGTGATGCTTCAAGCTTGTTTTGTGTCTGAGTGGGTGGCCACGAAGCATGCCTACGTGTGTGCACACACACAATCATGAACAATTTTGCATCATACTTCTCCCCAAATCTGCTTCACTCTGATGCCAAGGCTGACCTGAGTTTTGTGAATCCCTTTTGTCTCCACTAAGCCTCAGGTACACCATTTGGGAAATAAGGGACCATGTCCCTACACACAAGCTCTTACCCAAGGTGACAGGCTGCTCATCACCTTTCTCCATTCCATCTTCAGATACCTGAGTCCCAAGGTAATATGGCAGGGGTTTGAGCCAAATATCCTTGTAGATTATCTGTTAGGAAAAAGGAGAAATCAGCTCACTGTTAAGTTGCCCTAGAACTTACAACATGCACTTAGAACTTTCCCAGTGAGCACCCACCTCAGCAATCCTGCTAGAGTCTACGAAGTTGTGGTCCACAAACCAGTTGAAAATACTGACACTGTTGTTATACTCCATCCGCCTTGGAGCTTCACCCATATAATCCTGAAGCCACTTAATTGGAGAAGAACGATATGCTCTATACCCTATGGGAAGAGAAGAATGCAGGACAGGGCAGGATCACATCTCCAGTTACCCGTCACCCATGTCCAGTATCTAGTCTCTGAGAAACATCTCACCATTGAGGTTAGCTCGATATTCCTTAACAATCACTGTGTTAGAGAAGTAGGGATTGCTGCGGAAGAACAACCTGATCTTGAAGCGCTTCCTGGGATGCTTGAGTTTGGCCACCTGTCAGGATAAGATGGAGCATGCTGAGTTTTCACTAATGAGTCCACTTTCAACTGTTCAAAACTACTTCTGCTACTCACAGTGCCTTTTGCATAGGACTAGTCTGAGGCTCAAGGAACTCACCTCTAGGTTGGTCATGCAGCTAAGAATGTCTTCATCCTTATCACAGATGATGGGTGATATCTGGGAATGGTTCACAAACTACCTATCAAGGAACTTTCAGAAGAAAAACTGTGTGTGTTTGTGTGTGTGTTTGTGTGTGTGTGTGTGTGTTTGTGTGTGTACAAGAGAGCCAAAAGCAAGGGAAATATGGAAAGAACAGGCACTGCAAATGAGAAGCCATTTTTGTTGGGTGCTCCTTAACATATTGTTACGTAGATCTTAGGTCTTCCAAGACTTGTCCCAACATTTCTTTTTCACAACTCAGAAGAAATAAATGAATAGCAAGCATCACATCCTCAGACCTGTTTTACCATACAACACAATCATAAATATTGAACTTGGTTCCCATCATGTGGGACCAGAATTCAGACCTACACAATGCACAGCTGGGTTATTAATATTACTGGATCACAATGTGCTGTCTCAATGCATCCTCAAATAACAGTTCCTGCTGCATGTTAATCTTTACATGGTGGACTGAGGGAGGGCCTCTGTCCTCAGCAGTGTGAGAGCCCTGATCTTTGTGAGCTAAGCATGAACTGCCACCGCACACTTCATACCTCTGTGTGCCACAGCTTCTTACTGGCAACCTGGCAGAAATGGCAAAGACAAGAGCCTCAGTTCTCTGACAGGATCCATACAGAGCTGGTGTTTCCTCTGAGAGCTACCTCAGGCATCATATCTGTTGGCTGTAGTCTTCCAACCAGTTCTCAATGACTGGGCTGGAGAATCAAACTGTTGCACTAAAGCCTCCAACACAGGGAAGACTGTGCTTCAAAGAACCTTCCTTCCAAGTTGGAAGAATAGTTTGACAATCGGTGGACTTATGCATTACAGTGTAGGTGGTAATTCAGTCAACATGCCCTGCAGTCCTCTCTGGAGTGTGTTTTAATGCCCTGTCGATGAAATTCATTTTCCTCACAACAGACACTTTCTCACAGTGGTGCATTTCCACAATGCTAACTCGGTAAACAGCTACACTCTCGACTGTGACCGGCAGATAAAAGGATACAACTTTAGACCAGAAGTCAGGGATGTTCTGGATGATCATCCTTCTGCGTTCCATCAGGACCTTGCGTTTTTGCCTCAGCTTCTGCAGCAGCCTCTGCTTCAGCCTCTCACGGGCCCTGGTCGATGGATGTCTCCCAGGGCGCACTTGTAACTGGGGTGTCCCTGACCCAAGCGCCGGTGGGG
The DNA here is from genome assembly GCF_030435755.1 of Ochotona princeps. Classification (NCBI taxonomy): domain Eukaryota; kingdom Metazoa; phylum Chordata; class Mammalia; order Lagomorpha; family Ochotonidae; genus Ochotona; species Ochotona princeps. Next base: position 12,273,794 of record NC_080866.1, read on the forward strand.
CCAGCTGGTTCTCATGCCGCCTTTCCTGGTGTGCAACACAGACTGCTAGGAGCTCCTGCTCCTCCCTCTCCTCGACTGCTCGCCTCCCTCCAGCACGCTCCTCCCACCTCCTGCTCAGCCACTACCCCACCACTTCAAAGTATACAGCAGCCATGTTGCTGCTGCTGTCGCCCAGCGGGGCCGGGCTGTCTCCCTCACCCACGGGCCTCACTTTCCTGGGGGGCCTCCTCAGAACGGACACGGAGCACCTTGTCACAGCAGTGGACACAAGCCGCCTGTCACCTGACGGCAGTGGTCACTGCGCAGGTCCTGGGGCCTTTCCCTCGAGGAGGATCCTTGTAGGGCCTATGTCCTAAAGCCCCTCTAGGCCCTTCCTTCCCGCCCCCCACCACCGCCATACTCCAGCTCAGTGGACCCCGGGCCCGGGTGCGCAGCCGCTGCCATCCCGAACCGAGCCTGTGGACAAGGTCCCGACTTCTCCCTGCCTGAACACCGCCTGGGTCAGCCGAGGGCCCTCACTGTCTCCCGGAAGTGGCGATGTGCTGACACCAGGCGCATGCGCAGAGATCTCGGCGCTGACGCGGGGTGGGGCGACGCAGTGCGTGGAGTTGATCCCCGACCCGCCCCCAGCGTGCTGAGCTCTCCGGGGAAGTCCGGTGTGTGAGCAGGAAAGCAAGTGTGTCCACCTGAGCCGCGCCCGGGCTCCCCGTGCTCAGGGAGGGAGCCTTTCCGGGGTGTGCCCAGCTTGGCCTTTTACCAGGGATGCAGGCTGCGGGTGAAAGGGGCAGACAGCAGCCCTCCTGCCCTTCACGGGGCTGCCTGGGTTCAGCCCTGCTTGTGGGCGATGTTTCTGGTGCAGGCATGCTGAGGTAGCCGTTGTGGGTCAGCCAGAAGAAAAGCATGTGGAAGGACAGGCGCCCAGAGGGGCCTAACGTATGATTGCTCTGATGATGTGTCCTGTGTGGCTTTGGTGGGTCCCCTGCCCTTCCATACCGTTGGTTGCTAGATCCCCTGTCCTTAGGAATTCTATTCGGGCTTACTGGGCCTGTGGTGTAGACAAGCTCTTTGGCAATGTGGCATTCTTGCCACATTCCCGCCCTGGTCCTTATGTTGCAGGTAACTAAATGTTAGCACTGTTGGGAAGCTCGAGGCTTTCAGTCACAGCCTGTGGTGCCGTGATGTTGAAAGAACTTGCATTAGCTTGCTCACTTGCCTGTGCCACTGTCAAGTGGCAACCTGGGTGTATAGGGAGTTAAAAGTTGGCATAAGTCCAGGGTCCATAGTCTGTTGTGTGGCTGGGAGGCTCGGGTGTAGTGTGAGGAACGGGGAAAGTAAAAATCCTTTTCGCCGACTTCTGGGGTATGTCATATATGGCGAAATCAGTGTTCCTCCACATAATTCTAGTTTATCTCTCTTGAGTGTGTAGGTTAAGTATGTGGAAGCAGGGCCACAGAGATCAAGGGTGAACAGTGTATACAAGTGCACACACATCAAGGAACACTCATGCATGAATCTGAGTGAGACAAAGACATCTCAACATGTTTTGTTTGTGCCTGGTCAGTTCAATTACACACCACGTGTGTAACAGGTACATGCTGGCAGAATGTGGGATTCTAGAGTTTGATCTGGGGCTCTCAACTGGAAGGCAGGCTCCAAGGTACTGGACCCTGTGGAGACAGTTTCCTACAGCATTAGAGAGAGGGTGGTGGTATTGGAGCAGGCGTGTCTCCAGGCGGACTCCTAGGGGATGTCAGTGAGTGGGCCAAAATAGCAGCCGTATTTTGGTTCTTGTATGCAGTTTCTCACTCCTGCTATTGTTTGGAAAGCAACCCAGGGTTTCAAATGTCAGGTGTTGACAGAGCGGGGTCACAGAACACATGTCCAGGGGCCAGTGCCCTAGCCTAAAACCTCACCTCGCATCCACGAGGAGCCCATCTGGCCACCAGTTTGCATTGTGTCTGTTCCATTTCACATCTAGCTCCTGTTTGTAGTATGGTTAAGAAGCCCAGGATAGACCAAAGCCTAGGGATCCTGCACCCATGTGGAAGAGTTAGAAGAGGTTCCAGGCTAGTGACATTCAGTCAGCTCAGCTGCAGCCATTGTGACCTCTTGGGCAGTGAATTGGCAGATGGGAGATCTTTCTCTGTCTCCCCTTGTTTCTTTAAATCTGCCTTTCCAGTAAAAAGAAATAAATCCTTAAAACAACAATCACGTGTCCACGTGAGTAGTGAGCATGCGGTTTGGGAGAAGCTCTTGATGAGTTGCAGACTATGCCCTGTGTTCTTTAGGACTTAGATGCATACCAGCTCTTTGAGATGTCCCGTCCAGCAGGACAGTCAACAGGGTCGCAACCAACCTCGGAGAGAATGGGGGGCAAGAGACATGAAGAATGGACAGCAAGACAGGTTCTCTGATCAGGCTGACTGATTTTGATTTTCACACACAAGGCTTTAAAATCTGCAAAACAGGATCTATGAGTGAGGGGAAGGAGGAAGCAGGGTCTGGGACATGATTTCACAGCTCTTTCTGGATAGTTATCTCTAAGAGCTCCTTATGCTCTCAAGAGGTGGGCATGGTTTCACAACTCTTTCTGGGTAGCTTTTCCCAAACCCCCTTATGTTCTCAAGAGGATGCTGGCAGGTACGGCATGAGCCAACATCCTGTCATGAGCACCAAGGGTGGTCAGAGCAGTGTAGTTTGCTAGATGACTTGTAAACCGCAGGGTGTCTTAAAACTTGGTTTCTCTTGCACTTTGCTAGCTGGTACTTTCCACTGACCTAGATCTATACTCAAACATGGCTTCAGTATGGCTATAATATATGGCTCCCACCATTAAGAGAAAGCAGTAGTTAAGCAGCATGCAAGAAATGTGTTCAATAACATTAGGCCTTTCAAATGTAGGCCAGGGAAGGCAGTGGGTTGGTTTGTGTTTCCTTCCTGGCTAACAAGTGTTGGGTGTTACTAGAACTGAGAGAGCTGCCTGCTGAAGTGTATGTGGGAAGGAAAAACAGACCAGTTGTGATGCCTGAGAATGGGATAAGGGCCAGAGGAACACGGGGCAGTGGTAATGGTTCCCGTGGTTTGCAGACATGAGGGCAGTGATGAAATTTGCCTCTGGGTTGTTCCATGGGAAATATCAGGTCATCTGCACACATGACTAATTTGACTTCCTCTTTTCCTTTATTATGCCATGGATTTGTTTTCTTCTCCTCCCTGTCAGGGTGGCAAATGTTGGCATCCTTGGCTTGTTTCATATCTGAGAGGAGGCCGAGCTTTCCACTTGAGATAAGAATGGCAACTGGTTTTGATATGTATCCTTTATATTTTGAGTAGAGTTTCTTGTATCGGAATCTAAGTTAGGCTGCATCATAAAAGAAGTCTGGCAGAGTTCTGTTCTGCTGACTAGTTACCCATCTACCTTTACTGATGTTCTCTCTTACTTATTTGTCCCTCAGTAGGAGCAGGGTGTGAAAGTCACCCATTGTTACTCTCCTGGGATCTGTCTCTGCCTTTTTATTTATAACATGTTGCTGTGTGCTTCAGGATTTCATCTTAGGTATGTGTATATACTGATTCTCCATCGCTGAGTTTTAAACAAAGCTGCTTTCCCCGTCATTATAGGACATCGTGTTAGTTCTTTTGTAGCTTTTCAGTCTCTGTGTTGCTTTGTGAAGACTTTTCTGTTGTGATCTTGTAGGGTTATGCAGTTTTTTAACACTCACCTGAATTTAATCCTCCGGTTAGTCCAATTAACGCATTCACATTCAAGATTTGTTGTAGTGAATTCTCAAGCTTGTGTTTATGTGGATACTTATTTTCCCCTTCACAACTAAAGGAAAAATTGCAATGGACATAACATTTTTGATATCTTTTTCTTCTAAGATCCTTATACACTGTATACATTCACACTGCATGCTGGCCTGATAGCATTCTTCTGACAGTATTGCTGTCAATCTAGGTTTCTTTTTTTTGTTTGTTTTTACTTTATATGGACACAGCATTTCCCTCCTACTGCCTTTCATCATCTGCTTGTCTTAAGAGTTTGTGAATTTTACTGCTGTATGCTTTGAACGCATTTTTTTTTTTTTTGATTTTGAGTGTTGTAATGATTTGAGCCTCTAGATCCACGTGGCTCATTTTAGGATCATTTAATACCTGGTGAAATTTCCAGGATTTCATTGAGCAGGTTATCTAATGTTTTTCTTCTCCATCAGGATTGCTCTGTAACACAGTGCACATCAAATGGCATTTGCAATTTTCCCATAATATTTTTTAAAGATTTATCTGTTTTTATTGAAAAGTCAGATGTATGGAGAGGAGGAGGAGAAGAGAGAGGAAGATCTTCTGTCTACTGACTCATTCCCAAATTGACCGCAAAGGCTGGAGCTGAGTGGGTCCTAAGGCAGTAGCCTGGAGCTTCTTTTGTATCTCCCATGTAGTCTCAGCATCCCAATGGTATTGGCAGTCCTTATCTGCTTTCCAAAGCCACTAACAGTGAGCTGGATGGGCAGCAGACTTTCCTGTGCCCATAGAAGTCTCTGTGTGTGCAAGGTGAGGACTTCAGCCTCTAAGTAGCATGATGAGCCCTTTTCCTGTATCTTCATATGTGACATAGGTATTTCAAAATCTTTGTCCCCACTCTCAGACAGCAGCAATTAAGCAGCTTATTGTGAACCAGCTAAAAATAATTTTAGGCCTTTCAAATGTGGACCAATTACAGCTCCTAAGCTAACACGTTTTTGAGTTTAACCAAAATCGGAGTGGCACAGGAACACTGAAAGGATCAACGTTAACACCCATCATATATATAACAACTGAGTACAAACTTAACATGAACGTTTCTGTGCAGTTACATCTTGTTTAGCATTAACAGTCATAAATTGATAAATTCTTTTCATGAGACAATTAAATCACAATTGAGCATGGTTTTACAGAACTTTGCATTTTAACAATTGAAGGATAGGAAAGTTTTAGGCAGGAGAGCAGGGAAATCCCAAACAACCCAGTGAGTGAGGAAGAATTTAACTCTACATCCTGCCTGGTAAAATCGAGGAGGAGCAAATAGGGAGCCTGACCAGTAAGTACAGGCTGAGCAATTATAGGTTAGTTGGCCTTTTCCTTGGCTGTTCCAGACTTTCTATATCAGTGTCTCTCTCTGTCTATCTGAACAGCCAAATGGGAAGCCTGGCCAGTAAGGTACAAGCTGAGTGATTATCAGCTAGCTGACCTTTGCTAGTCTCTGTCTATGTGAACTAATTTGGGGGCTCACAAGCAACCCTGATGGTCGGTGTAAGAGAGGGCTGGTAGCCAAGGCTGGAACTGGATAAGGACCTGAGAAAGCCCCTCTGCTAATGCAGAAGGAAATTTACAATCTTTCCTCTCTCTGGGTGCCACCTGGTTCTCCTGGCTGTAGTTCCAATGTCACCAGACCATATGAGAGTGTTTGGGGCTGCTACCATCCCGTGTGGGAAATCCCATAGGAAATGACTGACCTCAGAGTTCTCAGCCTGCAAGGGCATTCATATTCCTTGTGATCTCCTAAGCAGCTGGGATGCGGTTCTCGGTGTCCATACTGACAATCCTCGATGGAGTATCCATTGCTTCTGTGGCAAAAGCACTTGGGAGGCCTCCGGGAGTCTCCGGGACTAGGATACAGACCTCCTCTTATCCTCCTGTTCCACCCTGAGATCCGCTCCTGCTCTGTGCAGGCAAGTTCCTTCTAAGAGGGTGCCAGGTTTGTTCTTGGATCCCACCACAAATGTCTATGGTTTTTCTAATGTCTAAGGCTCTTAAGAATTTGTTATCTATAAATAATAAGTTACACTTACAGTCTTCCTCAAACATTCTAAGAAGGTGGAGAATTTCTCTGTGCTCCTGACCTGTAGTGGAACAAGAGGAGTATTAAACAAATTTAGTTGCTCAGTTCTTAGAGGCAGTTCCACTGGGGTTCCATCTTCTCTAGGGGCAGCATTGTATTCAAAGGAGCTGCTGCACTTCTGAGGTCAGATGAACCACAGGGAAACCCAGAGTTTTGAGGATCCATCAGGAAATCCTAGGGGCAAGAGCATAGCCTTTCCCATGGATTATCGTGTTCCAGAATATCAATCATTCAGGTATTTTATCAAATACGCCATGAGGTCAGGGACAGTTGTGCTTGATGTGCCAATCTTTTAAAATCCCCCATATCACCCAGTGTTGGGAGGGGTCTGGCCTCTTCCTCCTTCATTTTTTTTTTCTATGCTCTTGTGGATTGTGCTGCTGCAAATATAGGATTACACATCCCCATCTCATGTGCAGATTTCATTTCGATTGCGTCTATTCCTAGCAGCAGCATAGCTGGGTCATATGGCAGATTTATTTGCAGTTCTCCAAGCACTCTCCATCTGGATTTCTAGAATGGTTGTATTAGCCTACACTCCCACCAGCAGTGAAGCAGGGTGCCTTTCTCCCCACTTCCACACCAGCAGGTGTTGTTCCTTGAGTTCTGAATGTAAGCAAGTCTCACTGGAGTTACTTGGTCCCTCAACGTGTTTTTCATTTGTATCTCTCTGATTGCTAGGGAGCCTGAGCATCTTTTCATAGGTCTATTAGCCCTGTGAATCTGGCCTTTGGAAAATTGTCTGCTCATTTCCTTTGCCCATTTTGCTATACGTTTTCTTTCTGTTTGTTTGTTTGTTTGTTTTTCTGTCGCTCGGTTTTTGAAACTCTTTGTGAATCTATCACTTGTGTAGTGTGAAATACTCTTGTCTCATTCTGTTGGTTTCTTCTTGGTTGTGCTGATTGTTTCCTTTGCAGTGCAGAAGCTTTTTAGTTTGTTCATTTTGGCTTTGGTTGTCTTTGCTTTTGGCATTTTTTTCTAAGAAATTTTTCCCTGTTTCTATATCTTGGAGTGTGCTTCCTATGTTTTCCTTTAATAGTCTGATGGTTTCTGGGTGTGGATTTAGGTCCTTAATCCATCTAGAGCTAATTTTCATGTAATGTGGAAAGTGTGGGTCTTGCTTCTTAATTCTGCAAACTGCTATCCAGTTGTCCTAACGGCATTTTTTGAAGAGAGCAGGATTTTCGCCTGGATTGTTTTCAGTTTTCTTGTCAAAGGTTAGTTGACTACGCATGTGTGGATGCCTTCTGTTCTGTTCCACTGATCTTCTTCTCTGTTTCTGTAGCAGCACCAGACTGTTTTGATACACACTGCTTTGTAGTATGTTTTGAGGTCTGGAATTGTGATTCCTCCAGCTTGATTTCTATTTTTCAGGATAGCTTTCGCTATCCGTGGTCTTTTGTGATTCCTGAGAAACTTTTGTATCTTCTCTTCTATTTCTGAGAAGAATGTTGTTGAGATTTTGCTTGGGATTTTGTTGAATCTGTATATTGCTTTTGGTAATGTGATCACTTTGATGATGTTGATCCTGCTAATCCAGGAACATGGTACGGTTCTCCATTTTCAAGGTCTTCTTCTATTTCCTTTTTTAATGTTTTATTGTTTTCCTCATAGAGGCCTTCCACATATTTAGTTAACCTAATTCCTAGGTATTTAAGATCCCTCTCCTCTATTAAAGGGGGCTGTACTTTCAAATTCCTTCTCATCCTTGGAATGTTTTGTGTATACTAGTGCCATCAATTTGTGTTCATTAATTTTTTTTATCCTGTTACTCTGCCAAAGTCTCTTATGAGTTCTAATAGTCTCTTGACTGAGTCTTTTGGGTCTCCTATGTAGAGAATCATGTCGTCTGCAAATAGAGACCATTTCCTTTCCTCTTTTCCAATTTGGATTCCTTTAATTCTTTTTTTCTTGCCTAATATCTCTGGCAAGGACTTCCAATACTATATTGAAGGGTAGTAGTGACAGTGGACATCCCTGTTTAATTCCAGATTTTAGTGGGAAGGCTTCCAATCTTTTTTTCCATTTAGTATGATGCTTGCATTGGGAGTTTCATAAATTGCTTTGATTGTGTTATAGAATGTTCCTTCTGTGCCTATCTTGCTTAGGGTTTTCAGCATGAAGTCGTGTTGGATTTTATCAAATGCCTTCTCTGCATCTATTGAGAGCATCATATGATGAAAACAAAAGTGTATTCTTGATCTGTAGGATGAAAGGTTCGATAGATATCAACTAAGTCCATTTGCTCCAGAGTTTGGGTGAGTTCTGTGGTTTCTTTGCTGAGTTTCTGTTTCTGTGATCTGTCCACTGATGTTATAGGGGTATTATGGTCACCCACTATGATTGTATTGGAGTCTGTTTCTCCGTTTAAGTCTCTTAATGCTTGTTTCACGTTATTAAATGCCTTGGCATTTGGTGCATATATATTATGGTGATCTCTTCTTGTTGAATGGGTCCCTTGATCGTTAGATGGTATCCGTCTCCATCTCTTTTAATGTTTTTCACATCAATGTGAAAGGCTACCCCTGCACGTGTTTCCTTACCATTCACTTGGAATATCTCTTCCCATCCTTCAACTTTCAAGTTTCCTCTGATATTTGTTAGTGAGCTGTGTCTCCTGTAAGCAGCAGATAGATGGGCTTTGCTTTTTGACCCATTCCTCTAATCTCTGGCATTTGATTGATGAATGTAAACCATTTACATTCAATGTTAATATGGATAGGTGGCAATTTGGTTCTGTCATCTTAGTAATGTGTTGTTCTTTGGTTGAGTCTTCTGTTGGCCTTTTCAGTGGGATGTTCTCCACATTTGCCTTTGGTTTTGGTAGCTGCTATTCCTTTCCTCGTTCACTAGAACATCCTTGGGTATTAGCTGTAGGGCTGGTTTGGAGGACACAGGTTCTTGGAGTTTTCCATATTGTGGAAGAATTTTATTTCATTTTCAAAGACAAAGGAGAGCTTTGCAGGATACATTATTCTGAGCTGAAACCTTTTCCTGTTTAGAGCCTGGAATGTTTCACTCCATTCTCTCCTGGTCTGCAGCGTTTCCTCTGAGATGTCAGCTGTGAGTTTGATTGGGGCTCCTCTATAATTCACTTGATTTTTTTTTCACGTGCACATTTAAGGATTTTTTCCTTGTGTTCAACTGAGCAGAGCTTGATTATCATGTGCCTTGGTGAAGGTCGCTTTTTGTCGACCCCATTGGGAGTCATGTGCCCCTCCTGGATGTTGTTTTCCAACTCTTGCCCTAGGTTAGGAAAGTTTTGTGTATCATTTCGTTGAAAACACCTTAAATCCTGGTTACTCTTTCTGCACCTTTTGGAGCTCCCAGAATTCTTATGTTGGGCCTTTTGATTGTATCTTTTATTTCCTGGATATATATCTATATTATATACAGGTATGTATAGATATATAGATACATATTTTTTAGCTTGGCCTAGTTCTGCTTCCGTCTTTTTGCTTATTTCCACCTGGTGACAGGAAATATCTTTGAATTCTGATATTCTTCTCCTGCTTCATTCATTCTATTTTTCATACTCTCCACAGTACTTTTAATTTGCTCCACTGTATTTGTAACTTCTGAAACGTCAGCTTTTATTAGATTCATTTCCTGTGTAACAAACAGATTCTTTACATTCTTTGAATTCTTGTGTTGTGTGCTTCTCACTGTTGGTCAGAAACCTTATACTAAATAAGCTTTATAGTAAATAGCCATATAATAAATTTTCAGAATTCTGTGTCCCCATGTTTTTCAATGTCTTCCTCAGTTAACTCTGAGGTTGTTAAAGACTTTTGTTCCTCTTCCAGGGAGTCTTCGGTAACACTCATTGTGCCTCTGTCTCTTCTTTTAAGTTTTGACATTGCAATCCTGTTTGGTATATTTTTCTCCTTAGTGCAGTTTTTTTTAACATTTATTTATTTTTATTACAAAGTCAGATATACAGAGAGCAGAGACAGAGAGGACGATCTTCCGTCCGATGATTCACTCCCCAAGTGAGCCGCAACGGCCGGTGCTGTGCCGATGCAAAGCTGGGAACCTGGAACCTCCTCCAGGTCTCCCACGCGGGTGCAGGGTCCCAAAGCTTTGGGCTGTCCGCGACTGCCTTCCCAGGTCACAAGCAGGGAGCAGGATGGGAAGTGGAGCTGCCGGGACTAGAACCAGCGCCCATATGGGATCCCGGGGCGTTCAAGGCGAGGACTTTCGCCACTAGGCCACGCCGCCGGGCCCCCTTAGTGCAGTTTTCTAAGATGTGTTATCTACAGATCTAGAAGTCAATTTTTTTGTTTATTTGTTTGATCAGATTCCTGGGTTATAAAACACCAACTGTCCCAGATAACTGGTTTATCACCAGCACTGGTCTTGTGTAAAAACACAAGATGATGCCCAGTGGAGCGCTGCCAGAGAGCCAGGGCTGTTAGCTTTCCCATCTGGGACCCAGATCCTGCAGGATGTGAAGCTGGTGCTGTCCTCTCTGTGGAATCAGCCAGGTGTGACTAGCTGGAAACGTGCCCATTCCGGTGTTTGATCCCTCTGCTGTTAGCTCCGATCCACCGCCAGTCTGCCCTGCTGAGTCTGCAGCTCCTTTTCTGTTCGATGCTGAGCCATAGTATTTGGTAGGATTGGCCAGTCCCAGCCTGTCTTCACCTCCCGAGCGCCCCGTGCGAACCCAAGCTCCCACCTGGCTACTGCATGGGCTGATCTGTGGCCGCCTCTGGATCCTTGGTTGTCATTGGAGTCCGGATCACAGCTCACAGGTGGCTGCTGGGTTTTCTGTTCCCTGTAACACCGTTCTGCCATCGTCACCTCTTCCCTGTGTCCAGGCGTTCTCCAGGTATCTCCTTGTTGACTTCCTGACCCCTAACTCTTTCTGGAATCTTCTCTCTGTGCTTTACCCTGTCTAAAATTTTTCTGTCATCTCAAACATTGAGTTTCTGTCTTTTTGTGTGCTTGTTTTTTGGTGGCATCTTTGAGGGTTGTGGTGGTTTTATCCGTTCAGCTGAATTCAGGTTTCTGGTTGGTGATTTTAATCCATTTTCATTCACAATTACCATCAATAAGAAGTAATACTTGCATTTTGCTTGATGACATTTTAATCCACTGACGTGACAATCTGTCACTCACTCCCTACTGAGGTATCGTTTTTCAGTTGTTTTCTTCTTCTTCCTCTTCCTTCTCTGTCTGTTCTCCTATTTGGCCCTTCTTATTCAGCTCAAACGTCATTTTCTTTTATCATTTTCCTCTGTGTGTGATTTTCTCATTTATGTGCCCCTCTGTATTCTCTTGTAACTCACTGAGTTTATTAACACTCGCTATTTTGAATCATGTAACTGTCATTTCATAGAGATGTGATATTTTGGAGTTCTTGTTCAACCAAATTCCTATTTGCTTCATGTGTCCTCATCCTGGTCTGCTCATCTGATCTCCATGCCCATTCTTGTATAGAAAGTTGGTTTTATGGTTCATGAGTTTATGGTTGAGCTGCAATGCAGGGTCTCCAGAAGCATGTTGCCTTGCAAGAAAAATTCCCTTATAATTTCCTGTTTTGTTCTAGGATCTGTTCTGAGAAGCCTTTGGTCACACTTACATCTTTCTAGGCTTCCCTGAAGCTTTCCTCTGGCACATTAGGGGTATCAGGTCATAGATTTAGATTCCTGCTCTGTAGGGTTAAGTTAATTATCTCCTTTTCTAGTTTGCACTCACAATCTCATTTACACATCATGCTTTGCTCAAAAGTCTGATTTTCTTTATTTGTTTGTTTGTTTCTCCCTGGACTGATTTCAGTATGTTTGTAACTATTAGTTGGCTGCTACATAATGTTTTTTGGTGTTCTTTTCTGTAGTCCATTCTTTTTTTGTGAATCCTGATGTGTGTCTTTGTGCCAATTCCATGGAGTTTTGATAACCACTACTTGTCAACATATCATGAAGTCTGGTGTTATGTCTCCACTAAATTTTCACTGTGTAAGAACCAGAATGGTTTTGTTCTCAGTGTGGTGTCTTCCATATGTGCTGAAGTGATATGTATTTCTTCTGATAAAGGCCATGAGAAGAAAGCGATTTGAGCGTGCACGGTGTCCTAATGTCTAAAGGCCTTGCCTTGCTTGCACCTGGAAACCATGGACACCGGCTCCTGTCCTGGCTGCTGCAGTTCCCATTAGCTCCCCACTCATGGGCTGGGAAAGCTATAGAGGATGGCACAAAGCCTTGGGTCCCTGAACTGTTTGGGGAGCAGAAGAAAGCTCATGGCTGTTGTGTTGGGATCAGCTCACCTCTGCCCATTGCAGCCACTTGGGGAGTGAACCAGTGGATGGATGATCTTTGTCTTTCTATCTCCTTCTCTCTATTGATCTATCATACCAGGATAAATAGTTAAATCTTTTCCAAGAAGAAAGAAATACAAGATTCAGGCAGCTTGCGATGGAAGCAGAAGGATATGACGTGGGAGCCTCCCCAAGTGATACCACTTGACAAAGTCTGCAATTAGCAAACACAAGCCCTGTGACAGAGCCCAGGATGGAAAGTGTCAAGAGTGTTTGGAAGTGGACATCACTGAGAGAACAAACTGAAAGTGTCTGTATGCCTGGAACTTCTTGCTGAATCTCTCCATCCTGCTGTGCTGTGGTAATCCCGTGTTGTCCGTGAAGACATTGTAGGCACTGATGGGGACAAATGTTTCTCTGAGAATAAAAACTGCTTGGCGAGCCAAGAGGTGTTCTTTCCTTCAGTTGCTGGGAGAGTTCCCTGAGGCTACCCTCATTGAATCTGCTCTTCTCTCTATGTAATTTTGTTTCGCAAGTATGCTCTGAGCTCCCTTCAGCAGTACTCAATGCCATGCGATTTTGGCCTGGGGAGTTTTCAAGGTGGAAGCATGCCATGAGTAGTTCAACTGAGGTCATACTGAATCTGTAGCTTGCTCTTGGGAGCAAAGACATCTTAATCCATACAACAAATATACAAAGCAGGCCTTTTTCATTTGTAAATTGGATGGAGCTCACAAGTTCTTTCTCTGGCATGGTGCCATTTGTGTATACAAAGTTTACTGACTTTTGTGGTCTCTGGTAGTAGTCTGTTATTAGTGTATATTCTCTTGTGTGGACAAATCTTTACTTACTTTTATTGGATAATTTACTACTTATAAATTACATAAAGTTTCCTGTTTGCTCTGGTAGTAGTCTCCTGTTTGTGTAGGTAACTGTTTCATGTGCCTCCAGTGCTCTCCTGACTTCCTCTTTTGCATTGTGTAATCATCCATGTTTCTATATCTTCTAGAATGTCTCTGGTTAAAACATCCAGGATATATTTAATGGCAGGACTGAGAATGTACATTTTTATCGGTTCAGTATCCTAGTGTTAAGTCCCTAGAAACTTTGCCACATTCAATATGGTGCTGGGCTGTGAGTGCTAAATGTATGCCTTTAACCTTTTGAGAACTATTCCTCATTACAGACTTTGCTTTAGATTTTGAACATGAATACAGGTTATTCCTATCCTTTTTTTTAAGAAAAAAGATTTATGTATTTTTATTGTAAAGGCCAATATACCTAGAGGAACAGAGACACAGGGGAAGCTCTTCTGTCCAATGAGTCACACCCCAAGTAGCCACAATGGCTGGAGTTGAGCCAATCTGAAGCTAGGAGCCAGGAGCTTCTGCCTGGCCTCCCATGCCAATGCAGAGTCCCATGGCTTTGGGCCATGCTCGTCTGCTTTTGCAGACCACAGGCAGGGAGGTGGATGGGAAGCAGGGCCGCCAGGATTAGGAACAGCAGCCATATGGGATCCCATCATTCTCAAAGCAAGGACTTTAACCACCACACTATCACGTCAGGCCTGCAGGTTGTATCTTAAGAAATGCTGTTTCTGGGCCTGGCAGTGTGGCCTAGCGGCTAAAATCCTCACCTTGAACGCCCCGGGATCCCATATGGGTGCCGGTTCTAATCCCAGCAGCTCCACTTCCCAGCCAGCTCCCAGCTTGTGGCCTGGGAAGACAGTCGAGGACGGCCCAAAGCTTTGGGACCCTGCACCCACGTGGGAGACCTGGAAGAGGTTCCAGGTTCCTGGCTTCGGATGTGCACAGGACCGGCCGTTGCGCTCACTTGGGGAGTGAATCATCGGACAGAAGATCTTCCTGTCTCTCCTCCTCTCTGTATATCTGACTTTGCAATAAAAAATAAATAAATCTTTTAAAAAAAGAAATGCTTTTTCTGTGTACTGAGATTATCATTGTTTTCTTTTTTTGATAGGCTATAGCATGTGTCACATTTATTGCTTTTCAATATCAAAGAAACACAGCATAATGATGCTAATGGTGAGCTGTGGGATTTGATGAGTAGTGTTTTCCTGAGGATTTTTGCAATCAGTTAATCAGGAATAGGTCTCTCTCTAGTATCACTGTGTTTTGTGATTAAGCAAATCAATGCACTTTGTGATTAAGCACAACATTCTTAGAAGTGTGAGAGGATTTGTGCCTTAAAATTCTTTGGAATGGCTAAAGAAGACTTGCTACTGATTCGTCTTGGAATTTATGGTAAAAGTTCACATTGAAGCCATCTAATCTGAGCTGCATTATGTGGCAACGGTCATAATTCCTTCATATGTAAGTACCTCAGTTATTTCTCTATTTAGGTTTATTATGTCATCATGGCTGGATAGTGCTATATATTTAGAACTTTCTCTATGCTTGTCTGTTTCAAATAATCTCGTAAGATGACAACACCATGGGAGTTTGGGGTTTGGGGTTGGGGACAGGGGGCTGTGTAATGCTGGCCCTGCTGGCAGAGGAGGGCAGAGGTGGTGGGTTGTGTGTGACACGGAGAGAGAGGCTGACAGACTGTGTGTGTGTGTGTGTGTGTGTGCATGTGACAGAGAGAGAGAGAGAAAGACAGAGAGAGAGAGAGAGAGAGAAAGAGAGAGAGAAAGATGGGAGTATTGGAAAGTGTGAGAGGTGGCAGGAGGGCAGCAGAGTCCTCCATAGTCTTAGCTCTGGCCAAGGCCCTGACTGGATGAGTCACTTCCACTGTGGCAGGGAGCCAGAAGCCAGGCACTAACCACCCAGAGCAACCCAGCCAGCAGTTCGAATTGCATGGGTGTTGGACTGTGCATGGTGTGGGGCTGAGCAGCTTGCACCACAGGTGCTCTCGGCTAGCCTGAGCTCCGCTCGGCTCAGGCGGCACCCTGTGAGCATGAGTAGGTCCTGGAGTGCTGAGGCAGACCTGCAGGACCCTGCCCACAAACTGGGTGCAGGCCTGTGGTCAGCCAGACCTGGAGAAGGGAACGTGGCAGTGTTCTGCTGGGTCTCCCGTGGTGTGGTGTAGCCAGAAGCACACTGCTGCCGGACTGCCGAGGTGGCACCGAAAAAGCAGCTCCTGGCAAGCGCAGGTTCAGGCTGCGGCCCAGAGCAGAGCATCAGGGTTGTCGGGAGTAGAATGTGCAACCCCTGTAATTCTGAGCATGGCTGCTGGTGCTGTACCTTGTGGGAGGGGAGGGCGGGCAGCAGAGGCCTGGTGAGCTGAGGTCCAGGCTGTTGGGCAGCACACGGGGCTGTGGAAGGGAAAGCAGTGTGACGCCTGCTGCAGGCTCCATGTTCAGTAGTGCCTCAGGTGTCTCCTTGACCCCAAGTGGATTACACACCACCTGAGCTGAGGAATCTCATCAACAAGCAGGATGAAGATGTGCTGAGCTACGTGGTTGGCTTGGAGGTGGGGATCCGGGTGTGTGTGTGCTGCTGGTGCAAGGGTTGGGTGTTGGCGAGAGTGGATCACGGGGCTGGACGTTTGCTGGGAGGAAGCATGAGAATGTGACCGGGGGTGTGGAGAGAGGGGCGGCATGTGCCTCTGGGCACAGTGGGCTCACCGTGCTCCCCTTGGCAGGTCAAGGAGCTGAGCTGTGGCCAGGGACACTGCAGAATACGCTTTTGCTTCTGGCAGAACCCCTACTTCCGCAATGATGAGATCTGCAAGGATTACTGTCGCAGCGTGCGTGGTAGGCAAGGCCTAGATGGTGCAAGCGATTCAGTGGGTTTCCTGCCCAGCCATGGGTGCTTGTAGAGATCCCATTCCCGCAGGATACAGGGCTGTACGTTCCAGCGCAATCCAGTGGTTCTGTGACTGTGACGGTGAGCCACCCGCCTACAGCCCGGGCCCTGCCCACTCAGCTTCTTGGATTGGCTGAGGGACCATGCCTTCTCAGGCACCAACAGTGTTGCCTGGATGAGAGCACCCCTCATGTACATCAGCTCACTCGACTCTAGAGCCTTTGCAAGCGTCAGGCAGGAGGCTATCAAATTCTCTGCAACCCTCAAATCCCAAGGAAAGTCACAGAGGCACCAACCCAGGGAGTTGTCTGGGTTGAATGTGACAGGAAGCTTGCCTTGCTGGGTCATGTGTCCATCTGGTGTGGTGCCTTGCCCGCAGCAGGGCATTTGTGCTTCCAGTGACCTCTACAGCCATCTGCAGCAGGACCCAGTAAAGCACGCAGTAGGAAAAATATGCCATGCCTCCCAGGAGGGCAGGATTCCTGAATGTGCTCTTAACACTGTTCCCACAGGGTGCCTTGTGGGAATGTGTTGGGGACATGTCACTTTTCCTCCCAGGTAACTAGTACTTGAGACTTTTCCCTTAATTAGCCACCTTTTCTCTACAGAGGGCTTTATCATGTATCTCACAATTTTACATTCTTGGTGGCACTTTGTACCCTTAAATAACAACATTATCCTTCAGTTTGTTTATTCGTGCACAACAATGTTTTTCAATATTGATAAGAACCCATCTCAATCAACCTATATTCTTATAAATATTGCATTCATATAAATTTTTGGGAAATTTTGTCTCTTCCCCTATCATTTGCTCATATGTTACCACTAATTCATCTCCTTCGTCTCTGAACAAACCAGTACTTGATGTAAGTATTATACTTAATTCTTATACAATGATGTATGCTATGCATGATTGAAATTACTTCCAGGCGTGCTAGCATTTTTCAATTCTCTTGTAACATTTTTAATAAGTTTACATTTCCCAAGTAAAGTTTTTAATAGGTTTACATTTTGGCCTCTTAAAATTTAGATTTGCACTCTTGTAAGACGGTGTTTAATATTTCAGGTATTTCAAATCATGAAAAAATGTATATGAGAATTTCTACTGTCATTAAGAGGTTTTTTGAATCAATCAGGCACAGAAATCTTGCCAGGCACTGAAAAAACCAGTAGTGCAATTAAGATTTCAAACAAAAAATAAATAACCCCCCAAGGATTTTTATTTATGCTGGTATTGAAGACATCATTGCCTATATTAGGATATCAGCACACTTTGTACTCTTCTCCCGAACTGTGGGCTAGTTTGCAATCCCACCAACAGTGAATAATCCAACCATTCCACTCATGGTCATTACCTATACCAAATGAAATCAGGGCATGAAAGGCTTATTTGTAATCCCATGGAATTAGCAAATCAATTCATATGAGCTAAGACAGAGATCCCAGAAGTCCCTCAAGAGTTGACAGTATGAAAGTAATGGGGCTCTTATCCACTATGGAATATTTCACAGTCATTTGAAATAATGACATCTGGGACGGGTGCAGCAAAGAACAGGCGAATCCTTTGACTGTAGTGCTGGCATCCCATATGAGCAGGGGTCTAGTCCTGGCTGCTCCATTTCCAAAGGAGCTCTCTGATTTGGGGCTAGGAAGGCAGCAGAGCAAAGCCTGAGTGCTTGGGCCCAAGCCCCCATGCAGGAAACTTCTAAGAAGTTCCTGATTCCTGTATATTTGTATCAGTTCAGACCTGACTCTTGCATATGGTTACCAGTACAGTGCCCAAATGTGAGGAGGAGCATCACTAACCCCTTATTTGGAGCATTTTATCACAAGGCTTATGTTGTAGGTGCTGGACTCTACACAGAAGAACTCAAACATCCTTGCTTCCTCTTTTCTCTCTCCTTCCAATACAAAAGGGGTTTAGAAATACTTATTTCTGGAACTGCTATTTGAGGGCAGGGTTAACCCATCTCTACAATGGTCTTAGTTCAAAAACTGTACAGAATAGCAAATCCCAGGCTTGGAATAGGAAATCTTGTGTGGACTTGATCTACATTACTTTTCCCAATCTGGCACAGAATCACTAAAACACACACAACATGCACGTCACAGAATTTATTGTATTAGGTTGGGTTAACACCACTATTCCCATCTTGCACTTGAGGTCTGTATCTTCCTTCAGTGTTGAGCCAGACATGGTTGTATATTCCATACCAGAGCTTTGAGGGTTTTTACATATCTCCAACAGATTCAATTCTAAATGAAAAGCTCTCTGAAACACACAAATTCATATGGACACATATAATCTCAGAACAACACTAAATGCGTATCAAAATGGAAAGGATCTGCATTAGAAAGCTACCCCAACCTCACGTGTGACCCTTCATTAGTGCTCTCACAAGAGATTAAAATCTGTTTCCCCTTATTCCAGAGCAATTGCGAGTATTCACTGAAAGAATACATGGCCCAAGAAAACTAAACTAAAACGACATGTATCATTAAGACCTAAACTCCTAATGGGTCTAAGGGCCAAGACATAACCTAAACATTCAGGGATATTTCTGGAATCAGTGATCAAAGAAACTTAACGTGAAACAAAAATATAACATGCTGGCATGGAGCCGAAGATGGACTTGACATGGATGGCCAGGGAGATGTCTGTTAAAGTGAAGTGATGCTTCAAGCTTGTTTTGTGTCTGAGTGGGTGGCCACGAAGCATGCCTACGTGTGTGCACACACACAATCATGAACAATTTTGCATCATACTTCTCCCCAAATCTGCTTCACTCTGATGCCAAGGCTGACCTGAGTTTTGTGAATCCCTTTTGTCTCCACTAAGCCTCAGGTACACCGTTTGGGAAATAAGGGACCATGTCCCTACACACAAGCTCTTACCCAAGGTGACAGGCTGCTCATCACCTTTCTCCATTCCATCTTCAGATACCTGAGTCCCAAGGTAATATGGCAGGGGTTTGAGCCAAATATCCTTGTAGATTATCTGTTAGGAAAAAGGAGAAATCAGCTCACTGTTAAGTTGCCCTAGAACTTACAACATGCACTTAGAACTTTCCCAGTGAGTACCCACCTCAGCAATCCTGCTAGAGTCTACGAAGTTGTGGTCCACAAACCAGTTGAAAATACTGACACTGTTGTTATACTCCATCCGCCTTGGAGCTTCACCCATATAATCCTGAAGCCACTTAATTGGAGAGGAACGATATGCTCTATACCCTATGGGAAGAGAAGAATGCAGGACAGGGCAGGATCACATCTCCTAACCGTCACCCATGTCCAGTATCTAGTCTCTGAGAAACATCTCACCATTGAGGTTAGCTCGATATTCCTTAACAATCACTGTGTTAGAGAAGTAGGGATTGCTGCGGAAGAACAACCTGATCTTGAAGCGCTTCCTGGGATGCTTGAGTTTGGCCACCTGTCAGGATAAGATGGAGCATGCTGAGTTTTCACTAATGAGTCCACTTTCAACTGTTCAAAACTACTTCTGCTACTCACAGTGCCTTTTGCATAGGACTAGTCTGAGGCTCAAGGAACTCACCTCTAGGTTGGTCATGCAGCTAAGAATGTCTTCATCCTTATCACAGATGATGGGTGAAATCTGGGAATGGTTCACAAACTACCTATCAAGGAACTTTCAGAAGAAAAACTGTGTGTGTTTGTATGTGTGTGTGTGTGTGTGTGTGTGTGTGTGTGTGTGTACAAGAGAGCCAAAAGCAAGGGAAATATGGAAAGAACAGGCACTGCAAATGAGAAGCCATTTTTGTTGGGTGCTCCTTAACATATTGTTACGTAGATCTTAGGTCTTCCAAGACTTGTCCCAACATTTCTTTTTCACAACTCAGAAGAAATAAATGAATAGCAAGCATCACATCCTCAGACCTGTTTTACCATACAACACAATCATAAATATTGAACTTGGTTCCCATCATGTGGGACCAGAATTCAGACCTACACAATGCACAGCTGGGTTATTAATATTACTGGATCACAATGTGCTGTCTCAATGCATCCTCAAATAACAGCTCCTGCTGCATGTTAATCTTTACATGGTGGACTGAGGGAGGGCCTCTGTCCTCAGCAGAGTGAGAGCCCTGATCTTTGTGAGCTAAGCATGAACTGCCACCACACACTTCATACCTCTGTGTGCCACAGCTTCTTACTGGCAACCTGGCAGAAATGGCAAAGACAAGAGCCTCAGTTCTCTGACAGGATCCATACAGAGCTGGTGTTTCCTCTGAGAGCTACCTCAGGCATCATATCTGTTGGCTGTAGTCTTCCAACCAGTTCTCAATGACTGGGCTGGAGAATCAAACTGTTGCCCTAAAGCCTCCAACACAGGGAAGACTGTGCTTCAAAGAACCTTCCTTCCAAGTTGGAAGAATAGTTTGACAATCGGTGGACTTATGCATTACAGTGTAGGTGGTAATTCAGTCAACATGCCCTGCAGTCCTCTCTGGAGTGTGTTTTAATGCCCTGTCGATGAAATTCATTTTCCTCACAACAGACACTTTCTCACAGTGGTGCATTTCCACAATGCTAACTCGGTAAACAGCTACACTCTCGACTGTGACCGGCAGATAAAAGGATACAACTTTAGACCAGAAGTCAGGGATGTTCTGGATGATCATCCTTCTGCGTTCCATCAGGACCTTGCGTTTTTGCCTCAGCTTCTGCAGCAGCCTCTGCTTCAGCCTCTCACGGGCCCTGGTCGATGGATGTCTCCCAGGGCGCACTTGTAACTGGGGTGTCCCTGACCCAAGCACCGGTGGGGCCAGCTGGTTCTCATGCCGCCTTTCCTGGTGTGCAACACAGACTGCTAGGAGCTCCTGCTCCTCCCTCTCCTCGACTGCTCGCCTCCCTCCAGCACGCTCCTCCCACCTCCTGCTCAGCCACTACCCCACCACTTCAAAGTATACAGCAGCCATGTTGCTGCTGCTGTCGCCCAGCGGGGCCGGGCTGTCTCCCTCACCCACGGGCCTCACTTTCCTGGGGGGCCTCCTCAGAACGGACACGGAGCACCTTGTCACAGCAGTGGACACAAACCGCCTGTCACCTGACGGCAGTGGTCACTGCGCAGGTCCTGGGGCCTTTCCCTCGAGGAGGATCCTTGTAGGGCCTATGTCCTAAAGCCCCTCTAGGCCCTTCCTTCCCGCCCCCCACCACCGCCATACTCCAGCTCAGTGGACCCCGGGCCCGGGTGCGCAGCCGCTGCCATCCTGAACCGAGCCTGTGGACAAGGTCCCGACTTCTCCCTGCCTGAACACCGCCTGGGTCAGCCGAGGGCCCTCACTGTCTCCCGGAAGTGGCGATGTGCTAACACCAGGCGCATGCGCAGAGATCTCGGCGCTGACGCGGGGTGGGGCGACGCAGTGCGTTAAGTTGATCCCCGACCCACCCCCAGCGTGCTGAGCTCTCCGGGGAAGTCCGGTGTGTGAGCAGGAAAGCAAGTGTGTCCACCTGAGCCGCGCCCGGGCTCCCCGTGCTCAGGGAGGGAGCCTTTCCGGGGTGTGCCCAGCTTGGCCTTTTACCAGGGATGCAGGCTGCGGGTGAAAGGGGCAGACAGCAGCCCTCCTGCCCTTCACGGGGCTGCCTGGGTTCAGCCCTGCTTGTGGGCGATGTTTCTGGTGCAGGCATGCTGAGGTAGCCGTTGTGGGTCAGCCAGAAGAAAAGCATGTGGAAGGACAGGCGCCCAGAGGGGCCTAACGTATGATTGCTCTGATGATGTGTCCTGTGTGGCTTTGGTGGGTCCCCTGCCCTTCCATACCGTTGGTTGCTAGATCCCCTGTCCTTAGGAATTCTATTCGGGCTTACTGGGCCTGTGGTGTAGACAAGCTCTTTGGCAATGTGGCATTCTTGCCACATTCCCGCCCTGGTCCTTATGTTGCAGGTAACTAAATGTTAGCACTGTTGGGAAGCTCGAGGCTTTCAGTCACAGCCTGTGGTGCCGTGATGTTGAAAGAACTTGCATTAGCTTGCTCACTTGCCTGTGCCACTGTCACGTGGCAACCTGGGTGTATAGGGAGTTAAAGGTCGGCATAAGTCCAGGGTCCATAGTCTGTTGTGTGGCTGGGAGGCTCGGGTGTAGTGTGAGGAACGGGGAAAGTAAAAATCCTTTTCGCCGACTTCTGGGGTATGTCATATATGGCGAAATCAGTGTTCCTCCACATAATTCTAGTTTATCTCTCTTGAGTGTGTAGGTTAAGTATGTGGAAGCAGGGCCACAGAGATCAAGGGTGAACAGTGTATACAAGTGCACACACATCAAGGAACACTCATGCATGAATCTGAGTGAGACAAAGACATCTCAACATGTTTTGTTTGTGTCTGGTCAGTTACACACCACGTGTGTAACAGGTACATGCTGGCAGAATGTGGGATTCTAGAGTTTGATCTGGGGCTCTCAACTGAAAGGCAGGCTCCAAGGTACTGGACCCTGTGGAGACAGTTTCCTACAGCATTAGAGAGAGGGTGGTGGTATTGGAGCAGGCGTGTCTCCAGGCGGACTCCTAGGGGATGTCAGTGAGTGGGCCAAAATAGCAGCCATATTTTGGTTCTTGTATGCAGTTTCTCACTCCTGCTATTGTTTGGAAAGCAACCCAGGGTTTCAAATGTCAGGTGTTGACAGAGCAGGGTCACAGAACACATGTCCAGGGGCCAGTGCCCTAGCCTAAAACCTCACCTCGCATCCACGAGGAGCCCATCTGGCCACCAGTTTGCATTGTGTCTGTTCCATTTCACATCTAGCTCCTGTTTGTAGTATGGTTAAGAAGCCCAGGATAGACCAAAGCCTAGGGATCCTGCACCCATGTGGAAGAGTTAGAAGAGGTTCCAGGCTAGTGACATTCAGTCAGCTCAGCTGCAGCCATTGTGACCTCTTGGGCAGTGAATTGGCAGATGGGAGATTTTTCTCTGTCTCCCCTTGTTTCTTTAAATCTGCCTTTCCAGTAAAAAGAAATAAATCCTTAAAACAACAATCACGTGTCCACGTGAGTAGTGAGCATGCGGTTTGGGAGAAGCTCTTGATGAGTTGCAGACTATGCCCTGTGTTCTTTAGGACTTAGATGCATACCAGCTCTTTGAGATGTCCCGTCCAGCAGGACAGTCCACAGGGTCGCAACCAACCTCGGAGAGAATGGGGGGCAAGAGACATGAAGAATGGACAGCAAGACAGGTTCTCTGATCAGGCTGACTGATTTTGATTTTAACACACAAGGCTTTAAAATCTGCAAAACAGGATCTATGGGTGAGGGGAAGGAGGAAGCAGGGTCTGGGACATGATTTCACAGCTCTTTCTGGATAGTTATCTCTAAGAGCTCCTTATGCTCTCAAGAGGTGGGCATGGTTTCACAACTCTTTCTGGGTAGCTTTTCCCAAACCCCCTTATGTTCTCAAGAGGATGCTGGCAGGTAAGGCATGAGCCAACACCCTGTCATGAGCACCAAGGGTGGTCAGAGCAGTGTAGTTTGCTAGATGACTTGTAAACCGCAGGGTGTCTTAAAACTTGGTTTCTCTTGCACTTTGCTAGCTGGTACTTTCCACTGACCTAGATCTATACACAAACATGGCTTCAGTATGGCTATAATATATGGCTCCCACCATTAAGAGAAAGCAGTAGTTAAGCAGCATGCAAGAAATGTGTTCAATAACATTAGGCCTTTCAAATGTAGGCCAGGGAAGGTAGTGGGTTGGTTTGTGTTTCCTTCCGAGCTAACAAGTGTTGGGTGTTACTAGAACTGCTCTAGAGAGCTGCCTGCTGAAGTGTATGTGGGAAGGAAAAACAGACCAGTTGTGATGCCTGAGAATGGGATAAGGGCCAGAGAAACACGGGGCAGTGGTAATGGTTCCCGTGGTTTGCAGACATGAGGGCAGTGATGAAATTTGCCTCTGGGTTGTTCCATGGGAAATATCAGGTCATCTGCACACATGACTAATTTGACTTCCTCTTTTCCTTTATTATGCCATGGATTTGTTTTCTTCTCCTCCCTGTCAGGGTGGCAAATGTTGGCATCCTTGGCTTGTTTCATATCTGAGAGGAGGCCGAGCTTTCCACTTGCGATAAGAATGGCAACTGGTTTTGATATGTATCCTTTATATTTTGAGTAGAGTTTCTTGTATCGAAATCTAAGTTAGGCTGCATCATAAAAGAAGTCTGGCAGAGTTCTGTTCTGCTGACTAGTTACCCATCTACCTTTACTGATGTTCTCTCTTACTTATTTGTCCCTCAGTAGGAGCAGGGTGTGAAAGTCACCCATTGTTACTCTCCCGGGATCTGTCTCTGCCTTTTTATTTATAACATGCTGCTGTGTGCTTCAGGATATCGTCTTAGGTATGTGTATATACTGATTCTCCATCGCTGAGTTTTAAACAAAGCTGCTTTCCCCATCATTATAGGACATCGTGTTTAGTTCTTTTGTAGCTTTTCAGTCTCTGTGTTGCTTTGTGAAGACTTTTCTGTTGTGATCTTGTAGGGTTATGCAGTTTTTTAACACTCACCTGAATTTAATCCTCCGGTTAGTCCAATTAACGCATTCACATTCAAGATTTGTTGTAGTGAATTCTCAAGCTTGTGTTTATGTGGATACTTATTTTCCCCTTCACAACTAAAGGAAAAATTGCAATGGACATAACATTTTTGATATCTTTTTCTTCTAAGATTCTTATACACTGTATACATTCACACTGCATGCTGGCCTGATAGCATTCTTCTGACAGTATTGCTGTCAATCTAGGTTTCTTTTTTTTTTTTTTTTTTTACTTTATATGGACACAGCATTTCCCTCCTACTGCCTTTCGTCATCTGCTTGTCTTAAGAGTTTGTGAATTTTACTGCTGTATGCTTTGAACGCAATTTTTTTTTTTTTTTGATTTTGAGTGTTGTAATGATTTGAGCCTCTGGATCCACGTGGCTCATTTTAGGATCATTTAATACCTGGTGAAATTTCCAGGATTTCATTGAGCAGGTTATCTAATGTTTTTCTTCTCCATCAGGATTGCTCTGTAACACAGTGAACATCAAATGGCATTTGCAATTTTCCCATAATATTTTTTAAAGATTTATCTGTTTTTATTGAAAAGTCAGATGTATGGAGAGGAGGAGGAGAAGAGAGAAGAAGATCTTCTGTCTACTGACTCATTCCTGAAGTGACCGCAAAGGCTGGAGCTGAGTGGGTCCTAAGGCAGTAGCCTGGAGCTTCTTTTGTATCTCCCATGTAGTCTCAGCATCCCAATGGTATTGGCAGTCCTTATCTGCTTTCCAAAGCCACTAACAGTGAGCTGGATGGGCAGCAGACTTTCCTGTGCCCATAGAAGTCTCTGTGTGTGCAAGGTGAGGACTTCAGCCTCTAAGTAGCATGATGAGCCCTTTTCCTGTATCTTCATGTGTGACATAGGTATTTCAAAATCTTTGTTCCCACTCTCAGACAGCAGCAATTAAGCAGCTTATTGTGAACCAGCTAAAAATAATTTTAGGCCTTTCAAATGTGGACCTATTACAGCTGCCCCCCACCCATTTTATCTTTTTCACTTTCTGGCTAGTAAGTGTTGGATGTTAGTAGAACTGTGAGAGGTGCCTCTGGGATGTGGGTGGGAAACAGGAGCTGGCTAATATTGCTGTGATGATAGTGGGCTGAGAATGGGATCATGTGACCAAGCAACACGTGGCAGTGGCAAAAGTTCCTATGGTGGGCAGACATGAGGGCAGTGCTGAAATTTGCCTCTTTAGGTTTTCCCATTAACAGCAACATGTCCTCTGCACCCATGAATAACTAGACTGCCTCTCTTGCTCTATTGTGCCAGCTACTTCTTTCTTTCTCCTCCCTGTAAGTGTGGCAGAAGTAGATATCCTTGGCTTGTTTTAGATCTAAGAGGAATTTCAGCATCTGACAATGTAGTCTGATAAGACTGTTGATTAGATATATGTCCTTCGCAATTTTGAGAACAGTTCCTCTACACCTAATTAGTAAAGTTTTGTTTATTTGTTTATGATGATGGATTTTGAGTCCTAATGATGTGTCTATGTTCAGGTAGCCATCCATTTTTTTTTTCTTCATCCTATAGATACTATTGTTACATTCATTGATATACATAAGGTGATATGTATCTGTATTTGTTAGATGAATTTGTATTGCCTGTCATTTATGATTATTAAGGTTTTGGTTTGATTCTCTAGTATCTGCCTCACAGTCTTTTGTTTTCTTTTTTTCTTTTTTTTGCATGCTTAGTAGAGATATGGGCGATAGGTGTTTTCTTTTCTGTTTAAGTCACTCTGTTAAGTTTTGGGTTAAAGTATTACTACTCTCATAAAAGAATGTGGCAGAGTTCTGTTTGCTGACTCTATGCCAGTATCTTAACTGATATTCTTTCTTAATTATCTGACTTGATAGGAACAGGTTATGAAAGTCATCCACTGTTACTCTGTTGCTAACATTTTGCTTTGCAGCTCTGCATATTTTATTGGATGTATCTATATTTGATTTCTATACCTAGTTTCTAATGCAAGGGTTTTTTCTCCATATATAATACTATTTTTAGCTATTTTTGTAGTTTCTTTTCATGTAAAAATGGCAATTTATTTTTATTTATTATGCTGGATGATTTTTTATATATTTTTATCACATAGCTTCATAGGCTCTGGGATTTCTCCTGCCCCCTCCCCAAATACTCCCCCATATGGAATTCCTCCATAGTGTTACAGTAGTATAGTTCATAGCCTGTCATGTTTCCTTCATTGTGGGCATGGACCATGCGGAGAGTCCAGCTTCTTATTGTCCAGATAAATTCAGTAGTTTCAGTGGGAGACAATCCTTGGTCTGAAAGTAGAGCTGGCAGAATATCATCCCCTCCAGTGAGATGTCACTACTACACAACTTCAACAACAAGAAGAAGCATCGCAATTAACAACATCATGAAGTTAAATAACATGGTATTGAGTGACCAATATGTTAGAAAATGCAGGTTCTTAACCACATCCTCTAACTACTTCCTTGGCATCTCAATTTTAGCATCAACACAACCGGTTGCTATAGCCTTTTTTTTTCTCCTAAGCTAACACGTTTTTGAGTTTAACCAAAATCGGAGTGGCACAGGAACACTGAAAGGATCAACGTTAACATCCATCATATATATAACAACTGAGTACAAACTTAACATGAACGTTTCTGTGCAGTTACATCTTGTTTAGCATTAACAGTCATAAATTGATAAATTCTTTTCATGAGACAATTAAACCACAATTGAGCATGGTTTTACAGAACTTTGCATTTTAACAATTGAAGGATAGGAAAGTTTTAGGCAGGAGAGCAGGGAAATCCCAAACAACCCAGTGAGTGAGGAAGAATTTAACTCTACATCCTGCCTGGTAAAATCGAGGAGGAGCAAATAGGGAGCCTGACCAGTAAGTACAGGCTGAGCAATTATAGGTTAGTTGGCCTTTTCCTTGGCTGTTCCAGACTTTCTATATCAGTGTCTCTCTCTGTCTATCTGAACAGCCAAATGGGAAGCCTGGCCAGTAAGGTACAAGCTGAGTGATTATCAGCTAGCTGACCTTTGCTAGTCTCTGTCTATGTGAACTAATTTGGGGGCTCACAAGCAACCCTGATGGTCGGTGTAAGAGAGGGCTGGTAGCCAAGGCTGGAACTGGATAAGGACCTGAGAAAGCCCCTCTGCTAATGCAGAAGGAAATTTACAATCTTTCCTCTCTCTGGGTGCCACCTGGTTCTCCTGGCTGTAGTTCCAATGTCACCAGACTATATGAGAGTGTTTGGGGCTGCTACCATCCTGTGTGGGAAATCCCATAGGAAATGACTGACCTCAGAGTTCTCAGCCTGCAAGGGCATTCATATTCCTTGTGATCTCCGAAGCAGCTGGGATGCGGTTCTCAGTGTCCATACTGACAATCCTCGATGGAGTATCCATTGCTTCTGTGGCAAAAGCACTTGGGAGGCCTCCGGGAGTCTCCGGGACTAGGATACAGACCTCCTCTTATCCTCCTGTTCCACCCTGAGATCCGCTCCTGCTCTGTGCAGGCAAGTTCCTTCTAAGAGGGTGCCAGGTTTGTTCTTGGATCCCACCACAAATGTCTATGGTTTTTCTAATGTCTAAGGCTCTTAAGAATTTGTTATCTATAAATAATAAGTTACACTTACAGTCTTCCTCAAACATTCTAAGAAGGTGGAGAATTTCTCTGTGCTCCTGACCTGTAGTGGAACAAGAGGAGTATTAAACAAATTTAGTTGCTCAGTTCTTAGAGGCAGTTCCACTGGGGTTCCATCTTCTCTAGGGGCAGCATTGTATTCAAAGGAGCTGCTGCACTTCTGAGGTCAGATGAACCACAGGGAAACCCAGAGTTTTGAGGATCCATCAGGAAATCCTAGGGGCAAGAGCATAGCCTTTCCCATGGATTATCGTGTTCCAGAATATCAATCATTCAGGTATTTTATCAAATACGCCATGAGGTCAGGGACAGTTGTGCTTGATGTGCCAATCTTTTAAAATCCCCCATATCACCCAGTGTTGGGAGGGGTCTGGCCTCTTCCTCCTTCATTTTTTTTTTCTATGCTCTTGTGGATTGTGCTGCTGCAAATATAGGATTACACATCCCCATCTCATGTGCAGATTTCATTTCGATTGCGTCTATTCCTAGCAGCAGCATAGCTGGGTCATATGGCAGATTTATTTGCAGTTCTCCAAGCACTCTCCATCTGGATTTCTAGAATGGTTGTATTAGCCTACACTCCCACCAGCAGTGAAGCAGGGTGCCTTTCTCCCCACTTCCACACCAGCAGGTGTTGTTCCTTGAGTTCTGAATGTAAGCAAGTCTCACTGGAGTTACTTGGTCCCTCAACGTGTTTTTCATTTGTATCTCTCTGATTGCTAGGGAGCCTGAGCATCTTTTCATAGGTCTATTAGCCCTGTGAATCTGGCCTTTGGAAAATTGTCTGCTCATTTCCTTTGCCCATTTTGCTATACGTTTTCTTTCTGTTTGTTTGTTTGTTTGTTTTTCTGTCGCTCGGTTTTTGAAACTCTTTGTGAATCTATCACTTGTGTAGTGTAAAATACTCTTGTCTCATTCTGTTGGTTTCTTCTTGGTTGTGCTGATTGTTTCCTTTGCAGTGCAGAAGCTTTTTAGTTTGTTCATTTTGGCTTTGGTTGTCTTTGCTTTTGGCATTTTTTTCTAAGAAATTTTTCCCTGTTTCTATATCTTGGAGTGTGCTTCCTATGTTTTCCTTTAATAGTCTGATGGTTTCTGGGTGTGGGTTTAGGTCCTTAATCCATCTAGAGCTAATTTTCATGTAATGTGGAAAGTGTGGGTCTTGCTTCTTAATTCTGCAAACTGCTATCCAGTTGTCCTAACGGCGTTTTTTGAAGAGAGCAGGATTTTCGCCTGGATTGTTTTCAGTTTTCTTGTCAAAGGTTAGTTGACTACGCATGTGTGGATGCCTTCTGTTCTGTTCCACTGATCTTCTTCTCTGTTTCTTTAGCAGCACCAGACTGTTTTGATACACACTGCTTTGTAGTATGTCTTGAGGTCTGGAATTGTGATTCCTCCAGCTTGATTTCTATTTTTCAGGATAGCTTTCGCTATCCGTGGTCTTTTGTGATTCCTGAGAGACTTTTGTATCTTCTCTTCTATTTCTGAGAAGAATATTGTTGAGATTTTGCTTGGGATTTTGTTGAATCTGTATATTGCTTTTGGTAATGTGATCACTTTGATGATGTTGATCCTGCTAATCCAGGAACATGGTACGGTTCTCCATTTTTCAAGGTCTTCTTCTATTTCCTTTTTTAATGTTTTATTGTTTTCCTCATAGAGGCCTTCCACATATTTAGTTAACCTAATTCCTAGGTATTTAAGATCCCTCTCCTCTATTAAAGGGGGCTGTACTTTCAAATTCCTTCTCATCCTTGGAATGTTTTGTGTATACTAGTGCCATCAATTTGTGTTCATTAATTTTTTTTATCCTGTTACTCTGCCAAAGTCTCTTATGAGTTCAAATAGTCTCTTGACTGAGTCTTTTGGGTCTCCTATGTAGAGAATCATGTCATCTGCAAATAGAGACCATTTCCTTTCCTCTTTTCCAATTTGGATTCCTTTAATTCTTTTTTTCTTGCCTAATATCTCTGGCAAGGACTTCCAATACTATATTGAAGGGTAGTAGTGACAGTGGACATCCCTGTTTAATTCCAGATTTTAGTGGGAAGGCTTCCAATCTTTTTTTCCATTTAATATGATGCTTGCATTGGGAGTTTCATAAATTGCTTTGATTGTGTTATAGAATGTTCCTTCTGTGCCTGTCTTGCTTAGGGTTTTCAGCATGAAGTCGTGTTGGATTTTATCAAATGCCTTCTCTGCATCTATTGAGAGCATCATATGATGAAAACAAAAGTGTATTCTTTATCTGTAGGATGAAAGGTTCAATAGATATCAACTAAGTCCATTTGCTCCAGAGTTTGGGTGAGTTCTGTGGTTTCTTTGCTGAGTTTCTGTTTCTGTGATCTGTCCACTGATGTTATAGGGGTATTATGGTCACCCACTATGATTGTATTGGAGTCTGTTCCTCCGTTTAAGTCTCTTAATGCTTGTTTCACATTATTAAATGCCTTGGCATTTGGTGCATATATATTATGGTGATCTCTTCTTGTTGAATGGGTCCCTTGATCGTTAGATGGTATCCGTCTCCATCTCTTTTAATGTTTTTCACATCAATGTGAAAGGCTACCCCTGCACGTGTTTCCTTACCATTCACTTGGAATATCTCTTCCCATCCTTCAACTTTCAGTTTCCTCTGATCTTTGTTAGTGAGCTGTGTCTCCTGTAAGCAGCAGATAGATGGGCTTTGCTTTTTGACCCATTCCTCTAATCTCTGGCATTTGATTGATGAATGTAAACCATTTACATTCAATGTTAATATGGATAGGTGGCAATTTGGTTCTGTCATCTTAGTAATGTGTTGTTCTTTGGTTGAGTCTTCTGTTGGCCTTTTCAGTGGGATGTTCTCCACATTTGCCTTTGGTTTTGGTAGCTGCTATTCCTTTCCTCGTTCACTAGAACATCCTTGGGTATTAGCTGTAGGGCTGGTTTGGAGGACACGGGTTCTTGGAGTTTTCCATATTGTGGAAGAATTTTATTTCATTTTCAAAGACAAAGGAGAGCTTTGCAGGATACATTATTCTGAGCTGAAACCTTTTCCTGTTTAGAGCCTGGAATGTTTCACTCCATTCTCTCCTGGTCTGCAACGTTTCCTCTGAGATGTCAGCTGTGAGTTTGATTGGGGCTCCTCTATAATTCACTTGATTTTTTTTTCACGTGCACATTTAAGGATTTTTTCCTTGTGTTCAACTGAGCAGAGCTTGATTATCATGTGCCTTGGTGAAGGTCGCTTTTGTCGACCCCATTGGGAGTCATGTGCCCCTCCTGGATGTTGTTTTCCAACTCTTGCCCTAGGTTAGGAAAGTTTTGTGTATCATTTCGTTGAAAACACCTTAAATCCTGGTTACTCTTTCTGCACCTTTTGGAGCTCCCAGAATTCTTATGTTGGGCCTTTTGATTGTATCTTTTATTTCCTGGATATATATCTATATTATATACAGATATATAGATACATATTTTTTAGCTTGGCCTAGTTCTGCTTCCGTCTTTTTGCTTATTTCCACCTGGTGACAGGAAATATCTTTGAATTCTGATATTCTTTCTCCTGCTTCATTCATTCTATTTTTCATACTCTCCACAGTACTTTTAATTTGCTCCACTGTATTTGTAATTTCTGAAACGTCAGCTTTTATTAGATTCATTTCCTGTGTAACAAACAGATTCTTTACATTCTTTGAATTCTTGTGTTGTGTGCTTCTCACTGTTGGTCAGAAACCTTATACTAAATAAGCTTTATAGTAAATAGCCATATAATAAATTTTCAGAATTCTGTGTCCCCATGTTTTTCAATGTCTTCCTCAGTTAACTCTGAGGTTGTTAAAGACTTTTGTTCCTCTTCCAGGGAGTCTTCGGTAACACTCATTGTGCCTCTGTCTCTTCTTTTAAGTTTTGACATTGCAATCCTGTTTGGTATATTTTTCTCCTTAGTGCAGTTTTTTTTAACATTTATTTATTTTTATTACAAAGTCAGATATACAGAGAGCAGAGACAGAGAGGACGATCTTCCGTCCGATGATTCACTCCCCAAGTGAGCCGCAACGGCCGGTGCTGTGCCGATGCAAAGCTGGGAACCTGGAACCTCCTCCAGGTCTCCCACGCGGGTGCAGGGTCCCAAAGCTTTGGGCTGTCCGCGACTGCCTTCCCAGGTCACAAGCAGGGAGCAGGATGGGAAGTGGAGCTGCCGGGACTAGAACCAGCGCCCATATGGGATCCCGGGGCGTTCAAGGCGAGGACTTTCGCCACTAGGCCACGCCGCCGGGCCCCCTTAGTGCAGTTTTCTAAGATGTGTTATCTACAGATCTAGAAGTCAATTTTTTTGTTTATTTGTTTGATCAGATTCCTGGGTTATAAAACACCAACTGTCCCAGATAACTGGTTTATCACCAGCACTGGTCTTGTGTAAAAACACAAGATGATGCCCAGTGGAGCGCTGCCAGAGAGCCAGGGCTGTTAGCTTTCCCATCTGGGACCCAGATCCTGCAGGATGTGAAGCTGGTGCTGTCCTCTCTGTGGAATCAGCCAGGTGTGACTAGCTGGAAACGTGCCCATTCCGGTGTTTGATCCCTCTGCTGTTAGCTCCGATCCACCGCCAGTCTGCCCTGCTGAGTCTGCAGCTCCTTTTCTGTTCGATGCTGAGCCATAGTATTTGGTAGGATTGGCCAGTCCCAGCCTGTCTTCACCTCCCGAGCGCTCCGTGCGAACCCAAGCTCCCACCTGGCTACTGCAAGGGCTGATCTGTGGCTGCCTCTGGATCCTTGGTTGTCACTGGAGTCCGGATCACAGCTCACAGGTGGCTGCTGGGTTTTCTGTTCCCTGTAACACCGTTCTGCCACCGTAACCTCTTCCCTGTGTCCAGGCGTTCTCCAGGTATCTGCTTGTTGACTTCCTGACCCCTAACTCTTTCTGGAATCTTCTCTCTGTGCTTTACCCTATCCAAAATTTTTCTGTCATCTCAAACATTGAGTTTCTGTCTTTTTGTGTGCTTGTTTTTTGGTGGCATCTTTGAGGGTTGTGGTGGTTTTATCCGTTCAGCTGAATTCAGGTTTCTGGTTGGTGATTTTAATCCATTTTCATTCACAATTACCATCAATAAGAAGTAATACTTGCATTTTGCTTGATGACATTTTAATCCACTGACGTGACAATCTGTCACTCACTCCCTACTGAGGTATCGTTTTTCAGTTGTTTTCTTCTTCTTCCTCTTCCTTCTCTGTCTGTTCTCCTATTTGGCCCTTCTTATTCAGCTCAAACGTCATTTTCTTTTATCATTTTCCTCTGTGTGTGATTTTCTCATTTATGTGCCCCTCTGTATTCTCTTGTAACTCACTGAGTTTATTAACACTCGCTATTTTGAATCATGTAACTGTCATTTCATAGAGATGTGATATTTTGGAGTTCTTGTTCAACCAAATTCCTATTTGCTTCATGTGTCCTCATCCTGGTCTGCTCATCTGATCTCCATGCCCATTCTTGTATAGAAAGTTGGTTTTATGGTTCATGAGTTTATGGTTGAGCTGCAATGCAGGGTGTCCAGAAGCATGTTGCCTTGCAAGAAGAATTCCCTTATAATTTCCTGTTTTGTTCTAGGATCTGTTCTGAGAAGCCTTTGGTCACACTTACATCTTTCTAGGCTTCCCTGAAGCTTTCCTCTGGCAGATTAGGGGTATCAGGTCATAGATTTAGATTCCTGCTCTGTAGGGTTAAGTTAATTATCTCCTTTTCTAGTTTGCACTCACAATCTCATTTACACATCATGCTTTGCTCAAAAGTCTGATTTTCTTTATTTGTTTGTTTGTTTCTCCCTGGACTGATTTCAGTATGTTTGTAACTATTAGTTGGCTGCTACATAATGTTTTTTGGTGTTCTTTTCTGTAGTCCATTCTTTTTTTGTGAATCCTGATGTGTGTCTTTGTGCCAATTCCATGGAGTTTTGATAACCACTACTTGTCAACATATCATGAAGTCTGGTGTTATGTCTCCACTAAATTTTCACTGTGTAAGAACCAGAATGGTTTTGTTCTCAGTGTGGTGTCTTCCATATGTGCTGAAGTGATATGTATTTCTTCTGATAAAGGCCATGAGAAGAAAGCGATTTGAGTGTGCACAATGTCCTAATGTCTAAAGGCCTTGCCTTGCTTGCACCTGGAAACCATGGACACCGGCTCCTGTCCTGGCTGCTGCAGTTCCCATTAGCTCCCCGCTCATGGGCTGGGAAAGCTATAGAGGATGGCACAAAGCCTTGGGTCCCTGAACTGTTTGGGGAGCAGAAGAAAGCTCCTGGCTGTTGTGTTGGGATCAGCTCACCTCTGCCCATTGCAGCCACTTGGGGAGTGAACCAGTGGATGGATGATCTTTGTCTTTCTATCTCCTTCTCTCTATTGATCTATCATTCCAGGATAAATAGTTAAATCTTTTCCAAGAAGAAAGAAATAAAAGATTCAGGCAGCTTGCGATGGGAGCAGAAGGATGTGACGTGGGAGCCTCCCCAAGTGATACCACTTGACAAAGTCTGCAATTAGCAAACACAAGCCCTGTGACAGAGCCCAGGATGGAAAGTGTCAAGAGTGTTTGGAAGTGGACATCACTGAGAGAACAAACTGAAAGAGTCTGTATGCCTGGAACTTCATGCTGAATCTCTCCATCCTGCTGTGCTGTGGTAATCCCGTGTTGTCCGTGAAGACATGTAGGCACTAATGGGGACAAATGTTTCTCTGAGAATAAAAACTGCTTGGCGAGCCAAGAGGTGTTCTTTCCTTCAGTTGCTGGGAGAGTTCCCTGAGGCTACCCTCATTGAATCTGCTCTTCTCTCTATGTAATTTTGTTTCGCAAGTATGCTCTGAGCTCCCTTCAGCAGTACTCAATGCCATGCGATTTTGGCCTGGGGAGTTTTCAAGGTGGAAGCATGCCATGAGTAGTTCAACTGAGGTCATACTGAATCTGTAGCTTGCTCTTGGGAGCAAAGACATCTTAATCCATACAACAAATATACAAAGCAGGCCTTTTTCATTTATAAATTGGATGGAGCTCACAAGTTCTTTCTCTGGCATGGTGCCATTTGTGTATACAAAGTTTACTGAATTTTGTGATCTCTGGTAGTAGTCTGTTATTAGTGTATATTCTCTTGTGTGGACAAATCTTTACTTACTTTTATGGGATAATTTACTACTTATAAATTACATAAAGTTTCCTGTTTGCTCTGGTAGTAGTCTCCTGTTTGTGTAGGTAACTGTTTCATGTGCCTCCAGTGCTCTCCTGACTTCCTCTTTTGCATTGTGTAATCATCCATATTTCTATATCTTCTAGAATGTCTCTGGTTAAAACATCCAGGATATATTTAATGGCAGGACTGAGAATGTACATTTTTATCGGTTCAGTATCCTAGTGTTAAGTCCCTAGAAACTTTGCCACATTCAATATGGTGCTGGTCTGTGAGTGCTAAATGTATGCCTTTAACCTTTTGAGAACTATTCCTCATTACAGACTTTGCTTTAGATTTTGAACATGAATACAGGTTATTCCTATCTTTTTTTTAAGAAAAAAGATTTATGTATTTTTATTGTAAAGGCCAATATACCTTGAGGAGCAGAGACACAGGGGAAGCTCTTCTGTCCAATGAGTCACACCCCAAGTGGCCACAATGGCTGGAGTTGAGCCAATCTGAAGCTAGGAGCCAGGAGCTTCTGCCTGGCCTCCCATGCCGATGCAGAGTCCCATGGCTTTGGGCCATGCTCATCTGCTTTTGCAGGCCACAGGCAGGGAGCTGGATGGGAAGCAGGGCCGCCAGGATTAGGAACAGCAGCCATATGGGATCCCATCATTCTCAAAACAAGGACTTTAACCACCACACTATCACGTCAGGCCTGCAGGTTGTATCTTTAAGAAATGCTTTTTCTGGGCCTGGCAGTGTGGCCTAGCGGCTAAAATCCTCACCTTGAACGCCCCAGGATCCCATATGGGTGCCGGTTCTAATCCCAGCAGCTCCACTTCCCAGCCAGCTCCCAGCTTGTGGCCTGGGAAGGCAGTCGAGGACGGCCCAAAGCTTTGGGACCCTGCACCCACATGGGAGACCTGGAAGAGGTTCCAGGTTCCTGGCTTCGGATGTGCACAGCACCGGCCATTGCGCTCACTTGGGGAGTGAATCATCGGACAGAAGATCTTCCTGTCTCTCCTCCTCTCTGTATATCTGACTTTGCAATAAAAAATAAATAAATCTTTTAAAAAAAGAAATGCTTTTTCTGTGTACTGAGATTATCATTGTTTTCCTTTCTTGATAGGCTATAGCATGTGTCACATTTATTGCTTTTCAATATCAAAGAAACACAGCATAATGATGCTTATGGTGAGCTGTGGGATTTGATGAGTAGTGTTTTCCTGAGGATTTTTGCAATCAGTTAATCAGGAATAGGTCTCTCTCTAGTATCACTGTGTTTTGTGATTAAGCAAATCAATGCACTTTGTGATTAAGCACAACATTCTTAGAAGTGTGAGAGGATTTGTGCCTTAAAATTCTTTGGAATGGCTAAAGAAGACTTGCTACTGATTCGTCTTGGAATTTATGGTAAAAGTTCACATTGAAGCCATCTAATCTGAGCTGCATTATGTGGCAACGGTCATAATTCCTTCATATGTAAGTACCTCAGTTATTTCTCTATTTAGGTTTATTATGTCATCATGTCTGAATAGTGCTATATATTTAGAACTTTCTCTGTGCTTGTCTGTTTCAAATCATCTCGTAAGATGACAACAGCATGGGAGTTTGGGGGTTTGGGGTTGGGGACAGGGGGCTGTGTAATGCTGGCCCTGCTGGCAGAGGAGAGCAGAGGTGGTGGGTTGTGTGTGACATGGAGAGAGAGGCTGACAGTGTGTGTGTGTGTGTGTGTGTGTGTGTGTGCATGTGACAGAGAGAGAGACAGACAGACAGAGGGAGAGAGAAAGAGAGAAAGAGACAGAGAGAGAGAAAGATGGGAGTATTGGAAAGTGTGAGAGGTGGCAGGAGGGCAGCAGAGTCCTCCATAGTCTTAGCTCTGGCCAAGGCCCTGACTGGATGAGTCACTTCCACTGTGGCAGGGAGCCAGAAGCCAGGCACTTAACCACCCAGAGCAACCCAGCCAGCAGTCCGAATTGCATGGGTGTTGGGCTGTGCATGGTGTGGGGTTGAGCAGCTTGCACCACAGGTGCTCTCGGCTAGCCTCAGCTCCGCTCGGCTCAGGCAGCACCCTGTGAGCATGAGTAGGTCCTGGAGTGCTGAGGCAGACCTGCAGGACCCTGCCCACAAACTGGGTGCAGGCCTGTGGTTAGCCAGACCTGGAGAAGGGAACGTGGCAGTGTTCTGCTGGGTCTCCCGTGGTGTGGTGTAGCCAGAAGCACACTGCTGCCGAGGTGGCACCGAAAAAGCAGCTCCTGGCAAGTGCAGGTTCAGGCTGCGGCCCAGAGCAGAGCATCAGGGTTGTCGGGAGTAGAATGTGCAACCCCTGTAATTCTGAGCATGGCTGCTGGTGCTGTACCTTGTGGGAGGGGAGGGCGGGCAGCAGAGGCCTGGTGAGCTGAGGTCCAGGCTGTTGGGCAGCACACGGGGCTGTGGAAGGGAAAGCAGTGTGACGCCTGCTGCAGACTCCATGTTCAGTAGTGCCTCAGGTGTCTCCTTGACCCCAAGTGGATTACACACCACCTGAGCTGAGGAATCTCATCAACAAGCAGGATGAAGATGTGCTGAGCTACGTGGTTGGCTTGGAGGTGGGGATCCGGGTGTGTGTGTGCTGTTGGTGCAAGGGTTGGGTGTTGGCGAGAGTGGATCACGGGGCTGGACGTTTGCTGGGAGGAAGCATGAGAATGTCACCGGGGGTGTGGAGAGAGGGGCGGCATGTGCCTCTGGGCACAGTGGGCTCACCGTGCTCCCCTTGGCAGGTCAAGGAGCTGAGCTGTGGCCAGGGACACTGCAGAATACGCGTTTGCTTCCGGCAGAACCCCTACTTCCGCAATGATGAGATCTGCAAGGATTACTGTCGCAGCGTGCGTGGTAGGCAAGGCCTAGATGGTGCAAGCGATTCGGTCGGTTTCCTGCCCAGCCATGGGTGCTTGTAGAGATCCCAAGGGCTGTACGTTCCAGCGCGATCCAGTGGTTCTGTGACTGTGACGGCGAGCCACCCGCCTACAGCCCGGGCCCTGCCCACTCAGCTTCTTGGATTGGCTGAGGGACCATGCCTTCTCAGGCACCAACAGTGTTGCCTGGATGAGAGCACCCCTCATGTGCATCAGCTCACTCAACTCCAGAGCCTTTGCAAGCATCAGGCAGGAGGCTATCAAATTCTCTGCAACCCTCAAATCCCAAGGAAAGTCACAGAGGCACCAACCCAGGGAGTTGTCTGGGTTGAATGTGACAGGAAGCTTGCCTTGCTGGGTCATGTGTCCATCTGGTGTGGTGCCTTGCCCGCAGCAGGGCATTTGTGCTTCCAGTGACCTCTACAGCCATCTGCAGCATGGGACATGTCACTTTTCCTCATTAAGAGGTTTTTTGAATCAATCAGGCACAGAAATCTTGCCAGGCACTGAAAAATCCAGTAGTGCAATTAAGATTTCAAAAAAAAAATAAATAACACCCCAAGGATTTTTATTTATGCTGGTATTGAAGACATCATTGCCTATATTAGGATATCAGCACACTTTGTACTCTTCTCCCGAACAGTGGACTAGTTTGCAATCCCACCAACAGTGAATAATCCAACCATTCCACTCATGGTCATTACCTATACCAAATGAAATCAGGGCATGAAAGGCTTATTTGTAATCCCATGGAATTAGCAAATCAATTCATATGAGCTAAGACAGAGATCCCAGAAGTCCCTCAAGAGTTGACAGTATGAAAGTAATGGGGCTCTTATCCACTATGGAATATTTCACAGTCATTTGAAATAATGACATCTGGGACGGGTGCAGCAAAGAACAGGCGAATCCTTTGACTGTAGTGCTGGCATCCCATATGAGCAGGGGTCTAGTCCTGGCTGCTCCATTTCCAAAGGAGCTCTCTGATTTGGGGCTAGGAAGGCAGCAGAGCAAAGCCTGAGTGCTTGGGCCCAAGCCCCCATGCAGGAAACTTCTAAGAAGTTCCTGATTCCTGTATATTTGTATCAGTTCAGACCTGACTCTTGCATATGGTTACCAGTACAGTGCCCAAATGTGAGGAGGAGCATCACTAACCCCTTATTTGGAGAATTTTATCACAAGGCTTATGTTGTAGGAGCTGGACTCTACACAGAAGAACTCAAACATCCTTGCTTCCTCTTTTCTCTCTCCTTCCAATACAAAAGGGGTTTAGAAATACTTATTTCTGGAACTGCTATTTGAGGGCAGGGTTAACCCATCTCTACAATGGTCTTAGTTCAAAAACTGTACAGAATAGCAAATCCCACGCTTGGAATAGGAAATCTTGTGTGGACTTGATCTACTTTACTTTTCCCAATCTGGCACAGAATCACTAAAACACACACACAACATGCACGTCAGGACACGTACCCACCACAGTAGCCAGGACCTGCTGGGACCCGCCAGGACCCACACCCAATGCAGTCACCAAGTGACGCACCCGCAGTGAGGGTCCCCACCAGAGGAAGAGGCAGACTACAAGAACCTGATGTTTGAGTGAGTTGAATGGGGGCAGTGGTGGGGTCTGAGGCTTCCGGAGTTGGCTCCCAGCGTCACGCACAGAGCCTGAACACACTTGGTGCTCATCTCCCCTCCCCTCCCCCAAACCCGAGTTTCCAGCTTCTGGTGGCACAAGGCAAGTGCCTTGAAACTGCCAAAACTGTGTCTGGGAGGTGACGCACAGCAGTCCAGCTGTTTAATTGCTGCTGTCTGAGAATGGGGACAAAGATTTTGAAATACCTATGTCACACATGAAGATACAGGAAAAGGGGTCATCATGCTACTTAGGGGCCAAGACAAAGAAAGAATCCTGAGACAAGTACAAAGTAGAGAAAAGATCACATACAGGGGAAAACCAATCAGAATCACTGCTGACTTCTCTGAAGAGACCTTACAAGCAAGAAGAGAATGGACAAAGATCTTCCAAATCCTGAATCAGAACAACTGTTAACCAAGAATATTGTACCCAGCAAAGATCTCATTTGTATTTGAGAACGAAATCAGATACTTTCATGGCAAAGAGAAATTAGAAGAATATGCCAGCACAAAACCAGCTCTACTCGTTCTCCTTAGAAATGCACTAAATGCAGAAAAAAAGGAGGCGAATCATAAGCAAAGATGGCAAACAGGAAGGTCTCCCCACTAAAGTCCACACAAGGAAGGGCAATTAAACAGATATCAACACACACAAAAACAAGTATGGCAGGGCAAAATCACAACCTCTCAATTTTAACTCTTAACACAAATAGCCTGAACTCACCAATCAAAAGGCACAGATTAACAGAATGGATTATCAAACAGGACCCAACTATTTGTTGCCTACAAGAGACACATCTAACCAGAAAAGACTCGAAGAAACTGAAAGTGAAGGTTGGAAAAAGATATTTCATGCCAATGGATGAGAAAAAAAGGCTGGGGTAGCTGTCCTAATTTCAGATGAAGTGGACTTTAATCTGACACACATCAAAAAAGACAGGGAAGGACATTATATATTGATGAAGGGACTGATCCATCAGGAAGTAATTACCATTGTGAGCATATATTCACCAAATTCCAATGCACCTAGCTACGTGAAGCAATTACTTACAGACTTAAGGGGAGACATAGATATGCACACAATAATAGTGGGTGATCTTAACACCCCGTTAACAACAATAGAAAGATCAACAAAACAAAAACTCAACAAAGAAGCAACAGAGCTCATATAAACAATAGAACAACTGGACTTGGTTGACATTTATAGAATTTTTTATTCTAAGGCCACAGATTATACATTTTTTTCAGCAGTGCATAGCACCTTCTCTAGGGTCGACCACATGATAGGACACAAAGCAAATCTAAATAACTTCAAAAAGATAGGAATCATACCATGTACCCTCTTAGACCACCACGGAATGAAATTGGAAATCAGCAATTCAAAATGACCCAGGAAATACAGAAAATCTTGGAGGTTGAACAATATGCTATTAAACGAACAATGGATCAGAGAAGAAATTAAAGATGAGATCAAAAATGTATGAAAACCAATGAAAACTCTGACACAACATTCCAAATCTTATGGGACTTGGCCAAAGCAGTGCTACGGGGTAAACTCATCGCAATTGGAGCTCATGTCAAGGCCCAAGAGAGGCACCAAATACAGAAACTAAACACACATCTACAGGAATTAGAAAAACAACAGCAGAAGAGCCCCCCCACACACACACACAATAGGAAACAAGAAATCATCAAAACAAGGGAGGAAATTAATCAGATAGAAATACAAAAAAAAATTGTACACAAAATCAATGATTCAAAAAGCTGTTTCTTGAGAAGATAAACAAGATAGACACCCCAGTGGCCCAACTGACAAAGAAAAAACAAGAGAAAGCAAGAATTAACAGCATCAAAGATGAAAAAGGCAACATAACAACAGACACTGCAATCATTAAGAACATATTAGTAATTATTACAAAGCACTGTACTCCAACAAATCAGAAGATCACCAAGCAATGGAAAAGTTCTTAGACTTCTACCACCTGACAAAACTTAGCAGAGAACCCACAAACGATCTGAACAAACCCATAACTGAAGCAGAGATTGAATCAGTGATTAAAGACCTCCCAACAAAGAAAAGCCCAGGACCAGATGGCTTCACTACAGAATTCTACAAAATATTCCGAATAGAACTAATCCCAATCCTCTACAAACCCTTCAAAACAATATAAAAGGAAGCAACCCTTCCAAACTCGTTCTATGAAGCCAACATTACCTTAATCCGAAAACCAGACAGAGAACTAACAGAGAAGGAAAACTACAGACCTATCTCTTTGATGAACATTGATGCTAAGATTCTCAACAAAATCCTAGCCAATAGAATCCAAAAAAACATCAGACAGATCATTCATCCAGATCAAAGAGGATTCATCCCTGAAATGCACGGGTGGTTCAACAGCCGGAAATCCATAAATGTGATACACCACATCCAAAAACTGAAAAACAAGAATCACATGATAGTATCAATAGACGCAGAAAAAGCTTTCGACAAAATCCAACACCACTTCCTGCTAAAAACTCTAACCAAGGTAGGCATAGATGGAAAAATCCACAACATAATTAAAGCCATATATGAAAAACCCAACGCCAGCATCATACTGAATGGAGAAAAATTGGAACCCTTCCCACTGAGATCTGGAACAAGACAGGGATGTCCACTTTCTCCACTACTATTCAACATAGTCCTAGAGGTACTCGTTGAGGCCATAAGACAAGAAAAAGAAATCAGAGCAATCCAAATGGGAAACGAAGAAGTCAAGCTCTCACTATACGCAGATGATATGATTCTTTATGTAGAAGAGCCAAGAGACTCAATACAGAGACTGCTAGAACTTATACGAGAGTTTGGTAGTGTGGCAGGATACAAAATTAATTAACAAAAATCAACAGCCATTGTGTATGCGAACAGCCCCAAGATGGAAAAAGATCTAACCAACAAGATACCATTCAAAATAACAGAGAAAAGTATGAAATATCTGGGAATAAATCTAACCAAAAATGTAAGAGACCTATTTGAAGAAAACTACAAACTACTTTAAAAAGAAATTGAACAAGACCTCACAGAATGGAGTAACATCCAATACTCCTGGACAGGTAAAATCAATATCATTAAAATGTCTATACTGCCAAAGGCAATATATACATTCAACGCAATCCCAATCAAATTGCCCAAAACATTCTTCACAGATCTGGAAACAATGATCCAAAGGTTCATCTGGAAACACAAAAAACCACAAATAGCTAGAACCATCCTGAAGAACAGGGTTTTAGTAGCGGGAATCACAGTTCCAAACCTCTGGACATACTATAGGGCAGTGGTTATCAAAACAGCCTGGTACTGGCAAAAAGATAGAGAGGAAGATCAATGGAGCAGAAT
Source organism: Ochotona princeps (assembly GCF_030435755.1). Taxonomy (NCBI): domain Eukaryota; kingdom Metazoa; phylum Chordata; class Mammalia; order Lagomorpha; family Ochotonidae; genus Ochotona; species Ochotona princeps. The sequence continues at coordinate 12,316,916 of NC_080866.1, forward strand.
AGAAACACCAGAAGGGAACCCAAACAGGTACAGCCAAATAATCTTTGACAAAAAGACAAACGACAACCCAGGCAAATGGGAACATCTGTTCAATAAATGTTTTTGGGACAACTGGTTGATAGCCTGCAGAAACAAAAAGATAGACCCGCATCTCTCACCATATACTAAGATCAAATCCAGATGGATAACAGATCTAAACCTACATCCAGAAACCTTCAAACCTTTGGAAGAAAATGTTGGAAATACTCTGCAAGATCTAGGGGTAGGTCCCGAATTCCTAAAAAGGACACCAAAACCATTAGCAATCAAGACCAGAATAAACAAATGGGACCTCATCAAACTAAGAAGCTTCTGTACAGCAAGGGACATAATCAACAAAATAAAAAACAACCCACAGAATGGGAGAAGATCTTCGCACGCTACGTAGGTGATGGAAGGCTAATTTCCAGAATATACAAAGAACTACAAAACAACCAAAATGTCAAAACAAACAAGCCACTCAAGAAATGGGCAGACACTTCACAAAGGAACAAACCCAAATGGCAAATAAACACATGAAAAAATGCTCAAGTAACCTGGCAATAAGGGAAATCCAAATTAAAACATCAATGAGGCACCACCTAATGCCAGTAAGACTGGCCCACATGAATAAAAGCACCAACAACACTTGTTGGCGAGGTTGCAGGGAAATGGGAACCCTACTCCACTGCTGGTGGGGCTGCACGCTGCTACAGCCTGTATGGAAATCAGTATGAAGAACATTCAAACAACTCAAAATCAACATACTGTATGATCCAGCTATAGCACTCCTAGGAAGATATCCAGAGCACTTTTTTTATGAGAAACCAACATGCACTCCTATGCTCATAGCAGCACAATCAGTAATTGCAAAAACATGGAAGCAACCAAAATGTCCATCAGCAGAGGATTGGATAAGAAAGCTATGGTTCATGTACTCCATGGGATATTACTCAGCTATTAAAAAAAACAAAATGCAGTTCTTTGTGGCCAAATGGGCCAAACTGGAAACCATAATGCTAAGGGAAATGAGCCAATCCCAGAAAGTCAGATACCACATGTTTGCCTTAATTTAAGATGATATGATGTTATGTATATCATGTTATGTTTTGAATGTTATATGTTGTGTATAAACTAAAATTGAAATGTCAAGGAAGTGGTCACAGAAGGTGGCTAAGAACTCGCATTTACTTTTAACATATTGGTTACTCATTACTATGTCAATTAATTCCATAATGATGTAAATTTTTGCTGAGAGTATGTTGGAGCTTTTAATTGATCGGGATGATACTCTGCTGGCTCTGTTTTCAGACCAGAGAGGGTATACTTAAGAAGCCGTTGAACTTGACTGGATAATAAGATGGTGGATGGACTCCATGTTATATGCTTGCAATGGGGGAATCTCAACTGAACTTGAACTGTAGTTATGCAACAAGGTGGAGGAATCCACCGTGGTGGGAGGGTTTGGGGAGGGGTGAGGAGAATCCCAGTACCTATGAAACTGTGTCACATAATACAATGTAATTAATGAATTAAAAAAATAAAATAAATAAATCTTTAAAAAAAAATATTTGACAGATCTGTAAGTTTCTGTTCCTTTTTCTTCTGTGTATCAGCTTTATTTCTCTATCAAACTAACTTTTGTAAACTTTTATGTTATGGGAAGTGGAGCTGCCAGGATTAGAACCGGTGCCCATACGGGATCCTAGCTTGTTCAAGGCGAGGACCTTAACTGCTAGGCCACGCTGCCAGGCCCCTCTCTTCTGTTATTTTTTAAAAGGGTGTGGAAGAAAGGAGAGATACAACTGTGGCTTTTGGTCTACCACTTTGTGTCAAGGTTAGACACAAACCCAATTGTTTCTAGCTTGTTAATCGCTCCCTTGACCACTGATGCACACAGCTCCTTCAGTCCTACCACTGGAACATCAATGCTGTTCCTTCTAGTCCATGCCATTTAGCAACACACTTTGTTGCCTAGATGTCATATGAATATTCAACAGTATGTTGTGCCAGATATGTTGTTTTCCAGGGTAGCTGAAAATCGCTTGTATGCTGAATTTCTCTCTGATGTGAACTTCTTAGCATGTTGAGCAAGAATCTACATCCTTGCCATATGGGAGGTGCTTAATATGTTTCATTTCAATACAGTGCACTATTTGAACTTTAAAGTGGAAAAACTGAGATTCGGGGAGAGCTGCTTCTTAGCCTGATAGTATGTGAATTTAGTGACCCAACTGGAATATTTCTGCCACTGGAATACCTGTGCTGACCTTTGAGAATATGCCATTCACCAACACACCTGGTACCTGAGGTATCACATGCCTGGCCTTGAGCGAGATTATAGAGCCCAGTTGCACGTGAACTGCTCAACCTACTTCACTTCAATACAGTATGTCCTATAGGTTTTAGACAAAAATGACAGAATTGGTTTCCCAGGAGAGCTTCTTATAAGCCTGATGGTATGTGATGTATAACCAAAAATAATGCAGCAGTTTTGGCACTGGAAGACCTGTGCTGCTCTTTCAGGACTATGACATTCATCAACACACTGCACCTTCAACAGTGTGTGGTGCAGACCAATTGCTTCCTATGGTATCTGAAAATCGCTTGAACACTGATTTTGTCTCGATGTGGAATTTTTAGAATGTTGAGTGAGAATCTAAAACATTATTTTTTGTGGGATGATCAATGTGATTCATTTAAATGTATTGTGCACTAGAGAATTAGATGAAAAGTGACAAAACTGGGTTTCTAGGAGTGCTATTTGCACACCTGGTGATGCATGAGGTTAGTGATCCAAATGAAGTTCTGTCACTGGAACACTTGTAGTGCTTCTTTGGGAATATGCTGTTTACCCAAACACTGAGTTCACTGGTGTCACATGTGCATTCAAAAATATTTGGTGCCAGAGCAGTTGTTTCAATGATAGCCGAATACTCTTTGTTCACTGAAATTCTCTCTGGATCTGGAGTTCTTAGCATTTTGAGTGAGAATCTACAGCCTAATTTTGTGTGCGGTGCTCAACATGCTCCATTATAATACAGTGCACTATAAGGGCATAAGATGAAACGTTACAAAACAGAGTTTCCAGGAGATACGTTTGTAAGACTGATAATATGTGATGTTAGTGACAAATAGAGTAATTCTGCCACTGAAACACCTGTGTGTTTCCTTCACAATTATTCCATTCACCAACACATTGGGTTCTCTAGGTGTCATATGCACATTCAGCAATCTGTGCCAACCCTGCCTTTATTTAAAATTGTAGCTGAAAATGTCTTGGGCACTGAACTTCTCTCTGGATGTGAAGAGGTTTGATAGTCCAACAGTCCTGAATTGCTACCAATGTCACCAATCCAAACATGATGTAGTGTCTCCCAAATCCACTGTTGCTATAGTCCACCTTAGTGTCTCTGCCGTAATCTTCAGTGCCAAAAATTGGTAGGGACAGCTGAACAATTTGTTCTGACCTCTGTCCTTTGCCATGGTACCAGGTGTTCTGAAGACTCCAATGTACTGCCATATCCTCCATGTACATTTGGATATGCTGTCCTCTGTTCCATCTGAGCAACTGAGGAAGCCCAACTATGATGCATGCCCTCCATGCTTAGACCATGCAACCTGCAATTCTCTCCATGGTTAGGGTTCATAGTCCAGCAATTCAGTTTATAGGTATAGCCAAAGAAACCTCATCTGAGGCCATCCCTGATGTGACTCTTATGTGTGTTTGCCAACACAGGTTCCTGTACAGTTTATCACCCAAATCAGCCTACACTCACCCTGGTAGTTTCAATTGCTTGATCAGTTCTTTCTCTAGCCTTGTGTTTTACTGTATTCAGTGGGTGTTGGAGCCCATCCCAATCCTGCCCACCACATTCTCAGCCTTCAAGTAGGCCAGAGTGAGCCAGTCTAGTCAGAGCAATCCACAAAACCCCCCACCAAGCCTGCCCCTGTCCTGGTTCCAGTGCTTGTCAGTATATACAGCAGACTGGTCCCGCCTGTCCCATATCCCATTCAGCTCTCATACATGTTGATGGGCATTGAAGCCAGCTTCACCAGACCCACAATCAGTCCACACTCATGCCAGTGGGTGTCACCATCACTCTAAGCCATGCCTGTGCCTTACAGAATTTGTCTCCTATGACAGCATCTGCCAGCTAATGCTATAGCTAAACCCAATAAATTCACATCCACACTGGCTTATGCATGTACCAGAAAGCCTGGCTTTTCCCTGATCTAGCTCATGTGTAGGCCATTGGATTTGGCCATGACTGGCCTGGTATACCTCCATCCCAGCTCTCATGCTCACCTGTGAGAGTGGTGGTCCAGCAGGAGCAGCTGGCAGCCTCCTCATTGCGACCATCCCATCACCATCCAAGAATTCACATGTACTGGTTGGGTGATGTGGCCCAGTTGCAGCTCAGCATGCCACATGTCAGGATTTACCAGTGGGTGATCTAGCCTGGCCAGGCTAGTCCTATCATTAATTCCAACTCACATCGGTGGGGGCTACAGCCTAGCCTAACCCTAACCCTAAACCTTACCCTAACCTTGACGCTAACCTACTTCTGACTCTGATCCTGAACCTATCACTAACTCTATGCTGGACCCTAACCCTAAGTATATACTGGACACTGACCTTAACACTAATCTTATCCTTAAACCTAACCTTGCCCTAACCCTATCCCCAACTCTGCCTTTACACTAACACTAATCTTAACACTGATCCTATCCCTACCCCTAATGAAACCTAGACACTACCCTGAACCTAACGCTAACCCTATACCTGACCCTGACACTAAAACTAACCCTTACCCTATTCTGACACTGACCTTAACACTAACCCTAATCCTATCCCGGACCCTGACTCTAATAGCAACACTAACCCTGTTCCAAAACCTGACCATTGCCATAAACCTAACCCTAATCCTGTTTCTGACCATGACCCTAACATTATCCCTGACACTGATCCTAACCCTAACATAATTCTATACCTGACCTTGACCCTAACTTAATCCAATTCTATCCCTGACCTGACCATCACCCTAACCATAACCATAACAGTAACCCTAACCTTATCCCTGACACTGACACTAATCCTAATGCTATACCTATTCTTCAACCTGACCCTAACCCTAACACTAGCCCTAAACCTAATTTGTCCAGTCAGGATTTTGCCTGGAAATGTCTATGAAAGGAAATCTAAAAGACATCATGGTGTTGAAATCAATTCCTCCCATGTTACATGACCCTACAGAGTACAGTATGTGGTGTCAGTGCATTGGTATCCAAGGCTAGTTGAAAATTGCTTTGACGCTGATGGTCTCACTGAATGTGGAGTTGGCAGCATGGCCTATGAGCAGCCACAGTGTTTTGGATGCTCAACAAGTTTCATTTCAACCCTATGCGTTCAAGGCACATTATACATGGAGTTGCCACAACTGGATTTGTATGGGAGCTGCCAGTAAACGTGATGGTATGTAATGTTTAGGACCCAAATCGAGTTGGTGACACACAAGAACCACTTCTTTGATTCAACTTGAACATACCCCTCAACAACATGCTGAGTTCCTTCCCAATAGCTAATATGTGGTGCCAGAGCCTTGGTATCCAAGGCTAGCTGTAATTCATTTTTATGCTGAGGTTCTCACACAATGTGCAGTTGGTAGCACAGCCTACATGAAGACAGTTTGTTTGTTTGGGATGCTCAACAATAACCACTTCAATCTAATGAGCTCAATGGACATTACACATAGACTGATAAAATTGGGTTTCCATGGGATTCGCTTGTAAGCACTGCAGTGTGTGAGGTTGCTGGCACAAGTGGAATCGTTATCAGAGGAGAAGCACTCTGCTGTTTCATTTTGAATATACATTTCACCAAATGCCTAGATCCTTACCTACTGACCTAACCCCAAACCTAAACCTAACACTATCCCTGACCCGACCCTAACCCTAACCCTCATTCCAACATTATCCCTGACCCTGACATTAAACCTAAACCTAAACCTAACACTAACACTAACCCAATACCACAGCCAGACCCTAACTCTAAATGTAACCCTAACCCTATCCTTGAAACTGAACCTGATCCTAACTCTTACCCTATCCTTGAACATAACACTAACCCTATCCCAACCCTGCTGAAGCCTAACCCAAATCCAAACCCCAACCCTATACCTGACCCTGACCCTAACAATAACCCTTACTATAAATCTAACCATAAAACGATACCAGACACTGAAACTAAACCTATCCCTAACGCTGAAAATGACACTGACCATAGTCTTAACACTAACCCAGACTTAAATCTCATGCTGAACCTATACCTGACCATAACCCTAATATTTTTTTTTATTCATTTATTACATTGTATTACGTGATACAATTTCATAGGTACTGGGATTATCCCACCCTCCCCAAACCCTTCCCCTATGGTGGATTACTCCACCTTGTTGCATAACCTCAGTTCAAGTTCAGTTGAGATTCCCTCTTTGCAAGCATGTACCAAACAGAGCCCAACCATAACCCTAATATTAACCCTTTTCCTATTCTGACCCTGATCTAACACTAACCATAACCCAAAATCTAACCCTTTCCCTATCCCTGACCATGACCCTAATCCTAACCCTAACACTAACTCTGACACTAACACAAGCACAGTCCTTCATCCTGAACCTAACAACAATAATAACCCTAATCCAAACCCTATCTCTGACCTCTATCCTAACCCTTACCCTAATACCAAACCTAACACTAAACTTAACCTTAACCAACTCTAATTTTAACATTAACCCTAATACTAACCCTGAACCTAACCCTAGCCCTAATCTTTAGCTTAACCCTAACTCTTGCAGTTTTCTCTGTGTTAGTGGCATTCCAAATTTTGCTCCAGCATCTGATTGCCCTGAGAGGAATATCTATACCATCTTAGGTTGAAGTTGCAGTTCTCAATCTTTCACAACATTGATGTGTGTGGCCTGGCTCAGTCCTGCTGACATCCACACATTTCCCACAGCTTTTGCCATGTTGCTCCTCTTGCTGTGCTCTCCACTACCGAATCGTAACACAGTGGATGGGGTCCAGGGCTTTGCATTACAAGCAGGCACCTACACACGCTTCAGTTCAGTTTGTGAGAAAACATGAGCAAAACCTCTTCACACAGTTCGCAAGTGTTCAGGACTCTCCACTTCTGGGTGCCTGGGACCCTCCATTCAACCAAAGGCATCTGTGCTGGGCCTGCAAGTGGTCTGCAGTAATCCACAGCTAGTGCTCAACAGAAGACAAAACCTGAAGAAAAATTGAGATGAATATGGCTGAACTAATACCTTCACAGCGGTAGCATATCCCCCCTCTGTTTTAAAGCATAACTTCAACATTTTGTGTTTCCTTTTAACTATGTCCCAATCTTCAGGATATTAGGTGAGGCCTTAGATCTGAGCTACCATGTTGTTTTCACTTAGGAACAGTATAAAGTGAAAACGTGTCAAATACTAGCTTTACAGAATATTTTCCCAAAATGTTTATTTTCTGTTACAATGAGACAGGAGTACAGGTTAAAATAAACTTCAATATAAATGTATCAATGATGTAACATATTTTGGAAACAGCCTGTTTGTAATTTAAATTATATAAATAAAAGAAATCTGCATTAACTTGTAATCTTATTGCTGGACAAAGTAAATCAGCTTTAGCAACAGTTTAAAATCATGAAGATACTTTGACAATCCTATGAGAAATCTCTGGGAGTAATATAAAGCCCTGGGCCATATCCCCTGGAGAATGCCTCTCTAGTAAGACAATTTTGTGATCTCATCATGAAAGATCCATCACCATCAAGGAGACATTGGAGCTAGGAATAGGATGCCAGACCCCTGCCAACACCGGGTTACATGAGGAATTTTAAGAGATTGGTGCATCAAGTAAAATGGTACTTGATCTCATGACGTATTTGATAAAACAATGGAATGACTGATATTCTGGAACAATAATAACCCATGCAAAAGGTTATGCTATTGCCCCTAGAATTTCTTGATGGGTCCTCAAAACTGTGGGTTTCCATTTGGCTCATCTGACCTCAGAAGTACAGCAATTCCCTTCAACACAGCGCTGCCCATGGAGAAGATGGAACCCCAATGGAACTGCTTCTAAAGACTGAAAAGTTAAATTTGTTTAATATTCCTCTTGTTCCACTGCAGGTCAGGAGCACAAAGAAATTCCCCTTTACTATCTTTGATTATGATTTGCATCCTCTCTTTCTAGCTTTAACAGATTCCTACAGAGAATTGCTAGAGCTGGTTTAATGTTGATGTATTCTAATTTCTCCTTTCTATGGAAGTATTTAATTTCATTCTCAAATATGAATGAGATCTTTGCTGGGTACATTATTTTTGGTTGACAGTTATCCTGTTTCAGGATCAGAAATATATTTTTCCATTCTCTCCTTGCTTGAAAGGTCTCTCCTGTGAAGTCAGCAGAGATTCTGATTTGTTTTCCTCTACAAGTAATCTTGTCTTTTCTTCATGCTTGTCTCAGAATTATTTTCTTCTATTTACTGGAAGGGAGTTTGACAACACCATGTGTGGGCGAGAAACTATTTGGGTTGTATCTGTTTGGGGTTCTCTGTCCTTCCTGGACTGAAGTTGTCCTTCAGCTCCTAGTATTTTGGAAGTTCTGTGCAATTTCATGGAGTGCCTGTTGCAATGATGTCTCTCATTCAACTCTTTTGGGAAGGCGTAGAATTTTGATATTCAAGTTTTAATGTCGTCATTAGTTTCTTGTATTTTTTTTTTTTTTTTGGCTCTGTTCATGTTTGCTTCCAGATGCTTGATGAATTGCATGCTCTTGCTTTGTCTTCTATTTCTGAAATTCTGTCTTCTGCAGCATTAATTTTGTTCAGGATTTGAGCTGCTTGCTTTAAGCCAAGGATTTGATTTTAATCTCATTTCATTTCCGTGACAATGCAATTTTTGAATTCCATAAGCTCCTCCCAACATTACTTTTCATTGTCTTTTCATTAAGATTTTCATTGAGAGTTTCATTATCATTATCTTCATCATCTTCTTCATCATCACCATTATTATTATTGTTTTAATCTCATCCCTAGATTCTTCCAGCTCCTTTCTTTCACTCTATGGGTGTCATCTTACCAAATGCACTTTATTCTGCAATGAGGCCGCCTAACTCAGCGCATGCAGAGCACTCCTCAGTCCATCCTACCTTTGCCCATGTTTTGCCTCAAAGATCCCTTTGCCTTTCTCCCCTTGCTGTAGTCATGCACCCTTGGGGTATTCCCTGTGTTAGTGAAGCTCCAAATTTTGCTCCAACATCCAATTGCCCTTGGTGGAGTCTTCTTTACCCTTTTGGGTTGCAATTGCAGTTCAGAGTCTTTCACAACAATGTCACTGATGTGTGCAACCTGCCTCAGTTCTGCTTGCGGACATTTGCTGACACAGAACAAGACTGAATATTTTAAAATATCAAAACCTACAAGTTTCTGAAAGCATCATGGATTAAAACTGGAGCAAATAAGCAAAAAAAAAAAAAAACAAGTAAAAAAAAGTAAAGATACAAATGATCAGAATCTAAACCTCATGGTGATGAGTAAAAACGGAGTTAGAAAAGATGTGAGGCAATGTATGAAGATAAATTCCTGGAATAAGTTAAGTCATCAATCTCAATAGATGATATAAATGCTGAGAAGCATATTTATGGCAGGATGAAAATACATATGTAATCAGAGCACACAACAGACCTAGACGAGCCCATGACAGTGAGCTTTCTCTACACCTCAAAAAGCTGCAGCAAGTTAACACAAGATTAGTAATTATAATGAACCTATGAATGGGTATAATCAGAACAGGTGTGACACAAATAGAGTGACAAAGAGCAACTGATACTACTAATGGGTAAATAAGTCAGGTCTGTAAAAATATATAATCCAAATTCCAATAGGGACACGCTTCAGAACAAGAGAGCAGAAACACGAATCAATAAAATCAGACAGCAGGGAGAAAATATAACAGCAGATGGCCCAGACATACATAGAACAAGCAGAAATGATTACAAGCAGGTACATGGCAGCAAATCTGAAGATCCATAGGAAAGAGGTTTCTGGAAATGAAATATCTCCCCATCACAACTATGACACAAATAAAAACAGCAATGGCTCTATTGTTATGGCAGTTTATGAATGAATTATTGAATCCTCCCTGTACCCAGAAAGAAAACTCAAGGATTGCATATGCACATTGCTGAATTCTTACATCTGAGTCAGGAGAAACTTGTCTGAATCCTGCACAAGATCAGCAAAGCGGCAATCAGAAAGAGAATCCTCAATTCATTCCAAACAATTCATCGTTACCTTAATAGCAAAACTTGAATTAAGGACAAAAGCAAAGGAATCACAGACCAATATTCCTTATGAAGAGAAGTGCAAAATTCTCCAGAAGACATCACACTCCACAAATGTACAATGCAACAAAAAGGGCATTCACCATAATCAAGTGTGATCTATACATTTCATTCAGGGATGCTATAACATTTGCGTATTACCAAGATATGAAATACATTGCTGTATGCATAGCTACTTCTCAATAGAAAGAGACACCTGAGGGAGCAGTTATATATCAATCTCAATATGTTAGTCGACTACAGTGCCATAGTACTCTTATAGCAGAAAGCTAAAGTTGTATCTGCTACCAAAGTTTTTCAACTTGCCTGTATATTAGAAGAAAATATTGGACAATAAAATGGTGTAATCACAAGTGGACAATTATTGGTAATCCATTTTTGTCATGACAACTGCATAATAGAAAATATTGTTGCAACAGGAAGCTTGCATTTCATGCAAACTTTTGAAGTAAGGATTCGGATGCCTGGTATTACTTTTTAATGCCTAATCTTCTTAGAATATGTTGTAAGAGCTAAGGACAGTTTTGTTTGAAATGTGGGTGATGAAAGAACTGCAACTGTAACAAAATTAAACATGCATCAGCAATATTTCTAGCCAGGAGGGAAGTGAACCCGTCTCAAAGGCAAACTGTGCTAACTAGCAACTGCAGAGACACATAACAGCTTCACTTGGCTTTCCTACTCATGTGGATTCCTAGTTAGTACTTTGTGGCTGGATTTATGCATAGGTGCAGGTGTTTCTTCATGTGAGAAACAGACATGCCCTGTGAAGGAGCTGAGATATTTGGTAACAGGAAAATGTAAGGGGAAGAAAATTTGTATCAGTATTTCATAAGCCATGTATTGAATGTTCTGTGTGTAATTTTTGGTGCTTAATCATGTGTTAATAAGGCCTGTAACTTCATTGTGCTTTCAAAATCACCTTACAGCAACTATGCATACACTAATGATGGAAAGAAAGAAAGAAAGAAAGAAAGAAAGAAAGAAAGAAAGAAAGAAAGAAAGAAAGAAAGAAAGAAAGAAAGAGAAAGAAAGAAAGAAAGAAAGAAAGAAAGAAAGAAAGAAAGAAAGAAAGAAAGAAAGAAAGAAAAGAAAGGAAAGAAAGAAAGAAAAAGAAACAGAGAAAGAAAGAAAGAAGGAAAAAAGGAAGGAAAGAAGGAAGGAAAAAAGGAAGGAAAGAAGGAAGGAAAGAAGGAAAGAAGGAAGGAAGGAAAGAAAGGAAAGAAAGAAAGAGAAAGAAAGAAAGAAAGAGAAAGAAAGAAAGAAAGAAAGAAAGAAAGAAAGAAAGAAAGAAAGAAAGAAAGAAAGAAAGAAAGAAGGAAAGAAAGAAAGAAAGAAAAGAAAGGAAAGAAAGAAAGAAAGAAAGAAAGAAAGAAAGAAAGAAAGAAAGAAAGAAAGAAAGAAAGAAAGAAAAAGAAAGGAAGCAAGCAAGGAAGGAAGGAAGGAAGGAAGGAAAGAGGGAAGGAAGGAAATTGTGTTATTGTTATTGTTATGAGTTGCCTATGTTTATTTAAGTACATGTTGGCAAAAGCTTGATCAAAAGGGAAAACGAGGGATCCCAGCTTATAGTGAAATACAAGGCTGAACTGTGCTCTTGCAGTGTACATACAAAATGTACAATGATACTGAACTCATTAATAATAACTTCTTCCACAACAACAGCAGCAACAAAAGTCTAAATATCCCATGTGAAAATTGAAAGCATCCTTCAAACTTCCTACTCTTGATCCTCTACAAGAATATAACACTGTAAATACATAGGATACATTTACTTAGAATCAAGAGGCAGAAATCTTAATCACCTTGCTTGTCTGAAGACATCACGACATTCTGGTATAAACAGGATTAGGGAAGCTGATCTCTGAAAGGTTGACTGCATCTTCCTGAATACATAAAGATTAATTTGTCCAACAAATCTCTTCATATTGCACATTTCAAAAATTCTGAAAAAGCCTCTCATCTCTAAAACTTCTGTTTGTAACCACTCTACATCTATCACAATGATGCTCCTCCTTTGTCCCACCAAACAGATTTGAATTCAGAGCTTTCCACTGTTTCCCAAAATTTTATAGGAAATCCCAGTACAAGACAGCTATTGTGTTCCTAAGCAGTGAATTCATTGCTAGAAGATGTTCTGTCCAGCAAGGAGTGCTGGGATAAAAGCTTAAAGGCCTCTTCTTCAATCACAGACCTTAGGTGAGTACCAGCCTCAAGGAATAGCTGGTCCCTTTCTGGAGCTTCCACGAGAATGTCTGGGCTCAGAGTGTGCTGCTCACAGCACATGTTTTCAAAGCTGCAATGAGTTCCATCTCAAGTTCCTAAAAGGAGCTTGATTGCTTTCCTTTGGTTCCGTTGAATGATTTGAACACTGTTGTTCCTCTGAATCGTTGAGAGGGAATGTCCAGACTAACCACTATCTCCCTCCACCACATCTCATACAGAGACATTGTGACATCACTATATGCTATCTTCTACCTCAACAACACGTCTCACCTTTGACCTAGTTGCTTCCCAACATCCCCTTGACACAGATCAGCCGGAAGCCTGCTCCATGAGGACCATGCTAAAATATATCCACAATTTATGCAAGAAAAAAATAAAGCAATAATGACTAACAAGGGATAAGTCAAGAAAAGGCATCCCAAGGATGGCATGAGCCTAAAATTTCTGCCGATGAATTAGGGTAAAGGTTTGACTGCAATGTGGACATAATTGTGGTAGATTACAAATGCTCCCCAGATTATATTGCCTATACGCAGTGCTGACATGTGCAAATCCTATTGCTAACTTGCCTAAGGCAGCTATCAGAACCAATTGGCTTCAGAAAGGTTGTGCAGACTTCTATGCAAGGATCTGTGAGCGTGAAAGTTAAAGAGATTTCAATTCTTGGGTCGAAGAACAGCATACATATACTTAGAAAATGACATTGCACATGAATCATGCTGGGTGTGGCTAATGAGCTATGCTAATGGGCAACATTGCTGCCCATCTGTGATAGTACCATGATTCCAAATTTGCTCTTACACCATATGAATTTATGTCAGCTGCAGAAACCCTGAACTTCCACACAAGTGCTTTGCTTAAGCCATGATGCTGAGAATAAAGGCTTGACTGTAACTGTGACGGGAGGCTTTTGCACCTGGGTGTGTCATCTAGTGTTTTGAATTCATGCTGTATCATGGGGCTCAGTTGAATAATGCTGATCTTATAACTGAGGATCTGAATTTGCCTTCTGTTAGCGTAGTGGCATTGGGGAGTGAAAGAGACTTAGAAGGTCAGGATTCTACTATGCCTGTGGGAGATTTGAGAATCTGCACATATCAGAGAAGTCAGGGGAGAGTGCAAGCACTCTAAGCCTCTGGAAACCCTGTGTACACAGAATTTTTTAACATCCTAGTCATGATGACATATATCTGAATGCTGTTCCAGCCAATCTGTACAAAATGAATGCATAATCAAAACACTGAAAAAGGGATTAAAGAACAGCAGCAGGTATTAGACAAATGATGCAAGCATGGGTCCTGAGAGGTGGACCCATGTCCTTCCGAATAATGAACAGCCCTACTTGTTTGCTCCTGCTCTAAAGCAGGACTTGACCTAGCAGTGTTTCAGGAGAATATTGAAGGATTTCCCCAAATGACTAGTGGCCTGTTCCTGTCTGTGGGGAGCTGTCTGAGTATGTGCTATCTTTATGCTCTGCCAATGTTGTCATTCATTTAAAAATAGGTGGATATTGTCCAATATAGGGCTGGCACTGCATTTGGACCACGTGCAAGATAGGGTCCTTCTGTTATACCTACACTAAAGTAGAGCCACAGATCATGCACTATTGTGCCTAATTATCAACACAGCTAAAAGAAAATGCCAGCTACATTTTGAAGTAGGAATGCTCTCCAAAATTTATATTCTAAAGTACCTGAAATAATTCACTTTGATCTGGCTAAGCTCTATTCCAATGGTCCAGAATACTTAATGTTAAGGCAACCAAGGGTGACTTCAACTTCAACAAACCCTAGGGACCTTTTCTGAGTACCCCAAAAGAAGTTCTGGGTTCAAGTTTGGATCCACTCAGCCCTAGCCACTGTATCATTTGAGATTTGATGCTGCAAGTGGCAGATCACATTTTTGGCTATCTGCCTTTTCTCTCTAAACCTGTGCTTTTAACAGAAACAAATCAATAAAATAAAAGTCAAAACCCAAGAAATGGGTTCATTTTAGCTGGTAGTTGACATTGAAAAAAAGTAAAGATGTTTGCCAAGCATATAAAGATTGCTGAATGTTGGTATTCACTGCCTGATATTTGGTATATTTCCAAGAAAATTTTACCCATACCATTATTTAGAAGAGTGCATGTATCTATATCCAAGGTTTTGCAGGTTTTCTGGTTGATACTGATGTTCTTAATCAGTGTAGTTCTCAGGTTTTGCAGAGTGAAGTGTGGCCTTGCTCTACCCCGTCAGAACAATACCCAGTTATCCAAGGATTTCTTGAAGTGACCGACAGTTTTCAGGATCAATTTAGATATTCTGGATGAATATTAGTTAGCTGTACACGTCTGCATTCACTACTGTGACTTTTCTACTCCATTTTAATTTTCTGGGTATTGTTGCCAACTCCTGATTATTTTGATTGCCTTGACCACACAGAGCGCCTGGAAGTCTGGAATTGTGATTCCTCTGGCATTATTTTCATTATTCATCAGAGTCTTGGATATCATGGCATCTGTTGTTTCCAGATAAGTTTTCCTAATATTGTTTCTATTTCTGAGATGATGAATCTGGGATCCAATTGAATCTATTTATTGCACCTATCTTGCAGCCAATTTTCTCAAATCTGCTTTTATTCTTTACTTCCTTATCATCCATTAGAGACATCCCACAAAATGGTTCTGGGAGAAGATTTTATTGATGCCCCTTGACTCATTGGTCTCTGTATCCACAACGTCCTTAGCTCTTTGAAGAAATACATGCTGTGAGAATGCCACTTGAAATTTTCTAAATGCTGGATCCGCTGACTTACTGATTGACACTAGCAGATACATTTT
The DNA here is from genome assembly GCF_030435755.1 of Ochotona princeps. Classification (NCBI taxonomy): domain Eukaryota; kingdom Metazoa; phylum Chordata; class Mammalia; order Lagomorpha; family Ochotonidae; genus Ochotona; species Ochotona princeps. Next base: position 12,332,391 of record NC_080866.1, read on the forward strand.
TCAGCCAAGGAATAATAAATCCTAGCATACAAATCTTAGTCACACATACACACTACACATAGAAACAGAAGGTTTTATATATATATATATAATATAAAAATGCCTATACACAGACATATATGTATGTATGTTCATGTGTGTGTGAGCAAAAACATTGTACAAATAACTTCAACCAACATGCAAGTATTAAAGTAATTGAAAACTCCTGTTTTAGTGATTTTGCTGGGGCATATATATACCTCAGTCAGACAATGGGTAAGAGATAACAATATAGATTTAAGGTTTGACTAATTTCTAGAACTGCAATTTTCAAATGTCAGTCTCAAGACTGACATATGTATTTGTTCTACTCCAGTGATGTCACAGATCAAAGCTGACTGCCATTTCTCACACAGCAATCCAAACACCTCAAAAGAGCTCTCCTGAGATGTGTGTGGCACTCCAAGGTCATTTAATAAAAGAAGGAGATATTTCCTACACCTTAGAAGATGTTTCCTTTGTTTCTGTTTGGGCTGGACCCATTATTATTGAAGAAGATGGTAAGGAGGAGTATATGTGAAGGCTTAATTGTAGATCAGATGTTAAAATCGTGCACAGAACTCAAACACTATTCTCTGTACATGTGCAAGGCAATGTAATTAATCAGAGTACAAGAACTAGGATGGAGAGACTCATTGGGAATGTGACCACAATTACAAGAAACATGTTTGTTGTGAAAAGTTGAAGATTGCTAAATGTTAACATGGGCATTCATGAGATAACTGAGAACTTCTTCAGAGGCTCCCCCACATGTTGAGAATGAGCTCCTGCTCGGAATAACACCTGTTTCACTCAACTTACTGAGGAAGAAATCCTTTTCACCTATAACACATTTTCTAAAATATATTTTCATTTAAGTTAGCCTTGAAAAACTCAAGATGCATTATACATTAAACTTGATAACTGACTTTCATAGACAGATATCACAGGACACAACAGCAATTATCAATTTAGCTTTTCAGATAATTGCAAGTGGTAAGAGAAATTCTCTAGGCTTTTGAACCTTGCTATGTCTGTTGCCTAATAGACTGACACACTCAGAAACAGCTGAGGGTATACACAAGGCAATCCTCTGAACACAAACCCTCATGTACCACAAAAAAAGTCATATAACATAAAATGAATATATATCTAATATGCAGATATATGTAGATTTATACAATAGCACATATACACGGTTTATATTACATGGAAGTATATACATACAACATGTAATGTAAGATATAAAGTCACCATCACTCTTCTCATAGCTGGTTCAATGAATAATATGGCCAGGGCATATGCTGTGGTCTACACTGGAGTGCACAATTTTGGACACTAGATTTATTAAAAGGTGGTGTTACCACCCAATGCTAAAGAGTACGTCACATGGGTGGATGCATGTCTAAGAGACTATTAGCTTTATGCGTGAATCTTTTGAAAACCTTGACACTTGGATGATATAGCATTTAAACTTCTGTGTTTTCATTTTCTCTCAGAATTACATGTCTCAAGACAGTGCTCCTGAGATATGTATGGCACTCCAAAGACTTTTCAAAGAAGGGGATAGTCATCCCAACTAAAATGAAGTATCCTTTATTTCTCACTATGTTGAACCCATCATTATTAAAGAAGATGGTAAGACACCTTATAGGTAAAGCCTAAAAGAGTCAGGTGATTGAATTCAGTCAAACAGTCCAAAAACTACCCAGTTCAACTTCCCCTCAACATGTACTGCTTTAGGATACAGGTACTAGGATAACGTCTCTGGGTAAGAATTCATTTGGATGTGGCAGAATGGGTGAAGGACACAACTCAAGAAGAGCAAATCAGATGTACAGAGGGAAATCTCACAAATAATGACACGTGCAAAACTGAGATATTTGAAAACCTCCCCAGAGCCACATTTACATACATAGAACAAGATATTGCAGAGAAAATTACCTGATTCACCTCACAGTACTGTGATTTTTTTCCCTTCTAAAAATTCATTTTAAATACATCTTCATTCATGATGTCCTTACATACCTCTTGAGGAATTGCACATTAATCGATCAAGTATTGACCTTTATAGGTACACATGGGTCTGATAGGTAACAGTATTTGCTATGTTTCAAACCCTTAAAAAACGTGCTGAGAAGAAAACATCTTTATGATATTTCCAACATGTTTCATTGATTGAACTACTCAGCTGCTGGAGTCCAGCTCCAGCTGAGTTCAGAACTCAAGATGGGTGCATGGATGACTCATAAAGCAGAAAGAACTGGACCACTACATATCCAAGATCATAATGGACAATGCGAGAAAGCTGCCTGCTTTATTTATACAAAAGCAGTCAAGCTCTGGCACAGGTTTTTTACATCATGGTGAAGTGGGTGTTTCCAAGAATAATTCTGCCATTTATTTCACCTTAAGGCAGGAATATTATCCCTCCTTACCCTGTGGTTAGGAAGTTCTCAACAGATGGTGAATATCAATCAATAAAGCATTCCTACTATAATTCTCATTCTACAACTTAATCTTGAATCAGTTAAGGGAGGAAATGCATCACAGAAGGAGCAAGGTAAAGGTCAAGGATGATCAATGGGGGTAACAGAGACAAAGACAGAGACAGTATGAATTGGAAAAGGCTCTTTTCCTAAGATGTTATCAGCCACATCAACTTCCAAGCTCACATTGATAGTAAAGACCAACTGCACAGTGGTAAACAATGGCTAAATAGATCACAGAAATCCCAGCAGGATTGTCTGGGTGTCCATGCAAAGGGAGGTGGAAATGCCTTCAGGTGATTGTAGAGACACCTACTGGGCCCTGCCCTGCCCTGTAGTGGGAAATTCCTTGTGGCCCTGCCTGCAAAAGAACAATACTCTTCACACCTTCATGTCTTCCAAACCCACCCCATGAACCACAGCACTCAGCAAATGCTAAATGCATAGAACATACAAATACAGAGGCCATACTGCTAAACCACAGTAGCATACAAACACCAGTTTGCATACTTACACAAACATAAATACACAGGAAGGCACCATATAACAGATGCATATAAAATGGATATATACCATATACACATATATGTGTGTGTATTCAAATAAGCTGTGCCAACTAGCCATAACCATATACAAAAATGAGAGTTATGAAAAAACTGGAAGTTTTAATGGTTTGGATTGGGCATCTGTCTTAGTCTACATGGCAGTGAGCAAATAGGAAACAATTTAGATTCTTATAAGGGCAAAGGCATCTCTTGAAACATTGCAAACCAAACATGATCATATACAAAAAGACATACCAGCAGCTTGCGCTATTCTTTGAAAACATGGACCACTCTGAAGAAGCCACATTTCAAAACTGCCATGCTGTTGTTTTCCACACAGAAGACCAGAAACCTCAAGAAGATGCTTGTGAGAAATATGTGGAGGTCCCAATTTCTCTTACAAAGGATGAGAAAGTTCCTTCAAATCTGAAAATGTATACCTATTTTCAGCATGGGTTGAATCCATTATCATCAAAGATGATGATAAGGAAGATGTTATGGCATGCCCTATTTTACAAAAGAGTTGTAATTTTGTCACTCTGCCAAACCTGTACTTTAACCCACTTCTTTCACAATGGTGTACCTCAAAGCAAGGGAACTAATATGAGGTCTGTTTGTTGAGAAATATTAGAAACATTATATGCTTGAATAACAGAATGTGCAACTTATGTCTGTAGCTGAAAGAGTATATCATTATAATAAAATGGAGAAAATTGAATATAGAATGTGTGGATGAAGGAGGTGTCTACAGAAAAATATCATAACAAATGATAATCAAAAAGTGTTACTTTGAGCATTCTACCCAATAGAGAATGTTCATTGTATGCTAAAATATAGTAAAAACAAAACAAAACAATATAAACTCTCAAAATCTCAGAATCTGTAGGAAGATAACCACATGTTTAAGAGAAATCTGTGTTGAGCAATATTATTGTTGCAGTGCATAAACTGGGCATTTTAGTTTGTGTAATTGGATTTACCCAAGTAATGAATAAATAAGCCCCTTTTAAACATCAGAACGCATTACTACTAACCTGCACTTTTAGTAGTCATTGATTTTAAGGAAAAGAATTCCTGATAAAATGCTAGCAACATAGCATATAGTCACATTATATATTCCTACCCTCAGGAACATTTTACATATTGAACTAATTATGTAGCAGATCATTAGATCTATAAATTTAAACCACAATCTCACAAAAATGAAAAAAATAAATAAATAGGAAATTAGAGGAAAAATTCATTACATGTGTAAACAACATGAAATTTGTTTTTCATACATTACTTTAACTACTATTAAATGCAAAAGATAAACTGTTTTATAATCTCAAAAGCTACCTGAAAACATGCTTGGTTTGCCCATGTGTGTACTCTGTTATTTATATGGCCTGCAATATTAATTAGAATCTATATTCTAAGTACAGATTTACTAAAATATGAAGGCAAGAGATTACTTATAGCTCCTCTGTCTGGCACACTGCTTGACAGAAAGAAGATACTATATAAAAGAGCTTTGTACTGTTTTTCTCTTTTTAATTATTTTGTCACAGAAAAGCAGATTTAGAGAGGAGATACACAAATAAAGATCCTCTGTGTGCTTTTTTATTCCCCAAGTGGTTGCAATGGCCAAATACAATTAGATTTTATTTGAGACCAGATGCCAGAAACTTCTGCATGGTCTCTCCCATGTGAATGCACAGTCCCAAGGCTTTATGCCAGCCTGTATTGCTTTCCCAAGTTGGGAGCTGGAGGAGAAGTGTAGCAGCCAGAATATGAATTGGTGCCCACCTGGCAACCCAGCAGTTGCAGGGCAAGGGTTTAGTGACTAGGCTACTGCCACAGGCCCGGTAGTTTTGCATTGTCAAGCCTAACAAAATATCTGCCAAGAAATGTTCAAATCAGTCACTTCAATGAATCAAAGATCTTGTCTTGAAAACACTATACAATGGCTCGGCGGCGTGGCCTAGAGGCTAAGGTCCTCGCCTTGAAAGCCCCAGGATCCCTATGGGCACTGGTTCTAATCCTGGCAGCTCCACTTCCCATCCAGCTCCCTGCTTGTGGCCTGGGAAAGCAGTTGAGGACGGCCCAAAGCTTTGGGACACTGCACCCGCGTGGGAGACCCGGAAGAGGTTCCAGGTTCCCGGCTTCGGATCGGTGCGCATCGGCCCGTTATGGCTCACTTAGGGAATGAATCATTGGACGGAAGATCTTCCTCTCTGTCTCTCCTCCTCTGTGTGTATCTGGCTGTAATCAAATGGATTGAATACAAATGAAGAAGACAATGGTGCTCTTTGGATTCTAATTATGATGCTAATTCTCAAATAAAATTTCAATTTAGGATCTTGTGTAGAAGCCTAGCAGCTAAAGTCCTCAACACTGTGATTCTGCATGGCCACTGGTTCTAATCCTGGCCATTCAATTTCCATTTCAACTTCCTATATGTGGCTAGAGAAAGCAGGTGAGGATGATCTAAAGCCTTGAAGTGCTGCAGCCACATGGGAGATCTGGAAGAAGCTCCTGGTTTAGGATTGGCTCAGCTCCAGCCATTGCCATCACTTGGGAGTTAAATCTCTGGACTGAAGATCTTCTCTGTATCTCCTCCTCTCTGTATATCTGATTTACCAAGAAAACAAAATGAATCTTTGAAAACTGGCATTAATCAGTGAAATTCTTTAGAATTCGTGATGCATATTGAATCCAATGAACAGTAACTAAGCCAAGGGAAAATGCTAGAATTTCTGAGTCATGGAAACGCATTGGATAGCATTTTCTCTGGGATAAGAAATATTGCTATAAAGTCCCTGTCTGTGTTTCATTCTCAACTTCTTGGGTAAGTTAACTTCATCAGTCAGTTATTTACTTATTTTAAAGGTTTTTGACTAATTACTTAATGACAATACTTAATCTGATTTGCATTCTGTCATCTGAGAAAATTCTACTTCAATTGAATATTTTAAGTCTCCTTGGCATTCTTGAGAGGCATATACAAAGTCCAAAATTTTTAAACTTTGACATTTTGATGTTTGCACTAAGGCCTCCTGCAAGGTTTAATGATTCATCTGTCTTTTTATAGAAACAACAATTAATTAGACTACTTGGACATAAAAATCACTGCAAAGGTGCTAAGTGATGCAAAACGCTGTTAGCTTGGAGCAATCTAGTTAAACAGGTGGGAAAATCACTCCAGGACCTACTCATGCTCACAGGGTGCTGCCTGAGCCGAGTAGAGCTGAGGCTAGCCGAGAGCAGCTGTGGTGCAGGCTGCTCAGCCCCACACCATGCACAGCCCAACACCCATGCGCTTCGGACTGCTGGCTGGGTTGCTCTGGGTGGTTAGTGCCTGGCTTCTGGCTCCCTGCCACAGTGGAAGTGACTCATCCAGTCAGGGCCTTGGCCAGAGCTAAGACTCTGGAGGACTCTGCTGCCCTCCTGCCACCTCCACACTTCCCAACACTCCCATCGCTCACACACACACACACACACACACACACACACACACACACACACTGTCAGTGTCTCTCTCTGTCCCACACAACCCACCACCCCTGCCCTCCTCAGCCAGCAGGGCCAGCATTACACAGCCCCCTGTCCCCAGCCAACCCCAACCCCAACCCGCCGTGCCCAGCCACACGGCCAACCTGAGCTGGCCAGCAGGAAGGATACGGCTTTGTGCCAGAAAGCTGGGATGGCCCTGAGGATGGCCTTTCTGTGCAGCAGGTACGGCCTGAGCCTGGTCACCAGCTCGACCTGAAGCAGGCAAAAAGCCCGTTGGCTCCCTACACTCAGGGATCTCTGCCGCTCTTCTAGCCACTGCAGCTGCTGCAGCAGGGAGGACAGACACCAGGGGCCCGGGCCGCGCAGGGCCATGAGGCCCAGCACCTGAGCAGCTGGGGTGGGGCCAGTGTGCGCACGGTGTGTGTACTTGCAGGACCCGGGAGCAGCACTGGCTTGCAGCCCAGAAGATCGCCAGGCAAGAAACCACACCTGCTTGCCTGGCACTTGCAGTAGCTCCGTACTGAGCCAGGGACACAGGTGTATGCTCAGGCTCAGGCGCAGGTACACACGGGCAGCCAGCGCCCCCTTGTGTTCCCCAGCGCACCAGGCGCTCTGCACTCGCCAAGGCCAGGAGCCAGCCATGCTGCTGACCTGAACTTCATGGCGCCCACTGCGGCCGGGGATGCAGTGACAGGGCAGTGGCCTGGCCAGGGTGCCTGTCGCACCTGCGTGCTCCTGCTGTCCAGAGCTCAGCCCTCCCAAGTGCAGTTCTAGGCCAAAGAGGACAGCCACTCCTGGACAACACTTTCTCTCTCTCTCTGTGTCTCTCAATTCTTGCTATCTCTTGTGCCCTTGACCGCAGAACTGGCCAGCTCCACACCTTAGTCAGGTGCCAGGCTGTGATGGGACGCAGCAGCACTGCTAAGAGCCCAGATATTGTGGGGCGTGCACCTGTAGGTCAGGAGGCTAGGGACGCTGGGCCTAAGACTGAATGACGGGAGGTGGGCGGACGGGCCAGGGAGAGGAGAAAGTGAGGGCTTGTTGTGTGGAGGGACAGATAGCATGGACATGGATGGCAGTGTTGGGCCACCCAAGACCGAAGCTTGCACTGGGAGAGTGGCTGGCAAAGCGGCATGGATAATCAAGCAGGGCCTACAGAAGGCATGGCGTCTGAGGGAAGTGGGGCAGAGGAGGCTGTGCGGGCAAAGGGAGGGCAGGAGAATGCCTTCTGTTAGAGAGCGCGAGGTCGAGAATAGCCCGTGCACACGGTACATGCCACCAGCCAATGCAGCCCAGGCCTGTTGTGTGGCAACTGGCCACACATAGTCCTGTGCCATGGCCCGTGTGCTCCCCGGGGTGGTCAAGGGCCTTCCGATGCCAGCCCACTGGCCTCTGCTAAAGCCTGCCTGGCAGTTTGTTCACAGAACCTGCCCCAGCTCCTTGCTACTGCTGCTGCTGCTGCCTAGAGGACACTAGGGCAGGGTCTGGGGTGGCAGTGCGGGGCAGAGACAACACCCAGGCTAGACAGCAGCATGCCCTTCCGAAAGTCAGGCCAGTGGCCAGCATTCTGCCTGCCATTATTTAGGTCTGGTCTTTCCTGAGACCACCACAGGCCATCTGTGAGTGCCTGCAAGAGGAGCATGCTATGGTGGCACTTGAGCCAGTGGTCTTCCATGCTTAGGCCTGACACAGGGTCCCCTGAATCTCTCAAGTCACTCTGGCCTTGCTGGTCACTGGGTAGGGACACTGGGCACATGCACACCACAGGCAGTTCTTGGGTGGGACCAGAGATTCCCACGGGGCTGGTCCCAGACCAGACCAGACCCTCTGGCTGGGCCTAGTGCCCACCACAGCTAGGGCTGTGGGCTATGCTTTGCCTGTACCACTTCCCTGATGCCCCAGGCCGGTCCAGGTGGGTCATGGTGCTGGCCATCCAGCCGGGCTTGCTGTATACCTGCAAAGTCGGGATGTGCCTAGGATTCCCCTGTGGTGAGCACAGGGCCTCAGTGGGCCAGCCCCATGGACGGCGATGCTGATGTGCAGGCCAAGGCCTTCCCATGGAGGCAGCTCCAGTGCATCCAGACCCACGTCTGGCTCCTTGTCACCTGCGAGAGGCACAGTGACACGTCCCCAACACATTCCCACAAGGCACCCTGTGGGAACCGTGGTCACAGCACGTTCAGGAATGCTGGGCCGCCTGGGAGGCATGGCATATGTGCCACGTTCCATGCTTCACAGGGAGCTGCCCCAGCTACCTAGAGAGCACCCTGCACCCACACATGCCCTGCGGGTCAGCCACATGGGCAGAACACAGGTCCCCAGTGAGGCAGGCTTCCTCTCACGTTGAACGCGGCAAGCTCCCTGGCTTACAGCCACTGTGACTTCCCTTGGGATTTCAGGGTGACGGAGCCATTGAGCCCCACGCACATGCCCCCACACCCACCCTGTGTGTGTGGCACAGCCCATCCACACCCCTTGGCTTGAGGGGAGCCATTCTACCTTGCCATTGTGGAAGCTGTGACTGCTCCACCCATGACCAGCACAGGAGCACTGCCTGGGTCCCACTCGGCCTGCCACAGAGAGGGCTTGCCACAGACAGCCCTGTGAATGCCTAGTGCTGCTGCTGCTGCTGCTATTGCAAGCACAACCCCTAACCCCACCTTGCACACACGTGCACCTCACAACCACTGTGAGCACCACCTGAGCCAAAGCAATCTCCTGTGGACAGCACATCGTTCAAGCTCTATGTCATTTCATAGTCACACAGTGTGTTCCCATTGCCTCTGGAGACAGCAGGCCCTTCGCTATTTCCCAGGGGTGGGCAGTGAGGGGTTTGGAGGGGCCCCACCATCAGAAACAAGGCACGCCCCCAGGCTGGCAATGAGGGAAGTCTCATGCTCTGTGTGGACCACTGGGAATTTCAGTCTTCTTCCTCTTCCTCCTCTTCCTCCTCCTCCTCTTCTTGCTCCACCTCCTGCACAGCCCTGCATCAAGACACAAAGGCAGGGTAGGGTCTCATGTAGCTGACACAAACCTCAGCTGTGCTCATGCTGCCACGGTAGCCAGGCAGCTTATGCGGGGTGCTGACGTGACCGCAGCTGCCTTGCAACCCTGTGCCTATGCTGCCATGTCCAACAGTCGCACTGCGGGCTACTGTGCTCATGGCAGGCTGCCACCATGGTGCAGACACTTATGCTCCAGCTCCCGTGGCCCTCCACACTGGCACCTGCATCCCAACCAAGCCTGAATACCCACCAACCCCACCAGACCCAGCACACATCCCAGTGTTTCTGCAAGGCAGGCAGCCCACACTTTGGCAATGCTCCTGGGCATGGTGGGGTGCTGGAGGCAGGGGTCAAATGCGTTGGCACTAACATAATGGGAAGAAATACCAGAAAAGGTAATGACCCAGATGAGAGAGGCAATACCCCACCAATAAAGGATCAAAAGCCAATGGTTCATCTACTCTATGGAATACTACTCAGCTATTAAAAAAAACGAAATGCAGTTGTTTGTGGTCAAATGGGCCAGACTGGAATCCATCATGCTAAGAGAAATGAACCAATCCCAAAAGGTTTAATACCACATGTTTGCCTTAATCTGAGATGAAAAGATGACAACTTGAAAGATAGTACCTGTATATTGTAATATTAGTGCAATCTCTAACAACCTGTATCCAATGCAACAAGATAATGCGATATAATCTATAAAACAACAATTAATGTCAGAATATTTAAGATCTACATCATAAAACTGTAAAACCTACTATACCCTCAATATGCTATGTTAGCTGGTAATGGGGGGGGAGTGCAGGGAAATCTTTCAGGACCATAAAAAGAGTGAGAAAAAAAGTACAATATAACCTATCAAGGTCAAATCTGGTAATTCATAGACAACAGACTCAAAGCGGCACTAAACAACAATAAAACTACTATACCAATGCATGAGGGGGGAATCGGGTGCGATCCTGACAACCTCTTAACAGGAGGTCATGTGCGTGGAGCAGGGGGGCACTCCAGAGTGGAGCAGGTGGTAAGGAGGAAGCTTGGATCCCAACCACGAAGACTCCCATACCTTCACCACAAACTACTAATACGAGCAACAAGGACTATATCCCAACTGCCAAGGAGGCCACAGGGAATTGGATGCCCTCGGAGGCCGAGTACTCTGAGGTCACCCACCCCCAACCGGAGCTTCCGCAGGGGATGGAAGAAGTCCAAACACTACCGCGCAAAAACCAACGTCATCGGAAAGACAACCAGAAGCCCTGAGCGGTCCGCAGACACAAAAGAACAATAAATGTCCTTCGGGACCAGGGAGGAGAGCTTTCTCTGGTCCAAGCCTGGCTCCACCTCTGGACCCCCGCCCTCCCTCGCAGTGACCATCGGGATCGCTTCGAAAACCCCTCACAGCAAATAAGCAATCATACAAACTAAAAAAAAAAAACCTAAAATAAATAGACAAACAACAGAAAATAGAGCTTGAAATCTGACAGGAAAGAGCTGGCGTGGATTGGCTCATGCCTTGCTGGGTGGGACACAAAGATTAGTCACTCCTCACCATGGTGTTGAGGATTTTCCTGCACACCCCCCCCAAAAAAAATGTTCTGCACCTTAAATGTTGACAAATATCTTGTTAGAGTTACAAGCCAGTCTAGATTATCCCAAAATCTACTAAGATCAACAAAATTATACTTCAACACAACAAATGGCTAAATACTAAAACGAAATAGACACGAGACAGCTGAATGGTACCCTATAGCCTTTTCAAGGTATATATCAGCCGGTCCGGTCCTGTATATAAACTAAAATTGAAATGTCAATGAACTAATCATAGGTTGTGATTAGGACTTGTTTTTTTTTTTTTTTTTTTTTTTTTTTAACATACTGGTTACTCAAAACCATGTCAATTCCATAATATTGCAAATTGCTGTTGATGTTATATTGGGACTCTTAATTGACTGTGATGATATTATACCAGCTCTAACTTCGGACGAGAAATGGTCTCCCCAAGAAACTGTTCAACCCATCTGGACAATAAGTAGCTGTACTCCATGCTTAGTATATGTTTGCAAGGAAAGAATCTTGATTGAATTTGAACTGTAATGCTGCATCAAGGTGGAGGAATCCACCAGGGGGGAGGGGAGTGGGAGGGGTGGGAGGATTCCCAGAGCCTATGAAACTGTCACATAATGCTAAATATTGCTAAAAATATAAAAAATAATTTAAAAAAGCCAATGTCTATTTCGGAGATGTGAGATGAAGACATGGAAGATCTACCAGACAAGGAATTCAAAAAACTAATGTTAAAATCTGTCAGAGACAATGAGAAGAATTGGGAGGTGGTCAAGGAATTCAAGAACCACATAGTCGCAGAAATACAACAAATGGAAAGTAAAATCCTTGACTTGGAGCACAAAATTGAGAACCTAACCAACAGAAAAATACAGCAGAAGAGAGGATCTCTGAAATGGAAGACACACAAAATGAACATACCTAGCTCATTAAACAGCTGGAGAAAAGTCTGAACAAAGCCAATAAGACCATAAAAGAAATGAAAGACAACCACAGAAAATCAAATATTAGGACTATTGGCCTTCCTGAAGGAGCAGAAAGAGGGTCAGGAATGCAAATGGTGCTCGACGAAATTATACAGGAATACTTCCAAAACACTTGGAACATGAACCCAGCCCAAATCCAGAATGGTCAGAAGATTCCCAGCAGATATGACCCAAAGCGATCTTCACCCAGATATATGGTGCTCAATTTCCACTCCTACGAAGACAAAGAAAGAATCCTGAGACAAGTACGAAGCAGAGAAACGATCACATACAGGGGAAAACCAATCAGAATCACTGCTGACTTCTCTGAAGAGACCTTACAAGCAAGAAGAGAATGGACAAAGATCTTCCAAATCCTGAATCAGAACAACTGTCAACCAAGAATATTGTACCCAGCAAAGATCTCATTCGTATTTGAGAATGAAATCAGATACTTTCATAGCAAAGAGAAATTAGAAGAATATGCCAGCACAAAACCAGCTCTACTAGTTCTCCTTAGAAATGCACTAAATGCAGAAAAAAAAGGAGGCGAATCATAAGCAAAGATGGCAAACAGGAAGGTCTCCCCACTAAAGTCCACACAAGAAAGGGCAATTACACAGATATCAACACCCACAAAAACAAGTATGGCAGGGCAAAATCACAACCTCTCAATTTTAACTCTTAACACAAATAGCCTGAACTCACCAATCAAAAGGCACAGATTAACAGAATGGATTATAAAACAGGACCCAACTATCTGTTGCCTACAAGAGACACATCTAACCAGAAAAGACTCGAAGAAACTGAAAGTGAAAGGATGGAAAAAGATATTTCATGCCAATGGATGAGAAAAAAAGGCAGGGGTAGCTGTCCTAATTTCAGATGAAGTGGACTTTAATCTGACACACATCAAAAAAGACAGAGAAGGACATTATATATTGATGAAGGGACTGATCCATCAGGAAGTAATTACCATTGTGAATATATATGCACCAAATTCCAATGCACCTAGCTACATGAAGCAATTACTTATGGACTAAAGGGGAGACATAGATATGCAAACAATAATAGTGGGAGACCTTAACACCCCGCTAACAAAAATACGCAGATCAAAAAACAAAAAATCAACAAAGAAACAACAGAGCTCATACAAACAATAGAACAACTGGACATGATAGACATTTATAGAATTTTTTATCCTAAGGCCACAGATTACACATTTTTTTCAGCAGTACATGGCACCTTCTCCAGGATCGACCACATGATAGGACATAAAGCAAATCTAAACAGCTTCAAAAAGATAGGAATCATACCATGGACCCTCTCAGACCACCATGGAATGAAATTAGAAATCAGCAATTCAAAATGCCCCAGAAAATACAGAATCTTTTAGAGGCTGAACAATATGCTATTAAATGAACAACGGGTCAGGGAATAAATTAAAGACGAGATCAAAAAATGTATGGAAACCAATGAAAAGGCTGACACTGTTGGGAGCACTGCACGTGTGCCCTGCCCTAAGATGATGCCTGGACCCTACTTCCTCTTGGAGACAGGTTTCAGGAAGTGCCCTGTGATTGGCCCTTTACCTCTGGCCTCAGGTGTGTAAGCTGATTGGAGGATTGAGAGATAGCCAGGGGCCTCGGGGGAGGGGTGAGGAGGATCTCTGTGTAACGGAAATAACAGACTTAACTGCCTTAACTGAAGGCTTCTGGGTAACGGATTTAACGGATAGGAGGGATATATAAGCCAGGGGCTTCTACCCCAAAGAAGGAACTGAAGGTTGGAATAAAAGTGCCTTTGAAACGCTCTCCAGTATCGGGTGATTTCTTCCGCAGCATGGGAGACACAGATATGACACAACATTCCAAATCTTATGGGACACAGCCAAAGCAGTGCTACGGGGTAAACTCATCGCAATTGGAGCTCATGTCAAGGCCCAAGAGAGGCGCCAAATACAGGAACTAAACACACACCTCCAGGAATTGGAAAAACAACAGCAGAAGAGCCCCACACACCACAGGAAACCAGAAATCATCAAAACAAGGGAGGACATGAATCAGATAGAAACAAAAAAGCTATACACAAAATCAATGAATCAAAAAGGTGTTTTTTGAGAAGGTAAATAAGAAGGACACCCCACTGGCCTGACTGACAAAGAAAAAACAAGAGAAAGCAAGAATTAACAGCATCAAAGATGAAAAAGGCAACATAACAACAGACACTGCAACCATTAAGGATATAATTAGAAATTACTACAAAGCACTGTACTCCAACAAATCAAAAGACCACCAAGAAATGGAAAAGTTCTTAGACTTCTACCACCTGCCAAAACTTAGCCCAGAGGAAACAAACAACCTGAACACACCCATAACTGAAGCAGAGATTGAATCAGTGATTAAATACCTCCCAACAAAGAAAGCACAGGACCAGATGGCTTCACTGCAGAATTCTACAAAACGTTCCGTACAAAGCTGACCCCAATCCTCTACAAACTCTTCAATACAATAGAAAAAGAGGCAACCCTTCCAAACTTATTCTATGAAGCCAACATTACCTTAATCCCAAAACAAGACAGAGAACTAACTGAGAAGGAAAACTACAGACCTATCTCTTTGATGAACATTGATGCTAAAATTCTCAACAAAACCCTAGCCAATAGAATTCAAAAATCATCCGACAGATCATTCATCCAGATCAAGTAGGATTCATCCCTGGAATGCAGGGGTGGTTCAATATTCAGAAATCCATAAATGTGATACACCACATCCAAAAACTGAAAAACAAGAATCACATGATAGTATCAATGGATGCAGAAAATGCTTTCGACAAAATTCAACACCAATTCGTGCTAAAAACCCTAACCAAGGTAGGCATAGATGGAAAAGCCATATATGAAAAAACCCAACGCCAGCATCATACTGAATGGAGAAAAACAGGAAACCTTCCCACTGAGATATGGAACAAGACAGGGATGTCCACTTTCCACTACTATTCAACATAGTCCTAGAAGTACTCACTGAGGCCATAAGATAAGAAAAAGAAATCAGAGGAATCCAAATGGGAAACGAAGAAGTCAAGCTTTCACTATATGCAGATGATATGATTCTTTATGTAGAAGAGCCAAGAGACTCAATACAGAGACTGCTAGAACTTATACGAGAGTTTGGTAGTGTGGCAGGATACAAAATTAATTAACAAAAATCAACAGCCTTAGTGTATGCGAACAGCCCCAAGATGGAAAAAGACTTAACCAGCAAGATACCATTCAAAATAACAGAGAAAAGTATAAAATATCTGGGAATAAATCTAACCAAAAATGTAAGAGACCTATTTAAAGAAAACTACAAACTACTTTAAAAAGAAATTGAATAAGACCTCCAAAGATGGAGTAACATCCCATGCTCCTGGATAGGTAAAATCAATATCATTAAAATGTCTATACTGCCAAAGGCAATATATACATTCAGCGCAATCCCAATCAAATTGCCCAAAACATTCTTCACAGATCTGGAAACAATGATCCAAAGGTTCATCTGGAAACACAAAAAACCACAAATAGCTAGAACCATCCTGAAGAACAGGGGGAATCACAGTTCCGGACCTTTGGACATACTACAGGGCAGTGGTTATCAAAACAGCCTGGTACTGGCACAAAGATAGAGAGGAAGATCAATGGAGCAGAATAGAAACACTAGAAGGGAACCCAAACAGGTACAGCCAAATAATCTTTGACAAAAAGACAAACGACAACCCAGGCAAATGGGAACATCTGTTCAATAAATGCTTTTGGGACAACTGGTTAATAGCCTGCAGAAACAAAAAGATAGACCCGCATCTCTCACCATACACTAAGATCAAATCCAAATGGATAAAAGATCTAAACCTACATCCAGAAACCTTCAAACCTTTGGAAGAAAATGTCGGAAATACTCTGCAAGATCTAGGCGTAGGTCCCGAATTCCTAAAAAGGACACCAAAAGCACTAGAAATCAAGACCAGAATAAACAAATGGGACCTCATCAAACTAAGAAGCTTCTGTATAGCAAGGGACATAATCAACAAAGTAAAAAAGCAACCCACAGAATGGGAGAAGATCTTTGCACACTACGTAGGTGATAGAGGGCTAATTTCCAGAATACACAAAGAGCTACAAAACAACCAAAACACCAAAACAAACAAGCCACTCAAGAAGTGGGCATGGGAAATGGGCAGACAGTTCACAAAAGAACAAACCCAAATGGCAAATAAGCATATCAAAAAATGCTCAAGTTCCCTGGCAATAAGGGAAATCCAAATTAAAACATCAATGAGGTACCACCTAATGCCAGTAAGACTGGCCCACATGAATAAAAGCACCAACAACACTTGTTGGCGAGGTTGCAGGGAAATGGGAACCCTACTCCACTGCTGGTGAGACTGCAGGTTGGTACAGCCTCTATGGAAATCAGTATGGAGAACTTTCAAACAACTCAAAATCAACATACCGTATGATCCAGCAATAGCACTCCTAGGAAGATATCCAGAACACTTGTTTTATGAGAATCAAACATGCACTCCTATGTTCATAGCAGCACAATCAGTAATTGCAAAAACATGGAAGCAACCAAAATGCCCATCAGCAGAGGTTTGGATAAGAAAGCTATGGTTCATGTACTCCATGGGATATTACTCAGCTATTAAAAAAAACAAAATTCAGTTCTTTGTGGCCAAACTGGAAACCATAATGCTAAGGGAAATGAGCCAATCCCAGAGAGTCAGATACCACATGTTTGTGTTAATTTAAGAGGATATGATGTTATGTATAACATGTTATGTATGTTATATGTTGTGTATAAACTAAAATTGAAATGTCAAGGAAGTGGTCACAGAAGGTGGCTAAGAACTCGCATTTACTTTTAGCATATTGGTTCGTCATTACTATGTCAATTAATTCCATAATGATGTAAATTTTTGCTGAGGGTATGTTGGAGCTTTTAATTGACTGGGATGATACTCTGCTGACTCTGTCTTCATACCAGAGAGGTTATACCTAAGAATCCATTGAACTTGACTGGATAATAAGGTGCTAGAATCTATGTTTGGTATATGCTTGCAATGGGGGAATCTCAACTGAACTTGAACTGTGATTATGCAACAAGGTGGAGGAACCCACCATGGTGGGAGGGTTTGTTAAGGGGTTTGGAGAACCCAAGTGCCTATGAAATTGTGTCACAGAACACAATGTAATTAATGAATTAAAAATATGAAATAATAAAAAATTTAAATGACATGCACTTAAAATAAAAAAAGTTTTCAATTCTCCATGCATTTTAATGTCATTCTCAGTAAAATATTAGTTTAATCTAGATGTTTTCACTGATAACCTTATATTTTGTAGCTATGTTTAATCTTTAATTCCTCGTTTTATTTCATATCTGATCTGAGGATTCTTCTCCTTGGTTTTGCTTAGGAAGCTGTGCTTTTCACAGGTTTGTACATTGGAGACATGTTTAAACAGTTGGAGAAGGATTATCCAAGGTGAAACAGAGCAGGCACAATTCAAAAAATAAGAGAGGACAGGATGAAGACAAAGGGACACTTGGAGACCTCAATACAGGAAAGCAACGGAGATAGAGAGGATGGATATTTCAAGGCAATAAGAGACCCATTTGTGTAAGTACTTTGAGACTGAGTCTTTAGGAACTTTTTTTTTGTGCTGTAAATATGCCACTCCCCCTGGTGTGTTTGTCCCATCATGGACTGCAAAGCCCCTATCACCAGCTCAGCACTATCCATCCATTCTGGTAATCCTCTGTGGCTACACCATTACCTTCTCAGACTTGCTGCCACCCCTGATTCCAGCAGTAACTAGGATAGGGAGAGAGTATTTATCCCAGATTACAGGACACTACACATTTCATGTGTTCCTTCCTGTTCTTGCTGGAAACTAAGTGTGAATGGTTTTTACAAGTGGCCAGGACAGCAAAATGCGAAGCCCTGTCCAAAACTGGAGGCCTGGCGCAGTGGCCTAGTGGCCTAGTGTCTAATGTCTTCACCTTGAACATGCTTGGATCCCAAATGGGCACCTGTTCTAATCTCGACAGCCCCCCTTCCAGTCCAGGTCCCTGCTTGTACCCTGGGAAAGTCATCAAGGATAGCCCAAGGCTTTGGGACCCTGCATTTACATAGGAGACTAGGAAGAGGATTTGGGCTTCTGGCTTCGGATCTGTGCAGTGCTAGCCATTGTGGTCACTTGGGGAGTGAATCTTCATATGGAAGATATTTCTCTCTGTCTCTACTCCTCTGTATATGTGTGAATTTGCAATAAAAATGAATAAATCTTTAAAAAAAAGTGTTTCCAAACATGTTCCATTGTGTAGAAAGAACAAGAATTCATATATCTCCAGTAATTTTCTCTTCCTACCCTTAGTTGGAAACTAATGATAAGTCACAAAATAAATAACTTTCTTCTTAATGTTCCTTTATGTAGTGACATTATACAGCCTTGCTGTGATGGCTATTTAATTTTCTAAATGATTGGAAGTGTAATGTGATTTTTTTAATGAAGCTTGTGTCATTAAGGCCTTTCAAGTGTTTGCAAGTTCTATTTCCATAATTTATCAATGTGATACATGGAATACACTTTATGTGTCTATTAATTTTTTTCTTTCCATGAAAATTAGCAAGGTTAAATTTTTTTCTGTGAATCTCATGTTTAAACAGTAGTCATGATTAGTGAGGGGAATGCCCAAAGTCAAGCAGATTGAAGGGGAAATTGATGTCATCATTTAAGTTTGAAAAGTAGAAGTACATTGATTTCATAAGTTGACATGTGTTCAACACCTGGTGGCTGGTAGAATGGAGTTGCCCAGATTTGAATTTTTATATGAGTACTAACATATTCTCAGAATATGTTTCTTTGAGTCCTGAGCTACAATCCTGGATTCTTGCCAAAAATAGAATTTTTTTTTATTACACAAGGGATTGTAAAAATGTGAATTATTATTTTTCTCAAAGCAGTAAGAAAATTATGAGGAGGAGGAGTGATGTAACAGACAGTTGGATTCTGATGATACATGGCATTTCTGAGCAGAAAATCAGAAAACAATGTATGGATACAGGAGATGTTCTTAAACCACGCTGAATCCAACATATATTTCATATTGAAAAAGAGCTAATTTAGCTGTCTTAAACTGAATTGACATTCAAAAATTTCACACTTATTGTAAATATGTAACCTTGTGATACACATGTACATTGTGTAAGGTTCAAGCAGCATGAATATGCTGGTTTTATTAGCATTTTTAGGTTTATATAAAATTCAGACAATGCAATTGCTAATATTCAATATCTTCTGTGATAGAATAATCATGGCTGTAAATCAAATTGTATTGGTCATATCATGGCCTCACATCAAATAATTTATCTATCTTCTCATGTTGGTTTCAAGGGAAAAACACAAAAATTAAAATCAATTCTAGGTTTCCATTAGATTAAATAAATCACATATAAAATAGGCTCTGTCAGAACTGTGATCCTGCAATATTGGCTGGTCCACTGGAATGGAGTGACATCATCAATCACTGATAGAATGTTCTGGCACCTTAGTGAGAAGTTATAACATTCCTGACTCTGTATTGTGTAGAGGGCAGGGCATTAGGCAACTAGAGGAGGGGAGGAGATCAATGCAACTTGTTGTTTTTGAGTATTCTAATTTCATTCTGCCTCACCATGCACTGACTATAACAGCAAGAATTTGGAGGAGAAAGTACAAGCCTTGAGTAATTCCCCATTGTTGGAGCCATGAAGCACAATCAAAAGACAAACCATCTGGAAAGAACAAACTGCCCACAAGTTGACAAAGAGTGCAAGAGGTATGACCTATGATACTCCTTTGGCAGAGGGTAATCCAGTACTGCATCTGAAAGAGAGATGGCACCACTAACTGTGCTGGAGGGAGAACAAAGATGAAAAGAGAGGGGCAATGAGTGAATGAATCATTGTCTTATTGCATTGAAGGGGTTAGACATATTTAAAATATGTTTTCTAAAACTAAATATTCATATGAATGGTTTCTTAAAGTGGAATTTTCCTGCCTCTGTGAAGCCAGATACTCCTTGTTTTCAGCTCCTTCAGTCCTGACCTCCAACACATTGCTTCCAATGTCACATGTTTCCATTTCCCTGTGACCTTCCTACCTCCCTTTTTTTGTTTCTTTAATTCATATTTAACACTTGCCTATGTAATTGAGGGCCATTACACACCCACACAATCTTTCATATCACACAATTTGAAAAATTCCCCTTGGCATATATGGTAACATTCATAAGTTCCAGGGATTAATATGCAACCATTGTAGTAGCCAGGCTATTCACAACTTTCACAAATTCATAAAGTAGCACATAGTTAAAAAAAAAGCATATTTTTCATTTGCTGGCAACTTAACTTCAAATCAGATACACGTCAACAAGTTATGCATAAATATTATATCCATCAATGTGTCAAGACACAGAAAAACCTGACAGCATTTCTGTAAAAAAAATTTTTTGAGTTGCCTCTGTGTGAGGCAACTTCATTCCTGTGACAGCAAGGTTTATGAGTATTCACCTGAAAAAACAGCATGTGCGTTATGTGCTGTACTTTGGAAAACAAACAAGTAAGATGCCACATCCCAAGATTAACTTGTTGTCACTTTCCAGTCAGCATCCAAGAAGCCTCAAAAAGATATTCCTGAAATGTGTGTGGAGGTTCCAACCCATCCCACACACGAAGGAGAAAGTTGCTGCACCTCCAATGATGTATATTTTGTTTCCACTTGGAATGAACCCATTCTTATCAAAGAAGATGGTAAGGAGCAAATGCAAGGTCTGAACTCAGAAGTTATAATTTAGCTAGCCAGCCCAACCTCTACTCACTCCACTTTCTCCTCACAATGGACTGCTTTACAGCACAGTGAATAGATTGGAGGCTTTGAGAAAGGACACATAGTTAGTGTGGTGCCAAGATCCTCAGAACCAAGCCAGACTTTCATCATTGGAAGATCTGCAAATGAGGCCAGGTGTATAGATGATGTTTATGAAAGCATTTTTGGAGCCTTCCCGCACACACTGGGAACGAGTCCTGCTCACCAAATCACCTGTTCTATTCATCCCATTGTAGAAAAAAATTCCCATTACAACCAATCCTCTTAAGTTCACCTGCATTCACCCTGACCTTTCCCCCACTGTGTGTACTGCATAGTAAGATACTTACACCTTCAAGTCGATGGATTATCTAGAATCATGGGTCACGAATACACCGTGTCCCATTCCAATAAAATTCCCTAATTTTAGACCTCATGGACTAACAACTGAATTTATGGTGATAATTCACTCTCCTTTCCTAACATGTTATTATTTTGCATTATATATTTTTAAAGAAATACAAATTGCCCCTCAATCTCTCCTTCTTCCCCAGAAATTCCCCAGATGCCACCTGCCTTTATATTATTGACAGTATAGTCAGAAGTAGCCACTCATCTCACAGGGCACTGAAACCATGAAACGTTTTTCACCATGAAAGTTCAGAACACATACAATCATGCACTATTTCCTCCACACACACAACCCATAACACAATCCGTATATCACAGATTATACACAAATCCAAAATGGAATGGTTTGACTCTGATATACACATGTGTATATAAAACTGGCATACAAATTAGGGGAGATATCCAATGGTGTTAGGCTGAAATAAACAGGGGTGCAGAAAGAAGGGGACATAGATAATATAGATGACAAAATCCTCAAAAAAATCCTAGCCAATAGAATTTAAAAAAATACATTAGATAAATCATTCATCCAAATCAAGTAGGATTCATCCCAGATATGCAGGGATGGTTTGATATTCATAAATCCATAAATGTAATTTGACATTTGAAAACTGATGAACAAAAATCATGAGATAGTCTCAATAGATGCAGGAAGAGCCTTTGACAAAATACAACACCACTTCATGCTAAACATGCTAAGCAAGGTAGGTATAGAAGGAACAATCCACAACATAATCAAAGCAATATATGAAAATCCAATTGCCAGCATCATACTGAATGGAGAAAAATAGGAAGCCTTCCCATTGAGGTCTGGAACAAGATAAGGATGTCCACTATCACTATTGTTATTCAGCATAGTACTGGAAGTACTTGCAAAGGCCATAAGAAAAAGAAGCCAAAGGATTTCAAGTGGGAAATGAAGAAGCCAAGCTTTCACTATTCACCGATGACATGATCCTCTACATAGAAGAAATAAGAGACTCAATACAGAGACTGCAAGAGTTTATTCTAAACTTTGTAGAGTCACAGGGTATAAAATGAACAAAGCTCAACAGCCAATAGTGCATGCAAACAGACCAAGAGGGAAAAAGAGCTAACCAGGATGATATTGCTCAAAAAAATAGAAGAAAATGAAGTACCTGGAAATAAACCTGATTAAAAATGTAGAAGACCTCTATGAAGAAAACTCCAAAATCTTAAAAAAGAATTTGAAACATACCAAGTTCCTGGATGGGTAAAATCAATATCATCAAAATGTCCATACTGCCAAAAGCAATATATACATTCAACACAATTCCAATCAAATTACCCAAAACGTTCTTCATAGAGATGGAAAAAAATTGTGCAAGAGTTCATCTGAAAACAGAAAAAGACACGAATAGCTATAACTATCCAGAAGAATAGGGATATAACAAGGGTGATCATAATCCCAGACCTCTGGATGTACTATGGGGCGGTGGTTATTAAAACAGCCTGGTACTGGCACAAAGACAGAGAGGAGGATCCATGGAGTAAAATAGAAGCAACGGAAGGGATCCCACACAGATACAGCCAGATAATCTTTGGCATTAAAACAGGAAACAAAAAGGGAAAAAGGAAGGTCTCTTCATAAATAATGTTTAGACAATTGGTGGGTAGCCTGCAGACATCAGAAGCTAGACCCATATCTTTCACCATACACTAAGTTCAAATCTAAAATGGATACAGGACCTAAATCTTCATCCAGAAACCTTCAGAGTTTTGTAAGAAAATGTTGGAAACACTCAGCAAGATTTAGGTATAGGTCCTGTCTTCCTAAAACATAATCATCAAAAGCAATAACAATCTAGACCAAAACAAATAAATGGGACTGCATCAAACTAAGAAGCTTCCGCACAGCAAAAGAAACCATCAACAAAGTTAAAAAAGCAACCCACAGAATGGGAGAAGATCTTTGCACACAGGAGCTAAGGAGCTAATTTCCAAAATATACAAAGATCTCCAGAACAACCAAAACAACAAAAAACAAAACATTTATAAAATGGGCATGGGAAATGGGCAGACACTTTATGAAGAAAAATATCTGGGCCAGGTGCAGTGGCCTAGCAGCTAAAGTCCTTTCCTTGAACATGCAGTGATACCATATGGGCACTGGTTCTAATCCTGGTGTCCCACTTCCAATTCTGCTCCATGCTTGTGCCTGGGAAAGCGGCTGAGGACAGCCCAAAGCCTTGGGTTCCTGCACCTTCAGAAAAAAAAAAAAAAAAAAAAAAAAAAAAAAACCTAGAAGTCTCTGGATCTTTCGGAATGTTGCAGGACCCACTGTTGCAGTTGCTTGGGAAGTGAATCTTCTGACAGATCATCTTCCTCTCTGTCTCTCTTCCTCTCTGTATATCTGGCTTTGCAATAGAAATAAAACAAATCTTTAGAAAAAAAATTAAAAAGCAACAAATCCAAATGGCCAACAAACATATGAAAAATGTTCAAGCTTTCTGACAATAAGAGAAGTCCAAATTAAGTCATCACTGAGGTACCACCTAACTCCAGTAAGAATGGCTCTCATACAAAAAACCACCAACAACACTGCGGAGAAAAGGGAACTCTACTTCACTGCTTGTGGAATGTCAGGCTGGTGTAGTCTCTACAAAAATCAGTATGAAGAACACTTAAACAACTGAAAATCTGCATATCATATGACCCAGCAATGGCACTTCTAGGAATGTATCAAAAACACCTGTTACATGAGAAACCAACATGCACCCCTATGTTGATAACAGCACAAGAAATAATTACAAAAACTTGTCAGCAACTGAAATGCCAAAAAACAAAAGACTGGCTAAGGAAACTAAGGTTCAACTTATCCATGGAATACTATTCAGCTATTAAAAAATGCATTTCTTGGCCTGGAAAAGCAGGAGAGAATGGCCCAAAGCTTTGGGACCCTGCACCCGTGTGGAGAACCGGAAGAGGTTCCTGGTCCCAGCATCGGATTGGCACGCACCAGCCCGTTGCGGTTCACTTGGGGAGTAAAACATTGGATGGAAGATCTTCCTCTCTGTCTCTCCTCCTCTCTGTATATCCAGCTTTCCAATAATAATAAAATCTTTATAAAAAATGCATTTCTTCAAGGTCAAATGGGCCTAACTGGATAACATTATGCTAAGGGAAATGAACCAATCCCAAAAGGTCAGCTACCACAAATTTGCCTTCATATAGGATGAAATCAATGTCATTCCTAAAAATAGTGTCTGTAAACTGTAATGTTATTACACCCTCAAATAGTCTGTATCACATGCAATAAGATATGGTGATGCAACCAGTAAGCCAATAATCAATGATAATATTATCAAAAATTTGCCTTTTAACAATTAATTTATAAAATTGGCCACAAGGAGACTTGAACACTCCTGATGATAAATGTTTTTCTACATACACTGATAAGACCATACAAACTCCTGTGCAGGTAGAGTAACTGAACAACTGGCATCCTTAAACCCCAATAACCCCATGGAAAAAATTATGTATAGTCAATAGTCTTTTCTGAGGGATTCTGCTGAAAAACTGTGGTTTTCCCTATGATTTCTCTGACTACACAGGTGCAACAAACACCTTGAATATAATACTGCCCTTGGAGAAGATGGAATCCCCAGAGGATATACATCAAAGAACCAAAAGCCTGATATGCTTTTAATGTTATATTATTCCAAAATGGCTCTGGAAAGCAGAGAAATCTTCCACCTTCTCCAAGTGTGTGAGGAAGATGTTAAGTATAATCTATCAAGATTGTAACAGGTAATTTATACAGCAAAGACTCTAAACTGCATTAGACATTAGCAAAAACTATAGAGACATATACTGGTATCCAAGAGCCAACTTGACAGCCTCTTAACACTAGGTCATATGGGAGAACCGAAGATGGCCAACCATAGAGAGCTGGTGTAGGGCAGAGTGGGGACAGAGGGGAACTGACCCAGCAGAGAAACAAACCAGGAGACACAGAATTGTGGGGATAGGTGTAGGAAGGTCACTGGAGTTCGCTGAAGTAAGAAGATCTACACAGCATGGAGAGAAAACCATAAAAAGGAAAAAAAAAGAGGAGACAGCACGCCGCGAGAATTTTGGTGAGTCACGGTCCCAGCCAGGGGGAAGGCAGCGGAATTTCATCCGTTCCAGGGAGGACAAAGGCTGTTGGAAGGACAGGCATCCACCCCGACAGGGGCACCAACCACTGGAGTACATGAGACCCTAAAGGAGGCTACTGGATTGAACAAAGGGGGCATAAACCCACAAAGATAAGCAGGGGGGTTTCCCAGAAACGTGCCTCCCAGCAGGTCAGCAGGTTTGAGAGAGTGCAGAGTGGACTGGAACTGCGCTCTGGGACCGGGTTACAGTAATCCCCAACTCAGCTCCAAATGGTTGACTAGCTGCAAGAGACTCCAGTGGAAACTGTTGCTGGGCTCAGCCTGAGCACTAGGAGCGGGGCAACATTTAGCAGAGCCTCCCTGGACAGAGGTGCAGGCTGGTGGGAGCATGGCTACATAACTCCCATGGCTCTGCTCCCAACTGCGGAACACCTTTGAGAAAGTGCAAAAAAGAAAAAAAAAAGAGAGAGAAATAAAAGTTTTGTAAAGGTGGCAGGGCAGGACTGTGAATTCGAGCAGATCCCCTGCTGTGCTCAACTCAGTAGGAGACCCCGAAGCAAAGCCGGTTCTGCAGAACTGCGGGGCAAGTTCTCCCAGTAGATAGAAGCTGGAGGCTGCTAAAGAAAGCCTGCTGGCCTGACAGCGGAGTCACTTAGTACATCTCCCAGTGGGACAATTCTTTTGAGTGGGAATTCCAGGGAGAAGATCTTGACGGATCTTTCCAACCCAGCCTAGGGTGTAGATTCCAAACCACAGGAGGCAGGGGCCCAGGACAGAGACCCCCACAGTGTGCAGCATGGGTCTCCAGCCCAAGAGGCAAGACGCAGCTGGGCAGACCTGTAGCCTGATGGGGCGCAGAGGCCCCAGCTAAGTGAGACCGGCCCCGAGCCCAAGAGGCAAGACGCAGCTCTGTGGACCTGTGACTTGAGGTGGTGCAGGGGCCCCAGTTAAACACAGCTCCCGCCCCAAGCCCAAGAGGCGGGACGGGGCTCTGTAGACCTGTGGCCTGAGGTGGCGCAGAGGCCCTGAGCCCAAGAGGCAAGACGGGGCTTTACAGACCTGTGGCCTGTGGTGGCACAGAGGCCCTGAGCCCCAGTGGCAAGGCGAGACTCTGAAGACCTGTGGCCTGAGGTGGCGCAGGGGCCCCAGATAAACGCGGCTCCCGCCCCAAGCCCAAGAGGCTGGACGGGGTTCTCTAGACCTGTGGCCTGAGGTGGCGCAAAGGCCCTGAGCCCAAGAGGCAAGACGAGACTCTGCAGACCTGTGGCCTGAGGTGGTGCAGGGGCCCCAGCTACACGCGGCTCCCGCCCTAAGCCCAAGAGGTGGAACGGGGCTCTGTAGATGTGTGACCTGATGTGGCGCAGAAGGTCTGAACCCAAGAGGCAAGACACAGCTCAGCAGAGTCAACTAACTAGGACGGAGGCATGGAGCAGTGTGTCTCCCAGTGGGGCAACGACTTTGAGTGGGAGCTGCAGGGAGAAGGCCTGGCACTAGGGCTGGGACATAGAACCTCCTGACCCAGCTTGGGGCTGTGGCCCACAAACTTCAAGCAACAAGTAACAGGAACCCCCTACTATGCTTAGCTAGAGCCCCAGAATCAGTGGCACCACCCAACAGATCTCCTGAACCAGGAAGAAACACAGGCAAGCGGGGCCACAGCAACGTGTTTCCCAACAGGGGAATACATCTATGATGGTATAGTGGGTTTTGCAACAGCAAGCTCTACATCTACCCAGAGCAAAGAGAAGAAGCCCAAGGTTGCAAACTATATCATTTACACCCTATCCACACTGGCACACATAGGACAACACCCAACCAACTAGCTACAACGCAGACAAGTGGCAGAGCTATAAACCCAGGCGCAAACAAAGACAATCAGCACCCACCTCACCATCATCTGCTGTCCCCAATAGAGTAAGAAGAAGTATACTTAGGCCAACACTCCATAGAGCAATTGCTGGGTCACACTTCCTATAAGCTATAGCACCGAGTGCAACGGCTCCGGACAAGCAAGTTAGAGGCTGAAATCCCACACTGGCAAGAAACAACAACACAATGAGGAGAAATATCAGAAAAGTAATGACTCAGAAGAAAGATCAAGTATTTTCCCCCAAAACAACCAAAAACTAATCTCAATATCTGAGATGCAAGATGATGACATAGAGGAATTACCAGAGAAGGAATTTAAGAAACTAGTGATGAGATTCATCAGAGACAGCGAGAAGCGATGGGAAGAGTCCAAGGAATTCGAAAACCATGTCATTGCAGAAATAAATCAAGTCAAAAAGGGTATCCTCAATATAGAACACAAAATTGAAAGCCTAACCAACAGAATGAACACAGCAGAGACAGAATATCAGAATTGGAAGACATTCAGAATGAAAGGCAGCAGCTCATCAAACAGTTGGAGACAAATCTGGAGAAAACCAATAGGTCCATACAGGAAATGAAAGACAACCTCAAAAAATCAAATATTAGAATAATAGGCCTTCCAGAGGGAGTGGAAAAGGAGATAGGCTTGCAACGGGTGTTCAATGAGATAATACAGGAGAACTTCCAGAATCCCGGAAATATAAATCCAACACAAATCCAGGAAGGCCAGAGAACCCCCAATAGATTCGATCCAAAGCAATCCTCACCCAGACATGTGGTCCTCAAACTGCCTTCAAGTGAATACAAGGAAACAATTCTAAGACAAGTAAGAAAAAAGGACAAGATTACTTTCAGAGGAAGGCAAATCAGAATCACAGCAGATCTCTCAGAAGAAAAACTCCAGGCAAGAAGAGAGTGGGGAAAACCTTTCAAATCCTGAAACAAAACAACTGCCAGCTGAGAATAATGTACCTGGCAAAGCTCTCATTTGTATTTGAGAATGAAATTAAATATTTCAACAGCAAAGAGAAAGCAGAAGAATACACCAGCACGAAACCAGCTCTAGACAACCTCTTCAGGAAGGTGCTAAACCCAGAGAGAAAAAATGAAAACCAAAATCAAAGATCGCAAATGGGAAGACCCCCCACTAAAATCCATAAGAGATTAGTCAACCAGGCAGAGATTCTAATAGTCGGAAATACACACTTGCACACTTACATGTACTCATGGAAGCCCAAAATCAATTTCTCTCAATATTATCTCTAAACACAAATGGCCTAAACTTACCAATCAGAAGGCACAGATTAACAGACTGGATCATGAAACAGAACCCAACTATCTGTTGCCTACAAGAGACACATCTAACCAGAAAAGACTCGAAGAAACTGAAAGTAAAGGGATGGAAAAAGATATTTCATGCCAGTGGACGAGAAAAAAAGGCAGGGGTAGCTATTCTAATTTCAGAGGATATGGACCTCAAGCTGACAGGCATCAAAAAAGACAGGGAAGGACATTATAAATTGGTGAAGGGACTGATCCATCAGGAAGTAATCATCATTGTGAATATATATGCACCAAATTCCAACGCACCTAGCTACATGAAGCAATTACTTTCAAAATTAACAGGAGACATTGATATGAACACAATAATAGTGGGAGACCTTAACACCCCGCTAACAACAATAGGCAGATGAACAAAACCAAAACTCAACAAAGAAACAACAGAGCTCATACAAACAATAGAACAACTGGACATGATAGACATTTATACAATTTTTTACCCCAAGGAGACAGATTACACATTTTTTTCAGCAGTACGTGGCACCTTCTCCAGGATCGACTACATGATAGGACACAAAGCAAACCTAAATAACTTCAAAAAGATAGGAATCATACCATGTACCCTCTCAGACCACCACGGAATGAAATTGGAAATCAGCAATTCAAAATGCCCCAGGAAATACAGAATCTCTTGGAGGTAGAACAATGTTGGGAGCACTGCACGTGTGCCCTGCCCTAAGATGATGCCTGGTCCCTACTTCCTCTTGGAGACAGGTTTCAGGAAGTGCCCTGTGATTGGCCCTTTACTGCTTGCCTCAGGCATGTAAGCTGATTGGAGGATTGAGAGATAGCCAGGGGCCTTGGGGAAGGGGTGAGGAGTTTCTCTGTGTAACGGAAATAACAGAGTTAACTGACTTAACTGAAGGCTTCTGGGTAACGGATTTAACGGATAGGAGGGATATATAAGCCAGGGGCTTCTACCCCAAAGAAGGAACTGAAGGTTGGAATAAAAGTGCCTCTGAAATGCTCTCCAGTATCGGGTGATTTCTTCCGCAGCACGGGAGACACAGATAGAACAATATGCTATTAAATGGACAACGGGTCAGGGAAGAAATTAAAGATGAGATCAAAAAATGTATGGAAACCAATGAAAACTCTGACACAACATTCCAAATTTTATGGGACTTGGCCAAAGCAGTGCTACGGGGTAAACTCATCACAGTTGGAGCTCATGTCAAGGCCCAAGGGAGGAGTCAAATACGGGAACTAAACACACACCTCCAGGAATTGGAAAAACAGCAGCAGAAGAGCCCCACACACCACAGGAAACCAGAAATCATCAAAACAAGGGAGGAAATTAATCAGATAGAAACAAAAAAACTGTAGACAAAATCAATGACTCAAAAAGCTGTTTTTTGAGAAGATAAACAAGATAGACACCCCGCTGGCCCGACTGACAAAGACAAAACAACAGAAAGCAAGAATTGACACCATCAAAGATGAAAAAGGCAACATAACAACAGACACTACAACTATTAAGAACATAATTAGAAATTACTACAAAGCACTATACTCCAACAAATCAAAAGACCACCAAGAAATGGAAAAGTTCTTAG
Organism: Ochotona princeps; assembly: GCF_030435755.1. Lineage (NCBI taxonomy): Eukaryota > Metazoa > Chordata > Mammalia > Lagomorpha > Ochotonidae > Ochotona > Ochotona princeps. The sequence continues at coordinate 12,362,665 of NC_080866.1, forward strand.
ACTTCTACCACCTGCCAAAACTTAGCTCAGAGGCAACAAATGACCTGAACACACCCATAACTGAAGCAGAGATTGAATCAGTGATTATGACCTCCCAACAAAGAAAGGCCCAGGCACAGATGGCTTCACTGCAGAATTCTACAAAACGTTCCGTACAAAGCTGACCCCAATCCTCTACAAACTCTTCAATACAATAGAAAAAGAGGCAACTCTTCCAAACTCATTCTACGAAGCCAACATCACCTTAATCCCAAAACCAGACAGAGAACCAACACAGAAGGAAAACTACAGACCTATCTCTTTGATGAACATTGATGTTAAGATTCTCAACAAAATCCTAGCCAATAGAATTCAAAAATCATCCGACAGATCATTCATCCAGATCAAGGAGGATTCATCCCTGGAATGCAGGGATGGTTCAACAGCCGGAAATCCATAAATGTGATACACCACATCCAAAAATTGCAAAACAAAAACAACATGATAGTATAAATGGACGCAGAAAATGCTTTTGACAAACTCCAACACCAATTCCTGGTAAAAACCCTAACAAAGGCAGGCATAGATAAAAAAAATCCACAACATAATCAAAGCCATATATGAAAAACCCAACGCCAGCATCATACTGAATGGAGAAAAACTGGCACCCTTCCCACTGAGATATGGAACAAGAGAGGGATGTCCGCTTTCTCCACTGCTGTTCAACATAGTCCTAGAGGTACTCGCTGAGGCCATAAGACAAGAAAAAGAAATCAAAATAATCCAAATGGGAAACGAAGAAGTCAAGCTTTCACTATACACAGATAACATGATTCTCTAAATGGAAGAACCAAGAGACTCAATACAGAGACTGCTAGATCTTATATGAGAGTTTGGAAGAGTGTCAGGGTACAAAATTAATGAACAAAAATCAACAGCCATAGTGTATGCAAATAGCCTAAAGATGGAAAAAGACCTAACCAGCAAGATACCGTTCAAAGTAACAGAGAAAAGTATGAAGTATCTGGGAATAAACCTAACCAAAAATGTAAGAGACCTATTTGAAGAAAACTACAAACTACTTTAAAAAGAAATTGAACAAGACCTCGAAAGATGGAGTAACATCCCATGCTCCTGGATAGGTAAAATCAATATCATTAAAATGTCTATACTGCCAAAAGCAATATATACATTCAACGCAATCCCAATCAAATTGCCCAAAACATTCTTCACAGATCTGGAAACAATGATCCAAAGATGCACTTGGAAACACAAAAAAAAAACACGGATAGCTAGAACCATTCTCAAGAACAGGAAGTTAACAGGGAGAATCGCAGTTCTGGACCTCTGGACATACTATAGGGCAGTGGTTATCAAAACAACCTGGTACTGGCACAAAGATAGAGAGGAAGATCAATGGAGCAGAATAGAAACACTAGAAGGGAACCCAAACAGGTACAGCCAAATAATCTTTGACAAAAAAACAAACAACAATTCAGGCAAATGGGAAGGTCTGTTCAATAAATGCTCTTGGGACAACTGGTTGATGGCCTGCAGAAACAAAAAGATAGACCCACATCTCTCACCATACGCTAAGATCAAATCCAAATGGATAAAAGATCTAAACCTACATCCAGAAACCTTCAAACCTTTGGAAGAAAATGTCGGAAATACTCTGCAAGATCTAGGCGTAGGTCCCGAATTCCTAAAAAGGACACCAAAAGCACTAGAAATCAAGACCAGAATAAACAAATGGGACCTCATCAAACTAAGAAGCTTCTGTACAGCAAAGGACAGAATCAACAAAGTAAAAAAGCAACCCACAGAATGGGAGATCTTCGCGCACAACATAGGTGATAGAGGGCTAATTTCCAGAATACACAAAGAACTACAAAACAACCAAAATGTCAAAACAAACAAGCCACCCAAGAAATGGGCACGAGAAATGGGCAGCCATTTTACAAAGGAACAAACCCAAACGGCAAATAAACATATGAAATAATGCTCAAATTCCCTGGCTATAAGGGAAATCTTAATTAAAACATCAATGAGGTACCACCTGACGCCAGTAAGATTGGCCCACATGAATAAAAGCACCAACAACACTTGTTTGTCGTGGCTAGCTGAGCCGGCATAGTAGGCATGGTGAATGTCTGAGCAAAGAGCTCCGACACACGGAGACCATGATGTTGTTAGAAGTGCTAGGACCCGTCTGCCACAAGCCTCTTTATTACCATATTATATCCTCTTCCCCCCAAGCCCATTTAGAGGACAATATGAGGATGCTACAACAAGAAATGAAAGTGGGGTAGTGTAATCAATCCTGGTCAAATGGGATTGTTCAATAGCTATCTCAACTTTGCGTAGGGTGTGACGTCCCTCCATAGTCAACACCCTAGGGGATGTTGGAGAGGAGTCACTTTTTAAGATATCAAAGATTTCAAATCTGCATTTGTAAGTTTCAAACTGGGTCTCATCCAATTTATATCCCCTAACAATTTCTGAAAATTATTAAGAGTTCACAACTTTTCTGTGGCTATGGAAATTTTTGGGGGGTTTAACACAATTCTGAAAAAGTTGAAATCCCAAATAATTAAATGAAGAAACAAGTTGTATTTTGTCTGGGGCTATATCTAATCCTGTTTTTTCTAACTCTTGATGTAACTTACACAAACAGGATTGCAACACCTGAGTAGATAGAGCTGCCAGCAAAATATCATCCATATCATGTACAATCATAACAGAGGGAAAGCTGGCGCACACTGGTTTTAAGGCAGCAGCCACATAAATCTGACACATAGTAGGACTATTAAAATTCCTTGAGGTAAAAATTTCCATTGGTACCATTCAAATGGTTCCTGCAAATGAACAGAAGGCACACTGAAAGCAAAACGAGGCAAATCTTCTGGATGAAGGGGAATGGAAAAAAAACAATCCTTTAAATTGATCACAACAATATTAAAATCTTTTGGAATGGCAAAAGGCAGCAGTAATCCTGGCTGCTGTGATCCCATTATCTCCATGGTACCATTCACTGCTCTGAGATCCTGTAAAAGTCTCCACTTCCCTGATTTCTTCTTAATCATGAAAATAGGTGTATTCCATAGCTAAGTGGAAGAGACAATATGTCCAGCAGCTAGCTGTTTTAGAACTATTTCCTTAATGGTGGCTATTTTTTCTGTAGAAAGGGGCCATTGATCAATCCAAACGGGTTGGGAACTTTTCCATGTAATCTTCTGTGGAGTAACCTCAGCCGCCATCACAATGGCCCCTAGGGAAAATGCACTAGCCCTTTCTTTTCCTTCTTATGTTCCACGGAGATTGGTTGAGTAATCCTCTGCAGCTTTCTCCCTATACCTTTTCCAGGAATGTAACCGTACCTCTCCATCTGCTGCACAGCTAATTTCTGACCAAATACTAATACTGCCCCCATTTGTTGCAAAACATCTCTCCCCCACAATTTAACTGGCAGACCTGTAACATAGGGGGGTAACATGGCCACCATTTCCTTTCTTATCCCTGCAGGCTAGAGGCCTGGAGCTAGCTAGGGGGCTTTGGGTAATCCCCAATCCTTGTAAAGTGGTCATGGTGAGTGTAACAGGCCAACCTGGGGGCCAATATTTCTGTGAAATAAGAGTAGTGTCGGCACCAGTGTCTAGAAGCCCAGTAAATTTCTTTCCTTCTATACTCAACCCCAAAGTAGGGCAGCCTGCCATAACAGTGACCCAATAAACAGAGGCTTCACCACTGGAACCAAACCCTGCTTTCTTCTGTCCAGCCTTGCAAGCATTATCTGACTTCATTGTGGGGAGCAGCACTAACTGTGCTATTTGTGCCCCCTGGGGCAAAACTGCAACTCCAGCATGAACACTGGCTAAAACTTTAATTTCTCCTGTATAGTCCGCATCAATCATTTCAGGGGTAATATGAACTCCTTTCAAGGCCGTGCTGCTACCTCCCAGTAGGAGCCCTACAGTGTCAGGGGGTAGAGGCCCATCAATTCCTGTAGGAATAGCCTGTGCTCCCACTTGGGGTGTCAATAGGATGTAGGAGGTGGTATGGAGGTCCCATCCTCCACTGCCTGGGCTCCCTTGAGCAAGATTATGAATGGCCTTTGTCTCTGAGGAACAAACTGAATTTCTGCCCCATACATTGATGCTTCCAAGTCCTGGGGCTGGCCCCTGCTCCCGTTTCCTGGCACAGATGGCTGCCTGGAGATGTCTGTCTTGGCCCTGCATTCATTTGCCCAATGTTTCCCAAGTTGGCGCCGAGGGCAAACTCCTGGGGACTGCCTGTCCATATTAGCAGCCTGTGCACAACCTTGGAGTGGGCAGTTCCGGCAGATATGCCCTAACTTGCCACATTTAAAACATCCTTGTTTTGGGTGAGCTCCCGAGCCCACAGTTGTGCCACCACACAATGCCTCTGCAATGGCTGCACCCATTATCTGTCCTTCCCCAATGTCCTTACAAAGTTTAAGATACGTGTTAAGGGGCTCATGCTTCCAAGGTCTAATTGCTTCCTGGCACCATTTGTTGGCATTTTCATATGCTAGTTGCTTTACGAAAGGCATGGCTTGATCTGCATCACCAAATACCCTATCTGCAGTTACCAGTAGGCGATCTACAAATGCCTGGTAAGGCTTGTCCAGGCCTTGGACAATTTTAGAGAGATGTAAATGTAGCGAGCCCTTAAGTGATAAAGACTTCCAGGCCCTTACTGCAGCAGCAGGGTCTGGGCATAAACTCCTGGGTCATAATTAATCTGATCCTGTACATTAGCAAAATTCCCCTCTCCTGTGAACATATCATGAGTTCTCTCAGGAAAGCCTGCCTGGGTATTTTGCTGTGCTGTGTCAAGGCAAAACTCAAAGAACTCATATTTCCACATTAGAAAATTTCCCCCATCCAGAGTTGCCTTACAGAGCTGTTTCCAATCGGCCGGGGTCAAATTGTTAGGTGCCAAGGCTTCAATCATGGAAATAGTAAAGGGGACCGATGGGCCATACATGGCAACAGCGTCTCTCAGACTCTTTATGTCCTTAAAGGACAGTGCCAGGTGCTGTCTAATTCTCTGCCCCTGCTGATTCTCTATCTCAACTACCAGGAAGGCAAAGCACCTAGCAAGGGTAGCTGCCTCAGGGTCTCCCTGCTCCTGTGCTTGCTGTACCGCACCTTCCACAGCTGAGAGAGAAGTTGAAAGTGGGGGTCCAGTGCAAGCCCCAACAGTGCTTCCACTCTGTTCCTGCCTCAACTGAAGGGAGAGGCGCTGAAGTTGCTCTTGTAAACCTTTTACAACTGTGCTCAGATATGATGGCGCCAATGGCTCAGGCAGCACAGACAGCTCTGTGGCTGTCCAAGAGGGACTTTTGCTTGGCAGGCGCTCTAAGGTGGTGGATGCTCGACAAACTCACTTCCATCCTTTTCCTCCTCAGCCTCCTCAGAAGAGGACCGTGAATCTCCTTCATGTACTTTCTCCAGACTTTGTCTTGTCTGGGGTTCCTTCTCCTTATTTACCCTGGTTTGCAGCTCTCTCCTATCCATAATGGTAAAATTTTTACGGCGGGCTTCCACCACTGCTTGACGGGATGACCAAGCAATATTTAGCAAGCACCGAAGAGAAAGGATGACTACAATTTGAGCAAACCATGGGACTACGTCGCAGATAGTTTCAAAAAAACTCTGCGAGGCCTTAAGCGTAGTGTCGATGCCTAGTGACTGGAGCAGATCTCGGATTCCCTTAATTACCTGCATTTTAGAGAGTTCTTGCCCCATGATAAATTATTCTTATGCCCCTGCAAAAATTTTAAAACTGCCTCTAGATTTCCAGGGTCCCTCAGATTTTCCCTCGTGCCTCAAGACAGGGAGAAAGTCTGGGAATGAAATTAATTATGCCCCTCTAGAGCTAAATCCTAAACTTGCCTCTCGATTTCCGGGGTCACTCAATAGTCCCTCATGCCCCTGAATGGGAAGAAGGTCTGGGGATGAGAATAATTTCTCCCTCCAGAGTTCCAGGGGTCCCTCAGATTGTTCCTCATGCCCTAATACAGGGAGAGGATCTGGGATTAAATCAGTTATGCCCCTGCAAAATTCCCAAATTCCAAATTCTTAATTCAAAATTCCTTAATTCCTAATTTCTAAATCCCTTCCCACTAGTTCCAGGGGTCCCTCGGACGTCCTTTGCATTGTGCCCCACGTTACGGCGCCATTTGTCGCACCTAGCTGAGCCGGCATAGTAGGCATGGCGAATGTCTGAGCAAATAGCACAAACACATGGAGTCCATGATGGTGTGAGAAGTGCTGGGAGCCATCTGCGACAAGCCTCTTTATTACCATATTATATCCTCTTTCCCCCAAGCCCATTTACATGACAATAGGATGCCAATGAGTCTGCAAAGGCCAGGTGCCACTGCTGTAGGCCCAATTCCTGAGTGCTCAGCTAAAGGAATGTAAATCAACTCTTCAGCCCACAACACTTGTTTGTGAAGTTGTGGGGAAAAGGGAACCTTACTCCACTGCTGGTGTGGCTGCAGGTTGGTACAGCCTCTATGGAAATCAGCATGGAGACATTCAAACAACTCAAAATCTACATACCGCATGATCCAGCAATAGCACTCCTAGGAATATACCCAAAAACCTGTTTTATGAGAAGCCAACATGCACCCCTATGTTCATAGCAGCACAATCAGTAATTGCAAAAACATGGAAGCAACCGAAATGCCCATCAGCAGAAGACTGGATAAGAAAGCTATGGTTCATCTACTCCATGGAATATTACTCAGCTATTAAAAAACACAAAATGTAGTTCTTTGTGGCCAAATGGGCCAAACTGGAAACCATAATGCTAAGGGAAATGAGCCAATCCGAAAAGATCAGATACCACATGTTTGCCTTAATTTAAGAGGATATGATGTTATGTAAAACATGTTATTTTATGTATATTATGTTATATGTTGTGTATAAACCAAAACTGAATTGAAAATGAGGTGAACACAGAAGATGGTTAAGAAATTACAATTGTTTTTAATATACTGGTTACTCAATACTATCACTATTAGTTACACAACGAAGTTAATTGTTGCTGAGGGTACGCTGGAGCCTTTAATTGATCGGGTTGATAATCTGATGTTTCTGCCCTCCACCGGATAGGGTCTCCCCAGGAAGCTGAGGAACTAGATTGGACTATAAGATGTTGGACTCTATGTTTAGTTTATGCTTGAAAAGAGGGAATCTCAACTGTACTTGATCAGTGGATATGCAACATTCCACATGGGAGGAGGGCTTGGGGAGGGGTGGAGTGATTCCTAGTTCCAACAAAACTGTATCACATATACAATGTAATCAATGAATAATAAAAAAAAAACACTAGGTTTTATGCACAGAGCAGGAAGGGATCATGAAATGGAACATCAGGATAAAAGGTGGTCTGTATCCTAGTCCTGGAAACCTGCATTATCCCCTCAAATGCTTTTGCCACAGAAATAGTAGATAGCTCATCAAGGACTGTCAGTATGGGCACCAAGGACTACATTCTAATTGCCAAGGAGTTCATAGGTATTTTGATTGCTCTTGTACGCCAAGAACTCTGAGGTCAACCATTCCTCTTTGGATTTCCCACATAGGATAGAAGCAGACCAGAATCCTCCTTACAGGGTCTAATGACATCGGAACAACAGACAGGAGCCCTAGGTGGTTCTCAGACAGAGAATAGTAAACTTCCTTGTGAACTCAGGTGAGGAGCTTTCTCTGGTCCTTTCCTAGTTCCAACTTTGGCTCCCTATTCTCTCTTGCAATAACCATCAGACTCGCTCTGGTGTTCCCCAAATAAGATCAGATTGCAGAGAGACTAACAAGGAAAACTTACAACAGACAGGAAACAGTAAACTTGGATTCACATACATCTCACTAGGTAGGCAGCAAAGATCAGTTACTCCTCCTAAATTATTGAAGATTACTCTGTGCACCTCTCCTAAAAGTGTTCTACTCCTCACTTGTTAATACATGGGTTATTAAAGTTATAAGCCTGTTTGAGTTTTCCTAAAATACATGAAGTTCAGTAAAATGTCATTTGAATACTATAAACTGCTAAATTATATATATATATATAAACAAACAAATACAAAACTACTTTTAAACTACTTTTTAAAAAAAGATTTATTAATTTTTATTACAAAGTCAGATACACAGAGAGGAGGAGAGACAGAGAGGAAGATCTTCCGTCCAATGAGTCACTGCCCAAGTGAGCCGCAACGGCTGGTGCGTGCCGATCCGAAGCCAGGAACCTGGAACCTCTTCCGTGTCTCCCATGTGGATGCAGGGTCCCAAAGCATTGGGCCATCCTTGACTGCTTTCCCAGGAAACAAGCAGGGAGCAGGATGGGAAGTGGGGTTTCTGGGATTAGAACCGGCGCCCATATGGGATCCTGGGGCGTTCAAGGTGAGGACTTTAGCCGCTACGCCATGCCGCCAGGCCCTAAACTACTTTTAAAAGTCACTGCAATATTCACTTGTAACCACTAAATCAATTACATATTAGCTCAACCCAATTTGCACTAATATATTATGAGGGCACATGTATAAAACACACTGATTACACTGGCATATTTTACTGCAATGTGTGAGTCCGGTGAGTTAATCATGCACAATAGAACACATTCATGACACAACAGCTAAACTCAAGATTTGAATACCAAGTGTTGAGTTGGGTTAACTTTCAATAGAAACAGTGACCTGAAAATACATGTAGATGTATATTCTTTAGAAACTAAACTTAAAAACCTAAAGAAGTGGGTACTGCATCATTTCAAGATGAAGTGAAGAGAGTGAGTCAAAAATGTAGGGAGGTAAAGAGGCAAAAATTATCCAATGAATTTGTGACTGAGGCAAGGTACAAAACACTGAAAGACACTAGACCCCTGCACGTGCTAAGTCCATTTCAGTTACTGATGTCTAATCCAGACACTGGCAAATGTGCACACAGTGTGTTTGTGCTTTTACCAGGATAAACTATCTTTTAGTTTCCTGAAATTAACATGTGGAATGACAATGACACATCAGGTCATCATGACTAGAATTAAAAGTGTTCTAAGATATGGCTATATCTCTTAGTAAAGTTCAAACCAACTAGAAGTCAAGAAATAAAAGCAATTACAAAAGAATGACACACCTATGGCTATATATACCCTCAAAGCAAGCTTAGTGCATTTATCTACTGTGTGTTAACAAGTGTCACAAATTAGCATAAACTAAAACAAAAAGCAACAAGCTATTCTAATATATCTTTGCCTGCCTAGGTGAAAATGAAATAAGCTTATGTTATGGGCTACCAATAAATTACACAAGGCTACCTTTTCTGTGTGTTAAGAGGGGAATGCCCTTATATTTTGCATGCACACTCTGTCCTACACCAACTCAATTACCTAGCTCTAACCTCTGTCAATTTGCTGTTTCTCCATTAAGTTTGATTTTGATGGCACTATATACTAAATTCATTTGGAATTGTAATACAGTATCACGTTTGAATCATTCAATGCTTATTTATTTTATCGCTTCTGACAATTCCCATTTTGCACAGTAGGTAATACTGATAAGCTTGACAAAGCTAATATAAAACATCTTTATCAGAGAGCATTTCATAATCATACTGTAATTGTAAAACACAAAAACATATATAGCCAATGAATACTTAAACAAACAGATGGATACATTCTATGCAATGAAGAGCTTCAAAACAGAAATTACACGTAACTATGAAGACTATATGAAAATACACAAACACACACACACACACACACACACACACAAACACACACTGCCCAAATAAAAACAAACCCAGATAAAATGAAAGTTATTGATTACTACTCTTTTGAATTCTTGGCCAGGGAATATATAAGGGTGCTAATAGGGTAGCAAATTTAGTTTTACATATGTTGAAGTTAAGTTAATTCCAAGATATGTTATTTGGAAATTGTCTATGCCTAATATGACTCCTAATCATGAAAGAAATCAATACTTGTCCAACCAGTTTTCTCAAATTAACTTTCAATTTGCATCTCCTTATCATGCAGTAGAGACGTTGTACAGAATGGTTCTGTGAGAAGATTTTATAGACACCACTGACCTCGTTGGTCTCTGTATCCACAACTTGCTTTGCTCTTCAAAGAAATATATGTGGTGAGAACGCCAAAATGAAATTTCCAAATGCTGACTGGTGGCATACTGATTGACACAAGCAGAAACAATTTCAGCCAAGGGAAAAAAAATCATAGCCCACAATTCTTACACACACACAAACATACACACACAATTCAAGCGAATATGTCAGATGTGAAAAGTTGGAGGTCTCTCAATGAGAATGAGCTCCTGCTCAGAAAATCACATGTTTCACTCCCCTTACTGTAAAATAAATCTTTTTCCCTTCTAACCCATTGTTGAAAGTGTAATTTCCATTCCCATTGCCTTACCATACTCAAGATGAAATGTACATTAAGCTTTTCAATAATTCACACTTATGGACAGCCACTGACATCACAAGACACAACATCAATAATCAATTTAGATTTTCAGATAAATGCAAGTGATGAGAGAAATTCTCTAGGCACTTCCACCTTGCTATATCTGTTGTCTAATAGACTAACACACTCAGAAACAACTTGAACTGAGGATATGCACAAGCCACACCTCTGGACACACCCTCATCTCATGCATCATATAAAACAGTCATCTAACACAGAATGAATATATATGTAATATATCTAAAATATATTTAGATTTATATAATGCTATATATTCTATATATATAGAAATGAGTACACACAAAAAGTAATTTAAGCCATAAAGTTACCATCACTCCTGGAATAGCTGGACCAATGAATAATATGGCCAGGGCATATGCCATGGTATACACTGGAGTGGACAATGTTGGCTTCATTGAATGATGGGCAACTAGCTTCATTTAATGATGATGCTACATCCAACACTTAAAAATAAGTCTCATGTGGGGATGCATGTGTAACAGCATATTAACTAGATTTGTGAGTATTTTGATAACCTTGACAGTTGGATGATGTAGCATTTAAACTTCCATGTTTTCATTGTTTCTCAGAATTACAAAAGGCTCAAGACAGTGTTCCTGAGATGTATGTCTCATTCCAAAGATATCAAATAAACATATACATACCACAAATTAAATGAAGTCTCCTTTGTTTCTGACCGTGTTGAACAACTCAATATTGAAGAAGATGTCAAGACATTTTGTAGGTGAAGATTGAAACATAGACAGGTGATTAAATTCAAACAGCCCAAACACTACCCAGTTCAATCTCCCCTCACAAAGCATTGCTTCAGGATACAGGCACTAGGAAAAGGACTCTGGGTAAGGATTCATTGGGAATGTGGCAGAATAGAGGGTGTGGCTCATGAAGAGCAAGTCAGATGCACAGAGGGAAATCTCCCAAATGAGGACGAGAGCAGGAATGGGATATATGATAACCTCTCCAGAGCCACATCTATACACATGGAACAAGAACCTGCTAAGAAAATTGCCTGATTCACCCCCATCATACTGTGATTATCATTTTGCTTCTAACAAATACTTTTAGATGCATCTTCATGCATGATGTCCTTACAAACCTCTTGAGGAATTGCACATTAATCTTTCAAAACTTGACTTTCATAGACACACATGGGCCTGATAGGTAACAGTACCTCCTATGTTTCAAGCACTTAAAAGAACTGCATGAGCGGGCCCGGCGGCATGGCCTAGCGGCTAAAGTCCTCACCTTGGAAGCCCCGGGATTCCATATGGGCGCCGGTTCTAATCCCGGCAGCTCCACTTCCCATCCAGCTCCCTGCTTGTGGCCTGGCAAGCAGTGGAGGACGGCCCAAAGCCTTGGGACCCTGCACCAGCGTGGGAGACCTGGAAGAAGTTCCTGGTCCCAGCATCGGATTGGCGCGTACCAGCCCGTTGCGGCTCACTTGGGGAGTGAAACATTGGATGGAAGATTTTCCTCTCTGTCTCTCCTCCTCTCTGTATATCCAGCTTTCCAATAATAATAAAATCTTTAAAAAAAAAAAAAAGAACTGCATGAGGAGGAAACAGATCTATGCTGCTTCCAATATGTTTCATTGACTGACCTACTCAGCAAATGCTAAAACACAGAGCATACAAATAGAGGCCTTACAGCCAAACCCACAGCAGCATACAAATCCAAATTTGCATGCTTACACAAAAATAAACACATAGGCAGGCAATACACGACACATGCATATAAAATTAATGTATACCATACCTATATGGGTATGCAAATAAGCTGTGCCAACTATCCATAACCATATACAAAAGTGATAGTTATGAAAGACTGGAGCAATATGCCTTAGTCTACATGATAGTGGACACAGAGGAAACAATCTAGATTCATGGAATGGCAAAGGCACCATCATTCCTCAAGCATTACAACCCAAGCATGGTCACATGCAGGCAGACATACTGACAGCATGTGCTGTTCTTTGAAAACATGGACCACTCAGATGAAGCCGCATTTCAAGATTGTGTTGCTATTTCCCAAACAACAATCCAGAAGCCTCAAGAAAACTATCGTGATACATGTGTGGAGGTCCAAACTCATCTTAAAAAAAGGATCAGAGAGTTCCATCATATCTGAAGATGCCTACTTTTTTTCAGCATGGGTTGAACCCATTATCATCAAAAGTGATGGTAAGGAAGATATTATGGCATGCCCTATTTGTAGACAAGAATTGTAATTTTGTCACTCCACTCAACCTGTACTTAAGCCATTTCTTTCACAATGGAGTGCTTCAAAGTAAGGGAACTAAGAGGAGATCTGTTTGGTGAGAAACAATGGGAATATGGTCCCAAAAATAAATCACAGCTCCTCAGCAGCAAGGTAAATGTGAGTAATTAGACATCTCCATATGATGTCATGTCCAGGGTTGAATTTATGGAGACTGCCCAGAGCCTCATCCAATCAACGCGGACAAGCTCCTGTATACAAAATAACTTGAACCTCTATTCTCAGGGCGAAAAATAATTTTCCTTTTAACTAAGCCACTTAAATGCACCTTCTTCAACCATGTCATTTCCACCTTCCCACCTTCCCCTGCAGAAAACTCATGGAGATATATATATATGTATATACACACTATATATATATATACACATCTATAATATATATGCTATATATTATATTACAGTGCACATATATTATAGATGTATATAATACATATATTATATATATATATATATATATATATATATATATATATAGCCTCTGGCCTACAGGCTTTTAAGTTCTTGAATATTTTTGTGTGCTAATACAGACACATTTTATTCACAAAAAAATGTGTGTGCTTTGTGAATTAACATCCATATATACTCACTTGAAACACTGGAGTCTGCAGTTGCAACATGTTCAGCCCTTCAAAGCACTGCACACAGTGAGGCATATTATGTTATATTCAAGATACTTGTTTGAGTCTCCTTTCTCAAGACTCCTGGGATATTCAACATTGTTTCCACAGCAGAATATACAAGCACATGGGCCACAAGTTTAAACATACATCATATGCATATGCACACACGCAAACACACACAATGATAAGATATCATAGAGTAAAAAATAAATATGTAAATATAGCCTTTGTGTTAGCATTCAGCACATAAAATGAAAAGTTATTAGACACTGTGGAGTCTGTGCCTAGGGACAGACCCAACATATAATTGGAATTCTATGTGGCTAAAAATAACGTTGCAATATTAAACTTATATAGATACTTTTGAGAAAGTCCGGAGGGGTCAGATACCTGGCAAACAATAGATTGATGATTTATTTTCAGAAATAGAGAAAATACAGCTGATGCCACAACCAAAGACTGACATGCATCATTTCTCACACAGCAATCAGAAAGCATCAAAAAGATGCTCCTGAGATGTTTGTGGCACAAAAAGGCTATCTAATGGAAGTTGTAGAGCATTCCTCCGGTTCAGATAAAGTCTCCTCTGTTTCTGAATGGGTTGAATGCAATAATATTGAAGAAGATGGTAAGGAAGGGTGTGTGTAAAAGCTGAAATGTAGACAAGAGTTTTAATAAAGCACCTCAGCTTCACCACTACTCACTTCATTTTTTCCTCCTAATGCAATGCTTCAGGACCCAGGCACTGTGATGAAGTCTCTGAACACAGACTCATTGAGAATGTGGTCCCAATGACAGGTCACATCTACACAGGGCTAAGCCACATGTGAGTTGTGAGTGGCAGATCTCCACTTGAGCATATGGGCAGAAAAGCCATGTGATGCATGGAACCCACTACAGTGACTCCACCTCCTAATGGGAGCAAGCTCCTGCTCAGAAAATCAGCTGTTTCAATTCACCTCACTGTGGAAGAAATCTCTTTAGATTCTAACGAAGTCCATGACATGTAGATTCATTCATTTTAGGTTTATACTGAGCAGGATTTGCAGATTTTGCCTTGTGACAACTGACTTTCTTTTTCTTAATTAATTTATTTTTAAAATAATCTTACTTAGTTGATTCGTGTACAAAGGGTCAAGAACTACAGGAAAGTGGGTAATACCATTGTTTCCATACTAATAACATCATTTTTTTTCCCATTTCTGGGGTCAGGGGAGAAGCAAAGGGAAAAGTCTCACCCAGCCTCCCACCCATCCCAGGTCCCTGATGTGAGGCACACTCCAAGGGTCCAGCTCAAGCAGTTTGGATAGTTCAACAGGTCAGAATTACTGCCAATCTCACATTTCCAATCGTGAGGGATTCTGAGTAGGTTTCATCGCAATTGGAATGACAATAGAAATTCACAAAGAACTATGGGCTTCAGAATCATGGCTTCGGTAACACTTTCAGCACTTAGAAGAACTGTGTGTTATATGATCCCAAGTATTCTCATCAGTTCATGCAATATCTGGTGTCCTGTGGCCTGACACAATCAATAAATTCTTTATCATAGGAAAATGAAATAGGTAGACCACATATTGCACACATGGATCCAGTCAAGCACACACCAACATACACACTCAAACATATACACACACACAAACAACAATTTACTACATTCAGAATGAATATATAACCTATTACAGGTAGAGCGATGCCTCTGTGCTCATCCATATATGTTCACGTTCCTGTTGGTCATTGGCTAAGTGATTGTTTTAGAAACATATGATCTGATGCTTTGGACAGGGTACATGCCCCAGTTTGTATGAAATTTCCATGAAGGAAATAATCTAGAGGGAAACATTGGCAAATTTATCTACCCTCAGACAACAGCAAGTCCTGTGAGTGATCTTGTGATCTACAGCATATTCACTTGATGTGCTCTTGTTCTCAAAAGAGAGACAACTCAATGTCACCTCTGTACACTGCCAGGTAGCCATTTTGCACTCAGCATTTGAAAAGGCTTCAGAGGAGGCTCCTGAGATGTGTGTGATGGTGTGAGTGTGTCTTAGGAAAGAAGGAGAGCCTTTCTCCATCTCACTTACCTTCTCCTTTGTTTCAGCATGCTTTACAAATATTCTTCCCACAGAGGATGGTAGGCCAGAGTATAAGGACAAAGCCTGAAATTCAAGCAGGCTTGTAATTAGGCACAAGGCACACTATTTCCTCAATCCCTATCCCCACACAAAACATGCTCCTCAACACACGCACTAGGAGGAGGTCTCTGAGGGATGGTTCATTGGGGATGTATTCCCAGGAACAAGGCACAGCTGCTGAGCACCAAGTAAGATTTGAAAGCAGTGGGAGATCCCCAAGTGAGAACATGGCAGTGAAGAGAATAACAGATCTTTCCAGAGCCTCCCCCGTGCACTGGGGGCAAGCTTCTGCTCACAAGTTCACATGCTGTATTAGGCCTCATTGTGGAAGGAATTGTTTCACCTTCTAACAAATCCTCACAATGCACTTCCATTCACCATGTCTTTGCCAGCTCACTAAGTCTTTAGAGCATGGACACTCATAGAAAGACATCGGCATTACAAGTCAGAATAAGTGCGATCCCATCAGGGCTTGCATGCACTGCGTGTGGTGTAATGCCACTTGCTTTTGTTGCATGCTATGTCTCCTGATTGTAAGGCACACCCAATGAGACTTTTCAAACCTTCCTCTACTGATGCAATGGCCACAGCATCAAAATCACAACACATATACACACAAAATCTAAGAATAACACATACACACATGCAAACTACACACAATATGTGTACATAACACATTGGGAGGCTCTATATTCATATATATATATATATATATTATGCATTCATAACTCAACCTTACCAATTTTCAAATTCATTGCATATGATCTTTTTGATAAACAAACAAGCATTGGACCTCACAGTTCACTGTATCCTCAACACTTTGGACCTTTCAAGGACCTGCAGATGGTGATAAGTCTTGGAGACCATTCCCATCATGCTGTACTATCTCAGTGACTCACACTCTCAGGAACCTCCTAAGCCCAGAACACACTGACAGGAACATCTCAACACACACACACACACACACAATACAGGCATAAAACTTAAAAATATACAAATGAATATTGATCAATATTCCAATTGCAGTAGATGTATAAGCGCATCTACACACATGCATCATTTTTACTTCTTATATATGTGTATGCATACATATACACATACATATAAACACACATATATATGCATATGTATGAAACAACACATGTACATTTCACATATTGAGTTTTTTAATATTTATAAACTTATATAAGTAAGTACATATGCCCATCGTGGAAAAACTTAATGACCCTCTAGCCATCAGCATACCTACAAAAACGCAAAGTTGTAAGGGCTTGTGTTTTTATGACTTGACCTTGGCTTATGGCTTTACTTCACAATGGACATGGGAGACACCATCTAGACTCAAAGAATGCTTAGTTACCACCTCTCCTACCTCAGGCAACCCAAGGAGTGCTAAGGTCAGGGCATATGCCATGGTCTATATTGGAGTTGATAAGGCAATGCATGAAATGATGAAGTGACTGTACTGGATTTGAGGAAAAGTCCCACGAACAGTCACATACCTGACAGCATATATACCTGATGTGCTTTTGAAAAGACAGAAGACTCAGCTAATGCCATGGCTAAAGACTGATGTGCTGTCATTTCGCACACAACAATCTAAACACCTCAAGAGGATGCCCCTGACATGTGTGTGGCACTCCAAGGTTATCTAATGAAAGATGGAGAGTGTTCCAACAGTTCCAATGAAGTCTCCCTTCTTTCTCTGTTATGCTCTCCTTTCTCTGTTATATATTTCTTCTGATAAATTACTGATAAAATGCTAACAACATGGCTTTTAGGCCTTGTATATATTCATACTATCAGGAACATTTTACACATTGAAGTAATTATGTAGCAGATCATTAAATCTATATATTTATAGCATAGTCTCACAAAAATGAAAAAAAAGAAATAAATTAATACAAAATGAGAGGAAAAATTCATTACATGTGTGAACAACATGAAATGTGTTTTCCACACATTAATTTAAATACTAAAGTTTCAAAGCATTAAAAACACAAAAGGTAAAGTGTGTTTTTTAGTCTCAAAAGCTATCTGAAAAATAGGCTTGTGTTTGCCCATGTGTGTACTCTATTATTTATACATCCTGCAATATGAATTAGAATCTATATTCTAAATATAGATTTATTAAAATATGAAGGCAAGAGGTTACCTATAATTTCTCTGTGAGAAACCACAGTTTGTGAGAAAGAAAACACCATACATGGAAGCTTTCCATTTTTTTCTCTTTTAAATTATTTTTTAACATGAAAGCAGAATTACAGAAGGAGATATAAAAATAAAGATCCTCTGTGTGCTTGTTCATTCCCCAAGTAGCTGCAATGGCCAAAAACATTTAGATTAGATTTGAGACCAGGTGCCAGGCACTTTTTTGGGGTTTCTCCCATGGGAATACATAGCTCTAAGGATTAGGGCCATCCTCCACTGCTTTCCCAGGCCAGAAGCAGGAGGAGCTGGAAAGGAAATGGAACAGCCAGGATATGAACCAATGCCTTCATGGCAACCCAGCAGTTGCAGGACAAGGGATTAGTGAGTAGGCCACTGCCACAGGCCCGGTAGCTTTGTCATGCCTAGCAAAGTTTTTGCTAAGGAGTGTTTTAATCAGTCACTTCAATGAACCAAAGACCTTGTCTGGAGAACACTTATAAAGTTAATGTTATTCATGTTACCTGGGTCAAAACACATTCCTAAAATGATATCATGAACTGCATAGTAAGTCTGCATTTCTGTGGGAGTCTCTGCCTTCCCCAGCAGTAAATGAAATGTGAAGAATTAGACATGGGCTGCAGGAAGGCTAAAGTAGAAAGCTGGTTAGGCAAACAGGGTGACTATTTTCAATCAACAGGAGGAAGAATCCAGTGGCACTGATTAATTCAGTGCCCAGACTTTGAATGAAAACAACTCAGAATTTGAAATAAAAGCATGCAGGTCTTTACCTATTTAAACACAATCACTGGTAGGCAAAATGTCCACCAGCATGGGATTTGCTGAATGTGAAAATGTTAATCCTGCACTTAACTTTAAAATTTTGATCCATCTTTATATGACTGTATAATCTGTTAAATAATTACTCTTGAGTTCTCATTGTGCCAAAGCTTCCCAAGAAAAGGACATACAGAAGACACTGATTGAGATTTTCAAAACGTGGGCCTGGCACGGTAGCCTAGTGACTAAAGTTCTCATTTTGTACATATCGGGATCCTACAAGGGCACTGGTACTAATCCCAGAGGCTCCATTTCCCATCCATCCCCTTGTTTGTGACATTTGAAACTGATAGAGAATGGCCAAAGCCTTGGGATGGTGCACCCATGTGGGAGACCCAGAGGAAGCTCCTGGCTCCTGGTTTCAGATTGGTACAGCTCTGGCTATTGTGGCAGGGGGAAGTAAACGTAACATCTTCCTCTCTGTCTCTTCTTTGCATTGTATATATGACTATATAAAAAGATTTTTAAAAGGTCTTACAATTCTGTGATGGCATTAATTTTCACAAAAGAAGTGTGCTTTAGGTTTATGTATATTCCCCCACCGTGTTTAAGATGAATAGGTAGTTGGGGATTACGGTGTTTGTCATTGTTGTAAAAGGAACAGGAACAGATTTCAACATGAAAGACATAAAGATTTGTTAATGAAAACCAGAGCAACCAGCATGCTCTGAAGAGAACAAGAACAGATTGTTCAACAATCATTCTTGTGTTAGAGGGTGAAATAGAGTGTTTAAGGCCTAATCAAACCTGGGGCCTGGCGCAGTAGCCTAGCAGTTAAAGTTCTTGCATTGCATGCACCAAAATCCCATATTACTACTGGTTTGAATCCTGGAGACCCTGCTTCCTGTCCAGCTTCCTGCTAGTGGCCTGAGAAAGCACTTGAGGATGCCCCAAATCCTTTGTACTCTGCACCCACGTGGGAGATCCACAAGAAACTCCTGACTGCTGGTTTAGGATGAGCTCAGCTTCAGGTATTGTGGCCACTTGGGGAGTGAATCAGTGGATGGAAAAATTAGCTCTGTCTCTTCTCTTCTCTATATACCTGATTATCCAATGAGAATAAACATTTAAAATATATATATCTTATCTAAACTGCACAGAAAAATAACAAAAAAGATATGCCCACTGTAGATCAAGAATTTTAGCAAATGTTTTTAATTCTTTGTCTTACTTTTTTATAATTAATACATGACTCATTGTGCTGGGGCTTTTAATTGATCAGGATGATATTCTGCCAGCGCTACCTTCAGACCAGAGATGGTCTCCCCAAGAAACCATTGAATTTATCTGGACAATGAGATGCTAGACTCTATGCTTGGTAAAGATTTGCTAATAAAAAATCTTGACTTAAGTTGAACTGCAATACTGCAATATAGTGGAGGAATCCACCATGGAGAGAGGGCATGGGGAGGGGATGGGGTAATCCCAGAGCCTATGAAACTGTGACACATAATAAAACATAGTTAATAAAAAAAAATACATGACTCACCTCACCATACCAATGAAATCTTTATAAAAGCAAGTTCAATGGTACATTATATAATTAACGTCTTATCTTCAGTCAATTCGGGTAAGAAAAACTTGGAGTCTTGTGGAGCTCATATTCAGCTTTTCTGTATCCAGAGTTCCCCAAATTCAACCTGCATTCACCTGCTCTTGCTACTGGGGTTTAAGGAACAACAAAAAGGTTCTCCATCCATCCACTGCACAAGAAACAGAGCTTCAGGCAAACTAGTACAGAAGCCCAGAGAGGTAAAAATAACACACAACATGGTTAAGACAATCTAATCCTGATGTTTTCTTAAAAACAAGCTCCTACCTTTGATGACTGTGACCAAGAAGCACTGATGATAAGTGAGGGAGGCAGCTACCTAACAACAGGTGTATTCATTGATAATGACTTCCTGTTGAATGACAGTGTGGATTTTAAATTACAGAACTCTATTAATCTAGCTTTGAAAATATAACTGTATTAAATGTAACTGTACAGTTAAAAATTTAACTGTATTAATCATTTTTTAATAAAGCAAACATTTATTAAACTGTAATAAAAACATTCCATCAAATTACAAAACCTGAGCAAGAAAAACAAACGGCACATGCTTAACTGTAGTTGACATTCAAATAAAATTTGCATTCCCAAAATATTATGCAGTAATTAGAAAATACCAGCCAAAATATTAGGATACTTTTACATGTGATCTCAACAAATTTGAACAGAAGCAAATTTTAACAAAGTTAATTTTACAGTGAAACATAGCAGTAGATTAAGGATCTTAACATGTTTATTTTACTGCTATTTGACACTATGATACAAAAATAAGAGGATTTACTTGACATTTTCAATAAATATCTCATGGGCTGTTGAGTGCCTTACTGGTGAAAAGATTCAACTGGCTAATCTCATCAATCCATTTTGCACATTTAGTAAGCATCATCTCTGCCCTACATAATTCTTAATGCAATACACAGCACACAAATGGTTATCATATTAAATACATAATCAACTCGGACTTCTCAACAACAAGGAAATTAGTAAACCATCAAATGGACTGCTTACCATACACTTCCCTCATAACTAAATAACACAAAAAAAAATCAAAATAATATTTGTCATCACTCTAAACTATTGCCAGCAACTGACGGAAACTGCCAATTTGCCATATTCATGTTCACAACATGCTAAATATACTCTGCTGTTACTTCATCCATGAAATGCCAACATGCCTGGAACAGAGAATTTTCACCATCTCTTGCCATGGGAGCTGACTTGCAGCAATCTATATTTAGATCAGAACTCCATGGGCACTTGATGAACTCTACCTTTCCATGTTGGTTTTCTTATATGAGAGAGAATATATGGTATTTATTCTTTTGTGATTGACTCATTTCGCTGAGCATAATAGTTTCTAGTTGGGACCACCTGGTTTTGAATAGAATAATATCATTCTTCTATTCAATATTCCATTGAATAGATGTACCACAATTTTTTTAACCATTCTTCCTTAGACGCACCTCTGGTTTGTTTCCATGACATTGCTATTGTGGATTGTGCTGCTGTGAATATAGGATTACAGATCCCCTTCTCGTATGCAGATTTCACTTCTGTTGGGTATATTCCTAAGAGCGGGATTGCTGGGTCATTTGGCAGGTTTATTTGCAATTTTCCAAGCACTCTCCATATGGATTTCCACAATGATTGTACTAGCCTACACTCCCACCAGCAGTGAAGGAGGGTACCTTTTTCCCCACATCCATGCCAGCATGTGTTGTTTTTCAAATTCTGAATGTAGGCCAGTCTCACAGGAGTTAGGTGGTACCTCAACGTGGTTTTCATTTGTATCTCTCTGATGGCTAGAGAGCCTGAGCATCTTTTCATATATTTATTAGCTATTTGTATCTGTTCTTTTGAGAAATGTCTGTTCATTTCCTTTGCCCATTTTGCTACAGGGTTTATTTTTTCACTATCCTTGGGTTTCTGAAGCTCTTTGTAGATCCTAGATATTAGTCCCCTGTCACTTGTGTAGAATGCAAATTTTTTTTCCCATTCTGTAGGTTGTTTCTTCACTTTTTTAATTGTTTCTTTTGCTGTACAGAAACTTTTTAGTTTGATATAGTCCCATTTGTTCATTTTGGATTTGCTCGCCGTTGCTTTAGGCGTCTTTTCTAAGAAGTCTTTCCCTGTTCCTATATCTTGGAGTGTGCTTTCTATGTTTTCCTTTAGTAGTTTAATGGTTTCTGGGTGTAGATTTAAGTTCTTGAGCCAATTAGAGCTGATTTTTGTATAGTGCGACAGGTATGGGTCCTGCTTCTTTATTCTGCAAGCTGTTATTCAGTTGTCCCAACAGCTTTTATTGAATAGACCAGGTTTTTTACCTGGATTGTTTTCTGTTTTCTTGTCAAAGATTAGTTGACTATACATGTGTGGATCCCTTTCTGGTGTTTCTATTCTGTTCCACTGATCTTATTCTCTGTTTCTGTACCAGTCCCAGACTGTTTTGAGGTCTGGAATTGTGATTCCTCCGGTTTGATTTCTATTTTTCAAGACAGCTTTAGCTATTCATGGTCGTTTGTGGTTCCAGATGAACTTCTGTATCATTTTTTCTATTTCTGAGAAGAATATTGCTGGGAGTTTGATTGGGATTGCGTTGAATCTATATATTGCTTTCGGTAATAGGGCCATTTTGATGATGTTGGTCCAGCCAATCCAAGAACATGGTAAGGTTCTCCATTTTTCAAGATCTTCTTCTATTTCTTTTTTAAATCATTTATAGTTTTCATCGTAGAGGTCTTTCACATCTTTAGTTAACTTAATTCCTAGGTATTTAAGATTCCTTTCCTCTATTTTAAAGGGAACTGTACTTACAATTTCTTCCTCAGTGGCGGAATTATTTGTATACACAAATGCCATTGATTTGTGTTCATTAATTTTGTATCCTGCTACTTTGCCAAAGTCTCTTATGAGTTCCAATAGTCTTTTGACTGAGTCTTTTGGTTCTCCTATATAGAGAATCATGTCATCTGCGAATAGCGATAATTTTAATTCTTCATTTCCAATTTGTATTTCTTTAATTGCTTTTTCTTGTCTAATAGCTCTGGCAAGAACTTCCAAAACTATATTGAAGAGTAGCGGTGAGAGTGGACATCCCTGTCTAGTTCCAGATTTTAACGGGAAGGCTTCTAGTCTTTCCCCATTTAGTATGATATTGGCATTTGGGTTTATCATAAATTGCTTTGATTATGTTGTAGAATGTTCCTTCTATGCCTATCTTATTTAGGGTTTTTAACATGAAGTGGTGTTGGATTTTATCAAATGCCTTCTCTGCATCTATTGAGAGGATCATATGGTTTTTATGAGTCAACTTGTTGATGTTATTAATCCACTTTGAAAATGATTTGCTGGGCCTGGCAGCGTGGCATAGTGGCTAAAGTCCTCACCTTGAACGCCCCAGGATCCCATATGGGCGCCGGTTCTAATCCCGGCAGCTCCACTTCCCATCCAGCTCCCTGCTTGTGTCCTGGGAAAGCAGTCGAGGACTGCCCAATGCACTGGGACCCTGCACCCATGTGGGAAACCCAGAAGAGGTTCCAGGTTTCCGGCTTCGGATCGGCGCGTATTGGCCCATTGCGGCTCACCTGGGGAGTGAAACATCTGATGGAAGATCTTCCTCTCTGTCTCTCCTCCTCTGTGTATATCTGGCTGTAATAAAATGAATAAATCTTTTAAAAAAAAGAAAAAGAAAATTATTTGCTATGTTGTATATAAAAGCTGATGTTTTATTTGGATGTAGTAAGATAGGTAAGATGACTCTAAAAAGATCATACTGGAGACGTTAAGATGTGATTGTGATTGCTGATTCTCAAAGGTCATGGCCACTTCCATGTCTTATTAACTGATCATCTTATTAAAGTTTAATTGAATACAAAAGAAGAAGACAATACTGCTTTTTGGAATCTAAGCATTTTGATGCAGTTTGCAAATAAAATTGGCGTTTAGGTCCTGGAACAGTAATCTAGCAGTTAAAGTCCTCAACTCACCATGATCCTGTGTTGGGTCCTGTTTCTAATCCCAGCTACCCCACTTCCCATCCAGCTCTCTGTTTATGACCTGGGAAAGCCACAGAGAATGGCCTAAAACCTTGGAATGCTGCACCCATGTGTGCAATCCAGAAGAAGCTGATTGGTCTTGGATTTGAATTGGTTCAGCTCCGGCCATTGATGTCACTTGGGTTTTGAATCTTTGGATGCTTGATCTTTTTTTTTTTTTTTTTTTTTTTTTTGACATTTTTTTTTTAATTTTATTTTAAATTCATTAATTACATTGTATTATGTGACACAGTTTCATAGGTACTGGGATTCTCCCCACCCCTCCCCAAACCCTCCCACCATGGTGGATTCCTCCACCTTGTTGCATAACCACAGTTCAAGTTCAGTTGAGATTCCCCCATTGCAAGCATATACCAAACATAGAGTCCAGCATCTTATTGTCCAGATAAGTTCAACGGCTTCTTAGGTATACACTCTCTGGTCTGAAGACAGAGCCAGCAGACTATCATCCCAATCAATTAAAAGCTCCAACATACCATCAGCAAAAATTTACATCACCATGGAATTAATTGACATAGTAACGAGTAACCAATATGGTAAAAGTAAATGCGATTTCTTATCCACCTTCTGTGACCACCTCATTGACATTTCAATTTAGGTTTATACACAACATATAACATTCATAACATAACTTGTTATACATAACATAGTGTCATCTTAAATTAAGGCAAACATGTGGTATTTAACCTTTTGGGATTGGCTCATTTCCCTTAGCATTATGGTTTCCAGTTTGGCCCATTTGGCCACAAAGAACTGCATTTTGTTTTTTTTAATAGCTGAGTAGTATTCCATGGAGTAGATGAACCATAGCTTTCTTATCCAATCCTCTGTTGATGGGCATTTTGGTTGCTTCCATGTCTTTGCAATTACTGATTGTGCTGCTATGAGCATAGGAGTGCATGTTGGTTTCTCATAAAACAAGTGTTCTGGATATATTCCTAGGAGTGCTATTGCCGGGTCATACGGTATGTTGTATTTGAGTTGTTTGAATGTTCTCCATACTGATTTCCATAGAGGCTGTACCAGCCTGCAGCCCCACCAGCAGTGGAGTAGGGTTCCCTTTTCCCCGCAACCTCGCCAACAAGTGTTGTTGGTGCTTTTATTCATGTGGGCCAGTCTTACTGGCGTTAGGTGGTACCTCATTGATGTTTTAATTTGGATTTCCCTTATTGCCAGGGAACTTGAGCATTTTTTCATATGTTTATTTGCCATTTGGGTTTGTTCCTTTGTGAAGTGTTTGCCCATTTCCCGTGCCCATTTCTTGAGTGGCTTGTTTGTTTTGACATTTTGGTTGTTTTGTAGCTCTTTGTATATTCTGGAGATCAGTCCTCTATCACCTAAGTCGTGTGCAAAGATCTTCTCCCATTCTGTGGGTTGCCTTTTTACTTTGTTGATTGTTTCTCTAGCTGTACAGAAGCTTCTTAGTTTGCTGAGGTCCCAATTGTTTATTTTGGTCTTGATTTCTACTGCATTTGGAGTCTTTTTTAGGAAGTGAGGGCCTACCCCTAAGTGTTCCAGTGTGTTTCCAACATTTTCTTTCAAAAGTTTGAAGGTTTCTGGATGTAGGTTTAAATCTTTTATCCATTTGGATTTGATCTTAGTATATGGTGAGAGATATGGGTCTATCTTTTTGTTTCTGCAGGCTATCAACCAGTTGTCCCAAGAGCATTTATTGAACAGACCTTCCCATTTGCCTGGGTTGTCGTTTGTCTTTTTGTCAAAGATTATTTGGCTGTATATCTGTGGGTTCCCATCTGGTGTTTCTATTCTGCTCCATTGATCTTCTTCTCTATTTTTGTGCCAGTACCAGGCTGTTTTGATAACCACTGCCCTATAGTATGTCCAGAGGTCCGGAATTGTGATTCCCCCTGCTAACTTCCTGTTCTTGAGAATGGTTCTAGCTATTCGTGGTTTTTTGTGTTTCCAGATGAACCTTTGAATCATTGTTTCCAGGTCTGTGAAGAATGTTTTGGGCAATTTGATTGGGATTGCGTTGAATGTATATATTGCTTTTGGCAGTATAGACATTTTAATGATATTGATTTTACCTATCCAGGAGCATGGGATGTTACTCCATCTTTCTAGATCTTGTTCAATTTCTTTTTTAAGTAGTTTGTAGTTTTCCTCGAATAGGTCTCCTACATTTTTGGTTAGGTTAATTCCCAGATACTTCATGCTTTCCTTTGTTACTTTGAATGGTATCTTGCTGGTTAGATCTTTTTCCAACTTGGGGCTGTTAGCATACACTATGGCTGTTGATTTTTGTTCATTAATTTTGTACCCTGCCACTCTACCGAACTCTCGTATAAGTTCTAGTAGTCTCTGTGTTGAGCCTTTTGGCTCTTCCATATAAAGAATCATGTCATCTGCATATACTGAAAGCTTGACTTCTTCATTTCCCATTTGGATTCCTTTGATTTCTTTTTCTTGTCTTATGGCCTCAGCGAGTACCTCTAGAACTATGTTGAATAGCAGCGGAGAAAGCGGACATCCCTGTCTTGTTCCAGATCTCAGTGGGAAGGGTTCCAGTTTTTCTCCATTCAGTATGATGCTGGCATTGGGTTTTTCATATATTGCTTTGATTATGTTGTGGATTTTTCCATCTATGCCTACCTTGGTTAGGGTCTTTAGCAGGAAGTTGTGCTGAATTTTGTCGAAAGCTTTTTCTGCATCTATTGATACTATCATGTGATTCTTGTTTTTCAGTTTTTGGATGTGGTGTATCACATTTATGGATTTGCGAATGTTGAACCATCCCTGCATTCCAGGGATGAATCCTACTTGATCTGGATGAATGATCTGTCTGATGTGTTTTTGAATTCTGTTGGCTAGGATTTTGTTGAGAATCTTAGCATCAATGTTCATCAAAGAGATAGGTCTGTAGTTTTCTTTCTCTGTAGGATCTCTGCCCGGTTTTGGGATTAAGGTAATGTTGGCTTCATAGAATGAGTTTGGAAGGGTTGCTTCCTTTTCTATTGTTTTGAAGAGTTTGTAGAGGATTGGAGTTAGTTCTGTTCGGAATGTTTTGTAGAATTCTGTAGTGAAGCCGTCTGGGCCTGGGCTTTTCTTTGTTGGGAGGTCTTTAATCACTGATTCAATCTCTGCTTCAGTTATGGGTTTGTTCAGGTTGATTGTTGCCTCTGGGCTAAGTTTTGGCAGGTTGTGTGAGTCTAAGAACTTTTCCATTTCTTGGTGGTCTTTTGATTTGTTGGAGTGCAGCGCTTTGTAGTAATTTCTGATTATGTTCTTAATGGTTGTAATGTCTGTTGTTATGTTGCCTTTTTCATCTTTGATGCTGTTAATTCTTGCTTTCTCTTGTTTTTTCTTTGTCAGACGGGCCAGCGGGGTGTCTATTTTGTTTATCTTTTCAAAAAACCAGCTTTTTGATTCGTTGATTTTGTGTATGGTTTTTTTTATTTCTATCTGGTTGATTTCCTCCCTTGTTTTGATGATTTCTTGTTTCCTGTTGTGTGTGGGGCTCATCTGCTGCTGCTTTTCCAATTCCTGGAGGTGTGTGGTTAGTTCCTGTATTTGGCGACTGTCTTGGGCCTTGACATGAGCTCCAATTGCGATGAGTTTACCCCGTAGCACTGCTTTGGCAGTGTCCCACAAGTTTTGGAATGTTGTGTCAGAGTTTTCATTGGTTTCCATAAATTTTTTGATCTCATCTTTAATTTCTTCTCTGACCCATTGTTCGTTTAATAGCATATTGTTCAGCCTCCAAGAGTTTCTATATTTCCTGGGACATTTTGAATTGCTGATTTCCAGTTTCATTCCGTGGTGGTCTGAGAGGGTACATGGTATGATTCCTATCTTTTTGAAGTTATTTAGATTTGCTTTGTGTCCTATCATGTGGCCGATCCTGGAGAAGGTGCCATGCACTGCTGAAAAAAATGTATAATCTGTGGTCTTAGGATAAAAAATTCTATAAATGTCTACCAAGTCTAGTTGTTCTAATGTTTGTACGAGCTCTGTTGTTTCTTTGTTGAGTTTTTGTTTTGTTGATCTGTCTATAGTTGTTAGTGGGGTGTTAAGATCACCCACTATTATTGTGTGTGTATCTATGTCTCCCCTTAAGTCTGTAAGTAGTTGCTTCACGAAGCTAGGCGCATTGGAATTAGATGCATATATGTTCACGATTGTAATTACTTCTTGATGGATCAGTCCCTTCACCAATATATAATGTCCTTCTCTGTCCTTTTTGATGTCTGTCAGCTTGAAGTCTAGGTCATCTGAGATTAGAACAGCTACGCCAGCCTTTTTTTCTCGTCCATTGGCATGAAATGTCTTTTTCCATCCTTTCACTTTAAATTTCTTACAGGATTTTCTGGTTAGATGTGTCTCTTGTAGACAACATATAGTTGGGTGCTGTTTGATGATCCATTCCGTTAATCTATGCCTTTTGATTGGTGAGTTTAAGCCATTTGTGTTTAGAGATAATATTGAAAGGAATTGGTTTTGGGCTGCCATGAGTGTAAGTATGCAAGTGTGTATTTGCGACTATTAGAGTTCTTGATTGGTTGACTTTTCTGGTATGGATTTTAGTGGGGAGGTCTTCCCATTTGCCATCTTTGATTTTGGTTTGTATTTTTTCTTTCTGGGTTTAGCACCTTCCTGAGGAGATTTTCCAGAGCTGGTTTCGTGTTGATGTATTCTTCGAGTTTCTCTTTACTGTTGAAGTATTTGATTTCATTCTCAAATATAAATGAGAGCTTTGCTGGGTACATTATTCTTGGTTGGCAGTTGTTTTGTTTCAGGATTTGATAGGTTTTACCCCATTCTCTCCTTGCTTGGAGCGTTTCTTCTGATAGGTCGGCTGTGATCCTGATTTCCCTTCCCCTGAAAGTAATCTTATCCTTTTTTCTTACTTGTCTTAGAATGGTTTCCTTGTATTCACTTGAAGGTAGCTTGAGGACCACATGTCTGGGAGACGATTTGTTTGGGTCGTATCTCCTGGGGGTTCTTTGCCCTTCCTGGATTTGTGCTGGATTTATATTTCCAATATTCTGGAAGTTCTCCTGTATTATCTCATTGAGCACCCGTTGCAAGCCTGTCTCCTTTTCCACTCCTTCGGGAAGGCCTATTATTCTAATATTTGATTTTTTGAGGTTGTCTTTCATTTCCTGTATGGACCTATTGGCTTTCTCTAGATTTGTCTCCAACTGTTTGATGAGCTGCTGCCTTTCATTCTGATTGTCTTCCAATTCTGATATTCTGTCCTCTGCTGTGTTCATTCTGTTGGTTAGGCTTTCAATTTTGTGCTCTATATCGAGGATTCCCTTTTTGATTTGATTTATTTCTGCAGTGATATGGTTTTCAAATGCCTTAGACTCTTCCCAGCGCTTTTCACTCTCTCTGACAAATTTCATCATTAGCTTCTTAAAGTCCTTATCTGATAGTTCCTCTATGTCTTCATCTTGCATCTCAGATATTGAGATTAGTTTTTGGTTGTATTGGGAGGGAGTGCTTGATCTTTCCTCTGGGTCATTGCTTTTTCTGATACTTCTCCTCATTGTGTTTTTGCTTCTTGTTGTTTTGAGATTTTAGCGGTGATTCAGCTGAGCCGGCTCTGGTTTGGGGTCTCCGGCTGAGCCCAGCAGGGCTTACTGCCTGAGTCACCGGCTGCTTTCAGGGTCTGTAGATCACAGCCCCGAGCTGGGTCAGGAGGCTTTGTGGGCCAGCCCTAGTGCCAGGCCCCTTCCCCTGTGGCTCCCTCTCAAAGGCAGTGCCCTACAGATTCACTCTGCTGAGCCGCGCCTGGGCTTTGGGTCACAAGGCTAATACAGCGGGGGTCTCCGCCTCAGTGCTGAGCCGAGACTCTCCTTCAGGGCTTGAGGTTAGCACAGCAGGGGCTCCTGCTGCTCGGAGTCTAAAATCCCCAACCCCGGCCTGTGCTGGGCTGGAAATCTCCACGGCCCCAGTGCCAAACTCGGAAGCGCTGCTCTGCTGAGGGCTGCAACACCACAGGCAGGTCTTTCCGAGTGGGCTCCTGCTGGGAAAACCTGTCCGGCCAGTTCAGCTGAGCCCGCTCTGGTCTGGCCTCTCTAGCTGAGCCCAGCTGGGGACTCTGCCCTGAAGAAGCCACTTCCTCAGCTGCACTCTCTCAAGGGTAGAAGCGGATCTCTGAGAGGCACAGAGCCCTTGAGGTGAGATGTGCCCCCACTAGTCTGCTCCTCTGCCCAGGACGTGAGGCCCTGTCGAGCGTTGCCCAGCCTCTGGGGCTCAAGGCGAGTCCAGCAACAGGATCCACTGACTCTCCCACAGCCAGTCCACAGCTCAGAGCCAATACGGGGAATCTCTGAGCCCCAGTCCCACAGCGCCGCTCCTGTTCCCTCTGCACTCTCCCACAGCCGCTGAGCAGCGGGTAGGCAAGCCTCTGGGAAATCTCCCCTGGTTTTCCTCCACTTCTGCAGGGATGATGCACCCAATGATCAGTCCAGTAGCCTCCTCTGGGGGCTCCTGCCTTCCAGGGGACTGGTGCCCCTGTCGGTGTGGGCGCCTATCCTTCCAGCCGCCTCTGTTTTCCCTGGGGCGGTTGAGCCTCCGCCGCCTTCCCCCTGCCTGGGATCGTGACTCACCAGGTTTCTCGCGGCGTGCTGTATTTTCTTTCCTACTTTTTGCGGCTGTTCCTTCACGCTGTGTAGATCTTCTTGCTTTAGTGAACTCCAGTGACCTTCTCGTTCTTCTCCCTACAGTTTCGCACCTCCTGGCCTGTTTCTCTGCTGGATCGGCTCCCCTCCTTCCCTACTCCACCCTACACCAGCTCTCTGCAGTCGGCCATCTTTTTCTCTCTCCCTGGATGCTTGATCTTACACTCTGTCTCTCCTCCTCTCTGTGTATCTGACTTTCCGTTAACAATAAATCTTTGAAAAATTGGCATTTATGAGTGATATTCTTTATAATTTGTGATGCATATTGAACGTAATGAAAATCAAATAAGCCAATGGAAATGCAAGAATTTCTGAGTCATGGGAAAGCACTTGGGCAAATCTTATTTCCATATGATCACATGTCAAAGTACAGCAAATGCCCTGCAATAAAAAAAACATTGCGTTAAAGTGCCTGTCTGTGTTTCAGCCTCAACTTCCTGGGTGAGTTAATAGCAGCAACCAGCACAGCTAGGCATGATCTATAGTATCAAACAGATCCTCTGCTTGGCCTGCAAGCACATCTTCCTTGGCTTATCCTTGCACTGCTACGTTTCTCTCTCAGTAGCGGCTTTCTCTTCTGTTCCACTTCATAATTTTAGAGTTTTCTGAAACCTGATGCTGGATTTTTGTCTTTTTTGTCTGTAGTAACTCTTTGTTTTATTTGAAGTAGCTTCCTCATTTCAAGCAGCATCTGTGGCTTGATTACTCAACAATGTTTTTTCAGTGCTCGGATAGGTTTCCTAAAACTTGAGTCACATTATTACAATTCAATTAGTTGACTAGCACATTTCAAACTTAGGATTTTGAGGCTCTCATCACACACCCAGATATCCTTTTCTTGTTGCTTTTCTCATCCCAGTTAATGGTGATTTTATTCTTTCAGTTAATTGGTCATGCCAATGACTTAAGGATGTTTGTGGCTCATTGAAATTAATTTCATACGCAAATCCAGTCAGCAGTTCTCCCTACAGTAAACTTTCAGAAAGCCAGCAAGCATCACTTCTGTGCTTTTTTTACCCACATTCTGGTTTGGATGCCTCCAATAGACCATTAACTCACTGCTTGGATTTTACTCTTAACCCCTGTAGTTCCTCAGTATTATCAAGAGCAATTATTTTAGAACATATCAGATCATATTTTTCCTGTTTCAATCTCAAAGTAAAGCAATCCCCTAAAAATGTAACAGGGAGATATACAGCACAAGATTAGAGGATTTGGCTGATGACAATTACTGGTGTCCATCAGTGAACATTAGCTGTCCATCAATGTGTGCCCAGCTCCCTGCCATCTCTTCAACTTTCCCCATTTTTTCTCTCTGTGATTCAGTCTACTTCTTTGCAGAGGCTCACTGATTATCAAACAATTCAATCACAAATTCACTGTTAAATTTTCCAACTCAACATTCTGTTGATAGTGCCCTTGCATTAAGCACTAGATCTGATGACTTTGTCTTGTTTAGCTTTTCCACAAATATCCCCTTCTCAGAATCACTGCACTCAAAGATTAAAAATTGTAAGTCTTCAAATCCCTATGTCTTGGGACATCAGCATAATACTTGATACCAAAAATTATGTTTCCTCTTTCTTTTCAAGTATAATGAATTTCCTCATCAGTAGACTTTTCATAAATTTTTAAAACATTTTATTTTGTACACTTTCCCTGAATATCTAATTGTTGAGGTGATTTGCAATATTGTTCAAAATACAGTTTCAGAATTAATGGTTGAAAAAGAGGAATAAAGAACATAGGCAAAAAAAATGGAGACCAAGTTCTAGGGGGTATTATGATCTGGACCTAGCTTGGTATGTTACAGTTTTAAATTGTTTTTGTTTTCATTGAAAATAGAAATACTGATATATTCAAAGTTTTTCTCCATTTCTGTTCTTTCCATGTTTATGCATTTATCTGATACAAAAGAGGAGAGTGAGAGTGAGAGAGAGAAGAATAGATACTGAGGAGAGAGAGAGAAAGAGAGAGAGAGAGAGGTGAGAGAGAGAGAGAGTTGTGAGAGAGAAAGCTATTCTACCTTCAGTTTTGATCCATGATAGCAAGGTCTAGGCCAAATCAAAACCATGTGACAGGAGATTCTTCTAGGTTTCAGAAAACTGTGGTACACAAACAAGCAATTGGACCATATTCTACTGCTTTCCCAGTGCTATCAGCAAAGAAACAAATCAGAAGAAAAGTTGTGTGTTGTACGTGAGCTCATATAGCTTTCTGGTATTAAAGCTAGCATCTTTACTTGCTGTGTATAGCACTTCAATCCTTTAATTGAGCTTTTATTCATAAAGTGATTCAGAAATATTTAAACAACTTTAAGTGCAAGATAAAAACTTAGGTTTTGGGGTTCAATGATGTATACTTCATATTTCTGATGATGTATTCATATACTTTTATTTGTTTATTTATTCATACTGTTTACATTTTATAATAACAGAAATCTTTTGGCACAAGGATTTCCCCTTTCACCCTCACAAACCCTTCTCCTGGTTTTTCCTTTATCATAGTAATAGAATAGTTCTTCTATAACAATAAAAAATGCATCATTTTCTATTTAAGTGTATATCATATAATATTATTAAACATATTCAGTGTGCTTGCCATGCTGACTCAGATGCTACATTCTTGTACTGTACAACCCGGATTCTATATGGTACCTGTTCTTCTGCCAGTTGCTCTGCTTTTTATCCAGCTCCCTGCTTGTGGCCTGAAAAAGCAGTAGCAGATGGCACGAAGCCTTGGTACACTACAGCCATGCGGAAGACCCAGAAGATCCTGGTCTTGGCTTTGGAGAGCTTAGCTCCCAGTGTTTACTACCACTAGGGGAGTGAACACCGGATGTAAGATCTTTCTCTGTTCATCCCATTATCTCTCTAAACTGCCTTTCCCATTAAATAAATAATTACTTGACAATTAAAACCTTGCAATTTTGCTTTTGTTACATTAGCAGAAAAATATGTGTCACCAGCTTTGTAGGCCATTTGTAGGCCAAATTAGTAAATAAAGATTTTTTTCCCTCTCCGACCTCTCCTTTTTTCTGTCTTTTACTTTCTGTCACTTTGTCCTTGAAATTAATAAATCGTAAGACAATAAGTCAAGAATAGTGGTGAAAAGTGTTAGTTATTTAAAAAGATTGGGAGAGTTCTAGTTCATACGATATTATTACGCGCAGCTAATTCCCACAACTTGGTTCTTTACCGTGAGCTGAAACACACCAGACGCAACGAGGTATCTTAGGAGGTTTATTCCAATGGGGCAGGAACAGGGTGGAGGGGAAGGGGAAGGGGAGGGAGGAAGGGAGGCCGGAGGAAGACGGGAGAGCAAAGAAGAGCAAGAGAGAGAAGAGAGAGAGAGCTGCACCTGGGGGGGGGGGGCTTTTGTCAGCCAGGTGTAGGGGGTGGGGATTGGGAGGGATTGAGTCCAGGCCCCCAGGGGATTGGCACCTGCAGGTGAATGTCTAGGGATGATTGGCAAGTTGGCGGAGTTGGGGAGGGGGCTGGAAGATTGGGGTGGGATTCTCAGGTGGAATGCCAGGTTACATCTGATTGGTGGACAGCTGGACCAGCACGAACTTCATGAGCTGTGAGGAAGAAGGAATGGCGACGTCCAGGGAAGGATATTGGAATAACTCCTTACAAAAAGAGAGTGTGACAACAGACTTAAGAAATGGAAACCTCAGTATCAACCTCTGTTCCCAAGCTCATTACTTAGCAGAAGAAAATAAAATACTAAGGATAAAAGCAAACAAACACCCATAAACAACCTCTGTAGTTCTGTAGTTATAAATTAAGTAGGAGTGTCTGGGTCAGATACTGTATTTAAATTTAAAATACCATAGAACTGAAAGTACTTCACCTTAAATAATTTAAGGCAATTGATGCCACAAAAATATGATCCATTGTTAAAAGGAAGTTAAAGTAACTGAAACAACAGCACTGTTAGCAAACATGTGACTCAGCACTTTTGTAAAGTGTCAGGAAATTGGGGCCTTTACCAGAAGAGTATGGAATGCACTGCTCAGAAAGATGAACTACGTGATATCAACATTTATATATTCTCTCTGAATGTTAAATAAAAACTTATAAAGTGAGACAAAGACTTCTTGGCTTTCTTTAATCAAGCAGCTCATTTTCTAAAGCTATAATGAGAGTTCATTACTTTGACTTTAACATAACAATATGAGTAACTGTAGAAGTACATTATGACCCTGGAAGGTCAGCAAGCACAGGATTACAATTGATTGGATAATATTTGTATGATAACAACCAAATGGATACCTTTTGTATAACTGATTGAATATCATTTGTATGAGAATAGTTGAGTGGACAGAGTGTGAATGAGAACATTAGGTAGACTATACAAAACAGAAGGAGTTTCAAACAAAAGTATAGAAACAATTGATGGGTTTTGTGGATAAGCTGGATACTTCTTCCCTTACCCCATATGACCCTCAGTGTATAAAGGCTTATGCCAATAATAGACTTCGGCTTTTGACCATCAGTCAGAGTCCATGTGTGTTATTATCGGCACCATGTCCATTGCTGCAAACAACGACAAGTAACAATCAAGAGGATATGCTGACTAATTTCAATGTTTTATTTTTAAAAGACACTAGTAGGAGTCAAGAATGTGGTACTGCATGCTAAGCTTCTGCCTTGTATTGGCAGCCTCCCATGTGAATAGTCTTTCAAGTCCTGGCACTCCTTTTCTCATCATGATTCTAATTATGGTCAGGGAAAGCAGTGGAAGGTGCTTCAACATCTTGGTTCATTACACTTATGTAGGAAACCTGAAGGAAGCTCTTGTCCCTGGCTTCTGATTGGACCTACTCCAACTACTGTGGCCATTTAGGGAATGAATCAGTGGAGGGAGATTTGTTAGTCTATCTCTCTTTCTCTCTCTTTCAATCCTTCATCTCTGCAATAGTCTTTAAAATTGATGGCTAAATGGCTAAAAGATAAATATGTCCACTACCCTGATTTTATGCACAGAAACTTGCAGTGCAGCATTTTCCTGAGCTGGCGAGCCACATATAGCAATAGGCGTATTGTGAATGTCCAACAATATTTTGGGACAGAACTTTTATTTTCAACCATAAGTCTACATATTCTTTTCAGAAAATTAAGCTCTCTGCGTACAATGGCGTTGTTCCCACTACTTCTGAAACAAACAAATCAATATCAATTATACAACCTTTTTTCTGTTTTTTTTTTTAACAAATAAAAAATTCTAAATAAGCATATCACTTAGGCCACTTTTGGCAGCTTTCCCAGGCCACAAGCAGGGAGCTGGATGTGAAGTGAGGATGCTAGGCTTAGGATCAGTGTCCATATGGAATCCCAGTACATGCAAGGCAATGACTTTAGCTTCTAGTCTATTGTGCCAGGCCCCGGTTAAGTAATTTTTGCCCACTAAGCAGGTTTCTGAAGTAAAGGAACTGCAAGGTATCCCTGCCTTTACACACATATGCTAATATCTCTTCTGCCAATAGTTGTTTTAATTAAGCCTGACATGTTGTTTTGTATGCCTATTTATTTTTTGGATCTGATTAAGAGACCATGCAGGGACTTAAAAGACTAGAGGGAGACTTTTTTAAATGACTAGAGCCAGAATAATATATTATACTTGGTTATTTTCTGATTCTTTGTTAGGTACTGCTTGCTAGCTGTGTGGGTCATACTGTAATGCCATTGGCCTTACACATGGGGGTGGCTGTAAACTACTGGCCAGTAGAGAAGTTAAGGTCAGAAAACACCAGTAATCACTGAGTTGCTCCACAGTTCAGATTCCATTTATTTTCATTAATGTTAAATCTCAGGTTTTATTAAGAAGCACTTTCACTTTATGACAATCTATCACAAGAATGTGAGTTGTTAATGTCTGTAGGTTGATTGATCTGCAAACTTTTAAGATAAAGCCCTCATACTTAGTCCATAGTAGAGAGATAAAATGCCTTAGTCACCATCAAACAGAGGAAAAGTCATCAGCTAATTGAAAAACAAGCAAATGGCACATCACTGATAAATATTACTTTATAGTTTACACTTACAACTATGTGTTTGAATAAAGGAATGACAAAGTTGCATGCATCAGACCTAAGTTTTTTTTGGGTCAACTTGACTTGTGCTCATTAGAAATATGGTTGTCTCAGGAAACAAGCCTTTAGGACTGCCATAGAAAGAATGACTCTAAGCCAGCAGATTTCCACATGTTAAAGTTGAATGCAGGTATCTATGATTTTATACTTATAAAATTGTTTTTTCCATCATGATACAAAATTGCTGAATAGGGAAGGGAAGCATAGACTTGGAAAGACCAGAAGAGGCAAATGTAGAGAAGAGCTTGCTGAAGAACGCTATTAGAGAACAGCAGAAGAGCCTGTTGAGGCCTATGGGAGGGAGTTTGACTGATGGAGGAAAGCAGAAGGGGAAAGGTGTCTGGAGTGGTTGCCTATGACTTAAGTTTGTCGAGATGAGAGTAACCATGTGGCCATTGTGGTGGTGAGAAAAGAGGCAGGTTATCAGATGGAGGGTCTGCTGATTTGGTTTCTGGACAGATCCAGAGCATTGGGGGACATGAAAATGCACACCTGAGTGGAGTGAAGAGAATAACCACACCACATAGCAATTTTAACCATGACTCAGTCATTGCCATGCAAAAGCTATGGTGTACAGAGAAGACACTGTACAAGGGAAGCAAAGATAACAACATTAGAATGGAGCTACATCAGACACAGTGGGCCTATAGTCTCAGATACCTACAAGGATATTGCATGGTGGAACAGCATAATATGTGTTTACCTGACAATAAAGCTACAAGTATATGTTTGAGTATTTCTATCAAAACTCATGCAGCCACAATTGATTTGGTTTAATTGGTAGGTGGAAGGTTTCACTATTGGAGAAAAGGAAGCCAGCTAGACATAACACCAGGCTTGGTGAGACATTAACCCAATCTCCACAGAATATGCCAGTGCTGTGGATGCCACAAGTATATTGTTCCAATCGCAGAACCTGTGAGACAATGCATGAGGAGAGTATAAATCCAAACCATGCAGTTCCCTAGAGGTGACTAGATGTGAGAAAAAAAAGATGCCACTGTGGGTAGAGTGTGTCGTGGAAAACTCAGCTGACCCAATTTACACCTGCCTCAGTGAGCCTAGCAATTCAACTCCCCACAATGTAAGCATGTGATGATACACTGCAATCATACTTCACTAGTTCTACCACTGAAATGCTATTGATTTTACAGAGGGAGGCTCCAATCAGGAAAAAAAGTCAACATTAAGGAGTCTGCTCTCAGCATACACAGCTGGATCCCACCTGAGAAAATGATTAACTTACAAAGTCTGTAATGAGGAATATTTCTCAAAATGTTAAAGGCATGCATTTAGCACTCACAGCCCAGCACCATATTGAATGTGGCAAAGTTTCTAGGGACTTAACACTAGGATACTGAACCGATAAAAATGTACATTCTCAGTCCTGCCATTAAATATATCCTGGATGTTTTAACCAGAGACATTCTAGAAGATATAGAAATATGGATGATTACACAATGCAAAAGAGGAAGTCAGGAGAGCACTGGAGGCACATGAAACAGTTACCTACACAAGCAGGAGACTACTACCAGAGCAAACAGGAAACTTTATGTAATTTATAAGTAGTAAATTATCCCATAAAAGTAAGTAAAGATTTGTCCACACAAGAGAATATACACTAATAACAGACTACTACCAGAGATGACAAAAGTCAGTAAACTTTGTATACACAAATGGCACCATGCCAGAGAAAGAACTTGTGAGCTCCATCCAATTTACAAATGAAAAAGGCCTGCTTTGTATATTTGTTGTATGAATTAAGATGTCTTTACTCCCAAGAGCAAGCTACAGATTCAATATGGCCTCAGTTGAACTACTTATGGCATGCTTCCACATTGAAAACTCCCTGGGCCAAAATCGCATGGCATTGAGTACTGCTGAAGGGAGCTCAGAGCATACTTGCAAAACAAAAGGACTTAGAGAGACGAGCAGATTCAGTGAGGGTAGAATCAGGGAACTCTCCCAGCAACTGAAGGAAAGAACACCTCTTGGCTCGCCAAGCAGTTTTTATTCTCAGAGAAACATTTGTCCCCATCAGTGCCTACATGTCTTCACGGACAACACGGGATTACCACAGCACAGCAGGATGGAGAAATTCAGCATGAAGTTCCAGGCATACAGACTCTTTCAGTTTGTTCTCTCAGTAATGTCCACTTCCAAACACTCTTGACACTTTCCATCCTGGGCTCTGTCACAGGGCTTGTATTTGCTAATTGCAGACTTTGTCAAGTGGTATCACCGGGGGAGGATGATGTCCCAAGGCTCCCACGTAACATCCTTCTGCTTCCATCGCAAGCTACCTGGATCTTTTATTTCTTTCTTCTTGGAAAAGATTTAACTATTGGGCGCGGCAGCGTGGCCTAGTGGCTAAAGTCCTCGCCTTGAAAGCCCTGGGATGCCATATCATCGGTTCTTATCCTGGCAGCTCCAATTCCCATCCAGCTCCCTGCTTGTGCCTTGGGAAAACAGTCGAGGATGGCCCAAAGCTTTGGGATCCTGCACCCGCGTGGGAGACCCGGTAGAAATTCCTGGTTCCCGGCATCGGATTGGCACGCACTGGCACGTTGCGGCTCACTTGGGGAGTTAAACATCGGATAGAAGATCTTCCTCTCTGTCTTTCCTCCTCTCTGCATATCCAGATTTTAAATGATAATAATAAAATATTTAAAAAAAGATTTAACTATCCTGGAATGATAGATCAATAGAGAGAAGGAGATAGAAAGACAAAGATCATCCATCCGCTGGTTCACTCCCCAAGTGGCTGCAATGGGCAGAGGTGAGCTGATCCCAACACAACAGCCAGGAGCTTTCTTCTGCTCCCCAAACAATTCAGGGACCCAAGGCTTTGTGCCATCCTCTATAGCTTTCCCAGCCCATGAGCGGGGAGCTAATGGGAACTGCAGCAGCCAGGACAGGAGCCGGTGTCCATGGTTTCCAGGTGCAAGCAAGGCAAGGCCTTTAGACATTAGGACATTGTGCATGCTCAAATCGCTTTCTTCTCATGGCCTTTATCAGAAGAAATACATATCACTTCAGCACATATGGAAGACACCACACTGAGAACAAAACCATTCTGGTTCTTACACAGTGAAAATTTAGTGGAGACATAACACCAGACTTCATGATATGTTGACAAGTAGTGGTTATCAAAACTCCATGGAATTGGCACAAAGACACACATCAGGATTCACAAAAAAAGAATGCACTACAGAAAAGAACACCAAAAAACATTATGTAGCAGCCAACTAATAGTTACAAACATACTGAAATCAGTCCAGGGAGAAACAAACAAACAAATAAAGAAAATCAGACTTTTGAGCAAAGCATGATGTGCAAATGAGATTGTGAGTGCAAAATAGAAAAGGAGATAATTACCTTAACCCTACAGAGCAGGAATCTAAGTCTATGACCTGATACCCCTAATGTGCCAGAGGAAAGCTTCAGGGAAGCCTAGAAAGATGTAAGTGTGACCAAAGGCTTCTCAGAACAGATCCTAGAACAAAACAGGAAATTATAAGGGAATTCTTCTTGCAAGGCAACATGCTTCTGGAGACCCTGCATTGCAGCTCAACCATAAACTCATGAACCATAAAACCAACTTTCTATGCAAGAATGGGCATGGAGATCAGATGAGCAGACCAGGATGAGGACACATGAAGCAAATAGGAATTTGGTTGAACAAGAACTCCAAAATATCACATCTCTATGAAATGACAGTTACATGATTCAAAAGAGCGAGTGTTAATAAACTCAGTGAGTTACAAGAGAATACAGAGGGGCACATAAATGAGAAAATCACACACAGAGGAGAATGATAAAAGAAAATGACGTTTGAGCTGAATAAGAAGGGCCAAATGGGAAAACAGACAGAGGAGGAAGAGGAAAAAGAAGAAAACAACTGAAAAACGATACCTCAGTAGGGAGTGAGTGACAGATTGTCACGTCAGTGGATTAAAATGTCATCAAGTGGGCTTGGCAGCGTGGCCTAGTGGCTAAGGTCCTCGCCTTGATCCCATATGGCCGCTGGTTCTAATCCCGGCAGCTCCACTTCCTCTCTATCTCTCCTCCTCTCAGTATATCTGACTTTGTAATGAAAATAAAATAAATCTTAAAAAAAAAAAAGTCATCAAGCAAAATGCAAGTATTATTTCTTATTGATGGTAATTGTGAATGAAAATGGATTAAAATCACCAACCAGAAATCTGAATTCAGCTGAACGGATAAAACCACCACAACCCTCAAAGATGCCACCAAAAGCAAGCACACAAAAAGACAGAAACTCAATGTTTGAGATGACAGAAAAATTTTAGACAGGGTAAAGTACAGAGAGAAGATTCCAGAAAGAGTTAGGGGTCAGGAAGTCAACAAGGAGATACCTGGAGAACGCCTGGACACAGGGAAGAGGTGACGATGGCAGAACGGTGTTACAGGGAACAGAAAACCCAGAAGCCACCTGTGAGCCGTGATCCGGACTCCAATGACAACCAGGGATCCAGAGGCAGCCACAGATCAGCCCTTGCAGTAGCCAGGTGGGAGCTTGGGTTCACACGGGGCACTCGGGAGGTGAAGACAGGCTGGAACTGGCCAATCCTGCCAAATACTATGGCTCAGCATCGAACGAAAAAGGAGCTGCAGACTCAGCAGGGCAGACTGGCGGTGGATCGGAGCTAATAGCAGAGGGATCAAACACCGGAATGGGCACGTTTCCAGCTAGTCACACCTGGCTGATTCCACAGAGAGGACAGCACCAGCTTCACATCCTGTAGGATCTGGGTCCCAGATGGGAAAGCTAACAGCCCTGGCTCTCTGGCAGTGCTCCACTGGGCATCAACTTGTGTTTTTACACAAGACCAGTGCTGGTGATAAACCAGTTATCTGGGACAGTTGGTGTTTTATAACCCAGGAATCTGATCAAACAAATAAACAAAAAAATTGACTTCTAGATCTGTAGATAACACATCTTAGAAAACTGCACTAAGGGGGCCCGGCGGCGTGGCCTAGTGGCGAAAGTCCTCGCCTTGAACGCCCCGGGATCCCATATGGGCGCTGGTTCTAGTCCCGGCAGCTCCACTTCCCATCCGGCTCCCTGCTTGTGACATGGGAAGGCAGTCGAGGACGGCCAAAGCTTTGGGACCCTGCAGCCACATGGGAGACCTGGAGGAGGTTCCAGATTCCCAGCTTTGAATCGGCATAGCACTGGCCGTTGCGGCTCACTTGGGGAGTGAATCATCGGATGGAAGATCTTCCTCTCTGTCTCTGCTCTCTGTATCTCTGACTTTGTAATAAAAGTAAATAAATGTTACAAAAAACTGCACTAAGGAGAAAAATATACCAAACAGGATTGCAATGTCAAAACTTAAAAGAAGAGACAGAGGCACAATGAGTGTTACCGAAGACTCCCTGGAAGAGGAACAAAAGTCTTTAACAACCTCAGAGTTAACTGAGGAAGACATTGAAAAACATGGGGACACAGAATTCTGAAAATTTCTTATATGGCTATTTACTATAAAGCTTATTTAGTATAAGGTTTCTGACCAACAGTGAGAAGCACACAAC
Source organism: Ochotona princeps (assembly GCF_030435755.1). Classification (NCBI taxonomy): domain Eukaryota; kingdom Metazoa; phylum Chordata; class Mammalia; order Lagomorpha; family Ochotonidae; genus Ochotona; species Ochotona princeps. Next base: position 12,405,109 of record NC_080866.1, read on the forward strand.
ACAAGAATTCAAAGAATGTAAAGAATCTGTTTGTTACACAGGAAATGAATCTAATAAAAGCTGACGTTTCAGAAGTTACAAATACAGTGGAGCAAATTAAAAGTACTGTGGAGAGTATGAAAAATAGAATGAATGAAGCAGGAGAAAGAATATCAGAATTCAAAGATATTTCCTGTCACCAGGTGGAAATAAGCAAAAAGACGGAAGCAGAACTAGGCCAAGCTAAAAAATATGTATCTATATATATCTGTATATAATATAGATATATATCCAGGAAATAAAAGATACAATCAAAAGGCCCAACATAAGAATTCTGGGAGCTCCAGAAGGTGCAGAAAGAGTAACTAGGATTTAAGGTGCTTTCAACGAAATGATACACAAAACTTTCCTAATCTAGGGCAAGAGTTGGGAAACAACATCCAGGAGGGGCACATGACTTCCAATGGGGTCGACAAAAAGCGACCTTCACCAAGGCACATGATAATCAAGCTCTGCTCAGTTGAACACAAGGAAAAAATCCTTAAATGTGCACGTGAAAAAAAAAATCAAGTGAATTATAGAGGAGCCCCAATCAAACTCACACCTGACATCTCAGAGGAAATACTGCAGACCAGGAGAGAATGGAGTGAAACATTCCAGGCTCTAAACAGGAAAAGGTTTCAGCTCAGGATAATGTATCCTGCAGAGCTCTCCTTTGTCTTTGAAAATGAAATAAAATTCTTCCACAATATGGAAAACTCCAAGAACCCGTGTCCTCCAAACCAGCCCTACAGCTAATACCCAAGGATGTTCTAGTGAACGAGGAAAGGAATAGCAGCTACCAAAACCAAAGGCAAATGTGGAGAACATCCCACTGAAAAGGCCAACAGAAGACTCAACCAAAGAACAACACATTACTAAGATGACAGAACCAAATTGCCACCTATCCATATTAACATTGAATGTAAATGGTTTACATTCATCAATCAAATGCCAGAGATTAGAGGAATGGGTCAAAAAGCAAAGCCCATCTATCTGCTGCTTACAGGAGACACAGCTCACTAACAAATATCAGAGGAAACTGAAAGTTGAAGGATGGGAAGAGATATTCCAAGTGAATGGTAAGGAAACACGTGCAGGGGTAGCCTTTCACATTGATGTGAAAAACATTAAAAGAGATGGAGACGGATACCATCTAACGATCAAGGGACCCATTCAACAAGAAGAGATTACCATAATATATATGCACCAAATGCCAAGGCATTTAATAACGTGAAACAAGCATTAAGAGACTTAAACGGAGGAACAGACTCCAATACAATCATAGTGGGTGACCATAATACCCCTATAACATCAGTGGACAGATCACAGAAACAGAAACTCAGCAAAGAAACCACAGAACTCACCCAAACTCTGGAGCAAATGGACTTAGTTGATATCTATTGAACCTTTCATCCTACAGATCAAGAATACACTTTTGTTTTCATCATATGATGCTCTCAATAGATGCAGAGAAGGCATTTGATAAAATCCAACACGACTTCATGCTGAAAACCCTAAGCAAGATAGGCACAGAAGGAACATTCTATAACACAATCAAAGCAATTTATGAAACTCCCAATGCAAGCATCACATTAAATGGAAAAAAAAGATTGGAAGCCTTCCCACTAAAATCTGGAATTAAACAGAGATGTCCACTGTCACTACTACCCTTCAATATAGTATTGGAAGTCCTTGCCAGAGATATTAGGCAAGAAAAAAAGAATTAAAGGAATCCAAATTGGAAAAGAGGAAAGGAAATGGTCTCTATTTGCAGATGACATGATTCTCTACATAGGAGACCCAAAAGACTCAGTCAAGAGACTATTAGAACTCATAAGAGACTTTGGCAGAGTAACAGGATAAAAAAAATTAATGAACACAAATTGATGGCACTAGTATACACAAAACATTCCAAGGATGAGAAGGAACTTGAAAGTACAGCCCCCTTTAATAGAGGAGAGGGATCTTAAACACGTAGGAATTAGGTTAACTAAATATGTGGAAGGCCTCTATGAGGAAAACGATAAAACATTAAAAAAGGAAATAGAAGAAGACCTTGAAAAATGGAGAACCGTACCATGTTCCTGGATTAGCAGGATCAACATCATCAAAGTGATCACATTACCAAAAGCAATATACAGATTCAACAAAATCCCAAGCAAAATCTCAACAACATTCTTCTCAGAAATAGAAGAGAAGATACAAAAGTTTCTCAGGAATCACAAAAGACCACGGATAGCGAAAGCTATCCTGAAAAATAGAAATCAAGCTGGAGGAATCACAATTCCAGACCTCAAAACATACTACAAAGCAGTGTGTATCAAAACAGTCTGGTGCTGCTACAGAAACAGAGAAGAAGGTCAGTGGAACAGAACAGAAGGCATCCACACATGTGTAGTCAACTAACCTTTGACAAGAAAACTGAAAACAATCCAGGCGAAAATTCTGCTCTCTTCAAAAAACGCCGTTAGGACAACTGGATAGCAGTTTGCTGAATTAAGAAGCAAGACCCACACTTTCCACATTACATGAAAATTAGCTCTAGATGGATTAAGGACCTAAATCCACACCCAGAAACCATCAGACTATTAAAGGAAAACATAGGAAGCACACTCCAAGATATAGAAACAGGAAAAAATTTCTTAGAAAAAATGCCAAAAGCAAAGACAACCAAAGCCAAAATGAACAAACTAAAAAGCTTTTGCACTGCAAAGGAAACAATCAGCACAACCAAGAAGAAACCAACAGAATGAGACAAGAGTATTTCACACTACACAAGTGATAGATTCACAAAGAGTTTCAAAAACCGAGCGACAGAAAAACAAACAAACAAACAAACAGAAAGAAAACGTATAGCAAAATGGGTAAAGGAAATGAGCAGACAATTTTCCAAAGGCCAGATTCACAGGGCTAATAGACCTATGAAAAGATGCTCAGGCTCCCTAGCAATCAGAGAGATACAAATGAAAAACACGTTGAGGGACCAAGTAACTCCAGTGAGACTTGCTTACATTCAGAACTCAAGGAACAACACCTGCTGGTGTGGAAGTGGGGAGAAAGGCACCCTGCTTCACTGCTGGTGGGAGTGTAGGCTAATACAACCATTCTAGAAATCCAGATGGAGAGTGCTTGGAGAACTGCAAATAAATCTGCCATATGACCCAGCTATCCTGCTGCTATTAATAGACGCAATCGACATGAAGTCTGCACATGAGATGGGGATGTGTAATCCTATATTTGCAGCAGCACAATCCACAAGAGCATAGAAAAAACATGGAGGAGGAAGAGGCCAGACCCCTCCCAACACTGGGTGATATGGGGGATTTTAAAAGATTGGCACATCAAGCACAACTGTCCCTGACCTCATGGTGTATTTGATAAAATACCTGAATGATTGATATTCTGGAACACGATAATCCATGGGAAAGGCTATGCTCTTGCCCCTAGGATTTCCTGATGGATCCTCAAAACTCTGGGTTTCCCTGTGGCTTATCTGACCTCAGAAGTGCAGCAGCTCCTTTGAATACAATGCTGCCCCTAGAGAAGATGGAACCCCAGTGGAACTGCCTCTAAGAACTGAGCAACTAAATTTATTTAATACTCCTCTTGTTCCACTACAGGTCAGGAGCACAGAGAAATTCTCCACCTTCTTAGAATGTTTGAGGAAGACTGTAAGTGTAACTTATTATTTATAGATAACAAATTCTTAAGAGCCTTAGACATTAGAAAAACCATAGACATTTGTGGTGGGATCCAAGAACAAACCTGGCACCCTCTTAGAAGGAACTTGCATGTACAGAGCAGGAGCGGATCTCAGGGTGGATAAGAGGAGGATAAGAGGAGGATAAGAGGAGGTCTGTATCCTAGTCCCGGAGACTCCCGGAGGCCTCCCAAGTGCTTTTGCCACAGAAGCAATGGATACTCCATCGAGGATTGTCAGTATGGACACTGAGAACCGCATCCCAGCTGCTTAGGAGATCACAAGGAATATGAATGCCCTTGCAGGCTGAGAACTCTGAGGTCAGTCATTTCCTATGGGATTTCCCACACAGGATGGTAGCAGCCCCAAACACTCTCATATGGTCTGGTGACATTGGAACTACAGCCAGGAGAACCAGGTGGCACCCAGAGAGAGGAAAGATTGTAAATTTCCTTCTGCATTAGCAGAGGGGCTTTCTCAGGTCGTTATCTAGTTCCAGCCTTGGCTACCAGCCCTCTCTTACACTGACCATCAGGGTTGCTTGTGAGCCCCCAAATTAGTTCACATAGACAGAGACTAGCAAAGGTCAGCTAACTGATAATCACTAAGCTTGTACCTTACTGGCCAGGCTTCCATTTGGCTGTTCAGATAGACAGAGAGAGACACTGATATAGAAAGTCTGGAACAGCCAGGGAAAAGGCCAACTAACCTATAATTGCTCAGCCTGTACTTACTGGTCAGGCTCCCTATTTGCTCCTCCTCAATTTTACCAGGCAGGATGTAGAGTTAAATTCTTCCTCACTCACTGGGTTGTTTAGGATTTCCCTGCTCTTCTGCCTAAATCTTTTCTATTTCTCAATTGTTAAAATGCAAAGTTCTGTAAAACCATGCTTAATCACTATATGCTGCAAAGTTAAAATTGTGGTTTAATTGTCTCATGAAAAGAATTTATCAATTTATGACTGTTAATGCTAGACAAGATGTAACTGCACAGAAACGTTCATGTTAAGTTTGTACTCAGTTGTTATATATATGATGGGTGTTAACGTTGATCCTTTCAGTGTTCCTGTGCCACTCCGATTTTGGTTAAACTCAAAAACGTGTTAGCTTAGGAGAAAAAAAAAGGCTATAGCAGCTGGTTGTGTTGATGCTAAAATTGAGATGCCAAGGAAGTAGTTAGAGGATGTGGTTAAGAACCTGCATTTTCTAACATATTGGTCACTCAATACCATGTTATTTAACTTCATGATGTTGTTAATTGCGATGCTTCTTCTTGTTGTTGAAGTTGTGTAGTAGTGACATCTCACTGGAGGGGATGATATTCTGCCAGCTCTACTTTCAGACCAAGGATCGTCTCCCACTGAAACTATTGAATTTATCTGGACAATAAGAAGCTGGACTCTCCACATGGTCCATGCCCGCAATGAAGGAAACATGACAGGCTATGAACTATACTACTGTAACACTATGGAGGAATTCCATATGGGGGGAGTATTTGGGGAGGGGGCAGGAGAAATCCCAGAGCCTATGAAGCTATGTGATAAAAATATATAAAAAATCATCCAGCATAATAAATAATAATAAATTGCCATTTTTACACGAAAAGAAACTACAAAAATAGCTAAAAATAGTATTATATATGGAGAAAAAAACCTTGCATTAGAAACTAGGTATAGAAATCAAATATAGATACATCCAATAAAATATGCAGAGCTGCAAAGCAAAATGTTAGCAACAGAGTAACGGTGGATGACTTTCATAACCTGTTCTTATCAAGTCAGATAATTAAGAAAGAATATCAGTTAAGATACTGGCATAGAGTCAGCAAACAGAACTCTGCCACATTCTTTTATGAGAGTAGTAATACTTTAACCCAAAACTTAACAGAGTGACTTAAACAGAAAAGAAAACACCTATCGCCCATATCTCTACTAAGTATGCAAAAAAAAGAAAAAAATAAAACAAAAGACTGTGAGGCAGATACTAGAGAATCAAACCAAAACCTTAATAATCATAAATGACAGGCAATACAAATTCATCTAACAAATACAGATACATATCACCTTATGTATATCAATGAATGTAACAGTAGTATCTATAGGATGAAGAAAAAAATTGGATGGCTACCTGAACATAGACACATCATTAGGACTCAAAATCCATCATCATAAACAAATAAACAAACCTTTACTAATTAGGTGTAGAGGAACTGTTCTCAAAATTGCGAAGGACATATATCTAATCAACAGTCTTATCAGACTACATTGTCAGATGCTGAAATTCCTCTTAGATCTAAAACAAGCCAAGGATATCTACTTCTGCCACACTTACAGGGAGGAGAAAGAAAGAAGTAGCTGGCACAATAGAGCAAGAGAGGCAGTCTAGTTATTCATGTGTGCAGAGGACATGTTGCTGTTAATGGGAAAACCTAAAGAGGCAAATTTCAGCACTGCCCTCATGTCTGCCCACCATAGGAACTTTTGCCACTGCCACGTGTTGCTTGGTCACATGATCCCATTCTCAGCCCACTATCATCACAGCAATATTAGCTAGCTCCTGTTTCCCACCCACATCCCAGAGGCACCTCTCACAGTTCTACTAACATCCAACACTTACTAGCCAGAAAGTGAAAAAGATAAAATGGGGGAGGGGGAGCAGCTGTAATAGGTCATTTGAAATGCCTAAAATTATTTTTACCTGATTCACCTAATTGCTGCTGTCTGAGAGTGGGGACAAAGATTTTGAAATACCTATGTCACACATGAAGATACAGGAAAAGGGCTCATCATGCTACTTAGAGGCTGAAGTCCTCACCTTGCACACACAGAGACTTCTACGGGCACAGGAAAGTCTGCTGCCCATCCAGCTCACTGTTAGTGGCTTTGGAAAGCAGTCAAGGACTGTCAATACCATTGGGATGCTGAGACTACATGGGAGATACAAAAGAAGCTCCAGGCTACTGCCTTAGGACCCACTCAGCTCCAGCATTTGCAGTCACTTCGGGAATGAGTCAGTAGACAGAAGATCTTCCTCTCTCTTCTCCTCCTCCTCTCCATACATCTGACTTTTCAATAAAAACAGATAAATCTTTAAAAAATATTATGGGAAAATTGCAAATGCCATTTGATGTGCACTGTATTACAGGGCAATCCTGATGGAGAAGAAAAACATTAGATAACCTGCTCAATGAAATCCTGGAAATTTCACCAGGTATTAAATGATCCTAAAATGAGCCACATGGATCTAGAGGCTCAAATCATTACAACACTCAAAATCAAAAAAAAAAAAAAAAAATTGCATTCAAAGCATACAGCAGTAAAATTCACAAACTCTTAAGGCAAGCAGATGATGAAAGGCAGTAGGAGGGAAATGCTGTGTCCATATAAAGTAAAAACAAACAAAAAAAAGAAACCTAGATTGACAGCAATCTAGATTGACTGTCAAGAAGAATGCTATCAGGCCAGCATGCAGTGTGAATGTATACAGTGTATAAGGATCTTAGAAGAAAAAGATATCAAAAATGTTATGTCCATTGCAATTTTTCCTTTAGTTGTGAAGGGGAAAATAAGTATCCACATAAACACAAGCTTGAGAATTCACTACAACAAATCTTGAATGTGAATGCGTTAATTGGACTAACCAGAGAATTAAATTCAGGTGAGTGTTAAAAAACTGCATAACCCTACAAGATCACAACAGAAAAGTCTTCACAAAGCAACAGAGACTGAAAAGCTACAAAAGAACTAACACGATGTCCTATAATGATGGGGAAAGCAGCTTTGTTTAAAACTCAGCGATGGAGAATCAGTATATACACATACCTAAGATGAAATCCTGAAGCACACAGCAACATGTTATAAATAAAAAGGCAGAGACAGATCCCAGGAGAGTAACAATGGGTGACTTTCACACCCTTCTCCTACTGAGGACAAATAAGTAAGAGAGAACATCAGTAAAGGTAGATGGGTAACTAGTCAGCAGAACAGAACTCTGCCAGACTTCTTTTATGATGCAGCCTGACTTAGATTCCGATACAAGAAACTCTACTCAAAATATAAAGGATACATATCAAAACCAGTTGCCATTCTTATCCCAAGTGGAAAGCTCGGCCTCCTCTCAGATATGAAGCAAGCCAAGGATGCCAACATTTGCCACCCTGACAGGGAGGAGAAGAAAACAAATCCATGGCATAATAAAGGAAAAGAGGAAGTCAAATTAGTCATGTGTGCAGATGACCTGATATTTCCCATGGAACAACCCAGAGGCAAATTTCATCACTGCCCTCATGTCTGCAAACCACGGGAACCATTACCACTGCCCCGTGTTCCTCTGGCCCTTATCCCATTCTCAGGCATCACAACTGGTCTGTTTTTCCTTCCCACATACACTTCAGCAGGCAGCTCTCTCACTTCTACTAACACCCAACACTTGTTAGCCAGGAAGGAAACACAAACCAACCCACTGCCTTCCCTGGCCTACATTTGAAAGGCCTAATGTTATTGAACACATTTCTTGCATGCTGCTTAACTACTGCTTTCTCTTAATGGTGGGAGCCATATATTATAGCCATACTGAAGCCATGTTTGAGTATAGATCTAGGTCAGTGGAAAGTACCAGCTAGCAAAGTGCAAGAGAAACCAAGTTTTAAGACACCCTGCGGTTTACAAGTCATCTAGCAAACTACACTGCTCTGACCACCCTTGGTGCTCATGACAGGATGTTGGCTCATGCCGTACCTGCCAGCATCCTCTTGAGAACATAAGGGGGTTTGGGAAAAGCTACCCAGAAAGAGTTGTGAAACCATGCCCACCTCTTGAGAGCATAAGGAGCTCTTAGAGATAACTATCCAGAAAGAGCTGTGAAATCATGTCCCAGACCCTGCTTCCTCCTTCCCCTCACTCATAGATCCTGTTTTGCAGATTTTAAAGCCTTGTGTGTGAAAATCAAAATTAGTCAGCCTGATCAGAGAACCTGTCTTGCTGTCCATTCTTCATGTCTCTTGCCCCCCATTCTCTCCGAGGTTGGTTGCGACCCTGTTGACTGTCCTGCTGGACGGGACATCTCAAAGAGCTGGTATGCATCTAAGTCCTAAAGAACACAGGGCATAGTCTGCAACTCATCAAGAGCTTCTCCCAAACCGCATGCTCACTACTCACGTGGACACGTGATTGTTGTTTTAAGGATTTATTTCTTTTTACTGGAAAGGCAGATTTAAAGAAACAAGGGGAGACAGAGAAAGATCTCCCATCTGCCAATTCACTGCCCAAGAGGTCACAATGGCTGCAGCTGAGCTGACTGAATGTCACTAGCCTGGAACCTCTTCTAACTCTTCCACATGGGTGCAGGATCCCTAGGCTTTGGTCTATCCTGGGCTTCTTAACCATACTACAAACAGGAGCTAGATGTGAAATGGAACAGACACAATGCAAACTGGTGGCCAGATGGGCTCCTCGTGGATGCGAGGTGAGGTTTTAGGCTAGGGCACTGGCCCCTGGACATGTGTTCTGTGACCCCGCTCTGTCAACACCTGACATTTGAAACCCTGGGTTGCTTTCCAAACAATAGCAGGAGTGAGAAACTGCATACAAGAACCAAAATACGGCTGCTATTTTGGCCCACTCACTGACATCCCCTATGAGTCCGCCTGGAGACACGCCTGCTCCAATACCACCACCCTCTCTCTAATGCTGTAGGAAACTGTCTCCACAGGGTCCAGTACCTTGGAGCCTGCCTTCCAGTTGAGAGCCCCAGATCAAACTCTAGAATCCCACATTCTGCCAGCATGTACCTGTTACACACGTGGTGTGTAATTGAACTGACCAGGCACAAACAAAACATGTTGAGATGTCTTTGTCTCACTCAGATTTATGCATGAGTGTTCCTTGATGTGTGTGCACTTGTATACACTGTTCACCCTTGATCTCTGTGGCCCTGCTTCCACATATCTAACCTGCACACTCTAGAGAGATAAACTAGAATTATGTGGAGGAACACTGATTTTGCCGTATATGACATACCCCAGAAGTCGGCGAAAAGGATTTTTACTTTCCCCGTTCCTCACACTACACCCGAGCCTCCCAGCCACACAACAGACTATGGACCCTGGACTTATGCTGACTTTTTACTCCCTATAAACCCAGGTTGCCACGTGACAGTGGCACAGGCAAGTGAGCAAGCTAATGCAAGTTCTTTCAACATCACGGCACCACAGGCTGTGACTGAAAGCCTTGAGCTTCTCAACAGTGCTAACATTTAGTTCCTGCAACATAAGGACCAGGGCGGGAATGTGGCAAGAATGCCACATTGCCAAAGAGCTTGTCTACACCACAGGCCCAGTAAGCCCGAATAGAATTCCTAAGGACAGGGGATCTAGCAACCAACGATATGGAAGGGCAGGGGACCCACCAAAGCCACACAGGACACATCATCAGAGCAATCATACGTTAGGCCCCTCCGGGCGCGTGTCCTTCCACATGCTTTTCTTCTGGCCCACCCACAATGGCTACCTCAGCACGCCTGCACCAGAAACATCGCCCACAAGCAGGGCTGACCCCAGGCAGGCCCATGAAGGGCAGAAGGGCTGCTGTCTGCCCCTTTCACCCGTAGCCTGCATCCCTGGTAAAAGGCCAAGCTGGGCACACCCCGGAAAGGCTCCCTCCCTGAGCACGGGGAGCCCGGGCGCGGCTCAGGTGGACACACTTGCTTTCCTGTTCACACACCAGACTTTCCCGGAGAGCTCAGCACGCTGGGGGTGGGTCGGGGATCCACGCACTGTGTCGCCCCACCCTGCGTCAGCTAGGGGTGGGTCGGGGATCCATGCACTGTGTCGCCCCACCCTGCGTCAGCGCCGAGATTTCTTTGCATGCGCCTGGTGTTAGCACATTGACACTTCCGGGAGACAGTGAGGGCCCTCGGCTGACCCAGGCGGTGTTCAGGCAGGGAAAAGTCGGGACCTTGTCCACAGGCTTGGTTCAGGATGGCAAGGTTGTTGTCTTTATTAGGGGACGGCCTTTAGATGATGCCTACATGCCAAAAAATGGGCAGAGGGGCCCAGCACCCCTGGGCCCCCACAGAATGTACGGGGTGCATCAGGAGCAGTTCGCTCAGACTGCCAGGCAGAATGCCAAGCCACACCAGGAAGTGCAGGATTCGACCTCTGTGCCACCTCCCACCTGGAATTGACGCCAGAGATGGGCCCACAGGCTCTGTACATGGACTTTCAGGGCCCACTTCCAGATGGCACAGTGGGTTTGGTGCTTGGCCGCAGTTCTAAGACTATGCAAGGCCTAATAGTGCTCCCAGGAGTAATTGATTCAGACTATACAGGCATTGTTAAGGTAATGGTCTCCTCCCCTAAGGGGATAATAGTCATTGTCTCGGGAGAATGCATTGCTCAATTGCTGGTCCTTCCCAGCTGCCACAACAACTGGCAAAGCCACAAAACTTCCTGTGGCAATAGAGGCTTTGGCTCTTCTGGAGATGCCATGGTGAATTTGTCCATGTCCCTCCAAGATAGACCCTTAGCAACACTTATGTTGCGTGGTGTCCCTTTTAAAGGCCTTTTGGATACAGGTGCGGATGTCAGCATTATTAGACAAACCGATTGCCCTAAAGACTGGCCACTAAGACAATCCGGCCAGACCTTATGAGGATTGGGGACAGCCAATCAGCCACAACAGAGGGCGAGCATCATACCCTGGGTCAATAGTGAGGGTCATAAAGGTTCTTTTCAGCCCTATGTTTGTGCTATCCCTGTGACTTTATGGGGGCGCAAGGTCCTAAATGCTATGGGGCTTCGTCTAAGCAATGAATCCTATCAAAGCAGCAGTACTCAAGCCTGGAGCATCATGGAAAACATGGGGTATGCTGGAAAGGGCCTAGGCAAGTCCGAACAGGGCCGGTTAGAACCCATCCCCATTAAACAACATCCAGAGAGAGCCGGTTTGGGTTTTCGGGCAGGGCCACTGCAAAGCAGCAGCCATTAAAGATTAAGTGGAAATCAAATGCCCCAGTTTGGGTATCGCAGTGGCCCCTTACCTCTGAAAAGCTAATGGCTGCCCGAGAGTTAGTATCAGAACAATTATCATTGGGACATATAGTGCCCTCTATTTCCCCATGGAATACACCTATTTTTGTCATTAAAAGGAAATCAAGGAAATGGCGCCTTTTGCATGATCTCCGTGCCATTAATGCTATTATGCAAGCTATGGGCGCGGTGCAGCCCGGTGTGCCACTAGCTACAGCAGTGCCAAGAGAATGGTATCTCATTGTGATTGATATCAAAGATTGTTTCTTCTCCATACCTTTACATCCACAAGATTCAGAGCGTTTTGCCTTTACTCTGCCTTCGGTTAACCACCAAGGCCCGGATAAGAGATATCAATGGGTCGTTCTCCCACAAGGCATGATGAATAGTCCTACCATGTGTCAACTATATGTAGCTCAAGCCTTACTTCCAGTCAGAAGACGGTTTAAAAATCTTTGCATTTACCATTATATGGATGATATTCTCATAGCAGGAAAAGAGAGACAGGAAGTGCAGGCTGCTTTGGTTTGTTTGAAAGAATCAATGCTACAGTGGGACTTAAATATCGCCCCTGATAAAGTCCAGGAAGGAATCAGTGTTAAATACCTAGGCCTACAGATGACTGCACAGCAGGTCGCTCCTTTGCAGGTTAATGTTCGAGTGGATAGTTTAAAGACACTTAATGATTTTCAACAGGTGTTGGGCAGTATTAACTGGATCCGGCCCTATCTGCGCTTACCACCATGGAGCTAGAGCCGCTGTTCCAAATTCTTCAGGAAAATCCTGCCCTGGATTCCCCCCGGGTTCTTACCCCAGCAGGATGGAAAGCCCTCAATCTAGTGCAGCAGAGACTTCAAGAAGCCCAAGTCAAGCGCTGTGACCCTTCTCAGCCTATGTGCATCTTTGTCATCCCCGAGAGTATTCCCGCTGCTGTTTTGTGGCAGGGCGGACCATTGGTATGGGTGTACTTATCAATGCAACCACCCAAGGTTCTTGCCTCTTTCCCTGAATTAATGGGCCAGGTCATTCTCAAAGCTGTAGAACGAGCCCATGAGGCCTTTGGTGTTTATCCTAGCCTGTGTGTCACCCCTTATCCTAAAGAGATAATAGCCATGCTCTGCCAGACGTTAGATATCTGGGCTGTCCTGGTAGCGTGCTTTTCTTTACAATTTGATACCCATTATCCCGCTCACCCATGGTTACAATTTTGCAGAGAGGTCCCATTGTGTTTTCCTAAAATAGTGCGGGCTTATCCCATTCCCTCAGCGCAGTTAGCATTTACAGATGGAGCCAGAGGAGGCACTGGCGCAGTAGCTCTTGATACAGCTGTCTTTCCAGTTATCACTTCCTCATCCTCCCCTCAAGCCGCAGAATTGGCAGCTGTCACTCTTGCCCTTTGGCTGGAATCTGGACCTTTAAATATTCTTTCTGATAGCTTGCATGTAGTGAATGCTGTAAGGCGGTTAGAGATTGTTGAGTATATCCTACCCCGTTCCACCGTACATCATGCTCTATCTCAGGTTCGACAGCTAATATTGTCCCAGAATCATCCCCTCTGTATCGGCCATATCCAGGCACACTCCAATCTGCCTGGACCCCTGGCCAGCGGCAATGCTCTAGCAGATTCCGCATCTAGGTTTCTCTTGGCCTGTACAGCTGAGGAAGAAGCACAATGATTCCATGCTCGGTGGCATGTTAGCGTGCAGACCTTGTTAAAGCATTTCTCCATTTCTCGAAGGGTAGCCAGTGATATTATTAGACAGTGCCAACATTGTGTTCCCTTTTTATCCCAACCTTCCCTAGGAGTCAACCCCAGAGGTCGTTCCCCTAATCACATATGGCAAATGGATGTCACCCATGTTTCCAGCTTTGGTCGCTTTTCATACAGGAGAAAAGATCCAGGACATGATCTCTCATTGTCTGCAAGCCTTTGCAGCCTGGGGTGTTCCCCACTGCTATAAAACAGACAATGGACCTGCCTACACAGCTAAGGCCTTCTCCAAGTTCTGTTCAGAATTTGGCATTAATGATTCCACAGGTATTCCATATAATCCTACAGGCCAGGCCATTGTAGAGCACGCGCATGCGACTCTTAAAACCTTGTTATTAAAACAAAAAGGGGGAGTAGGGGCTTCCCTATATCCCAATAGCCCTAAGCATCAATTGGCTCTTGTCCTATATATTTTTAATTTTTTGATCTTGGATTTGGATGGCCGTTCTGCTGCTGAACGTCATGCTACCAGCGCAGGCCCCTATAAAGATTGGGTTATGTGGAAAGACGTAATAACAAAACAGTGGTTGGGCCCGCATCCGGTTCTTAGGCAGACGCAAGGCACAGTTTGTGTTTTTCCACAGGATTTGGACGGACTAGTGTGGGTGCCTGAATGCCTGACGCGAGCAGTGAAGAAGCCGCATCAAAATGAATCTTTGGATGTGGTGGACTCTGCTAACCCTGACGATCGTCCAGATGCAGAAGGGGCACAACCAGAACCTTCAATTATGAACGACAGTGAAGGCGTGGCCAACCCCCCCCGCCGCCGGTGACCAATAGTTCTTCCATTTTGCCTCCATTTTTTTGTTTGTTACCAGCAATGCCAGCGTTGGACTGCCTGTACTCCCTCTGGATAACACCACTGCCAGGTTTAAGAACATGAACATTGACCTGTCAGGTGCAGTTTGTTTCCAGACTCGCACCTCACCAGCAGACAATGAAACTTGACCCTGCATCCTATTGGCAAATCAGACTATAGGGAGATTCAGAAGCAATCAAACCTACAGGACCACTATGGTCATGACCACATCAGGCCCCTGACTGTGCCCATGGAGTGAGTGCAACAACACTGTGAAGGAAGTGTGGCAGATATTACCACTGTGTATGGGCCCTTGGAAGTGGCCTCCTGAGTGGACAGACTGCTAGAGTACTGTGACTCCCAGGAGGGTGGCGCCTGGCTTTGCCGTGACCAATTTGTTTTCCACCTATAGGAATTCCACTTTCCCAGGATGATAATCCTGTTCAGTCTGTATCTGACCAGCCCTGGAATGCTTGGGTATTGTGCACCAGTAGGGTTGGGTGCTCTGCTATATCAGCTTTTGCATTTATTGATAGGGTTGTGATAAGAAACTGTATCTATAGCAGTAATGCTTTGGGAGTTTGGGAATAGGGTGTATCAGTTAACTGCAGTGCTAATGTTATTCATGATCCTGTTTATGTGTGTGTGCAATCCCCATTTATGTTTATTGTTTCTACGGTCTTGGACCAGTGGGATTCGGTTTTGGACCAGTTGGATGTTTCAGGGTTTATCGTTTGCACGCCAGTGGGCAGGCCTTCCAGGTCTTAGTTTATTGTTGGTTATTATTGATCTGGGTACCTGCATGCTCCTAATTTACTCAGGGCGCCAACAACATCAGCAGTAATTGCTTATTCGGGCAGTGCTGGTACTTCTCAACAGAGAATCCCCGGAAGTATGGCTGAACATGCTGGACCGGTAGTCAAAGATGGGTAAGTATCCGATAAGGCTTTACCAACCTAAGATAGGCGCCGTGTTCACAACCACGCAGTTAGCCCATGACGGGTAAGGAGAGCCCTAACTCAGAACACCTAAGACAGGCATGGTCCTTTGCTTATTAAAACAAAAGGGGGAGATATCGGGAGCACTGCACGTGTGCCCTAACATGGCGCTGAGACCTCTCCTCCACCCGGAGCTTGGCGGTACAGTTTTCAGAAAGTGCCTTCTGATTGGCCCATAGCTGCATGCTTAGTGCGTGTGCTACGCGTGATCAGAGCCATGATTGGCATGCCTGCTGCGTGCAATGGTGACAGGGCGGGGACGGAAGACGGAGACGGAAGACGGAAATGGGAGACGGAGACGGACGGACGAACGGAGATGGAGGACAGAGTACGACTGGGACAGACGGATGGGCGGACGGAAGAAGAAGACTAAGGGTGATGAGAAGGTTGGGGAATAAAGCAGAGGTTAACGGAAGAAAAACGGGAGGTAGTAGAAGTCCAGTTGACCCACTGGGAAACGGACAGGTTGGAAGAATAAACTGCCTCAAGAGACAGAACCTGGAGTGTCAGGTGAATTCTTCTGTGGGACGGAAGACCCCGACATGTTACAATAGCGGGAGATACTTTAATAAATGCAGGCCCTGGTCTCCCAAGAATTAACTCCACAGCTTAGCTTGTTTCTCAGAGGGTAACAGGATGGGCAATTTTGGCATGATACATCTAGCCACTGGCTTAACCTCAAGTTCCTGCTTCCTATTTGTCAAGTTATCTGCCAAGGGATTGGATAAACACTGGGAGGAACTCAAGGGACTTAGGGTGGCCACTACTGGGAGGAACTCGAAGGATTTAGGGTGGCCATTTGAGGACGGATAAACACTGGAAGGAGCTAGGCAGAGTATAAAAGAAAGCCTGGACTTGCAATAAAGATCAATCTATCATCGATCTGCATTCTGTGTACTGCGTGTTATCTTGTGTTGTCTCACTGCGTTATCTTTTTTGTAACCTTAGTCCCTCCGCTCGGCTCGGGGTACGTGGCGACGCGGGCATTGCCAACATCTGGAGGTCCCATCGAGTTTGAGAAAGAGAGGATACGACGAAGGGTCGTCCCGGGAGGCTGGCCAGCTGATTCAGGTAAGTGGGACGTATTGTAAGTCTCTCCTAAACTGGTAGGAGAGGGAGTTTCATTTTGAAATATAGTCAGGTTTTAGTTTTATTTTGAAATATAGTTAGGTTTTAGACTTATTTTGAAATATAACTAGGTTTTGGATTTATTTTGTAAGTTTTTGATTTATTTTGAAGTATAATTAGGTCTTGGTGTTTAATTTATCCCACAAAAAGGACGATAAAATGGGTTCTGCCTTCTCCCAGGATAAACTGGCCACCGAGCTTGAAGAACTTCTACATCAACTGGAGATGCCAGTTAAATTTACGATGATTAGAAATTTTGTTAAAGCCATTCAATCTAGTAGTCCTTGGTTTATTTTTTCAGGCAATTGGGGATTCCTGGTTGGGAACAGGTTAAGGCCAATTTACAATCCTGTTTACAAAAAGACCCAGATAATTTCCCCATTGTTAACTTTTCTTTGTGGCGCTTAGTTCGTGATTCATTATTTACTGATAAAGTGAAAGTTGAGAGACAGTTAAGAGAAGTACAGACTACTTTTGAAGAAATCCAGGGGTGGGAAGTTCTACGGTCCTTGGAAGCCTGGAATGAGGCAGCCTTGAGTGAGGCCACCCGGAGTGAGACCTCTTCTTTAGAGGAGGGTGAGGTCTCTTCTTTAGAGGAGACCGAAGCCTCTTCTTCAGATGAGAATGAGGGCTCTTCCTCGGAAGAGAGTGAAGACAAACGAGATGAGGAGGTTTTCTTAAAGCGGAAAATTAAGGAGAAGGAGAAGGTTTTCTTAAAGCGGGAAATTAGGGACATTAAAAGAAAGTTAAAGAAAGCAGGAATAGGTGCACGTTCCTCTGGCAAATTGTCCAGTTCAAGGCCACCACCATATGCCCCTAATTTTGTGACACCTACCGCTCCTCCTGTGGAGGAAGCCACGGGCCATTCACCCAATAATTACCCCACGCGGCCATGGAGTGATGGTCTCACTGATCAGCCGGTGGGTGGGGTTTGATGCTTCCCTGTAATAGAGGTCCCAGTTCGAGGAAGTCCCCCTCACCGGGAGCATCAGCCCCTTCAATTTAAAGACCTGAAAAATGTAAAGCAGGCTGTTAAAGATTATGGTGCCCAGGCACCCTTTACTTTTGTACTCATAGAATCCTTTTCGAGTTTGAATCTTACTCCTAGTGATTGGATGCGATTGTGCCGCTCTGCTCTCGATGGTGGCGACTTTCTCCTATGGAGAGGGGATTTTCAAGATAGGTGCAGATATTTTGCTGAGCAGAACGTGGCTGGGGGACATGCAGATCGAAGCCTTGAAATGCTTACTGGCACTGGACCTTTTGAGGACATTCAACAACAAGTTAATTATGACCTAGGATTTATGCTCAGATAGCAAATACAGCCCATGGAGCCTGGAAGGTCTTGCCTAATGCTGATACAGGAGACCAGCTTTCCAAGGTCTTGCAAGGCCCTACAGAACCTTTTCAAGAATTTGTGGACCGTATTATGCAGGTTGCTACTAAGATCTTTGGTAACGTGGAACCAGCAATGCCAGTAATTAAGCATATAGCCTTTGAGAATGCTAATAAATATTGACAGGATGCTCTCAGGTCCCACAGAGATAAGTCCCTGCATGATTATCTCAAAATTTGCAGACATATTGACTCCACCCATGCCTTTGGGCAAGTGATAGCAGCCGCTGTTCAACACCCTCAGCCCCACCCAAAACCTGTTTCAGATGTGGACAGCTTGGACATTTTAAAAAACAGTGCCCCAAAATTCTGCGACAAGGAAGATCACCCCCGCAATCCTGGCAGGCCCCAGATCTTTGTCCAAGATGCCATAAAGGCTATCATTGGAGCAGTGATTGTAGGTCCAGATATGATGCCCAAGGCAATCCCTTATCGGGAAACGGGGTCAGGGGCTGCTCCGGGACCCCCAACCTCAGGTGTATGGAGCCCAGCAGACACCTGTAACTTCTGAAACAGCGCAGACTCCTTCCAGAGTCCCTCTCCCACGGCGAGGAACACCGACATTTCAACCCTCCTCAGAGCAACACCACGTAGCACAGGACTGGACCTCTGTGCCACCTCTGGAGAGGTATTGTCCCCACTCCTGGGGCCCCAACGGATAAAAACAGGAGTCAGGGGCCCCTTGCCTAAGAATACCTTGGGCCTGATCCTAGGAAGAAGTAGTGCTACTATGCATGGAATCAGAGTACTCCCAGGAGTGATAGATGAGGATATCCCCTCAGGAATAGAAGTCAGGGCAGAATCAGCCAAAGGCACTATAATCATTCCACCAGGAGCTAGATTTGCCCAGCTGATCTTGATTCCCAAGGTTCCAACTGACAACCCCATTCTTAAGAGAGATAGACAAGGAGGATTTGGAGATTCTGGCCCCTTGGCATGTTGGGTCTCTGACATGCAAACCCGACCCACCTTACAGTTAGAGATAGAAGGGAGAAAATTCACAGGTTTACTTGATACTGGGGCTGATAGTACAGTTATATCCCAGGCACAGTGGCCAAGTTCCTGGCCATTAGAGGCCACCCCAACTGTTCTCCAAGGGTTAGGAACTTCTCAGCCACAGAAAAGCACCAGGTTGTTAAGGTGGAAGGATCAAGAGGGGCATTCAGGAGTTTTCCAGCCGTATGTCTTACCACATATTCCTATCAATCTGTGGGGACAAGATTTGTTGAGTGCCATGAATGTTGTATTGACCTCTCAGCCTGTGCCAAATATGCTTAATAGACAGGGATACTTTCCTGGAAAAGGTTTGGGCAGACATCTTCAAGGTGACCCCCAACCAGTCTGTGACAGGGTTAAAATTAGAGGCTGCAATTGAATTGGTAAAGGAACAGCTTGAGGCTGGACATATTGTTCCATCCACCTCTCCTTGGAACACCCCAGTTTTTGTTGTTAAAAAGAAAAATAATAAATGGAGGCTTTTACAAGATTTACACGCAGTAAATGCCGTCATGGCCCCTATGGGGGTCACACAACCTGGTTTGACTAGAGAACAAGCCACCCAGATTGTCACCAATTGTGAAGTCTGCACTCAAGATTGTTCTGTCCCATCCCTAGGGGTTAATCACAGAGGGTTATTGCCCAATCATGTGTGGCAAATGGATGTTACCCACGTCCCTTCCTTTGGAAAACTTCAATATGTGCATGTTTCAGTTGATACCTATTCCCATGTAATATATGCCTCCGCTCATTCAGGAGAGAAATTAAAAGATGTTAAAGCCCATTGTTTACAGCCCTTTGCCTATATGGGGGTCCCCAAACAAATTAAGACCGATAATGGACCGGCCTATGTTAGCCAGGGTTTTGAGAAGTTCTGCCAAGATTTTAATATAACTCACAAAACAGGCATCCCTTATAATCCTCAGGGACAAGCCATTGTTGAACGTGCCAACCGCACCCTTAAAGTTTATCTAGAAAAAATAAAGAAGGGGGATGTGGCTGAGCATTGCAGCTCACCCCATTCCTTACTGGCATCTGCCATCTATGTGTTAAATTTTTTAACTGTCACTAATGATGTAGCTCCTGCAGAGCTCCATTGGCTTCGCCCTGCTAATGAGAATAAAGGCCAAGTAAAATGGAAAGCTCTGACCACAAATAAATGGCGAGGACCAGATCCAGTACTAACGTGGGGGCGAGTCTCCGTTTGTGTTTTTCCCCAGGATGAAGAAACACCTAGATGGGTACCAGAGAGACTTACACGGCAAATTTCCTTGGCTCCAACTCAGCATGATCCCACTCCTAATGATGTTCTTGCAGGATAGGAGACCCTGACAGCAGTGGTGCAACTTCCTGGTATCCTGCCCATGGGAAACGCAGATCTCCAGCTGCTCCCCGATTTACCATGATATATGTGTTACCCCTGTGAAATGGCATTTCACTGACAGCATGGATGTTTTAGGAACAAAGCGGAATCTTGGCCATGGGGCTGATGGTCGTAGCCATGACTGCAGTATTGTTTACTCTTCTTTGCCGCCTATGCAGGCAACAAGCCTGGGAGCAGGTCATTATTTGACAAACCATGGTGGCTTTAGCTGTGGAAAACCCTAGTGCTCAAGTTTGGTTGAACATGGTGTGATGGGCAGCCAGAGACGGGTAAGATCTGGCAGCGCTGATGACCAACCTAAGACAGGGATTCCCCAGGTGGGGCTCCCCATGATGGGTAAGGCGTCAACTGACTGCTGGACAACCTAAGACAGGCGTCCATTAAAAAAACAAAAAAAGGGGACATGCAGGCCCCGGTCTCCCAAGAATTAACTCCACAGCTTAGCTTGTTTCTCAGAGGGTAACAGGATGGGCAATTTTGGCATGATGCATCTAGCCACTGGCTTAACCGCAAGTTCCTGCTTCCTATTTGTCAAGTTATCTGCCAAGGGATTGGATAAACACTGGGAGGAACTCAAGGGATTCAGGGTGGCCACTACTGGGAGGAACTCGAAGGATTTAGGGTGGCCATTTGAGGACTGGATAAACACTGGAAGGAGCTAGGCAGAGTATAAAAGAAAGCCTGGACTTGCAATAAAGATCAATCTATCATCGATCGGCATTCTGTGTACTGCGTGTGATCTTGTGTTGTCTCACTGCGTTGTAACCCTAGTCCCTCCGCTCGGCTTGGGGTACGTGGCGACGCGGGCGTTGCCAACAAATAAACTGATTTTATGTAAACCAATTGAGTTGTAATACTGTATTGGCATAGGTGCCAATAAACTTTTATAATCTCCAAGTTATAAATATTATTGTAACAAATTCCTACTTATCCAGATACAAATTTAAGCATATACATCTTTAGATATCTGGTAATCCTGAGTACAATTCACCTTAAAATGAGTCTGTGTAAGATATTTTCGGGTTTTTTTACTCACAGTAATTCTCTAAGTAATAGTAGTACTTCCATAGCATTTACATTGTATTCAGCAGCCTAGGTAACCAGAGATGATTTAATCATGAACATGTGTCAGGGTTGTATGAAACTACCCAATGTTTTTAGAGAAGGGACTTGGGCATCCTTGAATTTTGGTATCTATGAGGATTCTTTGATAGCTGAATAGTATCCCATGACATGCATATTTAATTGTTTGTCCTTCCTCTGTCTATTGATGCTTAGGGCATTTACACTTTCTAGCCCCAATAGTCCTGGTATGAATACTTGTGTATGAGCTTTTGTGTGGATTTCTCACGTAACTTCTATTGGACATACCTCCCAGAGTGGAATTGCTTGGCAGCACAATGTTCAAAGTTTGGAGGAACTTCCAGACTCTTGTAAAACAACAGGTGCACTGTGCATTCCCAGCAATAGTAGATAATGTCTCCACAGCCTAGGCAAGCCTCCTAAAGGAATACAGCCATTCCAATGAATGTGAGGTGATACCTCCTTGAGATTTTAACTCAAAATTTCCTGATGACTAACAATGCTCAATGTCTCCTTGTGACCCTATTGGTCATTTGTATGAAAGAACATTTCAAATTAAAATGCTTAATTAATAATAAGATAATACATACACAGTGATGATTCAGATTGAAAAAAGAAACCTGTCTGTGGGACCTTAATTGTTTTTAATAATCTAAGATCCTAAAGTCTGTGAGCCCCAACTAAAGTGAGAATGAGTGAGGGTATCACTCAAGAGATGTGATATCCCTCAGCCATTATTGCCTTTCTCCTCCCAGAAAAATGAATAAAGGAGAGAAGCTCTTCTCACTGTGTGATTTTATAGAACATGCAACTGCCAGTGGTTTATTTTCACTAGTCATGCCCTGATCCCAGGACCAAGTGGGCACCTGATCCACATTCCAAACATTCCCAGATTTCCTGGAAGGGTCTCAAGATCCAGAGGAACCTGAAGAGACTCTTTGCTATGGGAATACAAATGTGGGATTTCCTTGGTTCTTACTTTTCTCCTCAAAGGCCACTGTGGACCAGAAGAATCAGCCTTTCCAGTTTGTAACAGTTTAAAAGAATTAGGGATCAGAGAACAAGGAAAGATCAACACAGTAACCAAGAGGACAAGAGCTATATGGGGACCTAGAGACAAGCTAAGCCTCCTATTGTCTCTATCAAAACTTACTTAAATTCATCCATCCATCTCATCCAAATGCTATTAGTAAAATAGGAACAATCCATGAGTTCACCAGGATGTAACAAATATTTGAATAGGGCTCAGCATGGTAGTCTAGTGACTAAAGAACTTACCTTGCATGCACCAGATCCCATATGGGTACTGGTTCATATCGCAGTACCTCCGATTCCCATCCAGTTCCTGCTTATGCCCTGAGACAGCAGTTAAGGATGCCTTGGGACCCTGTATCTGTGTAGGAGACCTGCAAGAAGCTCCTGACTCTTGACTATGGATTGGCTCAGCTTGGACCATTGTGGCCACTTGGGAAGTAAGACAGCAGATGCAAGATTTTCCTCTCTGTCTCTCCTTTCTCTGTGAATCTATAAATAAATATATAATTTTTTTACAAAATAAAAATATATAATTGAATAAGTAAATGGGAGAGAATAATCAGTTCTTCCTTATGGGTAAAGGCCAGTAAATGCATGTAGAAGGTGTAAGGGAAACACAAAAATCATAATTGAAATATTTTTAACTACAGTAATAATTTTTGCCAACAAAACTATGAGTGGATCCTAAAATTAGTGGACAAATATTAGAGGATAAATAGATTATCTACCTAGTCTTAATGCATTTTAATTACAGAGGACAAAATGGTGACTTGGCAGTGAGATTCCTAAAGTGTTGGGTCCAAGTTAACACCATAAGCAACAGGACACCTAAATTTCTGAGGACTCCTGACATACATTATTGAGCAGGACATATCATCACTTTGGTAATATTCCTTCCCCCCAAATATAACTTCAGTGTAACCATGAGAAAACGTCAGACAAACTCCAACCAAGAGAAATTCCAGAGAACAATTGATGAGCTCTAATCACAAGCTCTTGGGGTGGATCACAAGACTAGAGCAATGTGATAATGGAATACTATGTGGTGTAATGGATTAGAGCGTCACATGACAGTTTTCAACAGAAGCAATGGTGGAAATGAAATGCTCCTTTTAATTTGGTTCATAGTTTGTACTGTGTTAGTTGTTTGTTTTGGTCATTGTGCTATAGTTAGGAAAGAGGTTAACACCAGAGGAAACTGGGTAAAGAGTGTTCAGGTATTCTGTTCTTGTGACTTCCCAGAATCTGTTGTCTCAGAGGACATTATCATCTCTTGTAGAAGTAACATGGATGACCCAGATGGTTGCAAAACCATGAATTTTATTTTTCTTCACTCCTCTTCCCCTGACCTCCAGCATATGGTCCTTAACTCTGTAACTGTTTCTCCTTGTTTTCTCAAGGCCAACTTCTTCTGCCCAATACCTCTCTCATGGCTGAAACATTTATGACTTGTGCCTTTGTTTCCACTCTTGTTCCCAGCTAATTCATTCTCCACCCAAGGACAGGTTGATTGTTAAAACACACACACATTAATAGTGTCATTTTGTCCTTTGGGTAGCATAAAATCTTTGGTATGCTATGTACAAAACCCTGCATATCTTCCTCCATTCTGTGCCTTTGCTTATAACAATACCCACCCACTGTTTCTCTGTGCACCATTTTCTAACACTATCTGTGCCTTCCTCTCCAGGAACTTGGTACACACAGCTCTCTGTTTAAGAACACTTCTTACCCAGCCATGTAAACTGTCCACCTCCTACTCTTTACTGAGATTTTGCCTGAAACTTTGTCAGTGAGATCGCTGAATCACCACAAAAGTAAGTGATCATTTGTTTAACAGGATGATTCCATGAAAATGTGACTGTGCCTGTCCTTCTCATCAGCATATTCCCAGTGCTGGGCACACAGGACAAACCAGGAATGCAAATAGAAAGAGGAAACCTTTTGGGAAAATCCTGGAGCACCTTACCCAGTGTAATTTTTAGATCTTTGCATGGGAAGGTCTGCAGTCTCACTGAAACTCTCCAGTGATGATAAACGTGCCCTCTTTGCTGTCATGTGTCAGTCCTAGGAGCCAGGGTTCACATGACCCTCACTTTCCACGTGAGGACAGCGGAACTGACAGAGGCAGTGTCCTTCCTATAGTCACAGAAGCCAGGATGCTGGTGAATGACAATCTGAATCCCAGGACAGGCATTTGGGCACCATAGCATGTCCACCAAGAGTAATGAGAGTGTTAACTGTTGTTAAGAAGTGGCTAAAGTCAAGAGGCCCTCTGGGAACCCAGTCTCAGGTGCCTCCCCATC
The DNA here is from genome assembly GCF_030435755.1 of Ochotona princeps. Taxonomy (NCBI): domain Eukaryota; kingdom Metazoa; phylum Chordata; class Mammalia; order Lagomorpha; family Ochotonidae; genus Ochotona; species Ochotona princeps. The sequence goes on from NC_080866.1 coordinate 12,429,751, forward strand.
CTAAGGAACAGGGCAGGGAGAAGGCACAGTGGGGAGTGGCAACACTACCTTTCTGAGTGATACAGGCATCTGCTAATGCCAGGATCACCAGGATCACCAGGATCACCAAGGACATCTTCAGCAGTGGGTCAGGTTGGCATATAGTGGGGTGAGGGTTTCAGTGATACCTTCTCATTCCAGGGTCAATAGGACTCCATTAACCTACACTCACCCAGACTCCAGGAGCGGCACTAACTGCATACACATGCCTCTAGTTGTCTGAAGGCAGGCTGATGCCCACATGGCCAGCCAAAGAACAGCTTCTCCCATGTGAACCTGCTTTTCCACCTGAAAATAGCCTTCAGATCAATGCTGTGCATGGTGCTTGTCATCCTGCAACCTGCGGGCAGAATCCTATCCCTCGCCTGTTGGTGGAGGGACCCTGTGCTAAGTGGGATTTCTATATTTGTTAACTCACTGAAAGGGGGGGGATATTTTAATGATGTGTGAAATTTTTATAGGATGTGAATTCCAATGTCCGCAAATGAAGTATTGGCACACAGTTATACCTGGGATGTTGTATAAATCCTTTAAAGCATTTTGCATGCTATAACAGCAGAGTTGAACGGCTGTGACAGAGACTGGCTCACACACAGAGCCTGAAATATTCACTAGCCCTCCCTAGAAAGTTTGTGGGTTCCTGTTCTAGGCAAGCTGTAAAATTGGTATCAAAGTCAAAACCAGCTGTATTGACATCTCTCACAGAGTGTTATTTCTATGAAAGTTAAGAGGAAGGAAATTTGCTCCTAAAACATGAGCGTTTAGCCAAAGGCCATTGCCAACAACCAGGAGGATGCCACAGAGAGTATTCCCCATGGTTACTTTGATTGCAGAAATGTGTCAGACTACTAGTTCTAGGAGCCTCGTATTTTCTATCTCAACAGCTGACATTCTTGATACAATCCTACTGTGAATTTCAGAGCAAATTGGTGTCCTACCCTACAAAATCCTCCTTCATCTTCCCTCAGCATGTCTCCTTACCATGACCTCTTACTCTATCCTCATGCATTGTTAACTACTGAGGCTCACCCTGGTTATTGGGGGATTCAGTTCCATATAGCTGTGGAACCCAGGTGCCCATTTTCTCTGTAGATGCCAGATGCTATGTGCTGTGTGCTATTCTTAGCTGTTCGAAGCCAGCACATGTCTTGGCTGGTAGTCCCTCCCTCTGCCTTCAAATCCAGGTGAGCCTGGTTGAGACCTTCGCAGGCCTGATTTCTCCAGTTGGTTCTGCTATCTTCCTCTTCCACTGTTAAGGTTTCAGTGCTTACACTGGGCTGTTGAATCATCCAGAATACTCTGCCTCTTATAATGTCAGTTGATTAGGGATTGTCAAGGTAACATGAAGGGTTAAAACTTCACCTGCTGGGCCCGGCGGCATGGCCTAGCGGCTAAAGTCCTCACCTTGAAAGCCCCGGGATCCCATATGCGCGCCAGTTCTAATCCCAGGACCTCCACTTCTCATCCAGCTCCCTGCTTGTGGCCTGGGAAAGCTCCCTGCTTGACGGCCCAATGCCGTGGGACCCTGCACCCACATGGGAGACCAGGAAGAGGTTCCAGGTTCCCAGCTTCGGATCGGCACAGCACCGGCCGTTGCGGCTCACTTGGGGAGCGAATCATTGGACGGAGGATCATCCTCTCTGTCTCTCCTCCTCTCTGTATATCTGGCTTTGTAATAAAATAAATAAATCTTAAAAAAAAAAAAAAAAACTTCACCTGCTGCATCAGTGCCCCAAGGGCACCAGTTCAAGTCACAGCTCTTTGCTGTTCTTCTCATCCAGCTCCCTACTTGGAGCCTGGGAAAGCAGTAGAGGAGAATGGCTGAAAGCCTTGGACCCTGTACCCACATGAGAGACCTGGAAGAAGCACTGAGAGGCTAGAATACAAAAATTGTTAAACTTCTTACCAAATGAGTGGCTGAAATACAGAAGCTGCAAAATTCCCAGCTTACCCAGAAAAAACAGGAACTTATTTTTAGAACTTGGGACCGCAAGAACTTATGATCTTGATGTAACCTAACCTTGTGGTCCCCCTCCCAAGTTGCCTAAGTTGTGATTTTTGCCTTTAAAGTGTGTGCTAAAAGATTGCTCAGTGCTCTGGATTCTGCCCTCCTGGGAGAGGTGCCGGTCAGGGCCCCAGTGCACTGAAAAACAAATAAACCTTCTGCTTTTGCATCAAGCCTCGTCCTCGGTGGTTTTTCGGGGAGATCACCTCTCCAGACTAGCGGTAAGAAAAATCCAGAGTTGACACCTTACATGGCATTTGGTGCGTTAGCTGGGAAGGGCAAGTCGTCCCCTGACCCCGGACTTCAAACTTGGAGGTAAGCAGGTGCCTTCTCTGTTAATTGTGTGTCCTGTCTGTGGTTAAAGCGCTTTCTGTTTTGCGATAGTTCTTGACTCCTGAGAATTGAGAATTGTGGTCAGCAGACGTGCTGGAAGGACCACAGGTCGTGGCCCTGGAGGACGTTCCCAGAGGAGAGGAGTGCCGGGGACTCTCGGCTATCTCCAATGGTGCAGACCCTCTCCTGTCCTCTTAATAAAAGGTAATTTTCTAATTAAGAGACCGAGGCCATCTGCCGCTTTTTCTATACTGTGGAAAAGGTGCTGGGCATGCGTTGGGTCGTGTGTCTTGTTGTCTGGGTTTTTGACTATAATAATTGTGTTGACGATAATGGGACAGACTGTGACGACACCCATTAGTTTGACTGTTAACCATTGGACTGAATTTAAGAGTAGTGCACATAGTTTTTCCCTAGTGGTTAAGAAGAAATCCTGGCAAACTTTTTGCTCCACAGAATGGCCCACCTTCAGCGTGGTGTGGCCACTGTAAGGCTCCCTAAATCCCGTGGTCACTCAATCAGTAAAGAGAATTGTCTTTTGAGCAGGCACGGGAGGTCATCCAGATCAGCAGTCCTACATCCTAGTTTGGCAGGACTTTGCTTGAAGCCTTCCCCCATGGATTAGCCCCTGCCTTCCACCTCGCTCGGAACAGGTATTGGCCACCCCAACATTGGCGGATCAGCCTAAGAAGATTTATCCGGACACTCGGACAGATCTGCTTCTCTCTAATCCCCAACCTCCATATCCTCCCACTCTTCCCCCATCCCAGGGATCCTCCGGGGGACTGGTATCAACCCCTTCTGATCCCCCAGCGGAGGAACCCTTTGGAGGACCGGCTGCCGGGACTAGAAGCAGACAGGCCGCAACCCTGGAAGCTGCAGTAGCCCTCCTTCTTCGAACCTATGGGCCTGAGGCGGCAAATGGGCTGCAACCTTTACAGTATTGGCCTTTTTCCTCAGCTGACTTATATAATTGGAAGATGCATCATCCCTTCTTTTCAGAAGACCTCAAGAAACTAACCGCTTTTTTAGAGTCTAGTCTTTTCCCACCAGCCAACCTGAGATGACTGTCAGCAGCTGTTACAGACTCTCTTCACCACTGAAGAGAGGGAGTGCATCCTCTTAGAAGCCAGAAAAAATGCCCCTGGACCGGATGGATGCCCCACCCAGTTGCAAAATGTGGTGGATGCTGGTTTTTCCGTAACATGACCAAACTGGGATTTTAACACCGCTAAAGGTAGGGAGCATCTCTGAATCTGTCACCAGGCTATAGTGGTTGGTCTCCAAGGGGCTGCAAGGCGCCCCACTAATTTGGCTAAGGTAAGGGAAGTGCTTCAGGGACCCGTTGACCCTCCCTTCATGTTTCTTGAGTGCCTTATGGAAGCATATCGAAGGTACACTCCATTAGATCCTGAAAAGGAGGAGCAGAGGGCGTCGGTGGCAATGGCCTACATAGATCAGCCTGCCACAGATATAAAACAAAAGCTTCAGAGATTAGATAGGCTAGGCAGGTATTCCTCACCCCCAAATGAGGATGGGATCTGGGCCTTGCCACTTACCAGTCAAGGGATCTTTTCCACATTAAATAACCCTTCTGCTTCTGAGACGGATTCCAGTGATGATCTGTAGCAGACCGTCCTTCAGCATCCAATGTTAGGAAATTTAAGATAAATAATACAAGATTCAAATGATTTGGGGAGTGCTATATTCCCCCTTTTTGGTTTTAATAAGGTAATCCTTAATAGTACGGTTGGCATGTTCCACAATACCTTGTCCTTGAGGATTATAAGGAATACCTGTAATTAGTTGTATTGGTGGGAGGCAGCAAAATCACAAACTTGCTGCTAGTATAGCAAGGACCATTATCAGTTGATAACTTTAGGAGTTCCCAAGATGGAAGAACATGCATAGCAATGGGCTAAAGAATGTTTGACTTGTTCTCCTGTTTGAGGAGTAGCTAAAATAAATCCAGAACAAGTATCGATAGTGACATGCACATATTTTAGTGTCCCAAACTAATGGGGAACAGGCAAAAATTGAGGGCACACTGAGCATTGCTTCACAATGGTTCTGGCTTGTTCCTTAGTCAGACTAAAGTGCAAACGAAGTGTGTTAGAATTCAAGTGAAATCTAGCATGCACCTTTTGAGCTTCCACAAGAGCTGAGGCCACCATTTCCTTCCTTATCCCTGCAGGCTAGAGGCCTGGAGCTAGCTAGGGGGCTTTGGGTAATCCCCAATCCTTGCAGAGTGGTCATGGTGGGTGTAACAGGCCAACCTGGGGGCCAATATTTCTGTGAAATAAGAGTGGTGCCGGCACCAGTGTCTAGAAGCCCAGTAAATTTCTTTCCTTCTATACTCAACCCCAAAGTAGGGCAGCCTGCCATATCAGTGACCCAATAAACAGAGGCTTCACCACTGGAACCAAACCCTGCTTTCTTCTGTCCAGCCCTGCAAGCATTATCTGACTTCACTGTGGGGAGCAGCACTAACTGTGCTATTTGTGCCCCCTGGGGCAAAACTGCAACTCCAGCATGAACACTGGCTAAAACTTTAATTTCTCCTGTATAGTCTGCATCAACCATTCCTTTCAAGGCTGTGCTGCTATGTCCAAGCAGAAGCCCTACAGTGTCAGGGGGTAGTGGCCCATCAATTCCTGTAGGAATAGCCTGTGCCCCCACTTGGGGTGTCAATACGATGTAGGAGGTGGTGTGGAAGTCTCATCCTCTGCTACCTGGGCTCCCTTCAGCAAGGTCATGAATGGCCTTTGTCCCTGAGGAACAAACTGAATTGCTGCCCCATACATTGGTGCTTTCAAGGCCCGGGGCTGGCCCCTGCTCCCATTTCCTGGTGCAAATGGCTGCCTGGAGATGTCTATCTTGGACCTGCATTCATTTGCCCAGTGTCTCCCACGTTGGCATCGAGGGCAAACTCCTGGGGACTGCCTGTCCATATTAATAGCCTGTGCACAACCCTGGAGTGGGCAGTTCCAGCGGATATGCCCTAACTTGCCACATGTAAACATCCTTGTTTTGGGCAAGCTCCCGAGCCCACAGTTGTGCCACCACACAATGCCTCTGCAATGGCTGCACCCATTATCTTTCCTTCCCCGATCTCCTTACAAAGTTTAAGATACGTGTTAAGGGGCTCATGCTTCCAAGGTCTAATTGCTTCCTGGCACCATTTGTTGGCATTTTCATATGCTAGTTGCTTTACGAAAGGCATGACTTGATCTGCATCACCAAATACCCTATCTGCAGTTACCAGTAGGTGATCTACAAATGCCTGGTAAGGCTTGTCCGGGCCTTGGACAATTTTAGAGAGATGTAAATGTAGCAAGCCCTTAAGTGATAAAGACTTCCAGGCCCTTACTGCAGCAGCAGGGTCTGTGCATAAACTCCTGGGTCATAATTAATCTGATCCTGTACATTAGCAAAATTCCCCTCTCCTGTGAACATATCATGAGTTCTCTCAGGAAAGCCTGCCTGGGTATTTTGCTGTGCTGTGTCAAGGCAAAACTCAAAGAACTCATATTTCCACATTAGAAAATTTCCCCCATCCAGAGTTGCCTTACAGAGCTGTTTCCAATCGGCCTGGGTCAAATTGTTAGGTGCCAAGGCTTCAATCATGGAAATAGTAAAGGGGACCGATGGGCCATACATGGCAACAGCATCCCTCAGACTCTTTATGTCCTTAAAGGACAGTGCCAGGTGCTGTCTAATTCTCTGCCCCTGCTGATTCTCTATCTCAGCTACCGGGAAGGCAAAGCACCTAGCAAGGGTAGCTGCCTCAGGGTCTCCCTGCTCCTGTGCTTGCTGTACCGCACGTTCTGCAGCTGAAAGAGAAGTTGAAAGCGGGGGTCCAGCACAAGCCCCAACAGTGCATCCACTCTGTTCCTGCCCCAACTGAAGGGAGAGGCGCTGAAGTTGCTCTTGTAGACCTTTTGCAACTGTGCTCAGACATGATGGCACCAATGGCTCAGGCGGCACAGAGAGCTCTGTGCCTGTCCAAGAGGGACTTTTGCTTGGCAGACGCTCTACAAGTGGCGGATCCTTGACAAACTCACTTCCATCCTTTTCCTCCTCAGCCTCCATAGAAGAGGACCGCAAATCTTTTTCACGCACTTTCTCCAGACTTTGTCTTATCTGGGGTTCCTTGTCCCTTTTTACCCTGGTTTGCAGCTCTCTCCTATCCATAACGGTAAAATTTTTACGGCGGGCTTCCACCACTGCTTGACGGGATAAACAAGCAATATTTAGCAAGCAGCAGAGAAAAAGGATGACTACAATTTGTGCAAACCATGGGAATACATCGCAGACAGTTTCTTTTTTTTTAAATTTTTTTTATTGTATTGTTGTTGACAATCTTTACGTAGTCAAGTACGGTTAAAAAAAAGGTTCAGGGGTTATGGGAAGTGGGTAATACTACTATGTCCATATTGTTTCCATCATGTGTCTGAGGTAAAGGGGGATATTAAGGGAAAAGCCCCACCCAGTTTACCGCCTACCCCAAGTCCCAGATGTGGGGCATGCTCTGAGATATTTGTTCAAGTGGTTTTAATAGTTCTCCAGTTATGAATCACTGCCAGTTTCGCTCAATGAGGTCATCCACTGATTGATAGGGTCCAGCATAATGTCTCCATTTGCCCCATATTTTGCTGCCAACATATAGCTGAGGTGAATGATTGACCTGTTCTGTCTTCTGTCTTTTCTTGGTTAGAGTTCTGAGTCCAGCAGTTAGATTTGGGAGATCTCCAAAGAAACTTTGAGGTATTCCCAGACCAGATTCTTGTATGTTCTAGCAAGCACAGGGCCCGGCACAGTCCATCACCACGATCAGCTGGTTGTTTCAGTTGCTGGGTTGGTTCTATTTTCAGTCCTGAGTTGCATTGGAACCAACGGGTGTTGCAGTCCAGTCTGGTTCTGCCCAGCACACACTCAGCCCTTACATCAACCAGTGGGAGCTGCAGCCTAGTCGGGGCAACCCACAATAACCCCCACCAGGCCCACCCCTTACCCTGATTTGCCAGTATGTGTAGCAGTAGACCAGACTATCCCCCATCCCATTTGACTCTTGTACTCGTCAATGGGTATTAAAGCTTAGTTCCATCTAACCAACTCAACCATCCAGCCCTCATGGATGTTGTTGAGTGCCTCTCTGTCTAGCCACCCCAACCCCCGTCCTAGCTTTCATGCCCTCCCGTGGGACTAGTGACCCAGGAAGAGGGAACTCACTTTTTCCCTCCCAGGTCTCTCTCAGTCCTGGTTTATGCACTCTTTAGGTGGTTCTGTGATTTGACTTGACAGAATTAGTCACTAGTGCCAGCTTCTGCCAGCTGATGCTGTGGCTAAGCCCAAACATCCCTCACCCACTCTAATTTATGTTTGCACCCACAGGAATAATCAGCCCAGCCTGGCTTTTCCCTGATCTAGTCCACATACAGCGCACAGGTGTTGCAGCCTTGCTTAGTCTGGTCTGTCCCCGTCCCAGGCCACGCTCTCCAGTGGGAGTAGCTGTCCGGTGAGGGGACGAGCCCCTTAATTCCCCTGCCAGCTCTGTCCCTCCCTTCCTGGATATCACATGTTCTGGTTGGGTGCTGCAGTCAAATCCAGTACATGCAACCTCACTCTGGCATTCCATAATGTGTACTGGTTTTGTCGCAACCAAACCCGGCTCAACCCACACTCTGTTCTGGTGTTTGGATTTGCCAGTGTATGACATGAACTGATTCAGCCTGCTGCAGACAATTTCAAAAAAACTCTGCGAGGCCTTAAGCTTAGTGTTGACGCCTTATGACTGGAGCAGATCTCAGATTCCCTTAAGTACCTGCATTTTAGAGAGTTCTTGCCCCATGATAAATATTACTTATGCCTCTGCAAAAATTTTAAAACCTGCCTCTGGATTTCCGGGGTCCCTCAGATCGTCCCTCCTGCCCTAGCACAGGGAGAGGGTCTGGGGATTAAATCAGTTATGCTCCTGCAAAATTCCTTAATTCTAAACTTACCTTTGTAGGTCCAGGGGTCCCTTGGACGTCCTTTGCGCTGTGCCCCATGTTACAGCGCCATTTGTCATGGCTAGCTGAGCCAGTATAGTAGGCACGGCAGATGTCCAAGGATCAAGCACAGACACACAGAGAGACCATGATGGTGATGGGCGGCATCTCTCCCAGGCCTCTTTATTACCCTAATTTATGCTCTTTCCCCCAAGCCCATTAACAGGACAATAGGACCCCAAAGAGTCTGGAAAGGCCAGGTGCTACAGTCGCAGGCTAAGCACCTAAGTGCTCAGCTTAAGGAATGTAAATCAACTCCTCAACCCACAACAGGATCTTGTTAAAGAGGCAGAGAAAGTGTCTAACAAAAGAGAAATGGAAGAAGAAAAGGAGAAAAGGAAAATCAGAGCAGGAAGAGAGAGAGAACCAGAGAGATAAAAGACAGGAGAAGAATTTAACAAGGATTTTGGCTGCCATAGTCAGTGACAAAGAAAAAAACAAAGAAAAGTGTAAAAGGGCAAGGGCCCTGGGCAACCAGCAGTCCAGAATACCCTTGGAAAAAGACCAGTGTGCATATTGTAAAGAAAGAGGACACTAGGCCAGAGAGTGCCCCAAGAAAAGGGGGGCAAACAAAAAAGTGCTGGCCTTAGGAGAGGATAAGACTGGGAACGACGGGGCTCAGAGCCCCTCCCCAAGCCTAGGGTAACTCTAAAAGTGGAGGGGAAGCCCATTGATTTCTTAGTAGACACAGGGGCCCAGCATTCTGTGCTACTACAACGCTCTGGCCCCTTATCTCAGAAGAGGTCATGGGTAATCGGGGCCACTAGAAATCAGCAATACTCATAGACTACCCAAAGGACAGTGGACTTAGGAATGGGAAAGGTGTCTCATTCATTTTTGGTCATCCCGAGTGTCCAGCCCCCTTCTGGGTAGAGACTTAATTACTAAGCTGGGAGCTCAAATTTCTTTTACAAAAGAGGGACCCTGGGTAATGGATAGCAGCAGTCACCTTCTTCAGGTATTGACTATGAAAGTAGAAGATGAACACCACCTCTTTGAGACACATCAGCTCCCCTGTGCCCAATCGGATTGGATAGATCGCCACCCTGGGACATGGGCTGAGACAGCTGGAATGGGGCTAGCAGTACAACGACCTCTGGTGATAGTCAAGCAAAAAGCCATGGCAGATCCAATTGTGGTTCAGCAGTACCCCATGAGCCGGGAGGCAAGAGAAGGAATCAAACCACATATAGAGAGATTGCCAAGAAATTCTGCCTGAATCAGCGGGAACTCGTGACTACATGAAGGACCAACCACTGGCAGATGCAGAGGTCACCTGGTACATGGACGGTAGCAGCTATATGGTAGAAGGTAAGCAGATGACAGGGGCGGTGGTAGTGGATGGACAAAAAGTAATATGGGCTAGCAAACTGCCTGAAGGAACCTCAGCACAGATGGCAGAACTATTGGCCAAAGAAAACCAAATGGCAGATCTAGAAGCCAAAAAGGCAGCAAAAGGGTCGAAGATTATGACGGTGTGGACAATATTCCAAAAGGAAACACCTATGGACAAAGAATTCCATTATTCTGATAGAGACATTCAGAAATTGGCCCGGATGAGTGCAGTCTGTGATTTTGATCATCAGACCTGGAGAACAGAGGCAGGATGCATCATTCTGCCAGAAAAAAAGTCTAAAAAATGGTGCAGCAGATGCATAAATTGACTCATCTAGAGGCTAGGCGACTGGCAGTTGTACTAAAGAAAACTAATTAATATGTTATAAGGTTATCAGACCTAACCAAGGAGACAGTCAAAAGCTGTGTGCCTTGCCAACGAGTTAATGCGTGTGGTGGAAGCTTGGAGGCAGGGAAAAGATTAAGAGGAGGCCGACCTGGGATATATTGGGAAGTTGATTTCACGGAGATAAAGCCCGCTAAATATGGAAACAGGTATCTTTTAGTCTTTGTAGACACCTTCTCAGGATGAGTGGAAGCCTTCCCGACTAAGAGAGAGACTGCCAATATAGTGGCTACAAAAATCCTAGAAGAGATCACACCCCGATTTGGAATCCCTCAGGTAATAGGGTCTGATAATGAGCCTGCCTTCATTGCCCAGGTAAGTAGGCAGGTGGCCACCATACTGGGGATTAATAGGAAATTGCATTGTGCCTATAAACCCCAGAGTTCAGGCCAGGTAGAAGAAATGAACAGAACTCTAAAATAGACCATGACTAAATTGATGTTAGAGACTGGCTCTACAGATTGGATGGTGACTCTACCTCTTGCCCTGTTTTGGGTTCGAAACACCCCCACTATGTTTGGGCTGACTCCATTTGAAATATTGTATGAAACATGTCCCCCCTTAAGCAAGATGTTAGAATCCATTGGCCATACTAATGTCAGTCTGCACCCTAGGTTAAAAGTCCTGCAAGCTGTTCAGAATGAGATCTGGTTTCAGCTGTGTGAAGTCTATACACCTGGGGACATTCATGTGCTGTATCAGTTTCAGGTGGGAGACTCTGTCTACATACAGGGGCACCAATCGTCCAACATCAAACCACGTTGGAGAGGGCCCTGCTTGGTCCTCCTAACAACTCCTACAGCTGTCAAGGTAGATGGAGTCGTTGCCTGGATACATGCATCCCATGTAAAGCCTGTGCCTCCCCTGTCTTCTAGAGTGGACAGCCGAAAAGAGTAAAAATCCCCTTAAACTCAGTTGTCGCCGCATGCCTGCTGCTGCTGTCTCTGACGCAGCCACAGAGTAGAGCTTCCCTTAGTCCTCATCAACCCCAGTTACTAACCTGGTAAGTGATCTCCCAGAAGGGAAGTTGTGTGGTCAATATCTAACGCTGCCACCCATGGACCTGGTGGTCCGAGTTGACGCCCGACCTCTGGGAGCTGGCAACGGGCCTACATACATGGAACATCCCAGAAATGCTTCTTCCCCATGACGAAGTCCCAACCTCTAAGTCCAGATAATGTCCCTGTGCCAGGGCAATGAAATTCAGGTGTAGTCATCCCACTTTGCAGTCAGAGCTCCTGCAAAAAGGCCTTTATGTCTGTCCCCAGAATGGGAGAAGTCGGGCTATGGTGTCTAAATGTGGGGCAGTAGAGTCTTTCTTCTGTAAGGCAACAATAGCAATCTGTTACTCTCTGTGATGTGGATACTGAAATCCCATGATTGGGATTTGGCAGAAGAAAGGGAGGGAATGAGAGGCTATAAGACAGAAGTTGCTAAACTTATTACCAAATGAATGGCTGAAATACAGAAGCTGCAAAATTCCCAGCTTACCCAGAAAAAATGGGAACTTATTTTTAGAACTTGGGACTGCAAGAACTTATGATCTTGATGTAACCTAACCTTGTGGTCCCCCTCCCATGTTGCCCAAGTTGTAGTTTTTGCCTTTAAAATGTGTGCTAAGAGATTGCTCGGTGCTCTGGATTCTGCCCTCCTGGGAGAGGTGCCGGTCAGGGCCCCAGCACGCTGGAAAACAAATAAACCTTCTGCTTCTGCATCAAGCCTCATCCTTGGTGGTTTTTTGGGGAGATCACCTCTCAGGACCGGCGGTAAGGAAAATCCAGAGTTGGGACCTTACATGATATTATGTTGTGCAGTTTGGAGTTTCTTGTAAGATATGGGTGTCTGGTATGGTGGTAAAGCTTTCTGAATCAGAGGTCATGGGTTGAGAAACTGGCTCTGTTTCTTATTCTGACTTCCTGCCTGTGCACACCCTCAGAGGCAGCAGGTAGTGACGGCAGCCATGCAGCAAACCCACACTGGGTTCTGGAAGCTGTAGGCATATGATGTTTGAGTCCCTTGATGGAAGACCTTTCTTCTCTTCCCATGATTCTCCTTATCAAATAAAGTGGAAATCAAGTACATAAAGAATAAAAACTTCTTATAATGTTACTGTGATAAAGCTTTTTTTCCACAACTTGCTTTTTCTTTACTCAACATTATGTTTGTGGGCTTCATTCATGGTCGAGGAGAGCTGAGGATATTGCTGGGGTTTGCAGGAGACAGAGACGACTCTGTGACTCTGGGGCAGCTAACGCAAGAACAATGACAACTTAGGCAGGCCATGATCCCCTGGGGAAGAGGGACATGCTTCAGAACAAAGTACTATTAAAGCTGGAGACACACAGTGACCACACCAAAGGTCACTCAATGTGAACTTGGAAATAGAAGCCATTGAACTTGACTGGACAATAAGATGCTGGACTCTATGTTTGGTATATGCTTGCAATGGGGGAATCTCAACTGAACTTGAACTGTGGTTATGCAACAAGGTGGAGGAATCCACCATGGTGGGAGGGTTTGGGAAGGGTTGGGGAGAATCCAAGTACCTATGAAACTGTGTCACATAATGCAATGTAATTAATGAAAAAAAATGGTTACATGGTTACATGAATTGGACTTCAATGTGAATTGTTTCTAGTATGGAACACTTAAATGCCTTGAGAGTAACAGGAATAATTAAAAAAAATACAGGACAGTGACTTAAGCTGACCAAAGGTATACATTAAGGCCACAAGGAGATGACAGTTGAAGCACAACCCCTGAGTTCATCATAGGACTGATCCTTGTGGAAGGGATGCATTCTAAACTTGTTCAGGAGACACCACCCATGCAGCTGGACAGTCTGTCTCCCAACCTTGCACTACAGATCTGGGTGGCCATTTCCTCTGTTCCTTCACCAACTTTAGCCTATCGATTAAAGTCCTTGCCTTATTCACACCAGGATCTCATATGTGTTCTAGTTCATGTCTAATCAGCTCTGCTTCCCAAACAGCTCACTGCTTGTGCCTTGAGAAAGCAGTTGAAGATGACCCAAAGCCTTGGAGCCTGCATCCACTTAGAAACCCAGAAGAAGCTCCATGTTCCAAGCTTTGGATCAGCTGAACTCCAGCCATTGTGACCTCTTGGGTTGTGAATCAATGAATAGATCTTTCTCTGTGTCACCCCTTCTCTCTGTATACCTGGATTTGTATTAAAAATAAATACAATAAAAGCAATATAAAGTAAAAATAGACAAAATAAAATAATAAAATAGATATTAATGTGGATTTGTTTATTAAAAATAAATATTTGCTAATTTATTTATGCTTGTGGCTGCTTGTGGAGTGGATCAATGAACAGCAAATCTTCCTCTCTATCTCTCCTCATCTGTGTATATCTGAATTTCCAATAGAAATGAAATAAATCTTAAAAAGAATATGTTTTTAAAATATGGCCTAGACCACCAGAACAGGATGGGAAGTCATAATGCACTCTGCCCCTACCCCCAATACATATGGGAAGGCCTTGTGCACAACTGTCACATCTCATTAACAGAGCATCCCTTTTGAATGGGAAGTCCTCAGCACAGCCAGTGAAATGGAAACCACATGGATGAACCCTAGAGATAGGGTCCACACCCAGAGAGGACTGACAGGCCATGTAACACAACTGACTTCCACTCCTCAAAAGTACCAAGGAGTTGGGAGCACAGCCAGCCAGCCAGTGGCCTCCTGGGCATGGGTATGGCAGAGGGCAGGTTTCATGCCAGGAGTGCCCTGCAATGTCATCACAAGCCAGTCACCAGAGACCCTGTGCAAAAAACCGTCCCTTAGTGCTTCCTTGGAAGAATCCAGAGGAAATCATGGCAAAGTCTACCTTCAGAGGCACCTGCTGGCTCTCTTCCTCTTGCCTCCAGCAGTCAGGCCTCACACAGCAAGCAGCTCAGAACTATGGCAAAGGTGCTGCATCCCATGGTGTACAACAGGAGTGGAGCCTCCACCAATCAGAGGACTGTGACACTCTTAAGTGCTGTGCCAAATGACTTTTTGCCCAAGTCAACGGAAGGGGAACTAGAGTTGAAGAGACACATTTTTCTGTAGTGTTCTCAGAATTTCCTGGGATCATATCTCTACTTCAAGTTTACTCTATGATGTGTATAGTGATAACAAGATCAACTGGAAAGGTATCATCCCAGCACACTGAAAAGGAAAAACAAACAACAAAAAAGAACAGTGCCTGGTAGTGTTGGTTCTAAAGTCTTCACCTTGCATGTGCCAGGATTCCATGCGGGCAACAGTTCTAATCCTGGCAACCCTGTTTCCCATCAAGCTTCCCATCAAGCGGGGAGCAGTCAGGATGACCCAAAGCCTTGAAATCCTGCACCCACATGGGAAACCCAGAAGAAGCTCCTGACTTCCAATTGGCACAGATCCGGCCATTGTGACTTTTGTGGGATAAATCAAAGGATTCAAGAACTTCTGATCTGTCTCTCCTCCTCCCTGTCTATGTGACTGTCCAATAAAATAAAAATGAAAAACTCAAGCAGAACTACCATGCAGCACACCAATTTTAACCTCAAATGGGGAGCAATTCCTTGTTGATTTGTTTGCTTGTTTTCCATAGTATGTTTTCCTAGGAATAGTGCTTTAGCCTTCCCTCACCAAGCCCTTCCTTCCCAGAAGCTTTTCTTAACAAAAACAGAAATACCAAGATGCTCATTACAAGATCCATCAGATAAAACATCCAAAGGGGAAACGAAGAAGTCAAGCTCTCACTATATGCAGATGACATGATTCTCTACATAGAAGACCCAAGAGACTCAATAGAGCGACTGCTAGATCTTATACGAGAGTTTCGTAAAGTGGCAGAATACAAAATTAATGAACAAAAATCAACAGCCATAGTGTATGCAAATAGCCCAAAGATGGAAAAAGACCTAACCAGCAAGATACCGTTCAAAATAACAGAGAAAAATATGAAGTTTCTGGGAATAAACCTAACCAAAAATGTAGGAGACCTATTTGAAGAAAACTACAAACTGCTTAAAAAAGAAATTGAACAAGACCTCACAAGATGGAGTAACATCCCATGCTCCTGGATAGGTAAAATCAATATCATTAAAATGTCTATACTGCCAAAGGCAATATATACATTCAACGCAATCCCAATCAAATTGCCCAAAACATTCTTCACAGATCTGGAAACAATGATCCAAAGGTTCATCTGGAAACAAAATACCATGAATAGCAAGAACCATTCTCAAGAACAGGAAGTTAGCAGGGGGAATCATAGTTCCGGACCTCTGGACATACTATAGGGCAGTGGTCATCAAAACAACCTGGTACTGGCAAAAAATAGAGAAGAAGTCCATGGAGCAGAATAGAAACACCAGAAGGGAACCTACACAAATACAGCCAAATGATAATTGACAAAAAGACAAACGACAATCCAGGCAAATGGGAAGGTCTGTTCAATAAATGCTGTTGGGACAACTGGTTGATAGCCTGCAGAAACAAAAAGATAGACCCACATCTCTCACCATACGCTAAGATCAAATCCAAATGGATAAAAGATCTAAACCTACATCCAGAAACCTTCAAACTTTTGGAAGAAAATGTTGGAAATAGTCTACAAGATCTAGGGTTAGGTCCCAAATTCCTAAAAAGGACACCAAAAGCATTAGCAATCCAAAGCAGAATAAACAAATGGGACCTCATCAAACTAAGAAGCTTCTGTACAGCGAAGGAAACAATCAGGAAAGTAAAAAAGCAACCCACAGAATGGGAGAAGATCTTCGTGCACGAAATTCGTGACAGTGGGCTAATCTCCAGAATATACAAAGAACTACAAAACAACCAAAATGTCAAAACAAACAAGCCACTCAAGAAATGGGCACAGGATATGGGCAGACACTTCACAAAAGAACAAACCCAACTGGCAAATAAACATATGAAAAAAATGCTCAAGTTCCCTGGCATAAGAGAAAAATTAAAACATCAATGAGATACCACCTGACGCCAGTAAGACTGGCCCACATGAATAAAAGCACCAACAACACTTGTTGGCGAGGTTGTGGGGAAAAGGGAACCCTACTCCACTGCTGGTGGGGCTGCAGGCGGGTACAGCCTCTATGGAAATCAGTATGGAGAACATTCAAACAACTCAAAATCAACATACCATATGATCCAGCAATAGCACTCCTAGGAAGATACCCAAAACACCTGTTTTATGAGAAGCCAACATGGACCCCTATGCTCATAGCAGCACAATCAGTAATTGCAAAAACATGGAAGCAACCGAAATGCCCATCAGCAGAAGACTGGATAAGAAAGCTATGGTTCATGTACTCCATGGAATACTACTCAGCAATTAAAAAAAAAAAATCAAAATGCAGTTCTTTGTGGCCAAATGGGCCAAACTGGAAACCATAATGCTAAGGGAAATGACCCAATCCCAAAAGGTCAGATACCACATGTTTGCATAAATTTAAGAGGATATGATGCTATGTAAAACATGTTATTTTATATATATTATGTTATATGTTGTGTATAAACTAAAACTGAATTGAAAATGAGGTGATCACAGAAGATGGTTAAGAAATTACAATTGTTTTTAACATACTGGTTACTCAATACTGTAACTATTAGTAACACAACGAAGTTAATTGTTGCTGAGGGTTTTGTTGGAGCATTTAATTGATCGGGATGATAATCTGATGGTTCTGCCCTCAGAGAAGTCAGGGTCTCCCCAGGAAGCTGAGGAACTAGATTGGAGTACAAGATGTTGGACTCTATGTTTAGTTTATGCTTGCAAAGAGGGAATCTCAACTGTACTTGATCAGTGTATATGCAACAAGGTGGACTATTCCGCATGGAGGGAGGGCTTAGAGAGGGGTGGGGTGATTACCAGTTCCAACGAAACTGTATCACATAATACAATGTAATCAATGAATAAAAAAATAAAATTAAGAAAAAACAGCCTCATTCCCTTGAAACACTTAAACAGATCAAGTCCCAGCAGAACACTTCAGCCCAACAAGACCTCTGCTGCCATCTGCTTTGCTTTTCCCAAAACAGCTTTACAAATTCTAAAACTGTGTCTAGGTTATACAACACTGGCTTATCAAACAATGCCCGCTCATCCACCTAGTCACCCCCCTTAAGCCACACAAACCCTGAACCAACAAAGGAACTCTGCATCCTGCTAGTCTCCAAGCGCCAAGTCTGGCACATCATGCTGGCCTTTTAGTGTAGACACTCAGCATCTTGTCCCATGATGACCCTTCCATGTAAGCCCTCCATAGGACCCCTTAAGCACAGGCATGCCCCCTCCATTCTGTCTTGCCACCATATCACATAGACGTGCTTTGGGTGATATAGCTGGTTCCTATCTGTGGTGTCACATGGATGGCCAGGTTCTTTGCCCTTCTGGAATCTTTTGGTGGGTCCCCTGACTTCTCTGATTCCTGGGAATCTTTGTCAAGTCCCCCTTGTATCCCATGGATATGGAAAGCACCATGTGGCTGTTTCTCGGCATGAATCTTGTCATTGTTCTAGGTGAGCTGTATCTTTTTTCCCCCTTAAGATTTTTGGGGTGAAGGGTGGGCAGTAACAGGCTCAGGGCAAGTGGGGACTAAGGCAAACATTTTTTGAAAGGAATCTCTATGTTCTGCTCAAATTTGCTATAAAACTGCTAGGCATGATATCCAGTACAATACCAAACCCAAGCTGAGTTTCACACAATTAAAACTGAACACATTACCACTTCTCCGGGGCACTGGCTGCCCTACTTGGAGAGTCCCTTTCAGCAAGAAACATGGTGGCAGGAGACTATGGACCTTCTCAAACAGGAATCACTTGAAGCAGGTGATCTGCATCTCTGAGAAGTCAAAATAGAGGCCAGGTAGGTGCCAGGTGTGTGTGGCAGTGGGGGCTCGTGATGAGGAACATTCTACACACTTCCTGCAGGTGTCAGACCCTCACTACCTGCCATCTTTCAGCACAGTCATGGCTCCTATACAGGGGGCATGGCCCTCAGGTGGATCTTGAGGTGGTTCTTTAAGGTGCCCAGGTGCTGCAAGGACTGGCCACAGATCTCACAACAGTAGCACTTTGTGTTGGTGTGGATGCGTTAGTGCACATTGAGGTGCTCTTGTGGCTGAAGCACAGGCCACAGTACAGCAAGATATGTGGCCACTCCTGTGTGTGGATGCATCTGTGTGTGACCAGAGTTTCCTTCTGTGAAAAGCATGGCCACAGTCAGCACACACAAATGGTTTCTTGCCAGTTTGGATCTGCTGGTGGAGGTGGAGATCAGAGACCTGCATGAAGCCCTTGTTGCAATCCTCACACTGGAATGGCCACACACCAGTGTGTGACCAGTCTGGCCTCGTGTGAGAATGGGTGGCAACCATTGGAACACGCAAATGGCTACTTGCTGGTATGGATCCACTGGTGGAAGCAGAGGTTAGAGGCCTGCATGAGCCCTTGTTGCAGTCCTCTCACAGGAAGGGTCTCTGACCAGTGTGTGACCTCTTGTTTTTCAGTTTTTGGATGTGGTGTATCACATTTATGGATTTCTGAATGTTGAACCATCCCTGCATTCCAGGGCTGAATCCTAAAACCATGGTCATTAGGTCTAATCCCATCTGATCTCGCCACAGCCTCATCAGGTCTCCTGTGCCTTCCAAAGACCACCCATTCACCAGTCACCCCAGATGGGTCCAGCATCCTTGCCATACTCTGTAGGACTTTGACTGGGCTCTGGCTTTCTTTGGGAGGGATCTCAGCCCAAGACGGTTGTTGCTGCCTGGACAAGTTCATCACATCATCCATATCAGTGGTCTCAGATCCAACCATCTGCGTATCCATTTCCCACGGAAGGAATTTCTGTCCTTGTGAGACAATTATGGACTGGAGAGAGCAGGAAAAAATGCACCAGACCCCATGAGGCAAGTTGGGTGTGCAGGACAGAAGGGGTAGTCCCTGTGACACCTGCACCCCTCATCAGGGCACCTGACCTGCGTATGCAGGGCAGTGGGGTGACACCTGCACCCCAATCAGGGCTCCACGTCAAACTGAGAGCCCTGCTTATGTGCCTGGGAAAGCAGCTGATGCAGTCCTAATTTCCTGAGTTCCAGTCACTTGCCTGAACCCAAGATGGAGTTCCATCCCTCTAGATTTGGCCTAGTTCAGCAGCCTTAAATGTTGAAACTACAATAGAAACTATATCGCATGGGATTTGGTGTTTTTGGTTAGTTTCATCTCTTCAAAACACCTTCTTCTGATTAAATCATTCAATGACTCACAGATCATAGAGTAGCATCATTTTCTTCAAGAAGGTTTGATATTCATTTCTTAAGCTACACATTAGACATTTAACTTCATGGTGTTGCTAATTTCTTTTTTCTTCCTGATGCTGATTTTGTTTGTGGCTCTTCATTTAAGGGGATGTAGAGTAGCTGTGTAATGGAGACTGTCATATCTAGTAACATGTTATTTAGCTTCATGGCATTGCAAATTTCTATTTTTCTTTCTATTGCTGATTTTGTATTATGACTTTTCATTTGAGGGAATGTACAGTAGCTGTGAAATGGAAACTAACATCCAGATGTGAGGATACAATGCAATATGCATTTCTACTTTCAGACAAAGTTGAACTTAAAATGAAACTGTTTACTATATTTTGACAATAGGATTCTGGACTTTCTGTCATTGTCCATACCTGCAATGATGGACATACGACTGTGTATGAAGAACAATATTTTAGTAATGATATAGAGGCAATCGAGGGGGGGTAGATTGGGGCTGGGATAAGGGAAATACAAGGAGCCTATGGAACTGTATCATAAATTGGTAATAATAATAAAATGCAAAAAAAAAAAAAACAAACAAGCCACCAGTGGAGTTAGACAGAAAACAAACCCCATATGGAGGCTTGTTTTCTCTTTCTGTGGCTCTATTTTCCAAATAAATATATCTTAAAAAAAAAAAAAAAGTCTCAGGGTAATTTTCATATACCCTGTACAGCTTCTCCCATAGTTTACAAGTTGCATTGTAATTGACTCAGAATCAGCCCAGAAGACACAGCAAACCCATTTGGACTACTCTGCAGTGTCAATACCAGCACCTGCCCCACCATGGTCATTTAGTACCTCACCAACATGGGATCATTTGGAGAAACCAGTCTCCAAATCTATGGAGAGCAACAAGGATCCTCTGGGCAAATGCCAGCCTTACCACAGACATCACACCTGGAGCCTGCCTGAAGTGCTCCAAGGGAAATCCTTGGTGGTGGCCACTGACCTGCAGCGCCAACCAGCCAAACTTCCTCTCTTATTCCTGCCCCACTGTTCACATCCATTTGCCTCCTTGGTGCTGGCAACATGCACATAGTTCTGAGTCCCCCTGGCCTGCAAGTGTCCTACACCAATTCTCAGCCCTAGCAGGACTGGCATCTTAGAGCGCTTATTTCTTAGCTAAATGGAGTCTCTGGCTTCCTGCCACCAGGTCCTGGCTGTGCCCCTTCTGAATGTGACCAATATTATTTCTGTACCACCACTATGAATTACCATGTGCTTCAAATCCTGCTCTGGGTAAAATGGAATGAAAAGATCAGATGCCCAGAGTGCTCCCTCCTGGGCAGACTCATGGGAGGCATCTCCATTCCCCAGACTGTTTTAAAGACCACTCATCATGTTTTAAATCCAGCCTAGGATGCCTCTTGATCTGGCTCCTGCACCTATATGTTTGCAAAAGTTAGTGTAGACTTTGAAGATTAGGTTGTCTCACCCTCTCTGGTCATGATGCCTGCTTCAGCAAGTGAAATCCTCAAATGGTGGCTTACTAAGGGCTCTCTGCCAACAGAAGCAGGGAGCTGCAGACCAGTGGGATTCCAGAACCTGCCTGAGGTGCTGGGCAGGCAGCCCTCTGAGTTATCCTGCCCAATGAGCAGCACTTAGAGTTCTCCCATGGCGGGAAGCACACTGCTTTGTCAGCACTTACACCTGTATTCCCAAGACCCCACTCGCTGAGTGTTCTACCTGTCAGAGCACCCTTGCCAAAGCTACATATGAGTCTCCCAGCCTCATTTCCCAACAGCTCAAACAAATCTTCTTAATTACCTACATAGTTCCTGAAAAAGCCAGCTTGGTTAGCTGCTTGAGGCTCTGTAATCAACAGACCAATTAAGTCATTAGCCCCACACTTCTGCTTCCCATAAACCAGTTCACTGAAGTCCACACACCTATGTTCACTTGGGCCTGGGGCCTGATTCACCAGTTGCACATCTCACAGTTGGGCCTCCATATTCATGGGAGATTCAACAAAGCAAAGACCACGAGGTAATACAGGCAGACAAATGCAGGCATGCGTTTGGCTTTGTGATGATTAAGACACTTGCATGCCACAGTGGAATTCTGGGTCTGATCATTGGCTCTCCTCCCTAGTCCCATCTCCTGTGGCCATAGCCTCTAGGAGGCAGCAATTGATAACTCTCTGCTACCTGGCTCCTGGCTTGGTCAAGTCTAGGCCTGACTTCTTCAACCATTTGGGGCAGTGAGTGACCTAGCGGAGGGGAGTGTCCATCTCTGCCTTGCAAATCAGCTTCAAAATACTACTCCCATCCTGATTATGTACAATCTTTTTTTGCTTTCTATTTCTCCAGGCAGTCCTATTTACACAGGATCCAGGATATATCTGGTATTTCCTAATGTCAAGCAGGAATACACGGGAGGCTGCACATTGTGTGCAAGCTTTGTCAGGACACTAGATTTCCACATCCACCATGGCCCTGAAGCCAATATCTCCCAGGTACATACATGCTCAAGAAACCACAAAATTTAACCTATAGAACATCCTTTGTCATGCCACATTGAACAACTTCTACTCTATCCTGTTCATCTTACAGAATCCCCAGCTAGCTAACACCTCCACACATGCACACTTGGTCCCATCTGCTCCTAATCATGTCTCTTGCCCCCACCTTTTCACTGTTTCTTCCAAGCATTGAGGAACTTAAACCACCAGTTCAAAAGGCATCTGCCCTGCCCCAATCACATCTTCCTTACTCTAACATTTCTCAACAAGGAAAGATTTTTCCCTTGGGACAACTGGCAATGTCTGGAGATGTATTTTGGCTGTCACTACTAGAAGATGTTCAGAGGCAGAGACCATGGATGCCATTCAAGAGCCCACAGTGCTGCCGAAGCCGAGCAAGAATAACACCCCCAAATTCACTGTTGCCAAATGTAAAAAAAAAAAAAAAATCCTGAGCTAGTCCAAAACTTCTAGCCAAGCTGCAGCTGCCAATCAGTGACTCCTGGAGAAAATGCAGAAATCATCATTTGGACTTCATCTGTGTCATTCAAAAAGGACAGTGTTCATCCCCTCATCACTCAATGACACCATGCACTCCTTGGTCCACCCGTCAGTGAGATGTGCTGGGAACAACTTTGAAGAGGTGGACAAGTGTTTCTGTCCCCAGAGGATGGCAGCCATCTCCTGGCCTGGCTGCCCTGCACACTCTCTATGCTTGCTCCCTGTCCAACAGCATGCACCAGGGTCCTAATCACATAGCCCACGGGCCTCCTCCGGCTGTCTCACAGTAGCTCCTCCAGGTCCTGGCAGCTTGTCACAACACTTTCTTTGACTAAGACATAGAGATCTGGAGGCATGGAGATGAGGAACTGCTCCAGCACCAGCTGGGCCACGATCTGCTCCTTGGTGTGCAGGTCCAGCTGCAGCCACCAGTGGCACACCTCGCTCAGCATCCTGAGAGTTCCTAGATGGGGTCAAAATTCTCCCAGCTTCTGAATGTTCTGAACCTCATGTGCCAATCCTCTGGGGTACCATCTTGGCACTCAAGCTGAGCGTGTTGGATTGACACAGGTAATGGCAGCTTGGGGACAGCACTGCCCTCCTGAGACCACATCAGTTCTGAAGCCATCTTTTGGGAATCAACCAGGATAAGGCACTTTGAGAAGCTGTTGTCTTTCAGGTCTGCCTGGATGTCCTGAGTGATCGACTCACTGAAAGACTGGAGAGAAGAAAAGGAAGGAGGCAGATGGGGCCAACTTCTCACCCCATCCTCCTCTCCCTTCTAAATCCCTTCATGGTATTGTCTGATGACGAACACTGGTGTAGGTATCAGGGGGATGAAGTGGGGCAGGGCATGCCTCCTCCTGATTCTCTACAAGGATTATAGGACACTCTGAAATCCAAATTGCAACAAAAATCCATTCCTCTGATGTTGCCATCAAGACATGAAACACAGTATCATGTGAGTCACACTTCTGCAGAAATACAGAGAAAAAAGAGATTTGTTACCCTAGAATTGCACATGGTATACTCCACACTGGAACTATCCTGAAATTGTCCCAACCCATGGGCTTTGGGGAAGAGTTGTGGTATGGCCATGTTCTCTCCCTCCACCCATCCACAAGTTAAGTGGCACCAAGAGATGTCACAAACTGCTCCAGAACTATCTTGACTCTATATTCCTCATCACTAGCAAACAGGGAGGCCGTGGCTTCCTCTTTTAGACCCAGTTAATGTGTCCCTGCGCTTAGAGGCAAATCTCATAGACTCACCCTCCCTATCTCACTCCAGAAGACAGACCTAAAACTGAGTGCCCATGGAACACCTCAGAAGGTTTCTGTTATTAATGAGACAGCATTCCACATTACATACTCCGTGACACACCCTGGACAACTGAGTATCAGCTAAAAGACAATTGTTAAAACTGGAGAAAATAGACCTGGTTTCCAGATGCAAATGCTCCCTGCTAAAGCATTTGGAAAGGCAGCAGGAAACGGCCAAGGATTTGAAGTATATGCTCTGGATGGAGTTCAAGGTTCCTGGGTTTTGCTGACCAAGCTCTATCTGTGCAGCAAACCAGCAGATGGAAGAAATTGTTCCATGTCTCCTTCTCTTGGTAACTCTCTCACAGTAAATAAAAAAAGTCTCAGAATTGAAATGGATATATATGTGTACATATATCTGCAATATATATACACACACACACACACATATTTGTGTACAGATACACATAGACATACAAACACATATCTGTGCACATATACATACATACATACAGATTTATAAATATAGACATACATACATGTATATATGTGTATATATATGTGACTAAAAATTCAATCAAGGACCTCAACAGACATTTTTGCAAAGACATTCCATGGCAAAAAGCACATGGATAAATGCTTATTATAGTTATTCGTCACAAAAATGCCAATTAAAATTCTGAAAGCTATGTACACAGATGTGATCAAGGAGTTGTTGGAAAACTTACATTATTTCAAAGGATACTTGCATGGTCTTCAACAACGTCTGGCTGCCAGATAAAATTAAGGCTAAAGTCCTCATGAAACGGAAAGAAAAGCAATGAAAAGAAAGCCTTGAGCTTGTCAACTCAGCTAACATTGAGCTGTCTACAATGTGAGGATCCAGGCACGGAAGGTGGCAAGAATCCCACATTCCCAAAGAGCTTGTCTACACCCCAGGCCCAGTGATCTCGAACAGAATTCCTAAGGACAGGGGATCTAGCAACCAACGGTATGGAAGGGCAGGGGACCCACCAAAGCCACTCAGGACACGTCACCAGAGCAATCATACGTTAGGCCCCTCTGGGCGCATGTCCTTCCACATGCTTTTCTTCTGGCTGACCCACAACGGCTACCTCAGCACGCCTGCACCAGAAACATCGCCCACAAGCAGGGCTGGACCCAGGCAGCCCCGTGAAGGGCAGGAGGGCTGCTGTC
The DNA here is from genome assembly GCF_030435755.1 of Ochotona princeps. NCBI lineage: Eukaryota > Metazoa > Chordata > Mammalia > Lagomorpha > Ochotonidae > Ochotona > Ochotona princeps. Next base: position 12,454,674 of record NC_080866.1, read on the forward strand.
TGCCCCTTTCACCCGCAGCCTGCATCCCTGGTAAAAGGCCAAGCTGGGCACACCCCGGAAAGGCTCCCTCCCTGAGCACGGGGAGCCCGGGCGCGGCTCAGGTGGACACACTTGCTTTCCTGCTCACACACCGGACTTCCCCGGAGAGCTCAGCACGCTGGGGGTGGGTCGGGGATCAACTCCACGCACTGTGTCGCCCCGCCCCGCGTCAGCGCCGAGATCTCTTTGCATGCGCCTGGTGTTAGCACATCGCCACTTCCGGGAGACAGTGAGGGCCCTCGGCTGACCCAGGCGGTGTTCAGGCAGGGAGAAGTCGGGACCTTGTCCACAGGCTCGGTTCAGGATGGCAGCGGCTGCGCACCCGGGCCCGGGGTCCACTGAGGTGGAGTATGGCGGTGGTGGGGGGCGGGAAGGAAGGGCCTAGAGGGGCTTTAGGACATAGGCCCTACAAGGATCCTCCTCGAGGGAAAGGCCCCAGGACCTGCGCAGTGACCACTGCCGTCAGGTGACAGGCGGCTTGTGTCCACTGCTGTGACAAGGTGCTCCGTGTCCGTTCTGAGGAGGCCCCCCAGGAAAGTGAGGCCCGTGGGTGAGGGAGACAGCCCGGCCCCGCTGGGCGACAGCAGCAGCAACATGGCTGCTGTATACTTTGAAGTGGTGGGGTAGTGGCTGAGCAGGAGGTGGGAGGAGCGTGCTGGAGGGAGGCGAGCAGTCGAGGAGAGGGAGGAGCAGGAGCTCCTAGCAGTCTGTGTTGCACACCAGGAAAGGCGGCATGAGAACTAGCAGGCCCCACCGGCACTTGGGTCAAGGGCCCTCCAGCCTGTTGGAGCCAGTGGGAGCCCCTAGTTACAACTGCGTCGTAGTAGACATCGATCCCTCAGGGCCCATGAGAGGCTGAAGCAGAGGCACAAACTTCTGAAGGAAAGCAATCATCCATACCTTCCTCGGCTTCTGGGCAAAGTCATACACATTTGTATGCTTTGTCACAGTCAAGTGTATGTGTGTACTGGGCAGGCTCGTGTAAATTCTCCAGCGTGAGAAAGTGTCAGTTGTGAGGAAATATATTTACTCCATGGGGTATTAAAATAATCTAGAGAGGACTCGAAAGCATGTAGACAGAATGTTCACCAAAAGTATTATGCATTTGCCCACCAATGTTAAAGTTATTGTTCCAACTTGGAAGGAAAGTTCTTTGAAGCACAGTCTTGCCTGTGTTGGAGACTTTAGGGTAACAGTTTGATTCTACAGCCCAGTCACTGAGAACTGGTTGGAAGACTACAGCCAACAGATATGATGCCTGAGGTAGCTCTCAGAGGAAACACCAGCTCTCTATGGATCCTGTCAGAGAAATGAGGCTCTTGTCTTTGCCATTTCTGCCAGTAAGAAGCTGTGGCACACAGATGTATGAAGTGTGTGGTGGCAGTTCATGCTTAGCTCACAAAGATCAGGGCTCTCACTCTGCTGAGGACAGTGGCCCTCCCTCTGTCCACCATGTAAAGATTAACATGCAGCAGGAGCTGTTATTTGAGGATGTATTGGGACAGCACACTGTGTTCCAGTAATATTAATAACCCAGCTGTGCATTGTGTAGGTCTGAATTCTGGTCCCACATCATGGAAATCGAGCTCAATATTTTTGGTTCTGTTGAGAATGTGAGAATGTGATGTTACATATTCATTTATTTCCTCTGAGTTGTGAAAAATAAATTTCAGGACAAGTCTTGGTAGATCTACGATCTACATAAGTATATATTAAGGAGCGCCCACCAAAAATGGCTTCTCATTTGCAGTGCCTGTTCTTCCTACATTTCACTTGCTTTTGGCTCTCTTGTACGTGCACGTGCACACATACACACACACACACATACACACACACACACACAGGGATTTTATTCTGAAAGTTTCTTGATAGGTAGTTTGTGAACCATTCTCAGATATCACCCATCATCTGTGATAAGGATGAAGACATTCTTAGCTACATGACCAACCTGCAGGTGAGTTCCTTCAGCCTCAGATTGGTCTTATCTATAAGGCACAGTGAGAAAAGTGGTTTTTAACTTGAAACTGGACTCATGGGTGAAATACCAGCCTGTTCCATCTTATCCTGACAGGTGGCCAAACTCAAGCATCCCAGGAATCACTTCAAGATCAGGTTGTTCTTCCGCAGCAATCCCTACTTCTCTAACACAGTGATTGTTAAGGAATATCGAGCTAACCTCAATGGTGAGATGTTTCTCAGAGACTAGATACTGGACATGGGTGACGGGTAACTGGAGATGTGATCCTGCCCTGTCCTGCATTCTTCTCTTCCCATAGGGTATAGAGCATATCGTCCCTCTCTAATTAAGTGGCTTCAGGATTATATGGGTGAAGCTCCAAGGCACATGGCCTATAACAACAGTGTCAGTATTTTCAACTGGTTTGTGGACCACAAGTTTGTAGATTCTAGCAGCATTGCTGAGGTGGGTCCTCTTTGGGAAAGTTCTAAGTACATGTTGTAAGTTCCTTGTCAAATTAACAGTGAGCTGTGCCCGGCGGCGTGGCCTAGCGGCTAAAGTCCTCGCCTTGAATGCCCCGGGATTCCATATAGGCACCAGTTCTAACCCCGGCAGCTCCACCTCCCATCCAGCTCCCTGCTTGTGGCCTGGGAAAGCAGTCAAGGATGGCCCAAATCTTTGGGGCCCTGTACCCGTGTGGGAGATCTGAAAGAGGTTTCAGGTTCCCGGCTTTGGATTGGCACAGCACCGGCCGTTGCAGTCACTTGGGGAGTGAAATATTGGATGGAAGATCTTCTTCTCTGTCTCTCCTCCTTTCTGTATATCTCGCTTTCCAATAATAATAAATCTTTAAAAAAAATTAACAGTGAGCTGCTTTTTCCTTTTTCCTAATAGATAATCTACAAGGATATTTGACTGAAACCACTGCTGTATTACCTTGGGTTCAGGCATCTGGAAATAGAATGGAGAAAGGTGATGAGCAGCCCATGACCTTGGGTAAGAGCTTGTTGTTAGGGACATGGTCCCTTATTTCCCAAATGGTGTAACTGGGGCTTAGTGGGGAAAAAAGGGATTCACTAAACTCAGGTCAGCCTTGGTATCAGAATGAAGCTCATTTGGGGAGAAATACGGTACAAAATGGCTCATGGCTGTGTGTATACACACATATGTAGGCATGCTTTGTGGCCACCCACTCAGATATAAAACAAGCTGGAATATTCTTTTCATGTTAACTGACCCATTCCTGGCCATCCTTATCAAGTCCATCTTTAGCTCCGTACCAGCATGTTATATTTTTGTTTTACCTTAAGTTTCTTTTATCATTGATTCTAGAAATATCCATGAATATTTAGGTTATGCCTTGGTCCTTAGACACACATCAATAGTTTGGGTTTTAATAATGTATGTACTTTTAGTTTAGTTTTCTTGGGCCATGTATTCTTTCAGTGAATACTTGCAATTGCTCTGGAATAAGGTAAAACAGATTTTAATCTCTTGTGGGAGCACTAATGAAGGGTCACACATGAGGTTTGGATAGCTTTCTATGCAGATCCTTTTCATTTTGATACACATTTAGTGTTCCTAGATTATGTGTGTCCATATAAATTTTAAGGATCTTTTCATTTGATTTGAATCTGTTGGAGATGTATAAAAACCCCCAAAATTATGGTATGGAATATACAACCATGTCTGGCTCAACACTGAGGAAGATACAGACCTCAAGTGCAAGATGGGAATAGTGGTGTTAACCCAACCTAATACAATAAATTCTGTGACGTGCATGTTGTGTGTGTTTTAGTGATTCTGTGCCAGATTGGGAAAAGTAATGTAGATCAAGTCCACACAAGATTTCCTATTCCAAGCCTGAGATTTGCTGTTCTATACAGTTTTGGACTAAGACCATTGTAGAGATGGGTTAAGCCTGCCTTCAAATACCAGTTCCAGAATAAGTATTTCAGAATCCCTTTTGTATTGGAAGGAGAAAAGAGGAAGCAAGGGTGTTTGAGTTCTTCTGTGTAGAGTCCAGCTGCTACAACAGAAGCCTTGTGAAAAAACACTCCAAATAAGGGATTAATGATGTTTCTCCTCACATTGGGCTGTGCACTGGATAGCATGTGGAAGAATCAGGTCTGAACTGATACAAATATACAGAAATCAGGAACTTCTTACAGGTTTCTTGCATTGGGGCAGGGACCCAAGCACTCAGGCTTTGCTCTGCTGCCTTCCCAGTCCCAAATCAGAGAGCTACAATGCAAATGGAGCAACCAGGCCTAGACCCCTGCTCATATGGGATGCCAGCACTACAGTCAAAGGATTAGCCTGTTTCCTTGCTGCACCCGTCCCAGATGTCATTATTTGTTATGACTGTGTAGCATTCCATAGTGGAGAAGTATCAAGTTTTTCACATACAGCAACTGGGATTTATGTCTTAGCTCATATGAATTGATTTGCTAATTACATGGGATTAAAAATAAGCCTCCCATTCCGATTCCATTTAGATTAGGGAAATTGCAGGAGTGTAGTGGATAGATTATTCACTGTAGGTGGGATTGCAAACTCTTTTTTAATCGGTGGAGAAGAGTATATAGACTGCTGATATCTAAGTATGTTACAATGATGTCTTAAATACCAGCATAAACAAATACCTTAGTTGTGTTTTTTTCCAATGCATAGAAAGATATCAATGTTTGATTGATTCAAATAATCCCTTAAGATTATAATACTTATTCTTCTCAAATTCCTTTTTTCCTTGATTAGTGACATATGAAACATTTAAGACCATTGTACAAGAATGCAAACATAATTCATATTAGGATGAAAAGGTGTCATTCATACTTTTTAAAAACTTTATATAAATGAAGTGGGACCAGTTAGGTTGCCTGGAAGTGATTTCAGTGATACATTGCATGAATCATTTTATAACAAATACAATACTTAAGTAAATATTGATTTGTTCAGAGACAAAGGTGATGAATTAGAGCTAATATATCAAAAATCAGAGGGAGAAACAAGATTTAATAAATAATAAATTATGAAAGCTATACTTACATGAATATAGGTTGTGAGATGTTTGTATTAATATTGAAAAAATTTAATCTACATGAATAAAGAAACCAAAGAGATAATGTTTGTTAATTAAGATTACAACATGCCATCAACAATATAAAATTGTGATATACAAAGTAAGGTTATATATGGAGAAGATGTGGCTAATCAAGGGCAAAGTCTCAAGTAGTAGTTACCTGTTCGGCAAAGAGACACGTCCCAACACATTCGCAAAATTCACCCTGTGAGAATAGTGTTACGGATACATTCAAGAATGCTGCCCTTCTGGGAGAACATGGCATATGGTCCATGCTCTAGTGGGTCCTGCTCCAGCTGGGTAGAGAGGACCCATTGCCCATACTTACTCTGCAGGTCAGCCACCAAATGTGCTGAACACATGCACCCTGAGAGGCAGGCTTCCTCTCACATTGAAAGCAGCAAGCTCCCTGGCTTGGAGCCTCTGTGGCTTCCCTTGGGATTTCAAGGTGAGGAAACCATTGAGCCACATGCCTCCACACCCACCCTGTGTGTGTGGCACAGCATGTCCTCACCCCTTGCTTTTAGTGGAGTCATTCTATTCTACTATGGGGAAGGTGTGTTAGCTCCTCACATGCCCAGCACTGGAGTTGCTTCCTGATTCCCAACCAACAATCCACAGAGAAGGCCTGCTCAGGAGAGCACCAAGACCACCTAGGGCTACTGCTTCTGTGGCATGCACAACCCCTAACCAACTTGCACAGACGTATGCCACAGAAACACTTGTGAGTACCACCTGAACCAAAGGAATCTCCTGAGCCAAAGGAATCAGCATGTTTTTCAAGCTCTGTGTCATTTCACAGTCATACAGTATGTTTCCAGTGGCTGTGGAAAAAGCAGGCCCTTACCTATTTCCCAGGGGTGGGGAGTGAAGGGTTGGAGGGGCACCAAACGTGGGAACAGGGCATGCCCACAGCTGGTAACTAGGGAAGTTTCATCCTCTGTCTGAGCCACTAGGAATTTCAGTTTTCTTCCTCCTCCTCATCTTCCTCCTCCTGTTACACAGACCTGACAAAGACACAAAGGCAGGGCCGGGTCCCTTTTAACTCCCACAAACCCAGCTGCCACGGTACCCAGGCAGGTTACAAAGGGTGGTGAAGTGAACACAGCTACCTTGCAATTCTGTGCCTCTGTGGCCATGTCTGCCACAGTCACATTGTGGGCTAATGTTCTCCTGGAAGGCTGCCACCAGTGTGCAAATACCTACACTTCTCCCATTGCACCCCACAGTTACACCTGAATCAAGCCAAGCCTGAAGGCCCTCCTCTGCACCATACCCAGCACACATGCTAGTATGTCTGCAATATAGGCAACCCAGTCTTTGTGAGTGGACTTTCGCAGGGTCAGATACTGGTGATAGGGATCTGTTGTGGGGTAAGGAGTTAATTAGCACTCATGGAGCTGGGCAGAAACAGGAACTAGGCTTGTGGCTAACAACACCTACACTAATTGGACTCATCTGCATCCAATTTCCTGGCTAAATTAGGACTTGGGGGAAGAGTATATAAGGAGAGGTGAAGGAGCAATAAGAGAGACTTTGCAGAGACTTCTACCATCACTGGTCTCCTGTTGGTGCTTCCTCCCCAAACTCTCTCCCTGTCCATGTTACTGGGTCCACTGGTCGGAGCAAATGGCACCTAACATGGGGCATGGCATCAGGGACAATCTGAGGGACTCCTGGAACTACAAAGGTAAGATTAGAATTTGAAATTTTGCAGGGGCATATGTGATTTTATCTCCGGACCCTCTCCCTGTCCTGGCCATGAGGGATAATTTGAGAGACCTCTGGAGTTCTGGAGGGGATGAATGATTTCATGCCCAGACCCTCTCCCTGTCTTGGGCAGGAGGGATATTCTGAGGAACCCTGGAAACCCAGAGGTGAGCTTAGAATTAAATATTTTACAGGGGCATAAGTGCTAGTTATTAAAAATTTGAGTTCTGATTCATGTTATGTGGTGCAGCCTGTGATAGTCAGCACCCATTGACAGTGGGCAAATGAAATTTGGCTGTGTCTCCCAACATCTGTCCTGAAGGTGGGTCCTAACAGCAATCGAATGGTAATTGCATCCTCAACCACTTCCCCCACATCCTAAATGAGCCAGGTTATTGAAAGTCCAATTAATCTAGGTATTTTTAGCTACAAGCCCAGTTCATGTTCCTGTCCATCCTAACGAGCACTAATCAACTCCTTAGCCCACAACACTTAGGTATTCACTCCTTCCCACCTATGACTCACCTATCAACTGAGAAGGGACGGTATTGTGTGTAACCACTCCCCTCACAATCCCCTTTAAAAGCCCCGGGATGCAGGGGCTGTCACTCTCTTTCTGGTCAGGTGCTTCTGTTACTCTGGCACCTCGACTCTTGCCTGACCCAGGACAGGTAATCCACTGAGCATGGTCCCTGTGTACTGCTTCGATGAAACAATGGATATAATAATGTTGTTACTGGTTTGTGTGCTATCAGGAGTTCCAGGAAAGATGAGACCTATCAGTAGTAGAATGTGGGCAAAGAAGCCAGGGAAAGGTGAATGTCTACAGCTTTACAAGTGTGTCCAGATTCTCTGTGAGTGTGTCCAGGTTATTTGTTGCATGTCTCTTAGGACAATTTGTATTGTTGGGGAAGCTGGGACATAGGTTTTCAGCTTAATGGATGGACTTAAGGATAATGACCATTTGTTCCTTTTAGGGTTATGATTGGGTGGATTATGATTGGGTGGATTATGATTGGGTGGATTATGATTGGGTGGATTGTTGTATGGTCTTGTGATTTGCTATTGTGCTCTATTGTCTCCAAGCTTGGTTAATAATGTCTCCTTAATAAACCTTAGACATGTCTGGTGTGATCTCACTCATACCCTGCAACAGTTCATATGATATTATGATATTATCACATACAGCTAATTCCCTGAACCTTGTTCTTTACCATGAGCTGAAACACCACATGCAAATAGGTATCTTAGCAGGTTTATTCCAGCAGGGCAGGAACGGGGTGGAGGTGGAGAGAAAAGGGAAAGGAGAAGGAGAAGGAGGCCAGAAAGAGAAGAGAGAGGAGAGAGAGAGAGCCGCACCTGGTTTTTTTTGTTTGTTTTTTTTTTTTTTTTTTTTTTGTCTGCAAGGTCTGGGGGGCAGGGATTGGGAGTGATTGAGGGTAGGCCCCAGGGGATTGGTGCCTGCAGCTGAATGCCTAGGGATGATTGATGTGTGGGCAGGGTTAGGGCAGGGGCTGGAAGATTGAAGGTGAAATTCTCAGGTAAAATGCTGGGCTACGTATGATTGGTGGATGAGTAGGCCGGTGTGAGTTTCGTGAGCTGTGAGGAAGAAAAAATGGTGCCAGGTCCAGCATGAGATATTTGAATAACTCCTTACATTACTCCCATTTGTTATATATAAAAGAAGAGGGGCATTGTTCTCTATGGCTTCTAAGAGCTATTTTCTTTTGCCAGTGGTTGCAGGCCGTTGGGAGGAATGGGAGATGGAGGGATGCTTCTAGTCCTGCAAAAGAAACTGACGAATGATTTGAGTAAAAAAAAACCAAAAATACATTTCAGTGGATGGGAATGGAGGGAAGGACTATTCAGAGTCCTTTTGCAAAGGTGGTTTGAGTTCCTTTTCTCTTAGCCAGGCCTTCCTGTACTTTGGTCATTGATTCTTCATTACTCCTGAATGGTCAGCACAAACAAGGCAGCTTCACAAGGAACCAGACTCTGGCTGCCAATCATCCTATCTAACTCCTCACATTTCCAAACAGAGGAGTGAACAGTGATAAAGGAATGATGACCGCTCTAGCTTCTTCCAAGCTGAAAGTGGGCATTGTTGAGTAACTGCAGCAGTAGGGGGTTCTAGAGGTTCCTGGTAGAAGGTAGAAGCCATCAGATGTCTAAAGTACTGCCTGTCACTTGAAGGTTTCTCTTTGTTGAAGTCTAGATAACAAAACATATTGTAATTATAATTTTTCCCAATGTAGCAGGTCATGAGTTCAGCTAGAAACCCAATTGGAGACTCGACGGCATGGCCTAGCGGCTAGAATTCCTTGCCTTGAATGCGCTGGAATCCCATATGGGCACCAGTTCTAATCCTGGCAGCTCCACTTCCCATCCAGCTCCCTGCTTGTGGCCTGGGAAAGCAGTCGAGGACGGCCCAATGCATTGGGACCCTGCACCCACGTGGGAGACCCGCGTGGGAGACCCGCGTGGGAGACCCGGAAGAGGTTCCAGGTTCCCAGCATCGGATCGGCACGCACTGGCCCATGGCAGCTCACTTGGGGAGTGAAACATCGGACAGAAGATCTTCCTCTCTGTCTCTCCTCCTCTGTGTATATCTGACTTTGTAATAAAATAAACAAATCTTTAAAAAAAATGAATCTAGCATCTATATATCACCCATTCTTCTCTACATAGAATCTAATGGAATATACTGAAACTCATTTCTCAAGCATTTTAAGAAGCTGGAGGATTTCTTTCTGGGACTAATCTCAAGGAATTATTTAAATCAAAATTAAAAGATTTGGCTTAGCAATTCACATCTATGAACATTTTCATCTGTAACTCAATTAAAATAGACTACATAGTTTGGCATGTAAACATGCACACACATACCAGGTAATGTACATTATAAAATAAAGCATTATAAAACAAAATAAAACAAGTTTTGTAACAGCTTTTTAAATGAATAGGTAAAGTTACCAGTTTAAATTTACCAGTTATTTAGAATTATATCTTGCTCTTAGTAATCCAAATTAAAGATGCTTTCAGTTAGAACCTGTCCACACCTTCTTCGACATACTTTAACCTGGAAATATCTTGTAAAACAAGCACATAGGTTTGTCTTATGCTTTGGAGTAATTTAACAGTGGGTTGGGACAATTTTATACCGGAGTATTTTATATATAACTGTTACATTACGTAAAATTACAGAACAAGTTGCATTTTTCTTTTTTTTTCTCTTTTCCTCTTTTTTTTTTAAAGAAAGGTTAAACCATTTATCTCTTATTCCACCCCTCTCAGCAATGAGGTGGGACGGAAAACCAGAGAAATTTAGGCGCTGAGGGTAGCTCGGTGTGGTCAAGTCAAAAGAAACTGGGAAAGCAAGTTAGACCAAGTGTTAAGACAGAAAAATGGTTTTAAACAGGAAATCTTTGTCTGCTACCCAATGAGGAGAGAAAATGGAGACCTTCAGACAGAGGGGGATGGAATGGAGAGAAAATGCAAAGTGGCAGTAAGAGGGATAGGGTGGGGGTGAGACTGCAAGATGGAGGAGGATTAGATGGGAGTTTGTTAAAAAGATGCCAGAAGAGATGGGAGAAGCACGTGGTTCCAGGTTCCTGGAAGAGGGCATTGGGGTTTCCTACTTCATGGATAGAAAACTATGGAAAAGACAGACAGAAAACTGAGAGGAAAGAGTGAATGAGACTTCCCCCCATTTTCTCAATGCATTCAGTAGTAAGCTAGATTCCAAAGGATGTCTGGATCCAAAGTGCCGCTAACTGGCAACTTGGAGGAGTTAACTATGGAATACTGGGGCCAATCTGCATTATAGAGGTGTGTTAGAGTTTTATGTTTTAGATAACGAGCCAACTGAAGGGCTTCTAAATTTGCTAGAAGACAGCCCAAGGGGGTGTTGGGAGGAATTGGTGATGAAAAAATAGCTTCCATAGTTAAAACTCAGGACTGAATACCACAGTGGACCCGTTGGGCTGTGAAAACGATCCAGAGTCATACCCGGTGGTCAGGAAAAATTGGCTCTCCTAGAAGGTTGTCACCCCCTACGTAAGGCACAAGCCAAGTCCCAAAACACCGCCTGTATCCAAAGTCGTTAACAGCCCAGCAGCCTGACTCAAAGATACAGGGAGCCCCCACAGTGACCCACTGGTCAGGGGACTTCTAGCCCAGTGACTAAGAGACATGGCACCAGGCCAGGGTTTACAGAACTGGTCTCCCAAAAGCTCCAAAAAGTGGAAAATCAGATCTTGTTGGAGGACCATAAATGTGCCAAGCCGCACCCAAAACTCCAAGGGCTGAGGAAGGAAACCCTACTTATAATAGTGCATGCATGCAGCAACTTAGCATTTGAAATAATGGGGAATACCTCATGTGCTCCATGTGCAGAAGGAGTACCGGGAGCACGTGTCTGGGCTGTGTCATTGCTGGATTGAGTCAGGTGCTAGCAAGGTCAGGTCAGAATAACTCAGGAATGGCCGTGAGGAGGTAGAGAATTCTGGAACTGGCAGGGGAAGAAGGCATAATCAGCAACAGGCCGAAGAAGGCGAAATTGGGAACAGGCAATTGGAGATGATTCTGTGTACCAGTGGGCTGATGGAGACAGTTTATACAGTGGTGCAGATGAAGACAGTTTACACAGATCGCAGTTCTTATGGTTCAGGTTCCGGTTGTGGCTGAAGGCCTGAAGGCCACGCGTCCAAGTGCCGGGGGAAACTGACCAGTCATAGCACCAAATATTAGTTATTTAAAACAGTGTTAGAGTTCCAGTTCATAGGATATTATGACATTATGATATTATTATGCGCAGCTAATTCCCGCAACCTGGTTGTTTACTGTGAGCTGAAAGCACCAGACCTAAGGAGGTATCTTAGGAGGTTTATTTCAGCAGGGCAGGATTGGGATGGAGGTGGTGGAGAGAAAAAGGCTGAAGGAAACATCTGGGGTCTTTTTATGCAGGAAGTCCCACAAGGTGGGGAGGGGACGGGGGCAGGATTGGGAGGGTTTGAGTGCAGGACCCAGGGGATTGGCAACCACAGGTGAATGCCTAGCGATGATTGGTGAGTGAGCGTGGTTGGGGCAGGGCTGGACGATTGGGTGTGGGATTATCAAGTGGAATACGGCATTATATCTGATTGTTGGATGGCTAGACTGGCGTGAATTTCATGAGTAGTGTGGAAGAGGAAATGGCACCAGGTCCAATGTGGGGTATTCAAATTACTCCTTGCAGTAAGTAAAATTTATCATGGGCCCAGTACTCGCTAAAGTGCAGATGATTAAGGGAATCAGAGATCTGCTGCAGTTACAAGGCACCAAAATTAAGCTTTAGACCTCATAGAAGTTCTTTGAAGCTGTCTGTGACATATCCCCATGGTTTGCTCTCCTTGTAGCCACCTTTTTCCACTGGCACTTGGTAAAAAATATGCTGTCATCCCCACAAGTGGTGGTGCAATCCTTCCTTGAAAAATTATCCATATGAAGGGGGAGGGAATCAAGCATAATAAGACAATGAGAACCACAAGCCAGGGTAAAAAAAGATGGAACCTCAAGCCAGACAAAGTCTGGAGAAATTGCGTGAAGAAGGTAAGTGGTCCCCTTCTGAGGAGGAAGAAATGGAAGAAGATAGAAGTGAGTCTTACAAGGATCTTCCACCCATTGAGCATGTGCCCATAGAGTGTGTGCTGAGCAAAAAATTTCTTTTGAACAGAAACAGAGCTATCTGCACCACCTGTTCCATTAAATCTAGGCATAACTGTGAAAGATTTACAGGAGCAATACCAGTTTCTCTCCCTTCACTTAAGGCAGGAACAGGGCAGACACACTGCTGGGACTTGCATTGGGCCCCCTGCTTTCAACTTCCCTCTCAGATGTGGGATGTGCAGTACAGCAGGCACAGGAACAAGGAGACACTGAGGCAGCTGCCCTTGCTAGGCAATTAGCCTTCCTAGTGGTTGAGGCAGAACATCAGCAAGGGCAAAAAGTCAGACATCACATGGCACTATCTTTTAGGAACAAAATGAAGCTGAAGAATGCTGTTGCCACATGTGGACTGTACCTCCTTCTTCACCACTTCATGATTGAATCCTAGGCACCTACCAATTTTACCCCACCCATTGGAAGCTTGACTGAATGCTTTGCTCAAATAGCAATTCTTGGGATGCTGACTTTGCTAGTCAGGCCTTCTATTGCCAGCAGCTAGCCACTTTTGATTCATCCTGATCTCCATTACCTGACCTTAAATTTCTGTTGCCTGGTCACCCCCTTTTTAAACATATTTATAAAATTATAATAAGATAGAAAGGCCTAGGAAAAGGAAGGATTTTACAGGACTTGTATTGTAGACTTGCAAATTTTACTTTGGAAGGTCTTTTGTTGTGATAAATGTTTAGCAAATTAACTTCATCTTCATATCCATGACAACTTTTGGAATTAAAGATTCAAGGACGCATTTTGTCTTTTGTAACTCTTAAGGTTTCATCTGAGATCTTTTCAAAAATGTGAAATTTTCTCGCAAATAATTTGGCATAGAACTAAACTCTATCAGAGAATTAAATTATTTCAAGGTATAGGCTATGTTAATGTGGCATTTATTGTATACAAAGCAATTTTATATGTTAAAGTTATTCTGTTCTTTCAGCTGGCTATCAAATTTCTCACTGCTTTAAACTGGTAAAGGTTTTATATTTGTTTTAAAGGTATATGAGTGATGATTTCATGTCAACGAGTCTAATCTCTAATGTTTTGTCCTAACTTCCACGACAAAATATGTTGTTTCAGATGTTTTTGGCCATCCTTGAAAAGACATCTAGGAATTCAAAAGTTTCAAACTCTAGAGCTTCCCTGAGTGTTTTTACAAGGCCTGAAGAATGCCAACAGATTAATCTCTCATTTTGTGGAGACATTGTTAGGGTCTGGTTTTGTCAATTTCCCATGAATTGCACAAAGCCTTACTGATAATGCAAAAGCAAACAGACTTTCTTGTGCCAGCATGCTGGGGTCAGACCGATCTTGGGGCATGCAGGCCAGGCAAGGAGGGGTCAGACCCAGAACTAGCAAAAGGCTAGAGATTATATATGCCCCTTCAGTCATTACAGGCATCATAGCCTGTGCAAATTAAAACACAGCAATCAGACACATCTCTTGGGCTTCCAGGTGCAAACAGTCCACTTTATTCCCAGACACATTATCTTTAGGGCTCCTGGGTCTAGAAAGCTCATCTGTTCCCACCCACATAATCTTTATGACTCATCCTATTCCTGGGACTGGATGATTGTGCCACTGTCCTTCTGCACCTGGATGCATTCTATAGATGAGGCTTGTGACACTTTACACAAGGTCACAGAATAACAACATTTATTGCTAAAGTGGAGTTTTCCCATGCTCCTCCAGACGCATCCCAACTTAGCAAAGCAGCAGCTTCTTAGCACAAACAGACCTAACATTGTCTAATGCTAACATTCTAACATACTAACATTATACTAGGAATCTAGCAACAGTAGATCAGGTTGATTGGGTTATATTCAGAATTATTGCCACATGGACTACCACATATTCCAGAGTCTGGGACACTAAAGAATGTGCATGTTACTGTCGATACTTGCTGTAGACTTATTTTAGCTATTCCTCAGAAAGAGGTAAAAGCCAGGCATTCTGTAACCCATTGCTACGCATGTTTTTCCATTTTGGGAACTCCCAATGTTATTAAAACTGACAATGGTGCCTGCTATACCAGCTATAAGATTTTGCTGCCTCCCACTATATACAACCACTTAAAAGCATTCTTTATGAGCCTTAAGGACAGCATATTGTGGAACTGCCAACATTATTAAGGATTATCTTATTAAAACAATAAAATGGGGAGTATAGCACTCCCCAAAATCATTTAAACCCTGTGTTATTTATCTTCAATTTTCTAGCATTAGATGCTGAAGGATGGTCTGCTGCAGATTGTAATTGGGATCTGTCTCAGAAACAGAAGGTTTACGTGATGTGGAAGGATCCCTTGACTCGTCAGTGGCAAGGCCCAGATCCTGTCCTCATATGGGTGCTAGGATCAGTTTGTATTTTTCCAGAAAGTGAAAATGGCTCACAGTGGATTCCTGAGAGGCTTGCAAGGAAAGCTCCTGCTGCTGAGTGTTGTGAAATCTTGGGTAATGGCCATGGCGGTGGCATCTGAGTCGGAAGATTGACGGGACAAGCAAGCATATTGTGCTTTATCATGAACCCCCATTTTGTCTTCTTCCTATATGCAGCAAGGTCCCAGTATTTCCAGTCTTTTTTATGTGACAACTTTGTGGGGTATGGGCATGCTCTGGCATGCACCCCTTTTGTCTTATTCAGATAGGCAAATATTCCTATAGAAATTATCAGATCAATCACTCCTCTGGATTTGAGGACTCACTCATGTGATGGAACCTTACTTAGCTTCTTGAATTTTAAACCTGTGCCTGCCTGTTTTATCCCCCCATTTTTCTCTCTTACATACAGAAAGTGTCTCCCAAGTGAATTGCACTGAGATCAACTGCACGCTAACAATATGTGAGAATGGTAATTGCAATACTGTTGTTATAATGTGGCTGCCCAGAATCCTGCCTGTGCCTATTGGGGCTAATGGAGAGGCCTCTGTTGGTCTGATGTGGTGGAAAAGAGAGTTTTGTGTAACATTGACCATTGTAGCCAGCATTACCCTGGCATTGGCAGCCACCTCCACAGCAGCAGTGACCCTAGGACACCCTACAGCTACTGTGGAGGTCATGAACAAGCTTGCAGAACTGAGTGTCTGACCTATAGCACAACAGAACTGTATAGATTAGCACGTGAGGGTGGTCATACTTAATTTGTAACAGTGTGTTGATTTGTTGGCAGAGAAGCAGCAAATGCTGTGGAATGTGGTCTTGTTCCCAGCATATGTCTTTATGCATATAACACCTGTGCAACTGCAAAATGTTTTCCAAGCCCAAGACTGCTGTCCGCTTATTACTACTGAAATAAAGATATTCCTAGCCATGGAACAGGGTTACGAGTTTGTGCAGATGCAGGAGGAAACACATTGAGTGGAAGCCGGTGACAGCTAAGATGGATTACACACTTACCAACCTAAGATAGGAGCTCCATTATGCTATGGAGATTTCCGATGACGAGTAAGGCTCAGGATCTGATAGTCCACAACCTAACACAGGCACATTGAGTCTTCTTTAAACAAAAAGGGAGACCTGCTGTGGGCTAGAGAGTTGATTATCTTTCAATTGGGCTGGGCAGGAGCAGGGACTGGGCTTGCAGCTAAAAACACCTGAATTAATTGGACTCATTTGTATCCATTTTCCTAACTAAATTATGACTTGGGGGAAGAGTATATAAGGAGAGGTGAAGGAGCAATAAGAGAGACTTCGTAGAGACTTCTACCATCACTGGTCTCCTATTGGTACTTCCTCCCCAGACTCTCTCCCTGTCCATGTTTCTGGGTCTGCTGGTTGGAGCAATGTGTGGGTAAATCAAGTGGAATACATGACAACTGTACTGCTCTGCTGTAAAACTTTTAAATGTATTAGCCATGACTGGGGCAGGCTTGGTAGATGTTACTGAGAGATGTTGCAATATGCTGAGGTTCTTGCTGGTGTACATGTTGGAAAATATGTGGTGGGCAGAATGGGCTGGGTCATAGCATTCAATGGTTTGCATGGGGGATGCCTGGGCACAAAACAATACTGAACCTGACTCGACCCACACTCTATTCTGGTGCTTGGATTTACCAGTGAATGATATGAACTGATTCAGCCTGGTCTGCCCCTGACCCATGCCAACATTTGGCTTTTTAATAGTGTCTTTGAATACTTGAATATTTTTTTTTAGCTTGACCCAACTCTGCTTCCCCCAGTGACAGGAAATATCTTGCAGTTCTGAGATTCTTTCTGTTCCTTCATTCATTCCATTTTGGAGACTCTGCACTGTACTTTTAATTTGCTCAACTATATTATTAATCTGATTCATTACTATTTGATTCATTTTGTATGCAACATATTATTTAAAATCCTTGAAATCTGATATTACGTGTTTTTCCTTGTTTATAAGAAGCTATATAACAGGTGTTTTGAATTGTGTACCCTCCATTTTTTTCAATGTATTCTACAGTTAACTGCAAGATTAGTCAAGACTTTGGCACCTTTGCAGGGAAGTTTGCAGTAATATTGATTGTACCTTTGTCTCTTATTTTTGTCACTAGTCACTGTACTCTGTTTAGAAGATTCTTCAACTTGGGACAGTTTTCTAAGCTGTGTTAGCCACAGATCCAAAACTTAATTTTGCTTATTGTGGTTGGTATTCTGCTCTTTGCTTGCAGTCAATTGTGCCACTCTGTTCAGTAAATTTCAGATCGGTGTCCTTTTGTTAGACTTTCTTTTTTATTATTATTAATTACATTGAATTATGTGACACTGTTTTATAGGTACTGAGATTCTTCCCAACCCTCCCCAAACACTCTCCCCATGGTGGATTCCTCCACCTTGTTGCATTACCACAATTTCATCATTGTCTTTGTGTCTCCAGTTCTTGGCTCAACAGTCTCTGCCTCCTACCATTCTGATGCTGCTCCTTTGTCTATACAGCTTTATTCCAATTCTGGTTAGACAGTTCCCAGGATTAGAGCAACACCAGGTGCCTATATAGTTAGGTTGTTGGTGGTACTAATCTTGCTGGAATCTCTTGGCCATTAAGTCTGAGTGCCTACCAGACTTCACTTGACCTGTATGATGCCAAAGTTGGCATTATTTTCTTTGTGGGAGTGGTGCAATGCACCGAGCTGATTGAGTTCTCTCCCAGCTCAGCACATTCACAGATTACTCTTTTCTCTGCAGTCTGATAGCCTTTGCTACATTGAACAAAATAGTGCCTGATGTGCCATTGCTAGAATTCTGGATCTGCTGGCTATCAGTTCTGAAGGCTACACAAGACCTATCATGGATGGAACCTGTAGTACACAGAGTTGTTGTAGTGAATTCATTCCAGAAATGAATTTGCTCCCAGCTCAGTGCATGCACAGTCATGTTCCATAGCCAATGATTCCCTACACAAATTGACATCTGATTCAGCTCTGGGGGCAGACTGGGCTATGGAATCTACCATGTTCCCTCACTGCCCATCTGGGACCTGCCACTCTGTCTCTGCCTCAGGTCAAATCAAACAGAACATCAGGTTGGGTTCTTTGTCCAGCTTCACATCCTGAGCTCCTGATGAATGCCCTTCCAACCTTGTTGCTGGTGAATTCCTGTCACTGGTGCAGTTCAGATCATTGCTTGTTGAATGGCTTTGTGATATTGGTCACTGCAATACCACACAATTGTGTCGATTGCTTTTTCATGTCTGTCAATCTTCAGGTGCCCATTTGCCCTCTCCTATTTCTTGGATTGTGCCTTCTCTCCTTTACACTGGCTAATGTTTCTCCATTTGTTTAAGCATTTTTTACCTTATTCTGCCACTTTGATTCTCCCAAGAATATTTAGATTTTCACTGAAGTTGAGCATAGCATTGAAGCACTTCACTAGCACTATTAGTGAAGAAGAAAAAAATATAAAGGCAAGACAGGAAAAAAGCTAATCTTAGTTGTAGATGACATGAATATGTACATAGAGGAAACAAAAGACCCAATTAGGAAACTACTAAGAATCATAACAGAGTCCATCTACAAGGAAGTAGAATATAAATATATGAACATAAATTGGTTGCCCGTGTGTGTACAAAAACTGCAATGTCTTGGAAAGAACTTTAAAATCATACTGACCCTGAAAATAGCCAAGAAGAATCTTAAATACCTTGAAATAAACTTAAGTAAAGATGTGGATGACATCTTGGAGACAGTTTATAAAACATTAATTCCATTAGCATACATTAAATTCAATTAACCTGAACTAAATGAATTTACTTCAAACATAGGCATTAGAAGATGAAGAAATTTAAAATATTCGTAGATAGATATAATCAATATTGTCAAAACATCCATGTTGCCAAAAAGAATGTAATAAATAAAGACACTGCTAAATTTGAACAAGCATTTGTCTCAGAACTGGAAAAGATGATACCAAAGTTCTTCCATTAACCCAAGAGCTAACCACAATAGCTAAGCTAAAACAAAGCTGGAGGAATCATAATTCCAGACCTCAAGGAACAACACAGGACACTGGAAACCAAACAATCTTGTACAGAAACAGAGAAATTTTATTTAACAAAATGGAAATGCCAGAAGTGAGCACTAAGATTTAAATTCAACTGTTCTTTCAGAAAACCTGAGGTTATTCCAGGGAATTTTTTTGTTTTTTCACAAATGCTGCTGACATAATTGGATACAGCCTACAATATAAGAAACAACCCTCACTACTTCCACCTGTCTCTTTATGAAAAAGCTCTAAAGAGACACTGGACCTTAAACTGCACCCAAAAGTGATCAAGCTCTTAGAGAAAATGCTAGGAAACGCTCTACAAGAAGGTAGGCATAGGCAGGCACTTCTTCAGGTAGTTGGAAGTACTCCTTGATGAAACTGATTTCCTCCTGGTAGATGTTTATGTAGAATATAGGTGTGCAACTGGCATTATTTGACACTATTCTTTGCCTGGAACAACTATGCCTTTACCCGACAGGGACTCAAAGGCATTCCAATTGCATCAAACCAAGAATGACAATGCTTTGTACAATATACACTCTTGACATTTTAGGCATAAGTTTGGATTTACATGAGATGCACTGTTGTGGCCAGAATTTATCCCCAGCCGTGGACAGACAACCTCCACATGCAGCAATGCTAAACCAAATAGACTTTATTATTACTAGCTTAAGCTAGGGCCCAAGTCTCATCCAACTCAATGGAGTATTGACAATGTCCTAGTCCACATATCTTACACAGTTTATATAAGGTTTTGGTTACGTAATGCTAAATTCCAAGAATAGGTTATAAATTCTGTGATTGTTCCACCTATATTGCCCATGACTACCTGTTGACCAGGGACTTTCCAGGTCTCTTATGATTGGCCGAATCTACCTAGGATTGGTGACAACCCACTTCAGAGAAAGGAGTTCATCAATTCTAGGAAAATGAAAATTAGACCTCGGCTGTCCCGAGGCCTGTCATGGTTTTACCCTAGTTCTTATTGCATCAAACAAAGCACTTATTATAGGAGCCCAAATCAGCTGTTATATTAATAAACTCTACTTAAAATGGATTAACAATGCTCTATCCACACAGTTATGTCTGTGTTACAATCACATAGTCATCTTTTTCTATATTGGTTCTGGCAGTCCCAAAGAAATTACATTAGTTAGTTTTTCATTTTTTATTTCAGTAGAGACATCTGCAAATAAATTGGCCTGATATAAAGGGGGCACAATATCATTACACATTTTAATAATTGCCAAAACATCTCTTACTTGTTGTTCTTCCTCAGGATTTTCTGGCATTCTTTGATAGCATTATCCAAAGCTATCATCCCTAAATGCATATGTCTGCGTTTTTCCAGGGATTCAGTTTTTTGTAGCATTAACCCAAGTGTAGTAATACAAAGTACATGTGACACATTCATTACCTGTTTGTTATCCATGAAAGAATAATAGATCCTCCTAAATATTTTATCCTTTACCATGCTTGAAGACAGCAGAGTTTTCTCTGAATAATGGCTTGGTCATCTTAATTAAGCAAGATTGTGTTTCAAACTATTATCCTATACCCAAAATTGTATTTCCTATAATGTTAACAGTTGGGTACACATTTTAATTTTGGATTTACTGTTGTTGAGATTTTTTTCTCCAATAATTTAAAACTTACAGATATTCCTTGGAAGAGACACAATGTCTACTCAATGGATCCAAGTCATATTAAGTCTCTCTGAATCACAAGAGAATTATTAAGTTCCATGAATATGTGAAGCATTAGTGCCAAAGTGCTCCATGAGGGAACTTGGGAACTGGGTTAAAACCCTAGCTCAGCCCTGCCACTAAGATCTTGAGGCTGGGCAAGTTTGGGGGGGTTCGGGCCTTGGGGTTGGGGGCAAATGCAACTCCCTGCAGTGTGGCAGCTCTGGGTGGTGCCCCTGCTGGGTCTGACCCAATGTTGGGGACTCAAGCCAAAGACAGTGCTAAAAGGCAGTGTATGGTTCCTTGGCTTCTCCCTCCAGGACCCTCCCTCCTTCCATTAGGGTAGGAACGCCATGAGGAAACTTGGGAACTGGATTAAAATCCTAGCTCTGCCCTGCCACTAAGATCTTGTGGCTGGACAAGTTTGGGAGTGGTTCAGGCCTTGGGGTGGGGGCAACTGTAGCTCCCTGCAGGTTTGTGGCTGTGGGGTTGCCTCTGCTGGGTCGGACCCAATGCCTGGGCCACACAGCATCTTATCATACTACTATATATGACACAAGAGTGAAAACTCATGGATTAGGGAATGAAGATGGATGTCAAATGAGATAGTGGCGTATAAACATAAGCACACAATAAGGCACAATTACTTTGTATGAGAATCAAGATGCTTCCCAAAGAAGTCAGGGAGGCAGATTGAAATGAGGACAACATGATGCCCTCAGAGAAATAATTTGCTGGCTCCTTGAGGAGAATTTCCAATCCAAAAACAGGCCTCACAGGGTTGGGCATCAGGGGCTCTGTGTCATGGTGGAATGAATTGCATCTGTGGTACTGAAATCCCATATGGGCTCTGCTTCTGACCCAAATTCATGCCCCACATAAGTGCAGTTCAAAGGGAGAGCAGACAAGGGACTTTGCTATAGGAGGCATCTCTGCCAGTGGCAACAAGCCTTCAATTTCAGTGTTTCTGGAAATTCCTGGAGCTGGCCCTGTGGCTTTGCAAGCTGAGTCATAGCCTGTGGGGCTGCTGTCCCATAAAGATGCTGATTTCTATCCCAGCTGCTCCACTTTCCGTACAACTCCCCACTGATACACCTAGCAAGCATCGGAGGACAGCCCAAGTGCTCCTGGCTTCTGTCTTCCTACCTCTGGCTTTTGTAGCCACCTGGGAAATAAACTATCAAGTAACTTTAAAATAAAAACATATGTCTTTTTTTTAAAGTTCCTAGGGCCTGGTGTGATAGCTTAATTGACTAATCAACCTCATGCATGTACTGGGATCCCACATAGGTGCCAGTTCAAGCCCCATTTTTTTTCTAATTTCCTTGATTGTAGCCAAAAAGTAGAAGAAACTGGCCAAATGCATTGGGACCCTGCACCCGTGTAGAAGGCCGAGAACAAGTTCCTGTCTCCTGGCTTTGGGTTGGCTCACCTTTGGCCATTGCAGCCATTTCAGCGGTGAACCAATAGATTGAAGATCATTCTGTCTTACCTTCTATCTGTAAATCTGGCTTCACAGCAAAAATAACTAAATCTTTTTTTTTTTTTTTTTTTTTTTTTAGTAATTACGTTGCGTTATGTGACAGTTTCATAGGCTCTGGGATTGTCCCCTCCCCTCCCCCATGGTGAATTCCTCCATCTTGTTGTAGGATTACAGTTCAAATTAAGTCCAGATTCTTTCTTTGCAAACATATTCCATGCATAGAGTCCAGCATCTTATTGTCTAGATACATTTAGCAGTTTCTTAGAAAGACATTCTCTGGTCTGAAGGCAGAGCTGGCAGAATATCATCACGATCAATTGAAGGCCCCAGCACAGCATCAACAACAATTTATAAAATTATGAAATTAATTGACATGGTATTGAGTAATCAATATGCTAAAGCCATGCAAGTTCTTAACCTCACCCTGTGACTACTCCATTGACATTATTTTTCCTTTTGATTTCCCTCAAATGGTATGAAAATCTTTTTACTGTTTTTTTTAATTATTTATTACATTGCATTATGTGACACAGTTTCATATGCTCTGGGATTCTCCCATCTCATCCCCATGACCTCCCCCCATGGTGGATTCCTCCACCTTGTTACAGTATTATAGTTCAAATTAAGTCAAGAAACTTTCATTGCAAACATAAACCAAGCATAGAGTCCAGCATCTTATTGTCCAGATAAATTCAAAAGGGTGGGGATACCTTCTCTGGTCTGAAGGCAGAGCTGGCAGAATATTATCCTGATTAACTAGAAGCCCCAGAGTAACATCAACAACAGTTTACAACATTATGGAATTGATTGACATGGTATTGCATAATCAATATGTTATAACAGTGCAAGTTCTTAACTACATCCTGTGACTATTTCATTGACCCTTCAATTTTTGTTTGCACACAGAACCAGCTGCTATACATCTAAAAGTCGATATAGGGTACTATTCAGCTATCTCTTTTCTGTTTTCATTTTAGTATTTAGCTGTTTATTGTGTTGATGCATAATTTTGCTCAACTAGGTAGATTTTAGGAGAGTCAAAACTGGCTTATAACTCTAACAAGGCATATCTCAACAGTTTAGGTGCAGAACAGTTTTAGGAGGGGTGTGCAGAGAAATCTTTCATACCCTAGTGAGGAGTAACTAATCTTTGTGTCCTATCTAGTAAGGTATATGTGGATACAAGCTGATCATTTCCTATGTAGTTCTAAGCTTTCCTTGTATTTCTTTATTCTATTTTTGGAGGGGCATGTGTGTGGGGAGGTCCAGAGCGATCCTGATCGTCATTGCAGGTGAGGATGAGGATCCAAAGTTGGAACTAAGTAAGGACCAGAAGAAGCTCCTCTCCCTAGTGCGGAAGGACGTTTGATGTTCTTCTGTTTCTGCAGAACTCTCTGGGCTCCTGGCTGTTGTTCCAATGACCTTGGGTCCTGCGAGGAAGAATTTGGGCCTCTTCCATCCCATGTGGTAGATCCAAACAGGGCTGGGTGACCTCAGAGGTCTCGGCCTCCGAAGGCACTCCAATTCCCCATATTTTCTCCTTGTCTGTTGGGTTGTAAGCGTTGGTGTCCATACTGATAGTCTTTGGTGAGGATCCGAGTCTGCAGGGTTGTGATACAAGCCTCCTCCTGCCCACCTGCTCCATTCTGCCACCCCCTTCCCCATGCTCTTTGTATATGACCTCCTGTTAAGAGGTTGTAAGAATCATTCTGATTCCTCCTTTATGTCTTTGTTATTTATTTTTTAATGCTGATTATAGTTGTTGTCTATGAATTACCTGTTATGTTTCTGATAGGTTATTCTTAACGTCTTCTTCACTCACTCCAAAGACATGGAAGACCTCTTTGACCTCCTGCCACATTTCCGAGTAGCTTAGGGCCTTAAGAGTATATTAGATTTTACACTTTTTTTGATATTGAACATAAGCAGTCTGATTCACATTAACTGAGTGTTCAATGAATATATCACAATATCTTTTTTGAAGATTTATTTATTTTTATTACAAAGTCAGATATACAGAGAGGAGGAGAAACAGAGGTGAACATCTTGCATCCGGTGATTCATTCCCCAAGTGAACACAATGGCCAGTGCTGCACCAATCCGAAGCCGGGAACCAGGAACCTCTTCCAGGTCTCCCACATGGGTGAGGGTCGCAAAGCTTTGGGCCGTCCTCAACTGCATTTCCAGGCCACAAGCAGGGAGCTGGATGGGAAGTGGAGGTGCTGGGATTAGAACCTGCATCCATATGGGATCAGGCACGTTCAAGGTGAGGACTTTAGCCACTAGGCCACGCTGCCGGGTCCTGTCACAATAACTTAATGCATTAGATACAGGCTGTTTGAGGTTAAAATAATATTACAACACACGGGTACTATTTTCCAGATTGACATCCTTTCATCTTATATTAAGGCAAACATGACATATTTAACCATTTGGGATTGGTTCATTTCCCTAGCATTATGGTTTCCAGTTTGGCCCATTTGGCCACAAAAAACTGCACTTTTAAAAAATAGCTGAATAGCATTCCATGGAGTAAAGGAACCATAGCTTTCTTATCCAGTCTTCTGTTGATGGGCATTTCGGTTGCTTCCAAGTCTTTGCAATTATTGATTGTGCTGCTATGAACATAGGGGTGCATGTTGGCTTCACATAAAACAGGTGTTTTGGGTATCTTCCTAGGAGTGCTATTGTTGAATCATATGGTATGCAGATTTTCAGTAGTTTGAGTGTTCTCCATATGATTTCCAAATAGGCTGTACAAGTCTGCCATCCCACCAGCAGTGTAGTAGGGTTCCCTTTTCCCCACATCCTGGCCAGCAAGTGTTGTTGGTGGTTTTTTGTATGTGTGCCATCCTTACTGGCGCTAGGTGGTATCTCATTATCTTCATTTGGATTTCACTTATTGCCAAAGAACTTGAGAATTTTTTCATATTTTTTTTGCCATTTTGGTTTGTTCCTTTGTGAAACGTCTGCCCATTTCCCATGGCCATTTCTTGAGAAGTTTATTTATTTTGGTGTTTTTGTTCTTCTGGAGATCCTTGCATATTCTGGAGATTAGTCCTCTATCATGTATGTAGTGTGCAAAGATCTTCTCCAATTCTGAGGGTTGCTTTTTAATTTTGTAGATTGTTTCCCTTGCTGTACAGAAGCTTCTTAGTTTGTTGAAGTCCCATTAGCTTATTTTAGCCTTGATTGCTAATGCTTTTGGTGTCCTTTTTAGGCAGTCAGGGCCCCCACCTAAATCTTGCAGTGTGTTTCCAGCATTTTTTTCCAAACATTTGAAGGTTTCTGGGTGTAGGTTTAAGTCTTTTATCCATTTAGATTTGATCATAGTGTATGGTGAAAGATGTGGGTCTATTTTCTTGTTTCTACAGGCTATCATCCAGTTGTCCCAACAGCATTTATTGAAAAGAACTTCCCATTTGCTTGGATTTTCATCTGTCATTTTCAAAGATTATTTGGCTGTATCTATGTAGGTTTCCTTCTGTTGTTTCTATTCTGTTCCATTGAACTTCCTCTCTATCTTTGTGCCAATATCAGGCTGTTTTGATAACCACTGCCATGTAACATATCCAGAGGTCCAGGATTGTGATTCCCCCTGTTACCTTCCTATTCTTCAGAATGGTTTTAGCTATTCATGTTTTTTTGTGTTTCCCAATGAAACTTTGCATCATTTTTTGAGTTCCATTAAGGATATTTTGGGAAATTTGATTGGAATTGTATTGAATGTATATATTGCTTTTGTTAGAAGAGGCATTTTAATGATATTGATTTTACCTATCCAGGAGCATGGGAGTTGTTCCATCTTTTGAGATCTTGTTCAATTTGTTTTTTAAGCATTTTGTAATTTTCTTCAAAAAGGTCTCCTACATTTTTGGTTAGATTTATTCCTAGATAATTCATACTTTTCCCTGTTATTTTGACTGGTATCTTGCTGGTTAGATTTTTTTCCATCTTGGGGCTGTTCACATACACTATGGCTGTTGATTTTTATTCATATATTTTGTACCCTGCCACTCTACCAAACTCTCACTTTAGTTCTAGGAGTCTCTGTATTGAGTCTCTTGGGTCTTCTATGTAAAAGATCATGTCATCTGCGTATAGTGAAAGCTTGACTTCTTCGTTTCTCATTTGAATTGCTTTGATTTCTTTTCCTTGTCTTATGGCCTCAGCAAGTACCTCTAGAACTATGTTTAACAGCAGCAGAGAAAGCGGACATCCTTGTCTTGTTCCAGATATCAGTGGGAAGGGTTCCAGTTTTTCTCCATTCAGTATGATGCTGGCGTTAGATTTTTCATATATTGTTTTGATTATGTTGTGGATTGTTCGTTCTATGCCTACCCGGTTATGATTTTTAACGTAAATTGATGTTGGATTTTGTCAAAGGCTTTTTCTGCATCTATTGATATTATTATACAGTTTTTGTTTTTCAGTGCTTGGATGTGGTGTATCACATTTATGGATTTCTGTATGTTGAACCATCCCTGCATTCTCAGGATGAGTCCTACTTTGGATGAATGATCTGCCTGATGTTTTTCTGAATTCTATTGCTTAGGATTTTGTTGAGAATTTTAGCAAGAGTGTTCAGAGGGAGTTTGGTCTGTAGTTTTCCTTCTCTGTTAATTCTCGATCCAGTTTTGGGATTAAGGTTATGTTGGCTTCATAGAATGAATTTGGAATGGTTGATTCTTTTTCTATTGTTTTGAAGAGCTTGTAGAGGATTGAGGTTAGCTCTGTTTGGAATGTTTTGCAGAATTCTGCAGTGAAGCCATCTGGACCTAAGCTTTTCTTTCTTTGGAGATCTTTAATTACTAACTCTATCCCTGCTTCAGTTATGTGTTTATTCATGTCTTCTGTTGCCTCTGAGGTAAATTTTGGCAAGTGGTGGAAGTCTAGCAACCTTTCCATTTCCAAATGGTTATCTGATTTGTTGGAGTACAGTTCTTTGCAGTAATTTCTAATTGTTTTCTTAATGGTTGCAGTGTCTGTTGTTATGTTGCCTTTGTCATCTTTGATGCTGCTAATTCTTGCTTGTAAGTCTCTTGTTTTTTCCTTGTCAGTCGGGCTGTGGGGTGTCTATTTATCTTCTCAGAAACCAGTTTTGGTTCATTGAGTTTGTATATAATTTTTTTTTATTTCTATTTGATTAATTTCCTGTATTGCCTCATTTGCCTTTTTCAAATGTATCTCAAGTTGGTTAATAACCTGCCTGCTTTCATTCTGAGAATCTTCCAATTCGGATATCCTGTTCTGCATTAATAATTTTATTGGCAAAGCTCTGCAATAATAATTCTGCTACAATAATCCTGCAATAATTCTTCTGCAAAAATTCTGTTAGCTAAGCTATCAACTCTGTGCTTCAGGTCAAGGATTTCATTTTTGACTAATTTTGTTTCTGTGATTATGTGTTTTTTTTTTTAATTCGTTAAGTTCTTCCATCGCTTTTCCTTGTCTCTGAAGAGTTGTATAATTATTTTTTGAACTGATAGGTCTTCAATTTCTTCATCTGTACTATCTGCGATTGACCAGGCCTTTTGGTAACTTTCTGGGGTGGCACTGGCTCCTTCCTCTGACTCATTTATTTTCCTGTGACATCGCCCCATGTCTATGTGATGTAAGGTATTGCTGGCTTCAAATCCTTGATCTATGCTGCCACTAAGTGGGTTTCCTGAGATCTTGCTGGACTAGATTTTTTTTTTCTTCTTTATGGTGTCTAGATTCCACTTCCCCTACTACTTCAGTGTTCGGTCTTATGGATTCTTTAAAACTGGGCAATATTTATGGTAGCTTTTAAGTGTCCCATCTGTTGAGTTCTCTTGGCCCTCGGGTTGGCGCCGCCCAGTGCTGGGGAGTTCCAGCTCTTGGGATTGCTCAGGGTCTTTGTTTCTGAGCCTAGTAACATTCTCCGGCCCATCTGCCCAGATCAAAACCTGACCCAATCCAAGCCTCTCCAGATCCAAGCTAACAGCCCAGGCCCCTTTAATGGTATTTTGTCCCAAGTTCCTTCTGCTAAGGGCGGGCACTTCGCTGTGTTAGCAACTCACAAAGGTTTGCTCACTGAATTTTGCTCGCCCAATCTCACTTGAGTCTCTGCAGCCCGGGACTCCCTCTTTGTCCTTCTCAGGGTGCTGATCTCAGTATTTCATGACTGTTTTGCTGCTGTGTGCCACTTTCTCAGTTCTTGCGGGACTGAAGTATCTCCCACAGTCTTATGTGTAGCACTTTTCCTCTTATACTCACTTCAGACTACTCCCGTCTCCAAATTTTATTACCCTCGGTTACATCAGTCTAACCCCATTGACCATCTTGAATCCTCCAAAAAACTAAATCTTAAAAAAATAAAGTTTCTATCACCAACAGATGACGTGGCTGCCAAAGACTTAGCCCGAGTGTGGTGCTGCTACTACAGTCAACTGCTCCATGGAGAGTTATGTGAAAGGAAAGTTCTTAGTACATGGTCATGAACAAGCGTGTCCCTGCATTGGTGCTCTTACAGTCTGCAATGATTTTGCATGTTTTCCTTCTAATATAAGCACATTACATTGGCAGCAGCAACAAGCATTTGTGTCTCCTGATGGCAGTGAGGGGTGCTGAAGTATGATGGAGCTGGACCATCTAGGGTATTTGTGTGCCTTCTGTGATGTCTATGCAAGGCTGGGAGTGCTGTGGAATCATTCCCTGAACACACCGCACCACCCGTTTAAGAGATACACAACTGTGTGGGAGGCACTATAACATTCCAAGAGAGGCAGGATTTTAAGAGGATGTGCAATGTGACCTTTTGGTTTTCATTTAAAAAATTATTTGGGGTTAGTGTCATGGCCTATCAGGCTAAACTTTTACCTGAGGGGCCATTATCTCTTATGTCACTGGTTCAGGACCTGGCTGCACTACTTGTCATCTAGCATAGCAGGTCACTGCTTGTGACCTAGGGAAGTAAATGAGGATGGCATGAAGCCTTAGGACCCTGAACCCACATGGGATATTGAGAAGAATCCCTCCCTCCTGGCTTCGGACCAGACCAGCTCTAGCTGTTGTGACAATATGTGAAGTGAATCAGTTAATGAAAGATACCTGTGTGTCTCTTTTTCTTTCTGTAAATCATTCAAAAAATGTTTAATTCAATCTTTGAAAACCTGTGCAAGAAAGCTAGGACTAGGGGGTGGGGCTGCCTCTTAAGGACAGGCCACAGTTCTTGCCAGTGACTATCAGGGCAGGGGTTAGCCAGATTAGGCTGGACTATGACACTAACTGACAAGTAGGAGAATCAGGTCTGGGGGCAGAGTCTCTGATTGATTTGTGTTCTCATCCCTGTGGAACTGCAGTACCCTCTGGTTTGCTTAATGTTGGTTGTAGTGATAGGCCTAGCTAGGCTTGACCACAGAGCTCAACAACACTCAATAGGACCTGGGCTTGCAAACAGGCTAGATTGTTCTATGCTGCAGCTCCTGTAGGTGCACCCAAGAATTGGGTGTGAGGTGGGCCAGATTGCAGCATCTACCAGCACACACAAAGGCCAAGACTGTGGCCTAGCACCTGAAACATGGGAGCTGGTCTGAAAATAGGCATGGTTACTAATCTGTGTCTCCCACGTGAGCACAAGAGTCAAGGATGAGTATGGGTCACACCAGACAAGGCTTCACTGGTTGACAGATTGTGAGCTGTCTAGGGCATAGGCCAGACACCTTCCTAGTTATAGTACACACTACCATTTGTGGAGCCAAGCCAGGGTGAAGGCCAAGCCATGCTAGGCTGCCATATCCATCCAATTGCAAAAGCTCCATGTATCAAGGTAGACTGGGCATGCCTAGGCAATAGCATCCATTATTGCTAGCTTGGACTTGGGGCAGGCTGGTCCATGCAAGGCTACAGCATCCAATGGAAAGGGCCAACGCCATGCCAGGCCATGTTGTAGCAGCCAGTGTCATTCGTAGAATGAGTAGTAGCTGGAAGCAGGCCTGGTTGGGTAGCACAATGGACTCCCTTGCTTCGATTCATTTCAGTGTTGAGAGTGAGAGCTGTAATGGAGAGTGTAGACTGGCTGGATATAGCTGTAACATTTCTTGGAGTGTATGTGGGCTGGGCCTGTGGGTGTCCCAGACTGGGTTTGGGGTAGCCCCCAGCACCTGCTGGTGCTCAAGAGACAAAGAATAGGTGTAGGATAGGGCCCTGCGGCATGGCCTAGCGGCTAAAGTCCTCGCCTTGAATGCCCCGGGATCCCATATGGGCGCCGGTTCTAATCCCGGCAGCTCCACTTCCCATCCAGCTCCCTGCTTGTGGCCTGGCAAAGCAGTCGAGGACGGCCCAAAGCTTTGGAACACTGCACCCGCGTGGGAGACCCGGAAGAGGTTCCTGGTTCCCTGCTTCGGATCAGCGCGTACCGGCCCGTTGCGGCTCACTTGGGGAGTGAAACGTTGGATGGAAGATCTTCCTGTCTGTATCTCCTCCTCTCTGTATATCTGGCTTTCCAATAATAATAAAAAATCTTTCAAGAAAAAAAAAAAAAGAATAGGTGTAGGATGTGTTGTGCTAGGTCACAGCAACCACTGATCCACATGAGAACTGTGAAGGTCAAGGTCAAAGACATCACTAAGTCAATAATATGGTGACTAACAGTTCAGGTTACTGGCAGGCAAGATGGTGGCCAAGGATGGAGCCCTGTGTATGAACCAGGGCAGGAGTCACGTAGCTCCAAGGTAATACTGATTAACCAGGGCCATCTCACTCACCTACTCCTGGCCTAAGGGAGGTGGCTTCTGCAGTCATTCTCCTGGTAATTGGCTCCTAGTTTCTTCCCTCCTGAAATTCCATGCCTGAGGATATCCTTTACCCTATAAAAGAAGTTGAATTTCCCAATAAATTGGAATTGCTTAGACAGAACCCATGTCTGTCTGTTTGTCTCTTGAATGTGCCATGAGGCTGCGTGGTGGGCAGCATGCTCATCCCCTCCAGCAATGGGGTACTAGAGGAATGTGTGGGGGACACACTGCAAGAACCATGTCTGGAGTATGCTCTAGAGGAGCTGGGATGAGCACCCACAAGTAAGAGTCAGAATGGGTGTGGACCAGTTTGACAAGCCAGGACAGCAGACAGGCCATGTTAACCTGGGCCATGATACCACTGGTGTGTGTGTGATCTGCAATTGGGAGGTACCTGATAGAGGAACTTGGGGAAGCCCTGTCTTAAAATACAGTTCTTGATGTTGAGTGTAAAAGCCAAAACAGGAGGCAGCCTACACCCATCCGGTCATGGTACCCATCGGCATATATATGGGTCAGGTCTGGAGGCAGGAGAGTTGGGCCAATTGACAGCACCCACTGACTGGTGTGAGAACCAGCACAGGATGAGTTGGGCTATGACACCCACCAGCTCACATCAGAAATAGGACCAGGACCTGCGGCTGCCCAGGCTGGGCTATGCTGCAGTACCTGACAGCATGAGCCAAAATGATGGCACCCCAGGCTGAACCAGACTGTAGCATCTGCTGGTGAATGCTGAGGCAAGGCAGGCCATGCCAGACTGGGCTTCAAAACCCACTAGTACATGCAAACCTGGGCCAGGGGTAAGCTTGTTAGGGCGGATATAGGGGCTACTCTGCTAGGCCACTGCTCCCATGGTGAATATGATAGCTGCAGCTAGGGCAGAACAGGCTGGAGAGGACTACAAGATGGAAACTGCAAAGAGCCAGGGCTGAGAGTGGACGTTGTAAGGAAACCATGGGCATGACTCTGCTGTGCTCCAGCTCCAACCAGTGAGCATTAGAAAAAGCAGGAATTGGTGGTTGGGGGGTGGGACAGTGCAGCACCACTCACTGACATATGTATGGCCTGGATAGTGGGATCAGTTAGACTGAGCTAAGCTGAAGACTACCATCGGTGTGTTTGAAAGTGGGATGAGATGTCAGACAGGTTGGACAAGTCTACTGCACATACCAGCGTGTGCAGGAACCTGAGGATGGGATCAGGCCTAGAGAGGTTACAGGGGGTTGGCCTAACTAGGCTGCAGTTCCTGCTGCTGTGCATGAAGGTTTGCTTGTGTGGTGCACTGTGTTAGGCTTGTAGGCAGCATCCACTGTTTTGTATATGAGATGTGACTGGGAACAGGACTGCTTGAGTAACTGCAACCATCATTGTGTGTGTAGGCTGATGTGGATTACAGACTCAGCCAGACCCCGCACTGGCTGGCATAAATTACAATCACATCTGAGGTGACCCTGGAGAGGTTTCTTTAATCCCTCCCCCGAAGACTGGACCACTGGGCTCAAAACTTCAAGTCTGACTACTCTATTGTTCATGAATGGATGTATTCACCTCAGGCCCCTGGAGGTAGAAGAAGCACCCTTCTTGGACACCATGATGAAAATGTGCAGAACCATCTTCCCAGACTGGGAGGGGTGTCTGGCCCAGTCTGAGTCCCATGATGGAGAGCCTGTGTTTGCACTCTGGCAAGCAATGCTTACTCCAGTTCTGGGAAGCTTAGGAAGCTATGTGAGGGTGAACACAGGTGCCAGTGCCTACATCAGTGTTCACCTGGATGAATGTCCTAGCAGGCAAGGTGGAAGCCTGGGACTAGCAACATAGGAGCTCAGGCACAAGAAGTCTTCTTCACCAATTAGATGTTTAATCGACAGTCCCAGTCAAACCCAGCCCTCCAGCTTAGAGCCACCAGTGAGAGAGTGGTGTCCGCTGGGTCCCTCCAAAGTCCCTACATCTGAGCAGACACCGCAGTGGCCTCCCTAGCAGCTGCAAGGAATAGAAGGTGTTCACACAGGCAGGCTGTGCCTCAGCTCTCCACCCACAAATTGATAATAGTCATAATACTTACTAAAATATGAGGGTGATTCTAGAAATTCATGGAAAATGGAAGCAACAGAGATGGGCTCAAAAATAGTAGAATGTCACAAATAGAATCTCATGAGATGCATTTTTCACCATTTTTTAAAGACAGCCCTCTTTTGTTTCCCCATTACCTCACTGAAATTTTTGCTACTTTAAGCTGCTAAGTTGTGGAGTCTGTGGTTTTTGCAATGGTTGGGCCCTAAAACAGGATGTCCTCAGGTAAGGCAAAACACATTGATGGAATGGAGTTTTGTAGGTAGGAGTGGAAAAAGTCCTGCAGAAATTTATAACACACACCATGTAGAAACCTCGGAACCCCGGGACTTACAAATACACCATGGGTTGGCCAGCACTGAGAGAGTGGGACTCAAGCCCTCTTGCTTGCTCAGTCAGTTGGCTCCGTCTCCTCAGTTTCATACCTGATCTTCCCTTTGTTGATTGTGTGCCCCTCCTGCAGAGCCCCACACTCAGAACCACTTGTCAAGGGGTGTTCTCTTCTCCCATTGTGCTGCAAAAATCTTTCCCTCATTTCTGGCTGAAGGGCACTGTAGCTGGGGGGAGGGAGAGAAAAAGGAGGCAGACAAAGCCCACTCTATGACCATGGAGAATCTCTCATACCCAAACATGACAGAGTATGCAGCTGAAGGAGCTTCTTAGTATGACTCAGCAGTTTGTACTATGACAGAGATCACCTCAGAAGGCTGAGTGCCAGCACCCCATATCAGAACACCAGGCTATTACAGCCACTCTGTCTCTGACCAAGTTGCAGCTACTGAATCAGGGAAAGTAGCAGAAGACAGGCCAAAGGCTGGGTCATTGCACTCACATAGGAGACCTAATAGAATTCCCAGTTCCTGGCTTTAGTCTGACCCAGTCCTGACCATTGCTGTTACTGGGAATATGAACTGGAGATGAAAGATCTCTCCATTTTGCCCTCCCCCTACCTTTTAAATTTATGTTTAAAATTGTGTTCAGCTTTCCACAGATTTAATTGAGTTCACAGAGAGCTAATACACTTCTTTCTGATTATAGTAGAATCTCCCAAACAGTTTTCAAATTAAGTTTGGACTCATGACTAACATTTGATATGTATTGCAAGGATAAGTTGATAAAAGCTGATATGTTCCAGGGTTTTTATTGAAATGATTTTGCAGGTCTCCCCACCTTCTTTTTTGGGGACTTTGACACTTGGTGTCAGGTATCTCCATGGAGGGTGTCCAGCTAGGACTGCAGGGGGAAGAGGAGAAGCTAGGGGGAATCAGGGGAGAGGAAGAGGAAAAGAGAGGCCCTCCTCCTGACACCACCCCCCCATGGCCTCTAAGCAGTCAACTCCCTTTGCAATCTTGATGTGTGGGAGGGAGAGAGGTGAAGAAAGAGTGATCTTGCATGAAGTGACAGATACCCCAAAAGGCTGCAATAGCTGGGGCAGCTACAGATGATGGCCTTATCTGATATGCTGCAATGCCAGTTGTAAGCCCAGCTGCTGGGGTCCGTGCAGTAGATGTCAATGGCACAAAGGTGAAGAGAACAGCTCCCCTGCTTGGGCCCAGGAGAGCTTCCAGCTGTTTGGCAGGGCCCGGCAGATTTCTCACTGACCACCTTGACGCAGTGTCACCACCTTTTTGCATGGAAACTCAAGCACCCCACTAAGAATTCTGTAATCTCTTGAGGCATTGTTTGCTCCTGTGAGATGGCTTTTGCCACCAATGTGAGTTTGATAGTTAATGTTATTGATAATATCTTGGTGAGTGGGTTTAACTGCACACAGGAGTAGAATTAAAACCATGTCATTTCTGGACACCTTATTGTGTACCTACTCATTGCCCTGAAATCAGGCCCAAACATATAGCATGCCTTCTGGGAAATGGCTTAATAAGAATTTTACAAAGTAATGGAAGTGGTGGGAGTGAGACCTGAAACTGCTACGGCAATAAATATAGTTACTGTTATCTCTAAGGCTAGCCAGTCTTTGCAATTTTTTGAGCATAGAAAATGCAACTGTTTAGCCGCTTTTACAAGTTTTAGCTGGAGGAATTAAGAACATTTTTATTAAACATGCTTTTTTTATTAAATTATTATTTATTAAATACTTTTGATTTCTGTTTCATTTTTTTTTTTTTTTTAAGATTTATTCATTTTATTACAGCCAGATATACACAGAGGAGGAAAGACAGAGAGGAAAATCTTCTGTCCGATGATTCACTCCCCAAGTGAGCCGCAACCGCTGGTGCACGCCGATTCGAAGCCGGGAACCTGGAACATCTTCCGGGTCTCCCACACGAGGGTGCAGGGTCCCAATGCAATGGGCCGTCCTCAACTGCTTTCCCAGGCCACAAGCAGGGAGCTGGATGGGAAGTGGAACTGCCGGGATTAGAACCAGTGCCCATATGGGATCCCGGGGCTTTCAAGGTGAGAACTTTAGCCACTAGGCCACGCCGCCCAGCCCGATTATTGTTTCATTGTATATGGGGTTGTAGATTCTATAGTTGTAGGGGGATTTAACATTTGAAACTTTTGTTTTTAGATTTTACGTTTTTCCCCTTGTAACCTATTTTCCCATTAAATAATGGGCAAATTGTAGAAATAGAAATGTGGTAGGAATGAACTACTGATTAGCAGGTAATCGCATGTGCCTTGGCCTTGGAGTCCTGGCTGTCACTCCATGGCTAGTGTTGAAGAATGAATAATGGCTTGCTTTGAAGAATATGAATACAGTATTTTAAAGAATTATCTTTAGAGGCACCTGCTTAGCCATGAAGTGCAGACGGAATGACAGAATGCCTGTACATGCCGCCTTAATCTTAAAGTAAAATATAGAACAATTAGTTGCTTGTGCAGTAGCTTGGGAGGTGTTGGAGTAAATGAAAGGACAGTTTTTCTTGAGCTGTTGTGAGAATGCAGCAAGTGTCAAAGTCTGTGTCTTTCTTTATCGCCGACTCCACGTACCCTTCCCAAGCTCTGAACACACATGGAGCTGGACTCAGGCACCCAGCCCCAGTGAGGTGAATTTCTAAGGTTCTATTCATTTCCAGCAGCCAAGCTAGGTTTTTCAGTTAAGAGTTGAGGCGACAGTGTTGTAGCATAATGGCTTAAGCCACTATCTGTGATGGCAGCATTCCACAGGATGCCAGTTCAGGAGCCAACTGCCGAATGTCTGATCCAGCTCCCTGCTTGTGGCCTGAGAGAGCAGCAGAGGATGATCAGAGTCCCTGGAGAGACTCTGGAGAGCCTGGGATATCCAGAAGCTCCTAGGATCTCCCATGGCTCCTGGCTATGGATGAGTCCTGTTCTTGCTATCACAGCTAATAGCGAAATGAATCAGCAGATGGAAGATCTTTCTGATTCTCCTTCTTCCTGTAAATCTGCCTTTCAAATAAAAATAAATATATCTTAATTCCCCCACCCTCCATCAACTGTTCCAGAACTGATTTTTACAGCAAAAAGTTGCAGCTTTAGACATGCAAGTCCTGCCCAACTGACTCTTCTCGACTTACCCTGTCCCCACTCTGGCCTTGTGGATCATGGCCTTGGGACCTTAGGAATGGCAGGCAGTTGTAGGGGCTGGGTCCCCTTGGGTCCTGCTCCCATGGGTCTGCTCCTCACAAAAAGGTGTACAGTGAGGCCGACAGTCTCAGAGCTTCATGCTGACAGGTGATGGTTGAGGCAATGAAGGGTGTTGCCTCCTGCCTCGCTCAGCACGGGGCTAAGGCCACGCCCCAGAGCTGTCCTGCTTGGAACAAGCCAGTATTCTCTGTGAGGAGACACTGGGAGAGTGTGGGTGCTTCTGGTGTGCTTGTGACTGACCCTGTTACTACTTTCTGTTTTATCTGTGTGGATTCCTCTTTGCTTGCCCCAAACGGTGTTTTGCAGAATTGCAGAGGGACTTGCCTGCATGTGGAGGTCAGACATTTCACAACAAGATTCCTGGCTTGCTTGTCCCTCTTGGTCGAAGCGGTCATTGAGCACTTGGCCCATGCCTCCAGATGGCAGCAAACACAGGCCCGGGATTTGTTCTCCCAGCTGATGGAGGCCCCATCATCCTGCCATTCTCTTCCTAACTCTGTTGCTCATTCTCCCACCTGATTAGCCATGCCCCCAGGCTCTGGTAATCATTTCCCCCAGGTGATTGCACACACTCACTGTAAAATCAACCCTGTAAATCCTTGAATGTTTAAGACTGAAGAACAAACACAACACTTCCCATTCAGGGAGTTGTGGAGCTTAGTGATGGAAAACAGGTATGATCCTGGGCTGCCAGAGGTGTCCTTGGCTGAGGAAGAGAAGGCACTACATGCTCCAGGGGGCCATCTGCTTGCACTCAGTACCCCTGCTTTCAGCGTGTGCTCCTCTGAGCTCCTGTGTCACCCCCTGCACCCAGCACCCCTCCCCTCAGAGTACATTCCTCTGAGCTCCTGTGTTAACCCCATGGCACCCAGAAACCCTCTCCTCAGCATGCATTTCTCTGCAATCCTGGATCACCCCCTTGCTCTCCACTGTGGGTCACGCAGAGAATGAACTTGGATGAGCTCATGTGACACATGTTTCTTAATTATCTTGTTTGGCACAAGATATCAGAGATAACAATTGTCTGTTTGGAATTGGCTTACATCACTGATCGTGATGGTCTGCACCTGGGGCATTTTGTTGTGATGCTAGAATTTCATTATTTTTTATAACAGAATGGTTAGCACAGAGTAGACATTTTCTGCACATTGTCTTCTTGATGGTAACTATTATCCAAACAACACATACAACCATGTCTTTAGGAAGCACTGGGGCAGCATTTTGTGCTATGCTGACAATAAAACTGCCATTTCCATCATATGCTGTGTGATGGCTATTCATAATTCTACTCTTGGAGGTTGAATTTCTCAAAAAGACCTATTCTTATTGCATTGCTTTTAGAATGTCATACAAAACAAATTCAAGACTTCAGGGAAGTTCGGGGCTGGCATGATGGCTCGATGGGTAAATGTTCTCCCTGTGCGTGCTGGAATCAATAAGGACAATTCTTAATGTCTCAGGTGCACCATTTTCCATCCAGCTTGCTGTGGTTGTCTTGGAACAGCAGTAAGACATTTCCTGCATTCACATGGAAACCTGTATTGGAGGCTTCTAGCCTCAAATTGGCTCATCACCAGCTGCTGTGGACATTTATGCAATGAACAAGTGAATGGTTGACTGCTTTTTCCTCTCTCTATAAATGAGATGTTAATTTCCAGAAATAGTAAATGAATCTTTAAAAACATTTCTGGATCATTTTACAATTTTTATATGCAGCAGAGGGAATCCTTAGCTAAAAGCAAAATAAAAGGTAAATCAAAAAAGAAAACCCATTTCAGACAAGTTACTCTATTTTTTTTATAATAAATGTTTTTTTGAAAGCCAACAGCACTCTGGCAAAGATGAGACTTTGCATCATTAAATGATTTTCAACACACAATCTCATTTAGTTTAAAATGCTCTTTTGGAAGGGGCTGGTGCGATTGTACGATGGCTTATGCCAACACCTGTGGTGGAGCTCTTTCAATATGAATGATGGCTCAAGTTCTGGCTGCTGCACTCTGAAACAGCAGACCACTAATGCTGATAGTAAAGAACTGTAATTATTTTTGCTTTTGTTTCCAGATACAAGATGCATTAGAAGCTCTGTGAGATTGGTTTTAGGCAGGGAGAGAACAAACACTAATGATAATCACAGAATAGACCCAGTGATAGGAAAATCCTCACTATGTCTCTCTAGGTGTTTTTATTTGCAATTATATATATATATAGATATAGATATATGTATATTTATATATATTACAAAGAATATGTAACAAAGAAACATATTATACAAACATTATATTATATATTATGTATGTTATATAATATATCATATTATATTATAGAATATTCTAGAATATTATATTCTATGTGTCTTCAAAAGCACATGAAGCATATATGCTGTCAAACATGTGACTGTTCATTGGACTTCTCCTTACATCCAGGAAGGTCACTTTACCATTTCATGCATGTAGACTTGCCAACATTGCCTTGCCTACTGTTTTGATGTGAGATGTTTCTGCCAGTGTGTTCTGTGTTTAGAGTTTCCTGAGAGTGTCAGTTACTGAGACAGCACAGCAGCGTGGAATGGCCTTTAAGACTAATCACATTGGGCCCGGGGGTGTGGCCTAGTGGCTCAAAGTCCTCACCTTGAATGCCCCAGGAACCCATATGGGTGCCGGTTCTAATCCCGGCAGCTCCACTTCCCATGCAGCTCCCTGCTTGTGGACTGGGAGGGCAGTAGAGGACAGCCCAATGCATTGGGACCCTGCACCCTCGTGTGGGAGACCCCGAAGAGGTTCCAGGTTCCCAGCTTCCAATCAGCGCAGCACCGGCAGGTTGCGGCTCACTTGGGGAGTGAATCATTGGTCAGAGGATCTTCCTCTCTGTCTCTTCTCTCTGTATATCTGACTTTGTAATAAACTGAATAAATCTTAGAAAAAAGACTAATCACCATTTACAGGACTTTGAAGGGTCAATGGTATTGTAGATACAGTGAACTGTGGGGTCCAACACTTGTTTGAAAGTTCATTCTCCAAAAGATCATATGCGGGCATGGGGCCATGGCCTAGTAGCAAGCGTCCTCGCTACTAGGGATCCCATGTGGTGGCCGGTTCTAATCCCTGTGGCCTTGCTTTCCATCCTGCCCCTGCTTGTGCCCTGAGAAACCAGTTGAGGATGGCCCAAAGCTTTAGGACCCTGCACCAGTCGGGGAGACCCAGAAACCTCCTGGCTACCAGCTTAGGATCGGCGCAATACCAGCAATTGTGTTCATTTGGGGAGTGAATAATCGGACAGAAGAACTTCCTCTCTGTCTCTCCTCCTCTCTGTGTATCCAGTTTTCCAATAAAAATAAATCTTTAAAAAAACCATATGCAATGTATTTGGAAATTGGTAAGGCTCTCTTAGGAGCACATGAATATAGAGCATCTCAATGTGATATGTACTTGGTGTTTTTGTGTAGTTTGCATGTGAGTACATGTAATTCTTAGATTTTGTGTGTATATGTGATGCAGTTTTGATGCTGTGGCCATTACATCAGCAGAAGAAGGTATGAAAACTCTCAGTGGGTGTGCCTTACAATCAGGAGACATAGCATGCAACAAAAGCAAGTGGCATTACACCACACGCAGTGCATGCAAGCCCTGAAGGGATCACACTTATTCTGACTTGTAATGTTGATGTCTTTCTATGAGTGTGCATGCTCTAAAGACTTAGTGAGCTGGCAAAGACATGGTGAACGGAAGTGCATTGTGAGGATTTGTTAGAAGGTGAAATGATTCCTTCCACAATGAGGCCTAATACAGCATGTGAAATTGTGAGCAGAAGCTTGCCCCCAGCGCACGGGGGAGGCTCTGGGAAGATCTGTGCTATTCTCCTCACTGCCATGTCCTCACTTGGGGATCTCCCACTGCTTTCAAATCTTACTTGGTGCTCATCAGGTGTGCCTTGTTCCTGGGAACACATCCCCAATGAACCATCCCTCAGAGACCTCCTCCTAGTGCGTGTGTTGAGGAGCATGTTTTGTGTGGGGATAGGGATTGAGGAAATAGTGTGCCTTGTGCCTAATTACAAGCCTGCTTGAATTTCACGCTTTGTCCTTATACTCTGGCCTACCATCCTCTGTGGGAAGAATATTTGTAAAGCATGCTGAAGCAAAGGAGAAGGTAAGTGACATGGAGAAAGGCTCTTCTTCTTTCCTAAGACCCACTCACAACGCATCACACACATCTCAGGAGCCTCCTCTGAAGCCTTTTCAAATGCTGAGTGCAAAATGGCTACCTGGCAGTGTACAGAGGTGACATTGAGCTGTCTCTCTTTTGAGAACAAGAGCACATCAAGTGAATATGCTGTAGATCACAAGATCACTCACAGGACTTGCTGTTGTCTGAGGGTAGATAAATTTGCCAATGTTTCCCTCTAGATTATTTCCTTCATGGAAATGTCATACAAACTGGGGCATGTACCCTGTCCAAAGCATCAGATCATGCATTTCTAAGAGCATTCACTTAGCCAATGACCAATAGTAGCATGAACATGTGCAGAATTGCACAGATGCATAGGTCTACCCCTCTATAGGTGATGTATTCATTCTGCATGTAGTTCATTGTTGCATCTGCGGGAAACCAGATGGGGCTTCTCCCTCAATATCCCCCTTTACCTCAGATACATGATGGAAACAATATGGACATAATAGTATCACCCACTTCCCTATCCCCCTGAAGATTTTTTTTTTCTTTTTCTTTCTTTAACTGTAATTAACTATGTAAAGATTGTCAACAGCAACACAATAAAATAGATTTAAAAAATGTGCTTAAGTGTATGGATTTGAGTGTGGGGTGTATGTGTGTGTGCATTGGATTGGTCCATGTGTTCGATATATGGCCAATCTCTCTGATTTTGCTATGCTGAAAAATTTATTAATTTTGTCAATCCACGGGAAACAAGATATTGCATGAGCTGATGAGCATATTTGGGATCTATAACACAAAGCTCATTAAAGTGCTGAAAGTGTTGCTGAAGCCATGATTCTGAAGCCATAGTTGTTTGTGAATGTCAGTTGTCACAAGAAAAAATCTGCAAATCCTGTGAAATATAAACCTAAGATGAATGAATCTACATGCCATAGACTTTGAATCTGAAGAGATTTCTTTTACAGTGAAGTGGATTGAAGCAGCTGATTTTCTGAGCAGGAGCTTGCTCCCATTAGGAGGTGGAGTCACTGTAGTGGGTTCCATGCATCACATGGCTTTTCTGCCCATATGCTCAAGTGGAGATCTGCCACTCACAACTCACATGTGGCTTAGCCCTGTGTAGACGTGACCTGTCATTGGGACCACATTTTCAATGAGTCTGTGTGCAGAGACTTCATCACAGTGCTTGTGCCGTGAAGCATTGCATTGGGAGAAGAAAATGAAGTGATAGTGATGGGATGAATGGCTTTATCAAGACCCTTGTCAACATTTCAGTTTTTACATGCTCCCATCCTTACCACCTTCTTCAGTATTGTTGCATTCAACCCATTCAGAAACAAAGGAGACTTCATCTGAGCTGGAGGAATGCTCTCCTTCTTGCATTAGATACCCTTCGAGTGCCACACACATCTCAGGAGTGTCGTTTCGAGTCTTGTGGATTACTATGTGAGAAATGATGCATGTCAGTCTTTGGTTGTGGCATCAACTGCGTTTTCTCTATTTCTGAAAATAAATCATCAACTCATTCTTCATCAGGCTCTGACTCCTCTGAACCTCTCTCTAAAGGATCTAAATAATTTTAATATTGCAAAATTATTTTTGGCTACATAGAAATCCAATCAAATGTTGGCAATTTTTTTGGACGGAGATTCAAAACACAGTTATAAAAGTTTTTCATTTTATGTCCTGAATACTAACACACAGGTAAGTTTACATATTTATTTTTTTACTCTTGCCATTGTGTATGCTTGTGTGTGTGTGTGTGTGTGTGTGTGTGTGTGCACATGCCCATGCATGTGTGCATGTGATGTATGTTTAAACTTGTGGCCGATGTACTTGTACATTCTGATCTGGAAATAATGTTGAATATGCCTGAAGGCATGAGAAAGAGACCCTACAACCAATATCTTGAAAGTAGCATAATTATGCCTCAGCATGTGCAGTGCTTTGAAGGGCTGACCATGTTACAACTGCAGACTTAATTCACAAAGCACACACATTTGTTTGTGAATACAATGTGTCTGTATTTTAAACAGCAGAATATTCAAGAGCTCAATAGCTGGCAAGTCAGAGGTTGCATATATGCTACCATGCACTTACTGTGGTGGAGGGTGGGATGAGATGATAGAAGAAGGTGCATTTAAATGGTTTAGTGAAAAGAAAAACTATTTTCCACCCTGAGAAGAGAGGACCAAGATATTTTGTATGCAGCTGTGTCCCCATTGATTGGGTGAGGCTCTGGACTGTTTCCATACATTTCATCCCTTACCATGACATCACATGAAGATGTCTAATTGTTCACATCTGACGTACAGGTGAAGAGCTGTGAATTATTCTTGGGATCATATTCCCATTCTTTCTCAGTAAACAAACCTCATTTTAGTTCCTTTGCCCTGAAGTACTCAATTGTGAAAGGAGTGGGTTAAGTAGAGGTTGGGGGCAGTGACAAAATTACACTTCTTGTCTACAAATAGGATATGCCATAATTTTCTACTTACTATCATCTTTGATGATAATGGGTTCAACCCAAGCAGAAAAAAGGTAGGCATCTTCAGATGTGACAGGACTCTCTGATCCTTTTGTAAGATGAGTTGGAACCTCCACACATATCTCACAAACATCTTCTTGAGGCTTCTGGAATGCTATTTGGAAAATAACAATACAATCTTGAAATATGGCTTCATTTGAGTGGTCCATGCATTCAGAGAATAGCACGTGCTGGGCCAGCATGATAGTGTACTGGTTAAGCCCCTTGCCTTGCACACGCCAGGATCCCATAAGGTCGCTGATTCTAACCCTGGTGGCCCCGTTTCCCATCCAGTCCCTGCCTGTGGCCTGGGAAAGCAGTTGAGGATGGCCAAAGCCTTGGGTCCCTGCACCCTCATGGAAGACCAAACAGAGCTCCTGGCTCCTGGCTTCAGATTGGCTCAGCTCCAGCCATTGAAGTAAGTTGGGAAGTGAAACATCGGATGGAAAATCTCCCTCCCTGTCTCTCTTCCTTTCTGTATATCTGCATTTCCAATAAAAATGAATAAGTCTTAAAAAAAAAAGAATGGCATGTGCTGTCAGTATTGCTTCCTGCATGTGACCATGCTTGAGTCATAATGTTTCAGGAGTGATACTGTCTTTGGCCTTCCATAGATCTCAATTGTTTCCTATTTGTCCACTGCCATGTAGACTAAGACACATGCTGAATCCAAGCCATAAAAACACCAGTCTTTCACAATTCTCACTTTTGTATATGGTTATGGTTAGGCAACCATATGTACTTATGATATATATTCATTTTTATATGCCTGTGTTATGTGGTGCCTGTCTATGTGTTTATGTTTGTATGCTACTGTGGATTTAGTATATTTGTATGTTCTTTGCTTTAGCATTTCCTGAAACCTGTTGGAAATATAGAGATATTTCCTTCTCATGCTGTTCTTTTTAAGACTTGAAACATAGCAAATTGAAACTTATCAGGCCCATGTGTGCCTATGAAAGTCAATTTTTGAAAGATCAGTGTGCAATTCCTCAAGAGGTTTGCAAGGACATTGTGAATGAAGATGTGTTTACAAGGATTTCTTCAAAGCAAAATTATACCTTCAGTGTGGTGGAATGAATCAATTTCTTTGCAGGCTCTTGCTCCATGTGTGTAGATGTGGCTCTGGAGAAGTTTCCATATATCCCATTCCTGCCCTTGTCCTCATTTGGGAGATTTCTCTCTGCGCATTTGACTTGCTCTTCATGAACCACACCCTCTATTCAGCCAC
Organism: Ochotona princeps; assembly: GCF_030435755.1. NCBI lineage: Eukaryota > Metazoa > Chordata > Mammalia > Lagomorpha > Ochotonidae > Ochotona > Ochotona princeps. Next base: position 12,499,120 of record NC_080866.1, read on the forward strand.
ATTTCCAATGAATCCTTACCCAGAGATCTTATCCTAGTGCCTGTATCCTGAAGCAGTACTAACTGGATGGTGTTTGGGCCGGTTGTATTCAATCATCTGTCTCTGTTTCAGGTTTTACCCAAAAGGTGTCTTACCATCTTCTTCAATAAGGATGGATTCAATACAGTCAGAAACATAGGATGCTTCATTTAAGTTGGGATAACTATTCCCTTTTTTGATAAGATATCTCTGGTGTGCCACAGACATCTCAGGAGCATTGTCTTGAGCCAGTTGAAATTCTATGAGAGAAAATGAAAACAGGTAAGTTTAAATGCTACATCATCTAATTGCCAAGTTTTTCAAAAAAACAGCACATCTAATTAATATCCTGTTAGTCATGCATCCCCTCATGAGACTTACTTTAAGAGTTGGATGTAACATCATCATTCAGTGAAGCTAGTTGTCCATCATTCAGTGAAGCCAACATTGTCCACTCCAGTGTAGACCATGGCATATGCCCTGGCCATATTACTCATTGAACCAGATGTGCCAGGAATGATGGTGACTTTATATCTTATATTACATATGGTATGTATACATTTCAATGTAATATGAACAGTGTATATGTACTATTGCATAAATCTAAATATATCTGCATATTAGATATATGTTCATTCTGTGCTAGATGCTTTTTTGTGTGGTGCATGAGGGTATGTGTCCAGAGATGTGGCTTGTGCATATTCTCAGCTGAAGTGGTTTCTGAGTGTGTCACTCTATTAGACAACAGACATCACAAGCTGGAAAAGCCTAAAGAATTTCCCTTTTCATTTGCATGAATCTTAAAAGATAACTTGATTATTGATGTTGTGTCCTGTGATGTCAATGACTGTCTATGAAAGTCAGTTGTAAAAAAGTTTAATTTACAATGCATCTTGAGGTTGGTCAGGTAAATGAAAATACATTTTAGAACATTTGTTAGAAGGGGAAAAAAGATTTCTTCTATAGTAAGTGGAGTGAAACAGGTAATTTTCTGAGCAGGAGCTCATTCTCAATGTATCGGGAGCCTCTGAAGAGGTTTCTATTCATCTCATGAATGCCCAGGTTAGCATTTAGAGATCTCAACTTTTCTCACTGACATGTTTCCTATAATTGGGACTACACTTCCAAGGAGTCTCTAGCCAGATCTCCATCCTAGTGCTTGGACCCTGATTAATTATATTGCTTTCAGAATCTGCAACGAATAATGTTTGAGCTTTGTGGATGATTTTAATTCCTCATCACCAATTAGGCCTTCACACATACCCTTCCTTACCATCTTCTTCAATATTTCTGGGTTCAGCCCAAGCTGAAACAAAGGAGACTTCTTCTGAAGTGCAGCAACTCTCTCCTTCTTCTATAAGATGACCTTGGAGTGCCACACACTTTTCAGGAGTGTCCTCTTGAGGTGTTTGGATTGCTGTGTGAGAAATGACAACCTGTGAGCCTTGAGTTGTGGCATCATTGGATTTGCTTGTCATCTCAAAGTATTGTAGAGCAAATATATACATCAGTCCTGTGACTGGCATTGAAAATTGCAGGAAAAAAATAGGAAGTAAGGTTAACGGTGTAAAATCATAAATCTATGTTGTTATCTCTTGACCTTTGTCATGCTGATTGAGGTATATGACCCAGCCAAAGCACAAAAGCAAGAGTGTTCAATTGCTATCTTACTTGTTTGTTGGTTTAGGTTATTTTCACATTGTTTTATGCATGCTTGTCAATACATAAATGTGTATGAATATACAGACATATATGTTTGTGTATATACATTTACATGTGATACATATATTCCTTCTGTTTTTGTGAAAGATTTGTGGGCTTGTATTTATTTTTCCATGGCTGAAAATGTATGTTTGTGATAACCAAAACCAGGATTTGGAAAATTTCATTGTGGTGTTCTAATCCCATGTATTTCTTTAAAAAGCTAAAGAAGTTGTGGATACAGAGACCAATGAGGCCAGTAGCATCTATGAAATCTCACAGGACCATTCTGTACAATGTCTCTACTTCATGATAAGCAGATGCAAAATGAAGGTAGATTAGAGATAATTAGTTGCAGAATTATTGATTCCTTTCATAATTAGGAGTAGTATTAGGAGTAGACAATTTCCACATAAGTTAGCACAGTCCATGTTCTCACTTGGGGACCTCCCATTGGACACATCATACTTGGTTTCTGTTTTGCTGAGTGCCCTGTAATTGGGTCCCTCCAAGTAACCATGCCCTGAAACACTGTACCTTAGGGGAAAAAGGAGTAAGGAAAACTTGGGCTGGTGCTCATTTAGAACTATTCTCTAATTTAGGCTTACTCTTTGAATCTTTCTTACCATTTTCTTCTGTAAGAAATGCTTCATTCCAAGCTGAAACAAAGGTGACATCATCTGAAGAGGAGGAACTATCTCTTTCTTTCTTTTGATGAGTTGGGTCCTTCACACGTATCTCAGGAATATCTCCTTGTGGCTTTTGAAATGCTGTGTGAAAAGAGGTGTCCCTCCGTTCAGAATACTACATGAGGTGTATATTTTGTCAGCCAACATGGGATATGCTATCATTGGAGTGAACTTAACTTCAACATACCTAAAATTAGAAATGCTACCCTATGAGCACTCATATTTTCCATGGCCAAGGAGTCAAGTGAGAATTCATCAAGACACACTATGTTTGTCAGTGTGTGTGTGTGTGTGTCAGTGTAAACCTTTTTTTCTATATACTCATCATACTTATGGGAAATTTCTATTATAACGTTCTTCTTCACATAGAATGTAGCCACATGTGGTGTTTAAGTATTCATTTACTAGTCCACATATCTGCTTTTGTGTTTAACATCTGCTTTATGATTATGAATTGTTTTGAAATGCTATCTGATCAAGCTGTTTTATGGTAGCTTTCTCAGACTTATTAGTGCCACCAACTGTGTAAAACAGGAATTGTTAGAAGTGAGAAAAATAACAATTTTATAATTTAAAGATGATTCTGTAGTAGAATTCCAGATTGATTTAATACACAGAGGCATCAAAATCAAATGTAAAGAAGCAGCAGAGTGACAGGGGTTAGTGCTAAGCGATTAAGGTGGTGTGGCACAAAGAATGTACGTGCAAAACATGAGGCCATTCCCTTCTTAACCCACCGAAAAAGTAGCAATTCATTGTACAATTCATTGATAGCCCATAGCATAGGCTGAGTTCATTTTCACCTACAAAGGATGAGATACGTTAGAATAGCTTGCTGTAGTTTGTTTTAGCTTGTGTTAATTTGTGATACTTGTTAATACAGAGTGGATAAATTCACTCAGCTTGTGTTGAGGTTATATCCAAGTCATGGGTAGGCCATTGCTTTGTAATTGCTTTTATTTCTTGAGTTCAAAGTGGGTTGAAATTTACTATGAGAAATAGTCAGTTCTTAGAACACTTCTAGTCATGATCTGATGTGTCATTGTGATTCCACCAGTTAATGTGAGGAAATAAAAAGAAAATCTATCCTGCTAAAAACCAAAACACACTATGTGCACATTTGCCAGTGTCTGGATTAGACGTCAGTAACTGAAATGGACTTAGCATGTGCAAGAGTCTTGCGTCTTTCAGTGTTTTGTACCATGTGCCTCAGTCACAACTTTGTTAGATAATGTTTTTGACTCTTTACCTCCACTACACTTTTGACTCTTAATCTCTTTACTTCACCTCAAAATGAACACAGGCTCAAATGAAGCAATACACATCCATTTACATTTTTAAATTTAGTTTCTAAAGAATATACATCTTTATGAATTTTCCAGTCACTCTTGCTATTTATTGGTAACCCAGCTCAATACTTGATTCTCAATTCTTGAGATTAGCTATTGTGTCAGGAATGTCTTTTGTTTGTGTAGTACTAACTCACTGGATTCACACATTGCAGGAAAATATTTCAGTACATTCATTGTGCAGGTTATATGTGCCCAGATAAGATATGAGCACACATTGTGTTGAAGCTAATATGTTATTGATTTATTGCTTACTAAAGTGAATATTGCAGTGAGTACTGAGTTTAAAAGGAAATTTCTTTATTTGTATGCCAGTTTTATGAATTCCTATATATATCTATGTCACACCATTCCATTTTGGATCTGTGTATAGTCTGACATATACAGAGTGTATTATGTGGTGTGTGTGTGTGTGTGTGTGTGTGTGTATGTGTTGTAGTGCATGTTTCTATGTGTTTTGCACTTTCACAGGTTGAATTTTCTGTGGCATCAGTTCCCTGTGAGATGAATGGTTGTTTGTGACTATACTATCACTAATATAAAGGTGAGTGTTAGCTAAGGAGTTTATGGGGAAAAAGTAGGAATGATGGAAGGCCACACTGTATTCCTTTTAAAATATATAATGGAAAATGATAGCATGTTAGGAAAGGAAAGTGAATTATCATCATTAACTCAGTTGTTGTCCATATGGCCTAAAATTATGGAGTCTTATTGGAATGGGATGCAGTGTTTTCATGACCCATGATTCTAGATAATCCACAGACCTGAAAGTATAAATATTGATTATGCAGCCAATACAGGGTAGTAAAGAACAAGCTGAATGCAGATGAACTTTAGTTGATTGGTTAGGGAAAACACTATTTTGTTTTTGTCTAGTTTGTTTTTTCCATAATGGGGTGGTAGAACAGGTGATTTGGTGAGAAGTGTGTGTAGAAGCTCCAAACAGGCTTCCATAAACATCATCTATACACATGGCCTCACATGGAGATCTTCCAATGATGAAAGGCTGACTTGGTTCTGAGGATCTATGACCTGTTCTTGGCACCACACTAACTATGTGTCCTTTCTCAAAGCCTTCAATCTATTCACTGTGCTGTAAAGCAGCCCATTGTGAGGAGAAAGTGGAGTGAGTAGAGGTTGGGCTGGCTAGCTAAATTATAACTTCTGAGTTCAGACCTTGCATTCACTCCTTACCATCTTCTTTGATAAGAATGGGTTCATTCCAAGTGGAAACAAAATATACATCATTGGAGGTACAGCAACTCTCTCCTTCCTGTGTGGGATGGATTGGGACCTCCACACACATCTCAGGAATATCTTCTTGAGGTTTCTTGGATGCTGATTGGAAAATGACAACAAGTTAATCTTGGGATGTGGCATCTTACTTGTCTGTTTTCCAAAGTACAGCGCATAACACACATGCTGTTTTTTGTCAGGTGAATACTCACATATCATGCTGTCACAGGAGTGAAGGCGATTTCATGCATGCCAGGTGCTCATACAGAGGCCCCACAAAACTTATTGTAGAAATTCTAACTATCTTTGAGGTTTTTCAATGTCTTGACACATTGATGAACACAGTAGTTACGTATCACTTGTTGGTTTTCATCTGTTTTGAAGTTATGCTGTTGTTGAGTGTAACATATTATACTTTTCTTTAATTATGTGCTATTTTGTTTTATGAATTCATGAGAGTTGTGAACAGCTTGATGACAATGGTGGTATGTTAATCTCTGGAGCTTGTGATTGCTACTGTGTAAGCCAAGGGGAAGTTTACAAATTGTGTGGCATCAAATATTGTGTGGTGCAGAAATTTGCTTTCAATGACATATGCAGATGTGAAATATAAATTAAAGAAACATACAAAAGTGAGGTAGAAAGGACAAAGGGAGGGAAAGATATGTGGCATTGGTAGCAATGTATTGGAGGTAAGGATTGGAGGAGCTGAAAACAGACAGTATGTGAATTCAGAGAGGCAGGATAATTCTACTTCAAGAAACCATTCATGGGCCTGGCGGCGTGGCCTAGCGGCTAAAGTCCTCGCCTTGAATGCCCCGGGATCCCATATGGGCGCCTGTTCTAGTCCCGGCAGCTCCACTTCCCATCCAGCTCCCTGCATGTGGCCTGGGAAAGCAGTTGAGGACGGCCCAATGCATTGGGACCCTGCACCCGCGTGGGAGACCCAGAAGAGGTTCCAGGTTCCCGGCTTCGGATCGGCGCGTATAGGCCTGTTGCGGCTCACTTAGGGAGTGAATCATCGGACGGAAGATCTTCCTCTCTGTCTTTCCTCCTCTCTGTATATCTGGCTGTAATAAAATGAATAAATCTTTAAAAAAAAAAAGAAAAAGAAACCATTCATATGAATACTTAGTTTAAGAAAACGGGTTTCGAATGCAATAACACAATGATTCGTTCATTCATTGCCCCTCTTTTTCATCTATGTTCTCTCTTCACCACAATAAGTGGCATCCCTTCTTCTCTTTCAGATCGCAGTACCAGACTACCCTCTGCCAAAGACTATCCTGTGACATACCTCTTGCAGTCTTTGCAGCTGGTGGGCAGCTTATTTCTTCCAAATGTTTTGTCTTTTGCTTGTGCTTCATGGCTCCAACTGGAGGGAATTATTCAAATTTCATTGATACCCCCTCCTCTAGTTGCTTAATATCCTGCCCTCTACTCAATACAGAGTCAGGAATGTTGTAGCTCCTCACTAAGCTTCCAGAATCATTCTATCAGTGATTGATGATGTCACCCCATTCCAGTGGCCCAACCAATAGTTGCAGGATCACAGTTCTGCCAGAGCCAATTTAATATGTGTGTTATTTCACCTAATAGAAAGCTGGTGTTGATTTTAATTTTTCTATCTTTTCTTGAAACCAAGATGAGAAGATAAATTATTTGATGTGAGGCCATGATATGACCCATATGATTTGACTTAGAACCATGATTATTCTTGTGTCATAGAAGATGTTGAATATTAGTAATTGCATTGTATACATTGTTCATAAGTATAAATAAGCTAATAAAACCAACATATTCATTCTGCTAGAAAAAAGCACAAAGCACACGCTGGTTGAAAAATTAACAAAGCGTATGCGTATCACAATGTCACATATTTCTACATTGTGTGGATTTTTGATTGTGTAGTTTTTAAGAGAGCTACATATTAATTCCCTTTTAAATATGAAGTATATGCTGGTATCATTGTGATTTAAGAACATCTCACGTGTCCATGTATTATTTTCTGAATTTCTGCTTCTATTCAGATCAACGCCATGTATCATCACAAGTCAACTGTCTGTAACATCACTCCTCCTCATCATTTTCCCAATGGTTTGAGAGAAAGTAATTCCATTTTATAAGCCCTGCTCTAATAAAAAAATTAAAAAATCCTATTTTGGGGAAGAAGCCATGATTCTGCTCCCAGAATCCAGGTATCTTCAGAGATTATGTTAGTACTTGTATAGAAATTCAAATTTGGGCAACTCCATCTACTTGCCACCAGGTGTTGTACACATGTCAACTTATGAGGTCAATGTATGTCTGCTTTCATCCCTAGCTGATACATCAATCCCTCCTTCAGTCTCCTTGAGCTGGGCCTTCCCCTCGCTTACCATAACCACTGCATTGAAGACATGAAATCCAGAGAAAAATTCTTACCCTTGTCAATTTTCAGGAAATGTAAACTAAATAGACACACAAAGTGCCTTCCATATATTGCATTGATATGATTTTTGAAATACAACTTCCAAACACCTGGGAGGCACTAATGACATAATTTTGTAAATAACATTCACATTAGATCTCCAATCTTATTGCAGAGCAATGGGGCAATTATGTAGACAATGAAACAGGCATGAGAGCAAGGCTATCCTTATGTCACTGCATAAGGCCATGCAGATTGTGCAGGTTTTGCCAATGGTCTAAGAGCCTGCAGACCTCCCAGGGCTCTGCCATAGATCTGAGCACGGTGACGCTCATTCCGTATTCTGCCAGGAATCTGAGTACATTTATGACCACGTTGAGCTGTGCCATGGATCAAAGTGCCATGCGGACCACATGAAGTTCTGCCATGGATATGAGGGTTGTATGGCTCACCTTGATCTCTGCCATGAATCTGAGGACCCTGTGGACCACATGGGGCTATGCCTTGGATCTGAGAATTGTGTGGCTTACGCATGGCTCAGCATAAACCAATTATGCATGGTTCAGCCTTGAGTATGAAGCCTGTGCAGAACATGCTGGTTTCTTCCACGACTGTGAGGGGTCTGTGGGACACTTTGGAGTCTCTGTAATGGATCAAAGGCCATCTTGACCACATGAGGCTCTGCCATTCATCTGGGAGCTGTGAGAACTACATGGAGCTCTGCCATTAATCTAAGAGCTGTGCAGCTCACACAGCACACTGCCACGGATCGGAGGGAAGTGTATGTCAACAGGAGCTTTGTCTTGGGTCTGAGGGCAGTGAGTACCACTGGGGTCTCTACCTTGGATCTGAGGGGCATGAGGACCACATGGGTCTCTTATATGGATCTGAGGGGCATGGTGACCACATGGGGCTCTGCCATGGATCTGAGCAACATGCAAATCACAGAGGACTCTGCCGTGCATTTGAGCACTTTGCCGAGCATCATGAGGCTCTGCTATTGAACTGAAGATTGCAACTATTAGGACCTAGGTGTGCCTCATACCTTCCCAATGGATTTGCAGGGCCTAGAGACCATATGGGACTCTGCCATGTACGAGGGCCTGGCAGCTCCTGCAGGGCTCTGTGATTTGTATGAGAGCCGTGAGGCTGACACAGGGCTCTGCCTTGGATCTGAGGAGCTTGTGGCTCATGTGGGGCACTGCCATGGATCTGAGGGCTATGCAGCCCCTTGCCATAAATCAGAGGGGCCTGCAGACTACATGGGGCTCTGCCATGGGTCTGATGGTTTGAGGACTTGAGGATCGAGGTAAACCTTGCCTGTCACAGTCCTCACCTCGTATACAGGCAGCGGACTCACACTACCTCACCTCTCTCTGGACCCTCCTCCAAACACTAGCATTTGCGGTCATCTCACACACTCTGAGCTTAGGGGACACAGAAGATATAACTCACAATCGACTGAGTGGAATAAGAGCTGCTATCCCGCAGCCAAATTGGGGTCCTGACACATGGAATTCCCCAGACCCCATGTGTCCTACTCTCTGCAATGTCCCTGACCACTGAGGAGCTGTCTACTCTCTCCTCCTTGCACTCCTCCTGTAGTTGAGGTCAACACAATTCCCATGCAGGTCAAAGTGGACCCTTGGAGCATTGTCCACCAAGGACAGCAGTCCCTGTGTTGGGAATGAGGCTTTGGGATCCTGCAGTTTGTGTGGTGTGTGGTGGGAGGGAACCAGCCGGCAGCTGCGAGCCAGCAAGTAACGTGGCCTGACTCATCCTGTAAGGCTCTTGATGATGTCATATTCCTTGCACTGGGTCTGAAAAGCCCTGGCCTGGACCAATGCCCCTTGCCCAGGAGCCCAGGCGTTGGATAGTCTGGGGCTACACCACAGGCCCAGTAATCCGGAACAGAATTCCTAAGTACAGGGGATCCAGCGACCTACAAAATGGAAGGGCAGGGAGCCCACCAAAGCCACACAGGACACGTCACCAGAGCAATCATACGTTAGGCCCCTCTGGGCGCGTGTCCTTCCACATGCTTTTCTTCTGGCTGACCCACAATAGCTACCTCAGCACGCCTGCACCAGAATCATCGCCCACAAGCAGGGCTGAACCCAGGCAGGCCCGTGAAGGGTAGGAGGGCTGCTGTCTGCCCCTTTCACCCGCAGCCTGCATCCCTGGTAAAAGGCCAAGCTGGGCACACCCCGGAAAGGCTCCCTCCCTGAGCACGGGGAGCCCGGGCGCGGCTCAGGTGGACATACTTGCTTTCCTGTTCACACACCGGACTTCCCCCTGAGAGCTCAGCATGCTGGGGGTGGGTCGGGGATCAACTCCACACACTGTGTCGCCCCACCCCGCGTCAGTGCCGAGATCTCTTTGCATGCACCTGGTGTTTGCACGTCGCCACTTCCGGGAGACAGTGAGGGCCCTTGGGTGACCCTGGCTGTGTTCAGGCAGGGAGAAGTCGGGACGTTGTCCACAGGCTCGGTTCAGGATGGCAAGGTTGTTTTCATTACGTTTTTATGAGTATTTTTCTCTTTATGATGGGTGATACTGGCAGATTTTCATGCACTCAAATAAGCAGCTTGCTTAGTGGATTGAGCTACATCTTTAACAACCCAAGTTTGTTTGAAGAAAAATGGGTATAGTACTGTCAGTGCACAAATGCAGAAGAACTCCGACTGACGTTCATGTATCTGTGAAAATACAGAAGGCTGTTGCAAAGCACTAGTATAAAAAGGAGAGAGGTAGGAAAAGTTTGAAATTATCTTGCCTTGCTGAAGGGCTGGAGTAGTCACTATTGTCAAAGGCAGTGCATGGGAGTATCGATGTTTTAAGTCTTTGTCCAAACTTAAAATTCAGTTACTTTAAACAGAGCTTTTCTCATTTTAGGAACTAATCCTAACATATGTATGTGAAATATAAGAAAAAGCCAATGATTTTATAATGATGTTTGTAGTGGCATGAGGACAAACAGAAACAAAATCTGACAAAATTAAATTAGGAAAATACCTAAGTATTTGTTAACTAGATTCTCATTAAATGATGAGTATGCTAGTACTCAGGTATTCAGATAATTGAACGAAAGACATAAAAAATGTCTCGATGAAATAGGTAACTCAAAAAGTTAAACATAGATGTATGTACATATACGTGAGTATTTAATGATTCATCTATTTTTAAGAGCTAAGAAATTAATAATTAACGATCGTTAGAGAAAATTCCAACTGTAGCCTTATATTTTATCAGAAGTCTCATTCTATGTTAAAATATAATGAACTTTAATGTAAGTAACAAAACGTGATTGAACAAACACAGTGCCCTTCTGATAAACAGAGAAGAAGCTGAGACACAAAGTGTAAGCTGCAGATGAGTGAAAGTGCAAGGATCCAAACTAAGTTCTCACCAACTTCCTCTGTAATTTTCCACTTCCTGATCCACACAGGGGAATGTTAGCTACGGTGAGGTTTCCTGTGGACTAATGCAATCCTTCTGTATCTGTTGATGAAAAGCTCTATCATATCCAAACAATATGCCAGTCATTTAAACCCACCAAAGAGTAGTGCCCAATTCTATCCTGTGTCCTAACAATGACTTTCCTTTAGCCATATGTGTGGACCCTCTTGAAGCTTTGTTCATATAAAGACACACAGTTTACAGTCAGCCATGTTTTCCCATGGTTAGGAAGCTGAGGTGGGAGATTCTATTTCATTTTCACTGAAAAAAAAAAAAAAGATGAAATTTTGCTTCCTGGAACGGAAATTGGACTCTGGACAACCCAGAGAAGAAAGGCTGGTGAAAGTCAGCAGGAATTATTCCTGCAGCATCAGGGTTGGAGGAGTTTCAAGGAGGAGAGTTGGAGAATCTTACAGCACTGCCCGGCAACAAGCTGCATGGGACCAGTGAGGGTGATATGCTAGTCAGGAGTCCAAGAGAAAATTAAATTAATTAAGTCATTCTTGAATATGATTTCACCCCAAGTCCTGAGGTAGAAATGAATGAAGGGACTATCCTGCATCTTAGAGTCCTTGGAGTTACATTCATCCTGGCAGCCAGAAGTCCCAGGTGGCTTCCAGATCCTCAAACCTTAATGTCAATTGTGCATAACTGGAAGAAGATGAGAGCCAGTGCAATACCCATGTCTCCATCAGGGATCACCAGGTTACTTCTTGGAAGGGAGGAATCTTGTTCACCACAATCCATACTTTTCTTGAGATAAACCCACCAATGAATGCACACAGTCTGATCTATCCATTGTGTGGTCTGGAGCCAGGATTTCTAATTCAGGTCATTTGAACCCGCTAAAAGTCTGATCAAAAGCACAAGAGGTGACCCAGAAAAACCACGCATGTATTCTCTGGCTCTTTCTCATGTCCAGTCTTGTATAGAATTACCAAGCCTTGTCGGCCTAGAAGTCCATCTTCAGTGGGCCAGGCTCTACCCCCAGACGCATCCTCCTCCAACCCCACAAAGTGTAAGATTCTGAGTTATGGCACGTGGCGGCATGGCCTAGTGGCTTAAGTCCTCACCTTGGACTCACCAGAATTCCATGTGGTACTGGTTCTAATCCTGTTGGCGCTGCTTACTATCCACTTCCCTGCTTGTGGCCTGGGAAAGCAGTCGATGACAGCCCAAAGATTTGGGACCATGCACCCACATGGAAGACCTGGAAGAGGTCCCTGGTTCCCATCTTCGGATTGGCGCAGCACCAGCCATTGCGGTCACTTGGGGAGTGAATCATTGGATGGAAGATCTTTGTGTCTGTCGCTCCTCCTCCGTATATCTGACTTTGTACTAAAAATAAATGAATCTTAAAAAAAAAAAAAAGGTTCTGGGCCCAGCGATGTGGCCTAGCGGCCAAAGTCCTTGCCCTGAACGTGCCAGGATCCCATATGGGCACCGGTTCTAATCCCGGAAGCTCCACTTCCCATCCAGCTCCCTGCTTATGGCCTGGGGAAGCATTTGAGGATGGCCCAAAGCCTTGGGTTCCTGCACCCGTGTGGGAGACCTGGAGGAGGTTCCAGGTTCTTGGCTTCGATCGGCGCAGCACCAGCCATTGCGCTCACTTGGGGAGTGAATCATCGGATGGAAGATCTTCCTCTCTGTCTCTCCTCCTCTCTGTATATTCTCCTTTCCAATAAAACTAAATAAATCTTAAAAAAAAGATTCTGAGTTGTGATACTATGTGCACAGGCCAGGGTTTCTCCATGACTGTGATTGTGATGTTCTGCAGCACTGTGCTTCCTTCTCCATTCCTTCTTTGGGCTCCTCACTGATTTAGACAGAAGGAGAGAGATGCATTTGCATTTGACTGGAGGTGGTGACAGATGCAGAAATCAGCGAATGAGTTCACATGGAAAACAAAAGCCAGGAGGAGAGTTGGATGAGTGTTAACATGATCTGTCCCAGTCTGTCTCCATATGCTTTTCCTCACTCCTTTATGGGACTTGCATGTTACAATAGTGGGAGATACTTTAATAGACTGATTTTATGTAAATCAAGAGAGTGGAAATACTGTAGTGGCATAGGTTCTAGAAAACTTGTATAACCTCTAACCTATAAACATTATTGTAACAAATAACTTATCCAGATACAAATTTAAGCATATACATCTTTAGATATCTAGTAATCCTGAGTACAGTTCACCTTAAAATGAGGCTGTGTTAGATACTTTCAGGTTTTTATTCTCACAATGATTCTCTAGGTAATAGAACTACTTCCATAGCATTTACATCGTATTCAGCAGCCTAGGTAACCAGAGATGATTTAATCATGAACATGTGCCAGGGTTATATGAAACTACCCAATGTTTTTAGAGAAGAGACTTGGGCATCCTTGGATTTTGGTATCTGTGAGGATTGTTTGATAGCTGAATAGTATCCCATGACATGAATATTTAATTGCTCACCATTCCTCTGTTTATTGATGCTTAGGGCATTTACACTTTCTGGCCCCAATAGTCCCATTATGAATATTTGTGTATGAGCTTTTGTGTGGATTTCTCTTGTAACTTCTATTGGACATACCTCTCAGAGTAGAATTGCATGGCAGTGCAGTGTTCAAAGTTTACAAAATTTCCAGAATCTTCTAAAACAACAGACACACTGTGCATTCCTAGCAACAGTACATGATGTTTCCACATCCTAGTCAACACTCAGTGTCATTCTTCTATGGGAATACAGCCATCCCAATGAATGTGAGGTGATGTCTCACTGAGAATTTCACCTGAAAATTCCTGATAGCCAAGGATGCTGAATGTTTCCTTGTGAACCTATTGGCTATTTGTATGAATGGACATTTTTAATTAAAATGCTTCATTAGTAACAAGATAAATATATACACAGAGATAATTCAAATTGAAAAAAGAAACTGTCTTTGGGACCTTAATTGTTAACACTCTAAGATGTTGAAGTCTGTAAATCCCAACTAAAGTGAGAATGAGTGAGGGTGTTACTCCAGAGATGTGATATCCATCAGCCCTTCTTGCCTCTCTCCTACCTGTATAGAACATAATAAAGGAAGTGGTTTATTTCCACTGGTTATGCCTTCATCCAAGGGCAGAGTCGGCACTTGATCCACATCCCAACCATTCTCAGGATTTCTGGAACAGTCTCAAGATCCAGAGGAGTCTGAAGAGACTCTTTGCTATGGGAATACAAATGTGCAATTTTCTTGGTTCTTACTTTTCTCTTCAAATGCCACTGGGGAGCAGAAGAATCAGCCATTCCAGTTATAACAGCTTATAAAGATGAGTGAGCAGAGTACAGGGAGAGATTACCACAGAAGACAAGAGCTATACAAAGACTTAGAGACCAGCTAAGCCTCCCATTGTCTCTATGAAAATTTGCTTAAATTCATCCATCCATTCATCCCATCCACTAACAATTCTGTCCATCAACCCAACCGCCCACTTACTCACCTGCTTGACCACCTGCAATATATAAATATATATGTCGATCTATGCATAGTTCACTCATCCTTCCATCCAATTGTTATATATGCCTCTATCCATACATCCATTCATCCACCCATCCATTTCTACATCTTTCTCTCCCTCCCTCCTTCCCCCCTTCCTAATCCCTTCCTCCGTCCTTCCCTCCCTTCATCCAATTGGTGACGCACGCATCAAATATTTACTTGATACATGCTATTCAAGTTCTACCCTGCATGCATTTACAATTTTGACTGGAAAGAAGTGCTTGTGAAGGAATGAGCAAGATTTTCCAAGGCCTGCTCTTATGGGAACCTAGGGATGCTTAAGTATCTCAAAAATATCCATCAGACTGAATATGTCCAGGGTGGTTTGTGGTGATAATTATCCCACTCATTAACAAATGCTGTTAATAAAGTAGCAGAAATCCATGAGTTCACCTGGATATAAATGCATGTTAAATAGGGCCCAGAATGGTAGTTTAGTGACTAAAGACCTCAGCTTGTATGCACCAGATTCCATATGGGTACTGGTTCATATCCCAGCTGCTCCACTTCCCATCCAGTTCCTGCTTATGCCCTGGAACAACAGTCAAAAATGTCCCAAGTCTTTTGGATCCTGTATCTGTGTGGGAGACCTGGAAAAAGTTCTTGCTTCTTGACTTTGAGTCAGATGAGCTCAAGCCATTGTGGGCACTTGAGAAGTAAGCCAGCAGAAGGAAGGTCTTTCTGTCTCTCCCGTCACTGTAACTTTGACTTTCCAATACAAGCAAATATATAAATCTCTTTAAATAAAAATAAATAGTTGAGCAAGTGAATGGGAGAGAATAATCAGTTCTTTAAGTGTAAAGGCCAGTAAATGCATGTCGAAGGAGAAATGGTAATACAAAAATTACAATTGAAATAACTTTTACTACAGCAATATTTTTTTCAACAAAACCATAAGTGAATCCTAAAATTAGTGGGCAAACATTAGAGGAAAATTAGGTTGTCTACCTTGTCTTAACGTGTTTTAGTTATAGAGGACAAAATGGCAACTTAGCAGTGAGAAGTCTGATGTATTGGGTTCAAGTTAACACAATAAGCAACAGGGCACCTTAATTTCTGAGGACTCCTAATATACATTATTGAGCAGGACTTATCATCATTTTGGTAATATTTCTGCCCCCAAAATATAACTTCAGTGTAACCATGAGAAAACATTAGACTAACTCCAATGTAGAAGGTCATTGTGACCGTAGAAGGTCAGTGAGCACAGGATTACAGTTGCTTGGATAATATTTGGAGGAGAATAACCAAATGGCTACCTTTTGTATACCTTATTGGATATCATCTGCATATGTATATGAGATCACCTGGTGGAATATACAAGACAAAAGGAGTTCCAAATAAGCATTGATGGTTTTGTTGATAAGTTCAGCACTTCCTCCCTTATCATATATGACCCTCAGTGTATAAAGTCTGATGCTACTAATAAATCTCGGCTTTTGACCATCAGTCAGGGTCCACGTGTGTTATTATCGGCTCCGTGCACCAAGTCCATCGCTGCGGGACAGCGACCCTCCAACCAAAAGACATTCCAGAGAACAACTGATGAACTCTAATCACAAGTTTTTGGGGGTGGATCACAAGACTAGAGCAATGTGATATGGAATGCAATGTGGTGTGATAGATTAGAGCTTCACACAACAGTTTTCAACAGAAGCAATGGTGGAAATAAAATGCTCCTTTTAGTTTGGCTCATAGTTTGTACTGTGTTAGTTGTTTGTTTTGGTCATTGTGCTATAGTTAGGAAAGAGGTCAACACCAGAGGAAACTGGGTAAGGAGTGTTAAGGTACTCTGTTCTTGTGACTTCCCAGAATCTGTTTTTCTCAGAGGGCTATATTTTCTCTCCTAGAGGGAGCCTGAGTGACCCAGATAGTTGCAAAAACATGGATTTTATTTTTATTCATTTCTCTTTCCCTGACCTCCAGCATGTGGTTCTTAACTCTGTAACTCTTTCTTCTTGTTGTCTCCAAGCCAACTACTCTAAATGATGAGAATGTTAAATATAGTTAAAAGAGCTGTAATCATAAGACCCTCTGAGAACCCAACATCTGACACCTCCCCATCCTAAGGTGCAGTGCAAGAAGAAGGCACAGTGGGAAGTGGGAACACTACCTTTCCAAGGGATGCAGGCATCTACTAACCCCAGGATCACTAGGATCACCAAGAACATGTGCAGCAGTGGGTCAGGTTGGCACATAGTGAGGTGAGGGATTCAGTTGTACCTTCTTCTTCGAGGATAAACAGGATTCCAGTAACCTATCTCCCAGACTCCAGGAGCGATATAACTGTGCGTACTCATACTTTTGCTTTGTCTGGAGGCAGGCTCATGCCCACATGGCCAGCCAAAGAACAGCTTCCTTCCATGGGAACCCGGTTCTCCACCTGCAAATGGCCTTCATGTCAATCACATGCTGTGCATGGTGGCTATCATCCTGCAACCTGCAGGCAGAGTCCTACCCCTTGCCTGTTGGTGGAGGGACATGCAATATATGGGATTTCCACATTACCAAATGGGTGAGTGAGGAGAATAATGATGTGTGAAATTTCTATACGGTGTGAATTCCAATGTCCACACATGAAGTATCGGTACACAGCCATGCCTGGATGTTGTATGTGTTCTTTAGAGCCTTTTGCATTCTGCAACAGCAGAGTTGAGCAGTTGTGACAGAGACTGGCTCATAGATAGAGCCTGAAATATTCACTGGCCCTTCCCAGAAAATTAGTGGGTTCCTGTTCTAGACAAGCTGTAAAATTGGGATCAAGGTCAATGCAAGCTGTGCTGACATCTCTTGGAGAGTGTTATTTCTATGGAAGTTAAGAGGAAGAAAGTTGTCCCCTGAGACAGAAAACTCAACATCTGGGAGGCTTAACACAAATGACATTGCCAACATCCAGGAGGATGCCACAGAGAGCATTACCCATAATTACTTTGATTGCGCATCCACGTCAGACTAGAAATAGCTCTAGGAGCCTCATGTGTTCTATCTCAAGAGCTGATCTTCCTGAAACAATCCCACTGTGAAATCCAGAGCAGATCTGTGTCTTACCCTATAAAACCCTCCTTCACCTTCACTCAGCATGTCTCCTTACCATGATCTCTTACTCTCTCCTCATGCATTGTTAACTACTCAGGCTCACCCTGGTTATTTGGGGTGGGGGAGAGATTCAATTCCACATGGCTGTGGAACACAGGCGCCCATTTTCTCTCCAGATGCCAGATTCTGTGTGCTGTTGTGTGCTCTTCTCAGCTCTTTGAAGCCCTCACACAAGCATTGGCTGATTGTTCCTGCCTGCCTTCAAACCCACATATGCTTAGGTAGGGTCCTTCTCAGGCCTGAATTCTCAGATGAGTTCTGCTACCTTTCTCTCCCACTAATAAAGGTTCATTGATAACACTGGGCTCAGTTGATTCATCCAGAATACTCTGCCTCTTGTAAAGTAAGTTGATTGCGGGTTTGCGATATAACAGAGGGCAAGCCTTCTCTTGCTGCACCAGCACTCTAAGGGCACCAGTTCACTTTCAAGATCTTGGTTGTTCCACTTCTCCAGCTCCCTACTTCTGGCCTGGGAAAGCAGTAGAGGAGGATGGCTGAAAGCGAAGGAAAATCTTTCGGTCATCCATTTTGTGGGGAGCCATGCAGTTAGGTCGGATGGTATGGATGTGTGATGTGCAACACTTTTTGGTTAGCAAGGCTATGAGAAGTTTCTGGCTTCGAGGCAAGGTCTGGCAGAATGTCTCTGGCCACTTCATTCCTGCCTCACCCCATTGTATGGACACTCAATCATCTCTCTGTTGATTCATAGAATTCTCCTGAGGGTGTTTTTGTTGTTTTTCTGCTAATGTGAAGTGATTTGTGTAAGTGATATGACATCTCAAATTGATCAAAAATGTTATGATTTAAAACATCTTTTGCGACATAAGGCTATGACACAGCTAAAAGTATACAATAGGACAATTGAGCCCACAATGTCTCCAAACATCTTGTAATCTGCCCACTTTTGTCCTGAAGTTGGCCCTAATATAAGTAATATTTTCCTTAAGAAATGGCTTGATAATATCTTGGAATAGATGGCAATTATGGAGGTCAAAAGAGATTGTTTACCATGCCCCTGAAACTGTTACAACATATGATATGATGCATTTTACTTTCTCACCAAAGAAAGCAGAAGTATATGGGGCATCTTCTAAAGGGAAACAAATGTGAGCCCCCTCATAATAGCTTACAATCTCTATTTTACATTGGCACTTATATTTAGGGAAAGAAAACAGTTTATAAAATAAAAAGAAGTTTCTTGTAAAAGCCCTCTGTAGATTGGCTGAGCTGACATGATCCCTTTCACTGCCCTTTAAAAAAGAACAAAAAACAATTGAATCAGCACTAAGTGAGGGGGATGGTAATTAACACATGATTTGATTATAAGATTTAGCAAAGAATCTATGTTATATGCTTTTATAAAATTTTTTGAAGATTTTTAAAATTCTGTATTCTTAATATTTTAAGCAATATTAGTATATTTGTGTTTAGTAAAAAATTGATTTTGAGTATAAGTAAACTACTTGTCGCTATGTAATGGCATGTGCTGTCAACCATGGATTTCCTGGTTTCAGCCAGGTGACTGCAGGTTTCAATGAATAATGGTTTGTTGGAAATGTTTTCTTAGGATTGTTTTTGTATTCTCTTAACATGAAGTAAAAATGAAACAATTGGATATTGTGCAAAAACTTGTGGTGATTTGTGTATCAATAAAGAAGGCAACTTTTCTGAGTTGTTCATTATGAGCATCATGTCATAGTGGTCCATGTCTTATTTCTTCTTCATA
Source organism: Ochotona princeps (assembly GCF_030435755.1). Lineage (NCBI taxonomy): Eukaryota > Metazoa > Chordata > Mammalia > Lagomorpha > Ochotonidae > Ochotona > Ochotona princeps. The sequence continues at coordinate 12,518,326 of NC_080866.1, forward strand.
TTGTCTTGCAGATCCATGTATCCTTTGCAAGCACTAGAGTGAGCTGGAGCTGGTCTCCGGTATCTTTTAACTTAAAGTCAGCCTTTCAAATAAAAGTTTAAAAACCTATAAAAATCTGCTCACTGGAATTAGAAAAGTGATGAGCTTTTAATGCTTATTTCATTTTAATATCGCTTAGAGTCATATAAAACAATTCTATAAAGTATATCATTTAGTGAACTTGTAGCCAAGTTGTTTATGGCAAAATTGTTTAGGGATATATTTCTTAGGACAAAACTCCATGGTGAAGTGACACCTGACCATACTTAATGTCAACTTCACATACTTTTGTGCTTAGTACTGAATGGTATTCTTTAGATAGCTTACATAATTCCTACAAATTTTTCCTACAGAAAAATCCTACCTGTGTGATATTATGTTGTGCACCTTGGAGTTTCTTGTAATATGTGGGTGTCTGGTACTGTGGTAAGGCTTTCTGTATCAGAGCTCCTGGGTTGAGGCTTTGGCTCTACACTCTATTCTGGCTGCCTTCCTCTGTAAACCCTCAGAGGCAGCAGGTAGCGACAGCAGCCATGCAGCAGACTCACACTGGGTTCTGGAAGCTGTATCCATATGATGTGTGAGTCACTTAATGGAACACCTCTTTTCTCTTCCCATCTCTCTCCTTATCAAATAAAGTGGAACTCAAGCACATAAAAATTAAAATTTCTTATAATGTTACTGTGGTATATCTTTCTTCCACGTATTGTTTTGTTTGTTTGTTTTAATGAATGTTATGTTTGTGGGTTTCATTCATGCCCAGGAGAGCTGAGGATGGTGCTGGGGTTTGCAGGAGACAGAGAGGGCTCCCTGAGACTGCAGCAGCAAAGGCAAGAGATCAGATGGGCCAGGATTTCCAGGGGGTAGAGACATTTCAGAACATTGTACTATTGAAGCTTGAGAGACACAGTAACCACACCAAAGACAACTCAATGCAGACTTAGAAATGATTGTATAATCACATGAATAGGATTTCAATGTGATTTTCTTCAGGTGTGGAACATTTAAATGCACTGAGAATGACCTATTAATAATTTTTATATAAGGACAGAGCAGTGATTTAAGCTGACCAAAGGTAGGCATTAAGGCCACAGGGAGGTGACAGCCAGACCACAGTCCTGGGTCATCACATGACTGATCTTACTGGGAGAAATGCATTCTGCTCTTGTTCAGGAGTCACCACCCATGCAGCAGCTGAGAAGTCTGGCTCCTGTTTGTACTGTGCAGGGCCCGGTCTTACAATGATTAACTCCACAGTTTAGCTTGTTTCTCAAGGGGTAAAAGGATAGGCAATCTAAGCCTGATACATTTAGCCCCTGGCTGGAAAGCAAGTTCCCTCTTCCTACTTCCCCTTTTTTAAGATGCCCTCCAGGGAGCTTAGGAATTGCTTAAGCATTGGGAAAATACTGGGAGGAAATAGGCAGACTATAAAAGAGGCAGTCCAACTTCAAATAAACGGCATTCTCTTTACAAGAATGACCCACTGCATGTTGTCTTTTTTGTAACCCTATTCCCTCTGCTCAACACAGGGAACATGGCAATGCGGGTGTTGACAAGAGTACTGCAAATCTGGGTGGCCGTTTTGTCTGCTCCTTCAACCAACTTGCCTAGAGTGGTCTCAGCAGGCTGTGAAAGTACTGAGCAGATGAAGGATCAACATCAGAGGTGCAGGTGTTTGCCCAGAAGGGTGCTTCAAAGCATGATGTCACTGAGCCTAGCTGTACAGTCAGAAAGCAGCCAGGAACTGTCATACTGGTGTCTCCTGATGTCCTGCCAAAGTGGATGTGAGCAGATACATTATCTGGCCAGATCACACTTTCCCATGTTAGAGTCTGAACTAAAGCCCCTGAAAGTAGGGTGCTAGCTAGTCAACTCAAAGAGAATGACAGAGTCTTGTAGGTAATGCAAATAGCAAACATAGTTTATGGCGCTAGCATGCTGGGCTCAGACCATACTTGGGGCATACAGGCCAGCCAAGATGAGTGGTCAGACCCCGAACGAGCCCATGACAGAAGATTATGTTGGCACTTTTCATCTGGAAAATACATCAAAAGTAACAATATTACACATGTTAATTTTTATGGCCTTCAGGCATAGGGAGCCTGTTCCGTTCCCATACCCACTAACTTTATGGCTCATCTCATTCTCACACTCTTACCTTCCTCCTGTTTCTGGAACCGGAGAAGAATTGCACTCTTGCCCCTTGAACCTGGGTTCACAGAGTTGAATGGCAGCAAAGTGCAGATTTATCACCAAACCGGAATGCTCCCAAAGCCCAGGCACCTCCTGGCCTCACAAAGTAGCAGCTATTTCAGCACAAAGTTATCTCACACTGCCCAACAGAAACATTACATTCTAGCATTCTAAAATACTATCATTCGAACAGAGCATTTTATTATTCTGACCTTTACCTATACTTTAACACTGCCCCCTTTTCTGTTTTACACTGAGGAATCTTTCTCAGTGCAAGGCAGCTGCTGGAATTGCTGTCTGAGGATGAGCAACTGGACGGTACTGATATGGTCCTTTACAAATTTTATTTGTCTATGCAGGATACAGGGCCCAATTGTAACTAACCGGATTAGGATGACTATGGGCCCTGCTAGGGAGAACAATAGTATAGTTAGTCATGGGCTCATGTTGAACCATGACTCACACCACCCATGCTGTGATGCTCCTTCCTTTTTCCTCTGTGCCGGACCTTCCTGGAGCTCAGCCATGGAGTCTCTCACTACCCCAGTGTGATCTGCAAAAGCAGCACTCTTCTCCCAGGGCAATGCAAAGACCACCTTGTCTTAGCAACAACAGTTCCAACCCGATGATTCTGTGTGACCACAGCAGATATGGAGGAGAGGGGCTTCTCTAAATGGCTATTGGATCATTCTGTGCACTCTAGGTCTTGTTCCTAAGGATTGATCTTTCTGGTCTGTGTGATTAAAGATGCAATCCCTGTTCCCACGCCCACCATTCCCAGACCTAACAGGGCAGCTAGGGTCAGAACAGTAATGGGCTCCTCAGGAAAGAGTCAGGCTCCCAATGTTGGAGTACATCATTCTCAGTGTGATACAGGACATGAGGAAGAACAGTTACAATCACAGAAAATTCAGTAGTTGCATTATAAACAGCAATAGAGAGTCGCAGGGTTAATCCAGTGAGAGATCAATAGCACCAACCTCCTGAGGTGGGAAATAACCAACAAGTTTTAACCGAGACAAAAATGTTCATTATCAAGGAGTAAAGTCTGTGCTTGCCTTTAAGAATAGTACTAATGCAGGATCCTGGCCAGCTAACTTGGGTCATAGTTAAAGGACACTCCTGTCAACCCAGTAAATTGGGGATACTATTGAGCGACTCCAAGTAGAGTTGACAATAGACTCATAAAATGGGGTGTAGAGACTGTAATATAGCCAACATTTTGGTATAATGTTAGGACTAATAATGTTTAGGATGTCATGCACTCCAAATCTTCTGAGCTACAGCTCAGTGAGGCAATGAGGTGAGTTCTAGTATTGGTAAGTCTATTGATACTATCAGGACAGCTTCCTCCTCCTCACTTCTGGCATTTCCAACAGCCAGAGTCAACCTTTTCGCTTCGATATCTGCATGGCTGATCCCTACTGCTCGGCAGTGTTTACTGACTGGTGACCAGAAACAAGCACTATGGCAGCTGCCCTGGGTTTCTCCATGACTGTGAACTGGTGTTATACTTCTGCAGGGAGGTTTTGCACCACCCTTCCATCTGCCAACATGAAGCCTCACTCCTGGTAGATGGTGCAGTGAACATGTACAGTATCTAAGGCATACTGGCTATCTGTGTAAACAGTCATTTGCCTCCCCTCCACTCATTGGAAAGCTTCAGACAGCTCTACCTTCTGCACTGAGGTTTGCGGGGGAAGGGAATGGCTCCAAACTACTTTGCCATTGCGGTAGACCACCACTGCTCCAGGCCTTTGCACTCCATTCTTCACAAAGCAGCTATCATTCTTTATATATATTTTAATATATACACACACACATATATATGCATATATATATATATATATATTTTATTCATTGATTACATTGTATTATGTGATACAGTTTTAATGGAACTGGGGATCACAACCCACCCTTCCCCCAGCACTCCCCATGTGGAATGTTCCACCTTGTTGCATATACACTGATCAAGTACAGTTGAGAGTCCCTCTTTGCAAGCATAAACTAAACATAGAGTGCAACATCTTATGGTCTAATCTAGTTCCTCAGTTTCTTGGGGAGACCCTGTCTGGTCCGAGGGCAGAACCATCAGATTATCAATCCGATCAATTAAAGGCTCCAACATATCATCAGCAACAATTAACTTCGTTGTGTAACTAATAGTTATAGTATTGAGTAACCAGTATGTTAAAAACAATTGCGATTTCTTAACCATCTTCTGTGATCACCTCATTGTCAATTCAGTTTTAGTTTATACACAACATATAACATAATATACATAAAATAACATGTTTTACATAGCATCATATCCTCTTAAATTAACACAAACATGTGGTATCTGACCTTTTGGGATTGGGTCATTTCCCTTAGCATTATGGTTTCCAGTTTGGCCCATTTGGCCACAAAGAACTGCATTTTGATTTTTTTTTTTTAATTGCTGAGTAGTATTCCATGGAGTACATGAACTATAGCTTTCTTATCCAGTTTTCTGCTGATGGTTGTTTTGGTTGCTCCCATGTTTTTGCAATTACTGATTGTGCTGCTATGAGCATAGGGGTGCATGTTGGTTTCTCATAAAACAGGTGTTTTGGGTATCTTCCTAGGAGTTGTATTGCCGGATCATACGGTATGTAGCTTTTGAGTAGTTTGAATGTTCTCCATACTGATTTCCATAGAGGCTGTACCAGCCTGCAGCCCCACCAGCAGTGGAGTAGGGTTCCCTTTTCCCCACAACCTCGCCAACAAGTGTTGTTGGTGCTTTTATTCATGTGGGCCAGTCTTACTGGCGTTAGGTGGTACCTCATTGATGTTTTAATTTGGATTTCCCTTGTTGCCAGGGAACTTGAGCATTTTTTCATATGTTTATTTGCCATTTGGGTTTGTTCTTTTGTGAAGTGTCTGCCCATTTCCCATGCCCATTTCTTGAGTGGCTTGTTTGTTTTGACATTTTGGTTGTTTTGTAGCTCTTTGTATATTCTGGAGATTAGCCCTCTGTCACGAATGCTGTGCGCGAAGATCTTCTCCCATTCTGTGGGTTGCTTTTTTACTTTGTTGATTGTTTCTCTAGCTGTACAGAAGCTTCTTAGTTTGAAGAGGTTCCATTTGTTTATTCTGCTTTTGATTGCTAATGCTCTTGGTGTCCTTTTCAGGAATTCGGGACCCAACCCTAGATCTTGTATAGTATTTCCGACATTTTCTTCCAAAAGTTTGAAGGTTTCTGGATGTAGGTTTAGATCTTTATCCATTTGGATTTGATCTTAGTATATGGTGAGAGATGTGGGTCTATCTTTTTGTTTCTGCAGGCTATCAACCAGTTGTCCCAACAGCATTTGTTGAACAGACCTTCCCATTTGCCTGGATTGTCCCTTGTCTTTTTATCAATGATCATTTGGCTGTATTTGTGTGGGTTCCCTTCTGGTGTTTCTATTCTGCTCCATGGACTTCTTCTCTATTTTTTGCCAGTACCAGGCTGTTTTGATAACCACTGCCCTATAGTATGTCCAGTGGTCTGGGACTGTGATTCCCCCTGCTAACTTCCTGTTCTTGAGAATGGTTCTAGCTATTCGTGGTGTTTTGTGTTTCCAGATGAACCTTTGGGTCATTGTTTCCAGATCTGTGAAGAATGTTTTGGGCAATTTGATTGGGATTGCGTTGAATGTATATATTGCTTTTGGCAGTATAGACATTTTAATGATATTGGTTTTACCTATCCAGGAGCATGGGATGTTATTCCATCTTTCGAGGTCTTGTTCAATTTCTTTTTTAAGCAGTTTGTAGTTTTCTTCAAATGGGTCTCCTACATTTTTGGTTAGGTTTATTCCCAGATACTTCATACTTTTCTCTGTTATTTTGAATGGCATCTTGCTGGTTAGGTCTTTTTCCATCTTGGGGCTGTTTGCATACACTATAGCTGTTGATTTTTGTTCATTAATTTTGTATCCTGCCACTCTTCCAAACTCTCGTATAAGATCTAGCAGTCTCTGTATTGAGTCTCTTGGGTCCTTTATGTAGAGAATCATGTCATCTGTGTATAGTGAAAGCTTGACTTCTTCGATTCCCATTTGGATTCCTTTGATTTCTTTTTCTTGTCTTATGGCTTCAGCGAGTACCTCTAGGACTATGTTGAACAGCAGTGGAGAAAGTGGACATCATTGTCTTGTTCCAGATTTCAGTGGGAAGGGTTCCAGTTTTTCTCCATTCAGTATGATGCTGGAGTTGGGTTTTTCATATATTGCTTTGATTATGTTGTGGATTGTTCGTTCTATGCCTACCTTGGTTAGGGTTTTTAGCAGGAAATTGTGTTGGATTTTATTGAAAGCTTTTTCTGAGTCTATTGATACTATCATGTGATTCTTGTTTTGCAATTTTTGGATGTGGTGTATCACATTGATGGATTTCTGGATCTTGAACCATCCCTGCATTCTAGGGATGAATCCTACTTGATCTGGATGAATGATCTGTCGGATGATTTTTTGAATTCTATTGGCTAGGCTTTTGTTGAGAATCTTAGCATCGATGTTCATCAAAAAAACAGGTCTGTAGTTTTCCTTCTCAGTTGGGTCTCTGTCGGGTTTTGTGATTAAGGTGATGTTGGCTTCATAGAATGAGTTTGGAAGAGTTGCCTCTTTTTCTATTGTTTTGAAGAGTTTGTAGAGGATTGGGGTCAGTTCTGTTCGGAATGTTTTGTAGAATTCTGCAGTGAAGCCGTCTGGGTCCTGGGCTTTTCTTTGCTGGGAGATCTTTAATCACTGATTCAATCTCTGCTTCAGTTATGGGTTTGTTCGGTTCATTTGTTGCCTCTGGCCTAAGTTTTGGTAAGTTGTAAAAGTCTAAGGACTTTTCCATTTCTTGATGGTCTTCTGATTTGTTGGAGTATAGTATTTGTAGTAATTTCTAAGTACGTTCTTTATAGTTGCAGTGTCTGTTGTTATGTTGCTTTTTCCATCTTTGATGCTGTTAATTCTTGCTTTCTCTTGTTTTTCCTTTGTCAATCAAGCCAGCAGTGTGTTTATTTTGTTTATCTTTTCAAAAAACCAGCTTTTTGATTCATTGATTTTGTGTATAGTGTTTTTTTGTTTGTTTCTATCTGATTAATTTCCTCCCTTGTTTTGATGATTTCTTGTTTCCTGTTGTATGTGGAGCTCTTCTGGTGCTGCTTTTCCAAATCCTGGAGGTGTGTGTTTAGTTCCCATATTTGACGCCTCTCTTGGGCTTGACATGAGCTCTAATTGTGATGAATTTACCCCGTAGCACTGCTTTGGCGGTGTCCCATAAAATTTGGAATGTTGTGTCAGAGTTTTCATTGGTTTCCATAAATTTCTTGATCTCATCTTTAATTTCTTCTCTGACCCAGTGTTCTTTTAATAGCATATTGTTCAGCCTCCAAGAGTTTGTGTATTTCCTGGGGCTTTTTGAATTGCTGATTTCCAATTTCATTCCATGGTGGTCTGAAAGGGTACATGGTATGATTCCTATCTTTCTGAAGTTATTTAGGTTTGCTTTGTGTCCTATCATGTGGTCGATCCTGGAGAAGGTGCCATGTACTGCTGAGAAAAATGTATAATCTGTGGCATTAGGATAAAAAATTCTGTAAATGTCTACCAAGTCCAGTTGTTCTATTGTTTGTATGAGCTCTACTGTTTCTTTGTTGAGTTTTTGTTTTGTTGATCTGTCCATTGTTGTTAGTGTGGTGTTAAGGGCACCCAGCATTATTGTGTGCATATCAATGTCTCCTGTTAATTCTGTAAGTAATTGCTTCATGTAGCTAGGCGCGTTGGAATTTGGTGCATATATATTCACAATGCTGATTACTTTCTGATGGATCAGTCCCTTCACCAATATATAATGACTTTCCCTGTCTTTTTTGATGTCTGTCAGCCTGAAGTCTATATCATCTGAAACTAAGATAGCTACCCCAGCCTTTTTTTCTCGTCCATTGGCATGAAATATCTTTTTCCATCCCTTTACTTTCAGTTTCTTACAGGCTTTTCTGGTTAGATGTGTCTCTTGTAGACAACAGTTTGTTGGTTTCTGTTTCAGGATCCAGTCTGTTATTCTGTGTCTTCTGATTGGTAAGTTTAGGCCATTTGTGTTTAGAGATAATTTTGAGAGGGTGTTTTTTTGGGCTTCCATGAGTGCATGTAAGTGTGCAAGAATGTGTTTGTGACTATTAGAGTCTCTGCCTGGTTGACTGTCCTCTTATGGATATTAGTGTGGAGGTCTTCCCATTTGCCATCTTTGATTTTGGTTTTCATTTTTTCTCTCTGCGTTTAGTACCTTCCTGAGGAGGTTTTCTAGAGCTGGTTTCGTGCTGGTGTATTCTTCTGCTTTCTCTTTGCTGTTGAAATATTTAATTTTATTCTCAAATACAAATGAGAGTTTTGCCAGGTACATTATTCTCAGTTGGCAGTTGTTTTTTTTTCAGGATTTGAAAGGTTTTACCCCACTCTCTTCTTGCCTGGAGTGTTTCTTCTGATAGGTCGGCTGTGATTCTGATTTGCCTTCCTCTGAAAGTAATCTTGTCCTTTTTTCTTACTTGTCTTAGAATTGTTTCCTTGTATTCACTTGAGGGCAGTTTGTTGACCACATGTCTGGGTGAGGATCACTTTGGGTCGAATCTATTGGGGGTTCTCTGACCTTCCTGGATTTGTGCTGCATTTATATTTCTGGTATTCTGGAAGTTCTCCTGTATTATCTCATTGAAGACCCGTTGCAAGCCTATCTCCTTTTCCACTCCCTCTGGAAGGCCTATTATTCTAATATATGATTTTTTGAGGTTGTCTTTCATTTCCTGTATGGACCTATTGGCTTTCTCCAGATTTGTCTCCAACTGTTTGATGAACTGCTGCCTTTCATTCTGAATGTCTTCCAATTCTGATATTCTGTCCTCTGCTGTGTTCATTCTGTTGGTTAGGCTTTCAATTTTGTGTTTTATATCGAGGATTCCCTTTTTGACTTGATTTATTTCTGCAATGACATGGTTCTCAAATTCCTTGGACTCTTCCCATCGCTTCTCGCTGTATCTGATGAATCTCATCACTAGTTTCTTAAATTCCTTCTCTGGTAATTCCTCTATGTCATCATCTTGCATCTCAGGTATTGAGATTAGTATTTGGTTGTTTTGGGGGGAAATGCTTGATCTTTCTTCTGGGTCATTACCTTTTCTGATACTTCTCCTCATTGTGTTGTTGTTTCTTGCTATTTTGGGATTTTAGTCTCTGACTTGCTTGTCCGGAGCCATTGCCCTCGGTGCTGTAGCTTATAGGAAGTGTGACCCAGCAACTGCTGTATGGAGTGTTGGCCTAAGTATACTTCTTCTTACTCTATTGGGGACAGCAGATGAAGGTGAGGAGAGTGCTGATTGGCTTTGTTTGCGCCTGGGTTTATAGCTCTGCCACTTGTCTGCGTTGTAGCCAGTTGGTTGGGTGTTGTCCTATGTGTGCCAATGTGGATAGGGTGTAAATGATATAGTTTGTAACCTTGGGCTTCTTCTCTTTGCTCTGGGTAGATGTAGAGCTTGCTGTTCCACAACCCACTATACCATCAAAGATGTATTCCCCTGTTGGGAAACCACCTGCTGTGGCCCTGCTTGCCTGTGTTTCTTCTGGTTCAGGAGATCTGTTGGGTGGTGCCACTGACTCTGGGGCTCTAGCTAAGCATGGCAGGGGGTTCTGCCTGAGACTCCAGCTGCTTGTTGCTCAGAATTTGTGGACCACAGCCCCAAGCTGGGTCAGGAGGCTCTATCTCCCAGCCCTAGTACCAGGCCTTCCCCCTGCAGCTCCCACTCAAAGTCGTTGTCCCACTGGGAGACACACTGCTCCATGCCTCCATCCGGGTTAGTTGACTCTGCTGAGCTATGTCTTGCCTCTTGGGCTCAGGGCCTCTGCGCCACCTCAGGCCACACATCTACAGAGCCCCGTTCCGCCTCTTGGGCTTAGGGCGGGAGCCACGTGTAGCTGGGGCCCCTGCACCACCCCAGGGCACAGGTCCGCAGAGTGTCGTCTTGCCTCTTGTGCTTGGGGCGGCAGCTGGGGCCATGGCCGCGTGTAGTAGGGGCCTCTGCGCCACCTCAGGCCACAGGTCCACAGAGCCATGTCTTGCCTCTTGGGCTGGAGACCCGTGCTGCACACTGCGAGGTCACTGTCCTGGACCCCTGCCTCCTGTGATTTGGAATCTACACCCTAGGCTGGGTTGGAAAGATCCATCAAGTTCTTCTCCCTAGAAATCTCACTCAAAAGAGTTGTCCCACTGGGAGATGTACTACGGCGACTCCGCTGCCAGGCCAGCAGGCTTTGTTTAGCAGCCTCCAGCTTCTATCGGCTGGGAGAACTTGCCCCGCGGTTCTGCAGAACTGGCTTTGCTTCGAGGTCTCCTGCTGAGCTGAGCACAGCTGGGGGTCTGCTCGGGTTCATAGTCCTGCCCTGCCCCCTTTACAAGGCTTTTCTTTCTCATATTTATTTATTTATTTATTTATTTATTTATTTATTTATTTACACTTTCTCAAAGGTGTTCCGCAGTTGGGAGCAGATCCATGGGAGTCATGTAGCCATGCTCCCACCAGCCTGCACCTCTGTCCAGGGAGGCTCTGCTGAGTGTTGCCCTGCTCCTAGTGCTCAGGTTGAGCCCAGCAAGTTTCCACTGGAGTCTCTTGCAGTTAGTCAACCATTTGGAGCTGAGTTTGAGATTACTGTAACCCAGTCCCAGAGCACAGCTCCAGTCTCTTCTGCACTCTTTCAAAGCTGCTGACCTGCTGGGAGGCACGTTTCTGGGCAACCTCCCCCCACCCGCTTATCTTTGTGGGTTGATGCCCCCTTTGTTCAATCCAGTAGCCTCCTTTAGGGTCTCATGCACTCCAGAGGTCGGTGCCCCTGTCGGTGTGGACGCCTGTCCTCCCAACCGCCATTGTCCTCCCTGGAAGGGCTGAGATTCCGCCGCCTTCCCCCTGGCTGGGATCGCAACTCACCAAAATTCTCATGGCGTGCTGTCTCCTCTTTTTTCCTTTTTATGGTTGTCTCTCCACGCTGTGTAGATCTTCTTACTTCAGCGAACTCCAGTGACCTTCCTACACCTATCCCCACAATTCTGTGTATCCTGGTTTGTTTTTCTGCTGGATCGGTTTCCCTCTGTCCCCACTCTGCCCTACACTGGCTCTCTATGTTTGGACATCTTCCCACAATCTGACCCATATTCCAGCTGCTATCATTCTTGAACCAGGTTAACACACAGTTCGGCAAGGGTGTGTCCAGGAGACTGTGACAAGTTCGAGTGACTTCTGACAAGATCTTATGACCATCAAGAAGGGAGGTCTCCAAGTACAGGTTAGGCAGCAATGTGGCAGTATTCAAAATGACTGTTTTGAGGAACACCAATCTGGGAGAATATACAAAGATCCCCTGATAGTGTGTGAGCATTGCATTGTTCATCCACTTGCTAGGGTGCTGTCTCAGGACTCCTTCCACAGCATGAGAGCTGTTGGCAATGCCTGCCTCACTGAGTACCCCAAGCCAAGCAGAGGGACTAGGGTTACAAAAAAGACAACTCACAGGGGCTCATTCTTGTAAAGACAATGCCACTTATTCAAAGTTAGTCTGCCTCTTTTCTAGTCTGCCTAGTTCCTCCCAGTATTTTCCCAATGCTTAAACAACTCCTAAGCTCCCCTGAAGGCATCTTGTAAGAAAAGGAAGTAGGGAAGAGGGAACTTGCTGTCCAACCAGGGGCTAAATGTATCAGGCCAAGATTGCCCATCCTTTTACCCCTTGAGAAACAAGCTAAGCTGTGGAGTTAACCCTTGGGAGACTGAGGCCTACATATCCCCCTTTTTTTGTTTGTTTTTTAATGGACATCTGTTAGGTTGTCCAGTAGTAGTTGGCGCCTTACCCATTCTGGAGAGCCCCACCCGGGGCACATGGGTTCCCTGCCTTAGGTTGGTCATCAGCTCTGCCAGATCTTACCCGTCTCTGGCTACCCATCATACCATGCTCATCCAGACTTGAGCGCTAAGATTTTCCACAGCCTAGCCCATCATGGTTTGACAAATGATGACCTGCTCCTGGGCTTATTGCCTGAGTAGGTGGCAGAAAAGAGGAAACAACACTGCAATCAAGCCCACGACCATCAGTCCCAAGGCTAAGACTCCTTTCCATTCTCTTAACATCCATGCTGCCAGTCCAATGCCATTTAGAATAATGGCATTTCCCTGACATGAGGGGTATCCAGGTCTTAACAATGTACAAGTATTACTGAAAACACTAACATTCAAGAATCTCATAGTGCTGAGATGTTACATATATACAAAACAGTTTTACCAGGAACCAGAGACCCTAACTGCCTATCATCCCATCTGGCTCCTACATTTCCAAACAGAGAAATGGACCCCAAAGTTATTAGGGAAAAGGGGCTTCGTGATCCGTTTTTAATTACTTCTGCTAAGAGGGGGCACTGTTGGGTAACAGCAGCAGTAGGGGGTCCATCTAATGGTTCCTGATAGAAGGCAGAATTCATCAGGTGTTTGGTGGACATCCTGGCACTTGAAAGGCTTCTCTCTGTTGAAGTCCTGAGTAGTAAGTCCATTTGAATACATTAGGAACTATTCAGCTGAACATTCTTTGTAGGCCCTGGGAAAACAGAAACACACATGCTTCTCCAAGAGCTTAATTGTATATCCATACATTATTTTCAAAAGGAGTTAGCTTAGCAATTCACATTTATGAATAGTTTCATCTATAAGCCAATTAACAGAGACTGCATAAACATGTACATGTATATCAGGTAGCACATATTATAAAACAAAGCAGCTTTTGTAGCAGCTACTTGAAAATGCTTTTAAGTGTGTTAAAGGTACCAATTGTTTGAAATTACATTTTGCTCTTAACAATATGAATAAACCATACCTATAGTTTACTATTAAACTTTAGCAATGCCCCCCAATTTTTTTTTTTTTTACAGATCGAATCAGTTGTCTGTCCTGCAATTAACTTTACCAACTGATAGATACAACCTTTGAAGCACATTCTTATGAGTCTGAGGCTGTTAGAGGCCCATCTAAAAATATCAAAACCAGAAGAAGTAGACCTATTAAATATGCCAAGAGGCCTTCAAATATATGGTCATAGATTCTTCATTATAATGTCCATCCTTTTAGTCAAACTGATTCGAACAGTAATATATCACAAATTTGTATCACTTATAAATGATCACCCAAACATTTCAAAGTAAATGCATAACAGAAAATACCCTTGAAAACACAGCTCTTTTAGATCATGAGAATTAAACACAGCAATTAATGCATAAAATAATCTCATAACTTTTTAACAATTTTAACAAATTCAAAGGTTGAAACAGGAATAGAGCTTACTGAAGCTGGATAGGCATTTGATAAAGTCACCAATTAAACAGAGACTATGTAAAGTTCAATGCTTCAATTTTTTAGATATTTTTAGATTTTTTTAGATAGATATTTTTATTTTTAGATATTTAGTAGCATTTTTATGTATGCATACTTCAAAAAACTTCCAATACAATGGCTTTAAGCAATTTTCAACCATTTCTCCCAATTCATGGAAACACATTTTAACATGAACCAGCCTCAAAAATGAGAAAAAGAAGTTTTTTCAAACAACCTTCTTTTAGCTGATTTGGGAATTTACCCCTTTTCAAATGAAGGCAGATAAGAATCACTACAACAGGGATAAGCTCAAGGTCCCAAATTCTTCAAAGGGTAGACTCCATGCATGACCCTCCCTTGTTTTATGGCGGAAGGACCTGGAGCTTCTCCTTAGCTTTTGGTTTATTAAAATCAAGAGAGCTGAAAAAAACACTTAAATTTGTCTTTTGTTTTGGGAGACTATTTAGGAATTGACTGAAGTTAGTTATCATTAAGATGAAAATAACTTAAAAAGAGATGTTAAAACACTGTTGTTTCTCACAAGGAATCAGACTTCAATTCCATTGTTTTAAAGGCAAAAATCAGAAATTGTGTACATCATAACCAACTTCACTATACAATTTAAAAGAATTTGTTGTTTTCCTGTGAGACAAAATCTCACTTCCTTGTAAGTAAGAACACAAGTAATTTACAATCAGGACCAATTTCATGATTAGGAAACATTTTGACCAATGAGCATAAATACTCACCTATTTAATAGCATATATAATGCAATAAATTTAGCATAATTTCATAATATTGCGAGACCACAATCCAAATTATTTTGAATGACAATTACACTACACAAAATTTTGACTCAGTCTTTGAGAGTTCCAGGGATCCCAGTAGAACCCTCAAAGTCATGAGTCATGGCTTAGAACTCTGAAAAATTTAGAGGTCTAAATGAGCCAAACAAAAAGTACCTTCAGCATTCAGCCGAACACACCAATGCATACAGTATGTTAGACCTAATAATTTCCAAGACAACACTGTAAGCTGAAAATCAAATAGTAAGAAAACATCATACGAACATTTCCACAGTGGAGGTGGGGAGTCTGGTCTGGCCAGATCCTGTTAAATTTATTAGAGCTCTCTAAAATTATTTACCAGAAGAGAGAAAGGGGGTCAGTCATGGTCTGTCCTATCTCATCTGTCAGTCAGTCTGTCACACACACATTCCATTCAGAACAAGAACAACAACTAAACAATTCAAGACAAACATAGAACTGGAGAAAGAGTATTAAAACAAAATCTAGTTTTTGTCCGGACAAAAATAATAAAACACCAACAGTAATGACTAAATAAACATATGCACAATCACCAAACACAACAGAACACACACATAAAACTCTTAAGCGTTTTGCGACTTCCAACCTCTTCTTCAACATACTTTAACATGGAGATATTTTGTAAAACAAGTACATAGGGTCATCTCATGCTTTAGGTTAATTTAACAGTGGATTTGTACCACTCTATATCAGATTATTTTTGCTAAATTAAGTTACAGAATGCGTTTCTTTTTCTTTTTTTTTCTTCTTCTTTTTAAATCAATTTTGCTTAAATTGCTTAATTTTCTGGTCAGCCTGTTCTGACCAACAGTGTTCCCCATTTGATATAGAAGTTCTTCAAGCTTGATGACCAGTTTATCCTGGGAGAAGGCTTAACCCATTTTACTGTTCTTTTCACAGGATAAATTAAGCACCAAGACCAAATTGTATTTTAAAATAAATCTAAAATGTAACTATACTTCAAAATAAATCTAAAACCTAGCTATATTTCAAAATAAATCTCCCTCTCCTACGAGTTTAAGAAAGGCTTACACTACATCCCACTTACCTTAATCAGTCAGCCAGCCTCCCGGGATGACCCTTCACCATATCCTCTCTTTCTCCATCCCAGTGGGACCTCCATCTGGCAGCAATATCTGCATCACTGAGTACCCCAAGCCAAGCAGAGGGACTAGGGTTACAAAAAAGACAACTCACAGGGGGTCATTCTTATAAAGACAATGCCATTTATTCAAAGTTAGTCTGCCTCTTTTCTAGTCTGCCTAGTTCCTCCCAGTATTTTCCCAATGCTTAAGCAACCCCTAAGCTCCCCTGAGGGCATCTTGTAAGAAGTGGAAGTAGGGAAGAGGGAACTTGCTGTCCAACCAGGGGCTAAATGTATCAGGCCAAGATTGCTCATTCTGTTACCCCTTGAGAAACAAGCTAAGCTATGGAGTTAACCCTTGGAAGACCGAGGCCTACAGCTACAATCTTCAAGTTCTGGCAGAAAGTCACTTGTCTGTGTCCTGCATCATGACCACAATAGCAGCTATGACACAGAGGCATGGTGGCCAGCCAGCAGCTACATGTTCTATGATAGATAATCTATTAGTCATTTCCATGGGCCCAGTAGTTGGATTAGGGCTCTTTTTGTAAGCACCTTTCTTTCATTCATGAAGAGGACAAAGGTTTTAATGGGTTAAGAGTGTTAGGGGCTTTAAGGAAGGCAGTCCTCAGTTCTTCAAAGGCTTGCTCTTGTCTCGCTAGCCAGGTCTATCCCTTTGGCCTTTAGCAGCCTCGTACAGGAGCCTACCCAACTTCACATAAGTCAATATCCAAGGTGCAATAATCATTGACCCTAAGAATTCTCTCACCTGTGTGCGGAGGTCAGTATGGGATTCTGAGAAGAGCTATTTCATGGAATCTGTTAGGCATAGAGCCCCCTCCTTAAGTTTATATGGCAGATAGTTTAGCCTTCTTTGCACTGGCCCAATAACCCAACCTTCCTAGGCAAGTTTCTAGTAGCTCTGTGGCAATTTTCTGCAATCAAACTGGTGAGAAGTAAATCATCAATATGCTGCAGCAAAATTACTGTGGGGTGTGCCTATAATATGGTTCTAGTCTTGGCTAAGTTCCTCATTAAAAAGGGTGGGCAAGCTTTTGAAACTTTGTGGAAGCCGAGTCCAGGTCAGCTGCTCTGTCATGCCTGCTTTGCAGAACTCAAAATTGAATATCGAGGGCTTCAGGAAAATGGTCGAACATAAAGAGCCAGTGTAGGGCAGAGTGGGGACAGAGGGAAACCGATCCAGCAGAAAAACAAACCAGGATACACAGAATTGTGGGGATAGGTGTAGGAAGGTCACTGGAGTTCGCCGAAGTAAGAAGATCTACACAGCGTGGAGAGACAACCACAAAAAGGAAAAAAGAGGAGACAGCATGCCATGAGAATTTTGGTGAGTTGCGATCCCAGCCAGGGGGAAGGCGGCGGAATCTCAGCCCTTCCAGGGAGGACAATGGCGGTTGGGAGGACAGGCGTCCACACCGACAGGGGCACCGACCTCTGGAGTGCATGAGACCCTAAAGGAGGCTACTGGATTGAACAAAGGGGGCATCAACCCACAAAGATAAGCGGGTGGGGGGAGGTTGCCCAGAAACGTGCCTCCCAGCAGGTCAGCAGCTTTGAAAGAGTGCAGAGGAGACTGGAGCTGTGCTCTGGGACTGGGTTACAGTAATCCCAAACTCAGCTCCAAATGGTTGACTAACTGCAAGAGACTCCAGTGGAAACTTGCTGGGCTCAACCTGAGCACTAGGAGCAGGGCAACACTCAGCAGAGCCTCCCTGGACAGAGGTGCAGGCTGGTGGAGACCCAACTAAGAAGGAAAACTACAGACCTATTTCTCTGATGAACATCGAAGCTAAGAATCTCAACAAAAGCCTAGCCAATAGAATTCAAAAAATCATCCGACAGATCATTCATCCAGATCAAGTAGGATTCATCCCTGGAATGCAGGAATGGTTCAAGATCCAGAAATCCATCAATGTGATACACCACATCCAAAAATTGCAAAACAAGAACCACATGATAGTATCAATAGATGCAGAAAAAGCTTTCGATAAAATCCAACACAATTTCCTGCTAAAAACCCTAACCAAGGTAGGCATAGAACGAACAATCCACAACATAATCAAAGCAATATATGAAAAACCCAACGCCAGCATCATACTGAATGGAGAAAAACTGGAACCCTTCCCACTGAAATCTGGAACAAGACAATGATGTCCACTTTCTCCACTGCTGTTCAACATAGTCCTTGAGGTACTCGCTGAAGCCATAAGACAAGAAAAAGAAATCAAAGGAATCCAAATGGGAATCGAAGAAGTCAAGCTTTCACTATACACAGATGACATGATTCTCTACATAAAGGACCCAAGAGACTCAATACAGAGACTGCTAGATCTTATACGAGAGTTTGGAAGAGTGGCAGGATACAAAATTAATGAACAAAAATCAACAGCCATAATGTATGCAAATAGCCCCAAGATTGAAAAAGACCTAACCAGCAAGATGCCATTCAAAATAACAGAGAAAGGTATGAAGTATCTGGGAATAAACCTAACCAAAAATGTAGGAGACCTATTTGAAGAAAACTACAAACTGCTTAAAAAAGAAATTGAACAAGACCTCGAAAGATGGAATAACATCCCATGCTCCTGGATAGGTAAAATCAATATCATTAAAATGTCTATACTGCCAAAAGCAATATATACATTCAACGCAATCCCAATCAAATTGCCCAAAACATTCTTCACAGATCTGGAAACAATGACCCAAAGGTTCATCTGGAAACACAAAACACCACGAATAGCTAGAACCATTCTCAAGAACAGGAAGTTAGCAGGGGGAATCACAGTCCCAGACCTCTGGACATACTATAGGGCAGTGGTCATCAAAACAGCCTGGTACTGGCACAAAGATAGAGAGGAAGATCCATGGAGCAGAATAGAAACACCAGAAGGGAACCCACACAAATACAGCCAAATGATCATTGACAAAAAGACAAGGGACAATCCAGGCAAATGGGAAGGTCTGTTCAATAAATGCTGTTGGGACAACTGGTTGATAGCCTGCAGAAACAAAAAGATAGACCCACATCTCTCACCATATACTAAGATCAAATCCAAATGGATAAAGATCTAAACCTACATCCAGAAACCTTCAAACTTTTGGAAGAAAATGTCGGAAATACTATACAAGATCTAGGGTTGGGTCCCGAATTCCTGAAAAGGACACCAAGAGCATTAGCAATCAAAAGCAGAATAAACAAATGGGACCTCATCAAACTAAGAAGCTTCTGTACAGCGAAGGAAACAATCAACAAAGTAAAAAAGCAACCCACAGAATGGGAGAAGATCTTCGCGCACGACATTCGTGACAGAGGGCTAATCTCCAGAATATACAAAGAGCTACAAAACAACCAAAATGTCAAAACAAACAAGCCACTCAAGAAATGGGCATGGGAAATGGGCAGACACTTCACAAAGAACAAACCCAAATGGCATTTTGTGCATTAGACCCAGACAGGTCCAGGTGTGAACCCCTGACCTGGGGTGAGGGCCATGAGTTCCCCTGTTTGCCTCACCCAGCCTCAGGTAAATGGGAAGGTTTGAAAAAATGCTCAAACTCCCTGGCAATAAGGGAAATCCAAATTAAAATATCAATGAGGTACCACCTAATGCCAGTAAGACTGGCCCACATGAATAAAAGCACCAGCAACACTTGTTGTCGAGTTTGTGGGGAAAAGGGAACCCTACTCCACTGCTGGTGGGACTGCAGGTTGGTACAGACTCTATGGCAATCAGTATGGAGAAGATTCAAACAACTCAAATTCGACATACCGTATGATCCGGCAATACAACTCCTAGGAAGATACCCAAAACACCTGTTTTATGAGAAACCAACATGCACCCCTATGCTCATAGCAGCACAATCAGTAATTGCAAAAACATGGGAGCAACCAAAACAACCATCAGCAGAAGACTGGATAAGAAAGCTATGGTTCATGTACTCCATGGAATACTACTCAGCAATTAAAAAAAAAAAAAAAAAAAAAAAAAACACCAAAATGCAGTTCTTTGTGGCCAAATGGGCCAAACTGGAAACCATAATGTTAAGGGAAATGACCCAATCCCAAAAGGTCAGATACCACATGTTTGTGTTAATTTAAGAGGATATGATGCTATGCAAAACATGTTATTTTATGTATATTATGTTGTATGTTGTGTATAAACTAAAACTGAATTGACAATGAGGTGATCACAGAAGATGGTTAAGAATTCGCAATTGTTTTTAACATGCTGGTTACTCAATACTATAACTATTAGTTACACAACGGAGTTAATTGTTGCTGAGGGTATGTTGGAGCCTTTAATTGATCGGATTGATAATCTGATGGTTCTGCCCTCGGACCAGACAGGGTCTCCCCAAGAAGCTGAGGAACTAGATTGGACCATAAGATGTTGCACTCTATGTTTATTTTATGCTTTCAAAGAGGGACTCTCAACTGTACTTGATCAGTGTATATGCAACAAGGTGGAACATTCCACATGGGGGGTGGGGGCTGGAAAGGGGTGGGGTGATTCCCAGTTCCATTAAAACTGTATCACATAATACAATGTAATCAATGAATAAAAAATAAAATATATTAAAAAAAAGTGAATATCGGCTGGCTTACTGGGGCCATGGCTATGCTGAAGAAGTCATCCTTTAGATCAAGGGTTGTATACCAAACATGTGAAGCAGGGATGCAGCTTAGGAGAGTGTACAGATTTTTCACCATGGAATGGATATCTTCCACTCTTTCATTTACTCTTCTCAAATCATGTACTGAGCGAAAGTCATGCCCATTTTGTTTTTTCAATGGGAGCAATGGCAATTTCCACAGAGAGTGGCATAGCTTTAGAATGCCAGTGGCTATCAATCAGTGAATGTGGGGCACAATGCCTTGTGAACCTCTTCTGGCATGGGGTGCTGCTTTACCCATAAGTGTTGTGCATTGTCCTTAAGTTCTAAAACCACTGGGTAGAGTGGCTCATTATTCCTTCTCCTGCAATCTCGGCCCAGGACTGGGGGTAGGCCTTAACCGAGTAGTCCATGTCCTTATCCCAGGTTGCTCGGGATTTGGAAAAGAGAGGTTGCTCATTGGCCAGAGACACAGTGAGTACCTGGAGAGGTTGCCCCTGGCTGTCATTTACTTCTATTCTGTCTGGCTCAAGGTGAATGCCAGCCCCAATCTTGGTGAGCAGGTCTCTGCCCAGTAATGGTGCCCAGCTCTCTGGGACTAGCAGAAAAGAATGGGTGACCTGGCATTTTCCTAATTCTACCTTACTATTGCTTGTCCATGAGCAAACTTTCATCCCTGTTTTCTCCTGTACTATGCTAGTCTTATCAGTGAGGAAGGGCTTGGTTAAGCGCAGAGTACTGGGCTCCTGCATCCACCATAAACCCTATTGTTTTCCCCTCCACATATAAAGTTATCCAAGACTCGAGGAGGGGAATCAAGCCCTGACTTTCCTAATCTTCCTCTGCCAGCATCACTTGGGCTGTGTTCACTGTCTCTGCCCTCTCCCTCTCTCTCCAATTCCTTCTGAGTAGTGGGCATTCCTTCTTCCAATGTTCTAATCCAAGGCGGTGGAAGCACTGTTCCCTGTCTAACCTGGACCTGTTCCAGTGGGGGCTCCTTCCCATCTCGTGGGATCTTGGTGGCCTTGGTCCATCTCTGACCCCTCTGCTGTTTTTTATTTTCTTTGCTTTGGAACTCATGGTCTTCCTTTCTGATTCTTTCTGCCTTCTCTTCCAGGGTTTCTCTGCTATTGAAGACTTTCTCTGCTATCTTCATAACATCCCTAATATTCATCTCCCCCAGATCCTCCTGTTTGTCAAGTTTTATTCTGTCATCTGGGGCTGCCTGGTGGATAAAGGACACAATTTCTGCCAACTGGTTTTCTTCAGCCATAGGATCTAAGGGAGTAAACTGCCTATAAGAATCATATAGGCATTCAAGGAACGTGGATGGGCTTTCATTTTCTCCCTGCACAATAACTTTTACTTTGGTCAAATCCATTGTTTGGTGCACCACTGCCCTGAGACCTGTCTCTAGAGTCTGGTTGTAAACTCAGTGATG
This sequence comes from Ochotona princeps, assembly GCF_030435755.1. NCBI lineage: Eukaryota > Metazoa > Chordata > Mammalia > Lagomorpha > Ochotonidae > Ochotona > Ochotona princeps. The sequence continues at coordinate 12,539,931 of NC_080866.1, forward strand.
CTTCCTACCTTCCAGTGTCAAGAAGTCCCAATTTTGCTGTCCAAGTGGAAGGCATCATCATTGAGATTCTGGAGGGTCATGTGTCTGCCATTCTCTCCATTAACATTTTTCCAGGCTTCTTTTAGATATGATCTCTCTCTACAGTGTCTTCAGCAGTGAACAGTGTCTTGAGCAGCTGCTGGAAATCATCCTGTTATGGGGTGCAGCCAGTGAAACTTCGCTGGGTCCCCTATGCTCTGTCCTGAAGGTGGGTCCTAACAGCAATGGAATGTTAATTCAATCCTCAACCACTTCCCCCATGTCCTAATTTAACCAAGTCCAATTAGTCTAAGCATTTTCAGCTACAATCCCAGTTCCTGCCCATCCCAATGAGCACCAATTAACTCCTTAACTCACAACACTTAGGTATTCGCTCCTGCCCACCTGTGAATCACGAGTCCCTTTTAAAAGGCCCAGGAAGCAGGGCTCTGGGGCTCTGGAGCTCTGGGATTCTCAGGCACTTGGGCGCTCGGGCGCTTGGGCTCTCTGGCTCTCTGGCTCTCTTGCTCTGGCTCTCTCTTTCTCTCTTTCTTTCTGGCAAGGTGCTTCCATTATGCTAACACTCTTGGTTGACCCAAGACAGGTGATCCCCTGAGCATAGTTCCTGTGTACTGTTTAGATAGAGCAATGGTTACAATAATGTTTGTGGTTTGTGTGCTGTCAGGAGTTCCAGCAGGGGTGAGACCTAGCAGTAGTGGAATGTGGGCAGAGAAGCCAGGGAAAGGTCAATGTCTGCAGCTTTGTAAGTGTGTCCAGGTTCTTTGTAAGTGCGTCCCGGTTGTTCGGATAACTTATATTGTTGGGGAAGCTGGGACATAGGTCTTCAGCTTAATGGATGGATTTAAGGATAATGACCATTTGCTCCTTTTAGGATTATGATTGATTGGATTGCTCTATGGACTTGTGATTTGCTATTGTGCTCTGTTATCACCAAGCTTGGTTAATAAAGACTTCTCAATAAGCCTTAGGCATGTCTGGTGTGATTTCGCTCGCACCCTGCAACAATCCCACATAGGGCAGTGGGTGTTCATAATACATTTCACAAGCTCAGTTAGCAGAATCACCCAAAGAACCAGGCCAGTCATGGACTTCCTCTCTCTGGCAGTGAGGTATCAAACTCCTTCAGGTCTCTACTGGAAGCACCAGAGGTAGTGCACCTGCTCCTAGAGTGGGCTGCACCAGGAGCAGTTCTTGGTTGCTATCTGTAGCTGCCAGCACCAGGAGCATTGGTTTGTGGTGTGAGAGGAGTTAGGCTGGGTAGTAGGCAGTTAGAATATTCTGGGTCCCTTAGTCATCATTTTTTTCTCAAAAATAAAGTATTTTATCCACCATGTTTTGGATTCACCAGAGCATGTCACTCCCAAGACAAGTGCATATCTTAACTTATCAGGAACATGCTTCCCCAAGAGTCAAGGGCAACATTAGCATATCAATTCCTCACCTGAAGCATCAGCCCAAATCTGTTTCTGGCCATTGGAAAGGGGGATGGCTTCAGACTGGCCTCTTCATCATTAGAAAGGAACCAAGGAAGTTGATCATTGAGACCTTTCTGGCCTTTTGTCCCAAGGCCAGGTACCATGAAAACCAGGAATTCTCTTTTGTTTTATGGAATACACCTTTGATGGGAACCTTTAAAAGATGCTTTCCCCACCATTAATTCAGGCCTTCTTTTTCACTTTTTCTCCTGCCACTATGGCAGAGGCCTAGGGTTTTTCCACTTGTCCTTCTGCCACCATAGCAAGGGGTAAGGGTCCTTTCTATCTCAGAGATCCCTCAAGTCGCTAGGACAGGAGTCTCCTTTGTCAAATTTTCTAATAAATTTTGCTTAAAACTAAACTGTCTGCATGAAAATTTTTCTTTCCTGTGTGACAAGAATTGAGGTTGCTGCTGTATTCAGATCAAAAACCCTACAACAGCAGGAGGCCAGATTGAGGAAGAATCGGCCTCTGGGGCAAGCAATGGGACTCTATATGGGACGGAATTCTCTCCCCCCTGGGCTGACAATAAAATCTAAATTTATTATGGAATGATATAATCCAGGGTCTTCCTGGAGGACTGGTTTCTTTTAGCAGCCATCTTTCCCTCCTTCTGCACCTCGGCCTAAGACTCCTGGATGTCGTGAACACCGAGCCCAGTCACTCAAACAAACGCCATAAGTTGAGAGAATGTATGCTTACAACCAGACGTTTATTCAGGCGGGCACACACCAAACAGGATGAGGGAAGCCACTGAGATCACCTCTTAGCTTATCTGTCATGGAAGCCTGCTGGGCGTTGGCTCTGGTCTGGTGGGAGCCTGCTAGCTTCTGTGAAGCCCAAGAGGTTGGCTCTGGTCTGGTGGGAGCTGGTTGGCTTTGGATGGAAGCCCAAGGGGGTTTGGCTCCGTTCTAGGGGGAGCCTGCTGGCTTCGGGTGACTGGGACCAAAGCATGGGTTTATATACAATTCAGGGGGTCAAGCCATTAGTTGTTTACAATGTTTTTTGTTGGTTATTACTTGTTTACAAAGTATTTCCATTGGTTACTTTCACTTTCACAAACCTGTTTACTTCTTTCTAATTGGTTAAACTTATCTATTGGTAACACTCTTTGCTTTTTCTTAATTCTGCAAAACATGTTTTTTACACATTTGTCAAAACATATTTTTCTTCTTTTATAATTTTTACCAGAACTTATTTTTTTTTAACATGTTTACTTCCATTAGAGCTTCTTGACAGGAGTGATATGAGAGGTGACTCCACTTTACCGTTAGTCTAGGAAGATGGAGTCACTTTCGTTCAAAAGTTCCAATATACACACTATTTCCATTATTAAGTCACAGCATAATTTACATAAAAGGTCTATTGTTGTAGCTATTTCTAGATCATCAATCTCAGATAAAAGTGTAGTAATATTAAGAATACAATTAAGATTATTGATAATATTACTACCCATATTTCCCATGGATTCATTTTTATCTATACCCACATATGTATGTATTCATGGAGCAGTGTGGATGTAGGTGGGAGTAAATAAACACTTATAATCAGACTGTCCCTATCACTGGACAATTAAGGACGGGAACACCGAGGTCAGTGCTGCTCCCCCATCCTGGGAACTTAAAGGGGAATATCTAAGCCAATTAGGAGGGTCCCCCACCAAATCCTGCCATTAGAGACTATACAGGGTCTGGTCCAGATGTCCTGATCTCCCTGGTCTGGTTATGACTGGTCTCAGGAGAATGACCCATGAGGGGGCCAGCTGACCCTGAACGTTGGCCATTCCATGGAGCAGAGAGTGGTCAACTTACCCTTCTTGATTTCCAAGCCCATGTTGCGAGCCATCTTCTGAATCTGAACCATGGCTCAAGAGTAGAGACATGGGGTTGACTAAACTCTGCCCCATATTTTTTCTTAATATAGTTAATCAAGCCAGGTAAAACAATGTAGAACACAAGAACCAGCAATACAGTAAGCCCACTAAGTTCCACAACAATCCAACTGTCGCATGGACCAGGCCTTCTCACACACTCCTTCACACACTCACTACTCTCCAGATTCAGATCCTTACTTGGGAGCACTCCAAACAGCATCCAGTTGGACTGCTGTTGATCAACAAGCTCAATGATTTCCTCCAGGATGAAATTCTGTACCTGCCCTGCAGGTCGTTTCTCACACTTATTTATTCATGATGGCCAAGTCACAACACGGTCACTGGAGCTCTCCTGTAGCCTTGTCACTGGGATCTTATTGGCTCCCCTGAAATTTCACTCACTTTCCTGGAGCACCACTTGCTCTTCTCCAGGGTGATCAAGTCCTGCCGTGGTCCCTGGAACTTCTTGCTCCCCTTGGGGTAATCAAGTCCCGCAGTGGTACCTGGGACCTCACTTGCCTCCTTGGGGATTCTCGCTCAACCTTGAGTCTAAAACAATCTCTCAAGGAATGCTTAACTTTGATAGCAGTCACCTGTTTGGTTGCTGTTTAAGGGGGTCAACTGTCTCCTTGGGACCTCCAAATGTTAGAGACTAGGTTAAAACCCCTGAATGTCAGGGTGCAAATTAGTCAACACCCAAAAGAAGACAAAGGTCTCACTGGTAATGCAAATAGCAAACAGAGTTTACGGCACTAGCATGCAAGAGTCAGATCATACTTGGGGCATACAGGCCAGCCAAGATCAGTGGCCAGACCCCAAACAAGCCCAAGACAGATTATATAAGCACTTTTCATCTGGAAAATACATCAAAAGTAACAATATTAGACATGTTAATTTTTAAGGCCTTCAGGCATAGAGAGCCTGTTCCGTTCCCATACCCACTAACTTTATGGCTCATCTTATTCTCGCACCCTTATCTTCCTGCTGTTCCTGGAACTGGAGAAGAATTGCACCCTTTCCCCCCTGTACCTGGGTTAACACAGTTGAAGGATAGCGAATAAGAGATTTATCGCCAAATCGGATCCTCCCAAACTCCAGGCACCTCATGGCCTCGCAAAGTAGCAACTATTTCAGCACAAAGGTATCTCACATTGCCCAACAGAAACATTCCATTCTAGCATTCTAAAATACTATCATTCTAACAGAGCATTTTGTTATTCTAACAATTACCCACACTCTAACACCAAAAAAGCAAAAATGAGGAAGTCATAGCAATTGTTGATACATCCTAGATTATCCACTGGTTAAAGGAACAGACATGGGCAGAGATCTGCCAGTTGTTGGTTCACTCCTCAGACACTTGCAACAGTCAGATCTGGGCCAGGTCCAAAGTAGAAGCCAGGCTGCATCTAGGTTTCCTACATGGGTGGCAGGGGTCGAACGACTTGTGCCCATCACATGATGCTGCCCATACTGTGCATTAGCAGGAAGCTGGGATCAGCATGTTAGAGGCTTATAGACCTGTACCCTGTTTTATTTTAGTGCTAATTAAGTTCAATTTTTAAGACTATATATCAATTCACACTGAAAATAATATCTAATATGTTCACTAGGAATGTAGGTCCATAGCTTAGCTTATGGTGAATCAAGCTTGAAAGTCGGGGCCTGGCATGCTGGCCTAGAGACTGAAGGCCTCACCTTGCATAGGCCAGGATTCCATAAGGTTGCTGGTTCAAATCCTGGTGGTCCTGTTTCCCATCTAACTCCATGCTTGTGGCCTGGGAAAGCAGTCTAGCACAGCCCTAACCCTTGGTGCCCAGCACACACATGAGAGACCCAGAAGATATTCTGAATCCTGGCTTTGGATTGGCTCAGCTACAGCCATTTTGTATTCCTGGGGAAGTGAATCAAAAACAGAAGATCTGACTCTCCATTTCTCTTCCTCTATATACCTGACTTTGCAAATAGAACTAAATAAATGTTAAGAAGAAAAGGACAGATTGGAAGTTGATGGTGGTGTTGATATCTCACATGTTTAGTGCTAAGATGAGGACAGGGAAAGATTCACATTTGCTGGTATAGTCATCCAAAATGTCTAGTACACATGGAGCAACCTGTCTGAAGCTGAGCCAAGCACTCAATCAAGAACTCACCTTGGCTGTCTGGATTCCAGCCACCTGAACTATGGCATCCTCTCACAGTGGCTACAGTAGCAGGTGCTAGAATTAGAACGCAGAGCAGGGAATCAGACCAGATATTTCAGCACTGAACATGAATCTCTTCCTTATGAAGCTTACATCTGCCCCCATTGCTATTTTCTTTTTCTTTTCCTTTTTTTCTTTTTCTTTTCCTTTTTTTCTTTTTCTTTCTTTTCTTTTTCTTTCCTTTTTTTACTTTCATTTATATCAACTGCTGAGCTTAATACCTGTCCTACTCATGAGAATATATTCAAGGAATGGCACTGTAATATAATGGTTTAAGCCACCCTTTGCATTACAGGGGTGCAACACTCACTTCCTATATGAGTGCCAATTCCCAGCTGCTCCACTTCCCATAATGCTTCCTGCTTGAGGTCTGGGAAAGCAGCAGAGGATGGCCCAAGTCCCTGAAACCCTGCTACTATGTGGGAGACTTGGAAGAAGCTCCTGGTTCCTGGCTTCAGTTTGGCTCAGTTTCAACCACTTCAACCACATGGGGAATGAGCCAGCTGGCAGAGATCCTTTTCTGTATCTGTTCTCTCTGTAAATCAGCCTCACCAATAAAAATAAATCTCAATAAATAAGGTGGAAGGATCAGTGCCCTATCCACATTGGGATCCCTGTGGGTGTTAGTTTGCGTGCAAGCAGCCCTGTTTTCCATCTAGCTCTCTTTTTGTGGTCCTGGAAATCAGTTGATGATGAAACAAAGCCTTGGAGCCTGTATCCTCTTAGGAGACCAGGAAGAAGCTCTACACTAATGACTTCGAATCAACTGAGATCCAGCTATCGCGGCTGCTTGGGGAATAAATCAATGGATGGAAGTCATTTGTCTCTGGCATTTCTCCTTTCTGTGTTTCTAAATTTCCAATGAATTTCCATGTTTCTGAATCTTCTTTATTCTTAAAAATAAAGTTAAAATAAATAAAAAGTAATAAAGCAATAAATATTTACTATTTTTGTGGATGAAAACGCTGAGTTACAAAGAGAAGGTGAGACAGAGAGAAACAGCTTCCATCTGCCAGTTATCTCCGAGATGGGTACAACAGCCAGGGTTGAACTGGTCTGCTCTTGATCCCAGGAGCCAAGGGCTTCTTCCTCATCTACCACATGAGGGCAGGGATTCATTCCTTTATGCCATCTTTCACTGCTTTTCCAGATGACAAGCAGGGAGCTGACTTGGAAGTGCAGCAGCTGGGACATGGACCAGCACAGATATGGGATCCTGGCACTTAGAGTTAGAGGCTTAGTAAATTGCACCATTGTGCTGGTCCCATAAATAAATCATCAGCAGAAAAAAGAAAAAAAATATTCTTTCAGAGCCATTGATGGAAAGTTTGCCAAGTGTCAGGAAGGAGGTGAGCAGAGAGGAGGGTTTGTGTGACTGTTACAGCAGCAAGAGGCAGCTGACAACAATGTTCTGAACACCTGGGCCTGCTGGCTCACAGTCCCTGTGGCTGGAGCAGGAGGTCAAGCTGCAGTCAAGTAAAGAGATGGGTATGAGAGACACCTGTTCACAATCAGGTGAGGACAGAAGCACCCAGTGCTGTGTCACTGTGTTCTTGGTGGCACTGAAGGGAAGCTGCAGACTATCTTTCCTCAGGTCTCCAGGGTTACAGTATCAATCCTACCAGCCCCAATCAGTCATGTGGGTTCACTGGAACACCTATATGTTCCTCAAATCCACCATCCCGTATCACTGAGGCCAATGCCAGCACCCAACACTTCCCACTGCTCTCATATCATCTGTCCACATATTCCCCAGATAGGAACTTCTTTTCCTCTCCTGGGGTCCCTCTAGTGGAAGCCACCAGGCCACCCACTCAGCTCAGGCACATTGCAACATCCTTCAAGCTTCTCTTTACCTGCACCTACTGTCCTGCCCATCCTGTCATTATCAATAAGCATCTGGGACACGTCCAGGACGACATTCCCTCAGGTCACTGCTCCAGGCGAAAACAGATGCCTGCCCACTGGTGGCCAGGCTGATCATTTTCATCTTGTTTTCTTCCACACATAAGGAGGGAGTATACATTGAAAGGGTGGGGAAAGTGGATGTCTGATGCATACACAGGATGTCATGGCCAGAGTAAGTCATGTGGTCTATCCATTACCTCCAATGTTTGTCATCTGCATGGTTTCTTAAGAGAAACTGGGATCTTTTCCATGTCCTCCCAACTCTTCTGAATTTTGGAATGTGTATATCTGTATATTTATGAAACAAAGCTTATATGAATAATGTATATATACATTCTTACTGTGTATATATTTATCCACACACACGTATATATGTATGTATTTGTGTGCCCTTCATAAAGGTGATTGGAGAAGCCCAACCGGGTGGGGCTTCTCCCTCAATGTCCCCCTTTACCTCAGATGCATGATGGAAACAATATGGACATAATGGCATTACCCACTTTCCTATCCCCCTGAACCTTTTTTTTTTCTTTTTTTCTTTTTTTTTTCTTCTTTTTCCTTTAACTGTAATTAACTATGTAAAGATTGTCAACAACAATACAATAAAAAGAAAAAAAAATTAAATAAAAAAAAGAATGCAAAAAAAATAATAAAGGTGATTGGAAAGATATAACCAGAGATCTTACATTCATTGGTTCACTATACAAATGACTGTAACAGGCCAAACTAAAACCAGGAGCCTGGAGCTTCTTCTTGGTCTCTCCATGAGAGTGCAGGAGCCCAAGTACTCAGGCCATTCTATACTGCTTTTCTAGCTGTATTGGCAGTCAGCTGGGTCAGAAGTGGAACAGCCAAGACAAATCAGAACCCATATGGCATTCTGGTGCCAGGTGTAGGAATTAGATTGCTATGCCACGAACATCAGTAGGGAGAGTAGATGAAGGGAACCTGATAATTTTTTTTTTTTTGCTTTTTTTCAAGAAATTCATCAAACTTTTAAAGAGATATGTATAGGAATTTCAGTGAGTGTGAAAGTTCACATGGAAAAGAAAGTGCACATGCAAATTAAATAAAATGAACAAGATGAATAACAACAACAACAACAACAAGGCCTAAGGTCGAGCACAATAACACAGTGGCTATATCCTTGCTTTACAAAAGCTTTGATCCCCTTTGGAAGCCAGCAAATATCCCAGATAGTCCATTTACTATCCAGATCCCTACTTGTGGCCTGCAAAAGCAGTGGGGGATGACGCAAAGCCATGGGAACCTGAACCCACATGGAGACCTGAAAGAAGATCCTGCTACTGGTTTTGGATCAGCTCAGCTCTGGCCATTGCACCAGATGGAAGTGAGTGAGCCAGCTGATGGAAGACATTTCCCTCTGCTTCTCCTGCTCTCTGTAAATCTAATTTGTTAATGAAAAAATTAATCTTAAAAAAAGAAATCACCTAGTGCCTGGTGTGGTTGCCTAGTGGTTTTGTTCTCAGCTTGCACATGAACAGATCCCATAAATGTGCTGCTTCTAACCTGGAGGTCCTGCTTTCCATTCAGCTCTCTGCTTGTGGCCTGCAAAAGCAGTCAGGATGGCCCAAAGTCTTGGGACCCTGCAAAAAAATGGGAGAACTGAAAGAGGCTTCTGGCTTCTGACCTCAGATCAGTTCTACTCCAGCTGTTGCAGCTTCTTGGGGCTCAATCAATGAACAGAAGATTTAAATCCCTATAGCTCTCCATCTCTGTGTGTTTGACTTTCCAATAAAAATGAAATAAATCTTAAAAAGAACATGTTTTTAAAATATGGCCTAGACCACCAGAACAGGATGGGAAGTCATAATGCACTCTGCCCCTACCCCCAACACATATGGGAAGGCCTTGTGCACAACTGTCACATCTCATTGACAGAGCATCCCTTTTGAATGGGAAGTCCTCAGCACAGCCAGTGAAATGGAAACCACATGGATGAACCCTAGAGATAGGGTCCACATCCAGAGAGGACTGACAGGCCATGTAACACAACTGACTTCCACTCCTCAAAAGTACCAAGGAGTTGGGAGCACAGTGGCCTCCTGGGCATGGGCATGGCAGAGGGCAGGTTTCATGCCAGGAGTGCCCTGCAATGTCATCACAAGCCAGTCACCAGAGACCCTGTGCAAAAAACCGTCCCTTAGTGCTTCCTTGGAAGAATCCAGAGGAAATCATGGCAAAGTCTACCTTCAGAGGCACCTGCTGGCTCTCTTCCTCTTGCCTCCAGCAGTCAGGCCTCACACAGCAAGCAGCTCAGAACTATGGCAAAGGTGCTACCTGGAGGCTACTAATGTCCTCAATTTGCATGCACCAGGATTCCATATGAGCAACTGTTCTAATCTCTGTAGTCCCATTTCCTATCCAGCACCCTGCTTGTGGCCAGGGTAAGCACTTTAGGATGGCCAAGTCTATGGAGCTTGCACCCACATGGGAGACACAGAAGAGATTGAGCCTCTGATTTCTGACTAGTGCAGCTCCAGACATTGTTGCTCCAGCCCTTGTTGCAGCTTGAGGAGTGAATCAGTGGACAGATCTCCCTCTATCTCTCCTCCTCTGTATCTCCTCCTCCATGTATATATGACTATCAAATAAAATAAAAACACATCTTTAAGAGAAAGGAAAAAATCAGGTAGAAACACCATACAACACACAAACTTTTATCTCATAAGGACAACAGATGTTGAAATCTTTTTGTTTTAAACAATACATTTTTGTAGGAATAGGAGGTTTTCCTTCCCTCTCCCAGCCCTACATTCCCCAGAAACTTTTCTTAACAAAAACAGAAAAATCAAGATGCTCATTACAAGATCCATCAGATAAAACAGCATCATTCACTTGAAACATTTAAACAGATCAAGTCCCAGCTGTACACTTCAGCCCAACAAGACCTCTGCTGCCATCTGCTGGGCATTTCCCAAAACAGCTTTACAAATTCTAAAATCTGTGTCTACTTCTTTTAAAAATAATCGAACAGACCTTCCCATTTGCCTGGATTGTCGTTTGTCTTTTTGTCAAAGATTATTTGGCTGTATCTGTGTGGGTTTCCTTCTGGTGTTTCTATTCTGCTCCATTGATCTTCCTCTCTATCTTTGTGCCAGTACCACGCTGTTTTGATAACCACTGCCCTATAGTATGTCCAGAGGTCCGGAACTGTGATTCCCCCTGCTAACTTCCTGTTCTTCAGGATGGTTCTAGCTATCCGTGGTTTTTTGTGCTTCCAGATGAACTTTTGGATCATTGTTTCCAGTTCCATGAAGAATGTTTTGGGCAATTTGATTGGGATTGCGTTGAATGTATATATTGCTTTTGGCAGTATAGACATTTTAATGATATTGATTTTACCTATCCAGGAGCATGGGATGTTACTCCATCTTTTGAGGTCTTGTTCAATTTCTTTTTTAAGTAGTTTGTAGTTTTCTTCGAATAAGTCTCCTACATTTTTGGTTAGATTTATTCCCAGATATTTCATACTTTTCTCTGTTATTTTGAATGGTATCTTGCTGGTTAGGTCTTTTTCCATCTTGGGGCTGTTTGCATACACTATGGCTGTTGATTTTTGTTCATTAATTTTGTACCCTGCCACTCTACCAAACTCTCGTACAAGTTCTAGCAGTCTCTGTATTGAGTCTCTTGGCTCTTCTACATAAAGAATCATATCATCTGCATATAGTGAGAGTTTGACTTCTTCGTTTCCCATTTGGGTTCCTCTGATTTCTTTTTCTTGTCTTATGGCCTCAGCGAGTACCTCTAGGACTATGTTGAATAGTAGTGGAGAAAGTGGACATCCCTGTTTTGTTCCAGATCTCAGTGGGAAGGGTTCCAGCTTTTCTCCATTCAGTATGATGCTGGCATTCGGTTTTTCATATATGGCTTTAATTATGTTGTGGATTTTTCCATCTATGCCTACCTTGGTTAGGGTTTTTAGTAGGAAGTGGTGTTGGATTTTGTCGAAAGCTTTTTCTGCATCTATTGATACTATCATGTGATTCTTGTTTTTCAGTTTTTGGATGTAGTGTATCACATTTATGGATTTGCGAATGTTGAACCATCCCTGCATTCCAGGGATGAATCCTACTTGATCTGGATGAATGATCTGTCTGATGTGTTTTTGAATTCTGTTGGCTAGGATTTTGTTGAGAATCTTAGCATCAATGTTCATCAAAGAGATAGGTCTGTAGTTTTCCTTCTCTGTTAGTTCTCTGTCTGGTTTTGGGATTAAGGTAATGTTGGCTTCATAGAATGAGTTCGGAAGGGTTGCCTCTTTTTCTATTGTTTTGAAGAGTTTGTAGAGGATTGGGGTCAGTTCTGTTCGGAATGTTTTGTAGAATTCTGCAGTGAAGCCGTCTGCGCCTGGGCTTTTCTTTGTTGGGAGGTCTTTAATCACTGATTCAATCTCTACTTCAGTTATGGGTTTGTTCAGGTCGTTTGTTGCCTCTGGGCTAAGTTTTGGCAGGTTGTAGAAGTCTAAGAACTTTTCCATTTCTTGGTGATCTTCTGATTTGTTGGAGTACAGTGCTTTGTAGTAATTTCTAATTATGGCCTTAATGGATGCGGTGTCTGTTGTTATGTTGCCTTTTTCATCTTTGATGCTGTTAATTCTTCCCTTCTCTTGTTTTTTGTCAGTCGGGCCAGTGGGGTGTCTATCTTGTTTATCTTCTCAAAAAACCAGCTTTTTGATTCATTGATTTTGAGTATGGTTTTTTTTATTTCTATCTGGTTGATTTCCTCCCTTGTTTTGATGATTTCTTGTTTCCTATTGTGTGTGGGGCACTTCTGCTGTTGTTTTTCCAATTCCTGGAGGTGTGTGTTTAGTTCTTGTATTTGGCGCCTCTCTTGGGCCTTGACATGAGCTCCAATTGCGATGAGTTTACCCCCATAGCACTGCTTTGGCAGTGTCCCACAAATTTTGGAATGTTGTGTCAGAGTTTTCATTGGTTTCCATAAATTTTTTGATCTCATCTTTAATTTCTTCTCTGATCCATTGTTCGTTTAATAGCATATTGTTCAGCCTCCAAGAGTTTCTGTATTTCCTGGGGCATTTTGAATTGCTGATTTCCAGCTTCATTCCATGGTGGTCTGAGAGGGTACATGGTATGATTCCTATCTTTTTGAAGTTATTTAGGTTTTCTTTGTGTCCTATCATGTGGTCGATCCTGGAGAAGGTGCCATGCACTGCTGAAAAAAATGTATAATCTGTGGCCTTAGGGTAAAAAATTCTATAAATGTCAACCAAGTCCAGTTGTTCTATTGTTTGTATGAGCTCTGTTGTTTCTTTGTTGAGTTTTTGTTTTGTTGATCTGTCTATTGTTGTTAGTGGGGTGTTAAGATCACCCACTATTATTGGCGCATATCTATATCTCCCCTTAAGTCCGTGAGTAATTGCTTCACGTAGCTAGGTGAGTTTGAATTTGGTGCATATATGTTCACGATGGTAATTACTTCCTGATGGATCAGTCCCTTCACCAATATATAATGTCCTTCCCTGTCCTTTTTGATGTGTGTCAGATTGAAGTCCACATCATCTGAAATTAAGACAGCTACCCCGGCCTTTTTTTCTCGTCCATTGGCATGAAATATCTGTTTCCAACCTTTCACTTTCAGCTTCTTCGAATCTCTTCTGGTTAGATGTGTCTCTTGTAGGCAACAGATAGTTGGGTGCTGTTTGATAATCCATTCTGTTAATCTATGTCTTTTGATTGGTGAGTTCAGGCCATTTGTGTTAAGAGTTAAAATTGAGAGGTTGTGATTTTGCCCTGCCATACTTGTTTTTGTGGGTGTTGATATCTGTGTAATTGCCCTTCCTTGTGTGGACTTTAGTGGGGAGATCTTCCTGTTTGCCATCTTTGCTTATGATTCGCCTCCTTTTTTTCTGCATTTAGTGCATTTCTAAGGAGATTTTGTAGAGCTGGTTTTGTGCTGGCATATTGTTCTAATTTCTCTTTGCTGTGAAAGTATTTGATTTCGTTCTCAAATACGAATGAGATCTTTGCTGGGTACAATATTTTTGGTTGACAGTTGTTCTGATTCAGGATTTGGAAGATCTTTGTCCATTCTCTTCTTGCTTGTAAGGTCTCTTCAGAGAAGTCAGCAGTGATCCTGATTGGTTTTCCCCAGTATGTGATCTTTTCTCTGCTTCGTACTTGTCTCAGGATTCTTTCTTTGTCTTCATTGGAGTGGAACTTGAGCACCATATGTCTGGGTGAAGATCGCTTTGGGTCATATCTGCTGGGAGTCCTCTGACCGTCCTGGATTTGGGCTGGGTTCATGTTCCAAGTGTTTTGGAAGTTTTCCTGTATAATTTCGTCGAGCACCATTTGCATTCCTGACTCTTTTTCCGCTCCTTCAGGAAGGCCAATAATCCTAATATTTGATTTTCTGAGGTTGTCTTTCATTTCTTGTATGGTCTTATTGGCTTTGTTCAGACTTGTCTCCAGCTGTTTAATGAACTGGGTATATTCGTTTTGTGTGTCTTCCGTTTCAGAGATCCTCTCTTCTGCTGCATTTGTTCTGTTGGTTAGGCTCTCATTTTTGTGCTCTAAGTCAAGGATTTTACTTTCCATTTGTTGTATTTCTGAGGTCATGTGGTTCTTGAATTCCTTGAAGTCCTCCCAGTTCTTCTCATTGTCTCTGACATATTTTAACATTATTTTTTTGAATTCCTTGTCTGGTAGATCTTCTATGTCTTCATCTCGCATCTCCGAAATAGACATTGGCTTCTGGTCCTTTATTGGTAGGGTGTTGGCACTCTCATCTGGATCATTACCTTTTCTGGTATTTCTTCCCATTGTGTTAGTGTTTCTTTTTTGAGAGACCCAGGCACCAGTGTGCTGAGGGGTCTCCAAGCACTATCCTGTAGAGATCGGAGTCTGCAGGCGTGGAGTAGCAGGGTGTGGGAATTTTAAAGGCACTTTTGGTGCGTCTCCGGAACACTGGACCTCAGGGCGCCACTTCCAGGGTCCAGCGGATTCAAAGCGCACTCTCAGTTTGTCCACTACAGGTATGCTACCACAGGGCGTGGGGGAGTGAAGGCACTCTCTGTGTGCGCCCCCTGTGCGCAGGATCACAAGGCTCGGAGCACAGGACTATAGGGCGTGGGGTATTCCAGGTGCTCTCTGGAGGCGCCTCCTGCGCAGGCCCGCCCACCCCAGCGCTTGCAGGGGACTGACCACCCCAGCGCTAGCACAGGACTGCCCAGCCCAGAGGCGTGCTTGGGTTCCTGTGGGATAGCACCGCCCAGCTGAGTGCCAGACCGCAAAGGCACGGGGGAGTATTCAGTGTGCCTTTTGCCTTTCTCCCAGACACAGCTTTGGCAGTTTCAAGGCACTTTCCTGGTGTCTCTAGACGCTGGAGTCTCGGGGGGGGAGGGGCAGGGAGACGAGCACCAATTGTGTTCAGGCTCTGTGCATGACCCTGGGGGGCCAACTCCCAAAGCCTCCAACCCACCACTGTCCCCACACAACTCACTCAAACCTCAGGTTCTTGCAGTTTGCCTCTTCCTCTGGTGGGAACCCTCGCTGCGGATGCTTCTCTCAGCTACTGCGTCTGTTGCTGGTCTCTGCGGGTGTAGGCGGTTGGAACCTGGAGGCTGCGGCGGTCCCGGCGGGGCTTGGCGACCAGGGTGGGCAGATGCCAGCGGGTCCCGGTGACTCAGGGTCCTGGTGTACGCAGCGGGGGGAGTCCTGGCGGGTCCTGGTGACCAGGGTGAGCAGATGCCAGCAGGTCCCGATCACGGCCGGTCCTCACGGCCACAGCATGTGCTGGTCGGTCGGCGGCTTTCAGCGTCTGCGGGTGGGTCGGTCGGCGGCTTTCAGCGTCTGCATTCAAAGGTGACTCAGCAGGTCAGGAGCGGAAAGTCGTCTTCTCTGCCCTTCGTTTTGTTTTTCCCTAGTAAAAAGAAATAATTAAAAAAAAAAAATAATCGAGCAACCCTTCAGAACTCATTCTATGAAGCCAACATTACCTTAATCCCAAAACCAGACAGAGAACCAACAGAGAAGGAAAACTACAGACCTATCTCTTTGATGAACATTGATGCTAAGATTCTCAACAAAATCCTAGCCAACAGAATTCAAAAACACATCAGACAGATCATTCATCCAGATCAAGTAGGATTCATCCCTGGAATGCAGGGATGGTTCAACATTCAAAAATCTATAAATGTGATACACCACATCCAAAAACTGAAAAACAAGAATCACATGATAGTATCAATAGATGCAGAAAAAGCTTTTGACAAAATCCAACATCACTTCCTACTAAAAACCCTAACCAAGGTAGGCATAGATGGAAAAATTCACAACATAATTAAAGCCATATATGAAAAACCGAATGCCAGCATCATACTGAATGGAGAAAAGCTGGAACCCTTCCCACTGAGATCTGGAACAAAACAGGGATGTCCACTTTCTCCACTACTATTCAACATAGTCCTAGAGGTACAAGCTGAGGCCATAAGACAAGAAAAAGAAATCAAAGGAATCCAAATGGGAAACGAAGAAGTTAAACTCTCACTATATGCAGATGATATGATTCTTTATGTAGAAGAGCCAAGAGACTCAATACAGAGACTGCTAGAACTTGTACGAGAGTTTGGTAGAGTGGCAGGGTACAAAATTAATGAACAAAAATCAACAGCCATAGTGTATGCGAACAGCCCCAAGATGGAAAAAGACTTAACCAGCAAGATACCATTCAAAATAACAGAGAAAAGTATGAAATATCTGGGAATAAATCTAACCAAAAATGTAGAAGACTTATTTGAAGAAAACTACAAACTACTTAAAAAAGAAATTGAACAAGACCTCAAAAGATGGAGTAACATCCCATGCTCCTGGATAGGTAAAATCAATATCATTAAAATGTCTATACTGCCAAAAGCAATATATACATTCAATGCAATCCCAATCAAATTGCCCAAAACATTCTTCATGGAACTGGAAACAATGATCCTAAGATTCATCTGGAAGCACAAAAAACCACGGATAGCTAGAACTATCCTGAAGAACAGGAAGTTAGCAGGGGGAATCACAGTTCCGGACCTCTGGACATACTATAGGGCAGTGGTTATCAAAACAGCGTGGTACTGGCACAAAGATAGAGACGAAGATCAATGGAGCAGAATAGAAACGCCAGAAGGAAACCCACACAGATACAGCCAAATAATCTTTGACAAAAAGACAAACGACAATCCAGGCAAATGGGAAGGTCTGTTCAATAAATGCTGTTGGGACAACTGGTTGATAGCCTGCAGAAACAAAAAAATAGATCCACATCTCTCACCATACACTAAGATCAGATCTAAATGGATAACAGATCTAAACCTACATCCAGAAACCTTCAAACTTTTGGAAGAAAATGTTGGAAACACACTGGAACACTTAGGGGTAGGCCCTCACTTCCTAAAAAAGACTCCAGATGCAGTAGAAATCAAGAGCAAAATAAACAATTGGGACCTCATCAAACTAAGGAGCTTCTGTACAGCTAGAGAAACAATCAACAAAGTAAAAAGGCAACCCACAGAATGGGAGAAGATCTTCGCACACGACATAGGTGATAGAGGGCTAATCTCCAGAATATACAAAGAGCTACAAAACAACCAAAATGTCAAAACAAACAAGCCACTCAAGAAATGGGCACGGGAAATGGGCAAACGCTTCACAAAGAAACAAGCCCAAATGGCAAATAAACATGTGAAAAAATGCTCAAATTCCCTGGCAATAAGGGAAATCCAAATTAAAACATCAATGAGATACCACCTAACGCCAGTAAGACTGGCCCACATGAATAAAAGCACCAACAACACTTGTTGGCGAGGTTGCAGGGAAAAGGGAACCCTACTCCACTGCTGGTGGGGCTGCAGGCTGGTACAGCCTCTATGGCAATCAGTATGGAGAACATTCAAACTACTCAAAAGCGACATATCGTATGATCCAGCAATAGCACTCCTAGGAATATATCCAGAGCACTTGTTTCATGAGAAACCAACATGCTCTCCTATGTTCATAGCAGCACAATCAGTAATTGCAAAAACATGGAAGCAACCAAAATGCCCATCAACAGAGAATTGGATAAGAAAGCTATGGTTCATCTACTCCATGGAATACTACTCAGCAATTGAATACAAAAACAAAAAACAAAATGCAGTTCTTTGTGGCCAAATGGGCCAAACTGGAAACCGTAATGCTAAGGGAAATGAGCCAATCCCAAAAGGTTAAATACCACATGTTTGCCTTAATTTAAGATGATATGATGTTATGTATAACATGTTATGTTTTGAATGTTATATGTTGTGTATAAACTAAAATTGAAGTATAGGTGAGGTGGTCACAGAAGGTGGCTGGGAACTCGCATTTACTTTTAACATATTGGTTACTCATTACTATGTCAATTAATTCCACAATGATGTAAATTTTTGCTGATGGTATGTTGGAGCTTTCAATTGACTGGGATGATACTCTGCTGGCTCTGTCATCAGACCAGAGAAGGTATACCTAAGAAGCCATTGAACCTGACGGGACAATAAGATGCTGGACTCTATGTTTGGTATACGCTTGCAATGGGGAAATCTCAACTGAACTTGAGCTGTGGTTATACAACAAGGTGGAGGAATCCACCATGGTGGGAGGGTTTGGGGAGGGGTGGGAGAACCCATGTATCTATGTAACTGTGTCACATAATACAATGTAATTACTGAAGTTAAATAACAAATAATTAAAAAAAAATAAAAAAAATAATAATCGAGCAACAAGGACTATATCCCAACTGCCAAGGAGGCCACAGGGAATTGGATGCCCTCGGAGGCCGAGTACTCTGAGGTCACTCACCCCCAACCGGAGCTTCCACAGGGGATGGAAGAAGTCCAAACACTACCGTGCAGAAACCAACGTCAACGGAAAGACAACCAGAATCCCTGAGTGGTCTGCAGAAACAGAAGAACAATAAACGTCCTTCGGGACCAGGGAGGAGAGTTTTCTCTGGTCCGAGCCTGGCTCCACCTCTGGACCCCACCCTCCCTCGCAATGACCATCGGGATCGCTTCGAAAACCGCTCACAGCAAACAATCATACAAACTAAAAAAAAAAAAAAAAAAAAAAAAAAAAAAAAAAAAAAAACAGAAAGTAGAACTTGAAATCTGACAGGAAAGAGCTGGCATGGATTTGCTCATGCCTCGCTGGGTGGGTCACAAAGATTAGTTTTACTCCTCACCATGGTGTTGAGGATTTTCCTGCACAGCCCCCCCCCCCAAAAAAAATGTTCTGCACCTAAAATGTTGACATATATCTTGTTAGAGTCACAAGCCAGTCTGGATTATCCTAAAATCTGCCAAGATCAGCAAAATTTTACTTCAACACAACAACTGGCTAAATACTAAGATGAAATGGACACGAAACAGCTGAATGGTGCCTTATGGCCATTTTAAGGTATAGAGCAGCCGGTCCTGTATATGAACTAAATTGAAATGTCAATGAGCTAATCATAGGTTGTGGCTAGGACTTGTTTTCCTTTTATTTATTTATTTATTTATTTATTTATTTATTTATTTATTTTTTTCTTTTCAATACACTGGTTACTCAAAACCATGTCAACTCCATAACATTGCAAATTGCTGTTGATGTTATATTGGGACTCTTAATTGACTGTGATGATATTCTGCCAGCTCAAACTTCAGACCAGAAAAGGTCTCCCCAAGAAACTGTTCAACCAATCTGGACAATAAGTAGCTGGACTCTATGCTTGGTATATGTTTGCAATGAAAGAATCTTGATTGAATTTGAACTGTAATACTGCATCAAGGTGGAGGAATCCACCGGGGGAAGGGGAGGGGGAGGGAGGGGGGGATTCCCAGAGCCTATGAAACTGTCACATAATGCAAAATAATTAACAATAAAAAAAAAAATTTGTAAATATAAAAAAAAAAAATAATCAAGGTGGCTCTGTCTTCAGACCAGAGAGGGTATACCTAAGAAGCCGTTGAACTTGACTGGACAATAAGATGCTGGACTCTATGTTTGGTACATGCTTGCAATGGGGGAATCTCAACTGAACTTGAGCTGTGGTTATGCAACAAGGTGGAGGAATCCACCATGGTGGGAGGGTTTGGGGAGGGGTGGGGAGAACCCAAGTACCTATGTAACTGTGTCATATAATACAATGTAATTAATGAAGTAAAAATAATAAATAATTAAAAAATATACAGACAAAAAAATAAAAATAAAAATAATCAAGGTGCATACAACACTGGCTTATCAAACAATGCCCGCTCATCCACCTACTCACCCCTCTTAAGCCACACAAACCCTGAACCAACAAAGGAACTCTGCATCCTGCTAGTCTCCAAGCGCCAAGTCTGGCACATCATGCTGGCCTCTTAGTGTAGACACTCAGCATCTTGTTCCACCATGACCCTTCCATGTAAGCCCTCCATAGGACCCCTTAAGCACAGGCATGCCCCCTCCATTCTGTCTTGCCACCATATCACATAGACGTGCTTTGGTGATACAGCTGGTTCCTATCTGTGGTGTCACATGGATGGCCAGGTTCTTTGCCCTTCTGGAATCTTTTGGTGGGTCCCCTGACTTCTCTGATTCATGGGATTCTTTGTTAAGTCCTCTTGGATCCCATGAATATGGAAACCACCATACAGCCATAACTGAGCATAACTCTAGCCACTGCTCTAGGTGAGCTCTCTCTCTTTTTTCCCCTGAAGATATTTGTGGTGAAAGGTAGGAAGTAAGAGAAAGATGGACACATCCACATCTGTCCTATTATAACAATGTGCAACTGGGGAGAGGGATCTTGATATAGCAAGACACTCTGTGGAAGCCAAGAGCAAGTGGGAACCAAGCAAAACTCTTTTTTTTTTTTCAGGAATCTCTACTTTCTGCTCAATTTTGCTATAAATCTGCTAGGAATGATGCCCAGTACAATGCTCAATCCAAGCTGAGTTTCACAATTGAAGCATAACACAACAACATTTGTCCTAGGCACTGGCTGCCCTTCTTGGAAAGTCCCTTTAGGCAGGAAACAAGGTGGTAGGAGTGTGATGGACCTTCTCAACCAGGAATCCAATGAATGAGCTGACCTGCAGTTTCAGGAAGCCACAACAGAGGCCAGGAGGCAGATGGGTACGTGGTAGCAGGGGGATCCTGGTGAGGAACATTTCACACACCTCCTGAAATGTCAACACTGCCTGCCATCATATGGCCCAGCCATGGCTCCTGAACATGGGACACGGCCCTCGGGTGGATCTTGAGGTGTCACTTGAAAGTGCTCAGGAAAGACTGGTTGCAGATCTCAAAGCAGAAGGGCTTCATGTTGGTATGGATGAAGTAGTGCACATTGAGATTACCCTTGTTGCTAAGGCACCAGCCAGAGTAGTTGCAGATGTGCAGCCCCTTTTATTTGTGTGTATACAGCTAAGGGTTACCAGGATGGCTTCATGTGAGAACACATAGACACAGTCGACGCACACAAATGGCTTCTCACCAGTGTGGATACGCTGGTGGATGAGGAAGTGAGAGAATTGCATTAAGCCCTTGTTGCAGTCCTCACACTTGAAGGGCTGCTTACTGGTGTGTGACCTCTGAAGGATGACAAGATGGGATTTATAGCAGAAACTCTTGCTGCACTGATACGGATGCGAGGCCAGCTCTGTGGAGTGTGTAGGTTCCATCCCAGCCAGGCAAGCAGGTGCTAGGAACCTGCTATTCTCTGACTGTGGGTCTTCCCTCAACCCCTCTGGAGAGATCCTCCTTTTTTTTTGGCATTTCTCTGACTGTGGTTGTCACTCCATGTTGAAACTTCTCCTTCCAAAACCACGGTGGGAAAGAGGTCAGCACCCTAGCCTGTGGCAATGACTTCTTCACTAGTGTTATCCCCTGAATCTGCTGCAAGAATCAAGTCTACATGTGACATTTATCACACAGCTAGTGCCCATGGTTAATGCAACCACATGGTCAGCCTCAGCTTCCAGTAGGACCCAACTGTGGGACACTACACAACCAGCCATAGTCCAGGGCTGCTAAAAAACAGCCCAACTTCACAACAACAAACACCTGACTCTCCTGCAGGTATTTCAGCCCCACACTCACCAGGAGCCCCTGGCAGCTGCAGTCTTTCACTGTCCTTCTTGTCCCACTCTTTCAGATGTGGCCAGGCATTTGTTCCCTTTGGGTCTCTCTTTATAACAATGTTCCTCCCCTGGTGTGCCTATACTGACAAACACAACCAGCAGTGACATGCCAGCTCCACTAGTGTTCACCAGGTGCTTCTGTGGCCACGACCTGGAGATGCTTCTGGGGGACTGCCCATCGTCCCCCATGAACCGTACCAGGCCTGTGACTTCTACACTTTTTTTGCTGTAAGCATATAAAATGTATTCCAAAAAGTCATAGAAAAAGCCTATTTAAAACATGAGAGAAATAAAACATAACAAAATGAACAAAAATTGCAGTAGGCTTTTAAATTTTTTGGTACCAAGATTAGCTTTTCTTTAAAAAATATATATTTATTTTCATCTGTCTGAAAGGCAGAGCGAAAAGAGGTGTATCATCTGCTGGCTCACTCCCCATATGACCTGTGACAGCCAGGACTGGCCTGCCTGCAGTAAGCAGCGCAGAACTCCCCTGGGTCTCCCAGTTGGTCACAGGAGCTGTCACCTGCCTCCTTCAGGATGCTTTACCAGAAGACTGGATCAGAAGCCAACATGGCACTATGACACAGGAGGGGGCTTTTCCCATTGCACAACAATGTCCACTTCTGAAACTACTGGCCAAGTACATTTCCCATGGACTTTCTGCAGTGTCCTACTCTCCCTCCAGTGGGCACTGGCAGCACAGTCACTGCATTGGCCTGGACATTACCTCTGATGTGGGCTGCCCTATTTGCTGCCAAGGAAGGCTCCTGCACCCACCAATGCCAGGGAACTAACATACTCCAACATTGCTTCCCCCTTTGGAACTACAGTAACAACAACCTTGACAAACACCCATGGGAAAAAAATCTGTCACTGTGAATATCACTCTTATTGTAGGTTCATACAGTTATTACAATATTGTTCTTTGGCCAATCATTTCTATAAGTATCTGGGTATAAGTCTTAGTTCATCCATTTATATACACCCTTAATCCATTTATATACACCCTATTTCCTTACACCCTTAATGCTAAAAGAATTATTGGCTAAGGGGAAGAAAATCAATGACTTGTAGCTCACAAGGCTCTTAAAGGATCAGAGGATGTGCTACATCCATGGTCAGTAGGTCTAGTCCCGCCTGATCTCGTCACAGCCTCACCAGCTCTCCTGTGCCTTCCAAAGACCATCCATTCACCAGTCACCCCAGCTGGGTCCAGGCATCCCTGCTGGCCCCTGCAAGGCTTGGACTGGACTCTGACTTTCTTCAGGAGGGAGCTCAACCCTAGATGGCTGATGCTGCTTGGACAAGTCCACCATGTTATCCATATCAGTAGTCTCAGATCTGACCATCTGCGTGTCTGATTTCCACAGAAGGAATTTCTGTCCTTGTGAGACCATTATGGACTATGGAGAGGAGGAGCAACAGCCTTAGCTGTTGAAACCAGTGGAAGCTTGACAGCCATAAAAAGTTTTTTGTCTCTCCCCGTGGCTCTGCTGTCCAAATCAACACATGTTAAAAACAAAACAAAATTAGCATGTTGACTGCTCAATATCATGTCAATTAAATCCATAATGATGTTAATTGTTGCAGATGGTATATTAGTGCTTTTATTTGACCGGAAAGATGCTCTGCTGACTCTACCCTCAGACCAGAGAGGGTCTTCCCAATAAGTAGATGGACTTGTCTGGACTATGGGATGTTGGACTCTATGCTTGGCAAATTCTTACAGGGAGGGAATTTCAACTAAACTTGAACTATGGTTATGCAGCGGGGTGGAGGAACCCACCATGGGGGAGGGTGGGGGGAGAATCCCAGATTCTATGTAATTACAACACAATGTAATTAATGAATAAATTTAATAATAAAATAAAATAAAATAAAAAGAAAAACAAAACAAAACAAAAAAACAAAATAAAAAACTGTGAGGATATTTCTCATATGTCCAGTTAGGCTTTTCACAGAGTACACAAGCTGCACTGTATTAACCTAGAATGAGCACAGCAGACACAACAAGCCCATTTCGACTACTCTGTAGTGTCAACACCAGCACCTGCCCCACCATGGTCATTTAGAACCAAAGCAACATGGGGTCCTTTGGAGAAACCAGTCTCCAAATCTATGGAGAGCAACAAGGATCCTCTGGGCAAATGCTAGCCTTACCACAGACATCACACCTGGAGCCTGCCTGAAGTGCTCCAAGGGATACCCTTGGTGGTGGCCACTGACCTGCAGCACCACCAGTCTAACTTCCTCTCTTATGCCTGCCCCACTCCTCACATCCACTTGCCTCCTTGGTGCTGGCCACACAGACACTGTTCTGTGTTCCTCTGGAACACAATTATTCCAGACCAGTTCTCAGCCCAAGCAGGGCTGGCATCTTAGAGTACTTTTTTATTAGCTAAATGGAGTCTCTGACTCCCTGCCCAACACGTCCTGGATGTGCCCCTTCTAAGTGTGACCAATGTTGTTCCTGCACCAATCCAGTGATGTACATGTTGCTTCAAATCCTGCTCTGGGGAAATGGAATTAAAAGGTCAGATGCCCAGAGTGCTCCCACTTTGGAAGCCTAATGAGATGCATGTCCATTCCACAGATGTTTTAAAGACCACTCATCATGATGTCAATCCAGCGTGGGATGCCTCTTGATCTGGCTCCTGCATCTGTATGCTGACAAAAGTTAATACAGACATTGAAGATTAGGTAGTCTTATCCTCTGTTAATGATGCCTGCCTTAGCAAGTGAGACCCAAGGTGGCATCTTCCGAAAGGCTCTCTGCCCACAACTGCAAGGGTTCAGTGTCCAGTGGGATTCCAGAATCAGCCTAAGGTGTGCTGGCTGATCAGCCCTCTGAGTATCCTGCTAGATGAGCAGCACTCAGAGTTCTACCATGCTGGAAAACACACTGCTTTGTCATCATTTATACCTGCACATCAAGACCCAACTACCTGAGTGTTCTACCTGCCAGAGTACCCTTGTCAAGGCCATAGATGAGGCCCACAGCCTCATCTCCCAACAGCTCATATTAACCATTATCTACATAGCCCCTCAAGAATGCCAGTTTTTTTTTTTAGTTGCTTGCTTGAGACTCTGTAGTCAGCAGAAAAATTAAGTCATTGACCCCACACTTCTTCATACCAAGAACTGGTACATTAAAGTCCCCTGACCTGTGTTTGTTTGGGCCTGGAAGCTACCTGAATCACCAGCAGCTACACATCTTATAGTTGGGCCTCCATATTCATGAGAGATTCAACCAAGCAAGAACTGCTACATAATACAGACAGACAAACCTGGGCATGTGTTTGGCTTTGTGATGATTAAGACACTTGCATGCCACAGTGGATTTCTGGATCTGATCACTGACTCTGCTCCCCAGTCCCATCTCCTGTGGTCATGGCCTCTAGGAGGCAGCAATTGTAACTCCCTGCTACCTGGCTCCTGGTTGGCCAAGTCTACAGCTAACCTCTGCAACCATTTGGGGCAGTGAGTGACCTAGTGAAGGGGAGTGTCCATCTCTGCCTTGCAAATCAGCTTCAAAATACTACTCCCATTCTAATTATGTACAACTTTTTTTCATTCCTATTTCTTCAGGCAGTCCTATTTACACAGGATCCAGGATATACCTGGCATTTCCTAATGTCAAGCAGGAACACATGGGAGGCTGCACATTGTGTGCAAGCTTCATCAGGACACTGGATTTCCACATCCACCATGGCCCTGAAGCCAAACTACCCCAGGTACTTACATGATCCAAGAAACTGCAAATTCTAACCTACAGAAGACTCTTGGTCATGCTATGTTCAATATCATCTATTCTATTATGGTCATCTTACAGAATCCCTAACTGGCTAGCCTACCTCCAGACATGCACACTTGGTCCCATCTGCTCCTAATCATGTCTCTTGCCCCTACTTTAAATAAATGTTTCTTCCAAGAATTCAGGAACTTAAACCACCAGTTCAAAAGGCAACTGCCCTGCCCCAATCACATACTCCTTACCCAAGCACTTCACCAGGAAAGATTTTTCCCTTGGGATAATTGGCAACACCTGGAGATTTGTAGCTACCAACTTATAGCTGCCAATCAGTGGTTCCTGGGGAAAATGCAGAAATCATCCTTTGGAATTCATCTGCAACCTTTGAAAAGAACAGTGTCCATACCCTCATCTTTCAATGACACATTCTCAATTGCACCATGCTCCCATGGGTCTACCTGTCAATGAGCTGTGCTGGGAACAACTTTGAGGTGGTTAGACTAGTGTTTATCTCCCCAGGTGGGTAAACAGGCAGGAGCTACCTGCACTTCCCAGAGGCCCATGGCCATCTCTTGGCCTGGTTGCCCTGCACACTCTCTGTGCCTGCTCCCTGCCCAACAGCAAGCACCAAAATCCTACTCACATAGCTTGTGGGCTTCCTGTGGCTGTCTCATAGCCACTTCTCCATACCCTGACAGCTCATCACACCAGGTCCTGGCAGCTCGTTCTTGAATAAGACCTGGACATGCGGAGGCTTGGTGATGAGGAACTGCTCCAGCACCAGCTGGGCCACCAATCTGCTACTTGGTGAGTAGTCCCAGTGGCAGCCACTGGTGGCACAGCTTGGCCAGCATCCTGAGGTTCTTGATGGGGTCAGAATTCTCCAACTTGCTGAACGTTTTGAACCTCATGTGCCACTCAGCAGGGCTGCGATCTTGGCACTCAAGCTGAGTGTCTTGGGCTGACACAGGAGACAGCAGCTTGGGGTCAGCACTGCCCTCCTGAGTCCACATCAGTTCTGAAGCCATCTTTTGGGACTCGACTAGGATAAGGCTCTTCTAGAAGTTGCTGTCTTTCAGGTCTGCCTGGATGTTCTGAATGATCGACTCACTGAAAGACTGGGGAGAAGAAAAGGGAGGAAGCAGATGAGGAAGACTTCTCACCCCATCCTCCTCTCCTAAATCCCTTCATGGTAGTGTCTGATGACGAACACTGGTGCAGGTATGAGAGAGATGAAGTGGGGCAAGACATGCCTCCTTTTGATTCTCAACCAGGATTATAGGACACTCTGAAAAATTCAAATTGCAACAAAAATCCATTCCTCTGATGTTCCCATTAAGACATGAGACAAGGTAAACAGCTAGACACACTTATGCAGAATTGCAGAGTAAACATAGATTTGTCACCTGACAGTTGCACATAGCATACTTCATGCTGGAATTATTATCCTGAAATCGTCCCATCCCATGGGCTTTGGGGAAGAGACATGGCATGGCCATGTTCTCTCCCTCCACCCACCCACAAATTAACTGGCACCAAGAGATGTCACAAACTGCTAGAGAACTATCCTGACTCCAGAGTCCTCATCACCACCCAAGAGGGAGGCCGTGGCTTCCTCTGCTAGCCCCCAGTTAATGTGCCCCTGCACTTAGAAGCAAATCTCACAGACTCACCCTCCCTATCTCACTCCAGAAGACAGACATAAAACTGAGTGCCCCTGGAACGCTTTAGAAGGTTTCTGTTATTAATGAGACAGAATTCCACACTATTTACTCCATGACACAGTCCAGCTCTATCTGCTTCTTGCTGTAACTCTCTGAGTCACAGTAAATAAATTGGATAAAAAGCTTCAATAGGAGACTCGCAAGATGGCAAACATAGGAGGAAGACTGTGTGGGAGCTCACAGACAGAGAGGGCTAGAACATGACAAAAGCATAAGTGGAGCAGCATAGAGATACAGGGAGAAGAACGTGAAGTTCCCTGGACAGTGTGGAGCCAAAAAAATCCACACAACCCGGAAGAGCAACCAGGGAAAAACAAAACAAAGGGCAGGGAAGACGGCTTTAAGCTCCTGACCTGCTGAGTCACCTTTGAGTGCAGCCGCTGAGAGCCGCAGTCGACCCGCAGACCTCAGGACCCGAAGATGCTGTGGCCGTGAGGACCAGCAATGATCAGGACCCGCTGGCACCTGTCCACCCTAGTCACCAGGACCCGCCAGGACCTGCACCCGCTGCAGACATCAGGACCTGAAGTCATCAGGAACCGCTGGCATCCGCCCACCCTAGTCACCAAGCCCCGCCAGGACCTGCACCCACCTGCACCCGCCGCAGTCTCCAGGTCCCATCAGGATCTGCCAGAACCTGCACTGGATGCAGTCGCCAGGAGATGCACCCGTGGCGAGGGTTCCCACCAAAGGAAGAGGCAGACTGCGAGAACCTGAGGTTTGAGTGAGTTGGATGGGGACAGTGGTGTGTTGGAGACTCCGGGAGTTGGCCCCCCAGGGGCATGCACAGAGCCTGAACACCCTTGGTGCTCATCTCCCAACCCTTCCCCCCGAGACTCCAGCGTCTAGGGACACAGGGCGAGTGCTTTGAAACTGACAAAACTGTGTTTGGGAGGTGACGCATAGCGGTCCTGTGCGCTGAGGAGAAAGGCAAAAGGCACACTGAATACTCCCCTATGCCTTTGCGGTCTGGCACTCAGCTGGGTGGTGCTATCCCACAGGAAACCGAGCACGCCTCTGGGCTGGGCAGTCCCGTGCTAGCGCTGGGGCGGTCGGTCCCCTGCAACCGCTGGGGTGGGCGGGCCTGCGCAGGAGGTGCTTCCAGAGAGCACTTGGAACACTTCACGCCCTATAGTCCCGTGCTTGGGAAATGCACTAGGAGGGCACTGCGGACCCGCATGCAGGAGGCGTTCCCAGAGAGCACCTGGAACCTCCACGCCCTGCAGTCCCTGGCACTGGGGACACACCAAGAAAGCACCTAGAATTCTCAGAGCCCTGTGATCCCGCGCACAGGGGGTGCGCACTGAGAGTACCTTCACTCCTCCATGCCCTGTGGTAGCATACCTGTAGGGGACGAGCTGAGAGTGCGCTTTGATTCTGCTGGGCCCTGGAAGTGGCGCCCTGAGGTCCAGTGTTCTGGAGACGCACCAAGAGTGCCTTCAAAATTCCCACACCCTGCTACTCCACACCTGCAGACTCCGATCTCTGCAGGATAGTGCTTGGAGACCCCTCAGCACACTGGTGCCTAGGTCTCTCAAAAAAGAAACACTAACACAATGGGAAGAAATGCCAGAAAAGGTAATGATCCAGATGAGAGAGCCAACACCCTACCAATAAAGGACCAGAAGCCAATGTCTATTTCGGAGATGCGAGATGAAGACATAGAAGATCTACCAGACAAGGAATTCAAAAAAATAATGTTAAAATATGTCAGAGACAATGAGAAGAATTGGGAGGACTTCAAGGAATTCAAGAACCACATAGTCACAGAAATACAACAAATGGAAAGTAAAATCCTTGACTTGGAGCACAAAATTGAGAGCCTAACCAACAGAACAAATGCAGCAGAAGAGAGGATCTCTGAAACGGAAGACACACAAAACGAATATACCCAGTTCATTAAACAGCTGGAGACAAGACTGAACAAAGCCAATAAGACCATACAAGAAATGAAAGACAACCTCAGAAAATCGAGTATTAGGATTATTGGCCTTTCTGAAGGAGCGGAAAAAGAGTCAGGAATACAAATGGTGCTCGACGAAATTATACAGGAAAACTTCCAGAACACTTGGAACATGAACCCAGCCCAAATCCAGGACTTCCAGCAGATATGACCCAAAGCAATCTTCACCCAGACATATGGTGCTCAAGTTCCACTCCAACGAAGACAAAGAAAGAATCCTGAGAGAAGTATGAAGCAGAGAAAAGATCACATACTGGGGAAAACCAATCAGAATCACTGCTGACTTCTCTGAAGAGACCTTACAAGCAAGAAGAGAATGGACAAAGATCTTCCAAATCCTGAATCAGAACAACTGTCAACCAAAAATATTGTACCCAGCAAAGATCTCATTTGAATTTGAGAACGAAATCAGATACTTTCATAGCAAAGAGAAATTAGAAGAATATGCCAGCACAAAACTAGCTCTACAAAATCTCCTTAGAAAAGCACTAAATATAGAAAAAAAGGAAGCGAATCATAAGCAAAGATGGCAAACAGGAAGGTCTCCCCACTAAAGTCCACACAAGGAAGGGCAATTACACAGATATCAACACCCACAAAAACAACCATGGCAGGGCAAAATCACAACCTCCCAATTTTAACTCTTAACACAAATGGCCTGAACTCACCAATCAAAAGGCATAGATTAACAGAATGGATTATCAAACAGCACCCAACTATCTGTTGCCTACAAGAGACACATCTAACCAGAAGAGATTCTAACAAACTGAAAGTGAAGGTTGGAAACAGATATTTCATGCCAATGGACGAGAAAAAAAGGCTGGGGTAGCTGTCTTAATTTCAGATGATGTTGACTTCAATCTGACACACATCAAAAAGGACAGGGAAGGACATTATATATATATATCGGTGATTGGACTGATCCATCAGGAAGTAATTACCATCGTGAACATATATGCACCAAATTCAAACGCACCTAGCTACGTGAAGCAATTGCTTACGTACTTAAGGGGAGACATAGATATGCACACAATAATAGTGGGTGATCTTAACACTCCACTAACAACCATGGACAGATCAACAAAACAAATCTCAGCAAAGAAACAATAGAGCTCATACAAACAATAGAACAACTGGACATGATAGATATTTATAGAATTTTTTATCCTAAGGCCACAGATTATACATTTTTTATCAGCAGTGCATGGCACCTTCTCCAGGATCGACCACATGATAGGACACAAAGCTAATCTACAAAACTTCAAAAAGATAGGAATCATACCATGTTCCCTCTCAGACCACCATGGAATGAAACTAGAAATCAGCAATTCAAAATGCCCAAGGAAATACAGAAACTCTTGGAGGCTGAACAATATGCTATTAAACGAACAATGGATCAGAAAAGAAATTAAAGATGAGATCAAAAAATTTTTGGAAACCAATGAAAACTCTGACACAACATTCCAAAATTTGTGGGACACTGCCAAAGCAGTGCTATGGGGTAAACTCATCGCAATTGGAGCTCATGTCAAGGCCCAAGAGAGGCGCCCAACAGGAACTAAACACACACCTCCAGGATTTGGAAAAACAACAGCAGAAGAGACACACACCACAGGAAACAAGAAATCATCAAAACAAGGGAGGAAATTAATCAGATAGAAATAAAAAAAAGATACAGAAAATCAATGAATCAAAAAGCTGGTTTTTTGAGAAGATAAACAAGATAGACACCCCACTGGCCCGACTGACAAAGAAAAAACAAGAGAAAGCAAGAATTAACAGCATCAAAGATGAAAAAAGCAATATGCCAACAGACACTGCATCCATTAAGGACATAATTAGAAATTACTACAAAGCACTGCACTCCAACAAATCAGAAGATCACCAAGAAATGGAGAAGTTCTTAGACTTCTACAACCTGCCAAAACTTAGCCCAGAGGAAACAAACAACCTGAACACACCCATAACTGAAGCAGAGATTGAATCAGTGATTAAAGATCTCCCAACAAAGAAAAGACCAGGCCCAGATGGCTTCACTACAACTCTACAAAAGATTCCAAACAGAACTGACCCCAATCCTCTACAAACTCTTCAAAACAATAGAAGAAGAAGCAACACTTCCGAACTCATTCTATGAAGCCAACATTACCTTAATCCCAAAACCGGACAGAGAACCAACAGAGAAGGAAAACTACAGACCTATCTCTCTGATGAACATTGATGCTAAGATAATCAACAAAATCCTAGCCAATAGAATTCAAAAACACATCGGACAGATCATTCATCCAGATCAAGTAGGATTCATCCCTGGAATGCAGGGATGGTTCAACATTTGGAAATCCATAAATGTGATACACCACATCCAAAAACTGAAAAACAAGAATCACATGATAGTATCAATAGATGCAGAAAAAGCTTTTGACAAAATCTAGCACCACTTCCTACTAAAACCTCTAACCAAGGTAGGCATAGATGGAAAAATCCACAACATAATTAACTCAATATATGAAAAAACCAACGCCAGCATCATACTGAATGGAGAAAAACTGGAACCCTTCCCATTGAGATCTGGAACAAGACAGGGATGTTCACTTTCTCCACTACTATTCAACATAGTCCTAGAGGTACTTGCTGAGACCATAAGACAAGAAAAGGAAATCAGAGGAATCCAAATGGGAAACGAAGTAGTCAAGCTCTCACGATATGCAGATGATACGATTCTTTATGTAGAAGAGCCAAGAGACTCAATACAGAGACTGCTAGAACTTGTACGAGAGTTTGGTAGAGTGGCAGGGTACAAAATTAATGAACAAAAATCAACAGCCATAGTGTATGCGAACAGCCCCAAGATGGAAAAAGACTTAACCAGCAAGATACCATTCAAAATAACAGAGAAAAGTATGAAATATCTGGGAATAAATCTAACCAAAAATGTAGAAGACTTATTTGAAGAAAACTACAAACTACTTAAAAAAGAAATTGAACAAGACCTCAAAAGATGGAGTAACATCCCATGCTCCTGGATAGGTAAAATCAATATCATTAAAATGTCTATACTGCCAAAAGCAATATATACATTCAATGCAATCCCAATCAAATTGCCCAAAACATTCTTCATGGAACTGGAAACAATGATCCTAAGATTCATCTGGAAGCACAAAAAACCACGGATAGCTAGAACTATCCTGAAGAACAGGAAGTTAGCAGGGGGAATCACAGTTCCGGACCTCTGGACATACTATAGGGCAGTGGTTATCAAAACAGCGTGGTACTGGCACAAAGATAGAGAGGAAGATCAATGGAGCAGAATAGAAACGCCAGAAGGAAACCCACACAGATACAGCCAAATAATCTTTGACAAAAAGACAAATGACAATCCAGGCAAATGGGAAGGTCTGTTCAATAAATGCTGTTGGGACAACTGGTTGATAGCCTGCAGAAACAAAAAAATAGATCCACATCTCTCACCATACACTAAGATCAGATCTAAATGGATAACAGATCTAAACCTACATCCAGAAACCTTCAAACTTTTGGAAGAAAATGTTGGAAACACACTGGAACACTTAGAAGTAGGCCCTCACTTCCTAAAAAAGACTCCAGATGCAGTAGAAATCAAGAGCAAAATAAACAATTGGGACCTCATCAAACTAAGGAGCTTCTGTACAGCTAGAGAAACAATCAACAAAGTAAAAAGGCAACCCACAGAATGGGAGAAGATCTTCGCACACGACATAGGTGATAGAGGGCTAATCTCCAGAATATACAAAGAGCTACAAAACAACCAAAATGTCAAAACAAACAAGCCACTCAAGAAATGGGCACGGGAAATGGGCAAACGCTTCACAAAGAAACAAGCCCAAATGGCAAATAAACATGTGAAAAAATGCTCAAATTCCCTGGCAATAAGGGAAATCCAAATTAAAACATCAATGAGGTACCACCTAACACCAGTAAGACTGGCCCACATGAATAAAAGCACCAACAACACTTGTTGGCGAGGTTGCAGGGAAAAGGGAACCCTACTCCACTGCTGGTGGGGCTGCAGGCTGGTACAGCCTCTATGGCAATCAGTATGGAGAACATTCAAACTACTCAAAAGCGACATATCGTATGATCCAGCAATAGCACTCCTAGGAATATATCCAGAGCACTTGTTTCATGAGAAACCAACATGCTCTCCTATGTTCATAGCAGCACAATCAGTAATTGCAAAAACATGGAAGCAACCAAAATGCCCATCAACAGAGAATTGGATAAGAAAGCTATGGTTCATCTACTCCATGGAATACTACTCAGCAATTGAATACAAAAACAAAAAACAAAATGCAGTTCTTTGTGGCCAAATGGGCCAAACTGGAAACCATAATGCTAAGGGAAATGAGCCAATCCCAAAAGGTTAAATACCACATGTTTGCCTTAATTTTAGATGATATGATGTTATGCATAACATTTTTTGTTATGAATGTTCTATGTTGTGTATAAACTAAAATTGAAATGTAAGTGAAGTGGTCACAGAAGATGGCTAGGAACTCGCATTTACTTTTAACATATTGGTTACTCATTACTATGTCAATTAATTCCATAATGATGTAAATTTTTGCTGATGGTATGTTGGAGCTTTCAATTGACTGGGATGATACTCTGCTGGCTCTGTCTTCAGAGCAGAGAGAGTGTACCTAAGAAGCCGTTGAACTTGACTGGACAATAAGATGCTGGACTATATCTTTGGTATACGCTTGCAATGGGGGAATCTCAACTGAACTTGAGCTGTGGTTATGCAACAAGGTGGAGGAATCCACCATGGTGGGAGGGTTTGGGGAGGGGTGGGAGAACCCAAGTATCTATGTAACTGTGTCACATAATACAATGTAATTAATGAATTAAAAATAATAAGTAATAATAAACAAAAGAAACGTAAAAAAAAAAAAAAGCTTCAATAGACACTTTCTCAAAGACATTTCATGGCAACACCGTAGATGGATTAATGCTTATTATGGTTATTCATCAGGGAAAATGCCAATTAAAATTCAGAAATCTGTGCAAACAATGATATTCAAGGAGTTTGTGGCAAACACACATTAACAAAAAAGATCCTTATATGGTTTCAACAATGCTTCTTTTTTATTATTAATTTTATTCATTAATTACAAAGTGTTGTAATTTCTTAGGAACTGGGATTCTCCCCCCACCTCCCCACTCCCTCCCCACATGGTGGATTCCTCCACCTTGTTGCTTAATCATAGTTCAAGTTCTGTTGAGATTCCCTATTTACAAGCATATGCCAAGCATACAGTCCAACCTGTTATAGTCCAGTCAAGTCCAACTACTTGTTGGGAAGACCCTCTCTGGACTGATGGCAGAGCCAGCAGAGTATCGTCCCAATTAAATAAAAACACCAACATACCATCAGCAAAAATTTACATCGTTATGGAATTAATTGACATAGTATTGAGCATCCAACATGTTAAAAATAAAGCAATTACTTAACCACATTCCGTGACCACCCCATTCACATTTAAATTTTAGTTTATATATGACATATGACATAAGATCCATAACATAACATGTTATGCATAGCATCCTATCATCTTAAATTAACACAAACATGTGGTATTTAACCATTTGGGATTGGCTCATTTCCCTTAGCATTATGGTTTCCAGTTTGGCCCATTTGGCCACAAAGAACTGCATTTTGTTTTTTTTTAATAGCTGAGTAGTATTCCATGGAGTAGATGAACCATAGCTTTCTTATCCTATCCTCTGCTGATGGGCATTTTGGTTGCTTCCATGTTTTTGCAATTACTAATTGTGCTGCTATGAACATAGGAGTGCATGTTGATTTCTCATAAAACAAGTGCTCTGGATATATTCCTAGGAGTGCTATTGCTGGATCATACGATATGTTGATTTTGAGTTGTTTGAATATCCAACCCTCATATAGCTAAGGAGTGACATAGGGTGCCGGGTGAAGCAATGGAGATTGGAATGCCAAAGCACAACTGACTGAGAAGTGTCATGGGGTTTGGGAGTTGCAGAATTCCTCTAGAGCTGTGGAATGAATGGTTAGATGTATTAGAATGATTTTCATGGGACCATTGTGACCTTTGGGTCACTCCTCTGAGGCCAAGGGCAGCTGGCCACCAGAGTCTCCTTTACTCATTGTCTGGGATGTTCTTCAAACAGCCTCCTGATCACCCATAGCTTCCAAGCTGAGGACTGGGTCCTCAGTCCATGGGGACTGAGAATAACTCCTGGCAGACTACGTCAGCAAGGATCTGAATGCCAGGTTTCCCAGCTGGCACATGAAGTGGGATTACTAAGAGTGGTGATGTCCCCTCATGGGATGCTATCCATGGGACAAGAAAGGCCTTTGTGCTGGAGTGAACATGAGACCAGGAAAAAGTCAATTTTCCTTTCTGTCTATAGTAACTAAAATCACCTATAATCTTTACTTGATTTTATCTATTTCAAAGGCAGAAAAGCAAATATAAAAACACAGAATTTCAATCAACTGGCTTACTCTCATGATCCTGATCTGAAGCCAGGTCTTCCAGTGTGAAGGCAGAGACCCAGCGCTTGGGCCATCCTCTGCTGATTTTGCAGGCCATACCATGGAGCAGGAACAGAAGCCAAGCCCACATGGTGTATCAGCACCAGAAGTGGTGATTCTAATTCTTTCCTATGCCACAGCATCAGCCCCAGAAGCTACTCTCAATAGTGGTTAAGACAGACATAGAACATCATTAACTGTGATTACCATACAGGTAATCCTGTCAGGAGCCATTTTGAATATAGACCTATGGGACAGTGGAAAACCCCCGGTTGGCTAGATGCTTGGGAAAGAAGCTATGAAACTAATCACACACTTAGCTTCAGTTGTTCCTAGCAACTGTTTTAGAATGTGATTCATGCTCTATTTACCAACATCTTGTTACTGATTACCTATGCTATTGTCGATATGTTGATTACTATTATTGATATGGTGGCTGCTCAAGAACAAGCGGTCTTGAGACCAAGGCTTGCGTCCCAGTTTCTCTTTCCCTGAGCCTTAGTTGCTGAATAATATAAAAACCCTCAGTTGAAATCAATAAACTGACAGCTTGATCAGACCTACAGTCTTGCTGTCCATTCTTTGTGTTTCTTATCCAGTCATTCTCTCCTAGGTGTCTGTGACCCTGTTGACTGTCCTGCTGGATGGGACAATTGGCGCCCAAGCGGATGTGTGCAGACCACCGACAGAGGGAATACTGCACCATCAACTTAGACAGGCCTCTCGTGGTGTTTAGTTGCGCACCGGTTGAGCAGTTTCATGGTGACCTGTCGGAAGTTGTGCTCATGGAAATCGTGGCAAATATCTTACAGAGTCAAGGTAAGATGGGACAAGAATTATCAAAGCAAGAATTATTCTTGCAAGGTCTTAAAGACTAATTACGGTCTAATAAACTCATTCAGGACACGAGGAATTAGGGTGAAAAAGAAAGACCTCAAAACCTTTTTGAATTTTGTTGGTCAGATTTGTCCCTGGTATCCCCAGGAAGGATCTATTGATGAGAAAACTTGGTGTAGAGTAGGTGATTGTTTTAAACATTATTATGAGGTTTTTGAGCCTGAGAAAATTCCTGTTACTGCCTTTAATTATTGGACTTTGATTTATGATATCCTAAAGATTGAGTCTCAACATCCAATTTTACAGAATTTGGCTTCCGTGGGAGAATGACCTCTTAAGGAATGTCACTCTCTGGGCCTGGTGGCATGGCCTAGCAGCTAAAGTCCTCCCCTTGAAAGACCCGGGATCCCATATGGGCGCCGGTTCTAATCCCGCCAGCTCCACTTCCCATCCAGCTCCCTGCTTGTGGCCTGAGAAAGCAGTAGAGGACAGCCCAAGGCTTTGGGACCCTGCACCCGAGTGGGAGACCCGGAAGAAGTTCCAGGTTCCCGGCATTGGCCCGTTGCAGCTCACTTGGGGAGTGAAACATCGGATGGAAGATCTTCCTCTCTGTCTCTCCTCCTCTCTGTATATCCGGCTTTCCAATAATAATAAATCTTTAAAAAAAAGAAAAGAAAGTCACTCTCAGCTGTCCACACCTATCCCCTTACCCTCCCCCGGTTCTTGACCATCTTCTGTCATTATACATATTGAGGCAGAGTCCAGTGCCAAGCCCCTTGATCAATCTGCCCCAGAAACTATACGCTCTCAGACTAATAGTCAATCATGAAGTCTCTCACCCTCCTCCACCTTATGCTTCAGAAGCAGCAGCTCCTTCAGTCCCTGCCTCATTACTAGAAGAGGAGTGTGTAATAGAACCTCGTAAGAGTGAGGCTTCAGATCTCCGCAAGAAGAGTGTAATATGCTGCCCTGTTATTCAGACCCCTCCACGAGGTGGTGGACACCACGCTGTGAACATCAATCTCTGCGGTTTAAAGATCTAAAAAATATTAAGCAAGCAGTGAAAGATTATGGTACTCAGGCACCTTTTACCCTTGCTCTTATTGAGTCCTTTTCAGGCATACCTCTCCCACTTCTTTCCCCAACCCCTTAGCTGAGAGAGGCAGGGTTAGATAAACCATTTAAGGTTTATTAAAAAAAAAAAAAAAGAAAAGAAAAGAAAAATGTGTTCTGTAACTTGACTTAATAAAAGTAATGTGATATAGAGTCAAGGTAAAATCCACTGTTAAATTAACTTAAAGCATGAGATAAACCCATGTGTGCTTGTTTTACAAAATATCTCCAGGTTAAAGTGTGTTGAAGAAGAGGTTGGAAGTTGCAACAGGTTTGAGAGTTATATGTCTCTGTTCTGACATGTTTGGTGTTTGTGCTTATGTTTGCTTTGTCAATATTGTTGGTGTTCTATTATTTTTTGTCCAGAAAAAGCTAAATTTTGTTTTAATACTCTTTCTCCAGTTGTGTCTTTGTCTTGAATTGTTAAGTTGTTGTTCTTGTTCTGAATTGGGTGCGTGTGTGACTGACTGACAGATGAGATGGGACGGATCGTGACTAACCCCCTTTCTCTCTCCTGGTAAATAATTTTAGAAAGGTGTAATAAGTTTAACAGGACCTGGCAAGACCAGACTCCTCACCTCAACTGGGAAAGCTTTGTGT
Organism: Ochotona princeps; assembly: GCF_030435755.1. Lineage (NCBI taxonomy): Eukaryota > Metazoa > Chordata > Mammalia > Lagomorpha > Ochotonidae > Ochotona > Ochotona princeps. Next base: position 12,578,129 of record NC_080866.1, read on the forward strand.
GTCATTTTCTTGCTGTTTGGTTTTCAGCTTACAGTGTTGTTTTCTGGCATTGATTAGGTCTAACATACAGCATTCAATATGGTCAGTTAAATGCTAAATGTACTTTTTATTTAACTCATTCAGACTTCCAAATTCTTCAGAGTTCTAAACCAAGTCTCATGACTTTAGGGGTTCTAGTAGGATCCCTGGAACTCTCAAAGATTGAAACAAAATTTAAACAATGTACTTGTCATTTAAAATAATTTGGATTATGTCACAATATTATAAAATTATGCTAAATTTGTTTCATTATATATGTTATTAAAGTAAATGAGCATTTATGTTCATTGGTCAAAATGTTTCATACTCATGAAATTGATCCAGATTGTAAATTACTTGTGTTCTTATTTACAAGGAAGTATGTGTGATTTTGCCTTGCAGGAGAACAACGAATTCTTTAAAGATGTATGGTTAAATTGGTCATAATGTGTATATTTTCTGAATGTTTGCCTTTAAGGCAATGAAATTGAAGTCTGATTCCTTGTGAAAAACAACAGTGTTTTTTTCTCATTAATTATTATGCATTATGTGACAGTTTCATAGGCTCTGGGAATCCCCCCACCCCTCCCCATGTTCATCCCCCTGGTGGATTCCTCCACCTTGGTGCAGTATTACAGTTCAAATTCAATCAAGATTCTTTCCTTGCAAACATATACCAAAGATAGAGTCCAGTTACTTATTGTCCAGATGGGTTGAACAGTTTCTTGGGGAGACCATTTCTGGTCCAAAGTTAGAGCTGGTAGAATATCATCCCAGTCAATTAAGAGTCCCAATATAATATTAACAGCAATTTGCAATATTATGGAATTGACATGGTTTTGCGTAACCAGTATGTTAAAAAAAAAAAAAAACATGTTCTTAACCACAACCTATGATTTGCTCATTGACATTTCAATTTTAGTTTGTATACAGGACCGGCTGCTATATACCTTAAAATGGCTATAAGGTACCATTCAGCTGTCTCGTGTCTATTTCATTTTAGTATTTAGCCATTTGTTGTGTTGAAGTATAATTTTACTGATCTTGGCAGATTTTAGGATAATCTAGACTGGCTTGTAACTCTAACAAGACATTTGTCGACAATTAAGGTGCAGAACATTTTTTTTGGGGGGGGTGTGCAGGAAAGTCCCCAACACCACGGTGAAGAGTGACTAATCTTCATGTCCCACCCAGCGAGGCATGAGCAAATCCATGCCAGCTCTTTCCTGTCAGATTCCAAGCTCTACTTTTTGTTGTTTGTCTATTTATTTTAGGTTTTTTTAGTTTGTATGATTGTTTGTTTGCTATGAGGGGTTTTTGGAGCGATCCTGATGGTCATTGCAAGGGAGGGTGGGGGTCCAGAGGTGGTTTCAGGCTCAGACCAGAGAAAGCTCTGCTCCCTGGTCCCGAAGGACGTTTATTGTTCTTCTGTTTCTGTGGACCGTCAGGGCTTCTGGTTGTCTTTCCGATGACGTTGGTTTCTGCACGGTAGTGTTTGGACTTCTTCCATCTCCTGCAGAAACTCCAGTTGGGGGTGGGTGACCTCAGAGTACTCGGCCTCTGAGGGCATCCAATTCCCTGTGGCCTCTTTGGCAGTTGGGATATAGTCCTTGTTGCTCGTATTAATAGTTTGTGGTGAAGGTCTGGGAGTCTTCATGGATGGGATCCAAGCTTTCTCCTTGCCACCTACTCCACTCTGGAGTGCCCCCCTGCTCCACACACATGACCTCCTGTTAAGAGGTTGTCAGGATCACACCTGATTCCCCCCTCATGCATTGGTACAGTAGTTTTACTATTGTTTAGTGCCGCTTTCAATCTGTTGTCTATGAATTACCAGATTTGATCTTGATAGGCTATATTGCACTTTTTCCTCACTCTTTTTATGGTCCTGAAAGGCTTCCCTGCACTCCCCCCCCCCCCCCATTACGGATTAGCATAGCGTATTGAGGGTATAGTAGGTTTTACAGTTTTTCGATGTAGATCTTAAGTATTCTGACATTAATTGTTGGTTTATTGATTATATCGCATTATCTTTTTCTATTGGATACAGGTTGTTAGAGATTGCAATAATATTACAATATACAGGTACTATCATTCAGGTTGTCATCTTTTCATCTCAAATTAAGGCAAACATGTGGTATTTAACCTTTTAGGATTGGTTCATTTCTCTTAGCCTGATGGATTCCAGTTTGGCCCATTTGGCCACAAAGAACTGCATTTCGTTTTTTTTAATAGCTGAGTAGTATTCCATAGAGTAGATGAACCATAACTTCCTTATCCAGTCTTCTATTGATGGGCATTTTGGTTGCTTTCAGGTTTTTGCGATTGTAGATTGTGCTGCTATGAACATAGGTGTGCGTGTTAGTTTCTTGTGTAGGAGATGAAAAACAACAGTGTTTTAATATCTTTTTTTAAGTTATTTTCATCTTTTTGATGACTAAACCTGTTAACTAACTTCAGTAAATTCCAAGGTAGTCTCTCAAGACAACAGCTAAATTGAAGTTTTTTCATCTCTCTTGACTTCAGTAAAACAGGAGCATAGGGGAAGCTCCAGGTCCATCAGCCATAAAACAAGGAAGGGACATGTTGGAGTCTGCCCTTTGAAGAATTTGGGACTTTAACTTTGTCCCTGTTGTGGTGATTCTTATCTGCCTTCATTTTAAAAGGGAAAAATTGGGCCCGGTTGGCGTGGCCTAGCAGCTAAAGTCCTCCCCTTGAAAGACCCGGGTTCCCATATGGGCGCCGGTTCTAATCCCGCCAGCTCCACTTCCCATCCAGCTCCCTGCTTGTGGCCTGGGAAAGCAGTAGAGGATGGCCCAATGCATTGGGGCCCTGCCCCAGCGTGGGAGACCCAGAAGAGGTTCCAGATTCCCATCTTCGGATTGGCGCATCGGCCCGTTGTGTCTCACTTGGGGAGTGAAACATCGGATGGAAGATCTTCCTCTCTGTCTCTCCTCCTCTCTGTATATATCTGGCTGTAGTAAAATGAATAAATCTTATAAAAAAAAAGGGAAAAATTTCCAAATCAGCTAAAAGAAGACTGTTTGAAACAACTTCTCTTTCTCGGTTTTGAGAAGGATTTGTGCTAAAATGTGTTTCCATGAATTAGGAGAAATAATTGAAAATTATTTAAAGCCATTGTATGTAAACACTGGTATCCTGTTATCAAGAAAATGTCTTAAGAAAAGTTGAAAAATGAATCTTGTAAGCTTTACATATAACTGGCTGTAATTTTAAAAATAGTATTACAACATTGTGTAAGTCTTTAACATTAATACCTAATACATGCTGACGTTAAAATTGATATTTGTGTTCAAAAAGTTTTTGAAGTGTACATACATACAAATGCTAGTGAATATGTAAAATAAAAATATCTCCAATTCTGAAAGCTGTTAAGAAATTGAAGCATTGAAAAAAAAAAAAGAAGAAGAAATTAAAGCATTGAATTTCAGGTAGTCTCTGTTTAATTGGAGACTTTGTCAATTGTCTATCCAACTTCAGTAAGCTCTAGTCTTGTTCCAACCTTTAAATTGGCTAAAGTTCTTAAAAAGTTATGAGATGATTTTATACAATAATTCCTGTGTTTAAGGTTATATTTCCCTTTTGGTGACTGACTAAGGACATGTGCATTTTACATTTCAGTTAGATAATCGCTTGTGTTCTGTATATTGTCTTAGTTAAATTTTCATGATTTAAAAGAACTGTGTTTAAGGGTATTTTCTGGTATGTATTTACTTTGAAATGTTTGGGTGATCATTTATAAGTGATAATTTTTTTATCTGTTGCTGTTTGAATCAGTTTGATTAAATGAATGGATATTATAGTGAGGAATCTTTGACCAAATACTTTAAGGTCTCTTGGCATATTTTTTTTTTAATTATTTATTGTTTAACTTCAGTAATTACATTGTATTATGTGACACAATTACATAGATACTTGGGTTCTCCCCACCCCTCCCCAAACCCTCCCACCATGGTGGATTCCTCCACCTTGTTGCATAACCACAGCTCAAGTTCAGTTGAGATTTCCCCATTGCAAGCGTATACCAAACATAGAGTCCAGCATCTTATTGTCCCGTCAAGTTCAACGGCTTCTTAGGTATACCTTCTCTGGTCTGATGACAGAGCCAGCAGAGCATCATCCCAGTCAATTGAAAGCTCCAACATACCATCAGCAAAAATTTACATCATTATGGAATTAATTGACATAGTAATGAGTAACCAATATGTTAAAAGTAAATGCGGGTTCCCAGCCACCTTCTGTGACCACCTCACCTATACTTCAATTTTAGTTTATACACAACATATAACATTCAAAACATAATATGTTATACTTAACATCATATCATCTTAAATTAAGGCAAACATGTGGTATTTAACCTTTTGGGATTGGCTCATTTCCCTTAGCATTGTGGTTTCCAGTTTGGCCCATTTGGCCACAAAGAACTGCATTTTGTTTTTTTTAATAGCTGAGTAGTATTCCATGGAGTAGATGAACCATAGCTTTCTTATCCAATCCTCTGAGGATGGTTCAACATTCGAAAATCTATAAATGTGATACACCACATCCAAAAACTGAAAAACAAGAATCACATGATAGTATCAATAGATGCAGAAAAAGCTTTCGACAAAATCCAACATCACTTCCTACTAAAAACCCTAACCAAGGTAGGCATAGATGGAAAAATCCACAACATAATTAAAGCCATATATGAAAAACCCAACGCCAGCATCATACTGAATGGAGAAAAGCTGGAACCCTTCCCACTGAGATCTGGAACAAGACAGGGATGTCCACTTTCTCCACTACTATTCAACATAGTCCTAGAGGTACTCGCTGAGGCCATAAGACAAGAAAAAGAAATCAGAGGAACCCAAATGGGAAACGAAGAAGTCAAGCTCTCTTGGCATATTAAATAGGCTTAACTCTTTTGGTTCTGGGATTGCTAGATAGGCCCCTGACAGTCTCAAAGTTAGAAGAATGTGTTTCAGAGATTGTATCTTTCTGCTAATGAAGTTAATTGTGGGACAAATAATTGATTAAATCTAAAAAAAATAATTGGGGGGCAGAGGGGATTGTACAAAAGACATTGCGAAACCATGCCAGTGGGGAACCTTGCCAGTGGGGAACCAGGACTAAATGCAATTCTGCCAGGAAGCTTCAGGAATAGTTGATATGAAAAGAGGTGCTTTCTCCCCCAGGCAGGGAAACAGGAACTAACAGACCTAGGAAGGTCTAATAGAGGAACAAACTGTTTATTGGTATACTCCTTCTTATTGTTGAATCCCTAAGTGACCATCTGGTTGTGGTGTCATCAGTCATAATGGCTAAACTCCTAGGTCTAAAAAGTAAGAGTGTGCAATATCCTACAGGTGTTATCACAGCGCTAAACATAGATACTTTTTTTTCTAGATTTTCAGCAAACCTATTGTATCCATTAAAGCTAAAGTTTAATTGTAAACTATAGGTATGGTTTATTCTAATTACTAAGAGCAAAATATAACTCTAAACAACTGGTAAATTTAACACACTTAAGTGAATTCTTAAGTAGCTGTTACAAAAGCTGTTTTGTTTTATGTGTCTTATCTGATATGCATATGCATGTTTATGAATGAGAATTGCTAAGCTAAATGCTTTTTGAAAATAATGTATAGATGCATAATTAGTCTGTTAAAGAGTCACATCTGTTACTGTTTTCTCAGAACCTACAAGATCTGTTCAGCTCAATAGTTCTACATGATTTCAAATGGACTTATTGCTAGGGTACAGTTTCAAGACTGGCCATGGGAGCCCAAATTTCCATAAGCTATATAACAAATGTATGGTTATATTTATGTAAGTGTTTAATGATAACTCAGATCTCAGAGAATGTTAAAATGCTCCAACATCGGAAGCAGCTCTTACAGTAGACTCACAGACTGACAATTTTGAGTAGCACTCAGTGGCCTCAAAATCAGCCCCAAAAGCATCTGGTCTGACAGGAGAGCCAGCAAGAGAGCAAGCATATCAGTTGTGGAATGCCAGGACACTGATGCAAAAGGTGTTCCTCTGTGAAGGACCTCAGTTGTCCATGCCCCAGTGCAAAGAAGCAGCCATCAAGGACGGTTGTGCTCTCCTCTTAATTGAGGACAGAACTTCCACTTTGTGTGTGGCCAGGTCTAATGAGGTTGTTGTTGATTAAGAGGCTTCCGCAGGCTAAGCACTGTGTGTCTGGAGCCTAAGAGTGCTAATTTGTTAAATCCACTAGAGTCACTGTGTATACAGGCTTCCCATGCAGGACCATATATTCAGAGTCATAGTAAAAATCATAGTACACCTTGCTATATTTTAGTTTAAAAATTTATCATCTCAGTTTTGGTTATGTCTGAATATTTAACTCTTTTGCTCTAAGAAGTCAGTTTGCATTTACCTGTCCTCTGATGGTGTATGCTAATCCTTGCATTGTTACTGTGCCTTCTGATTGATCTAGGTTAGCAATATTATGCAGCTCAAAAGAAGTTTCGTGTGTTCCATTGAGCTCATTGAATATGTTCCAAAATTTGAGACTTAAAGGAGTTAACTTAGACAGATGTAAATCTAGTCCACAGTATTAAATCAAAGTTTACTCTGACAAAGATTGAAACCTAATAATTCTTTTACATCTAAGTTCTGAAACTCAGGTATTCAAACTGCTAACCGAACTCATAACCTACTAGGCTGGGATAGTTAACTATGATGTTTTGTTATTTAGACTTCAACAAGGAGAAACCTTTCAAATGCCAGAATGTACACCGAACATCTGATGACTTTTGTCTTCTATCAGGAACCACTAGATGGATCTCCTATTGCTGCTGTTACCCAACGGCGACCCATCTCAGCAGGAAGTAGAAAAGAGCGGATGACGACACCCTTTTTCCCTAAAAGCAGTGGGGTCCATTTGTCTGTTTGAAAATGTAGGAGCCAGATGGGATAATACGCAGTTAGGGTCTCTGGTTCCTGCTAAAACTGTCTTGTATACATGTAACAATGTTAACACTATGAGATCCTTGAATGTTAGTATTTTCAACAATATTGTACATTGTTACGTATGTCTTTTTGAATCTCACCAGCCATCTGCTCCCCAATATACCATCATATATGTGTCACCCCAGGAAAAGTCCACAATATTTTGGCCAGAGTGATAGAAATCAATCAGCACCTCAGGGGACAATGGTCTAGCGCCTTCCTAAATTTCACCAGTCAGTTAGCCACCAGTATAATTAAAGCAAATGAGATCCAAGTTCCACCCGTGTCAGGAGAAGTTATTCTAAATGGCATTAAACTGGCAGCTTGCATGTTCAAGGAATGGAGCAGAACTATGGCCTTAGAAACCTCGATGGTTGCTGCGCAAGTAGTCATCATGCTCTTCCTGTACCACATGTGCAAGCAGCAGACCCAAGAGCAAGTTGTCATTTGACAAGCCATGAATCAACCTAAGACAGAGACCCTGTATGCCCAGGGTAGGATTCCCCAAGTGACAACCCCCCACATCATGCTGTGCGGCTCCAGTCTTCAAAGAGGCTTGTCTAATATAATGAGGCATAGCCTTTGCAAGATAAGCATTTAGCCAATGATGGGCACCTTTCTGATACCCTGCCAACCTAAGACAGGGAACTCTGGATGACTGGCAGAGTTATCCAAAGATGGGTTAGAGTTGAGGGTCCCTCAGAATGAACCTAAGACAGACAATGCTTTTCTTGCCTCACGAACATTTTTCTTTTCATCACTTTCATTGATATATAGAAAAAAGGAGGAGATGTCAGGAGCCACGTACTATAGCCACACTGAAGCCATTTTGAATATTAGACCTATGGGACAGTGGAAAACCCCCGGTTGGCTAGATGCTTGGGAAAGAAGCTATGAAACTAATCACACACTTAGCTTCAGTTGTTCCTAGCAACTGTTTTAGAATGTGATTCATGCTCTATTTACCAACATCTTGTTACTGATTACCTATGCTGTTGTCGATATGTTGATTACTATTGTTGATATGGTGGCTGCTCATGAACAATTGGTCTTGAGACCAAGGCTTGCGTCCCAGTTTCTCTTTCCCTGAGCCTTAGTTGCTGAATAATATAAAAACCCTCAGTTGAAATCAATAAACTGACAGCTTGATCAGACCTACAGTCTTGCTGTCCATTCTTTGTGTCTCTTGTCAAGTCTTTCTCTCCTAGGTGGCTGCGACTCCGTTGACTGTCCTGCTGGATGCAACATAATCCCAGCACATAAATACTTTGGACAGGATAACAGGGATTTTCCATGGGCTTTCTCAGGAACGCTGTACAGTGTCATGTGATCAAGAGAATGGATTTGATGACACAGCTGGCCACTAAGGAACCAGAGTACATGGAACCTGGGTCACACAGCATATTATCATGCTACTATATATGACACAAGAGTGAAAACTCACGGATTAGGGAATGAAGATGAATGCCGAATAAGGCAGTGGTGTGTAAACATAAGCACACAATAAGGCACAATTACTTGGAATGAGAATCAAGATGCTTCTCAAAGAAGTCAGGGAGAGAGGCAGACTGAAATGAGCACAACACAATGCCCTCAGAGAAATTATTTGCCGGCTCATTGAGGAGAATTCCCCAGCCAAAGAGAGGCCTCACAGAGTTGGGAGCCAGAGGCACTGGGCCATGGTGGAATGAGTTGCCACTGTGGCACTGACATCCCATATGGGCTCTGATTCAGACCCAAATTCATGCCCCACATAAGCGCAGTTCAAAAGGAGAGCAGACAGGGGACTTTGCTATGGGAGGCATCTCTGCAGGTAGCAACCAATGATCCAATTTCAGTATTTCTGGAAAGTTCCTAGAGCTGGCCCTGTGGCTTTGCAAGTGGAGCCACAGCCTGTGGGGCTGCTGTTTCATAAAGATGCTGATTTCTATCCCAGCTGCTCCACTTTCTGTACAACTCCACACTGATACACCTAGGAAAGCATTGGAGGACAGCCCAAGTGCTCCTGGCTTCTGCCTTCCCACCTCTGGCTTTTATAACCACTTGGAAAATGAACTAGCAAGTGACTTTGAAATAAAAACATATAAGCCTTTTAAAAAAAAGTTTCTAGGTCCTGGTGTGATAGGCTAATTGACTAATCCACCTCAATCAAGTACTGGGATCCCACATAGGTGCCGGTCCAAGCCCAACTGTTCCACTTTCCCTGCTTGTGGCCGGAAAAGCAGAGGAAAATGGTCAAAATCATTGGGAACTTGCACCCACGTGGGAGGCCCAGAACAAGATACGGTTTTCTGGCTTTGGATTGGCTCAGCTTTGGCCATCGCAGCCATTTCAGGAGTGAACCAACAGATGGAAGACCCTTCTGTCTCTCCTTCTATCTGTAAATCTGGCTTTACAGCAAAAAAAAAAATAAATAAATAAATAAAAAAAAAACCACTAAATCTTAAAAAATAAAATTTCTATCAACAACAGAACATGGCTGCTAACAACTTAGCCTGAGTGTGGTGCTGCTACTACAGCCAACTGCTCCATGGAGAATCATGTGAAAGGAAAGTTCTTAGTACATGGTCATGAACAAGCGTGTCCCTGCATTGATGCTCTTACAGTCTGCAATGATTTTGCATGTTTTCCTTCTAATATAAGCACTTTAATTAGGCAGCAGCAACAAGCATTTGTGTCTCCTGATGGCAGTGATCGGTGCTGAAGTATGATGGAGCTGGATCATCTAGGGTATTTGTGTTCCTTCTGTGATGTCTATGCAAGGCTGGGGGTGCTGTGGGATCATTCCCTAAACACACCGCACCACTCGTTTAAGAGATACACAACTGTGTGGGAGGCACTATAACATTTCAAGAGAGGCAGGATTTTAAGAGGATGTGCAATGTGACCTTTTGGTTTTCATTTAAAAAATTATTTGGGGTTAGTGTCATGGCCTATCAGGCTAAACTTTTACCTGAGGGGCCATTATCTCTTATGTCACTGGTTCAGGACCTGGCTGCACTACTTGTCATCTAGCATAGCAGGTCACTGCTTGTGACCTAGGGAAGTAAATGAGGATGGCATGAAGCCTTAGGACCCTGAACCCACATGGGATATTGAGAAGAATCCCTCCCTCCTGGCTTCGGACCAGACCAGCTCTAGCTGTTGTGACAATATGTGAAGTGAATCAGTTAATGAAAGATACCTGTGTGTCTCTTTTTCTTTCTGTAAATCATTCAAAAAATGTTTAATTCAATCTTTGAAAACCTGTGCAAGAAAGCTAGGACTAGGGGGTGGGGCTGCCTCTTAAGGACAGGCCACAGTTCTTGCCAGTGACTATCAGGGCAGGGGTTAGCCAGATTAGGCTGGACTATGACACTAACTGACAAGTAGGAGAATCAGGTCTGGGGGCAGAGTCTCTGATTGACTTGTGTTCTCATCCCTGTGGAACTGCAGTACCCTCTGGTTTGCTTAATGTTGGTTGTAGTGATAGGCCTAGCTAGGCTTGACCACAGAGCTCAACAACACTCAATAGGACCTGGGCTTGCAAACAGGCTAGGTTGTTCTATGCTGCAGCTCCTGTAGGTGCACCCAAGAATTGGGTGTGGGGTGGGCCAGATTGCAGCATCTACCAGCACACACAAAGGCCAAGACTGTGGCCTAGCACCTGAAATACATGAGAGGTGATCTGGGAATAGGCATGGTTACTAATCTGTGTCTCCCACGTGAGCACAAGAGTCAAGGATGAGTATGGGTCACACCAGACAAGGCTTCACTGGTTGACAGATTGTGAGCTGTCTAGGGCATAGGCCAGACACCTTCCTAGTTATAGTACACACTACCATTTGTGGAGCCAAGCCAGGGTGAAGGCCAAGCCATGCTAGGCTGCCATATCCATCCAATTGCAAAAACTCCATGTATCGAGGTAGACTGGGCATGCCTAGGCGATAGCATCCATTATTGCTAGCTTGGACTTGGGGCAGGCTGGTCCATGCAAGGCTACAGCATCCAATGGAAAGGGCCAACACCATGCCAGGCCATGTTGTAGCAGCCAGTGTCATGCGTAGAATGAGTAGTAGCTGGAAGCAGGCCTGGTTGGGCAGCAAAATGGACTCCAATGCTTGGATTCAGTTCACCATGTTGAGAGTGAGAGCTGTAATGGAAAGTGTAGACTGGGCTGGATATAGCTGTAGGATTTCTTGGAATGTATGTTTGCTGGGCCTATGGGTGTCCCAGACTGGGTTTGGGGTAGCCTCCAGCACCTGCTGGTGCTCAAGAGACAAAGAATAGGTGTAGGATGTGTTGTGCTAGGTCACAGCAACCACTGATCCACATGAGACCCATGTATGGACTGTGCTCAAGAGGAGCTTGGATGTAGCACCCACAAGTAAGAGTCAGAATGGGTGTAGGCCAGTTTGGTAAGCCTGCTGCACCTACCAGTAAATGCCAGGACAGCAGACAGGCCATGTTAACCTGGGCCATGATACCACTGGTGTGTGTGTGATCTGCAATTGGGAGGTACTTGGTAGAGGAACTTGGGGAAGCCCTGTCTTAAAATACAGTTCTTGATGTTGAGTGTAAAAGCCAAAACAGGAGGCAGCCTACACCCATTCGGTCATGGTACCCATCAGCATATATATGGATCAGGTCTGGAGGCAGGCCAATTGGGCCATTTGACGTCACCCACTGACTGGTGTGAGAACCAGCACAGGATGAGTTGGGCTATGACACCCACCAGCTCACATCAAAAATAGGACCAGGACCTGCGGCTGCCCAGGCTGGTCTATGCTGCAGTACCTGACAGCATGAGCCAAAATGGTGGCACCCCAGGCTGAACCAGACTGTAGCATCTGCTGGTGAATGCTGAGGCAAGGCAGGCCATGCTAGACTGGGCTTCAAAACCCACTAGTACATGCAAACCTGGGCCAGGGGTAAGCTTGTTAGGGCTGGATATAGGGGTTACTCTGCTAGGCCACTGCTCCCATGGTGAATATGATAGTTGCAGCTAGGGCAGAACAGGCTGGAGAGGACTACAAGATGGAAACTGCGAAGAGCCAGGGCTGAGAGTGGACGTTGTAAGGAAACCATGAGCATGATTCTGCTGTGCTCCAGCTCCAACCAGTGAGCATGAGAAAAAGCAGGAATTGGTGGTTGGGGGGTGGGACAGTGCAGCACCACTCACTGACATATGTATGGCCTGGATAGTGGGATCAGTTAGACTGAGCTAAGCTGAAGACTACCATCGGTGTGTTTGAAAGTGGGATGAGATGTCAGACAGATTGGACAAGTCTACTGCACATACCAGCGTGTGCAGGAACCTGAGGATGGGTCAGGCCTAGAGAGGTTACAGGGGGTTGGCCTAACTAGGCTGCAGTTCCTGCTGCTGTGCATGAAGGTTTGCTTGTGTGGTGCACTGTGTCAGACTTGTATGCAGCATCCACTGTTTTGTATATGAGATGTGACTGGGAACAGGACTGCTTGAGTAACTGCAACCATCATTGTGACCTGGAGAGGTTTCTTTAATCCCTCCCCCGAAGACTGGACCACTGGGCTCAAAACTCCAAAATTAGGGGGAAAACGCAGTATCTGTTGTCTGACTACTCTATTGTTCATGAATGGATGTATTCACCTCAGGCCCCTGGAGGTAGAAGAAGCACCCTTCTTGGACACCATGATGAAAATGTGCAGAACCATCTTCCCAGACTGGGAGGGGTGTCTGGCCCAGTCTGAGTCCCATGGTGGAGAGCCTGTGTTTGCACTCTGGCAAGCAATGCTTACTCCAGTTCTGGGAAGCTTGGGAAGCTATGTGAGGGTGAACACAGGTGCCAGTGCCTACATCAGTGTTCACCTGGATGAATGTCCTAGCAGGCAAGGTGGAAGCCTGGGACTAGCAACATAGGAGCTCAGGCACAAGAAGTCTTCTTCACCAATTAGATGTTTAACCGACAGTCCCAGTCAAACCCAGCCCTCCAGCTTAGAGCCACCAGTGAGAGAGTGGTGTCCGCTGGGTCCCTCCAAAGTGCCTACATCTGAGCAGACACCGCAGTGGCCTCCCTAGCAGCTGCAAGGAATAGAAGGTGCTCACACAGGCAGGCTTTGCCTCAGCTCTCCACCCACAAATTGATAATAGTCATAATACTTATTAAGATATGAGGGTGATTCTAGAAATTCATGGAAAATGGAAGCAACAGAGATGGGCTCAAAAATAGTAGAATGTCACAAATAGAATCTCATGAGATGCATTTTTCACCATCTTTTTAAAGACAGCCCTCTTTTGTTTTCCCATTACCTCGCTGAAATGCCTTGTTGTTAATGTTGTATATCTTCATCAATGGTGGAACGTAGCTCGGCATACCGATTCGGGGTTAGAATGAGAGAGGAAATGCCGGTACTGGCGCCTACAGCACCAAGTCCTAACAGAACAGAAATGGTAATGATAGTGATATCCTCATGCTTTGAATGTGAAAGGGAAGTTGGATTGGATTCCCACAACTGAAAAAACTGCTCAGAGGCATAATAGGACAAGCGAGGAACTAACTGAACTAAAATGCAAAATTGTGTATGAAATGAAAAACCTGATAGGAAAGGCAAGGTCTGAGGCCACTGGTGCAGGTCCACCAAGCATTGCAGGGGGGGAAGAAGATATTGAGAATGGGTTCCTGAAATAATGGTGGAATTACACAAATAAGAGAAGGAGTCTGAATGGGGGATCTATGGGAGGTAGTCAAGCAGAGACCTAAACCAACAACCTGGGTTAAAGACATAACATATCAATCGCTGTTGGTCCACATGCAAGGGGGGAAGGGTTGGAATAGTAAATAACATCAATTAAGGCAATACCTTCATAAAATGGGGTACGGGCATTTGTACAAAAGTCAACAGTCATTTGTAAAATCAGGTGAAGAGTCATTAACTGTTAAGCTGGTTTGGTTAATCAAGGTCAAAATAAGATTGTCCGGGAGGAGGGCAGGGCAATTAAGACGTAAAGGAGGAGATGGTCAGGGAGACAGGGAGCAGAAAAATAGACAATCAGAAAGGTTGAGGGGTTGGGGAAGGAATGGGAAGTCAGAGAAGAGGTCAGGGTAAAGGAGGTGTCGCGGCTAGCTGAGCCGGCATAGTAGACACGGCGAATGTCCGAGCGAGAAGCACCAACACATGGAGACCATGATGGTGTTAGAAGTGGTGGGAGCTGTCTGCTCCTAAGCCTCTTTATTACCATATTATATCCTCTTCCCCCCAAGCCCATTAACAGGACAATAGGACGCCAATGAGTCTGCAAAGGCCAGGTGCCACTGCTGTAGGCCCGATTCCCGAGTGCTCAGCTAAAGGAATGTAAATCAGTTCCTCAGCCCACAATAGATTCCCCCTTCTGTATTAAAGCAGACTTGAATGCGCCTGTCTTAGTTTGTGGACTTTCAGGTTATCAGCCTTACCCGTCATTGGGAATCTCCATAGCATGACGGAGACCCTGTCTTAGGTTGGTCCATTCCCGGTCCATCTTACCCGTCACTGGCTGCCATTCAATGCGTTGTCTGCTGCAGCTGCTCAAACCATACTTGGGGAGGCTGGCAACCCTGTTCCATGGCTAGGAGTGAATATCAGCTCAGTAGCAATGAGCAAACAGCAGTTCCCGGGCTTGGGAAAACAAAACACTTCACAGGTGAAACATACATAAAAGGCATAATGGGAAACAGGAGGCCATGATCTTAGGAGTAACTTAGCTCAGTAGCAATGAGAAGACAGCAGTTCCCAGACTTGGGAAAACATTTTGCACTTGCACAGATGATACAACAGAAATGCATACAATACAACAGAAAGGCATACGATGGGGTACAGGAGGTCTGGACTAAATCTAACAGCATCTGCTATTTCTTTTCCAACAAATCGACCCACAGTCACAGCATAAGCATGCCCATCCGCTCATGTTCATCATTAAAGTCCCGTTGTTTCATAACCTTGGCAGTCTGTTCTGCGACCTTGTTCACGGTCACCACGGTAGCTGGTGGTGGCAGCTATTGATGTACTGGCTATGATGGTCGAGGTTATGCCAAAGTCTCTTTTATTCTTATCAGGCCAACATAGGCCTCTCCGTCAGTCCCCATAGGCACAGGCGGGATTCAGGGCAGCTACAGGATAACAGCAGAATCGCAATTGCCATTCCAGCATGTTGTCAGGGTGTACTGGAACTTGGTGTCATTCACTTCAGAGGCATCTCCTGTACTTAAGAGAGAAGCATAGGAATAAC
The DNA here is from genome assembly GCF_030435755.1 of Ochotona princeps. Classification (NCBI taxonomy): domain Eukaryota; kingdom Metazoa; phylum Chordata; class Mammalia; order Lagomorpha; family Ochotonidae; genus Ochotona; species Ochotona princeps. Next base: position 12,593,355 of record NC_080866.1, read on the forward strand.
ACAGGAAAACACAAGCTTTAATTTCAGTGAGCTAAGGTTCACTCACAAGAGCGAGTCCTCAAGTTCAGAGGAAAGAAGGAACTAATCCTCTGTCATAGTGGCGGGAGGAAAAACAAGAGAGAAAAACTATAAAGTTTCCTCTCAAAGATGTTTCTCCAAAAACAAAGAAAATTCCTGGTAACCATGGTACCTGACCTTGGTACCAGAAAGGTGTCACTGGCCCACTTCCTTGGTCGCTTTCAATTGATAAAGAGGTCAGTCTGAAGCCCTCCCCCTTGACAATGGGAATGGCTGGAGACAGAAATGGGCTGAGGCTTCAGGTGGGGAATAGATATGTAAATGTCACCCTTGTCTTTTGGGGAAGTAAGTACCTGATAAGATATGCACGTGTGCTCTGGTGAATAAAAGACAAGGTGGGGAAAGTATAAACAAAAGAAAAGGAGTTCCAAATCAAAACACGGATGGGTATTAGGAAGGCTCAATACTTCCACCCCCATCCCACATGGCTCTCAGAGAACAAAGTTCAAAGCCACCGATAAACTTTGACTTTGCCATCAGTCAGGGAACACACTGCGGAACAGCGACAAAATGTTGATATACATATGTTATATATAAAGGCCTAATATACTTGCTTGTCCCATCAATCTTCCGACTCAAATGCCATCATCTTGGCTAGTACCTGAGGTCTCACAAGACTCAGCAGCAGAAGCTTGCCGGACAAGCCTCTCAGGAATCCACCTTGGACCATTTTCATTTTAAGGGAAAACACAAACTGATCCTCGCCCACAAATGAGGACGGGATCTGGGCCTTGCCACTTACCAGTCAAGGGATCTTTTCCACATTAAATAACACTTCTGCTTCTGAGATGGATTCCAGTGATGATCTACAGCAGACCGTCCTTCAGCATCCAATGTTAGAAAATTTAAAATAAATAATACAAGATTCAAATGATCTCGGGGAGTGCTATATTCCCCTTTTTTTCTTTTTAATAAGGTAATCCTTAATAGTATGGTTGGCACGTTCCACAATACCTTGTCCTTTAGGATTATAAGGAATACCTGTAATTAGTTGTATATGGTGGGAGGCAGCAAAATCACGAAACTTACTGCTAGTTTAGCAAGGACCATTATCAGTTGATAACTTTAGGAGTTCCCAAGATGGAAAAACATGCATAGCAATGGGCTAGAGTATGTCTGACTTTTTCTCCTGTTTGAGGAGTAGCTAAAATAAATCCAGAACAAGTATCGATAGTGACATGCACATACTTTAGTGTCCCAAACTCCGGGATGTGTGTCACGTCCATTTGCCAGACATGAGTGGGTAACAGTCCTCGGGGATTAACACCATAATGGGGAACAGGCAAAAATTGAGGGCACACTGAGCATTGCTTCACAATGGTTCTGGCTTGTTCCTTTGTCAGACTAAAGCGCAAATGAAGCATGTTAGAATTCAAGTGAAATCTAGCATGTGCTTTTTGAGCTTCTTCAAGAGCTGAGGCCACCAATTTGGTGGCTGAATCTGCAGCCGCATTTCCTGAAGTCAAGGGCCCAGGTAAACCTGTATGGGCTTGCATATGAGTCACAAAGAATTTATCTTTGCGGGCCCAAATACAGGCCTGAATTTTAGCAAATAGAGATGCTACTGTAGAGTGGGAAGAAATTTGGCCCGCAGTCTCCAGCACAGGAAGGGAATGGGCAACATATCCACTATCAGAATACAAATTATAGGGCTGCATGGAAAATGTTTGAAAGACGGCAAGAACGGCCACCAATTCTACAACCTGTGCAGAGACAAAAGATATGGGGATGGTGGTAACCTGGCCATCTACTACAAAAGCTGCCTGACCATTTGACGACCCATCAGTGAAAACAGTTAAAGGCTCTGGCAATGGTTGAAGAGAGGTTACAAGTGGAAAAACAACAGGATGCATAATCAAAAACTGTACAATGGGGTCCTTGGGATAGTGGTTGTCAAAATTAACTTTTAAAGTACTCAAAAGTATTGACCAGGTCTCTTCCATATTCTGCAACCACAAAAGCTGCTTCTGAGTGTATGCAACGTTAATGGTATCAGGGACCTTTCCAAAATGTCTTAGGCTGCTCTTAGTGGTCTTCTGCATCAACTCTGCTGTGGCGAAATAGTAAGTAACAATTGTCTTAGCAGGAGAGACATGCAAATGTTCCCACAAAATGGGACCATGCTGATAAAATACTCCCGTAGGTGTATATGAGGATGCTATAAAAATAAATAAAAGTGGGGTACTGTAAAAAATCCTGGTCAAACGGGATTGTTCAATAGCTCTCTCAACCTTGCATAGGGCGTGACGTCCCTCCATAGTCAGCACCCTAGGGGATGTTGGAGAGGAGTCACCTTTTAAGATATCAACCAAAGGTTTCAAATCTGCATTAGTAAGTTTCAAATTGGGTCTCATCCAATTTATATCCCCTAATAATTTCTGAAAATCATTAAGACATCGCAACTTTTCTATGGCTATGGAAATTTTTTGGGGTTTAACACAATTCTAAAAAAGTTGAAATCCCAAATAATTAAATGGAGAAACAAGTTGTATTTTGTCTGGGGTTATAGCTAATCCTGCTTTTTCTAACTCTTGCTGTAACTTACACAAACAGGATTGCAATACATGAGTAGATAGAGCTGCCAGCAAAATACCATCCATATAATGAACAATCATAACAGAGGGAAAGCTGGCGCGCACCGGTTTTAATGCAGCAGGCACATAAATCTGACACATCTAACAGTAGGACTATTAGCCATTCCTTGGGGTAAAAATTTCCATTGGTACCATTTAAATGGTCCCCTCAAATTAACAGAAGGCACACTGAAAGCAAAACGAGGCTAATCTGCATGAAGGGGAATGGAAAAAAAAAATCCTTTAAATTGATCATAACAATATTAAAGTCTTTTGGAATGGCAGACAGCAGCGGTAATCCTGGCTGTTGTGATCCCATTATCTCTATGGTAGCATTCACTGCTCTGAGATCCTGTAAAAGTCTCCACTTCCCTGATTTCTTTTTAATCACAAAAATAGGTATATTCCGGGCCCGGCGGCGTGGTCTAGCGGCTAACGTCCTCGCCTTGAAAGCCCCGGGATCCCATATGGGCGCCGGTTCTTATCCCGGCAGCTCCACTTCCCATCCAGCTCCCTGCCTGTGGCCTGGGAAGGCAGTTGAGGACGGCCCAATGCATTGGGACCCTGCACCCACGTGGGAGACCTGGAGGAGGTTCCAGGTTCCCGGCTTCAGATCGGCGCGCATCGGCCCATTGCGGCTCACTTGGGGAGTGAAACATCGGATGGAAGATCTTCCTCTCTGTCTCTCCTCTGTATATATCTGGCTGTAATAAAATAAATAAATCTTTAAAAAAAAAATAGGTATACTCCAAGGTGAAGTGGAAGGGACAGTATGTCCAGCAGCTAGCTGTTCTTGAGTTATTTCCTTAATGGCGGCTATTTTTTTCTGTAGAAAGGGGCCATTGGTCAATCCAAATGGGTTGAGAACTTTTCCATGTAATCTTCTGTGGAGTACCTCAGCCGCCATCACAATGGCTCCTAGGGAAAATGCCCTAGCCCTTTCTTTATCCTTCCTATGTTCCACAAAGATTGGTTGAGTAATTCCTTGCAGCTTTCTTCCTATACCTTTTCCAGGAATGTAACCGTACCTCTCCATCTGCTGCATAGCTAATTTCTCACCAGATACTAACACTGCTTCCATCTGTTGCAAAACATCTCTCCCCCACAGATTAACTGGCAGACCTGGTACTACATAGGGGGTAACATGGCCACCATTTTCTTTCCGTATCCCTCCAGGCTAGAGGCCTGGAGCTAGCAAGGGGGCTTTGGGTAATCCCCAATCCTTGCAAAGTGGTCATGGTGGGTGTAACAGGCCAACCTGGGGGCCAATATTTCTGTGAAATAAGAGTGGTGTCGACACCAGTGTCTAGAAGCCCAGTAAATTTCTTTCCTTCTATACTCAACTCCAAAGTAGGACGGCCTGCCATATCAGCTACCCAATAAACAGAGGCTTCACCACTGGAACCAAACCCTGCTTTCTTCTGTCCAGCCCTGCAAGCATTATCTGACTTCACTGTGGGGAGCAGCACTAACTGTGCTATTCGTGCCCCCTGGGGCAAAACTGCAACTCCAGCATGAACACTGGCTAAAACTTAAATTTCTCCTGTATAGTCTGCATCAATCACTCCTGGGGTTATATGAACTCCTTTCAAGGCCGTACTGCTATGTCCAAGCAGAAGCCCTACAGTGTCAGGGGATAGTGGCCCATCAATTCCTGTAGGAATAGCCTGTACCCCCATTTGGGGTGTCAATAGGATGTAGGAGGTGGTATGGAGGTCCCATCCTCCACTGCCTGGGCTCCCTCGGGCAAGGTCATGAATGGCCTTTGTCTCTGAGGAACAAACTGAATTTCTGCCCTGTACATTGGTGCTTGTAGGGCCCAGGGCCCCTGCTCCCATTTCCCGGCACAGATGGCTGCCTGGAGATGTCTATCTTGGACCTACATTCATTTGCCCAATGCTTCCCACATTGGCATCGAAGGCAAACTCCTGGGGACTGCCTGTCCATATTAACAGGAGCCTGTGCACAACCTTGGAGTGGGCAGTTCCAGCAGATATGCCCTAGCCGGCTACATTTAAAACATCCTTGTTTTGGGCAAGCTCCCAAGCCCACGGTTGTGCCACCACGCAATGTCTCTGCAATGGCTGCACCCATTATCTGTCCTTCCCCAATGTCCTTACAAAGTTTAAGATACGTGTTAAGGGGCTCATGCTTCCAAGGTCTAATTGCTTTCTGGCACCATTTGTTGGCATTTTCATATGCTAGTTGCTTTACGAAAGGCATGGCTTGATCTGCATCACCAAATACCCTATCTGCAGTTACCAGCAGGCGATCTACAAATGCCTGGTAAGGCTTGTCCAGGCCTTGGACAATTTTAGAGAGATGTAAATGTAGCGAGCCCTTTGGTGATAAAGACTTCCAGGCCCTCACTGCAGCAGCAGGGTCTGGGCATAAACCTCTGGGTCATAATTAATCTGATCCTGTACATTAGCAAAATTCCCCTCTCCTGTGAACATATCATGAGTTCTCTCAGGAAAGCCTGCCTGGGTATTTTGCTGTGCTGTGTCAAGGCAAAGCTCAAAAAACTCAGATTTCCACATTAGAAAATTTCCCCCATCCAGAGTTGCCTTACAGAGCTGTTTCCAATCGGCCGGGGTCAAATTGTTAGGTGCCAAGGCTTCAATCATGGAAATAGTAAAGGGGGCTGATGGGCCATACATGGCAGCAGCATCCCTCAGACTCTTTATGTCCTTAAAGGACAGTGTCAGGTGCTGTCTAATTCTCTGCCCCTGATGATCCTCTATCTCAACTACCGGGAAGGCAAAGCCCCTAGCAAGGGTAGCTGCCTCAGGGTCTCCCTGCTCCTGTGCTTGCTGTACCGCATGTTCCACAGCTGAGAGAGAAGTTGAAAGCGGGGTCCTGTGCAAGCCCCAACAGTGTATCCACTCTGTTGCTGCCTCAACTGAAGGGAGAGGCGCTGAAGTTGCTCTTGTAAAACTTTTACAACTGTGCTCAGACATGATGGCGCCAATGGCTCAGGCGGCGCAGAGAGCTCTGTGCCTATCCAAGAGGGACTTTCATTTGGCACACGCTCTACAAGTGGCGGATCCTTGACAAACTCACTTCCATCCTTTTCCTCCTCAGCCTCCATAGAAGAGGACTGCGAATCTCCTTTGCACACTTTCTCCAGACTTTGTCTTGTCTGTGGCTCTTTCTCCTTATTTACCCTGTTTGTAGCTGTCTCCTACTTTTAACAGACAATTTCTTTCAGCGGGCTTCCACCACTGCTTGATGTGATGATCAAGCAGTATTTAGCAAGCGCCAGAGAAAAAGGATGACTACAGTGAAAGCAAATCATGGGAATACGTCGCAGACAGATTCCAAAAAATTCTGCTAGGCCTTAAGTGTAGTTTTGGTGCCTAGTGACTGGAGCAGATCTCAGATTCCCTTAATTACCTGCATTTTAGAGAGTTTTTGCCCCATGATAAATTTTACTTATGCCCCTGCAAAAATTTTAAAACCTGCCTCTAGATTGTTGGGATCCCTCAGATTGTCTTTTGTGCCCCAAGATGGGGAGAAGGTCTGGGGATGAAATTAATTATGCTCCTCTAGAACTAAATCAGAGAGTGAGGAAGATGGTCGATCATAGAGAGCTTGTGTAGGGCAGTCTGGGGACAGAGGGGAACTGATCCAGCAGAGAAACAAACCAGGAGACACAGAAATGAGGGGATAGGTGTAGGAAGGTCACTGGAGTTCACCGAAGTAAGAAGATCTACACAGCGTGGAGAGACAACCATAAAAAGGAAAAAAGAGGAGACAGCACGCCATGAGAATTTTGGTGAGTTGCGATCCCAGCCAGGGGGAAGGCGGCGGAATCTCAGCCATTCCTGGTAGCACAAAGGCGGTTGGAAGGACAGGCGTCCACATCGACAGGGGCACAGACCACTGGAGTGCAGGAGACCCTAAAGGAGGCTACTCGATTGAACAAAGGGGGCATCATCCCACGAAGATAAGCAGGGGGGGTTGCCCAGAAACTTGCCTCCCAGCAGGTCAGCAACTTTGAGAGAGTGCAGAGGAGACTGGAGCTGCGGTCTGGGTCTGGGTTACAGTAATCCCCAACTCGGCTCTGAAAGGTTGACTAACTGCAAGAGTCTCCAGTGGAAACTGTTGCTGAGCTCAGCCTGAGCATTAGGAGCGAGGCAACACTCGGCATAGCCTCCCTGGACAGAGGTGCAGGCTGGTGGGAGCACAGCTGCATGACTCTCATGGCTCTGCTCCCAATGGCAGAACACCTTTGAGAAAGTGCAAAAAAAAAAAAAAAAAAAAAAGAGTAACAACAGCCTTGTAAAGGGGGCAGGGCAGGACTTGAATAGATCCCCTGCTGTGCTTGAATAGATCCCCTGCTGTGCTCAGCTCAGCAGGAGACCCGGAAGCAAAGCTGGTTCTGCAGGACCATGGGAAAGTTCTCCCAGTGGACCTGTGGCCTGAGGTGGAGCAGAGTCCCCAGCTACACATGGCTCCTGCCCTGAGTTCAAGAGGCGGGACCAGTTCTCTAGACCTGTGGCCTGAGGTGGCGCAGAGGCCCTAGCCACACGTGGCTCCCACCTCAAGCCCAAGAGGTGGGACACGGCTCTGTAGACTTGTGTCCTGAGGTGGTGCAGGGGTCCCAGCTACACACAGCTCCCGCCCCCAGCCTAAGAGGGTGGACCGGCTCTCTAGACCTGTGGACTGAGGTGGCACAGAGGCCCCTACTACACGCAGCCACGGCCCCAGCCCCCCCCCTCGAGCCCAAGAGGCAAGAAGAGACTCTGTGGACCTGTAGCCTGAGGTGGCACAGAGGCCCTAGCTACACACGGCTCTCGCCCCAAGCCCAAGAGGCGGGACCGACTCTGTAGACCTGTGTCCTGAGGTGGCCCAGAGGCTCTGAGCCCAAGAGGCAAAACACAGCTCAGCAGAGTCAACAAATTCAGAGGGAGGCGTGGAGCAGTGTGGCTTCCAGTGAGGCAACGACTTTGAGTGGGAGCTACAGGGGGAAGGCCTGGCACTAGGGCTGGGACATAGAGTCTCCTGACCCAGCTCGGGGCTGTGGTCCGCAAACTCCGAACAAGAAGCTGCTGGAACCCCTTGCTGTGCTTAGCTAAACTTAGGCCAACACTCCATGCAGCAGTTGCTGGGTCACACTTCCTATAAGCTACAGCACCGGGGCTACAGCACCGGGGCAACGGCTCCGGACAAGCAAGTCAGAGGCTAAAATCCCAAAATAGCAAGAAACAACAACACAATGAGCAGAAATATCAGAAAAGGTAATGATCCAGAGGAAGGATCAAGCATTTCCCCCCAAAACAACCAAAAACTAATCTTAATATATGAGATGCAAGATGATAACATAGAGGAATTACCAGAGAAGGAATTTAAGAAACTAGTGATGAGATTCATCAGAGACAGCGAGAAGTGATGGGAAAAGTCCAAGGAATTCGAAAACCATGTCATAGCAGAAATAAATCAAGTCAAAAAGGGAATCCTCGATATAGAACACAAAATTGAAAGCCTAACCAATAGAATGAACACAGCAGAGGACCTAATATCAGAATTGGAAGACATTCAGAATGAAAGGCAGCAGTTCATCAAACAGTTGGAGACAAATCTAGAGAAAGCCAATAGGTCCATACAGGAAATGAAAGACAACCTCAAAAAGTAAAATATTAGAATAATAGGCCTTCCAGAGGGAGTGGAAAAGGAGATAGGCTTAACGGGTCTTCAATGAAATAATACAGGAGAACTTTCAGAACACCGGAAATATAAATGCAGCACAAATCCAGGAAAGTCAGAGAACCCCCAATAGAGATGACCCAAAGCGATTCTCACCCAGACATGTGGTCCTCAAACTGCCTTCAAGCGAATACAAAGAAACAATTCTAAGACAAGTAAGAAAAAAGGACAAGATTACTTTCAGAGGAAGGCAAATCAGAATCAGAGCAGATCTCTCAGAAGAAACACTCCAGGCAAGAACAGAGTGGGGTAAAACCTTTCAAATCCTGAAAAAAAACAACTGCCAACTGAGAATAATGTACCCGGCAAAACTCTCACTTGTATTTGAGAATGAAATTAAATATTTCAACAGCAAAGAGAAAGTAGAAGAATGCCCCAGCAAGAAACCGGCCCTAGACAACCTCCTCAGGAAAGCGCTAAACCCAGAGAGAAAAAATGAAAACCAAAATCAAAGATGGCAAATGGGAAGACCTCCACACTAATATCCATAAGAGGACAGTCAACCAGGCAGAGACTCTAATAGTCACAAACACATTCTTGCACACTTACACGCACTCATGGAAGCCCAAAATCACACCCTCTCAATATTATCTCTAAACACAAATGGCCTAAACTTACCAATCAGAAGACACAGATTAACAGACTGGATCCTGAAACAGAACCCATCAATCTGTTGCCTACAAGAGACACATCTAACTAGAAAAGCCTCTAAGAAACTGAAAGTAAAGGGATGGAAAAAGATATTTCATGGCAATGGACGAGAAAAAAAGGCTGGGGTAGCTATTCTAATTTCAGATGATATAGACTTCAAGCTGACAGACATCAAAAAACAGGGAAGGTCGCTATTTATTGGTGAGGGGACTGATCCATCAGGAAGTAATCACCATTGTGAATATATATGCACCAAATACCAACGCATCTAGCTACGTGAAGCAATTACTTACAGACTTAAGTGGAGACATTGATATACACACAACAAGAGTGGGAGACCTTAACACCCTGCTAACAATAACAGACAGTTCAACAAAACAAAAACTCAACAAAGAAACAACAGAGCTCATACAAACATTAGAACAACTGGACTACGTAGACATTTATAGAACTTTTTACCCTAAGGCCACAGATTATACATTTATTGCAGCAGTACATGGCACCTCCAGAATTGACCACATGATAGGACACAAAGCAAACCTAAATAAGTTCAAAAAGATAGGAATCATACCATGTACCCTCTCAGACCACCATGGAATGAAATTGGAAATCAGCAATTCAAAATGCCCCAGGAAATACAGAAACTCTTGAAGACTAAACAATATGCTATTAAATGAACAATGGATCAGAGAAGAAATTAAAGATGAGATCAAAAAATTTTTGGAAACGAATGAAAACTCTGACACAACATTCCAAATCTTATGGGACATGGCCAAAGCAGTGCTCTGGGGTAAATTCATTGCAATTGGAGCTCATGTCAAGGCCCAAGAGAGGCGTCCAATACAGGAACTAAACACACACCTCCAGGAATTGGAAAAACAACAGCAAAAGAGTCCCACATACAACAGGAAACAAGAAATCATCAAAACAAGGGAGGAAATTAAATAGATAGAAACAAAAAAAAGTATACACAAAATCAATGAATCAAAAAGCTGTTTTTTTGGAAAGATAAACAAAATAGATACCCCACTGGCCCGACTGACAAAGAAAAAACAAGAGAAAGCAAGAATTAACAGCATCGGGCCCGGCGGCCTGGCCTAGCGGCTAGGGTCCTCGCCTTGAAAGCCCTGGGATCCCATGTGGGCGCCGGTTCTTATCCCGGCAGCTCCACTTCCCATCCAGCTAGCTGCTTGGGGCCTGGGAAAGCAGTCGAGGACAGCCCACTGCTTTGGGACACTGCACCCGCGTGGGAGACCCTAAAGAGGTTTCTGGTTCCCGGCTTGGGATCGGCGCGTACCGGCCCATTGCGGCTCACTTGGGGAGTGAAACATCGGATGGAAGATCTTCCTGTCTGTCTCTCCTCCTCTCTGTATATCCGGCTTTCCAATAATAATAAAATCTTTAAAAAAAAAAAAAAAGAATTAACAACATCAAAGATGAAAAAGGCAACATAACAACAGACACTGCAACTGTTAAGAACATAATCAGAAATTACTACAAAGCACTGTACTCCAACAAATCAGAAAACCACCAAGAAATGGAAAAGTTCTTAGACTTCTACAACCTGCCAAAACTTAGCCCAGAGGAAACAAACAACCTGAACACACCCATAACTGAAGCAGAGATTGAATCAGTGATTAAAGACCTCCCAAAAAAGAAAAGCCCAGGACCAGACGGCTTCACTACAGAATTCTACAAAACATTCCGAACAGAACTAACCACAATCCTCTACAAACTCTTCAATACAATAGAAAAGGAAGCGACCCTTCCAAACTCATTCTATGAAGCCAACATTACCTTAATCCCAAAACCGGACAGAGATCCTACAGAGAAAGAAAACTACAGACCTATCTCTCTGATGAACATTGATGCTAAGATAATCAACAAAATCCTAGCCAATAGAATTCAAAAAATTATCGGACAGATCATTCATCTGGATCAAGTAGGATTCATCCCTGGAATGCAGGAATGGTTCAAGATCCAGAAATCCATCAATGTGATACACCACATCCAAAAACTGAAAAACAAGAATCACATGATACTATCAATAGACGCAGAAAAAGCTTTTGACAAAATCCAACACCACTTCCTGCCAAAAACTCTAACCAAGGTAGGCATAGATGGAAAAATCCACAACATAGTCAAAGCAATATATGAAAAACCCAACGCCAGCATCATACTGAGTGGAGAAAGGCTAAAACCCTTCTTACTCTGATCTGGAACAAGACAGGGATGTCCACTTTCTCTACTGTTATTCAACATAGTCCTAGAGGTACTTGCTAGGCCATAAGACAAGAAAAAGAAATCAAAGGAATCCAAATGGGAAATGAAGAAGTCAAACTTTCACTATACTCAGATGACATGATTCTCTACATAGAAGACCCAAGAGGCTCAACACAGAGACTCCTAGAACTTATACAAGAGTTCGGCAGAGTGGCAGGGTACAAAATTAATGAACAAAAATCAACAGCCATAGTGTATGCAAACAGCCCCAAGGTGGAAAAAGATCTAACCAGCAAAATACCATTCAAAATAACAGAGAAAAGTATGAAGTATCTGGGAATTAACCTAACCAAAAATGCAGGAGACCTATTTGAGGAAAACTACAAACCACTTAAAAAAGAAATCGAACAAGACCTCAAAAGATGGAGTAACATCCCATGCTCCTGGATAGGTAAAATCAATATCATTAAAATGTCTATATTGTCAAAGGCGATATATACATTCAATGCAATTCTAATCAAATTGCCCAAAACATTCTTCATGGAACTGGAAAAAATGTTCCAAAGGTTCATCTGGAGACACAAAAAACCACGAATAGCCAGATCCATCCTGAAGAACAGGAAGTTATAAGGGGGAATCACAGTTCCGGACCTCTGGACATACTATAGGGCAGTGGTTATCAAAACAGCGTGGTACTGGCACAAAGATAGAGAGGAAGATCAATGGAGCAGAATAGAAACACCAAACAGGAACCCACATAGATAGAGTCAATTAATCTTTGACAAAAAGACAGACAACAATCCATGCAAATGGGAAGGTCTGTTCAATAAATGCTGTTGGGACAACTGGTTGATAGCCTGCAGAAACAAAAAAATAGACCCACATCTCTCACCATACACCAAGATCAAATCTAAATGGATAAAAGACCTAAACCTACATCCAGAAACCTTCAGACTTTTGGAAGAAAATGTTGGAAACACACTGCAACACTTAGAAGTAGGCCCTCACTTTCTAATAAAAGACTCCAAAAGCAGTAGAAATTGAGACCAAAATAAACAATTGGGACCTCATCAAACTAAGAAGCTTCTGTACAGCTAGAGAAACAATCAACAAAGTAAAAAAGCAACCTACAGAATGGGAGAAGATCTTCGCGCACGACATAGGTGACAGAGGGCTCATTTCCAGGATATACAAAGAACTACAAAATAACCAAAATGTCAAAACAAAGAAGGCAGTCAAGAAATGGGCACAAGAAAAGGGCAGACATTTCACAAAGGAACAAACCGAAATGGCAAACAAGCATATGAAAAAATGCTTAAGTTTTCTGGCAATAAGGGAAATCCAAATGAAGACAGCAATGATGTACCACCTAACTCCAGTAAGGATGGCACACATACATAATACAACCAACACTTCTTGGCGAGGATGTGGGGAAAAGGGAACCCTTCTCCACTGCTGGTGGGACTGCAGACTGGTACAGCCTCTATGGAAATCAGTTTGGCGAATACTCAAACAACTGAAAATCAACATGCCATATGATCCAGCAATAGCACTCCTAGGGATATATCCAAAACATTTCCTACACAAGAAATCAACATGCACACCTATGTTCATGGCAGCACAATCAGTAATTGCAGAAACCTGGAAGCAGCCAAAATGCCCATCAACAGAAGGCTGGATAAGGAAGCTATGGTTCATCTACTCTACGGAATACTACTCAGCTATTAAACAAAACAAAATGCAGTTCTTTGTGGACAAATGGGCCCGACTGGAATCCATCATGCTAAGAGAAATGAACCAATCTCAAAAGGTTAAATACCACATGTTTGCCTTAATTTGAGATGAAAAGATGACAACCTGAAAGATAGTACCTGTATATTGTAATATTATTGCAATCTCTGACAACCTGTATCCAATAGAAAAAGATAATGCGATATAATCAATAAACCAACAATTAATGTCAGAATACTTAAGATCTACAACGAAAAGCTGTAAAACCTACTATACCCTCAATACGCTATGCTAATCCGTAATGGGGGGGGAGTGCAGGGAAGCTTTTCAGGACCATAAAAAGAGTGAGGAAAAAGTACAATATAGCCTATCAAGATCAAATCTGGTAATTCATAGACAACAGATTGAAAGCGGCACTAAACAATAGTAAAACTACTATACCAATGCATGAGGGGGGAATCAGGTGTGATCCTGACAACCTCTTAACAGCAGGTCATGTGCGTGGAGCAGGGGGGCACTCCAGATTGGAGTAGGTGGCAAGGAGAAAGCTTGGATCCCAACCATGAAGACTCCCAGACCTTCACCACAAACTATTAATACGAGCAACAAGGACTATATCCCAACTGCCAAGGAGGCCACAGGGAATTGGATGCCCTCGGAGGCCGAGTACTCTGAGGTCACCCACCCCCAACCGGAGTTTCTGCAGGAGATGGAAGAAGTCCAAACACTACCGTGCAGAAACCAATGTCAACGGAAAGACAACCAGAAGCCCTGACGGTCCACAGAAACAGAAGAACAATAAACGTCCTTCGGGACCAGGGAGGAGAGCTTTCTCTGGTCTGAGCCTGGCTCCACCTCTGGACCCCCACCCTCCCTTGCAATGACCATCAGGGTCGCTCCAAAAACCCTTCATAGCAAACAAACAATCATACAAACTAAAAAAAAACTAAAATAAATAGACAAACAACAAAAAGTAGAGCTTGGAATCTGACAGAAAAGAGCTGGCATGGATTTGCTCATGCCTCGCTGGGTGGGACACGAAGATTAGTCACTCTTCACCGTGGTGTTGGGGACTTTCCTGCACACCCCCCCCAAAAAAAAATGTTCAGCACCTTAATTGTTGATAAATGTCTTGTTAGAGTTACAAGTCAGTCTGTATTATCCTAAAATCTGCCAAGATCAGAAAAACTATACTTCTACACAACAAATGGCTAAATACTAAAATGAAATAGACACGAGACAGCTGAATGGTACCTTATAGCCATTTTAAGGTATATAGCAGCCGGTCCTGTATACAAACTAAAATTGAAATATCAATGAGCAAATCATAGGTTGTGGTTAAGAACTTGTTTTTTGTTTGTTTGTTTTTTTTTAACATACTGGTTACGCAAAACCATGTCAATTCCATAATGTTACAAATTGCTGTTAATGTTATATTGGGACTCTTAATGACTGGGATGATATTCTGCCAGCTCTAACTTTGGACCAGAAATGGTCTCCCCAAGAAACTGTTCAACCCATCTGGACAATAAGTAGCTGGACTCTATGTTTGGTATATGTTTGCAAGGAAAGAATCTTGATTGAATTTGAACTGTAATACTGCACCAAGGTGGAGGAATCCACCAGAGGTGAGGGGCATGGGGAGGAATGCGGGGATTCCCAGAGCCTATGAAACTGTCACATAATGCATAATAATTAATAAAAAAAAAGAATTAAGACAAAAAAAAAGAACTAAATCCTGCACTTCCTCTGGATTTCCAGAGTCCCTCAGATTGTCCCTTGTGCCCCTGAAAGGGGAGAAGGTCTGGGGATGAGATTAATTTGCCCCTCCTGATTTCCAGGTGTCCCTCAGATTGTCCCTCATGCCCTAGCACGGGGAGAGGGTCTGGGCATTAAATCAGTTATGCCCCTGCAAAATTCCCAAATTCCAAATTCTTAATTCAAAATTCCTTAATTCCTAATTCCTAAATTCCTTACCTTAGTAGTTCCAGGGGTCCCTCGGATGTCCTTTGCACTGTGCCCCACGTTACGGTGCCATTTGTCACAGCTAGCTGAGCCGGCATAGTAGGTATGGTGAATGTCCGAGTGAGAAGCACCAGCACACGGAGACCATGATGGTGTTAGAAGTGGTGGGAGCTGTCTGCTCCTAAGCCTCTTTATTATCATATTATATCCTCTTCCCCCCAAGCCCATTAACAGGACAATAGGACACCAATGAGTCTGCAAAAGCCAGGTGCCACTGCTGTAGGCCCGATTCCTGAATGCTCAGCTAAAGGAATGTAAATCAGTTCCTCAGCCCACAACTAGGAGCCTTATATGTAATAACATTATTTGGTCCAATATTGGTGAGATATTAACATTAACAATTGTTTTTTTAACAATTTGCTAGAAGTTAATATACCCGTATCTGTCCCTGACTGGTACAATCTATGTCCCCAATCATTGCCTCTCATCCAAGTCTCTTCTTGGTCAGCATGCACTTTAGGGGTGAACCGGATTTCTAAAGGGATACACCAAACTTTTGTGTCAAGATGATTGGGGTGGCATGCAGCAGTGTCATCATAATAGGAGGGAAGGAAGGTGAAGCCATAGACTGCTGCTGTAGTTGGGTAGCTGAAATTGCGTTTGAGTGTAATCAGGTCTTTGTTTTCTAAATCTCGAATTCAGTAAGCAGTGCCTGTAGTTTCACATCCCCAAAAGGCACAGACATAATCAGTGGGGACTCTGAATTCATGAAGCAGATGATGATCATGGGGGCTTCCAGGGCACACATAAAAATCAGTGGTTTTTGGCCTGGCGGCATGGCCTACCAGCTAAAAGTACTCACCTTGAACGCTCCGGGATCCCATATGGTCGCCGGTTCTAATCCCGGCAGCTCAGCTTCCCATCTAGCTCCCTGCTTGTGGCCTGGAAAAGCAGTCAAGGATGGCCCAAAGCTTCGGGACCCTGCACCCACGTGGGAGACCTGGAAGAGGTTCCTGTTTCCCAGCTTCAGATTGGCGCGCACCAGCCATTGCGGCTCACTTGGGGAATGAATCATCAGACGGAAGATCTTCCTCTCTGTCTCTTCTCCTCTCTGTATATCCTACTTTGTAATAAAATAAATTCATCTTTTAAAAAAGCAGTGGCTTGAAGAAGAACACGTTGTTGAGTATCAACACTTCCTGGGTCATAGGATTGGTCAGGCAGTTCAGGTGCTAAAGAAAGTCCGAGGAGAGTATTAAGTTCCCAATCGTTAGCAGCCCCAAGTGCAATCATACATAAGTTCAGGGTGAGGAATTTTGGCCACCATACACAAGGGGTGACTCGATATTTTGACCAAATGACAGCATGTCGCTCTGACAGCATGACCCAGGTGTAATTCCATGGTTGGTGTGGATTATGGAGTTGTGGTCCGAGGCCGAAAGCAGTCGTCTATTCCCATTGGGTCTGAATCCACAGGACCCAGAGGTTGCAAAGGATCACCATCAACTGCGGTTGTAGGTGTAGCAACTTCTGGAAAAGAAGGGGAAGAAGAGGTCTCAGAGTGGGAGTTGGCATCCTTTCTGGACCGTGGTGAGTTAATGGCTCTAAAGGCCACTCTGGTATCCAGTGTGGTTCTGCATTTTCCCTGTCATACACGCAGGCAGAGCCTCATCCCCAGATAAGCACTGGGTCTGGTCCTTTCCATGCTCCTGTGAGGAGATCTTTCCACATGGCTAAGACATATGATGACAATCTCAATCAGCTCCAGATCAATTATTATTATCTAGGTTTAAGAAGTCAGTAATAAAAATGGCATGATTCAATCTATTCCTAGGAGTAGGTGTCACAGATAAATCTATGGAGAGTTCTAACTTCTTAAGCATATTTTTTAACGTCTGATGTGTTCTTTCAATAATTCCTTGTCCTTGTGGGTTATAAGAAATGCCAGTAATATGTTTAATTTTTAGTTGTGAGCAGAATTGTCAGAATTTAGCTCTTGTATATCCTAGGCCATTATCAGTTTTAATGCTGTTAGGTTTGCCCATAACTGACATGCTTTGTAGCATGTGTGTGATGACATCTTTGGAAGCTTCTCCTGTTAGTGCTGTAGCATAAATAAATCCACTCTAGGTATCCACTGTTACATGGGCATATTTGAGTCTGCCAAAAGATGGAAAATGCATGATATCCATCTGACATCTATCATTTGGGATTAAGCCTAAGGGGGTAACTTCTAAATGAGGGTCTGGAGAAAACTGAGCATAGGAGTTACAACTTTTGATGATTTCTCTAACCTGTTCTCTAGTGATCTTGAACACCTGGTGAAGAGTGAGCACATTCAAGTAATGTAAGGCATATGCAAGGTGGGCCTTGGACACAGAGGGATCTAGGGTTAGGAAAATAGCTGTGTGGCAGCATGGGCTTGGGCATTGCCTTCAGCCAAGGGTCCCTTGTGTCCTGTATTGGCTCTCAAATGCTCTATAAAAAAAGGGATCTCTTCTTTTTCTAATTAAGGACTATATCTGAATAAAAAGCTGAAACGCTGGAGGAGGTCTTAATATATGGAACTGTCTCTAACAAAGAAATGGAGTGGCTATATAAGCACTATCTGTATACAAATTAAAAGTGACTGTTGGAAAACCTTAAAAACCTGAAGCACAGCAAACAATTCAAGTAATTGAGCAGACACATAAGAGGATTTTGTTGGGAAAGATTGGCCTTGAATGATGTAAGCAGCCTTTCCACTTGAGGAACCATCTGTAAAAATTGTAATCCCTCCTTTCAGGGGGCTATGAGAGGTAACTTTGGGGAAAACAAAGGAATGATTTCTCATAATTGTATTAAGGGGTCATTTTGGATAATGATTATGACACCGGCAAAGGACGAACAGCCAACACCTCAATCATTATTAACTTGGAGCAGCCAGTCAACTTGTTCCGAGGTGTAAGGCACAATTATAATATCCAGATCTTTTCCAAAATATTGTACAGCTAATTTTCTTGCTTTTAGAATTAAGGCTGCTACGAGGAAAAAGTAGGTGGCAAGGACTTTGGCTAGTTTTGACTGTAGGGGCACCCACATTAGGGGGTGTCCTGAAGGGAACTTATTCATTCCTTTTTGTCGGAAAACTCCTAAAGGATCAGCGCTGTGGCACACACAATAAAACTTAAGGGAAGAAGGGTATCATACTGGAATATAACTTGACAAGAAATGGCATCACTTATTATCTTAATAGACTCTTTTACTGCTGATGTAATGGTGCGAGATGAAAAGGGATAAGGGTCTCCAGTCAGCAAGTCATGAAGGAGGAAAAGAGTTTCAGGTGCAATCCTTAAATATGGCCTTAAAAATTGCAAATTGCCTAAAAGGGATTGAAAATCATGGAGGGATTGTAGGGCAAACAAATCAAGACCAATTTTGGGTGTATAAATTTGTCCTTGATTTAATTGATATCCTAAAAAATTATGAGGGTCTTTGACCTGAGCTTTTTCAGGTGCTATCAATAATCCATAGCTCTGAAGAACAGGCAGCATCTGTTAAAAGCAGAAAAAGGTGGCTGCCTCGGTGGGCGCTGCAATCAAGATATCATCCACATAATGCAGAATAAAAATTTCAGGCCACTTATTTCTTACAAGTATAAGGATTTGAGCAACATATTTTTGGGTTAGGGTAGAGCTGTTTGTGCCTCAAGGAAGGATTCGCCACTGATGGTGGTCCATGGGTCCCTGAAAATTTATCTGAGGGAGGCTAAAGGCAAAATGTAGGCAATCATCTGGATGCAAGTGGGTGATAGAAAAACAATCCTTAAGTTCAATAACTATCTTGAATAAATTACTGGATATTGTTAAGGGGCTGGGAGGCCAGGTTGCAAGGCTGCTATAGGTATCATGGCTTTATTAGCCATTCTTAAATCTTGTAATAATCTGCACATCCCAGATTTTTTCTTAATGACTGTAGAGGACCATTGTGAAACCATTTTATGTCCTGGCCTATATAGAGTTATTATAGTTTAAGAAAGTTAAAAATAGGTTAACTTAAAGTAGGATATTTAAGTAGAATAAGATAGTTATTGTTGAGCCTTGTGGTTTTGTGGTTATCGTTGCCTAGGTGATTCTCTGGGTAGGGTAGCTCAATTCTTTTCACCCTGCCAAGGTTCCTGTCTGCCCACCACAAGGCATCCTGCCCTGTCTGATCCTGAAAAAAATATATCCTGTCATGCCTCTGTCAAAGTATCCGCTCTGCTGACTATAAAGCTGGCCTAAGAAAAAGTAACATTTGCTACTTGATCAGAATCTTGTCTTGTGGTCATTCTTTCTGCGCCTCTTGTCCCCATCTCCCATCCCTTAGGTTTTGGCCCCTGTTGAAGTCCTGTGAGTTGGGACAACTGGCGCCCAACGTGGGACGAGATTCCTGAGGATTGGGAGACATCATTGATCACTAGGAGAACAACATTGTCTACGGAGTGCTGTCTCCATCCGACAGGCATGAGGTGCGGCTCAGCCTGCGACTTTACCTGTTCGTTATGCTGAATCACGTTGCATGACCAACACTAGGCACAGTGAGTAATGGGACAAGCAAACAGTAAGCAGGAGATCTTTCTCCAGGGGATTAAAGATTCCCTCAAGGCATGGGGGTTTGGGTGAAAGAGAAACAGTTGAGAAACTTCTTTGATTTTGTGATTGATTTATGTCCATAGTTTCCAAAAGAAGGTTCTATCAGTGAAAATCAGTGGTGGTGTGTTGGCCACAACCTAGAGATTTTTTTTATAAAGCTTGGGGTCCAGAAAATAATTTGATTTACAATTTGATTTATGGTTTTTTTAGAGTTAGTGAAGATCAACCAGACTTGAAGGATCTGGTTCAGGAAGCAGAGAAGACGCTTGAAGCAGTCTCTAGACCACAGTTGGCTCAAAATTCGGTGCTCTGTCTCCTCCCCCAGGCACTGCATCGTGTCCACCCTCTAGATTGTCATCCAAGGCAGGGAGTGTTACAGAACAAGATTCCCCATTGACCGAACACCCCCCTCCCCATTATTCCCATACCAAAATTTTACACACTTTAAAAGTTTGAGGGAGATGAGCCCCTTAACCTGACTGATGCCACTTCATTAGAAGAAGAAATTGCCGCATATTATAGAGATGAGGAGAGCATTTTACCGTCTGCTCCACCTTTACCTGAAGGTCCGTCTCTTCTTTTCTTACCCCCGCGTTATACAACTCTCCCCAGAGCAAAGATTGTTTCAAAGAAATCCCCCATTGCAATAGATACAGGCCATAATAATGAGCATTTCAAAACCCTCATTCAGCACAAGGAAGAGAAGGTTTAATTATTATTGAGACTAAAAAAGTTAGATTTGAAATTATCCACCCTTAAAAATTTGAATAATCAGGAGAAAATTACAGAGGAGGCTAAATCATCATCAGTCTTAGCATTCCCGATTTCTTTACACAGTGGCCATTAAATTCCTGAAACACCTGCAGCCACCTCCGAATATAATACCTCTGAAGGCTAAGAAGAGGAAAGCCCTTGTGACTCTAGCAGTGTAGGTATTAATGAAGGAGTTCAGCTTAATCCAAATATGCGATATGTGCTATTAGATTTAAAAATCAGTGAGAAAATAAAAGCTGCTGTCACCATTCATGTGCCTACTGCACCCTTTACTCTAGCGCTCTTAGCGAGTGCTACAGCAACCTGGTTAAAACCTAATGAGTGGCAACAATTGGCTAGGGCCCGGTGCGTGGCCTAGCAGCTAACGTCCTCGCCTTGAAAAGCCCCGGGATCCCATATGGGCGCAGGTTCTAATCCCGGCAGCTCCACTTCCTATCCAGCTCCCTGCTTGTGGCCTGGGAAAGCAGTCGAGGACGGCCCACTGCTTTGGGACACTGCACCCTCGTGGGAGACCCGGAAGAGGTTCCAGGTTCCCGGCATCTGATCGGCGCGCACCGGCCCTTTGCGGCTCACTTGGGGAGTGAATCATGGGATGGAAGATCTTCCTCTCTGTCTCTCCTCCTCTGTGTATATCTGGCTGTAATAAAATGAATAAATCTTTAAAAAAAAAAAACCAATTGGCTAAAGCCGCTCTTGAAGAAGGTGACTATATGCTATGGAAATCAAAATTTATTGATATGGCTAAATCAATGGCTCACAGAAATTTAGCTCAACCTGAGTCACGCCATTGAAGTGCTGATAAAATATTAGGAAACGCACCTCATGACACCTTGGAGGCGCAATCACAATTTCCTACTGGATTGCTTGCACAAACTCGCAAAGGTGACTAGGAGCATAGAAAAAGTTGCCTCCTAAAGGCACTCCCACCAATACCTTAACTAAGATAGTACAGAGGATTGAGGAACCATATAGTTCCTTTGTCAGTAGGCTGACAGAAGTGGCAGAAAGACTTTTTGGCACTACTGATCCTGACAACGCATTTATAAAACAATTGGCTGTTGAAAATGCAAATTCTGCATGTCAGGATATCCTAAAACACCATCATAAAGAGCCTCTCTCCACCTATATGTCTCTGCACTAATGTTCATGGCCCTAGCCATTCCTTTGGGTTAGCTGTTGGATTGGTGTTACAAAAGGCAGGAGTAGGGAAAAAAAAAAAAAACTTGTTTTTTTTGTAAACAGCCTGATCATTTTTCTAAGGATTGCCCTCTAAAAAATAATCCCCAATTCTCAGTCCCCATACAATATCCCCAGAATGGTAAGCTACCCCCTCCATCCTGTGTCCTTGCTGCCACCATGGTCAACACTGGAAGAATGAGTGTAGATTAAAAACAGATGTCCAAGGACAACCCAAGGGGCAGGGAAACTTCCTTCACAGTCAGCCTTGGACCCCTGTGATGCTGGCTCCTGGGGTATATGAGCCGGCCCTAGCTCCAAGACAAACTCTGTCTCAGAATTATGGAGGAACACACCCCCAACCCAGGCTTGGACCTTGGTCCTTCCTCCAACATAGTATTACCCCTGAGAATGGGTCCCAAATTCTCTCAACCAGAGTTTTTGGCCCCCTACCAGATAATACCTTTGGATTAATATTGGGCCAAGCATCAGCTATTCATTAAGGATTATTTGTTTCTCCCAGTGTAGTAGATGGCTGCGCACAAGGCGAGATTTCTCTGTTAGCCAAAAACCAAGAGGGAGTGCATCATATAATAAAAGGGCAAAAGATTGCCCAACTTGTAATTTTACCTTTGTTTGATTCTGGCAATTGATATGTGCAGAATATTTCCCCTAATGAAGAAATAGGCACCTCTGAGGTTTTTTGGATGCAGCAAATTTCCTCATTCTGGCCTACCCTTAAAATTAGTTGGAAAAGTTTTTGAAGACCTTTTAGATTCAGGAGCAAATGCCACTGTAATATCCTCCAATTATTGGTAAAAGTCATGGCCCGTCATTGATTCCCTAACTAATCTGCAAGGCATAGGACAGTCAACCTACCCCAGACAGAGTTCAAAAATCTTAACAGGGGAAGATAGTGAAGGCAATAAGGGACAAGTTCAGCCCTTTGTTGTCACAGGATTGCCTCTCAATCTGTGGGGATGCAATATCCTTTCACAAATGAATGTCATCATGTGTTGCTCTAGCTCTATTGTAGCTAAGCAAATGTTATGTCAAGGATTTTTGCCTGGCCAAGGTCTAGAAAAAAATTCTCAAGGCAGGACTCAACCTCTTACAGTTATACCTAAGGTGGATAGATTTGGATTAGAATATTCACCACCTTTTTAGCAGTGGCCACTGCTTCTTCTGCACCCCGTTCAGAAATACCTCATCTACATGCTGAGAAAATACAATGGAAAGCATACACTCCTGTTTGGGTGGATCAGTGGCTTTTGCCCACCGAAAACCTTGTGGCAGCTACAGAGCTAGTGCAGGAGCTCTTGCTTCTAGGGTGCATTGTTCCCTACTTGTCACCGTGGAATACACGCATTTTTGTTATTAAAAAGAAGTAGGGAAATGGAGACTTCTCCAAGATCTCAGAGCCATAAATAACGTCATGCATCCCATAGGAGCTCTCCAACCAGGACTCCCTACTCCTTCAGCCATTCCTGCAGGATATCATAAAATAATTATAGATTTAAGAGGTTGCTTTTTTTACCATTCCCCTACATACTTCGGGTATTGATCATTTTGCCTTTAGCATACCCCAGACACGTTTTAAGGGTCCCATGCAGAGGTTTCAATGGACAGTCCTACGCCGAAGTATGGCAAATAGCCCAACCCTAGCACAGAATTTTGTTAGTAGGGCTGTTGATCCCATCTGAGGCAAATGACCTCAAGCCTATATTTTGCATTATATGGATGATCTTCTCTTGGCCTGTCCTACCAAAGCGGCGACCTTTGCCTGCCTTCAAGATCTTAAACAATCCCTACAGGTATATGGGCTTGTTATAGCTCCTGATAAAATTCAGTTAGAAGATCCATTCTGATATTTTGGCCTAGAATTAAAAGACTCTCAAATATTGACCCCAAAAATTAAAATAAGCCTCCTGACCCCAATTACCCTTCCTTCCATGCAACAATTTTTAGGAAATTTACAATTTTTATGCCCCTATTATCGTCTTTCTCCAGATGTTTTAAAACCCCTGACCAATTTTCATATAGGTAGCTCTCATCCTCTTTCCCTTCGTGCGTTGACCCCTGAAGCATCTAAAACCTTGCTAGATTTTGAACAAGCCATAATCAAACAAGCTATTTTTCAATAGTCTAAAATAGTTACCCTTTATTTTATTGTTTGTGATACCCCCACTAATCCAGTTGGAGTTATTTGGCAGCCTGATCCAGCTAAAACTCCAAAAGGGCATCTTCTTATGTGAATCTTGCTCTCATTATCGTCTGATAAAGTGATTGCTACTATCCCCAATTAATAGCCAAAATTTTAATGAAAGGACTCAAGGTAATTAAGCCATAACTTGGATGTGAGCCTGATTATATAATTATTCCCTATAATTTTGAACAGTTGCAATTTCTCTTGCAAATCTCTGATGATTGGGCAGTCGCTTGTTTATCCTATTCCGGAGAGATAGATAATCATTATCAAAATGATCCCGTTATCATTTAAGAGTTTACCCTTGGCATTGGGGGAAGTCCCAGCCAGGCCGCATCTGAAAATGGGGACTCAGTAGGCCAAGACCACTGCCACAAGGCATGGACGGGGTCCCTGGCCTTTTCTTTCAGACCCAACAGCAACCACCTCCCCTCTGGGTAAGCCCGCCATGAGGGAACCTCAGGAATGCGACAATAGACCTATCTCCACCCCACCACCAAAAGCTAGGGGCAGGACGTGTTTGGGAGGGCTCAGAACCTTTGGCTTAGGGGGAAGCTGGCAGCCTCCCAGGGCTTTGGCTGCCCTGGGGACCCCCGGCCAGGCCGGATCCCAGAATGGGGACTCAACAGGCCAAATCTACTGCTGCAAGACATGACAGGGTCCCTGGTCTTTTCTTCCAGGCCCAAGAGCCACCACCTCCCCTCTGGGGAAGTCCACCATGAGGGAACCTCAGGAATGCGACTATAGTCCTAGCTGCACCCCACCTCCAAAAGCTAGGGGCAGGATGATTTAGGGAGGGTTTAGAACCTTGGGCTGAGGGGCGGCTGGCTATAGTTTTCGCCCATGCCAGGATCCCATATGGGCATTGGTTGTAAACCTGACACCCCATTTCCCATCCAGCAAACTGCTTGTGTCCTGGGAAACCAGTTGAAGATGGCCCAAAGCCTTGGAACCCTGCACCATGGTGGGAAACCTGCACCATAGCAGGAATCCTGGCAGATGTGCTCAAAAACAATTGAATGCCACAAACAGAAACTCATGCAATGCCTTTTCATCATCTTTTTAAAGACAGCTGTCTGTTGTTCTCCCATTACCTCACTGAAATTTTTGCTACTTTAAGCTACTAAGTTGTGGAGTCTGTGGTTTTTGCAATGGTTGGTCCCTAAAACAGGATGTTCTCAGGTGAGGCAAAGGGCTTTGATGGAATAGAGTTTTGTAGGAAGGAGTGGAAAAATCCTGGAGAAATTTGTAACACACACCATGTAGAAACCTCGGGACCCCGGGACTTACAAATACACCATGGGTTGGTCAAGCACTGAGAGAGTGGGACTCAGGCCCTCTTGCTTGCTCAGTCAGTTGGCTCCATCTCCTCAGTTTCATACCTGATCTTCCCTTTGTTGATTGTATGCCTCCTCCTGCAGAGCCCCACATTCAGAACCACTTGTCAAGGGGTGTTCTCTTCTCTCCATTGTGCTGCAAAGTTTCTGACTGAAGGAGACTGTGGGCGGGGAGAGGGAGAGGAAAGGAGACAGACAAAGCCCACTCTATGGCCATGGAGAATTTCTCATACCAAAACATGACAGAGTATGCAGCTGAAGGAGCTTCTTGATATGACTCAACAGCTTGTGCTATGACAGAGATCACCTCAGAAGGCTGAGTGCCAGCAACCCATATCAGAACACCAGGTTATTACAGCAAGTCCATCTGTGACCAAGTCGAGCTACTGCATCTGGGAAAGTAGCAGAAGACAGGCCAAAGGCTGGGTCGTTGCAATCACATAGGAGACCTGGTAGAATTCCTGGCTCCTGGCTTTAGTCTGACCCAGTCCTGACTATTGCTGTGACTGGGAATATGAACTTGAGATGAAATATCTCTCCATTTTGCCCTCCCTCTACTGTTGTGCTGGTTTTTGAAATCCCCAGATAATTATCAAGTCTCAAGTCGGAGCTAAGGCATAAGGTGGTTTATTGAGATCAGCCCAGGTCTCCCAGCCACCTCCCCCAGCCCAGCATGCCTGGGTGGGGGAGGGGTAGCTGCTGTAGGATCCGCAGGGATAGCAAACAGCGAGCGTGTGAGCCAGAGAGAGAGAGCCAGAGAGCCCAAGCCCCTTCCCCCCCTCCCCCAGTTTTTATAAATTTCAGGCTACTACTTACACAGTCATGGTCTAGCAGGCTTCTATTGGTGGGTTTGAAACTAGCAACTTTCAAAAGGTACAAATCGATGAGCTATAGGGCAGTGAATCTTATCTAACACTAGGTACCTCCTTCCTGAGGAGTGGTCTGCCTACGTGACCTGCCACATTTCCTGCTGGGTGTCATGTAGGCTATCAGGGCTGGAGTTCACACAGCCCCCAGCCAAGACATTAAGGCGGAATCACAAAAGGCAGACAACTTCTATGTTCTTCACTACCTTTTAAATTTATGATAACCACTGCTTTATAGTATGTCTTGAGGTCTGGAATTGTGATTCCTCTGGTTTGATTTCTATTTTTCAAGACAGCTTTAGCTTTCATGGTCTTTTGTGATTCCAGATGAACTTCTGTATCATCTTTTCTATTTCTGAGAAGAATGTTGCTGGGATTTTGAATGGGATTGCGTTGAATCTATATATTGCTTTCGGTAATATGGCCATTTTGATAATGCTGGTTCTGCCAATCCAAGAACATGGTAAGGTTCTTCATTTTTTAAGGTCTTCTTCTATTTCTTTTTTAAATGATTTATAGTTTTCATCATAGAGGTCTTTCATATCTTTAGTTAACTTAATTCCTAGGTATTTAAGATTCCTTTCCTCTATTTTCAAGGGAACTGTACTTACAATTTCTTCCTCAGCGGTGGAATTATTTGTATACACTAGTGCCATTGATTTGTGTTCATTAATTTTGTATCCTGCTACTTTGCCAAAGTCTCTTATGAGTTCCAATAGTCTTTTGACTGAGTCTTTTGGTTCTCCTATGTAGAGAATCTTGTCATCTGCGAATAGCGATAATTTCAATCCCTCATTTCCAATTTATATTCCTTTAATTGCTTTTTCTTGTCTAATAGCTCTGGCAAGGACTTCCAAAACTATATTGAAGAGTAGCGGTGAGAGTGGACATCCCTGTCTAGTTCCAGATTTTAGCGGGAAGGCTGCCAGTCTTTCCCCATTTAGTATGAAACTGGCATTGGATTTATCATAAATTGCTTTGATTATGTTGTAGAATGTTCCTTCTATGCCTATCTTGTTTAGGGTTTTTAACATGAAGTGATGTTGAATTTTATTAAATGCCTTCTCTGCATCTATTGAGAGGGTCATGTGGTTTTTATGAGTCAACTTGTTGATGTGATGTATCACATTTATTGTTTTGTGAATGTTGAACCATCCCATGCCTGGGATGAATCCCAACTGGTCCGGGTGAATAATCTGCCTAATGTGTTGTTGGATCCTGTTGGCTAGTATTTTATTGAAGATCTTTGCATCTATGTTCATCAAGGATATCGGTCTGTAGTTCTCTTTTTCTGTTGTTTCTCTCTCTGGCTTTGGTATTAAAGTGATATTAGCTTCATAGAACGAGTTTGGAAGAACTGTCTCTTTTTCTATTGTTTGAAAAATCTTGTGTAAGATTGGGGTTAGTTCCTCCTAGAACGTTTGGTAGAATTCAGCAGTGAAGCCATCTGGTCCCGGGCTTTTCTTGGTTGCAAGGGCTTTAATTGTTGATTCAATCTCAGTGCATGTTATTGGGCTATTTAGATTGTTAATTGCTTCTTGATTCAATTTTGGTGGATTGTATATGCTCAAAAATCTGTCCATTTCCTCTAGGTTTTCTGATTTGTTTGCATATAGTTGCTTATAATAGTTTCTGATGATTCTTTGTATTTCTAAGGAATTGTTGTTATATTCCCATTCTCATTTCTAATACTACTGATGTGTATTTTCTCCCTCCTTTTTTTAATTAGGCGAGCTAGTGGGGAATCTATTTTGTTGATTTTCTCAAAGAACCAACTCTTTGATTGATTAATCTTGTGTATAGTCCTCTTGATCTCTATTTCCTCCCTTATTTTGATGATTTCTTTTTTTCTACTAGTCTTAGGATTGCTTTGTTGTTGTGTTTCTAGTTCCTTCAACTGTAAGATTAGCTGATTTACTTGGTGCTTTTCTTATTTCTTGAGACAAGCATTAATTGAAATGAACTTTCCTCTCATCACCACCTCTTTTGATGCTCTTTACATCAAAGTCTATGTTATCTGATATAAGAATGGCTACTCCTGCTTTTCTTACCTTACCATTTGCTTGAAATATCTTTTTCCATCCTTTCACTTTCAATTTTTTCTGATCTTTGTTGGTAAGATGCATCTCCTGTAAGCAGCAGATAGTTGGGTTTTGTTTTTTGATCCAATCCTCCAATTTATTGCGTTTGATTGAGGAGTTTAAGCCATTTACATTCAGCGTTATTATAGATAAGGGACAGTTTGTACTGTCATTTTGGCGATGTGTTGTTCTAAATTATGTCTTGTGTTAGCGTTTTAGTTGGATGTTCTCCACATTTGCCTTTGTTTCTGATGGTTGCTATTTCTTTTTTCTTTCATAGGAACTTCCTTGAATACCATTTGTAGGGCAGGTTTAGATGAGACAAAATCTTGAAGTTTTTCTTTATTGTGGAAGAATTTTATTTCATTTTTAAAGACAAAGGAGAGCTTTGCAGGGTAAATTATTCTGGGTTGAAAATTTTTCTCTTTTAGAATCTGGAATATGTCACTCCAGTCTCTTCTGGCCTGTAACGTTTCCTCTGAAAAGTCAGCTGTGAGTTTAATTGGGCTTCCTCTGTATGTCATTTGATTTTTATCATGTGCACATTTAAGGATTTTTTCTTTTTGTTCAACTGAAGAGAGCTTGATTATCATGTGTCATGATGAAGTTTGTTTTTGGTCAACTCTGTTGGGAATTTTGTAGCCCTTCTGTATATTATTTTCTAATTCTTTGCTCAGCTTAGGGAAGTTTTCCTGTATTATTTCACTGAATACACCTCTAATCCCAGCTTCTATTTCTGCACCTTCTGGAACACCAACAACTCTTATGTTAGACCTTTTAATCATATCTTTTAATTTTTGGATACTTTTTTTAGCTTGACCTAGCTCTGCTTCCAGCCTGCTTCCAGTCTGGTACTGGTACAGAAACAGAGAAGATCAGTGGAACAGAATAGAAACACCAGAAGGGAATCCACACATGTATAGTCAACTAATCTTTGACAAGAAAACAGAAGATAATCCAGGTAAAAAACCTGATCTATTCAATAAAAGCTGTTGGGACAACTGGATAGCAGCTTGCAGAATAAAGAAGCAGGACCTGCACCTGTCGCACTATACAAAAATCAGCTCTAATTGGCTCAAGGACCTAAACCCACACCCAGAAACCATTAAACTACTAAAGGAAAACATAGGAAGCACACTCCAAGATACAGGAACAGGGAAAGACTTTTTAGAAAAGACGCCTAAAGCAATGGCGATCAAATCCAAAATGAGCAAATGGGACTATATCAAACTAAAAAGTTTATGTACAGCAAAGGAAACAATTTAGAAAGTGAAGAAGCAACCAACAGAATGGGAAAAAAAATTTGCATTCTACACAAGTGACAGGGGACTAATATATAGGATATACAAAGAGCTTCAGAAACCCAGGGATAGTGAAAAAACAAACCCTGTAGCAAAATGGGCAAAGGAAATGAACAGATATTTCTCAAAAGAACGGATTCAAATGGCTAACAAACGTATGAAAAGATGCTCAGGCTCTCTAGCCATCAGAGAGATACAAATGAAAACCACCTTGAGGTACCACCTAACTCCAGTGAGACTGGCCTACATTCAGAATTCGAAAAACAACACATGCTGGCATGGATGTGGGGAGAAATGTAGCCTTCTTCACTGCTGGTGGGAGTGTAGTCTAGTACAATCATTGTGGAAATCCATATGGAGAGTGCTTGGAAAATTGCAAATAAACCTGCCATATGATCCAGCAATCCTGCTCTTAGGAATATACCCAACAGAAGTAAAATCTGCATATGAGAAGAGAATCTGTAATCCTATATTAACAGCTGCACTATCCACAATAATAATGACATGGAAACAAACCAGATGTGCATCTAAGGAAGAATGGTTAAAAAAACTGTGGTACATCTACTCAATGGGATATTATTCAGCTGTCAAGAAGAAAGATATTATTCTATTTAAAACCAGGTGGTCCCAACTAGAAACCATTATGCTCAGCGAAATGAGTCAATCACAAAAGAATAAATACCATATATTCTCTCTCATATAAGGAAGCCAACATGGAAAGGGGCCCGAGAGTCAGTATACTATGACTGCTCAGGAAATTGTGAACGTCTGTTACCAGACATTGACTGAGTATGATGAGCACTTGACTCAACTTGAGAAGGATATTTGTATGGCTGAAGAAGAAGCTTTGGAGGAAGCAGAATTAGAAAGCCTGGACCCTGTGACTCCTGGGCCCTACACACCTCAGCCTCCTGATTTGTATGATACCAGCACATCCCTCAGTATGTCTTGAGATGCCTCTGTATATCAAAATGAGAGCAATATTTCTGTCCTGAATATTCCCACTGCCACTGCAGAAAAGCCAGTAATTCAGGAGTCTGAAAATGGAGATGGCAATCTTGCAGATGAAGAGGAGAGAACTGTGCAACACTCTCAAGCCAGTGTCCTATATGAGGATTTGCTTATGTCTGAAGGAGAAGATGATGAGGAAGATGCTGGAAGTGATGTGGAAGGAGATAATCCTTTCTCTGCTATCCGGCTGAGTGAGAGTGGAAGTGACTCTGATGTGGGATCTGGTGGTGTAATACCTAAACTGCCCCGTGTGCTTCAGGAGAACACAAGAATGGGCATGGAAAATGAAGAAATCATGACGTCCTATGAGGGAGATGGTGGGGAGGCTTCCCATGGTTTGGGACAGAGAATTGGGATCTGGTATGCTCTGTGCCACATTTAACAGACCTGCTGGACAAACTCCCTGTTATTTTGTGATTTATTTGATTATGCAATGCCTTGCTCCTAAATGAATTTGAGGCAAATGACTATAGATTTTGAAACCAACTATATGTCAGAAACAATATGTGGTCTTATAATAAATGTGTTCTGTCCCTCCCCCATCCACCCAGGGGAAATAATAGGAAAATGGTAAGCTCCTTAGGACAAAATGGTAAGTTTCTTTTCATGCTTGGGATATGGTTCTGTGCATAGTAGTTACTCAGCAAATGTTCCTAAAGCATTGGTTCCTCAACAGTTAAATTACTGAGTACCTGCTCCAAGATAAACACTCCATCAGATCCTTTGGATGGAAAGGTAACTCAAAACATGTACATGAATTACTGCAGTACTTTGAGATAAGTACAATTAAGAAGCTAGCTATAAAGTATAGGGGTAAATAGAGAAGTGATTATGTCTTGAAAAAAGTTGGGAAGTCTTGTCTTCTAGAGATCATTTTTAAGCTGATTGTTGGAAGAATTAGGGACTTGTCAGATGGAAAAGTCCAGGCAGAATGTAACACAAAGTGAAAAGGCCAAAATCTAGGAATGACAGAGTGTGTTCCTAGTTTGTTTGTTTGTTTGATTGTACTGCCTTTGTTTCAGGAAGAATTTAAGGTAATTTATGTTCCAGTCTTTTCATATTGGAGTGGTTAGAGATGAGACTCAAAGAAGGCAGGAAGTATATTATCAAGAGTTTTGTAATTGATGCTTGAATATGAATTTTATATAATGGAAAATGAACCCAAAAGGACTGATAATCAGATTTGTTGTGCATTTTCTGTATATTGAATGAATGAAGATAGAAACTGAAGATTAATATGTACATTTACATGATTTCATTTTTGTAAAAGGCAAAAGTGCATTTATGTGTGTTTACATATACTTGTATATACAAAGGAAAATGTTTCAAAGGATATACTTTAACTTGTTCACAGTGATAACCTCTGGGTAATGGGATTAGTGGGAAGGGGATTTATGTGGCTGTCTGTATACTGGGTGGGATATTGTGCTTTTATTTCTGTATTTGAATTTTTAATAAATATGTATTATTTATAATAAAAATATATGTTTAAAATTGTGTTCAGTTTTTCACAGATTTAATTGAGTTCACAGAAAACTAATAAACATTTTCCTGATTATAGCAGAATCTCCCAGTTTTTAAATTAAGCTTGGACTCATGACTAGCATTTGATATGTATTGCAAGAATAAGTTGATAAAAGCTGAAATGCTCCAGGGTTTTTATTGAAATGATTTTGCAGGTTTCCCCACATTCCTTTGCGGGGACTTTGGCACTTGGTGTCAGGTATCTCCATGGAGTGTGTCCAGGTAGGACTGCAAGGGGAAGAGGAGGAGCTAGGGGAAATCAGGGGAGAGGAAGAGGAAAAGAGAGGCCCTCCTCCTGACTCGCTCGCCCCCATGGACTCTGGACAGTCAGCTCCCTGGGCAATCTGGATGTGTGAGAGGGAGAGATGTGGAGACAGAGTGATCTTGCATGCAGTGACAGATTCCCCAAAAGGCTGCAATAGCTGGGGCAGCTACAGATGATGGCTTTATCTCATATGTTGCAAGGTCAGCTGCAGGCCTAGCCCCAAAGAAATTAATTTCTAAGGTTCTAAGCATTTCCAGCAGCCAAGTTAGGTTTTTAAGTTAAGAGTTGAGGTGACAGTGTTGTAGCATAGTGGCTTAAACCACTATCTGTGATGGCAGCATTCCACAGGATGCCAGTTCAGGAACCAACTGCTGAATGTCTGATCCAGCTCACTGCTTGTGGCCTGGGAGAGCAGCAGAGGATGATCAGAGACCCTGGAGAGACATTGGAGAGCCTAGGATATCCAGAAGCTCCTAGATTCTTCCATGGCTCCTGGCTATGGATGAGTCCTGTTCTTGCCATCGTAGCTAATTGCGAAATGAATCAGCAGATGGAAGATCTTTCTGATTCTCCTTCTTCCTGTAAATCTGCCTTTCAAATAAAAATAAATATATCTTAATTCCCCCACGCTCCATCAACTGTTCCAGAACTGATTTTTACAGCAAAAAGTTGCAGCTTTAGACATGCAGGTCCTGCCCAACTGACTCTTCTCCACTTACCCTGTCCCCACTCTGGCCTTGTGGATCATGGCCTTGGGACCTTAGGAATGGCAGGCAGTTGTAGGGGCTGGGCTCCCTTAGATCCTGCTCCCATGGGTCTGCTCCTCACAAAAACGTGTACAGTGAGGCCGACAGCCTCAGAGCTCCATGCTGACAGGTGATGGTTGAGGCAATGCAGGGTGTTGCCTCCTGCCTCGCTCAGCACCCAGCTAAGGCCATGCTCCAGAGCTGTCCTGCTTGGAACAAGCCAGTATTCTCTGTGAGGAGACACTGGGAGAGTGTGGGTGCTTCCAGTGTGCTGTGACTGACCCTGTTACTGCTTTATGTTTTATTTATGTGGATTCCTCTTTGCTTGCCCCAAACGGTGTTTTGCAGAATTGCAGAGGGACTTGCCTGCATGTGGAGGTCAGACATTTCACCAAGATTCCTGTCTTGCTGGCCCCTGTTGGTCGAAGGGGTTAGTGATCCCTCAGCCCAGTCCTACAGAAAGTAGCAAGCACAGGCCCAGGATTTGTTCTCTCAGATGATGGAGGCCCCATCATCCTGCTATTCTCTTCCTAACTCTGTTGCTCATTCTCCCATCTGATTGGCCATGCCCCCATGCTCTGGTAATCATTTCCCCCAGGTAAATGCACACACTCACTGTAAAATCAACTCTGTAAATCCTTGAATGTTTAAGATTGAAGAACAAACACAAAACTTCCCATTCAGGGAGTTGTGGGGCTTTGTGAGGGAAAGGGGATGTGAGCTTGGGCTGCCAGAGGTGTCCTTGGCTGTGGAAGAGAAGCCAATACATGCTCCCTGGGCCATCTGCTTGCACTCAGTACCCCTGCCCTCAGTGTGTGCTCCTCTGAGCTCCTGTATTACCCCCTGCACCCAGCACCCCTCCCCTCAGAGTACATTCCTCTGAGCTCCTGTATTACCCCTTACACCCAGCATCCTTCCCCTTGGCATGCATTGATCTTAGCTCCTGGATCATCCCATGGCACCCAGCACCCCTGCCCTCAGTCTGCATTCCTCTGAGCTTCTGTGTTACCCCCTGCAACCAGCACCTCTGCCTCAGCCTGTGTTCCTTTGAGCTCCTGCATCATCCCCTGCACCCAGCACCCCTCCTCTCAGAGTACATTTCTCCAAGTTCCTGGGTCATGCCCTGCACCCAGCACCCCTCCTCATGGCATGCATTCTTGTGAGCTCCTCGGTCAGCCCTCCAGCCAGCAATCCTCCCCTCAGAGTACATTCCTCTGAGCTTCTGGATCACCCCCTGCACCCAGCACCCTTCCCCTTTGCGTGCATTCCTCTGAGTTCATGGATCATGCTCTGCACCCAGCACCCCTCCTCATGGCGTGCATTTCTCTAAGCTCCAGGGTCACCCCTGCAGTCAGCACCCCTCCCCTCAGAGTTCATTCCTCTAAGCTCCTGTGTTACCCTCTGCAACCAGTGCCTCAGCCTCCTCTGTTCCTCTGAGCTCCTGGGTCACCCCCTAAACCAGCACCCCTCACCTCAGAGTACATTCCTCTGAGCTCCTGTGTTACCCCCTACACCCAGCATCCTTCCCCTCAGAGTACATTCCTCCGAGCTCCTGGATCCTCCCTGCACCCATTACCCTTCCTCTTCACATGCATTCCTGTGAAATCCTGGGTCACCCCCTGCATCCACCACCCCTCCCCTCAGAGTTCATTCCTCTGAGCACCTGTGTTACCCCCTGCAACCAGCACCTCTGCCTCAGCCTGTGTTCCTTTGAACTCCTGGGTCACCCCATGCAACCAGCACCCCTCCCCTCGGAGTAAATTCCTCTGAGCTCCTGGGTCAGCCCCTGCACCCAGCACCCATCCCGTTCATATGCATTCTCCCGAGCTCCTGGGTCACCTCCTGCACCCAGCACCCTTCCCCTTTGCATGCATTCCTGTGAAATCCTGGATCACCCCTCTAGCCAACACCCTACCCTCAGAGTACATTCCTCCAAGCTCCTGGATCACCCCCTGCACCCAGCACCCCTACCCTCAGAGTACATTCCTCTGAGCTCTTGGGTCACCCCTGCAGCCAGCACCCCTCCCCTCAACATGCATTCATCTGTGCTCCCTTGCTCTTCACAGTGGGTCCTGACAGAGAATGAACTTGGGTGAGCTCATGCAGCACACTTAGCATTAACCCCTGAGAAAGGGTATCAAAGTCCTAATCCTGACATATGACTGGATTTTGAGACAGTTTTTTTTTTTTTTTTTTTTTTGTAAGACTGTGACAGTCATTAAAACATTGTCCTGCAGCTGCTTGGATGCCATGTGAGCACCGGTTCATATCCTGGCTGCTCGGCTTCCCCTCCAGCTTCCTACTTCTGGTCTGGGAAACCCAGCCCAGTAGAGGATGGCACAAAGCCTTGGGACTGTGCATTCACATTGGAGAAACCCAAAAGTTGTTACTGGCAACTGGTCTCAAGGTAAATCTTCTTAGGCCTGCCCATGGAAAATTTTGTGCCAGATTTTGATATCCCCAGAAAATCTTCAAGTCTGAAGTCAGTGCTATGGCATTAAAGTAGCTTATTCAGGTTAGCCTAGGTCTCCCAGTCACCTCCCCCAGCTCATCAGTGCTGGGTGGGGGAGGGGCAGCCACAGCTGAGGCTGCAGCAGGATCTTCAGAGAAAGCAAAAAGAGAGAGTGCGAGCCAGAGAAAGTGAGAAACCAAGCTCCCCAGTTCTTATGCATTTCAGGCTATTAATTATACAGTCATGGTCTAGCAGGCTTCTATTGCTGGGTTTGAAACAAGCAACCTTCAAAAAGCAAAAATTGATGGGCTATAGGGTGGTGAATCTTATCCAACACCAGGGACCTACTTCCTGAGGAGTGGTCTGCATACATGACCTGTCAGGTGTCTTGCTGGGTGTCACGTAGGCTATCAGTCCTGGGGTTCACATAGCCCCAAGCCAAGCCATTAAGGCAGAATCACAAAAGTCAGAAAACATCTAGGTTCTTCATTCCCCCCTTTTTCTAGTAACTAAACAAATCTTTGATTAGTAACATACCTAGTAATGCAATTAGCAATATACAAGTATTGTTGAAAATATTAACATTCAAGAATCTCTTAGTGCTAAGATGTTGCATGTATATAAAATAGTTTTAACAGGAACCAGAGACCCTAACTTCCTATCATTCCATCTGGCTCCTACGTTTCCAAACAGAGGACTGGACCCAATGCTTTTAAGGAAAAGGGTCATAGTTGTCTGCTCTTGGCTGTTTCCTGCTGAGAGATGGTGCAGTTGAGTAACAGCAACAGTAGGGGGTCCATCTAACAGTTTCTGATAGAAGGTGAAAGTCATCAGTTGTTCAGTGTACAGCCTGGAAGTTGAAAGGCTACTCTTTGTTGAAGTCTAGATAAACAAACATAACATAGTTATAATTCTTCTCCACCTAGTAAGTTGTGAATTCAGTTAGATACTTCAGTTTGAAGACTCGAGCTCTAGGTATGCGGTATCTACCACACTATTTACAGGAGGATGGAGTTTGCCTCCAACCAAACCTGGAATGAATGGCAGAACTCTGGAGGGACCCCTCAGGTTGTGAAACCACTGTTGCTTTAATGAGGGACACAAATCCATATCATTCCACTAAATAGGGGCTGAGGCGACTGTCAATTCAACTAGAGTCCAAAAAGGCTCCTCCCCCTCTCTTTTATGCTCTTCTTCCTCCACAGCCTTTAAATTCAGGTCTGTCTGTCCACTGCATGGGGAAGGGAAGCCTGTGACCATGGTTCTCTGAAACAAAGGCCATCCAGATTCCCTTTACATACTTGGCAGAATTATTCTTTTCCTGAAAATTGGTGAGTCTAACAGAAGGGAACAGACGAGTGTTAAATTTTTCTAAACAACTATGCTTTACCAATCGGTGTAAGCCCTAAGAGTTTCAGGATGATACACATAGTCAAGAACATAAAGCACAGCACTGAGAACATTCTGTTGCAAGACCTACTAGTCACACTGTAGATGGCAAAAGACTTAAACAGGTTTTCATTTATAGTAACTCAGCAGTTTGTAATATTGTAATAAGAATTTACAGAATTTTATACACTTTAAGGCAGAGACAACCAATCTACTAGTTAGCCTAACAAGCCATGTACTTGCAATTGAAGAACACAAGAATCTTAAGTAGAAGAGCAAAGAGATCTCTAACAATTTGGCAAGTGAGGAAGTCATGAACTCCGCTTCAGAGCACTCAGGGTGTATTGTCCCAGTAAGGCTTAGTTGTGGCACTGGTTGAGCAGTCATAGGCCGACTAACTTATAGGTCACTGGTAGCCACTGTATTCTAAGATCTTCTTACTAATAAGGCTTTCCAGATCCACAAGACACTACTTGGAAAAATCTATGAATATTAAGAATATATTTTTCTAGTATAACTCTGAAGATACAGGTCCTGCATGGCAAGTCAGCACACAGTGATTCTCGTGAATTTAACAAATTTATACTCTTGTATGTGATGTCAGTAACCACCTAAGGCTCCTGACACACGATGATTAGCCTGTGGAAGACTCTGGAATCCACAGCAACCCCATGAGTCATTAGATGAGGCCACACATAAAGTGGACGTTCTCTCTTCCATTGAGAAAAGAGCACAGCCATCTTTGATGACTGCTTCTTTGTACTGGGGCATGGACCACTGAGGTTTTTCATAGAAGGGAGGCTCTTTCCAGAATGCCTTTGGGCTGATTCTGAGGCCACTGAGTGCTACTCAAAATTGTCAGTCTATGAGTCTGCTGTAAGAACTGCTTCCCATATTGGAGCATTTTAACATTTCCTAACATTTGGGGCCCGGCGGCATGGCCTAGCTGCTAAAGTCCTCGCTTTGAATGCCCCGGGATCCCATATGGGAGCCGGTTCTAATCCCGGCAGCTCCACTTCCCATCCAGCTCCCTGCTTGTGGCCTGGGAAAGCAGTTGAGGATGGCCCAAAGCTTTGGGACCCTGCACCCATGTGGGAGACCTGCAAGAGGTTCATGGTTCCCGGCATTGGATTGGCACGCACCGGCCCATTGCGGCTCACTTGGGGAGTGAATCATCAGATGGAAGATCTTCCTCTCTGTCTCTCCTCCTCTCTGTATATCTGGCTTTCCAATAACAATAAATCTTAACATTTGAATCCTAACATTTGAATTATCTTCAAAAACTTAACTACATATACCCATATATTTTCTCATCTAAGTCTGATGTGGATTTGGTATCCCATGTTCAGTTTTGAAACTGTACCCTTAGCAGTAAGTCCATTTGAATGCTTGCAGAACTATTCAGTTGGACAGACTTTGTAGGTCCTGAGGAATGAAGCAGGCGTGACTCTCCAAGAGCTTAAATATGCATCCATACATTATTTTTCAATGGATTTAGCTTAGAAATTATCATTTATGAACATTTTCATCTATAAGTCAATTAAAATAGACTACATAGCTTGCCACGTTCACATAGCACTGCAAAACCACTTGCAGGATTTTACACACTCTTGCACTTTTTAGACCTAGGAGCCTCACCATTATGACTGATACTACCACCAGATGGTCACTTAGAAATCAGGAAGGAAGGCTTGAGGAATTTACGTAACAACAACAAGGGGAATATACCAGCAAACAATTTGTTCCTATGGCAGATGTCTTCTCTTAGTATGCTAGTTCTTGTTTCCCTACCTGGGGGTAAAAGCATCTCTTTTTGATTTGTTATCTATACTGAAGACCAGGGAGTTCTTCTCATGTAAAATTTCACATCAGCCATTCTTGGAGCCTTCCTGGCAGGATTGCAATTAATCCTGGCTCCACGCTGGCAAGGCTTCCCAAGGTCGTTTCTGTAATCAAATTTTTCTACAGAATTATCTTTACTAAACAAAGATGTAACCTTTGACAAATATTCTTATGATTTTGAGACTCATAGGGGTCATCTAGGAATTCCAAAAATCAGACAAGTCAGGTTGATTCAAACAGTAACAGATCAGAATTTTTTAACACTTATAAAATTACCACACACATATTTCTTGAAAGAAATGCAGCTCTGTTAAACCATGAGAATTTAACCAAGACAATTAAGTTACCTTACTGAGATGCAAAATGTATATTTCTTTAGTCAGTCACCAAAAGGGAAATATAACCTTAAACACAGGAATTAATGCATAAAATCATCTCATAACTTTTAAGAATTTAACAAATTCAAGGGTTGGAATAACAATAGAGCTTACTGAAATGAGGCTGGATAGACAATTGACAAATTTACCAATCTGTTTCCATTAACAGTCCTCAAAACTTGAAACTTCCATTATCAGATAATCATTAGCACTTACATAGATACATACTTCAAAGGCATTTTGCAGAGAGCTATCAATTCAAATATCAGCATACATTAGACATCAATGTTAAATACTGAAACAACATTGTATTAATATCTTAAAAATTATAACCAGTTACATATAAAACTTACAGGATTCCTCAAATTTCATCAGTTTTTTTTTTTAAATCATTTTCTTAACGTGCTTAAACCCTTATGTATTTGGTTTTAACTTTCTTTTTCCATTTGATGATAGCCATATTCCTGCAGGACATAACATTTTAACAGCAATGTTTTTCTCAATATTTCTTCTATAACCTTCTCATCAAGAACACATTCTCAGGCTTGCAACCATCCTTCATCTTCCAATTCTCTGGATCTGCATTCTGAAACATTTAAAACTCCAAACCAAAACATTTTCTAAATAAAAGCAGGTTAAATTTTGAACACAATTTCTTTAGGCAACCTTCAATTATTTTTCATATACAATCAATTCATGAAAACATTTTAAAATACAAACCTGCTTCAGAACCAGAAGCAGCTACCTCCTTTCAGCTGATCAGGGGACTTTCCACCTTTCAAATGAATGCGGATAAGAATAACAGTGGCTGAGACAAAGTCAAAGCCCCAAATGCTTCAAGGCTAGGCTCCAAGCATGCCACTCCCTTTTCCAGGGCCTGAGATATCTTCTTCTGTTTTATTGAAGTCAAGGGTATGGAAGAACTTTAGTTTGGCAGTTATCTTAGGAGGCTGACTAATAATTTACTGAAGCTAGTTAGCAGTGATAGTCATCAATAAGATGAAAATAACATAAAAGGAGATGTCAAGACAATGTTTTTTGAACAGGGGTCCAACTTCAATTTCAATTCTATTCCTTTAAAGGTTAAATATTTAGAATATATACACAATGCAAACAATTGTACCACCCATCCTTTAAGAATTTATTGACTTCCTGTTAGGCAAAATCTCACAATAAATACTTCTTCATAAATAAGAACACAGATAACTTAAACCTGAATCGATTTTGTGATTAAAAAATATTTTGACCAATACACATAAACCTCAGTATACATTCTCTGTAACCATGTAACTATCTATAACTCTAGTAGAACATATAAAGCAACTAAGTTTGCACAATTTCATAACATTGTGTGATATAATCCAGATTGTTTCAAATAGCAACTAATTTATCCAAATTTTGTCTCTATCTTTGAGAGTTCCATGGATCCTATTGAATTCCCCAAGTCAGGTGACTTGGTTCAGAATTTTGAACAATTTAGAGATCCAAATAAATTGGTTAAATGTATATTTAACTAAGTATGTGGACAAGTAGACTGGATTTGATGGCAAAGGGAAGAAAATGTCTCAGGCGAAAAAGAGTTAAATTAACTCAAGCCTCTACCCAGCAGAGGGGACGTGAAGATCTTGCTCCTGGTCAGCTCTTGCTAAATATACTTATCAATGCCTAGGAGCTAAGCTGAGGCTAACTAGCAACACCTGGAAGCAGAGGAAACTTTCACAGACTTCGAGTTCAAGGCTAAAATGAGAACAGGGCTACAGGACAAACATACGTAACACACATCCAATTCAGGACAAAGACATATTCAAGGCTAACTGGCATCATTCCACTCATGGCCCCTCAAACCCGGAACTCAGGTGGAAAGGGCATCTTTCAACCTCTTGGGATTCGGACCTTGGGCAAAAAGTGCAGTCCCTCTCACCTGGAACTTGGGAGAGGAGACTGACCCAAACCCTTCAATCTTGGAACAACCAACTTATAGACCCTTCGAATCCTGGACCCAGTTAGGAGGTCACCACCAAGCTTATCAGAATGGGAACCCAGGAAGGAGCCTCAATGAATTCAGCACCTAGTTAGAGTGTCATCCCCAAACCCATCAGACCTGGAACCCAGGCAGGTGAATCCATCCAACGCAGAACTGGGAGAAGGGACAGTCCCTCACACCTCAGGTTAGGCACTTGGATCTAGGGATGTCAACCTCGGGGACCACAGTCGTCATCAAGAGATCCCAGCCAACAGAGCCAAATTACATGTCTGCCCAGACTATAATGTCAGATATTGACTCCCAAACTATCCTCCAGTTGCTTCCAGCCATTCTGTTTGCTCAGTAATTAATCCTGGAGATGCCTTTTCTCAGTGTATTCAAATTAGAATTTAGGCGTGCCAGTCATAGGTTCAATTTAATTCAATTAAGAGGCCCTCTTACAAAGTTCTCACAGTTCAAGATTTTGCAGACAATTTAGCTATCTTAGCATTTAACTTATAGCTGGTGGCAAATGGACATGCAACAGTTTAAAGATAGGGCAGTTAACAATGTAGGCATACTAAAAAATCATTCAGAAATAACATATCTACTCCTGATCAGCAAAAATGTGTCTGGCTCTGAGAGGCCTTCCAGCCCATTCACCAGGCACAAATGCTTAACCCATTTAGGGTTTCTTGTCCCCAATCTGTGTGCAAAAGCAAAATTCAGCTGCAAAGGAAATAGATCAGACAAAATTAGCCAGCAAAGAAAGGTAAGGTGACACTCATCACACAGACCCTTAGTCTTGATGACATGAGGACCCCAGACAAGCTCCCAAGTGTGCCAGATTTTGAAATACCTAGGAAATCATCAATTCTGAAGTTGGTGGTATGGCATAAAGGTAGTTTATTCAGGTTAACCAAGGCCTTCCAGCTACCTTCCCAGACCATCAGGGCTGGGCGGGGAAGGGGTAGCTGCAGGTGAGGATGCTGCAGGATCTGCAGGGAGGACAAAAGAAAGATCCCCCCTTGTTGAACACCCAGTGTTCTTATGCATTTTAGGCTATTAACTGTACAGTCATGATTTAGCAGCCTTCTATTGGTGGGTTTGAAACAAGCAACTTTCACAAAGTACAAATTGATGAGCTATACGGCAGTGAATCTTATCCAACACCAGGGACGTCCTTCCTGAGGAGTGGTCTGCATACATGACCTGCCAGGTGTCCTGCCAGGTGTCACATAGACTACCAGGCCTGGAGTTCACATAGCCCCCAGCCAAGCTAATAAAGCAGGATCAAAAAAGTCGGAAAACTTCTAAGTTCTTCACCACCAGATTCCAATCTTGAATTATCTATGGGTCACTAAAACTGAGGCCTTGATTTACA
This sequence comes from Ochotona princeps, assembly GCF_030435755.1. Classification (NCBI taxonomy): domain Eukaryota; kingdom Metazoa; phylum Chordata; class Mammalia; order Lagomorpha; family Ochotonidae; genus Ochotona; species Ochotona princeps. Next base: position 12,635,592 of record NC_080866.1, read on the forward strand.
GGGACTGGGAACCATTGTCATTAAAGGTTGCATTGCCCATTAGTCCTGCAATCACACATTTTCTTAGCCAAACAAGTGAAGCAGAAGTTACAAAAATGAAAGAATTGCAGTTAGCAATGACTCATGTCTATTCCAGTTAGATTTTAACTTTTTTTTATTAATTATTGTGCATTATGTGACAGTTTCATAGGCTCTGGGAATCCCCCCACCCCTCCCACTCCCCACCCCCCTGGTGGATTCCTCCACCTTGATGCAGTATTACAGTTCAAATTCAATCAAGATTCTTTCCTTGCAAACATATACCAAGCATAGAGTCCAGCTACTTATTGTCCAGATGGGTTGAACAGCTTCTTTGGGAGACCATTTCTGATCCGAAGTTAGAGCTGGTAGAATATCATCCCAGTCAATTAAGAGTCCCAATATAACATCAACAGCAATTTGTAATATTACGGAATTGACATGGTTGTGAGTAACCAGTGTGTTACAAAAAAAAAAAAAAAAAAAAAAAGGAAGCAAGTTCTTAACCACAACCTATGATTTGTTCATTGACATTTCAATTTTAGTTTATATTCAGGACCTGCTGCTATATACCTTAAAATGGCTATAAGGTACCATTCATCTGTCTCATGTCTATTTCATTTTAGTATTTAGCCATTTGTTGTGTTGAAGTATAATTTTGCTGATCTTGGCAGATTTTAGGATAACCTAGACTGACTTGTAACTCTAACAAGATGTTTCTCAACATTTAAGGTGCAGAACACATTTTTTGTAGGGGGAGGTGGTTGTGCGGGAAAATCCTCAACACCATGGTCAACACCATGGTGAGGAGTAACTAATCTTTGTGTCCCAGCGAGGCATGAGCCAATCCACGCCAGCTCTTTCCTGTCAGATTTCAAGCTCTACTTTCTATAGTTTGTCTATTTATTTTAGTTTTTTTTAGTTTGTATGATTGTTTGCTATGAGGGGTTTTCAAAACAATCCCGATGGTCATTGCGAGGGAGGGTGAGGGTCCAGAGGTAGAACCAGGCTCGGACCAGAGAAAGCTCTCCTCCCTGGTCCCGAAGAACATTTATTGTTCTTCTCTTTCTGTGGACTGCTCAGGGCTTCTGGTTGTCTTTCCGATAACGTTGGTTTCTGCATGGTAGTGTTTGGACTTCTTCCATCTCCTGCAGAAACTCTGGTGGGGGTGGGTGACCTCAGAGTACTCGGCCTCCGAGGGCATCCAATTCCCTGTGGCCTCCTTGGCAGTTGGGATATAGTCCTTGTTGCTCGTATTAATAGTTTGTGGTGAAGGTCTGGGAGTCTTCATGGATGGTATCCAAGCTTCCTCCTTACCACCTGCTCCACCCTGGAGAGCCCCCCTGCTCCACACACATGACCTCCTGTTAAGAGGTTGTCAGGATCACACCTGATTCCCCCCTCATGCATTGGTATAGTAGTTTTACTATTGTTTAGTGCCGCTTTGAGTCTGTTGTCTATAAATTACCAAATTTGATCTTGATAGGCTATTTTGTACTTTTTCCTCACTCTTTTTATGGTCTTGAAAGATTTCCCTGCACTCCCCCCCCATTACAGGTTAAAATAGCGTATTGAGGGTATAGTAGGTTTTACAGCTTTTCGTTGTAGATCTTAAGTATTCTGACATTAATTGTTGGTTTATAGATTATTTCACATTATCTTATGGCATTGGATGCACATTGTTAGAGATTGCAATAATATTACAATATACAGATACTATCTTCCTAGTTGTCATCTTTTCATCTCAAATTAAGGCAAACATGTGGTATTTAACCTTTTGAGATTGGTTCATTTCTCTTAGCATGATGGATTCCAGTCGGGCCCATTTGTCCACAAAGAACTGCATTTCATTTTGTTTAATAGCTGAGTAGTATTCCATAGAGTAGATGAACCATAGCTTCCTTATCCAGCCTTCTGTTGATGGGCATTTTGGCTGCTTCCAGGTTTCTGCAATTACTGATTGTGCTGCCATGAACATAGGTGTGCATGTTGATTTCTTGTGTAGGAAATGTTTTGGATATATCCCTAGGAGTGCTATTGCTGGATCATATGGCATGTTGATTTTCAGTTGTTTGAGTATTCGCCAAACTGATTTCCATAGAGGCTGTACCAGTCTGCAGTCCCACCAGCAGTGGAGAAGGGTTCCCTTTTCCCCACATCCTCGCCAGCAAGTGTTGGTGGTATTATGTATGTGTGCCATCCTTACTGGAGTTAGGTGGTACATCATTGCTGTCTTCATTTGGATTTCCCTTATTGCCAGGAACTTGACCATTTTTTCATATGCTTGTTTGCCATTTGGGTTTGTTCTTTTGTGAAGTGTCTGTCCATTTCCCATGCCCATTTCTTGAGCAGTTTGTTTGTTTTGACATTTTGTTTATTTTGTAGTTCTTTGTATATTCTGGAGATTAGCTCTCTATCTCCTATGTAGTGTGCGAAGATCTTCTCCCATTCTGTAGGTTTTTTTTACTTTGTTGATTGTTCCTCTAGCTGTACAGAAGCTTCTTAGTTTGATGAGGTCCCAATTGTTTATTTTGGTCTCGATTTCTACTGCTTTTGGAGTCTTTTTTAGGAAGTGAGGGCCCACCCCTAAGTGTTGCAGCGTGTTTCCAACATTTTCTTCCAAATGTTTGAAAGTTTCTGGATGTAGGTTTAGATCTTTTATCCATTTAGATTTGATCTTGGTGTATGGTGAGAGATGTGGGTCTATCTTTTTGTTTCTGCAGGCTATCAACCAGTTGTCCCAACAGCATTTATTGAACAGACCTTTCCATTTGCCTGGGTTCTCGATTGTCTTTTTGTCAAAGATTAATTGACTGTATCTGTGTGGGTTTCCATCTGTTGTTTCTATTCTGTTCCATTGATCTTCCTCTCTATCTTTGTGCCAGTACCAGGCAGTTTTGATAACCACTGCCATATAGTATGTCCATAGATCTGGTACTGTGATTCCCACTGTTAAGTTCCTGTTCTTCAGAGTGGTTCTGGCTATTCGTGGTTTTTTGTGTTTCCAGATGGATCTGTGTATCATTTTTTCCAGTTCAATGAAGAATGCTGTGGGTAATTTGATTGGGATTGCATTGAATGTATATATTGCTTTTGACAGTAGAGACATTTTAATGATATTAATTTTGCCTATCCAGGAACATGAGATGTTGTTCCATCTTTTGAGGTCTTGTTCTATTTGTTTTTTGAGTGTTTTGTAATTTTCTTCATAAAGGTCTTCTACACTTTTGGTTAAATTTATTTCCAGATATTTCATGGTTTTCTCTGTTATTTTGAATGGTAGGTTGCTGGTTAGATCCTCTTCCATCTTGGGGCTGTTCGCATACACTATGACTGTTGATTTTTGTTCATTTATCTTGTATCCTGCCACTCTGCCTAATTCTCGTATGAGTTCTAGGAGTCTTTGTATTGAGTTTTTTGGTTATATAAAGAACCATGTCGTCTGCAAATAGTGAAAGCTTGAATTCTTGATTTCCAATTTAGATCCTTTTGATTTCTTTCTCTTGTCTTGTGGCTTCTGCAAGTACCTCTAGGACTATATTGAATAGCAGTGGTGATAGTGGGCAGCCTTGTCTTGTTCCAGATCTCAGTGGGAAGGGATCCAGTTTTTCTCCATTCAGTATGATGCTGGCATTGGGTTTTTCATATATTGCTTTGATTGTATTGTGGATTTTTCCTTCTATCTGTAGCCTGGTTAGGGTTTTTAACATGAAGTTGTGTTGGATTTTGTTGAAGGCTTTTTCTGCATCTATTGATACTATTATATGGTTTTTGTTTTTCAGTTTTTGGATGTGATGTATTACATTTATGGATTTCCTTATGTTGAACCATCCCTGCATTCCCTGGATGAAACCTACTTGGTCTGGATGGATAATCTGTCTGATGGTTTTTTTTTTTTTTTTTTTTTTTTTTTTTTATTCTACTGGCTAGGATTTTGTTGAGAATCTTAGCGTCAATGTTCATCAGGGAGATCGGTCTGTAGTTTTTTCTTCTCTGTTAATTTTCTTTTTGGTTTTGGGATTAAGGTGATATTGGCTTCTTAGAATGAGTTTGGAAGAGTTGCTTCCTTTTGTTTTGAAGAGCTTGTAAAGGATTGTGGTAGCTCAGGTTGGAATACTTTGTAGAATTCTGCGGTAAAACCATCTGGTCCTGGGCTTTTCTTTGTTGCTAGCTCTTTAATCACTCTAGCTGCTTCAATGAGACAACGGGCTTTGAAGGGTCAAGAGCAGCAGAAAAATTCTTCAAAGTGTTGGTTTGAGGTCTCCAATAGAATGGTGAAATCATAAGTGCAATAAGTGCTTCTCCAAGTTGAAGTCCTGTTAACAAAACATAGGACAGCTATAATCTCTATCAACATAGTATGCCTCAGGTTGAGTTGAAAACCCTACTTGAATATGTGACTTTTAAATGTAAAACACTTATCAGGTTTCAACCTTTGTAAGAGAAAACATTATTTTAATTCAAAACTATTGACTTGATTTGTATCAGCTAGTTAACTCCTTTAAATCTCAAATTTTGAAACATACTCAATGAGTGCAATGGAACACATTAAACTTTTCTAACTGCATCAAATTGTTAACCTAGATCAATCTGTTGGGACCTATCAATGAGAGGATTAGCATGTAGCATCAGGTTATAATAAACCCATCACAGGACAGATAAATGCAAGCTTACTTCTTGACCAACATAGCAATTATTGCATTTGACTTTTGAAAATGCTACACTAGTTTTGCATGCATTTAGGGAACAGGCAAATGTTCGATATTTTTAAAGAATTAGATTTTATCAATCTTTGTAATCCCTGAGTCTCAGGAAGACATCTCGCCTATAACAAAGCACAGCATTTATGAAAACATTTTGTTACAAGGCTTATGAGTCAAATTATAGATGGTAAAAGATTTAAACCAGTTTTGATTTGCAATACCCTGGTAGTTTACATTGTTTTAACAAGATTTTATAAAACTTTAATCACCTTGGGATAGAGACAACAAATCTACTATTTTATAGTCTAATAAGCCATACATAGCAATTGGAGAATGGGAGAATCTTTTTTTTTTTTTTATTAATTACACTGCATTATGTGACACAGTTTTACAGGTACTGGGATTCCCTCCACCTCTTCCCAAACCTTTCCCTCATGTTGGATTCCTCCACCTTGTTCCAATACCACAGTTCAAATTCAGTTTAGACTTTCATTTCAAGCAAATACCGAGCATCTTATTGTCCAGATAAGTTCAATGACTTGTTGGGGAAACCATCACTGGTCTGAAGGTAGAGCAGGCAATGTATCATCTTGATCAATTAAAAGTCCCAACATAAGTAACAATTTATAATATTGTGAAATTAAATGACATAGTATTGAGTAACCAATATGTTTTTAAAAAATGCAAGTTCTTAACCACATCCTATGACTACTTCATTGACATTTCAATTTTAGTTTAAATACAACTGGTTCTGTGCACCTTAAAATGACTACAGGTTATGATTCTTGCGCCTGTTTTCATTATATTATTTAGCATTTTATAGCGTTAAATCAAAATTTTGTTGAACCTGGCTTTTTTTTTTGGGGGGGGGTTTAGTCTAGACTGGCTTATAATTCTAGCAAGACATATGCCAACAGATGTGCAGAGAAATTCCAAATAACTTGGTAATTGAGGAAGACATAAAATCTGCCTCAGAGCAGTGAGGGTCTCCTGATCCAGTGAAGTCTAGCAAAAAATGAAGAGGTAGATGGCAAACATCTCTGTAGGGAACCTAGTCATGGTTTCTGGTTGAGCAGCCAACTTACAGGCCACTGTTAGCCACTGTATTTTTTTATTAATTATTATTCATTATGTGACAGTTTCATAGGCTCTGGGAAGATTATAGTCTATACAAAAGTTAGGAAATGTTAAAATGTTCCAATATAGGGAGCAGTTCTTACAACAGACTCATAGACTTACAATTTTGAGTAGCACTCAGCGGCCTCAGAATCAAGTCAAAAGGCATTCTGTGTGGAAAGACAGGACACTGCTGGAAAGAGTCTACCCTCCATGAAGAATCCCTGCAGTCCATGCCCCAGTACAAATAAGCAGCCATCAAAGATGGTTGTGCTCTTCTCTCAATAGAAGAGAGAATCTCCATTTTGTGTGTGGCCTTGTCTAATGACTCATGGGCTGTGATTTCAAGAGATTAAACAGACTAAGCATTGCTTAGTTAATATTAAATATATTGTTAATATTTATTGCTTATTATTATTATTATTATTTTAATTACATTGTATTATGTGAGACAGTTTCATAGGTACTGGGATTCTCCCCTCCCCTCACCAAACCCTCCCCTCAGGTGGATTCCTACACCTAGTTGCATAACGACAGTTCAAGTTCAGTTGAGATTCCCTCATTGCAAGCATATACCAAACATAGAGTTCAGCATCTTATTGTCCAGTTAAGTTCAACGGCTTCTTAGGTATACCCTCTCTGGTCTGAAGACAGAGCCAGCAGAGTATCATCCCAATCAAATAAAAGCTCCAACATACCAACAGCAAAAATTTACATCATTATGGAATTAATTGACATAGTATTGAGTAACCGATATGTTAAAAATAAATCGAGTTCTCAATCACATTCTGTGACCATATCACTGACATTTTAATTTTAGTTTATACACAACATATAACATACATAACATAACATGTTTTACATAACATCATATCATCTTAAATTAAGGCAAATATGTGGTATCTGACCCTTTGGGATTGGCTCATTTCCCTTAGCATTAGGGTTTCCAGTTTGGCACATTTGGCCACAAAAAACTGCATTTTTTTTTTAAATTGCTGAATAGTATTCTATGGAGTAGAACCATAGCTTTCTTATCCAGTCTTCTGCTGATGGGCATTTCGGTTGGTTTCAGGTTTTTGCAATTACTGATTGTGCTGCTATGAACATAGGAGTGCATGTTGGTTTCTCATAAAACAAGTGTTCTGGATATATTCCTAGGAGTGCTATTGCTGGATCATATGGTATGTCGATTTTGAGTTTTTTGAATGTTCTCCATACTGATTTCCATAGAGGCTGGACCAGCCTGCAGCTCCACCAGCAGTGGAGAAGGGTTCCCTTTTCCCCGCAACCTCGCCAACAAGTGTTGTTGGTGCTTTTATTCATGTGGGGCAGTCTTACTGGCGTTAGGTGGTACCTCATTGATGTTTTAATTTTTCTCTTATGCCACGGAACTTGAGCATTTTTTCATATGTTTATTTGCCATTTGGGTTTGTTCCTTTGTGAAGTGTCTGCCCATTTCCCATGCCCATTTCTTGAGTGCCTTGTTTGTTTTGACATTTTGGTTATTTTGTAGTTCTTTGTATATTCTGGAGACTAGCTCTCTATCACCTACGTAGTGCGCGAATATTTTCCCTCATTCTGTGGGTTGCTTTTTTACTTACTTGATTGTTTCCCTTGCTGTACAGAAGCTTCTTAGTTTGATGAGGTCCCATTTGTTTATTCTGTTCATGATTGATATTGCCTTTGGGGTCGTCTTTACAAAGTCAAGACCTATCCCCAGATCATGCTGAGTATTTCCAACATTTACTTCCAAACGTTTAGATTTCTGGATGTAGGTTTAGATCTTTTATCCATTTCGATTTGATCTTAATTAATGGTGAGAAATGTGGGTCTATCTTTTTGTTTCTACAGGCTATCGACCAGTTGTCCCAACAGCATTTATTGAACACACCTTTCTATTTGCCTGGATTGTCATTTGTCTTTTTGTCAAAGATTATTTGGCTGTACCTGTTTGGGTTCCTTTCTGGTGTTTCTATTCTGCTCCATTGATCTTCCTCTCTTCCCACGCATGCTTTTATCTGTGCCAGTACCAGGCAGTTTTGATAACCACTGCCCTATAGTATGTCCAGAGGTCTGGGACTATGATTCCCCCTGCTAACGTCCTGTTCTTCAGGATGGTTCTTACTATCCATGGTTTTTTGTGTTTCCAGATGAACTTTTGATCATTGTTTCCAGATCTGTGAAGAATGTTTTTGGCAATTTGATTGGGATTGCGTTGAATGTGTATACTGCTTTTGACAGTATAGACATTTTATCCACAAGCAAGGGATGTTGCTCCATGTTTTAAGGTCTTGTTCAATTTCTTTTTTAAGCAGTTTGTAGTTTTCTTCAAATAGGGTTTTGACATTTTTGGTTAGATTTATTCCCAGATACTTCATACTTTTCTGTTATTTTGAATGGTATCTTTCTCGTTAAATCTATTTCCATCTTGGGGCTATTTGCATACACAATGGCTGTTGATTTTTGTTCATTTATTTTGCACCCTGCCACTCTGCCAAACTCTCATATAAGTTCTAGCAGTCTCTGTATTGAGTCTCTTGACTCTTCTACATAAAGAATCATGTCATCTGCGTATAGTGAAAACTTGACTTCTTCGTTTCCCATTTGGATCCCTCTGATTTCTTTTTCTTGTCTTATGGTCTCAGCGAGTACCTCTAGGACTATGTTGAATAGTAGTGGACATCCCTGTTTTGTTCCAGATCTCAGTGGGAAGGGTTTCAGTTGTTCTCCATTCAGTATGATGTTGGTGTTGGGTTTTTCATTTATTGCTTTGATTATGCTGTGGATTTTTCCATCTATGCCTATCTTAGTTAGGGTTCTTAGCAGGAAGTGGTGTTGAATTTTATCGAAAGCTTTTCTGCGTCTATTGATACTATCATGTGGTTCTTGTTTTGCAATTTTTGGATGTGGTGTATCATATTTATGGATTTCCGTATGTTGAACCATCCCTGCATTCCAGGGATGAATCCTAATTGATCTGGATGAATGATCTATCTGATTTTTTTTTTTTTTAAATTCTATTAGCTAGGATTTTGTTGAGTATCTTAGCATCAATGTTCATCAGAGCGATAGGTCTGTAGTTTTCCTTCTCTGTTGGTTCTCTGTCTGGTTTTGGGATTAAGGTGATGTTGGCTTCATAGAATGAGTTTTTGAAGGTTGCTTCTTTTCTATTGTTTTGAAGAGTTTGTAAAGGATTAGGGTTAGTTCTGTTCAGAATGTTTTGTAGAATTCTGTAGTGAAGCCGTCTGGTCCTGGGCTTTTCTTTGTTGGGAGATCTTTAATCACTGATTCAATCTCAACTTCAGTTATGGTTTTGTTCAGGTCGTTTGTTGCCATTGTGCTAAGTTTTGGCAGGTTGTAGAAGTCTAAGAACTTTTCCATTTCTTGGTGGTCTTCTGATTTGTTGGAGTGCAGTGCTTTGTTTTAATTCTAATTATGTTCTTAATGGTTGCGGTGTTTGTTGTTATGTTGCCTTTTTCATCTTTGATGCTGTTAATTCTTGCTTTCTCTTGTTTTTTTCTTTGTTAGTCGGGCCACTGGGGTGTCTATTTTCTTTATCTTCTCCAAAAAACCAGCTTTTTGATGCACTGATTTTGTGTATAGTTTTTTTTTTATTTCCATCTGATTAATTTCCTCCCTTGTTTTGATGATTTCTTGTTTCCTATTGTGTGTGGGGCTCTTCTGCTGTTGTTTTTCCAATTCCTGGAGGTGTGTGTTTAGTTCCTGTATTTGGAGCCTCTCTTGGCTTGACATGATTTCCAATTGCGATGAATTTACCCCAGAGCACTGCTTTGGCAGTGTCCCACAAATTTTGGAATGTTGTGTCAGAGTTTTCATTGGTTTTCACACATTTTTAATCTCATCTTCTCTGATCCATTGTTCGTTTAGTAGCATATGGTTCACTCTTCAAGGGTTTCTGTATTTCCTGGGGCATTTTGAATTGCTGATTTCCAGTTTCATTACGTGGTGGTCTGAGAGGGTACATGGTATGAATCCTTTCTGTTTGAAGTTGTTTAGATTTGCTTTCTGTCCTATCCGGTGGTCGATCCTGGAAAAGGTGCCATACACTGCTGAAAAAAATGTATAACTTGTGGTCTTGTGATAGAAAGTTCTATAAATGTCTACCAAGTCTAGTTGTTCTAATGTTGGTATTAGCTCTGTTGTTTCTTTGTTGAGTTTTTGTTTTGTTGATATGTCTATTGTTGTTAGCGGGGTATTAAGATCACCCACAATAATTATGTGCATATCTATGTCTCCACTTAAGTATATAAGTAATTGCTTCACATAGCTAGGTGTGTTGGAATTTGGTGAATATATGTTCATGATAGTAAGTACTTTCTGATGGATCAATAACTTCACCAATATAATATCTTTCCCTGTCTCTTGTGATGTTTGTCACATGGAAGTCTATATCATCAGATTAGGACAGCTACCCCAGCCTTTTATTCTCATCCATTGGCATGAAATATCTTTTTGCGTACCTTCAATTTTTGGTTAGATGTGTCTGTTGTAGGCAACTGATAGTTGGGTTCTCTTTGTTGATCCATTCTCTTAATATGTGTCTTTTGGTTAGTGAGTTTAGGCCATTTGTGCTAAGAGTTAAAATTGACAGATTACGATTTTGCCCTGCCATATACATATATATGTGTTTTTGTGATTGTTGATATCTGTGTAATTGCCCCTCCTTGTGTGGACTTTAGTGGGGAGACCTTTCTGTTTGCCATCTTTGCTTATGATTCGCTTCCTTTTTTCTGGATTTAGTGTATTTCTAAGGAAATTTTGTAGGGCTGGTTTTGTGCTGGCATATTCTTCTAGTTTCTCTTTGCTATGAAAGTATCTGATTTTGTTTTCAAATACGAATGAGATCTTTGCTGGGTACATTATTCTTGGTTGACAGTTGTTCTGATTCAAGATTTGGAAGATCTTTGTCTATTCTCTCTTTGCTTGTAGGGTCTCTTCAGAGAAGTCAGCAGTGACTCTGATTGGTTTTCCCCTGTATGTGATCTTTTCTCTGCTTCATACTTGTCTCAGGAGTTTGTCTTTGTCTTTGTTAGAGTGGAACTTGAGCACCATATGTCTGGGTGAAGATCTCTTTGAATCGTAGCTGCTGGAAGTCCTCTGACTGTCCTGGATTTGGGCTGGGTTCATGTTCCAAGTGTTCTGGAAGTTTTCCTGTATAATTTCGTCGAGCACCATTTGCATTCATGATTCTCTTTCTGTTCCTTCAGGAAGGCCAATAATCCTCATATTCAATATTCTGAGGTTGTCTTTCATTTCTTGTATGGTCTTATTGGCTTTGTTCAGATTTGTCTACAGCTGTTTAATGAGCTGGGTATGTTCATTTTGTGTGTCTTCCGTTTCAGAGATCCTGTCTTCTACTGTATTTATTCTGTTGGTTAGGCTCTCAATTTTGTGCTCCAAGTCAAGGATTTTACTTTTCATTTGTTGTATTTCTGTGACTATGTGGTTCTTGAATTCCTTGAAGTCCTCCCAATTCTTCTCATTGTCTCTGACAGATTTTAACATTATTTTTTTGAATTCCTCGTCTGGTAGAGCTTCCATGTCTTCATCTCGAATTTTTGAAACAGACAGTGGCTTTTGATCCTTTATTGGTGGTGTGTTAGCTCTCTCATCTGGATCATTACCTTTTCTGGTATTTCTTCCCATTGTGTTAGTGTTTCTTTTTGAGAGACCCAGGCACCGGCATGCTGAGGGGTCTCCAAGCACTATCCTGCAGAGATCGGAGCCTGCAGGTGTGGAGTAGCATGGTGCGGGAATTTTCAAGGCACTTTTGGTGCATCTCCAGTGCACTGGACCTCAGGGGAACCCCTTCTAAGGCCCAGCGGAATCAAGGCTCACTCTCAGCTCATCCCCTACACGTATACGACCACAGGGAGTGGGGGAATGAAAGCACTCTCTGGTTACGCCCCCTGTGCGCAGATTCACAGGGCACGAAGAATTGTAGGTGCTTTCTCAGTGTGCCCCAAGTGCCAGCGACTGCATTGCTTCAAGGCTTCAGGTGCTCTCTGGAAACACCTCCTGCACGTGGATCTGCAGTGCCCTCCTGATGCGTCTCCCAATCAAGGGACTGTAGGGCGTGGAGTGTTCCAGGTGCTCTCTGGAAGTGCCTCCTGCGCAGTCTCCCCACCCCAGCTACGTGGGACCATCCACCCCAGTTCTCGCTTGGGTTCGCCCAGCCCCAAGGCGTGCATGGGTCTGCACATTTCAGAGTCATGCGCAGTTCGCATGGGTCAGTACCGCCTAGCTTTGTGCCAGTTCATAAATCACAGGGTCGTATTCAGTGTGCCTGCTCTGTGTTTCCTCAGTGCACAAGACAGTTGTGCATCATGTCCAAAACACAGTTTCGGCTGTGTGAAAGCACTTACCCTTTGTCCCCGGATGCTGGAATCTCCAGGGGAGTAAGGGGGGTGGTAGATGAGCACCAAGGATGTTCAGGCTCTGTGTGTACCCTTGGAGGGTGAACTCCGGGAGCCTCTGACCCACTGCTGCCCCTACCCAGCTCCCCCAAACCTCAGACTCTTGCAGTCTGCCTCTGCCACTGGTGAGGACCTTTGCCAGTGTTGATCCCTCCTACCTTCCTTATCATCTGGCTGCATCTCCTGGAGGCTGAGACTCCTTGCAGCTGTGTCTCCTGGCGGCTGCGTCTCCTGGTGGCTGCGGCTCTGTTGTAGCATCTCCTGCGGCTTTGGCTCCTGCGGCTCCGTCTCCTGGTAGCTGCACTTAAAGGTGACTCATCAGGTCTGGAGTGGGACGCCATCTTCCCTGCCGATTGTTTTATTTTGTTTTGTTTTTCCTGGTTGCTCTTCTGAGTTGTGTGGATTTTTTTTTTTGTCTCCACACTGTCCAGGGAACGTCACGCTCCTCTCCCTGCAGCTCTATGCTGCTCCACTTACTCTTTTGTCACGTTCTATCCCTCTCTCTCTCTGTGAGTTCCCTCACATCCATCCTCCTATGTCGGCCATCTTGTGAGTCTCCAAATGTTGCATGCTTTTCAAAATGATGGATTATTTATTGTCCCTGAAAAAGTTCAGATTAAAGACCTTTACAATTTTTTAGGATTTCTATTAAATCAAGGGAAAATTTATACACCTAAAATTAGCCTTAAATTACCTGCCCTGAAAATCTACCATAATTTTTAATCCTTTTTAGGCAATTTACAATTTTTAAGACCATACTTAAAGATTGCATCTAAAATTCTCTTGCCCCTTAATGATTTATTGATTTGGGACCCTCACCCCTTTTCATCTTGCATCCTTATGCCAGCAGTGAGAGAGTTTATTAGGACAGTAAGTGATGCCATTTCCTCCCAAATTATTTTTCAGTATGACCCCCATCTTCCCATGGCACGTCATCCCTTATGAACTTTTTGGCAAAAGGGAATGAATAAGTCCCCTTCAGGACACCCCCTAATGTGGGTGCCCCTACCATCCAAAAAGCCAAGGTTCTTTCCAACTATTATTCCCTTGGGCTGTCTTAATTTTTTATAAAGATTTATTCATTTTATTACAGCCAGATATACACAGAGGAGGAGAGACAGAGAGGAAGATCTTCCATCTGATGATTCACTCCCCAAGTGAGCCGCAATGGGCCGATGCACGCCGATCCGAAGCTGGGAATCTGGAACCTCTTCCAGAACTCCCACGCGGAAGCAGGGTCCCAATGCATTTTGCTGTCCTCACCTGCTTTCCCAGGCCACAAGCATGGAGCTGGATGGGAAGTGGAGCTGCTGGGATTAGAATCGGCGCCCATATGGGATCCAGGGGCTTTCAAGGCGAGGACTTTAGCCACTAGGCCACGCCACCGGGTCCGGCTGTCTTAATTTTAAAGACTAGGAAAATAGCCATACAATATTTTGGAAAAGATCCTGATGCCATCATTGTGCCTTATACCTCAGAGGAGATAGATTGGCTACTCCAAATGAACAATGAATGGGTGTTGCCTGTACATCATTTGCTGGCTCCATAGATAGCCATTATCCAAACGACACTTTGATACAATTTGTGAAAAGTCATTCCTTGGTTTTCCCTAAAGATACCTCAAATAGCCCCCTAAAAAAAAGAATTGCAATTTTATAGTTGGTTCCTCTAATGGAACGACTGCTTACTTCATTCAAGGTCAATCTTTCCCAATAAAATCCCCTTATGCATCTGCTCAACGAGTTGAATTGTTGGCTGTGCTTCAAGTCTTAAAAGGTATCCAACAGTTGCTTTTAACTTGTATACTGATAGTGTTTATATAGCCCATTCCATTCCATATATTAGAAACAGTTTCATAGATTAGACCATCTCCACAGCTTCTCAGCTTTTTCTTCAGATATAATCTTTGTTCAGAGAAAGAAGAGATCCCTTTTTTATAGGACATTTGAGAGTCCATTCAGAGCTCGAAGGACCCTTGCTTAAGGCAATGCCCAAGCCCATGCTGCCACACAGCTAGTTTTCCTAATCCTAGATCCCTCTGTGTCCAAGATGCACTGAGTACATGCCTTACATCACTTGAATGCACTCACACTCATTCTAGATTACTAGAGAGCAGGCTAGAGAAATTGTCAAAAGTTGTAACTCCTGTGTTCAATTTTCTTCAGTGTCTCATTTAGGATTTAACCACTGAGGCTTAATTCCAAATGATAGATGTCAGATGGATAGCATGCATTTTCCATCTTTTGGCAGACTCAAATATGTCCATGTAACAGTGGACACCTATAGTGGGTTCATCCATGGCACAGCGCTAACTGGAGAAGCTTGAAAGGATGTTATTACCCACATGCTACAAAGCATGTCAGTCATGGGCTAATCTAACAGTGTTAAAACTGATAATCTCTCAGGATACACGAAGCTAAATTCTGACAATTCTGCTCTCAACTAGGAATTAAACATGTTACTGGCATTCCTTATAACCCACAAAGACAAGGAATTATCTAAAGGTCACATCAAACCTTAAAAAACATGCTTAAGAAGTGGGAACTCTCCACAGATTTATCTGTGACACCTACTCCTAGGAATAGATTGATTCATGCCTTTTTATTAAATATTTTTAAACCCTAGATAATAATGCTTGATCTGCTGCTGATCAACATTGACATTCCACAACCCAGGATTCACATGCTTAGCCATATGGCAGGACCCGCTCACAGGAGCATGGAAAGGACCAGACCCAGTACTTATCTGGGGATGAGGCTCTGCCTGCAAGTATGGCAGAGTAAATGCAAAACCTCTTTGGGTACCAGAGCGGCTTCTTAGAGCAATTAACTCACCACTGTCCAGAAAAGAGGCCAAACCCCTCTCTGAACCACCCTGGCACCACTTCCTGCTTCTGCTTTCCCACAGCTTGTGAAATTATGCTGTTCTGGTTATGCACTAATGAGATCTAACTTCATGTCTTACCTGAGAACTTCAACCACCTTCCTCTCTCAGTTCCTCTCCCCTTAGCACTTTGCTCAACTTCTGATCTCTCACTCTTGCCATCTCCTATCTAGGGAAGGTTTGCTGCACCAGCCTCTACAGTCTCCTGACCTCACTCTTTTTGGTGGGTGGTAGCTCGTTGTGACCTGAAGATCACTTTTGTGCTTCTTGGGTATGTGAATCTATAGAATTTGCCAACTGGCTTCGCAATCTGCCCCCTGAAGAACAGGACTTAATAACTGTAAAAAAGAATTTTAGTCGCCCCACTATGGAAATTCCCTCTGTTCCCATGTCCTATGGTGTTTCTGTGAATCTTATTTACTCCACCCAAAGTACTGAAATTTGTAAAGCAAATAATCCTGTTACAAAGGTTGGTGTCTCCCCCTAGAAATTTGTCTCACTCCCAGAATATATATAGAGAGAGGAGTTGTGGATGAGAGGCCATGATTGGGGACTCAGATTTTATCAATCAGGGACAGATGCTGGTGTGCTGTTTTCCATAAAATTTTTAAAAGAGCCTGTTAATGCTGAACATCCTACCAATTTTGGGCCAAATAATGTAATTGCATATAAGCCCCTTCTACCCCGACCTCATATCCGACCTCCTTTTCTTCCCTCAACCCCTCAACCTACTCCATCTCCTTCCATTTCTCCCTCTCCACTCCTCCAATTGTTTCCTTCCACACATCCTATTCCCTCTGTCTTTTCTTCCTGAAAATCTCATTCTCACCTTAGTCAATCAAACTGCCTTGACAGGTCATGGATCCCCACCTGAGTTTATGAATGATTCATTGGCTTTATACAAATGTCCGTCCCTCGTTTCATGAAGGTATTGCCTTGATTGTTGTTTTTTTCTTATTCCAATTTCTCTTCCTCTTCTAGGTGGACCAGCGAAGATTGGTCTGGTATGTCTTTAACCCAGGTTGTTGGTTTAGGTCATTGCTTGATTACCTCCCATAGTTCCCCCATTTAGATTCCATTTACTATTTGTGTAATTCCACCATTATTCCAGAAGCTCATTCCCAATTTCTACTTTCCCTGAGCAATGCTTGGTGGGCCTGCACAGGTGGTCTCACCCCTGCATTTCCTATCAGTTTTTTTCATATTTTAAGGAATTTGCATTTTAGTCCAGTTAATTCTTCGCTTATCCTATTATGACTCTGAGGAAATTTTGCAGTTATGGGAACCCAATCTTGCTTCCTCCTCCCACTCCAAGTGTGAGCCAATTACTATCCTTACCATCTCTGTTCTTTAAGGACTTGGCACTGTTGGTGTTGGCACCAGCATTTCCTCCCTTGTTCTTTCCCAAAATTGCGATGCTGAATTGCGTGTAACCACAGATGAAGATGTAGAGCGTTTACAACAGGCTATTGATGATTTAACCGATTCTCTTTCCTCCCTAGCTGAAGTTGTGTTACAGAATCTCTGTGACTTACATTTGGTTTTTCTCCAACAAGGAGGACTTTGCGCCACCCTTAAAGAGGAATGTTGTTTTTTATGTGGATAAAACAGACACAGTTAAAGAAAGCATTAAAAATTCCGCGAAGGTCTTAAGAAACAAAAAAGAGAGACAGAAAGAGGAGAGTTGATATAGAAACTGATTTTCCTCTTCTCTATGGCTAAAGACCTTATTGCCCCCCATTTTATGACCCCTGGCTGGATTATTACGTTTAATTTCTTTCAGTCTTTGGGCATTTACAAAAATCACCAATTTGCTAAAACAACAAATTGATAATGTGGCTTCTAAACAAATTCAAGTGCCTTATCATCGCCTAGCATTAGAGGATAGATTTTGCATGGAAGATTTTGACTCCCGAGTGATGATCACTCACATAGCAATGTGCAGCTGCAGTCTTCAAATTGGTTCATTTAATGTAATGTAGCCCTTCATAGTGGGGGCGAGTATTTCCAGGTTAGACTGTCACTCACGGCAGCGTTGCCAGGAGGTACATGCTCCAACTACGGATTATCATATGGCCCTTTTTTAGTAAGCATTTAGCCAGAGATGGGCACCTTTCTGATATTCAACCAACTAAAGGCAGGGAGCCCTGGATGACTGGCAGGGCTACCCAGAGACGGGTAAGAGTTGAGGGTTCCTCAGAATGAACCTAAGACAGGTGACACTTATTTTATGTCGACAAACACTTTGCCTTTCACCACTTTTGCTACATATTAGAGAAAAGGGGGAGATGTTGGGAGTCACAAATTATAGCCGTACTGAAGCCATTTTGAGTATAGATCTAGGTAAGTGGAAAGCACCAGCTAGCAAAGTGCAAGAGAAACCAAGTCTTAAGACACCCTGCAGTTTGCAAGTCATCTAGCAACCCACCCTGCTCTGACCACCTTTGGTGCTCATGGCACGAGGTTGGCTTATGCCCTACCTGACAGCATTCTCTTGTGAGCATAGGGGTATTTTGGAAATAGCTACTCAGAAAGAGTTGTGAAACCATGCCCACCTCTTGTGACCCTAAGGAGCTTTAACAGATAGCTACCCAGAAAGAGAGGTTGGGTGTGGGCCATTGTAGCAGTTTGAAACCAAAAGGATTGTAAGCCACTGCCAGAGGTTGTTTCAAGCTCCAGATCCCAGGAAGCTCGCAGGCATGGGTGTGGAAGAGTTGGACCACCTTAGATAAAAAGTTACTTCAATAGATTACTCTGATGGCACGGCGGGTTGGGGATTGGGGTTGGTTGGGGACAGGGGGCTGTGCAATGTAGGCCCTGCTGGCAGACTAGGGCAGGGGTGGTGGGTTGAGTGTGACACAAAGAGAGAGACTGACAGAGTTTGTGTGTGTGTATGTATGATGGGAGTGTTGGGAATTGTGGGAGGTGGCAGCAGGGCAGCAGAGTCCTCCAGAGTCTTAGCTCTGGCCAAGGCCCTGACTGGATGAGTCACTTCCACTGTGGCAGGGAGCTAGTAGTCAGGCACTAACCACCCAGAGCAACCCAGCCAGCAGTCCGAATCTCATGGGTGTTGGGCTGTGCATCGTGTGGGGCTGAGCAGCCTGCACCACAGGTGCTCTCGGCTAGCCTCAGCTCCACTCGGCTCAGGCAGCACCCTGTGAGCATGAGTAGGTCCTGGAGTGCTGAGGCAGACCTGCAGAACCTTGCCCACAAACTGTGTGCAGGCCTGTGGGCAGCCAGACCTGCAGAAGGGAACGTGGCAGTGTTCTGCTGGGTCTCCCATGGTGTGGTGTAGCCAGAAGCACACTGTTGCCGGACTGCCGAGGTGGCACCGAACAAGCAGCTCCTGGCAAGCGCAGGTTCAGGCTGCGGCCCAGAGCAGAGCATCAGGGTTGTCCGGAGTGGAACGTGCAATGGCTGTAATTCTGAGCATGGCTGCTGGTGCTGTACCTCGTGGGAGGGGAGGGCGGGCAGCAGAGGCCTGGTGAGCTGAGGTCCAGGCTGTTGGGCAGCACACGGGGCTGTGCAAGGGAAAGAAGTGTAATGCATGCTACAGGTTCCATGTTCAGAAGTGCCTCGGGTGTCTCCTTGACCCCAAGTGGATTACACACCACCCGAGCTGAGGAGTCTCATCAACAAGCAGGATGAAGATGTGCTAAGCTACATGGTTGGCTTGGAGGTGGGGATCCGGGTGTGTGTGTGCTGCTGGTGCAAGGGTTGGGTTTTGGCGAGAGTGGATCATGGGACTGGGTGTTTGCTGTGAGGAAGCATGAGAATGTGACCATGGGTGTAGAGACAGGGGCGGCATGTGCCTCTGGGCACAGTGGGCTCACCGTGCTCCCCTTGACAGGTCAAGGAGCTGAGCTGTGGCCAGGGACACTGCAGAATACGCTTTTGCTTCCGGCAGAACCCCTACTTCCACAATGACGAGATCTGCAAGGATTACTGTCAGGACGTGCGTGGTAGGAAGGCCTAAATGGCGCAAGAGATTCGATGGGTTTCCTGCCCAACCATGGGTGCTTGTGGAGATCCCATTCTCACAGGATATAGGGATGCACGTTTCAGCGTGATCCAGTGGTTCTGTGACTGTGACAGTGATTCACCCGCCTGGGCTCCTGTCCACCCAGCTTCTTGGATTGGCTGACAGATCACACCTTCCTAGGCAACAACAGTGGTGCCTGGATGAGACCACCCCTCATGTGCATCAGCTCACCTGACTCCAGTGCCTTTGCAAGTGTCAAGCAGGAGGCTAGCAAATTCTCTGCAACCCTCAAATCCCAAGGAAAGTCACAGAGGCACCATCCCAGGGAGCTGGCTGGGTTGAATCAGAGGCAGCTTGCCCTGCTGGGTCATGTGTCCATCTGGTATGGTGTCTTGCCTGCAGCAGGGCATTTGTGCTTCCAGTGACCTCTACAGCCATCTGCAGCAGGACCCAGTAAAGCATGCAGCAGGAAAAATATGCCATGCCTCCCAGGAGGGCAGGATTCCTGAATGTGCTCTTAACACTGTTCCCACAGGGTGCCTTGTGGGAATGTGTTGGGGACATGTCACTTTTCCTAGCAGGTAACTAGTACTTGAGACTTTTCCCTTAATTAGCCACCTTTTCTCTACATAGGGCCTTATCATGTGTCTCAAAATTTTACATTCTTGGTGACACTTTGTACTCTTAAATAACAAAATTATCTATCAGTTTGTTTATTCATGTACAACAATGTTTTTCAATGTTGATAAGAACCCATCTCAATCAACCTATAATCATATAAATATTGCATTCGTATAAATTTTTGGGAAATTTTGTATCTCACCCTATCATTTGTTCATGTTACCACTAATTCTTCACCTTTGTCTCAGAACAAATCAGAATTTAATATAAATATTATAATTAATTCTTACACAATGATGTATGCTATGCATGATTGAAATTACTTCCAGGCATCCTAGCATTTTCTAATTCTCTTGTAATGTTTTTAATAAGTTTACATTTCACATGTAAAGATTTTAATAGATTTACATTTTGGTCTCTTAAAATTTAGATTTGTACTCTTGTTAGATGAGGTTTAAAGTTTCATATATTGGGCCTGGCGGCGTGGCCTGGCGGCGTGGCCTAGCAGCTAAAGTCCTCAGCTTGAAAGACCCGGGATCCCATATGGGCGCCGGTTCTAATCCCAGCAGCTCCACTTCCCATCCAGCTCCCCGCTTGTGGCCTGGGAAAGCAGTCGAGGACGGCCCAACGCATTGGGACACTGCACCCGCATGGGAGACCTGGAAGAGGTTCCAGGTTCCCGGCATCGGATTGGCGCACACCAGCCCGTTGCAGCTCACTTGGGGAGTGAAACATCGGATGGAAGATCTTCCTCTCTGTCTCTCCTCCTCTCTGTATATCCGGCTTTCCAATAATAATAAAATCTTTAAAAAAATAGTTTCATATATTGTAAATCATGAAAAAATGTATATGAGTATTTCTGTAGTCATTAAGAGCTTTTTATGAATTATTCAAGCACAGAAATCTTGCCAGGCACTGAGAAAATCAGTACTGCAGTTAAGATTAAAAAATAAATAACCCCCCAAGGATTTTTATTTATGCTGGTATTGAAGACATCATTGCCTATATTAGGATATCAGCACACTTTGTACTCTTCTCCTGAATGGTGGACTAGTTTGCAATCCCACCAACAGTGAATAATCCAACCATTCCACTCATGGTCATTACCTACACCAAATGAAATCAGGGCAAGAAAGGCTTATTTGTAACCCCATGGAATTAGCAAATCAATTCATATGAGCTAAGACAGAGATTCCAGAAGTCCCTCAAGAGTTGACAGTAGGCAAGTAACGGGGCTCTTATCCACTATGGAATATTTCACAGTCATTTGAAATAATGGTATCTGGGACGCGTGCAGCAAAGAAGCAGGCGAATCCTTTGACTGTACTGCTGGCATCCCATATGAGCAGGGGTCTAGTCCTGGCTGCTCCATTTCCAAAGGAGCTCTCTGATTTGGGGCTGGGAAGGCAGCAGAGCAAAGCCTGAGTGCTTGGGTCCCAGCTGCCACGCAGGAAACTTGTAAGAAGGTCCTGATTCCTGTATATTTGTATCAGTTCAGACCGGACTCTCACATATGGTTTCCAGTACAGCGCCCAGATGTGAGGAGGAGCATCACTAACCCCTTATTTGGAGCATTTTATCACAAGGCTTCTGTTGTAGGAGCTGGATTCTACACAGAAGAACTCAAACACCCTTGCTTCCTCTTTTCCTCCAATACAAAAGGGGTTTAGAAATACTTATTCTGGAACCGCTATTTGAGGGCAGGCTTAACACATCTCTACAATGGTCTTAGTTGAAAAACTGTACAGAACAGCAAATCCCAGGCTTGGAATAGGAAATCTTGTGTGGACTTGATCTACATTACTTTTCCCAATCTGGCACAGAATCACTAAAACACACACAACATGCACGTCACAGAATTTATTGTATTAGGTTGGGTTAACACCACTATTCCCATCTTGCACTTGAGGTCTGTATCTTCCTTCAGTGTTGAGCCAGACATGGTTGTATATTCCATACCAGAGCTTTGAGGGTTTTCACACATCTCCAACAGATTCAATTCTAAATGAAAAGCTCTCTGAAACACACAAATTCATATGGACACATATAATCTCAGAACAACACTAAATGTGTATCAAAATGGAAAGCATCTGCATTAGAAAGCTACCCCAACCTCACGTGTGACCCTTCATTAGTGCTCTCACAAGAGATTAAAATGTGTTTTCCCTTATTCCAGAGCAATTGCGAGTATTCACTGAAAGAATACATGGCCCAAGAAAACTAAACTAAAAGGACATATATCATTAAGACCTAAACGCCTAATGGGTCTAAGGGCCAAGACATAACCTAAATATTCATGGATATTTCTGGAATCAGTGATGAAAGAAACTTAACGTGAAACAAAAATATAACATGCTGGCATGGAGCCAAAGATGGACTTGACATGGATGGCCAGGGAGATGTCTATTAAAGTGAAGTGATGCTTCAAGCTTGTTTTGTGTCTGAGTGGGTGGCCACGAAGCATGCCTATGTGTGTGCACACACACAATCATGAACAATTTTGCATCATACTTCTCCCCAAATCTGCTTCACTCTGATGCCAAGGCTGACCTGAGTTTTGTGAATCCCTTTTGTCTCCACTAAGCCTCAGGTACACCGTTTGGGAAATAAGGGACCATGTCCCTACACACAAGCTCTTACCCAAGGTGACAGGCTGCTCATCACCTTTCTCCATTCCATCTTCAGATACCTGAGTCCCAAGGTAATATGGCAGGGGTTTGAGCTAAATATCCTTGTAGATTATCTGTTAGGAAAAAGGAGAAATCAGCTCACTGTTAAGTTGCCCTGGAACTTACAACATGCACTTAGAACTTTCCCAGTGAGCACCAACCTCAGCAATCCTGCTAGAGTCTACGAAGTCGTGGTCCACAAACCAGTTGAAAATACTGACACTGTTGTTATACTCCATCCGCCTTGGAGCTTCACCCATATAATCCTGAAGCCACTTAATTGGAGAGGAACGATATGCTCTATACCCTATGGGAAGAGAAGAATGCAGGACAGGGCAGGATCACATCTCCAGTTACCCGTCACCCATGTCCAGTATCTAGTCTCTGAGAAACATCTCACCATTGAGGTTAGCTCGATATTCCTTAACAATCACTGTGTTAGAGAAGTAGGGATTGCTGTGGAAGAACAACCTGATCTTGAAGCGCTTCCTGGGATGCTTGAGTTTAGACACCTGTCAGGATAAGATGGAGCATGCTGAGTTTTCACTAATGAGTCCACTTTCAACTGTTCAAAATTACTTCTGCTACTCACAGTGCCTTTTGCATAGGACTAGTCTGAGGCTCAAGGAACTCACCTCTAGGTTGGTCATGCAGCTAAGAATGTCTTCATCCTTATCACAGATGATGGGTGAAATCTGGGAATGGTTCACAAACTACCTATCAAGGAACTTTCAGAAGAAAAACTCTGTATGTATGTGTTTATGTGTGTGTATACAAGAGAGCTGAAAGCAAGAGAAACATGGAAAGCACAGGCACTGCAAATGAGAAGCCATTTTTGTTGGGTGCTCCTTAATATATTGCTACGTAGATCTTAGTTCTTTCAAGACTTGTCTTGATATTTCATTTTCACAACTCAGAGGAAATAAATGAATAGCAAGCATCACATTCTCAGAGCTGTTTGATTATACAACAGAATCATAAATATTGAACTTGATTCCCATCATGTGGGACCAGAATTCAGACCTACACAATGCACAGCTGGGTTATTAATATTACTGGATCACAATGTGCTGTCTCAATACATCCTCAAATAACAGTTCCTGCTGCATGTTAATCTTTATATGGTGGACTGAGGGAGGGCCTCTGTCCTCAGCAGAGTGAGAGCCCTGATCTTTGTGAGCTAAGCAAGAACTGCCACCGCACACTTCATACCTCTGTGTGCCACAGCTTCTTACTGGCAACCTGGCAGAAATGGTAAAGAGAACAGCCTCATTTCTCTGACAGGATCCATACAGAGCTGATGTTTCCTCTGAGAGCTACCTCAGGCATCATATCTGTTGGCTGTAGTCTTCCAACCAGTTCTCAATGACTGGGCTGGAGAATCAAACTGTTACCCTAAAGCCTCCAACACAGGGAAGACTGTGCTTCAAAGAACTTTCCTTCCAAGTTGGAAGAATAGTTTGACAATCGGTGGACTTATGCATTACAGTGTAGGTGATAATTCAGTCAACATGCCCTGCAGTCCTCTCTGGAGTGTGTTTTGATGCCCTGTCGATGAAATTCATTTTCCTCACAACAGACACTTTTTCACAGTGGTGCATTTCCACAATGCTAACTCCGTAAACAGCTACACTCTCGACTGTGACCCGGCAGATAAAAGGATACAACTTTAGACCAGAAGTCAGGGATGTTCTGGATGATCATCCTTCTGCGTTCCATCATGACCTTGCGTTTTTGCCTCAGCTTCTGCAGCAGCCTCTGCTTCAGCCTCCCACGGGCCCTGGTCGATGGATGTCTCCCAGGGCGCACTTGTAACTGGGGTGTCCCTGACCCAAGCGCCGGTGGGGCCAGCTGGTTCTCATGCCGCCTTTCCTGGTGTGCAACACAGACTGCTAGGAGATCCTGCTCCTCCCTCTCCTCTACTGCTCGCCTCCCTCCAGCACGCTCCTCCCACCTCCTGCTCAGCCACTACCCCACCACTTCAAAGTATACAGCAGCCATGTTGCTGCTGCTGTCGCCCAGCGGGGCCGGGCTGTCTCCCTCACCCACGGGCCTCACTTTCCTGGGGGGCCTCCTCAGAACGGACACGGAGCACCTTGTCACAGCAGTGGACACAAACCGCCTGTCACCTGACGGCAGTGGTCACTGCGCAGGTCCTGGGGCCTTTCCCTCGAGGAGGATCCTTGTAGGGCCTATGTCCTAAAGCCCCTCTAGGCCCTTCCTTCCCGCCCCCCACCACCGCCATACTCCACCTCAGTGGACCCCGGGCCCGGGTGCGCAGCCGCTGCCATCCCGAACCAAGCCTGTGGACAAGGTCCCGACTTCTCCCTGCCTGAACACCGCCTGGGTCAGCCGAGGGCCCTCACTGTCTCCCGGAAGTGGCGATGTGCTAACACCAGGCGCATGCAAAGAGATCTCGGCGCTGACGCGGGGTGGGGCGACGCAGTGCGTGGAGTTGATCCCCGACCCACGCCCAGCGTGCTGAGCTCTCCGGGGAAGTCCGGTGTGTGAGCAGGAAAGCAAGTGTGTCCACCTGAGCCGCGCCCGGGCTCCCCGTGCTCAGGGAGGGAGCCTTTCCGGGGTGTGCCCAGCTTGGCCTTTTACCAGGGATGCAGGCTGCGGGTGAAAGGGGCAGACAGCAGCCCTCCTGCCCTTCACGGGCCTGCCTGGGTTCAGCCCTGCTTGTGGGCGATGTTTCTGGTGCAGGCGTGCTGAGGTAGCTGTTGTGGGTCAGCCAGACGTTGTTGAAGACCATGGAAGTATCCTTTATAATAATGTAAGTTTTCCAAAAACTCCTTGATCACATCCATGTACATAGCTTTTAGAATTTTAATTGGCATTTTTGTGACAAATAACTATAATAAGCATTTATCCATGTGCCTTTTGCCATGGAATGTCTTTGCAGAAACATCTATTGAGGTCCTTGATCGAATTTTTAGTCATATATATACGCACACACATACATGTTTGTATGTCTATATTTATAAATCTGTATGCATGTATATATATATATATATATATATGTACACAGATATTTGTATGTATGTCTATGTATATCTGCATGTATATATATGTACACAAATATGTGTGTGTGTATATACATATATTGCAGATATATGTACACATATATATACATTTCAATTCTGAGACTTTTTATTTACTGGGAGTCAGAGAGTTACCAAGAGAAGGAGACATGGAACAATATCTTCCATCTGCTGGTTTGCTCCACAGATAGAGCTTGGTCAGCAAAACTCAGGAATATTGAACTCCATCCAGGGCATATACTTCAAATCCTTGGCCATTTCCTGCTGCCTTTCCAAATGATTTAGCAGGGAGCATTTGCATCTGGAAACCAGGTCTATTTTCTATAGTTTTAAAAATTGTAGCTGATACTCAGTTGTCCAGGGTGTGTCACGGAGTATGTAATGTGGAATGCTGTCTCATTAATAACAGAAACCTTTGGAAGTGTTCTAGGGCACTCAGTTTTAGGTCTGT
The DNA here is from genome assembly GCF_030435755.1 of Ochotona princeps. NCBI lineage: Eukaryota > Metazoa > Chordata > Mammalia > Lagomorpha > Ochotonidae > Ochotona > Ochotona princeps. Next base: position 12,661,516 of record NC_080866.1, read on the forward strand.
CTTCTGGAGTGAGATAGGGAGGGTGAGTCTGTGAGATTTGCCTCTAAGTGCAGGGGCACATTAACTGGGTCTAGAAGAGGAAGCCACGGCCTCCCTGTTTGCTAGTGATGAGGAATATAGAGTCAAGATAGTTCTGGAGCAGTTTGTGACATCTCTTGGTGCCACTTAACTTGTGGATGGGTGGAGGGAGAGAACATGGCCATGCCACAACTCTTCCCCAAAGCCCATGGGTTGGGACAATTTCAGGATAGTTCCAGTGGGAAGTATACCAAGTGCAACTGTCAGGTGACAAATCTGTTTTTTTCTCTGCATTTCTGCAGAAGTGTGGATTTTGATTACCTTTCCTCATGTCTTGATGGGAACATCAGAGGAATGGATTTTTGTTGCAATTTGGATTTTCACATTGTCCCATAATCCTGGTAGAGAATCAGAAGGAGGCATGATCTGCCCCACTTCAGCACTCTGATATCTGCACCAGTGTTCGTCATCAGACACTACCATGAAGGGATTCAGAAGGGAAAGCAGGGTGGGATGAGAAGTCTCCCTCATCTGACTCCTTCCTTTTCTTCTCCCCAGTCTTTCAGTGAGTCGATCACTCAGGACATCCAGGCAGACCTGAAAGGCAGCAGCTTCTAGAAGTGCCTTATCGTGGTTGATTCCCAGAAGATGGCTTCAGAACTGATGTGGTCTCAGGAGGGCAGTGCTGTACCCAAGCTGCCATCACCTGTCAGCCCAAGACACTCAGCTTGACTACCAAGAGGGTGCCCCAGAGGATTGGCACATGAGGTTCAAGAACATTCAGAAGCTGGGAGAATTTTGACCCCATCAAGGAACTCTCAGGATGCTGAGCGAGGTGTGCCACTGGTGGCTGCAGCCGGACCTGCACACCAAGGAGCAGACCGTGGTCCAGCTGGTGCTGGAGCAGTTCCTCATCTCCATGCCTCCAGATCTCCATGTCTTAGTCAAAGAAAGTGTTGTGACAAGCTGCCAGGACCTGGAGGAGCTACTGTGAGACAATTGGAGGAAACGTATGAGCTATGCGATTAGAACCCTGGTGCATGCTGTTGGACAGGGAGCAAGCATAGAGAGTGTGCAGGGCAGCCTGGCCAGGAGATGGCTGCCGTCCTCTGGTAAGTGCAGGCAGCTCCTGCCTGTTCACTCAAGTGAGGACAGAAACACCAGGCTAACCCCTTCAAAGTTGTTCGCAGCACATTTCACTGACGGGTGGACCGAGGAGTGCATGGTGTCATTGAATGATGAGGGGATGAGCACTGTCCTTTTTGAAGGACACAGATGAAATCCAAAGGATGAATTCTGCATTTTCTCCAGGAGTCACTGATTGGCAGCTGCAGCTTGGCTAGAAGTTTTGGACTAGCTCAGGATTTTTTTTTTTTTTTTTACATTTGGCACCAGTGAATTTGGAAGTGTTATTCTTGCTCGGCTTCGGCAATACTGTGGGCTCCTGAATGGCATCCATGGTCTCTCCTCTGAACATCTTCTAGTAGTGACAGCCAAAATACATCTCCAGACATTGCCAGTTGTCCCAAGGGAAAAATCTTTCCTTGTTGAGAAATGTTAGAGTAAGGAAGATGTGATTGGGGCAGGGGTGTTACCTTTTGAACTGGTGGTTTAAGTTCCTCAATGCTTGGAAGAAACAGTTAGCAAAGGTGGGGGCAAGAGACATGATTAGGAGCAGATGGGACCAAGTGTGCATGTGTGGAGGTGAATTAGCTAGCTGTAAAATGAACAGGATAGAGTAGAAGTTGTTCAATGTAGCATGACAAAGGATGTTCTATAGGTTAAATTTTGTGGTTTTCTGAGCATGTATGTACCTGGGAGATATTGGCTTCAGGGCCATGGTGGATGTGGAAATCCAGTGTCCTGACAAAGCTTGCATACAATGTGCAGCCTCCCGTGTATTCCTGCTTGACATTAGGAAATACCAGATATATCCTGGATCCTGTGTAAATAGAACTGCCTAGAGAAAAAGAAAGCAAAAAAAGATTGTACATAATCAGGATGGGAGTAGTATTTTGAAGCTGATTTGCAAGGCAGAGATGGACACTCCCCTCCACTAGGTCACTCACTGCCCCAAATGGTTGAAGAAGTCAGGCCTAGACTTGGCCAAGCCAGGAGCCAGGTAGCAGAGAGTTATCAATTGCTGCCTCCTAGAGGCTATGGCCACAAGAGATGGGACTAGGGAGGAGAGCCAATGATCAGACCCAGAATTCCACTGTGGCATGCAAGTGTCTTAATCATCACAAAGCCAAACGCATGCCTGTGTTTGTCTGCCTGTATTACCTAGTGGTCTTTGCTTTGTTGAATCTCCCATGAATATGGAGGCCCAACTGTGAGATGTGCAACTGGTGAATCAGGCCCCAGGCCCAAGTGAACATAGGTTTGTGGACTTCAGTGAACTGTAATTACATCAGCAAATCATAAAACAGCAAAATAATTTATCTATTGATGTTCAACAAAGTCGTAAGAAGACAGCAATAAGCAGACAATTACTACCTGGAAGTAATGAATAATAAGCATAGATAAAATTCAGGGAGAGTGAAAATTGAAAATATTATGAGAGCAATGACTACAAGAGTTTACATTCTGTAAATTATCTCGACCCAACTAGCAAGAAAAGTAGATGAGGACTCATACCAATTGGAAATGAAGGTAGAACAGTAAGTAACTGTGATGTACCAGAAACAAAAGTAATTTTCTGTCATGCATTTGAGCCAGATTCTACTGCTTTCCTAACACACAATCACGGAGCAGCATGGGATATGGAATAGACAGGACAGAAACTGACACCAATGTCATTCCAACATGTCTAAGCTGAATATTTACCCAAAGAAGCACATGACCTGTACTGCCTTTTGAAGTTCCATTTATAATCAACAGTTGATAGAAAACCGTAGAATGTCAGCAATATTACAGCTATTCTTTCTTTTGCTTGGATTGAAAAGTTGTCATTTATCAGACTTCAATAAAGAAAAGAGTGTGACAGGACCCCCACAGAAAATGGTGATTCAAAAAATGAGTCAGAACCAGTGTAGTACAGTCTTTTACTTCTCCTATGAACACAATTTTTAGTGAAAAGTGGAGCAAGGATAACTACACAGCAAATTAATTCTTATTTAATGGTCATTTTTGAATACAATCTTTGATCCCCACATGAAGGGACACTAAAAACTGAATTTAAGAATTTTGATCTTGGGCCCGGCAGCGTGGCCTAGCGGCTAAAGTCCTCACCTTGAAAGACCCGGGATCCCATATGGGCACCGGTTCTAATCCCGGCAGCTCCAATTCCCATCCAGCTCCATGCTTGTGGCCTGGGAAAGCAGTCGAGGACGGCCCAAAGCTTTGGGACCCTGCACCTGTGTGGGAGACCCGGAAGAGATTCCTGGTCCCGGGATCAGATTGGCGCATACTGGCCCGTTGCGGCTCACTTGGGGAGTGAATCATTGGATGGAAGATCTTCCTCTCTGTCTCTCCTCCTCTCTGTATATCTGGCTTTCCAATAATAATAATAAAATCTTTTTTAAAAAAGAATTTTGATCAGAAAAATAGTGAAAATGCTTAAAGTATAGAAGATACTCATGTTACTTTTTTTATTTCATGGGCTGCAATTATATCCATTATTATAATTCTAAAAGGGAAACCTGCAAGAAATTCTTTTAAGAAGAAACACCACCGAAAGTTGTTTGAAATAAAAGTAATGTCTCATAGTACAGATGAGTGAGAAAGAGAAAGGAAACCCTTAAGAGGTTTCCCTATTGGAAAGGCAGCTATAATATAGTTAAGAAAGAAATGACTTATAGTATAGAAGAGGAGGATGGTAAGGAGGAAGCTGTGAGAGACTTTCTGGACAGCAGCTGCCACCATATTGTGGCTGGGAAAGAAATGACTTATAATACAGATAAAGAAGATGAAAAAGAACATGTGAGAAATCCTGTTAGGAGCAGATACACTATGATGCAGCTAAATGAGAAAGGTCTCATAATACAGAAGTTGAAAAAACAACAACACCAAAAAACACCAAAAAGCTCAGCAGAGAACTCCCCTAATGGGAGGTTATCATTGTAATGTGGCTAGTCCATGTTAATACACTGAAATCCCATGAATTCTCCGAATATTCTAGTATTGTAAATGAGGATGGGATAAAAGAACAGCTAAATATCAGCCCCTGCCATCTCACTGTAAATCTGATTATAGATGTTCTCAAAGCTCTGATATGCTGGGGAGCATTTGTAGAGTTTAAATAAAAATGGAATAAACATGACTCATTGCTAACTGCAATTCTTTCATTTTTGTAACTTCTGTTTCACTTGCTTGGCTAAGAAAATTGTGAGACTGCAGGCCTAATGGGCAACATGACCTTTAATGCCAATGGTCCCCAGTCCCTGTAAATCAAGGCCTCAGTTTTAGTAACCTATTCATACTTCCAGGTCAGGGTCTGGCTGTCAAAGGGTTGGAGGCCAGACCTGAGGAGAGCAGGCAGGGACTGGCTAGCCAACATAAGTGAGAGATGTGTAATCCTGCCTCACTCACCTTTCAAGCTGTTGTATAGTGTACCACTCTTGAAGCTGTGTCAAATTGCTTACGAAAAACTTTGTAATTGAACTGCTTGCTGGTCCCGGCTGGGCGAACTGAGGGTCAGTCAGCCAATCAGTTGCCTTGCCTCTCATTTTTAATAAAACTTTGTTGTGACTGTCACTGATAAATGTAACATTCTACTTTGGTGATCCAGTGAGTGTAACATTTGATGCTTTGTTGGAGAAAATTAAGGTTTTGAAAGAAGGCCCTTTATACCTATTGTTCTACTTACCACTTTGGCTGGGAAAGTTGAAGGTCTGAAACAGGGACTTTTCTCCTGATTGGAGAGGTAAGGACTGCTTGGGGTGTATCATGTTGATTCAATAGCCTGCTGGACCCAGCTATATATCCTGAGTAGGGATTTTTGTTTTCCTTTTTAAGGTATCTTTGTTTTTAATATATAAGGCAGATACAAAGAGAGGAGAAGAGACAGAGGAAGATCTCCTGTCGAATGTCTTACCCCGAAGCAGTCACAAATGCTGAAGCTGAACCAATCTGAAGCCAGGAGCTTCTTCCAGGTCTCACACACAGCTGCAGAATACCAAGGCTTTGGGCCATCCTTGACTGCTTTCACAGGAAACAAGCAGGGTGCTGGAGGAAAAGTGGGGCTGCTGGGATTAGAACTGGTGCCCATATGGGATCCTGGCACGTAAATAGCAAGAACTTTAACCATTATGCTCTTGTGCTGTGCCCATTGATTTGGGGTTTCAACCAGGATTCCAGAGGGCTCCTTTTGTTTTGGTTTGTTTTCATCTGCCAATGCTCCCACCTTTAAGTAACTGCTATGGTCTAGGTGCCTTGAGATTTCTAATCCCCTGTGTTTTGTGTGTTTCTATCTAGTGTTATATGCCTGCATTGTTTTTTATTATTTTATTTTTTATTCATTGATTACATTGTATTAGGTGATACATTTTCGTTGAAACAGAGAATCACCCCACCCCTCGCCCCGCCATCCCCCCATGTGGAATATTCCACCTTGTTGCATATCCACTGATCGAGTACTGTTGAAATTCTCTCTTTGCAAGCATAAACTAAACATAGAGTCCAACATCTTATAGTCCAGTCTAGTTCCTCCGCTTCTTGGGGAGACCCTGTCCTGTCCGGTCTGAGGGCAGAACCATCAGATTATCAACCCGATCAATTAAAGCCTCCAAAAATACCATCAGCAAAAATTTACATCATTATGGAATTAATTGAAATAGCAATGAGTAACCAATATGTTAAAAACAATTGCGATTTCTTAACCATCTTCTGTGATCACCTCATTGTCAATTCAGTTTTAGTTTATACACAACATATAGCATAATATACATAAAATAACAGGTTTTACATAACATGATATCCTCTTAAATTAACGCAAACACGTGGTATCTGATCTTTTGGGATTGGCTCATTTCCCTTAGCATTATGGTTTCCAGTTTGGCCCATTTGGCCACAAAGAACTGCATTTTGTGTTTTTTTTTTTTTAATAGCTGAGTAGTATCCCATGGAGTAGATGAACCATAGCTTTCTTATCCAAACCCAGAGAGAAAAAATAAAAACCAAAATCAAAGATAGCAAATGGGAAGACCTCTCCACTAAAATCCATATGAGAACAGTCAACCAGGAAGTGATTCTAATAGATGCAAATATACACTTGTATACTTACACACGCCCATGATAGCCCAAAATCAATTTCTCTCAATATTATCTCTAAACACAAATGGCCTAAACTCAGCAATCAAAAGACACAGATTAACAGACTGGATCATCAAACAGGACCCAACACTCTGTTGCCTACAAGAGACACATCTAACTAGAAAAGGCTCTAAGAAACTGAAGGTGAAGGGATGGAAAAAGATATTTCACGCCAATGAATGAGAAAAAAAGGCTGGGGTAGCTATTCTAATTTCAGATATATAGACTTCAAGCTGACAGACATCAAAAAAGACAGGGAAGGTCATTATATATTGGTGAAGGGAATGATACATCAGGAAGTAATCACCTTTGTGAATATATATGCACCAAATTCCAACGCGCCTATTTATGTGAAGCAATTACTTACAGACTTAAGAGGAGACATTGATATGCACACAATAATAGTGGGTGACCTTGACACCCCGCTAACAACAATCGACAGATCAAGAAAACAAAAACTCAACAAAGAAACAACAGAGCTCATACAAACAATAGAACAATTGGACTTGGTAGACATTTACAGAACTTTTCACCCAAATGCCTGCATTGTTTTATTGTCCTTTAATATCATGGATCAAAATAAATCCATTCCTGGTCCACTGCACCCAGTTGAGTTACACTTTATGTATTTCCCAGAGAAACTGCTGCTACAAATGGAGATTCCTTTTTTTATTATTTTTATTTAATATTACTTGGTTGATTAGGGTACAAAGGGTCAAGGGCTACAGGAAAGTGGGTAACACCCATTGTTTCCGCACTAATATCATTTCCCCCCCTTTATTTAGGGTTGAGAAAGAAACAAAGTGAAAAGCTGCACCCAGTCTCCTTCCCATCTCAGGTCCCTAATGCCAGGCATGTTCTGAGGTCCTACTCAAGCAGTTTTGACGTTCAACAATTCTGAATTGCTGCTAATTTCACCATTTCAAGCGTGATGAAATCTATCCAGAATCCAGTGGCTGAATAGTTTCTTTATGGAGATTCTGTTTTTAAAGGGGAAATTAACAACTCTTTGTTCTGTGGATTGGCCCTCTTTTCAGATTGTCTGGCCCCTTGCTGTGTGTAGAAACATCTGTTCCTCCCTCCCCTTGGCTCCTTCCGGTAACTGAAGTCCCAATGAGGAGCAAGTTTGAGTCCAGGGAAACCAACATTACCTAGAATTGACTGGGGGTGAGAGCTCTCCTGAGGTCCTGGAAAACTAGAGGTAAAGGTGCATTTTGGGAGGGCAACTTACTTCCCAAATCCAGGCCAGTGATGCAATATTGCCTTTGCCTTCTGGTCTATTTTATTCTGGGTCTAGTTATTGGTGGCCACTATCACTCTGGTGTCAGACTTAATTATTGCCCTGTGTCTATAGTTTCATGCAGCATAAGATTTCTCAAATGTGTTATATACAGTAACACTGCTTGTCCTAAGTATTCCTTGAGACTGAAGCAGGATTGATCCTGTAGTAGATCCTTAGCTTTCTGCCACTGTTTTCCAGCTAGAATTGCCTTAAGAAAAATTTAAAATTGCTACCATGTATTGATTTTTGTGTTTGCTGGTCATGAAGTGTTACAAAGTATAAATTGGGCAAAGGTGGAGGAGACAGATTGTTTTCCATCTCTTAAATTCTATGAAAATGACTATTAGGATTTCTGTTTAAAATGTTGCCTAAAATTGGCTATATGCAAAATAATTGCAGATTACTTAAAGCAACTGTGTTTTAAATCTATGGTTTTATTTAGAAAATATCTTAACTTGGAGTTTTACTTTTTTTAATATTTATTTATTTTATTGCAAAGCCAGATATACAGAGAGGAGGAGAAGAAGATCTTCTGTCCGATGATTCACTCCCCAAGTGAGCCGCAATGGCTGGTACGGGCCGATCCGAAGCCGGGAATCTGGAACCTCTTCCAGGTCTCCCACGTGGGTGCAGTGTCCCAATGCACTGGGCCATCCTCAACTGCTTTCCCAGGCCACAAGCAGAGAGCTGGATGGGAAATGGAGCTGTCGGGATTAGAACCGGCGCCCATATGGGATCCCGGTGCATTCAAGGCGAGGACTTTAGCCACTAGGCCACGCAGCCGGGCCCAACTTGGAGTTTTAAATGATTGTTTCATATTGTAAACCAAGGGAATTAGCACATGGGAAATGGTTGCAAGCCTGAGAATGTGTTCTTAGTGAGCAGGCTCTGAAAGCAGAATAATTTTATTTAAAAAAGAAGATTACTTGTAGACTGTTTCATTGTACAGGAGAATGGCTATCATAGAATGGAAAGCGAAACCTGGGGCAAAATACTTAATGGTTTAAGCATGTTGAGAAAGAAGTGGGCAAGTCAGAAAAGTTAAGAAATGAATCTTGTAAGTTCTATAGGTAATTGGCTATGATTTTTAAGATGCCATTGCAGCACTGTTTACGTTTTTGACATTAAAACCTACTATATTCTGACATTAGAATTGATATCTGTTTGTAAAAAAGTTTTTGAGGTGTGCACACACATAGCAATGCTAGTAAATAACTGAGTGAAAAAAATGATCTGGTCTTCCTTGAATCAGCTTGACTAATTAGATAACCATTACTTGATGACAATGAGGATTTTAAATCAGATTTTTAAGGCCTCTTGGTCTATTTAGTAGGTTTAATTCTTCTGATATGGGTATTTCCTGATGAGTCAATGGGGGGATTTCAAAGTCAGATGAATTTGTGTAAAAAACTTTCTACCTCTCTCTCTCTTATTCTCTTCCTGGTAAAGAAAATATCTTCTTTTGATTGTTTGGATTGCATGCAAAATATTATCAAAATGTGAAATTATGCAAAATTTTAAGTTATGCCATAAAAATGTCATTGATATAAATGTTCTAAAAATTATATAGAGTTTAAAAGAAAGATTAAAGGTTAGAAAAGTTTAATGGTCCTGTTGTGCTGGCATCAGTCGTGATGGTTAGACTTGTAGACCTAAAATGTCCAAGTCTGTGTAAAATCTTATAGATGATTTCACAGGGCTATACGAAATATAGATGTCTGTACTTATTTGATGTTTTACAATTTTAACTGTGGATACTTTTTTTTCTAGGATCCAACAGATCTTTTGCATGCATTAAAACAAAAGCTTAAATATAAACTATAGGTATGGTTTATGTAGGATACTAAGAACAAGATGGTAAGAACTGGTAACTTTAAAAAGCTTCAGAGATATTGTAAGAAGCTGTTACAAAAGTTGTTTTGTTCTTCATGTGTATTATGAGATATGCTTGCACATATTTATGTAATAGTGTGTAGTCTACTTGGATAACGCGTCTGACTACGGATCAGAAGATTCTAGGTTCGACTCCTGGCTGGCTCGTCAAGCGCCTCGCTTTAGCAGACCAGTGGTGCAATGGATAGCCACTGTATTTTAAGCTTTTCCAATGAATAAGGGTTTTCAGATCCACAAGACTCTACTTGGAAAATTCTATAAATATTAACAATAGGAGACTTGCAAGATGGCTGGCATAGGAGGATGGAGGTAAGGGAACTCACACAGAGAGAGAGGGATAGAACGTGACAAAAGAGTAAGTGGAGCAGCATAGAGCTGCAGGGAGAGGAGTGTGAAGTTCCCTGGACAGTGTGGAGCCAAAAAAAAAAAAAAAAATTCACACAACTTGGAAGAGCAACCAGTAAAAACAAAACAAAATAAAACAATAGGCAGGGAAGATGGCGTCCCACTCCAGACCTGCTGAGTCACCTTTAAGTGCAGTCTCAGGAGCCACAGCCTCAGGAGATGCTGCAACAGGAGCCGCAGCCACCAGGACACGCAACCGCCAGGAGACACAGCTGCAAGGAGCCATGAGCTGCCAGGAGATGCAGCCAGATGATAAGGAAGGTAGGAGGGATCAACACTGGCAAAGGTCCTCACCAGTGGCAAAGGCAGACTGCAAGAGTCTTAGGTTTGGGGGAGCGGGGTAGGGGCAGCAGTGGGTCGGAGGCTCCCGGAATTCACCCTCCAGGGGCACACACAGAGCCTGAACATCCTTGGTGCTCATCTTCCCACCTCTCTCGCCCCCGGAGATTCCAGAATCTGGGGACAAAGGGTAAGTGCCTTGAAACTGTGTCTTGGAAGTGATGCACAGTGGTCCAGTGTGCTGAGAAGACAGGCAGAAGGCACACTGAATACTCCCTTGTGCCTTGCACACCGGCACACAGCTAGGTGGTACTGACCCACGCCACCAGCACACAGCTCTGGGCTGTGTGGACACCTGTGTGCCTCGGGGCTGGGTGGACCCATGGAAGCATTGGGGTGGGTGGTCCCACGCTGCTGGCGTGGGCGGACCGCGCAGGAGGCACATCCAGAGAGCACCTGGAACACTCCATGACCTACAGTCCCTTGATTGGGAGACGCACCAGGAGCGCACTGTGGATCTGGGTGCAGAAGGCGTTCCCAGAGATAACTTGGAACCTCCATGCACTGAGTCCCTAGTTGCAGAGACACCGTAAAATCATCTAGACCCCCCCCTTCCCTGTGAACCCGACAAAGGGGGCGTAACCAGAGAGTGCTTCCATTCCCCCATTCCTTCTGGTCGCATATGTGTAGGGGATGAACTGAGAGTGAGCCTTGATTCCGCTGGGCCTTAGAAGGGGTTCCCCTGAGGTCCAGTGCACTGGAGACGCACCAAAAGTGCCTTGAAAATTCCCGCACCATGCTACTCCATGCCTGCAGGCTCCGATCTCTGCAGGATAGTGCTTGGAGATCCCTCAGCATGCCGGTGCCTGGGTCTCTCAAAAAGAAACACTAACACAATGGGAAGAAATACCAGAAAAGGTAATGATCCAGATGAGAGAGCCAACACACCACCAATAAAGGATCAAAAGCCACTGTCTGTTTCGAAAATTCGAGATGAAGACATGGAAGCTCTACCAGACAAGGAATTCAAAAAAATAATGTTAAAATCTGTCAGAGACAATGAGAAGAATTGGGAGGACTTCAAGGAATTCAAGAACCACATAGTCACAGAAATACAACAAATGAAAAGTAAAATCCTTGACTTGGAGCACAAAATTGAGAGCCTAACCAACAGAACAAATACAGCAGAAGAGAGGATCTCTGAAACGGAAGACACACAAAATGAACATACCCAGCTCATTAAACAGCTGTAGACAAATCTGAACAAAGCCAATAAGACCATACAAGAAATGAAAGACAACCTCAGAATATTGAATATGAGGATTATTGGCCTTCCTGAAGGAACAGAAAGAGAATCACGAATGCAAATGGTGCTCGACGAAATTATACAGGAAAACTTCCAGAACACTTGGAACATGAACCCAGCCCAAATCCAGGACAGTCAGAGGACTCCCAGCAACTACGACTCAAAGAGATCTTCACCCAGACATATGGTGCTCAAGTTCCACTCTAACAAAGACAAAGACAAACTCCTGAGACAAGTATGAAGCAGAGAAAAGATCACATACAGGGGAAAACCAATCAGAGTCACTGCTGACTTCTCTGAAGAGACCCTACAAGCAAGGAGAGAATGGAGAAAGATCTTCCAAATCCTGAAACAGAACAACTGTCAACCAAGAATAATGTACCCAGCAAAGATCTCATTCGTATTTGAAAACAAAATCAGATACTTTCATAGCAAAGAGAAACTAGAAGAATATGCCAGCACAAAACCAGCTGTACAAAATTTCCTTAGAAATACACTAAATCCAGAAAAAAGGAAGCGAATCATAAGCAAAGATGGCAAACAGAAAGGTCTCCCCACTAAAGTCCACACAAGGAGAGGCAATTACACAGATATCAACAATCACAAAAACACATATATATGTATATGGCAGGGCAAAATCGTAATCTGTCAATTTTAGCTCTTAACACAAATGGCCTAAACTCACCAACCAAAAGACACATATTAAGAGAATGGATCAACAAAGAGAACCCAACTATCAGTTGCCTACAACAGACACATCTAACCAGAAAATTGAAGGTACGCAAAAAAAGATATTTTATGCCAATGGACGAGAAAAAAAGCTGGGGTAGCTGTCCTAATCTGATGATATAGACTTCCATGTGACACACATCAAAAAGTCAGGGAAGGACATTTATATTGGTGAAGGGAATGATCTATCAGGAAGTATTTACCATCATGAACATATATTCACCAAATTCCAACACACCTAGCTATGTGAAGCAATTACTTATGTACTTAAGGGGAGACATAGATATACACACAATTATTATGGGTGATCTTGACACGCTGCTAACAACAATAGACATATCAACAAAACAAAAACTCAACAAAGAAACAACAGAGCTCATACAAAGAATAGAACAACTGGACTTGGTAGACATTTATAGAACTTTCTATCACAAGGCCACAGATTATACATTTTTTTTCAGCAGCGCATGGCATCTTCTTCAGGATCGGCCACATAATAGAACACAAAGCAAATCTAAATAACTACAAAAAGATAGGAATCATACCATGTAACCTCTAAGACCACCACGGAATGAAACTGGAAATCAGCAATTCAAAATGCCCCAGGAAATACAGAAACACTTGGAGACTGAACAATATGCTATTTAACAAACAATGGATCAGAGAAGATGAGATTAAAAATGTGTGGAAACCAATGAAAACTCTGACACAACATTCCAAAATTTGTGGGACACTGCCAAAGCACGGCTAATGGGTAAACTCATCACAATTGGAACTCATGTCAATCCAAGAGAGGCGCCAAATACAGGAACTAAACACACACCTCCAGGAATTGGAAAAGCAGCAGCAGAAGAGCCCCCACACACAATAGGAAACAAGAGATCATGAAAATAAAGGAGGAAATTAATCAGATGGAAATAAAAAAAACTATACCCAAAATCAATGGATCAAAAAGCTGGTTTTTTGGAGAAGATAAAGAAAATAGACACCCCAGTGGCCTGACTGACTAAGAAAAAAACAAGAGAAAACAAGAATTAGCACCATCTAAGATGAAAAAGGCAATATAACAACAAACACCGCAACCATTAAGAACATAATTAGAAATTTCTAATTGGAGAATTAAGTTCTCTCAATTTTCTCCTAGCAAAAGTTCCTGAGTCCAATATTTACAATGTACAGCGTTAGCAGATCAGCATCTACAATTCATTTTTTCTGTTGTATCCTCGTCACCAGTTGGAGGAGGACCTGTGCTTCCATAGAGTTTGCTGATAATTGGTTGAAAAATGTCTTCTAGTTCCTTCTTTTTAGCTTTAAAGTCTTCAATGTTAGCATCTTGGTGGCTTTCCAGCAATTCAATCTTCTCCTCCATGGCTTTCTCCATGGTCTCCTTGTTTTCTGAGGAAAGTTTGCCCACCAGCTTTTCTTTGTCTCCGATCTGGTTCTTCAGCGAGTAGGCGTCGCTTTCTAGCTCGTTTCTATTGTCGATGTGCTCCTTGAGCTTTTTGTATTCCTCAGCAAACTTCTTGGCATTGTTGACCATCCTCCTGATCTCTTCAGGGGTGAGGCGATTCTGGTCGTTGGTAATTATGATCTTATGCTTGTTCCCTGTACCCTTGTCTTCAGCTGTCACACGCAGAATACTGTTCACGTCGATCTCGAAGGTAACTTCGATCTGTGGCACCCCACGGGGAGCAGAAGGAATCCCAGTCAGGTCAAATATGCCCAGGAGTTGATTGTCTATGGTTAGCTGTCGTAATTGGAATCTTCACCTCAGAGTGGAGTTGAAAATGCTATAGCAAAAGTGGCTGTTTACTGCTTTTCATTAGCAGTTGCTCATACATCATAGGGTGGGGGGACATAAGGAATTGGCTATCTTAACATTTTGGTAAGGGGGCATGTTCACCTGGAAATGTTTTATGTAACAACTGTGTCATGCGCATCTGGTATAGAAACTTTTTCTACCATAAATGACACCAATAAATGTTTGTTATTAAAAAAAAAAAAGAAATTACTACAAAGCACTGTACTCTAACAAATCAGAAGACCACCAAAAAATGGAAAAGTTCTTAGACTTCTACCACCTGCCAAAACTTAGCCCAGAGGCAACAAACGACCTGAACAAACCCATAACTGAAGCGGAGATTGAATCAGTGATTAAAATCTCCCAACAAAGAAAAGCCCAGGCGCAGAAGGCTTCACTACAGAATTCTACAAAACATTCTGAACAGAGCTAACCCTAATCCTCTACAAACTCTTCAAAACAATAGAAAAGGAAGCAACCTTCATAAACTCATTCTATGAAGCCAACATCACCTTAATCCCAAAACCAGACAGAGAACCAACAGAGAAGGAAAACTACAGACCTATCTCTCTGATGAACATTGACGCTAAGATTCTCAACAAAATCCTAGCCAATAGAATTCAAGAAAAAAAAAAAAAAACACACATCAGACAGATCATTCATCCAGATCAATTAGGATTCATCCCTGGAATGCAGGGATGGTTCAACATTTGGAGATCCATAAATATGATACACCACATCCAAAAACTGAAAAACAAGAATCACATGATAGTATCAATAGAAGCAGAAAAGCTTTTGATAAATTTCAACACCACTTCCTGCTAAAAACCCTAACCAAGATAGGCATAGATGGAAAAATCCACAGTATAATCAAAGCAATATATGAAAAACCCAACACCAGCATCTTACTGAAAGGAGAAAACTTGGAACCCTTCCCACTGAGATTTGGAACAAGACAGGGATGTCCACTTTCTCCACTACTATTCAACATAGTCCTAGAGGTACTCGCTGAGGCCATAAGACAAGCAAAAATAATCAGAGGGATCCAAATGGGAAACGAAGAAGTCAAGTTTTCACTATACGCAGATGACATGATTCTTTATGTAGAAGAGCCAAGAGACTCAATACAGAGACTACTAGAACTTATACGAGAGTTTGGCAGAGTGGCAGGGTACAAAATAAATGAACAAAAATCAACAGCCATACTGTATGCGAACAGCCCAAAGATGGAAAAAGACCTAACCAGCAAGATGCCATTCAAAATAACCGAGAAAAGTATGAAGTATCTGGGGATAAATCTAACCAAAAATGTAGGAGAGCTATTTGAAGAAAACTACAAATTACTTAAAAAAGAAATCGAACAAGACCTTAAAAGATGGAGTAACATCCCATGCTCCAGGATAGGTAAAATCAATATCATTAAAATGTCTATACTGTCAAAAGCAATATACATTCAACGCAATCTCAATCAAATTGCCAAAAACATTCTTCACAGATCTGGAAACAATGAACAAAAGTTCATCTGGAAACACAAAAAACTACGAATAGTTAGAATCATTCTCAAGAACAGGAAGTTAGCAGGGGGAATCACAGTCCCAGACTTCTGGACATACTATAGGGCAGTGGTTATCAAAACTGCCTGATACTGGCACAAAGATAGAGAGGAAGATCAATGGAGCCGAATAGAAACACCAGAAGGGAGCCCAAACAGATACAGCCAAATAGTCTTTGACAAAAAGACAAACGACAATCCAGGCAAATGGGAAGGTCTCTTCAATAAATGCTGTTGAGACAACTGGTTAATAGCCTGCAGAAACAAAAAGATTGACCCACCTCTCTCACCATTAACTAAGATCAAATCTAAATGGATAAAAGATCTAAACCTACATCCAGAAACCTTCAAACTTTTGGAAGAAAATGTTGGAAATACTCTGCAAGATCTAGGAGTAGGTCCTGACTTCCTAAAAATGACAGCAAAGGCAATAGCAATCAAGAACAGAATAAACAAATGGGACCTCATCAAACTAAGAAGCTTCTGTACTGCAAGGGAAACAATCAACAAAATAAAAAAGCAGCCCACAGAATGGGAGAAAATCTTCACGCACTACATAGGTGATAGAGAGCTAATCTACAGAATATACAAAGAACTACAAAACAACCAAAATGTCAAAACAAACAAGGCACTCAAGAAATGGGCATGGGAAATGGGCAGACACTTCACAAAGGAACAAACCCAAATGGCAAATAAACATATGAAAAAATGCTCAAGCTCCCTGGCAATAAGGGAAATCCAAATTAAAACATCAATGCGGTACCATCTAATGCCAGTAAGACTGGCCCACATGAATAAAAGCACCAACAACACTTGTTGGCGAGGTTGTGGGGAAAAGGGAACCCTTCTCCACTGCCGGTGGGGCTGCAGGCTGGTACAGCCTCTATGGAAATCAGTATGGAGAACATTCAAAAAACTCAAAATCGACATACCATATGATCCAGCAATAGCACTCCTAGGAATATATCCAGAACACTTGTTTTATGAGAAACCAACATGCACTCCTATGTTCATAGCAGCACAATCAGTAATTGCAAAAACCTGAAACCAACCAAAATGTCCATCAGCAGAGGATTGGATAAGAAAGCTATGGTTCATCTACTCCATGGAATACTACTCAGCTTTTAAAAAAACAAAATGCAGTTCTTTGTGGCCAAATGGGCCAAACTGGAAACCATAATGCTAAGGGAAATGAGCCAATCCAAAAGGTTCAATACCCTATGTTTGCCTTAATTTAAAATGATATGATGTTATGTATAACATTTTTTGTTATGTATATTATATGTTGTGTATAAACTAAAATTGAAATGTCAATGATGTGATTACAGAATGTGATTGAGAACTCGCATTTATTTTTAACATATTGGTTACACATTACCATGTCAATTAATTCCATATGATGTAAATTTTTGCTGATGGTATGTTGGAGCTTTTAATTAATTGGGATGATACTCTGTTGGCTCTGTCTTCAAACCAGAGAGGGTCTACCTAAGAAGTCAGTGAACTTGACTGGACAATAAGATGCTGAACTCTATGTTTGGTATATGCTTGCAATGAGGGAATCTCAACTAAACTTGAACTGTGTTTATGCAACAAGGTGGAGAAATCCACCATGGTGGGAGGGATTGGGGAGCGGTGGGGAGAATCCCAGTACCTATGAAACTGTCTTACATAATACAATGTAATTAATGAATAAATCTAAAAATAAGAAAAACATGCAACATTTGTTCAAAAGAAGAAAAGGCAGATGCCTCGGTGGGTGCTTCAATTAGATTATCCTCCATATAACGCAAAATATAAATTTTAGACCATATATTCCTTACTGATTTAAGGGTTTGAACAATATATTTTTGGGCCAAAGTAGGGCAGTTCGCCATGCCTTGAGGGAGGTCTTGCCATTGATAGCAGTCCATGGGACCCTGGAAATTTATTTGAGGAAGGCTAAAAGCAAACTGTAGGCAATCATAAGGACACAAGGGAATGCAAAGAAGCAATCTTTAAGATCAATAACTATTTTAAATAGATTGTTATTGTTTTGGGTGCTGGAAGACCAGGTTGAAAGGCTCCCATGGGCACCATGGCTTTATTAACCATTCTTAGATCTTGCAATAATCTCCAATTCCCAGGTTTTTTCTTAATGACAAATAAGAAGTATTCCGGGGGGAAGATGAAGGCTCAGTGTGTCCTGTGGTGAGGTATTTCTGCACCAGCTCTCTGGTCGTGATAAGTTTCTCTTGATTTAGTGGCCACTGATCAACCCAAACAGGCACACCATTATTGCATGAGATTTTATCAGCATGTCTGGATGGGCCAGGACTAACAGTGGTCACTAGGGAAAATTTTGTATACTTTCATCAAGTGATGTTGAAGGGCCTAAACCTGTTTTATCCGATGTCTGTGTAACCTGTATAGGCTGTTTAATTCCTTGAGACTGTTTTTCCAAGCCCGGGCCAGGGAGAAAACCTTGTCCAAGCATCTGGTTTGTAATAACTTCATTAGGGCTATACATGTTAACATTCATTTTAGAGAGAATATCTCTCCTCCTAAGATTAACAGGCAATTCTGAAACAACATATGGTGTTCTTTTCTGGATCGGTCCAGGTCAAGGCTTGGGAACTTGCTAGGGGGCTATTAGCTTTTCATATGCTTTGAAGATGGGTGACTGAATTTATCAAGGGCCAGGCCTTTGGCCAGAGCTTTGAAGAAATGACCATAGCATCAGCACCAGAATCAAGAAGGCCTGCAAAGTCTTTGCCATTTTACTTAAGAGTCAGGGTTGGTCGAATATGAGGAAAAAATTTATGTGTCCAAAAGACCTCTGCTACACCTGTCTCATTACTCTTTAATGAAGGGTTGATATTGAGGATTGAAACATCTTGGGGAAAATAGCAAAAGGAGTAATTCCGCCAGGGATATCATGGGGTAATAAATAAGCTCATTCAAAACTTCTGGCAAGAACTTTCAATTCTCTGGTAAATATTGGTTCAATTCGGGGAGGAATTATGTGAAGGTCCTTATTTGCCAATGCAAATTGGCCCACTATTAAGCCAAATGTATTGGGAGGGAAAGGGCCAAAAACACCAGTTAGTATAGGTTGTACACCACCTCCGGTTTTAATATTGTGCTGGAAGAGGAACAGAGATCCAATCCTGGGCTTCCTTTTGTGGCTCTCCATAAGTGGAAAACATTTTCTGTCTGTGTACTGACTGTGGAGAGAAGGTGGTTTGTGATTGGATGAACCTCACACCCCTGGGGTTCATCTGAGGCAAGGGGGACAGAGGCTTCCCCTGTTGGGAGTTTCCCGAATGGCAGTGAATGAGAGGATGCCCTTGGATGTCAATGTGAGAGTGGCATTCATTAGCCCAATGGTCACACCTGAGGCAGTGAGACCATTAAATTGTTGGCAGTCCTGTGGGTACTACTTGAGGATGCACTTGGGACCCAATAGGGCCTTTCTTTTGCAGACAGTCTTTCTGAAAATGGCCAGGTTGCTTACAATTGTAACAAGACTTGGATGCGTTGGCAGCCTCTCTTTTTGCCATAGCAGCTCCTATGGTTAGCTGATTGGATGGCTGGTACCAGTCCCTGAACAAAGACAAACATATTCCAGGAGTCTCTTACTGTGCTCATGTTTAAGAATATCGTGGCAGGTGGTGCTGGCATTTTCAAAGACAAGTTGTTTAAGAAAAGGATTATCCAGCTCCTGAATGCCAAACAGGTGTTCTGCATCATCAGTTAGTTGATTAATAATGGAGATATAGGGTTCATCTGGATCCTGTAAAATCTTTGTGCGTATGGAGGAAGAACCTGTTATAGAAGGCAATTTCTTCCAAACCATTAGACAGACCTGACAGACCTGAGCGAGCAGCCCTGGGGAATATAGCATTTGAGCTTCCAAGGTATTAAAGGGCTCTTTCCCCAAAATGCATCTGACAGACCAGTTTCGTGTCTCAGGGCATTCGAAATATTTTGGAAATAGGGTAAGGAGTATGGTTTCACAGCTCTTTCTGGGTAGCTATCTGTTTTAAGCCCCTTAGCCTGGCAAGAGGTGGGCATGGTTTCACAACTCTTTCTGAGTAGCTATTTCCGAAACACCTCTATGCTCACAAGAGTATGCTATCAGGTAGGGCATAAGCCAAAGTCCTGTCATGAGCACCAAGGGTGGTCAGAGCAGGGTGGGTTGCTAGACGATTGTAACCACAGGTGAGTAAAGTCCTGGTTTCTCTTGCACTTTGCTAGCTGTTGCTTTCCACTGACCTGCTCTATATTCAAAATGGCTTCAGTATGCTAAAATATATAGCTCCCAATACAGAAAGTGGGTGAGTAGCTCAAGCTCTGCTTTCTGTGGGCTTCCACCCCTAAACAATCAACACACACACACATACAAACACATGCACACTGACAACACACAAACACACACAAACACACACACACACTCACAAACACATAGTTCCTACCTGTGAGGATGTCCAGGTTCCTTTAAAAACAGCAGTCCATGAGTGTATGGGGCTTGGATGTATACCAAGTGGGAGTGTGCCACTATGCTGAACATGTAGTGAAGCCCAGGCCTTTTGCAACACTATTATTAGGAAAACATTTCCCCTCCAAAGGAACACTTTGCAAACCTCGAAGGAGACACAGTATTTCTGGTTATGCATTAGAGTGAATGTGTCCCGTAGGCAGAAGATTGCCATAGCCATGTCCCACAATGGAGAGAGCTTGAGGCACTATGGAAACCACATCTGACTAAGTGAAACAGGGGAACATGTAAGAATGATTTGACACAGCATTGGGCTGTCCCTTGCATGAAGTGTGCCCTCTGCTTACCAAGTACCATCCATGGGAAACAGATCCACGTCCAACCTGTTGTGTGATTTGGAATGATGAAGCAACAGGCAGATGTCAAAGAAGGGCATGGCGGGTGAGGGTGTGTGTGGGGTTGGGCTGTTGTAGCAGTTTGATACCCAAAGGATTGTAACCCAGCTGCCACAGGTTGTGTCAAGCTCCAGATCAGAGGAAGCTTACAGGCATGGGGATGGATGAGTTTGACCTATAGACCTGTGACAGCACACCAACTTTGGTAGACTGTGACCTCGGCCCTCACTCTTGCTTCACTCACCTAAGCCCATGCAGCTGTCCTGGTGACAGGGAGCATTCCGATTGGCTGCCCCTCTGTGACCTCACAGGGTTCTGTGGCCATACCAACCATCCAGTCAACAGCTGATTGGTCATAACCAGCCCGTAATGCTACAGCCTCAGCATTCTAGAAGAGCCATGGTGACAGAAAGAACCCAGCCATTTGCAGAGAGTAGGCGAGTGTCTCAAGCTCTGCTTTCTATGGTCTTCCTCACCCAACCCACATACACACACACACACACACCCTCTCAGAAAGGATGTCCATCCTCCAAAGAAGCCAGCAGTCCATGAGTGTAAGTGGCTTTGGTGTCTTCCGAATGGGAGAGTGCCACTATGCTGAACATGCAGTGAAGCCCAAGGCATTTGCAACACTGTTACTAGGTTAGAGTTTCCCCTCTCATTCTGTAAGAACACTTTGCATGCATCTAAGGAAACACAGTGTTCCTGGTTGTGCATTAGAGTGATGGTATTGTGCAGAGCACATGCCTTGGAGGCAGCCAAGTCAAGCGGAATGGCAGAGGCAGAACATCTTCATTCTTATCATGCCTCTCAGTGAATTCTTCCAAAGAAAACTCAGTCTCACGCAACAGGATCACCATCTGAGAAAAAAGGAAACTTCATCAGTTTCTTCTTTTTTATTGCAAAGTTGCTATCCACAGATCGACATGGCTTTAGATAGATCTGGCTCTTGTCTGGCATAGGTTTTCCTTGACTGGGTCAGCCTCATCTCTGTTTTTGAGTTAGATAGGTGCCTGAGAAGGCTAATATTTCTGCTCATGATCAGGAGGCAGCAAGAGATCCCTTGAGCGGGCATGCTTAGTGTCTCCTGGTATGTGCTTCCATTGCCATTCCCTTTAGAGTCCCATAGGCAGATTGTCATACCCATGTCCCATCATGGTGATTCCTTGAGCCACTATGGAAACTACATCTGACTGTGTGGAACAGGGGAACATGTAAGAATGTTTTGACACAGCGTTGGGGCTGTCCCTTGCATGAATTGTTCCCTCTGCTCAGCAAGGATCAACTAAGGGAAACAGATCCTTGTCAGAAGCTGTCGTGCATGTTGAATTCCTGGAGTAGCAAACAGTTGCTAAAGAAGGGGATGGCAGGGATTGTAATAGTGTACGGGCGGTGGGTTGTTGTAGCATTTTAAAGCCCATAAAATGGTCAGCCAGAGGCCACAAGTTGTCTCCAGCTCCAGATCACAGGGAGCTTGTAGACATTGGTGCGGACCAGTTTACCCAACCGGAAGGTGACAGCTCAGCAGCTTTGGTGGACCATGACCTCAGCCCTCACTCTTGCTTCACTCACCTAAGCCCATGAGGCTGCCTCAGTGACAGGTAGTATGTGGGTTTGCTGCCCCTCTGTGACATCACAAGGCTCTGTCGCCATACCAGCCATCCAATCAGCAGCTGATTGATCATAACCGTCCCAGAATGCTAAAGCGTCAGCATTCTAGAAAAGCCATGGTGATAGACCCCTTGAGCTGGGTGCAGATAGTGAGTGAGTGTCTCAATCTCTGCTTTCTGGGGTCTTCCACTTCCACCCTAGCACACACACACACACACTGTTACACACACACATGTACATACCCACACAAAAACACACGTACACGCACAGGCCCTACCATGGAGGTTGTACAGCCTCCATGGAAGCCAGCAGATTGTGAACGTGGAGTTTGGTTGTCTACAAATTGGAAGTGTGCCACTATGCTAAACACGTAGTGAAGCTTAGGTCTTTTGCAACACTATTATTAGGAAAATGTTTCCCCTCCCTCTCCTTAAGAACACTTTACATACCTTGAAGGAGACACAGTTTTCCTCGTTGTGCATTACAGGGAGGGTGTTATGCAGAACACATGTCTTGTAGACAGCCAAATGAAGCTGAGTGACATAGGCAGAGCACATCTTATTTCCTATCATGTCTCTCAGTGTGTTTCTTAATATAACACAATCTCATTCAACAGGGTAACCATTTGAGAAAAGAGGTCACTTCAACAGAGCCTTCTTCTTCTGTACATCCAAATTGCTATTCATAGATCAACATGGCTTCAGATAGATCTGTTTTTTTTTTTTTTTCTGGCATTGTCTTTCCTTGACTGGATCAGTCTCATCTCTGTTTTTGAGTTAGATAGGTGCCTGAGAAGGCTAATATTTCTGCTCATGATCAGGAGGCAGCAAGAGATCCCTTGAGCGGACATAAATCTTGCACATTCAGGGAAGCTATTGTTGCCTCCTGACCATGAGCAGAAATATCAGCCTTCTCAGGCACATTTCTAACTCAAAATAGAGATGAGACTGACCCAGACAAGGAGAAATAATGCCAGAAAAAACAGATCTTGTACGTAGAGAAAAAGAAGAATCTTTGGAAGTGATCTCTTATCCAAGATGGTGACCCTGTTGCCTGAGACTGTATTCTGTATGGCAGAACACACTGAGAGGCGTGATCAGATGGGAGGTGTGCTCTACCATTGCCAATCAGCTTGACTTGGCTGTCTCCTTGACTTGTGTTCTAAACAACACCTTCTTTCTAATGCACGACTAGGAAAAATGTGTCTCGGTAGAGGTACACAAATTGTTCTCAAGGAGGGAGAGGTGAATGCTTTTCTAGTAATCATTTTGCAAATCCCTGGGCTTCATTACATTTTTAATATATTGACACACTACCAGTCAGTAGACATCCATTTCCAGTGCCAGCCAGACAACCCACAGTGGCCTTCACATGGATGTTGTGGCTGCCCGGTGAGATCCTGGATTTGTGCAGGAAGCTAGGAGGGCTAGTGCAGTCTGGGACCACACAATCAAGCTGGTGACGAGGACCAGCCACAGGCAGAGTTAGTAGAGGACTCAGAGTGCCATCTTAAATGGAGAGGTGGAAGGCAGTGTTGATGGTGCAGCACAGAGGAGTCTCATTTCTCCCTGATCACATGGAACTGATTCAAGTGGGGTGGGTAGCACCAGCTTCAGTCCCTGCAGGGTCAGTGTTATCTCTGGAGCTGAAAGCCAGCACCCACAATTCTCCCACAGCATCACACGTGGCTCCATCTCAGGTAGCAGGGCAGCAAATGTGGACACCAAGTAAAAGTCCTGAGTGGGCATGTTACTAGCTAATTGCACTGAGCTGAGCCCACAGCTTCAGCCTTGCAGCCTATAGGGTCAGTGTGGTCCCTGGAGCTGTCAGCCAAAAGTTCCGTGATCGTTGTTGGTGCCCCTATGGGTGTCATCTTGGACACTGAGACAAATGCTCCAATCAATTAGAAACTACAAGAAGAGGAGTGGTAAACTGTGCATGCACTTATTCAACAGCTCTCAGATAGCAGTGTCTTGGGGCCACACACTGTTACACTGAAGGGAAGACAGCTGAGCTGCCTAAAACGTAAGCTGGGAACAAAATCTCCACCATTTTAGAGCACTATACAGGAAAAAACAAACAGTCCCAACAAGGTTAGATAACACATGTTTGCCTTAATATAACATGAAATGACGTCAATCCTAAAAACAGTACCTGTAAACTCTAATTCTCATGCAATAAGATATTGTGATGTAACAAATGTACCAACAATCAATGTGAATCAGACTGCTTATGATCTACATCAAAAAATTGTAAAACATAATAACATTATGCTACTCAGAAATGGGGAGGAAGAGCAGAGAAATCCATCTCTTTGGAATGTGTGAGGCAGGGCCCGGTGGTGTGGCCAAGGGGCTAAAGTCGTCACCTTGAGTGACCCAGGATCCCATATGGGCACCAGTTCTAATCCCAGCAGCTCCACTTCTCATTCAGCTCCCTGCTTGTGGCCTGGGAGGGCAGTCAAGGATGGCCCAAAGCTTTGGGAACCTGCACCCGTGTGGGAGACCCAGAAGAGTTTCCTGGTTCCCGGCTTCGGATCGGTGCAGCACCAGCTGTTGCGGTCACTTGGGGAGCGAATCATCAAATGGAAGATCTTCCTCTCTGTCTCTCCTCCACTCTGTATATCTTACTTTGTGGCAAAATAAATGAATCTTAAAAAAAAAAAAAAGAATGTGTGAGGCAGATGTGAAGTATAATCTATCAGGAACTTAACAGGTAACTTATAGACAACAGATTCAAATCAGCATTAGACAATAGTAAAATTACAAAGACATATAGGGGGAAACAAGAGTGATCCTGACAACCTCCTGACAACCTAACAGGAGGTCATTTGCACAGAACAGAGGGGGACCCCAGAGTGGATCAGGGGGACAGGAGGAGGCTTGGATTCCAACCCTCGATCCTCAACAAAGACTATCAGTACAGGCACCAAAGACTACATCTCAACTGCCAAAGAGATGACAGTGAATTGTTGTGCCTTTGGAGGCTAAGAACTTTGATGTCATCCACCCACATTTAGATCTTCCACATGGCATGGTAGTAGCCCAAATCCTTCCTCACAGAATCCAAGGTTATCAGAACAGCCAGAAACTATGCATGGTCTGAAGAAATAGAAGAACAGTAAACTTCCTTTGGAAATAGGGAGTGGAGTTTCTTCTGGTCCTTACTTAGTTCCAACATTGGATCTCCACCATGTCTTGCAATGACCATCAGGGTCACTCTGGAGCCCCTCCCCAAACACACACCACACACACACACACACACACACACACACACACACACACACACATGAATAGACAGAGAACAGCAAACAAAGCTTAGAATCAGAAAGGAAATGGTCAGCGTGGACTCACATATTCCTTACTAGGTGGGACACAAAGATCAGTTTCTCCTCACTAAGGTATTGAAGATTTCTCTGTACATCCCTCCTAAAACTGTTCTGCACCTCAATTAATGACATATGCCTTGTCAGAGTTATAATCCAATTTAGACTATACTAAAAGCTGTCAAATTCTGCTAAATTATGCTTCAGCACTGTAAACTGCTAAATATAAAAATGAAAATAGATCCAAGATAGCTGAATATTATCCTGTTGCCATTTTAAGGAGTATAGCACCCTGTTGTATGTAAACTGAAATTGAAATATCAATGAAGTATCACAGCAGTGGTAAAGAACTTGCATTTTTTTAACATATTGATTATTCAATACCATGTCAATTAATTCCATAATGTTGTAAATTGCTGTTGATATTACATTGTGGCTTTTAATTGATCAGGATGAAATTCTGACAGCTCTGTTTTCAGACCAGAGATAGTTTCCCCAAGAAACCATTGAGTTTAACTGCACAATAAGATGTTGAACCCTATGTTTGGTATATGTTTGCAATAAAAGAATCTTGACTGATTCTGAATAGTAATACAGCAACAACGTAGAAGAATCTATCAGGTCCGGGTAGGGGATTGAGGAATCCCTGAGCCTATAAAACTGAGTCACATAATGCAACGTAATTAATTTAAATATATATAAATATAAAAAAAAAGAAAACAAACTGGCACACATCTTGGATTCCTTGAGTAGCAAGCAGTTGCCAAAGAACGGCATGGCAGGGTCTGGGTGTGTGTCTTGTGGGTGGGTTGTTGTAGCAGTTGGATGCCCATAGGATTATAAGCCAACTGGCACAGCTGTCCCGGTATCAGGGAGCATTCCAAACGTCCGCCCCTCTGTGATCTCACAGGGCTCTTTGGCCATGTCAGCCACCCAATCAGCAGATGCCTAGTCATAACCGGCCCAGAATGCCAAAGCCTCAGCATTTTGGAAAGCCATGGTGACTGACAGGACCCTCAGCTGGGTGCAGAAACTGAGCCAGTGGCTCAAGCTCAACCTTCTGTGGTTTTACAATCCCACATAAACACACCGCCAGAGGCCCTCCGTGGAATAATGTCTAGCTTCCGGTGAAACCCAGCTGATCATGAGTGTATGGGGCTTGTGTGTCTACTAAGTGTGAGTGTTTCAATATGTTGAAAATGTAATGAAGCCCAGGGCTTTTGCAACACTGTTACTAGGAAAGCATTTCAACTCTTCCTCCATGAGAACACTTTGTATACCTCTACAGAGACACATTGTTCCTAGTTCTGCACAAGAAAAATGGTGTTGTGCAGAGCACATGCCATGAAGATAACAGAGTCAACCTGATTGGCAATGGCAGAGCACACCTCCCATCCTATCATGCCTATCAGTGTGTTCTCCCTTACAGAACACAGTCTCACGCAACAGGGTCACCATCTTAGAAAAGAGATCACTTCAACAGATTCTTCTTCTGTACATCCATGTTGCTATTCACGGATCAACATGGTTTCAAATAGCTCTGTTTTTTTTTCTAGCATTGTCTCTCCTTGACTGGGTCAGCCTTGTCTCTGATTTTGAGTTAGAAACGTACCTAAAAATGCTGATATTTCTGCTCATGATCAGAAGGCAGCCATATTTCCATTGAACAGGCTTGCCTAGTGTCTCCCAGGTTCTGGTTTCATTGTCATGCTCTTTACAGTCACGTAGGCAGAACATTGCCATAGCCCTGTCCCACAACGGATAATTCTTGAGCCACTATGAAAGCTACATCTCTCTAGGTGGAACAGAAGATCATGCAAGAATAGCTTGAAACAAATTGGGGCTGTCCCTTGTATGAATTGGGCCCTCTGTTCAACAAGAAACAGCTAAGGGAGACAGATCCATGTCAGAAGCTGCTGTGCATCTTGGATTCCATGAGAAACGGACAGTTGCCATAGAAGGGTATGGCGGGTGGTATGTGGAGAGGTATTTGGGTGTAAGCCATTGTAGCAGTTGTATGCCCATAGGATTGTAACCACCTGCCACAGCTATTTTCAACCTCCATATCTCAGGAAGGTGACTGGCATGGGACTGGATGAATAGGACCAACCGGTAGGTTCAGCACACCAACTTTGGGGGACCATGACCTCAGCCCTCACTCTTACCTCACTCACCTAAACCCATGCAGCTGTCCCGGTGTCAGGGAGCATTCTGATTGGCTACCCCTCTGTGACCTCATAGGGCTCTGTGTCCATGCCAGTCAACCAATCCGGAGCTACCTGGTGATGAACTGCCCAGAATGCTACAGCCTCAGCATTCTAGAACGCCGTGGTGACAGACATGCCCCTCAGCTTGGTACATAATGTGGGCAAGTAGCTAAAGTTCTGCTTTCTGTTGTTTTCCCACTCCACTCAAACACACACACACACACACACACACTCACACACACACACACATGCTCTCCCAGGGAGAATATCTAGGCTACTTGGAAGCCAGCTGACCGTGAGTTTATGGGCTTGTGTGTTTACCGAGTGGGAATGTGCCAATATGCTGAAACAGTAATGAAGCCCAGGGATTTTGCGACACTGTTATTAGGAAAGCGTTTCACCTCTCCCTCTGTGAGAACCCTCTGTATACCTCTATGGAGATACATTGTTTCTAGTTCTGCACAAGAAAAATCGGTGCTGTGCAGAGCACATGTCATGGAGAGTCAAGTCAAGCTGATTAGCATAGGCAGAGCACATCTCCTTTCCTATCACACCTCTAAGTGAGTTCTCCCTAACAGAACACAGTCTCACGCTACAGGGTCACCATCTTAGAAAAGAGGTCACTTTGACACACTCTTCTTTTAAATGTCTACGTTGCTATCCACAAATCAACATGGCTTCAGATGCATCTGTTTTTTTCTGGCATTGTCGCTCTTTAACTCGGTTAGCCTCATCACTGCTTTGGATTTAGATAGCTGCCTGATAAAGCTGATATTTTTGCTCTTGTTCAGGAGGCAGCCATAGTGCCCCTGAAGAGGAATGCATAGTTTCTTCCAGAGTTGTGGTTTCATTGTCATACGCTTTAGAGTCACATAGGCAGAAGATTGCCATAGCTATGTCCAACAGCGGAGGGTTCTTGTGCCACTATGGAACCACATCTGTCTAGGTGGAACTGAGGGACCTAGGAAATGGTTTGACACAGCATAGGGGCTGTCCCCAAATCACAACTAGAGGAGACAGATCCATTTCAGAAGCTGTCGTGCATCCTGGCTTCCTTGAGTAGGAAGTAGTCGCCAAAGAATGGTGTGGGGTGTGTGTTTCAGTGTGTGGGGCAGCGGCTGATCCATGGTGGCAGTCTGATGGTGATATTATTGTAGGTTAGCTGCCACAGGTTGTGCCAAGCTCCAGATTCCAGGAAGCTCTCAGGTATGGGGTTAGATGAGGTGGATCAAATGGAAGGTAACAGCATACCACCTTTGGTTGACTGTGACCTCAGCCCTCACTCTTGCTTCACTCACCTAAGCCCATGGAGCTGTCCCAGTGACTGAGTTTTCGCTTTGCTGTCCCACTGTGACAGGCACTGTGTCCATGCCATCCATCCAATCCGGAGCTGCCTGGTGATAAACAGCCCACAATGCTGAAGCCTCAGCATTCTAGAAAAGCCATGAAAACTGATAGGCTTCTAGCCTGATGCATAAAGTGGGCAATTGGCTCAAGCTCTGCTTTCTGTAGTCTTCCAACCCCTCCCAAACACACATACACACAGAGAAACACAAACACACACACACACACATGCACACACACACACGCACACACATGCTCTCCCAGGGAGAATATCTAGGCTCCTTGGAAGCCAGCTGACCATGAGTGTATGGGGTTTGATGGACTACCAAGTGGGAGTGTGCCAATATGCTGAAAACATAGGAGAGCCCAGAGCTTTGGCAACACTGTGACTGTAAAAGTGATTAATCTCTCCCTCCATCAGAACACTTTGTATACCTCTAAGGAGACACATTGTTTCTATTTGTGCATTAGAGAGTTGGTTTTGTGCAGATCACATGTCATGGAGATAGCAGAGTCAAGCTGATTGGCATAGGCTGAGCACATCTCCTTTCCTCTCACATCTCTCAGTGAGTTCTCCCTTACAGAACACAGTCTCACTCAACAGGGTTACCAAGTTAGAAAAGAGATCACTTTGGCACATTCTTCTTCTCTACATCCAAGTTGCCATACATGGATCGACATGGCTTCGGATATATCGTGTTATTGTGTGGCATGGTCTCTCCTTAACTCGATTCGTCTCATCTCTGTTTTTGAGTTAGGTGCCTGAGAAGGCTGATATTTCTGCTCATGATCAGGAGGCAGCAAGAGGCTGAACAGGCATACTTAGTGTCTCCCGTGTTGTGATTTTATTGTTATTCTCTTTAGAGTCATGTAGGCATTAGATTGCCATAGCCATGTCCCACAAGGGAGAGAGCTTGAAAAACAATGGAAATCGCATCTGTGTAAGTGGAACAGGGGGACATGTAAAAATGGTTTGACACAGCATTGGGACTGTCCCCTGTATGAAGTGGGCCTTCTGCTCAACAAACCCCATTTAGAGTAGACAGTTGCATGTCAGAAGCCTTGTGCATCTTGGATTCTTTGAGTAGCAAGCAGTTGCCAAAAAATGCATGGTGGGGTTGTGGGGATATTAGGGGTGTGGGCTGCAGATCCTCATTTCCCAATGGTTAGCTCCACAGCTTAGCTTATTTTCAAGGTGTAACAGGATGTGCAATCTTAGCCTGATACTTTTAGTGCCTGGCTTGACCACAAGTTCCTGCTTCCCTGCTTCGCATTAATCAAGGTATCGCTGGGTGTTTTAGGAGCTACTTGAGTATTGGAAAAATACTGTGAGGAAATAGAGACCTTAAAACGACAGACTGTAGTTCAATAAAGCAGCGTTCTCTTTGCAAAAATGACCCAATCTGTGCTGTATTATTTTTAATCTAGTCCATTCACTCGACTCAGCATATACCCTGACAGAGATTTGCAGACAGATGGAAATCCCACCAAAATCGAGAAAGAGAGGATTTGTCAATGGGTCGTTCAGGGCAGTTGACCAATTGACTAAGGCAAGTGGGACACATTGTGAGCCCTTCCTAGACAGGTAGGGGAGGGAGTTTTATTTTGTAGCTAGGTCTTAGATTGATTTTAAAATATATTTATGTCTTGGTGTTTAATTTATACTGTGAAAATGATGATGAAATGGGTTTAGCCTTTTCCCAGGATAAATTGGTCACTGAGCTTGACAGACTTCCACATCAAATGGGAATGTTGTTGGTCTGAACAGGCTTACCAGAGAATTAATCAATTCAAGCAAGGTTTATTATTATTATTATTATTTTTTTTTTGCAGAGGGTGTCTCAATTTTGTTCACCCTCTGTGGTTCCATAAGTATTGGTATCCCCAATAATCTAGAGGATGGACAAAATTATGGAACATAGATGGAGTTTCTCTTTCCCTGTAGGGACCTGCCAATGAATCCCCCAAATTCATCAATGAGCCTCAGCTAGATGAGGGTGCTTACCACCTCGATCCACAACATTTGGTCCCTTTAAGGCCCCCTCTTTATATTGCCCCACCTGCAGCTATGTCTTTTGCCCCTGTTCTTAATTCATCCTATGCTTTTGATTGTGTAGAGAAGACTAAATTTCAATTGGCTGAGGAGACCACCTCTCTTTGCACGGTTCTCCAACAGAAATGCGATCATTTATGATCACTTAAGGAAGTCAGAGAATTGGACTCAGAACTTTAGGGAATGACTCATTTTGGTAATGATTTCGCCGAAGGCGCTAAATCAAAAAGGACTTTACATGCTTTTCTGATCACCCGCAGCGAAATTAGGGCCGCTGTAGACCCTAATGCAACTGGTAGGGATGATTCCTCTGAAGTAGCCAATGATGACAATTTTATTCATCATGAGGAGGATGATGCAGCTTGTCACAAAGAAGACTTAGATGAGGAGCCCCCTAATCAGTCAGATTCTGAGGGAGAGGAGCCCGTGGATGCTGTGTTGGAACATAAGTATCACCGACTGAATTTGAAACACTTAAGGGAGGTTAAAGCGGCGGTTAATAACTATGGCACCACCACACTTTACACCCTTGGGCTCTTAGTGAATCTTAGTGAGCGCTGATAGACCTGCAATGATTGATGTTTTTTGGCTCAAGCTGCATTAAGCAGAGGTTATTATGTTCTGTGGAAGACTGACTATGTTCAGAATTTTAGGGAAACCGCCCAGAGTAATGCGGAGCAAGCCTTCTCTAAAACCTAGACAAAAACTAAGCTCCTCAGGCAAAGTCCTTATGACACCAATGAAAAACAGGATCAGTTTCCCTCTGGTCTCTTGGGACAGGTACAGAATGCTGGTATCAAAGCATGGAGATGCATCCCCCTAGCGGTTCCACCACCACTTCTCTGGAGAAAATCCGCCAGAGACCTGATGAGCCTTTCAGTGATTTCATCAGCCATTTGACAGATATTGCTGAACATCTGGAAGGCAATAGAGACCATAGTGTCCTTGTCAAACACTTTGCCTTTGAAAATGCCAACCCCACCTGCCAGGCCGCCATTTGACCGCATCGCAAAGGCACTATATCTGATTACATTTTTTGCTGTGTGCAGGCATAGTTGCCTCACATTGCATTGACAATGCCATTGGCACAGCTTTAAAGGATTTTGCTAAAAATTCACCTACCTCTAAAACCTGGTATAATTGTAAACAGCCTGGCTATTTTTCCCATGTCCCTCTCCCAAAGTGATTAAACCCCCACCTCACGATGTCTGCCTGCTTTGTAAAAGAGACAAACATTGGGCTTCTGAGTGCTGCTCTAAAGCAGATGCCCAGGGCAACTTGCTGCCAGTCAGGTAGGGTAACTTCCAGCAGGGCCAGCCCTATGTCTCTTAGCAGGAATGGACATTCAGGGCTGTAAGGTTCACCGCCCCCCACCCAGCCCGCAGTCTCTCTGGACTTAACCATACCAGCCACCCTCAGGACCTAAATTTCTCCAGCTCTACCTCATAGCCCTAGCCTCTAGATGAGAGGGGCAGGGTAACAGATAAAAATTTAACATTCATTAAAAAAAATAGGAAACTTGTTTTGTAACCTGATTTAGCAGTTGTACATAAAATCAATCTGATACAGAGTGGTCCAAATCCACTGTTAAGTTAACTGAACGCATGAGATGACTCTATGTACTTGCTTTACAAAATATCTCCAGGTTAAAGTACGTCAAAGGAGAGGTTAGAAGTCGCAAAGAGCTATATGTCTGTGTTCTGACGTGTTTAGTGATTGTGCATATATTTGTTTAGTCATTATTGTTGGTGTTCTCTTATTTTTGGCCAGACAAAAACTAGATTTTGTTTTAATACTCGTTCTCCAGTTCTGTCTTTGTCTTAAATTGTTAAGCTTTTGTTCTTGTTCTGAATTGAGTACTTGTGTGACTGACTGACAGACAAATTGGGACGGACCATTACTGACCTCTTTTCTCTCTCCTGGTAAATCATTTTAGAGAGGTCTAACAAATTTAACAGGTCCTGGCCAGATCAGACTCCCCACCTCCACTGGGAAAATGTTTGCATGATATTTTCTTGGTTTTTGATCTTCAGCGTACAATGTTGTCTTGGCATTGATTAAATCTAGTATATAGTATTCATTAACATGTTCAGTTAAATGCTAAAGGTACGTTTTATTTAACTCATTTAGACCTCTAAATTCTTCAGAGTTCTAAACAAAGCCTCATGACTTTGAGTGTTCTAGTAGGATCCCTGGAACTCTCAAAGATTGAGATAAAAATTCAAATAATGAAATTGTCATTCAAAATAATTTGGATTATAATCTCACAATATTATGAAATTTTGGTAAATTTGCTGCATCATATGTGATATTAAAAGAGATGAGTGCTAATGCTCATTGGTTGAAATGTTTCCTACTCATGAAATTAATCCAGATTGTAAATTACTTGTGTTCTTACTTACAAGCAAATATGTGAGATTTTGCCTTGCAAGAGAACAATGAATTCTTTAAAGATGTATAGTAAAATTGGTCATCATGCGGAAGTTTTCTAGATGTTTGCCTCTAAAACAATGGAATTGAAGTCTGATTCCTTGTGAGAAACAACAGTGTTCTAACACCTTTTAAAGTTATTTTCATCTTATTGATTACTAAACCTGTTAGTTAAGAGTAAATTCCTAAGTAGTCTCCCAGGACAACAGCCAAATTGATTTTTTTTTCTGCTCTCTTCAATAAAACAGAAGATAAGAAGATGCTCCTGGCCTACCAGCCTTAAAACAAGGGAGGGGCTTGCTTGGAGTCATCCCTTGGAAGAATTTGGGACTTTGATCTTGTCCCTGATGTAGTGATTCTTATCTGCCTTCATTTGAAAAGTTGTAAATTCCCAAATCAACTAGAAAAATGTTGTCTGAAAAAATTTCTGATTCCTGGTTTTGAGGTGAGTTTGTGTTAAAATGTGTTTCCATGAATTGGGAGAAATGGTTGACAATTGCTTAAAGCCATTGTATTTAAAAGTTGGTATGCTTTTATTTAAAAACTGTAGCATTGCTTATAGAATATTTTATCCTACAGGGAAACGGCTATCATAGAAGTTAGAAAATTTGAAAAATGAATCTTATAAACTTTATATATAATTGGCTATAATTTTAATACTATTACAACATTAAGTTTTTAATATTAATACCTAAGACATGCTGATGTTAGAATTGATATCTGTGTTCAAAATGTTTTGAAGTGTGCATGTATAAACATGCTAGTAAACCTGTAAAGATAAAAATATTTCTCATTTTGAAAGCTGTTGAAAATTGAAGCATTGAGCTTTAGATAGTCTCTGTTTAATTGCTGACTTTATCAATTGTCTATCCAGCTTCAGTACATTCTATTCTTGTTCCAATTTTTGAGCTTGTTAAAATTCTTAAAAAGTTATGAGATGATTTGATGCACTAATTCCTGTGTTTAATTCTCATGATCAGAAAGAGCTGTGGTTTTTTTTGCAAAAATTTATATTTTATTTGAATTTCAAAAAATTTAGAATTGCTTTCAAATTTA
The DNA here is from genome assembly GCF_030435755.1 of Ochotona princeps. Taxonomy (NCBI): domain Eukaryota; kingdom Metazoa; phylum Chordata; class Mammalia; order Lagomorpha; family Ochotonidae; genus Ochotona; species Ochotona princeps. Next base: position 12,695,934 of record NC_080866.1, read on the forward strand.
GGAAAGTACATTAATGCAGGACCCCAGGGGAAGCCTCACATACCGAGACAGATAAATTAAATGTATATACTGCAGACAAGCTGGGGGGTGTAGTTTACATATTTACAGCACTTGGTGTTTTCTGAAAACCATATTTATACACATTGTTACATTTACAAAAGAAGACTTTCACTACCATTTGCCTACAATAATGAAGAAAAATGTACACCTTTTTTTTCTTTCTTTTTTTGGTACTGTACAAACTTTGTATAATAAAAATATATCTCTGTAAAAAAAAAAGATTTTTTGTTTATTTTTGTTTTACTTTTTTTTTTTTTCTCATGGAATGGCGGTGATGGGTTGATGGTGTGATTGGCAGGTGAAGGACTTAATCTACCCTGCTCCTTCCCCAGTCTCTGGAGGTGGAGAGAAAATGTAAGAGAGCTGAGAGCAGGAGGGCACAGCCAAGTTGGGGGGATCCCACCAGCAAGGGCTCCTTGGGTATCCCTTGGACTTGACCAGGAGACCCACGGAGGGTGGTGGGGCTGGAGAGGGAGTCCACAGGTGGTCTGAGTGAGAGTATGCAGAGGAGGGAAAGGAGAGAAGCTGAAGTGCTTCCTGCACTTGTGTCCAGGGAAGGAAAGAGGTGAGAGTGTGAGTGTGTGCCTGGCTTGGTCCTCTCCCACTCACCCAGGTATCTACCACATCCCAGAGCAAGTGCAGGCAGGAGTGGGTTCCCACCATTGTCTCTCTACTGCATCTGCTGGAAATGGACATCTATCACTCCACTCAGCCGTCTCAACAGCAGTCAGCTCTTTGAATTGTTCACTTAAGAGCTGGTGCCCCTCACCTCCATTCCCATACTATTAGTATGTGATATGGGCATGAGAGACAGGCATGTGACACACGCACGGGTGTGAGCATCTCCTGAAACATTCTTGAGGACACAGCAAGTGGCTCTTAAGGCCATACTTGCATTTCTAAACCTGTAAACTTCCCAACAATCCTCATGGGGGAATTCACCAAGGAGCCACACAGAAGTGGCTTCCCTCCTCCTAGGCATTCAACTCGGGAGTTGCTGGGTCCCTTGTTGGCTGTGGTCAGGGGCTGTTGGGAGCCAAGAGGCCAGCGCCAGCTCCAAGAGGTTAGCAGTCCTGGATCCTTGTCCTTGTGTGCAGAGAGCAGAGCCCAGGTAGGCCACAGGGTTCCCATGGGGACTCATCTACTACTCCCTGTCTTTGGTGTCCCTTTCTGGACCTGGGTGTCCGGCAGCTGGTGCAGTGGGGTCAGACCCCTCGGGCCCTGTATTCCGACTGCACACTGAATTCAGTGGCTCACATCTCCTGTTCTTTCCAGCCTTCCCTTTCTTTGTCTTATAGATGAATCAGTTCTACATTTTGGTGCTGCTGTGTGGCCTAGAAACATTAAATGCTGCAAAGTGCCAGGCACAAGAGAAGGTACCCAGTGGACAGCAGCTGTTACTATCGGCGGTACTGAGGCAAGCAGGCTCCACAGTCCTTTCCAGTGCCTCCCTGTGGCCTTCTGACCTGATGTCCATGTCTCTTCTGCTGGCTGAGAGTCACACTTAACCCTGCGCGCCTGGCCAGACTCCTGCCCTGTCTCCCCCAGGCTCACCTTTCTTTTCCCAGGCTGCCAATACCCAACCACACGACTCTTGAGCAACATCTTGGGTTTAGAACTCAAGGCAATTATGTTTGAAAACACAAACAAATGAATTCCCAAATGGTTTCTGAAGATTTCCACCTTGCCGTCCCTGTGCAGACAGGAACACCCTTCTGCATAAGAGCTGTGTTTTCAATGGTAATTTCTGATATATATTTACTTTGAAATGTTTGGTTGATCATTTATAAGTGATAAAAATTTTTGATATGCTGCTGTTTGAAGCAATCTGACTAAATGGATAGATATTATAATGAGGAATAGTTGATTAAATATTTTAAGGCCTCTTGGCATATTTAGTGGGCTCAATTCTGCTGGTTTTGAGATTTCTAGATGGACCCCTAGGAGCCTCAAAATCAGAAGAATGTATTTCAAAGGTTGTATCTTTCAGTTGGTAAAGTTAGTTGTAGGACAGATAATTGATTAGATCTGTAAGAAAAAAAAAATGGATGGCATTGCAGAAAAGACATTGAGAAACCTTGCCAGTGGGGAGCAGAACTAAATACAATCCTGCCAGGAAGGCTCCAGGAATAGTTGTTATGAAAATTTACAGGAAAAGAACTCCTTAGTTCTCTTGTTTGAAATACAGAACAAAAATAGGTGCTTTCTCCCTCAGGCAGGAAACAACAACTAACAGACCTATGAAAGGCATCTGTTAGAGGAACAAACTGTTCATTGGTATATTCTTTTTGTTGAATCCCCAAGTTACCATCTATTCATCAGTCATATTGGCTAGGCCCTTAGGTCTAAAAAGTACAAGATTATGTAAAATCCTGTAGGTAGTATACAGTGCTAAACAGATACTTTGTTTTCTAGCATTCCAACAGACCTATAGTAACCATTAAAGCTAAAGTTTAATGGTAAACTATAGGTATGGTTTATTTAGATTATTAACAGCAAAATGTAATTCTAAACAATTGGTAGCTTTAGCACACTTAAGAGAATTCTCAAGTAGCTGTTACAAAAGCCATTTTGGTTTATAATATGTGTTGCTTGATATACATGTACATGATTATTTGGAAAGCTACATAGTCTATCTTAATTGACTTATACATGAAAATACTCATAAAGGTGAATTGCTAAGCTAAATCCTCCTGAAAATAATGTATGGATACACAATTAAGCTCTTGGAGAGAGGCATGTCTGTTTATGCTTTCTCACAACCTACAAAGTCTTCAAATGAATAGTTCTGAATGGATTTAAATGGACTTCTCAGGGTACAATTTCAAATCTCGCAATGGGACCCCAAATTTCCATAAACTGGGTGGTAAAATGTATGACTTTTCAACCAGTACCATTGACTAGACCACCTGCAAGAATATTTGCCATTTCTCTCTCAATTTTTTTGTTAGACTTCACTGGGGTATTACACCCTGAGTTCTCTGAATCAGAGTTCATGCACTCCTCACTTTGCTTACCTACTTAAGCTTCTTGTGTTCTTCAATTGCAAGTACAGGGATGTTAGACCATAAACTGGTAGATTACTTGTTTAATCTGGTTAAAATACTACAAACTGCTGGTTTACTGTAAATGAAAACATGTTTAAATCTTTTGCCATCTGCAATGTTACTAGTAGGTTTTGCAATAATTGTTAAGATTAGCCAAATAGGTCAGTTTGCATTTACCTGTCCTGTGATGGCTTCTAACCTAAGGCTGTATACTAATCCTTACATTGTTACTGTGCCTTCCGGTTGATCTAGGTTAGCAAATTTATGCAGCTCAGGAGTTTCCTGTGTTCCATTGAGTTCATTGAGTATGTTCCAAAATTAGAGACTTAAAGAAGTTAACTTAGACTGATATAAATCTAGCCCATAGGCTTAAATTAATGTTTGTTCTGACAAAGGTTGAAACCTAACAATTTGCTTGCACCAAGTTCTGGAAGTCAAGTATTCAAACTGCTAATCGAACTTACAACCTGCAAGAATGGGAAGAGGTATGGCTATGCTAGGGTTTGCTATCTAGACTTCAACCAAGAGAAGCCTTTCAAGTGCCAGGAAGTACATCAAACACTTGTTGACTTTTGCCTTCTATCACGAACCACTAAATGGACTTCCAAATGCTGTTGTTATCCAACAGCACCCTCTCTCAGCAGGAAGTAACTAAGAGTGGACAACAATGCCCCTTTCCCCTAAAAAAAGTTTGGGTCCATTTCTCTGTTTGGAAATGTACGAGCCAGATAGGATGACAGGCAGTTATGATCTCTGGTTCCAAGTAAAACTGTCTTGTACACATGTACTATCTTAGCACTACGAGATTCTTGAATGTTAGTATTTCCAACAACAGTTGTATATTGTTAAGTATGACTTTTTGAATCTCACCACCCAGCTTGCTGCCATCATTATTAAGGTCAATGAGACCCTGGTGCTCCTCATGTTAAGGAAAGTTATTCTCAATGGCATTAGACTGGCAGTATGGATGTTTAAGTAATGGAATGGAGTTTATCCTTGGGACTGATGGTCCTGGCTATGATAGCAGTATATTTCCACTTCTCTGCTGACTATGCAGGCAACAAGGCTGGGAGCAGTTCGTCATTCGGCAAGTCATGATGGCTTGACTGTGGAAAACCCTATTGCTCAAGTCTGGTTGAGCATGAAGCATGATGGGCAGCTCAAGATTGGTAAGATCAAGCAGAGCTGATGACCAAATTAAGACAGGGATCCTGAATGCCCTGACAGGGCTCCCCGTGATGGGTAAGGCATCAGCTGACTGCTGGACAACCTAACACAGGTGTCCATTAAAAAACAAAAATGGGAATATGCAGGTCCCGGTCTCTCAAAGGTTAACTACACAGCTTAGCTTATTATTCAAGGGGTAAGAGGATGTGCAATCTTGGCCTGATATAGTTAGTCTTAGGCTTGACCTCAAGTTGCTACACCCTTGCTTCCCATTTTTCAAGATGCAGCAGAGGGGTCTTAGGAGATGCTTGAGATTTGGAAAAACACTGGGAATAAAAAGAGAGAATTAAGAGACAGACTAAAGTTCAATAAAGTAGCATCCTCTTTGAATGAATGACCCAGTGCGTGTTGTATTATTTTCAGCCCTAGTCCCTCTGATTGACTTGGGGTACAAGGTGCTGAGAGTCGGCTGTTGTAGCCATTTGACGCACATAGGATTGTAACCAAAATGCCACAGGTTGTGTCAAGCTCCAGATCACAGGAAGCTCTCAGGCATGGAGGTGGATGAGTTAGACCAAGAGCAGGTGACAGCACACCAACTTGGGTGTACAGTGACCTCAACCCTCACTTTTGCTTCTCTCACCTAAGCCCATGGTTTTTCCCGGTGATAGGGAGCATTCCGATTTGCTGCCCCTCTGTGACATCACAGGGCTCTGTGGCAATGCCAGCTCTCCAATCAGTAGCTGCGTGGCCATAACCTATCCAGAATGCTACAGCCTTAGCATTCTAGAAAAGCCAGGGCGACAGACATGCCCTCATCTGGGTGGAGAAAGGGGTCGAGTGTCTCAAGCTTTGCTTTTTGTGGTCTCTCAACCCTACCCAAGCACACACAAAGACAAACACACCCAGGCCCTCCCAGGGAGGATATCCAACATCTGTGGAAGCCAGCTGAACATAATTGGAAGGGGCTTGGATGTCTACCCAGTTGGAGTGTGCTAATATGCTGAAAGCATAGTGAAACCCAGGGCTTTTGCAACACTGTTACTGGGAAAGTCTTTAACCTCTCCCTCCATGAGAAGAAGGTGTGTATCTCTATGGAGACACATTATTACTAGTTCTTCATTGGAGAGATCATGTTGTGCAAAACACATGTCATGGAGACAGCCATGTCAAGCTGATTGGCATAGACAGAGCACATCTTCTTTCCTCTCACATCTCTCAGTGAGTTGTCCCTAACAGGACACAATCTTAGACAACAGGGTCACCAGTTTCAAAAACGTCATTTCAACAGATTCTCTTTTCTATGTCCAAGTTGGAATCCATGGATTGACATGGCTTCAGAAAGAATTGATTTATGTCTGGCATTGTCTTTCTGGATCAGCCTCATATCTGCTTTTGATCTAGATAGGCGCCTGATAAAGGTGATATTTCTGTTCAGGATCAGGAGGCAGCACTAGCTAGCCTGAATGTATCATGCTTAGTTTCTTCCGGGTTGTGGTTTCATTGTCATTCTCTTTAGATTAATGTAGGCAAAAGAATGCCATAGCCATGTCCCACAACGGAAAGTCCTTGAGCCACTAAAGAAACCACAGCTGTCTAGATGCAAGAGGGGAATTTACAAGGATGGTTTCACACAACGTTGGGGATGTGCCTTGTATGAAGTGGGACTTCATCAAAATAAGGACCAACTAAGGGAGATGGATTCATGTCAAAAGCTGTAACGCATCTTGGATTCCTTGAGTAGCAAGCTGTTGACGAAGAGGGACTTGCTGGGGAGTGTGGGAGTGTGTGTGGTGGGTGGGCCATTGTGGCAGATTGATGCCCATAGGATTATAAGCCAGGTGCCACAGGTTGTGTCAAGCTCCAGATCCCAGGAAGCTCACAGGCATGGGATGGATGAGTTGGACCCACGGGTTGGTGACAGCACACCAACTTTGGTGGACCGTCACCTCAGCCCTCACTCTTGCTTCACTCACATAAACCAGGTGGCTGCCCCCGTAAAGGGAGCATTCACATTGGCTTAGCCTCTGTGACCTCACAGGGCTCTGTGGCCATACCAGCCTTCCAATCTCCAGCTGCGTGGTCAGAACCGGCCCCAAAAACTACAGCCTCAGCATTCAAGAAAAGTCATGGGACCAGACATGCCCCTTTTGACCTGGTGCAGAGAGCACACGAGTGGCTCAATCTCTGCTTCCTGTGGTTTTCCAACCCCTGCCAAACACACACACACACACACACACACACATACACACACACACACACATGCAGAGTGCCTTACAGGGAGGATGCCCTGCCTCCATGGAAGCCAGCTGACTCTGGGTATGTTTGGCTTTGGTGTGCCCTGAGTGGGAGTGTGCCAATATGCTGAAATTGTCTTGAAGCAAGGGCTTTTGCAAAACTGTTACTGGGAAAGCATTTCACCTCTCCTTCTATGAGAACAATTGGCATATCTCTAAGCAGACACATTGTTTCTATTTATGCACTATGGAGATGGTGTATGCAGACAGATGTTAAGGAGACAGCCAAGTCAAGCTGATTTGCATATGCAGAACACATCTCCTCTTCTATCATGCCTCTCAGTGAGTTCTCCCTTACAGAACACAGTCTCAAGCAACAGGGTAACCATCTTAGAAAAGAGATCACTTCAACAGATTGTTCTTCTGTACATCCAAGTTGCTATCAATGGATGGACATGGCTTTAGTAGACCTGGATTTTGTCCGGCATTGTCTCTCCTTGACTTGGTAGGTCCTTTCTCTGTTTTTGAGTTAGATAGGTGCCTGAGAAGACTGATATTTCTGCTCATGGTCAGGAGGCAGCAATAATTTCCCCTGAACTGGCATGCTTAATGTCACCCGGGCTGTGGTTTTACTGTCATTTTGTTAAATTTTACATGGGCAAAAGATTGCCATAACCATGTCCCACAATGGAGAGTCCATGTGGGAGTATTTTAACATTCCCTCACATTTGAATTATCACTGAACACACTTATACATATAGCCATATAACTGCATAGTTTGTCATGTAAACAAGTGCACGCATATCAGGTAACACACATTATAAAAACAGTAACATCTTCTTGTAAACACTTCTTGAATTATCTCTCAGGTGTTTTAAAGTTATTAATTGTTTAGAGTTATATTTTGCTCCTAGTAATCGGAATAGAGTATAACTATAGCTTATCATTAAACTTTAGCTTTAATGGATACAATAGGTCTGCTATAACCTAGAAACAAAGTATTCATGTTTTGAATTATCAAACATTAAGCAAGTAGAGATATCTGTATTTCAGATAGCACTGCAAAATCACCTGTAAGATTTTACACACGCCTGTATTTTTTAGACCCAAGTGTCTAATCATCACGACTGATAACACTGCAACCAGATGGTCACTTAGGGATCAGAAAGGATGGTTTGAACGTTTTACATATCAGCAATCAGTTTTTTCATCCAGCAGATGCCTTTTCTTAGTCCATTAGCTTCTGTTCCTCCACCTGGGAGAAAAAGCACTTCTTTCTTGATTTGTTATTTAGACTGAGGATCAGGGAGTTCCTCTCATGTAAATTTTTACATCAACCAATCTTGGAGCCTTTCTGGATTGCAATTAATCCTGGATTCTCACTGGCAAGGTTTTCTGAAGTTGTTTCTGTAACCAAATTTTTCTACACAATTATCCTCATCAATGAAAAGATGTAATCTTTGACAAATATTCTGATGGTTTTGAGACTTCTAGGGACTCATATAGGAATCTCAAAAATCAAGAGTCAGGTTCTCTTACACAGTAGCACATTAGATAAAACGACCACATAAATATCAATAATAGAGTTTACTGAAGCTGGATAGACAGTTGAGAAATTTATTAATTTGTTTCCATTAACTAACCTCAAATATTGAGGCTTCCATTGTCAGACATTCACGAGCACTTCCATAGATGTACACTTTTAAGGCAGTTTGCAAACAGATATCAATTCAAATGTCAGTAAATACTGCTGTAGCCATATATTAAAAATTATATTTAGTTCTATATAAAACTTGCAAGATTCATTTCCAAATTTTATGACATCCTCACCCATTTTTTTGGCTCTTCTGTCCTAGTTTTTTCTAGCCATATTCCTGTAGGACAAAGTATTTTACAAGCACAGCAATTCTCTTCCTTAATAATTCTTCTTTCATATTTTTTTTTCACTGAGAATAGTTTCATGCGTATAACCCTTTTCTATCTGCTAATTTAAAAACTCCAAACTGAAACATTTTCTAAACAAAAACAGGTTAACTTTTAAATACAATTGCTTTAGGGCAATTTTCAATTATTTTTATATACTTATAAACACATTTTAAAACACAAACCCGCCTCAGAACCAGAAGCAATTACCTCCTTAAAGTTGTTTTGGGAACTTCCCCTTTTAAAATGATAGCACAGACAACTTCAAGGTTACAAAGTCCTAAATTCTTTAGAGGCAAGACTCCAAGCAAACCCCTCCTTTTCCTGGGCTGATAGGACTGGTGTATCCTCTTCTCCACTGTTTTATTGAAGTCAAGGGAACTGAAGAATTTCTAACAAGGGATTAAACTTCAATTTCAATTCTGTTGCTTTTAAAATGTTAAGTACTTAGAAGATTATATACAATGTAGACAATTTTACCAGGCATGATTTAAGAACTTGTTGTCTTGGGCCCAGCGGTGTGGCCTAGCGGCTAAAGTCCTCGCCTTGAAAGCCCCGGGATCCCATATGGGCGCCAGTTCTAATCCCGGCAGCTCCACTTCCCATCCAGCTCCATGCTTGTGGCCTGGGAAAGCAGTCGAGGACGGCCTAATGCATTGGGACCCTGCACCAGGCTGAACGAGTTGGACCAACAGGAAGATAACAGCACACCAAATTTGGTGGACCATGGCTTCAGCCCTCACACTTACTTCACTCACCTAAGCCCATATGGCTGTTCCAGTGACATGGAGCATTCCAATTGGCTGCACCTCTGTGACCTCACACTACTCTGTGGCCATACCAGCTACCTAATCAGCAGCTTCCTGGCCCGGCCCAGAGTGCCACAGCCTCAGCATTCTAGAAAGCCATGTTGACAGACAGGCCCCTCAGCCGGGTGCAGAAAGCTTGCGGGTGGCTTAAGCTCTGCTTTCTGTCATCTTTCCTCTCACAGACTCTACCAGGGAGGATGTCCAGCCTCCGAGGAAGCCAGCTGACTGTGAGCGTGGGGGCTTAGGTGTCTACCAAGTGGGAGTGTGCCCATATACTGAAAACATCATGGAGCCCAGGGCTTTGGCAACACTGTGAATGTGAAAGCATTTCACCTCCCCCATCCATGAGAATACTTCGCATACCTCTCAGGAGACACATTGTTCCTAGTTCTTTCTTAGAGATGGTGCTGTGCAGAACACATGTCATGGAGGCAGCCAAGTAAAGCTGATTGGCGTAGGCAGAGCACACCTCCTTTCCTATCATGTCTTTCAATGAGTTCTCCCAAACAGAACACAGTCTCACGCTAGGAGGTCACCTTTTGAGAAGAAAAGAGTCACTTCAATCAATTTTTCTCATGTACAGGAAAGTTGCTATCCATGATTTGACATGGCTTCAGTAGATCTGGTTTTTGTCTGCCATTGTCTCTCCTTGACTGGGTCAACCTATCTCTATTTTGGAGCTAGATAGGTGCCTAAGAAGGCTGATATTTTTGCTTATGTTTAGGAGACAGTAATAGGTCCCATGAATGGACATGTTGAGTGTCTTTCGGGTTGTAGTTTCATTATCATTGTCTTTGGAGTTACTTAGGCAGAAGATTGCCACAGCAGTATTCCATAAAGGAGTCACAGCCAGGGTGGCAGCAAGTTCTGTGCTCCATCTGCTGCTACTGGACCTGCCAGGGTTTCCATCGACTTTATATTCTGTCAATAGTGGGTGCAATCCCCGAGCTTATATAGAATGGCATGATCAACAAAACAAACAAACAACAACAAAAAAAAAATAAGAAGCAAGCAAATAGCCAAACATACAAGCAAACACACAGGCAAACAATAACAAAAACACCACAAATGAAAAAATTCCCACAATTAGGCACAAGACATATTCAGAACGCTAAAAATACAAAAATACAAAAATACAACTTGATTCATCACATTCAGAGAGTCCAAAATAAGCCTATACCACATGATCCGAGTCACAAACGATTCTTGAGAGGGTTTCCCTGGGCTTGGATGCATCATGGATCACCATCTTCTCAGGACCAGTCATCAAGTGACAGGGTAACCACAGTCATGGAAATCACTGACCAAACAAAACAAAGCAAAGCAAAGCAAAACAAAACAAAACAAACAAAACAAAACATGAGGCTCTCCTTTAAGACAAGAAGAGATAAGACAATCAAGTGATCCATCAATCAAACAATACATGCAGAAGACACTGCAGTATCCAAACCCCTGTTCCATCACTGGCAAGACAATCAGATCCAACAAATTCAAAACAACACCCCTAGAACCTTTTCTGAACAACAACAACAAAAAGTGCCCTTGAATCCATTTTCGTATGCTCTGGAATAGGAGAAAGATTTGAAAATGCAGCATTCTTAATTCCAACCATATTGTCACGTATACGCCTCCAACACAAAGCACAAGTGACACAGCGCTATTGAAAAGGGCTCCTCTCCAATGTCATAGAATCAAGGTTGCACCTTCACTGACTGAGCAAAGAGGACATATATATGTAATCTGTGTGATCATTTTTTTATCACAAGCTTGTCAATCACACGCTTGGCATAATGCATCAAATGGGTGGCAAGTGTGAAGAGTACTTGGGAAGCAACTGCGTGTCGAGTGTATGTGCAGGAGGCGGTGAACCTCTGTAGATGTTTGAACCCTTTAACCATACCAGCAGACTAATCAACAGCTGCCTGGACATAACCAACCCCGAAATCAACAGGATCTGTGTTGGGGCTGCTCATTGTATGAAATGAGCCCAATGATCATCAATGTCCCACTATGGGGGACAAATATATGTTAGAGGCTGTGGTGCATCTTGGATTCCTGAGTAGAAAGCAGTTGACAAACAAGGGTGTGGCAGTGGTGTGGGGCTGCATGTGGCAAGTGGAAAACTGTAACAGTTGGATACCATAGGATTGTAAAACAGCTGCCAGAGGTTGTGTCAAGCTCCGATCACAGGAAGCTCACAGGCAAGAGGGCAGATGAGTTGGACCAACAGGCAGGTGATAACACACCAACATTGGTAGACTGTGACCACAGTCTTCACTCTTGCTTCACTCACATAAGCCCATGTGACTGTCCCAGTACAGGGATCATCCTGATTGGCTGCACCTCACTGATGTCACAGGGCTCTGTGGCCATGCCAGCCATCCAATCAGCAGCTGATTGATCATAGCTGGCATGAAGTGCTGCAGCCTGAAAATTCTAGAAATGCTATGATAATAGATACAGGATCCTTTTGGCTTGGTGCAGAAATTGGCTCAAGCTCTTCTTTCTGTGCTTTTCTTCCTACATACAAAAACCCTCACAGGCCCTACCAGGGAGGATGTCCAGCCTCCATGAAAGCCAGAAGACCGTGAGTGTATGGGCCTTGTGTGTCTACCGAGTTTGAGTGTGCCAATATGCTGAAAATGTCATGAAGCCCAGGGCTATGGCAACACTGTTACTAGGAAAGCATTTCTCCTGGACTGTGGTTTCATTGTCATTCACTTTAGAGTCACATAGGCAGAGGAAGGCCATAGTCCTGTCCCTCAACAAAAAGCTCTTGAGAAACTATGGAAACCACATTTGTCTAGGTAGAAGAAGAACCCATGAGAATGGTTTGACACAGCCTTGGGGCAGTCCATTCTATGAAGAGGGCACCGAGTTCATTGAGATAAAACTATGGGGGACAGGTACATGTCAGAATCTGTCATACATCTTGGATTTCTGGAGTAGCAAGTAGTTGCTAAAGAAGGGTGTGGCATGGAGGGGTGGAGCGTGTGGGGAGTGGGCCCTTTTAGACGTTTGACGGTCCTAGGATTGTGAGCCAGCTGCCACAGGTTGTATCAAGCTCCAGATCAGAAGAAGCTCACAGGCATTGGGGTGGATTAGTAGGACTAACAGGCAGGTGATAGCACATCTATTTTGATGGAGCATGACCTCAGCAGTCACTCTTGCTTCACTCACCTAAGCCCTTGTGGATATCCCGGTATAGGCAGCATCCCGATTGGGTACCCCTCAGTGACCTTACAGGGCTCTGTGGCTGCACCAGCCATACAATTCGCAGCTGCCTGATCATAATCAGCCCACAGTGGTATAGCCTCAGCATTCTAGAAAATCATGGTGACAGATAGGCCCCTTATAACCTGGTGGAGAAAGCAGGTGAATACTCAAGCACTGCTTTCTGTGGTCTTCCTCAAAACGCACCTCAATACACACAACAACTCTCACAGGTACTATCAGGAAGGATGTCCAGCCACCGTGAAAGCCAGCTGATCGTGAGTGTGTGGGGCTTAGGTGTCTACAGAGTGGTAGTGTGCCAATATCCTGAAAAGGTCATGAAGCCCAGGGATTTAGCAACACTGTTACTAGGAAAGCATTTCTCCTGGGTTGTGGTTTCATTGTCATTCTCTTTAGAGTCACATAGGCAGAGTATGGCAATAGCCTTGCCCAAAACAGAGACTCCTTGAACCACTATGGAGACCACATTGATCTAGGTAGAACAGGGACCAATAAGAATTGCTTCACACAGTGTTGGGTCCTTCCCTTGTGTGAAGTGGGCATTCTGCTCAGTGAGGTCCTACTATGAGGGACAGATGCATGTCAGAATCTGTGGTGCATCTTGGGTTCCTTGAGTAGCAAGCTGTTGACAAAGAAAGGCAAGCATGGCAGGGGTGTGGAGGTGCTTGTGCGTTTGCTTGACTGGGGAGAGGTGCTGTAGCAATTGGATGCCCATAGGATTGTAAGTCAGGTGCCACAGGTTGTGTCAAGCTCCAGATCAGAGGAAGTTCACAGGTATAGCAGTGGAATAGTTGGACCAATAGACAGGTGAGAGTACACCAACTTTGGTGGACCGTCACCTCAGCCCTCACTCTTGCTTCACTCACATAAACCAGGTGGCTGCCCCCGTAAAGGGAGCATTCGCATTGGCAGAGCCTCTGTGACCTCACAGGGCTCTGTGGTCATACCAGCCTTCCAATCTCCAGCTGCCTGGTCATAACCAGCCTCAAAAACTACAGCCTCAGCATTCAAGAAAAGTCATGGGACCAGACATACCCCTTTTGACCTGGTGCAGAGAACGCACGAGTGGCTCAATCACTGCTTCCTGTGGTCTTCCCCCCAACGCACCCACCCACACACACAACACACCCACAACCCCTATCAGGGAGCATGCACAGCCACTGTGGAAGCCAGCTGAACATAAATGCATTGAGCTTGGTTGTCTACTGAGTGGCAGTGTGCCAATAAGCTGAAATAGCCTTGAAACCCAGGGCTTTGGCAACACAGTTACTAGGAAAGCGTTTCTTCCAGTTTGTGGTTTCATTGAAACTCTCTTTAAAGTCACGTAGGCAGAAGATGGCCATCACTCTGTCCCACAATGAAGAGTCTTCAGCCAGTATGGAGATCACATTTGTCAAGGTAAAATAGTGACCCATGAGAATGGTTTAAACTGCATTGGTGCTGTCCCTTGTATGAAGTTCCTCCCTGCTCAGCAAGGTCAGCTAGGAGGGACAGATACATGTTAGCAGCTGTTGTGCATCTTGGATGCCTAGAGTGGAAAGCAATTACCAAAGAAGGGTGTGGCAGGGTGTGGGTGGTTATGAGGTTTGTGGGCCATTGTAGCAGTTGGTACACATAGGACTATAAGATAGCTACCACAAGTTGTGTCAAACTCTGGATCACAAGAAGCTCGCAGGCATAGCAGTGGATGAGTGGACCAATACAAAGGTGAAAGCACAACAACTTTGGAGGACTGTGACCTCAGCCCTCACTCTGGCTGCAATCACAAAGACCATGTGGCTGTTCCGGTACAGGCAGCATCCCAATTGGCTGCCTAGGGGTGCTATTGCTGGATCATACGGTATGTCGATTTTGAGTTGTTTGAATATTCTCCATACTGATTTCCATAGAGGCTGTACCAGCCTGCAGCCCCACCAGCAGTGGAGAAGGGTTCTCTTTTCCCCACAACCTCGCCAACAAGTGTTGTTGGTGCTGTTTTTCATGTGGGCGACTCTTACTGGCATTACGTGGTACCTCATTCATGTTTTAATTGGGATTTCCCTTATTGCCAGGGAGCTTGAGCATTTTTTCATATGTTTATTTGCCATTTGGGTTTGTTCTTTTGTGAAGTGTCTGCCCATTTCCCATGCCCATTTCTTGATTGGCTTGTTTGTTTTGACATTTTGGCTGTTTTGTAGCTCTTTGTATATTCTGGAGATTAGCCCTCCATCACCTATGAAGTGCGCGAAGATCTTCTCCCATTCTGTGGGCTGCTTTTTTATTTTGCTGATTATTTGCTTGCTGTACAGAAGCTTCTTAATTTAATGAGGTCCCATTTGTTTATTCTGGCCTTGATTGCTATTGCCTTTGGTGTCCTTTTCAGGAATTCGGGACCTAGCTCTAGATCTTGCAGAGTATTTCCAACATTTTCTTCCAAATATTTGAAGGTTTCTAGATGTAGGTTTAGACCTTTAATCCATTTCGATTTGATCTTAGTGTATGGTGAGAGATGTGGGTCTATTTTTTTGTTTCTACAGGCTATTAACCAGTTGTCTCAACAGCATTTATTGAAGAGACCTTCCCATTTGCCTGGGTTGTCATTTGTCTTTTTGTCAAAGATTATTTGACTGTATCTGTGTGGGTTCTCTTCTGGTGTTTCTATTCTGCTCCTTGATCTTCCTCTCTATCTTTGTGCCAGTACCAGGCTGTTTTGATAACCACTGCCCTATAGTATGTCCAGAAGACTGGGACTGTGGTTCCCCCTGCTAACTTCTTGTAATTCAGAGTGGTTCTAGCTATTCGTGGTTTTTTGTGTTTCCAGATGAACCTTTGGATCATTGTTCCCAGTTCGATGAAGAATGCTGTGGGTAATTTGATTGGGACTGCGTTGAATGTATATATTGCTCTTGGCAGTATAGACATTTTAATGATATTGATTTTACCTATCCAGGAGCCTGGGATGTTACTCCATCTTTTAAGGTCTTGTGCAATTTCTTTTTTAAGTAGTTTGTAGTTTTTTTCAAATAGGTCTCCTACATTTTTGGTTAGGTTTATTCCCAGATACTTCATACTTTTCTCTGTTATTTTGAATGGTATCTTGCTGGTTCAATCTTTTTCCATCTTGGGGCTTTTTGCATACACTATGGCTGTTGATTTTTGTTCATTAATTTTGTACCCTGCCATTCTGCTGAACTCTCTTATAAGTTCTAGCAGTCTCTGTATTGAGTCTCTTTGTTCTTTCACATAAAGAATCATATCATCTGCATATAGTGAGAGCTTGATCTCTTCATTTCCCATTTGGATTCCTTTGATTTATTTTTCTTGTCTTATGGTCTCAGCGAGTACCTCTAAGACTATGTTGAATAGTAGTGGAGAAAGGGGACATCCCTGTCTTGTTCCAAATCTCAGTGGGAAGGGTTCCAGTTTTTTTTCCATTCAGTAAGATGCTGGCGTTGGGTTTTTCATATATTGCTTTGATTATGCTGTGGATTTTCCCATCTATACCTATCTTGGTTAGGGTTTTTAGCAGGAAATGGTGTTGAATTTTATCGAAAGCTTTTTCTGCTTCTATTGATACTATCATATGATTCTTGTTTGTCAGATTTGGGATGTGGTGTATCACATTTATGGATCTCCGAATGTTGAACCATCCCTGCATTCCAGGGATGAATCACATTTGATCTGGATGAATGATCTGTCAGATGTGTTTTTGAATTCTACTGGCTAGGATTTTGTTGAGAATCTTAACATCAATGTTCATCAGAGACATAGGTCTGTAGTTTTCCCTCTCTGTTGGTTATTTGTCTGGTTTTGGGATTAAGGTAATGTTGGCTTCATAGAATGAGTTTTTGAGGGTTGCTTCCTTTTCTATTGTTTTGAAGAGTTTGTAGAGGATTGGGGTTAGTTCTGTTCGGAATGTTTTGTAGAATTCTGATCTTGGCAGATTTTGGGATAATCTAGACAGGCTTGTAACTGTAACAAGATATTTGTCGACATTTAATGTGCAGAACATTTTTTTGGGGGGGGGGGTGTGCAGGAAAATCCTCAACACCATGGTGAGGAGTGACTAATCTTTGTGTCCCACCCAGCAAGGCATGAGCCAATCCATGCCAGCTCTTAATTATTATACTTCAACACGACAAATGGCTAAATACTAAAATGAAATAGACATGAGACAGCTGAATGGTACCCTATAACCTTTTCAAGGTATATAGCAGCCGGTCCGGTCCTGTGTATAAACTAAAATTGAGATGTCAATGAGCTAATCATAGGTTGTGGTTAGGACTTGTTTTTTGTTATTTTGTTCTTTGTTTTTTTTTGTTGTTGTTGGTTTTTTTTTTTTTTTTCTAACATACTGGTTATTCAAAACTATGTCAATTCCATAATATTGCAAATTGCTGTTGATGTTATATTGGGACTCTTAATTGACTGTGATGATATTATACCAGCTCTGACTTCAGACCAGAAATGGTCTCCCCAAGAAACTGTTCAACCCATCTGGACAATAAGTAGCTGGACTCCATGCTTAATATATGCTTGCAAGGAAAGAATCTTGATTGAATTTGAACTGTAATGCTGCATGAAGTTGGAGGAATCCACCAGGGGGGAGGGGAGAGGGAGGGGGGGTGAGATTCCCAAAGCCTATGAAACTGTCACATAATGCTAAATATTAATTAAAAATAAAAAAAATTAAAAAAAAAGAATTCTGTAGTGAAGCCATCTTTCCTGGGCTTTTCTTTGTTGGGAGGTCTTTAATCACTGATTCAATCTCTGCTTCAGTTATGGGTTTGTTCAGGTCGTTTTTTGCCTCTGGGCTAAGATTTGGCAGGTGGTGTGAGTCAAAGAACTTTTCCATGTTTTGGTGGTCTTCTGATTTGTTGGAGTACAGTGCTTTGTAGTAATTTCTAATTATGTTTTTAATGGCTGTAATGTCTGTTGTTATGTTGCCTTTTTCATCTTTGATGCCGTTAACTCTTGCTTTCTCTTATTTTTTCTTTGTCATTCGGGCCAGCGGGGTGTCTATTTTGTTTATCTTCTCAAAAAACCAGCTTTTTGATTCATTGATTTTGTGTATACTTTTTTTTATTTCCATTTGATTAATTTCGTCCCTTGTTTTGATTATTTCTTGTTTCCTATTGTGTGTGGGGCTCTTCTGCTGCTGCTTTTCCAATTCCGGGAAGTGTGTGTTTAGTTCCTGTATTTGGCGCCTCTCTTGTGCTTTGACATGAGCTCCAATTGCGATGAATTTACCCCGTACACTGCTTTGGCAGTGTCCCACAAATTTTGGAATGTTGTGTCAGAGTTTTCATTGGTTTCCATAAATTTTTTTATCTCATCTTTAATTTCTTCTCTGACCCATTGTTTGTTTAATAGCATATTGTTCAGCCTCCAAGAGTTTCTGTATTTCCTTGGGCATTTTGAATTGTTGATTTCCAATTTCATTCTGTGGTGGTCTGAGAGTTTACATGGTATGATTCATATCTTTTTGAAGTTATTTAGATTTGCTTTGTGTCCTATCATGTGGCCGATCCTGGAGAAGATGCCATGCACTGCTGAAAAGAAATGTATAATCTGTGGCCCTGGGGTAAAAAGTTGTATAAATGTCTACCAAGTCCAGTTGTTCTATTGTTTGTATGAGCTCTGTTGTTTCTTTGTTGAGTTTTTGTTTTGTTGATCTGTCTATTGTTGTTAGCGGGGTGTTAAGGTCACCCACTATTATTGTGTGCATATCTATGTCTCCCCTTAAGTCCAAACTAATTGCTTCACGTAGCTAGGCGCATTTGAACTTGGTGCATATATGTTCATGATGATAAGTCCTTCCTGATGTATCAGTCCCTTCACCAATATATAATGTCCTTCCCTGTCCTTTTTGATGTATGTTGGACTAAAGTCCACATCATCTGAAATTAGAATAGCTACCCCAGCCTTTTTTTCTCATCCATTGGCATGAAATATCTTTTATTCATCCCTTCACTTTCAGTTGCTTAGAGTCTTTTCTGGTTAGATGTGTCTCTTGTAGGCAACATATAGTTGGGTTCTCTTTTTTGATCCATTCTCTTAATATGTGTCTTTTGATTGGTGTGTTTAGGCCATTTGTGCTAAGAGTTAAAATTGAGAGGTTGTGATTTTGCCCTGTCATACGTATGTGTTTTGTGGGTGTTGTGCATTTCTAAGGAGATTTTGTAGAGCTGGTTTTGTGCTGGCATATTCTTCTAGTTTCTCTTTGCTATGAAAGTATCTGATTTTGTTTTCACGTACGAATGAGATCTTTGCTGGGTACATTATTCTTGGTTGACAGTTGTTCTGTTTCAGGATTTGGAAGATCTTAGTCCATTCTCTTCTTGCTTGTAAGGTCTCTTCAGAGAGGTCAGCAGTGATTCTGATTGGTTTTGCCCTGTATGTGATCTTTTCTCTGCTTCATACCTGTCTCAGGATACTTTCTTTGTCTTCGTTGGAATGGAACTTGAGCACTGTATGTCTGCGTGAAGATATCTGCTGGGAGTCCTCTGGCCATCCTGGATTTGGGCTGGGTTCATTTTCCAAGTGTTCTGGAAGTTTTCCTGTATAATTTCGTCTAGCACCATTTGCATTCGTGATTCTCTTTCTGGTCCTTCAGGAAGGCCAATAATCCTAATATTCGATTTTCTGAGGTTGTATTTCATTTCTTGTATGGTCTTATTGGCTTTGTTCAGACTTGCCTACAGCTGCTTAAAGAGCTGGGTATCTTCATTTTGTGTGTCTTTCGTTTCAGAGATCCTCTCTTCTGCTGTATTTATTCTGTGGGTTAGGCTCTCAATTTTGTGCTCTAAGTCAAGGATTTTGCATTTCATTTGTTGTATTTCTGTGACTATGTGGTTCTTGAATTCCTTGAAGTCCTCCCAATTTTTCTCATTGTCTCTGACAGATTTTAACATTTTTTTTTGAATTCCTTGTCTGGTAGAGCTTCCATGTCTTCATCTCAAATCTCCGAAATAGACATTGGCTTCTGCTCCTTTATTGGTGGTGTGTTGGCTCTCTCATCTGGATCATTTCCTTTTCTGGTATTTCTTCCAATTGTGTTAGTGTTTCTTTTTTTTATTAATTATTTAGCGTTATGTTGCAGTTTCATAGGCTCTGGGAATACCCCCACCCCTCCCACTCCCCACCCCCCTGGTGGCTTCCTCTACCTTGATGCAGTATTACAGTTCAAATTCAATCAAGATTCTTTCCTTGCAAACATATACCAAGTAAAAAGTCCAGCTATTTATTGTCCAGATGGGTTGAACAGTCTCTTGGGTAGACCAATTCTGGTCCGTTGTTAGAGCTGGCAGAATATCATCCCATTCAACCAAGAGTCCCGACATAACATCAACAGTAATTTGCAATATTATGGAATTGACATGGTTTTGCATAACCACTATGTTAAAAAAAACAAAAAATAAGTTCTTAATCACAACCTATGATTTGCTCATTGACATTTCAATTTTAGTTTGTATACAGGACCGGCTGCTATATACCTTAAAATGGCTATAAGGTACCATTCAGCTGTCTCGTGTCTATTTCATTTTAGTATTTAGCCATTTGTTGTGTTGAAGTATAATTTTGCTGATCTTGGCAGATTTTAGGATAATCTAGACTGATTTGTAACTCTAACAAGACATTTGTCGACAATTAAGGTGCTGAAAATTTTTTTATTTGCTTGTTTTTTGGGAGGGGAGGAGGTTGTGCAGGAAAATCCTCAACACCATGGTGAGGAGTGACTAATCTTTGTGTCCCACCCAGCGAGGCATGAGCCAATCCACGCCAGCTCTTTCCTGTCAGATTCCAGGCTCTTTGTTTTTTGTCTATTTATTTTAGGTTTTTTTTAGTTTGTATGATTATTTGCTATGAGCGGTTTTCGAAGCGATCCCTAAGGTCATCGCAAGAGAGGGTGGGGGTCCAGAGGTGGAACCAGGTTCAGACCAGAGAAAGCTCTCCTCCCTGGTCCCAAAGGACATTTATCATTCTTCTGTTTCTGCGAACCGCTCAGGGCTGTGGTTGTCTTTCCGATGACGTTGGCTTCTGCACGGTAGTGTTTTGACTTCTTCCATCCCCTGTGGAGGCTCTGGTTGAAGGTGGGTGACCTCAGAGTACTCAGCCTCCGAGGGCATCCAATTCCCTGTGGCCTCCTTGGCAGTTGGGATATAGTCCTTGTTGCTCATATTAACTCGTATTAATAGTTTGTGGTGAAGGTCTGGGAGTCTTCATGGATGGTATCCAAGCTTCCTCCTTACCACCTGCTCCACTCTGGAGTGCCCTCCTGCTCCACGCACATGACCTCCTGTTAAGAGATTGTCAGGATCGCAGCCGGTTCCCCCCTCATGCATTGGTATAGTAGTTTTACTATTGTTTAGTGCCGCTTTGAGTCTGTTGTCTATGAATTACCAGATTTGATATTGATAGGCTAATATTGTACTTTTTCCTCACTCTTCTTACGGTCCAAAAGACTTGCCTGCATTCCCCCCATCACTGATTAACATAGCGTATTGTGGGTAAAGTAGGTGTTACAGTTTTTCAATGTAGATCTGAAGTATTTTGACATTAATTGTTGGTTTATAGTTTACATCGCATTATCTTACTTCATTGGACACAGGCTGATATAGATTGCACTATTACTACAATATACAGGTACTATCTTCCAAGCTGCTATCTTATCATCTCAGATTAAGGCAAACATGTGGTATTTAACCTTTTGGGATTGGTTCATTTCTCTTAGCATGATGGATTCCAGTCGGGCCCATTTGTCCACAAAGAACTGCATTTCATTTTTTTTTAATAGCTGAGTAGAATTCCATAGAGTAGATGAACCATAACTTTCTTATCCAGTCTTCTATTGATGGGCATTTTGGTTGCTTTCAGGTTTTTGTGATTGTAGATTGTGCTGCTATGAACATAGGCGTGCATGTTGGTTTCTTGTGTAGGAGATGTTTTGGATATATCCCTAGGAGTGCTATTGCTGGATCGTATGGAATGCTGATTTTCAATTGTTTGAGTATTCGCCATACTGATTCCCATAGAGGTTCTACAAGTCTGTAGTCCCACCAGCAGTGGCGCAGTGTTCCCTTTTCCCCACAGCCTCGCCAGCAAGTGTTGTTGGTATTATGTATGTGTGCCATCCTTACTGGAGTTAGGTGGTACCTCATTGTTGTCTTCATTTGGTTTTCCCTTATTGCCAGGGAACTTGAGCATTTTTTCATATGTTTGCTTGCCATTTGGTTTTGTTCTTTTGTGAAATGTCTGCCTATTTCCCATGCCCATTTCTTGAGCAGTTTGTTTGTTCTGGTGTTTTGGTTTCTCTGGAGTTCCTTGTATATTCTGGAAATCAGCCCTCTACCTCCTATGTCGTGTGCAAAGATCTCCCATTCTGTAGGTTGTTTTTTTACTTTTGTGATATTTTCCCTTGCTGTACAGAAGCTTCTTAGTTTCATGAGGTCCCAATTGTTTATTTCGGTCTCGATTTCTACTGCTTTTGGAGTCTTTTTTTAGGAAGTTTGAGACTACTCCTAAATGTTGCAGTGTGTTTCCAACATTTTCTTCCAAAAGTTTGAAGGTTTCTGGATGTGGGTTTAGATCTTTTATCCATTTAGATTTGATCTTAGTGTATGCTGAGAGATGTGGGTCTATCTTTTTGTTTCTGTAGGCTATCAACCAGTTGTCCTAAGAGCATTTATGAAATAGACCTTTCCATTTGCTTGGATTGTTTTCTGTCATTTTGTCAAAGATTAATTGACTATATCTGTGTGGGTTTCCATCTGGTTTTTCTATTCTGTTCCATTGATCTTCCTCTCTATCTTTGTGCCAGTACCAGGCTGTTTTGATAACCACTGCCTTATAGTATGTCCATAGATCCGGTATTGTGATTCCCCCTGTTAAGTGCCTGTTCTTCAGGATGGTTCTGGCTATCCGTGGTTTTTTGTGTTTCCAGATGAATCTGTGTATCATTTTTTCCTGTTCGATGAAGAATGTTTTGGGCAATTTGATTGGGATTGCATTGAATGTATATATTACTTTTGGTAGTATAGACATTTTGATGATATTAATTTTGCCTATCCAGGAGCATGGGATGTAGTTCCATGTTTTGAGGTCTTCTTCTATTTGTTTTTTGAGTGTCTTGTAATTTTCTTCATAAAGGTCTTCTACGCTTTTGGTTAAATTTATTCCCAGATATTTCATATTTTTCTCTGTTATTTTGAACGGCAGCTTGTTGGTTAGATCTTCTTACATCTTGTGACCGTTTGCATACACTATGACTGTTGATTTTTGTTCATTTATCTTGTATCCTGCCACTCTGCCAAATTCTCGTATGAGTTCTAGGTGTCTTTGTATTGAGTTTTTGGGTTCTTCTATGTAAAGAATCATGTCGTCTGCGAATAGTGAAAGCTTGAATTCTTCCTTTCCAATTTGGATTCCTTTGATTTCTTTGTCTTGTCTTATCGCTTCTGGAAGTACCTCTAGGACTATATTGAATAGCAGTGGTGATAATGGGCAGCTTTGTCTTGTTCCAGATCTCAGTGGGAAAGGATCCAGTTTTTCTCCATTTAGTATGATGCTGGTGTTGGGTTTTTCATATATTGCTTTGATTATGTTGTGGATTGTTCCTTCTATCCCCACCCTGGTTAGGGTTTTTAACATGAAGTGGTGTTGAATTTTGTCAAAGGCTTTTTATATGTTTTTTGTTTTTCAGTTTTTGGATGTGATGTATCACATTTATGGATTTCCTTATGTTGAACCATCCCCGCATTCCCTGGATGAAACCTATGTGGTGTGGATGGATGATCTGTCTGATGTTTTTTTTTTTTTGTATTCTATTGGTTAGGATTTTGTTGAGAATCTTAGGGTCAACATTCATCAGGGAGATCAGTCTGTAGTTTTCCTTCTCTGTTAATTCTCTGTTCGGCTTGGGGATTAAGGTGATATTAGTTTCATAGAATGAGTTTGGAAGAGTTGCTTCCTTTTCTGTTGTTTTGAAGAACTTGTAAAGGATTGGGGTTAGTTCTGTTCAGAATGTTTTGTAGAATTCTGCGGTAAAACCATCTGGTCCTGGGCTTTTCTTTGTTGGTAGCTCTTAAATCGCTGATCCTTTTTCTGATTCAGTAATGGGTTTATTTAGGACTTCTGTTGCTTCTGGGCTAAGTTTTGGTAAGTGGTAGGAGTCTAGGAATCTTTCCATTTCCAGGTGGTTATCGAATTTGTTGGCGTATTGTTCTTTGTAATAATTGCTAATTATTTCCTTAATGGTAGTAGTGTCTGTTGTTATGTTGCCTTTTTTATCTTTGATGCTGCTAATTCTGGCTTTGTCTTGTTTTTTCTTTGTCAGTCGGGTCAGTGGGGTATCTATTTTGTTTATCTTCTCAAAGAACCAGCTTTTTGATTCATTTATTTTCTGAATGGTTTTTAATTTCTTTGTGATTTAGTTCTTGTCTTGTTTTGATAATTTCTTGTTTCCTCTTGTTTGTGGGGTCCTTCTGCTGTTGCTTTTCCAATTCCTGCAGGTGTGTTCTTAATTCTGCATTTGTTGCCTTTCTTGTGCTTTGACGTGTGCCCTAATTGGAATAAACTTACCATGTAACACTGCTTTGACAGTGTCCCATAAACTTTGGGCTTTTGTATCTGGGTTTTCGTTGGTTTCCATAAATTTTTTATCTCATCTTTAATTTCTTCTCTAAGCCATTGTGCGTTTAATAGCATATTGTTCAGCCTCCAGGAGTTTAAGTGTTTCCTGGGACATTTTGAGTTGTTGATTTCCAGTTTCACTCCGTGATGGTCTGAGAAGGTATATGGTATGATTCTGATATTTTTGTAGTTAGTTAAATTTGCTTTGTGTCCTATTATGTGGTCTATTCTGGAGAAGGTGCCATGCACTGCTGAGAAGAAAGTGTAGTCTGTGTCCTTAGGATGAAATATTCTATAGATGTCTACTAGGTCCAGTTGTTCTATTGTTTGTGTGAGTTTTGTGGCTTCCCTGTTGAGCTTTTGCTGCGTTGATCTATCTCTTGGTGTTAGTGGGGTATTCAGATCTCCCAGAATTATCGTATGTTCATCTATGTCTCCCTTTAAGTCCAAAAGCAGTTGTTTCATGTAGCTGGGTGCGTCTGGGCTAGGAGCGTAAATGTTAAGAATGGCGATTGGTTCTTGTTTCATCTTCCCTTTCAAGAAAATGTAGCGCCCTTCCCTGTCCATTTGACGTTTGTTACTTTGAAGTCCATATCATCTGAGAATAGGACTGCCACACCAGCCTTTTTTTCTCGTCTATTGGCATGGAATATTTGTTTCCACCCTTTCACTTTCAGTTTCTTGAAGTTCCTTCTGGTTAGATGTGTTTCTTGCAAGCAGCATATAGTTGGGTCCTGATTTTTAACCCAGTCTGCTAATCAGTGCCTTTTGATTGATGGATTTAAGCCGTTTGTGTTGAGGGTTAATATTGAGAAATTATAATTATGCCGTGACATATGCCTGTGTTTTTGAGGTTGTTGGTAATTGATTGTCGTTTTTGTGGTTGGACTTTATTGAGATCTCCCTGTTTGCCATCCTTGCTTATGGCTTGCTTCCTTTTTCTCTGGGAGTAGCGCATTTCGAAGGAGATTTTGTAGGGTTGGTTTTGTGTTGGCATATTCTTCTCTTTTCTCTTTGCTGTGGAAGTATCTAGTTTCATTCTCGTATACAAATGAAATCTTTGCTGGGTAGAGTATTTTTGGTTGACAGTTGTTCTCTTTCAGTACTTGAAAGATTTTGTTCCACTCCCTTCTTGCCAGGAGTGTCTGTTCTGAGAAGTCGGCAGTGATTCTGATGGTTCTGCCCCTAAATGTAAGCTTCTCTTTGGTTCGTGCTAACCTTAGGATTCTTTTTTTGTATTCAGTGGAGGGTAACTTGATTACCACATGTCTTGGGGAAGATCGTTTTGGGTCCACCCTGTGGGGAGTCCTCTGGCCTTCCTGAATTTGGATTGGGCTCATGTTCCAGGTATTTTGGAAGTTCTCCTGCATAATTTCCTCAAGTACTGGTTGTATGCCTGTCTCTCTTTCCACTCCTTCAGGGAGCCCCATGATTCTAATATTTGACTTCTTGATGTTGTCATTCATCTCCTGGATCATCTTGGTCACCTTGCGTAGTTGTGACTCTAGTTGGTTAATAATCTGCCTGCTTTCATTCTGGGAATCTCCCAGGTCGGATATCCTGTCTTCTGCTGCTGTAATTCTGTTGGCTAAGCTCTCAACTTTGTGCTTCAAGTCTAGGATCTCGTTTTTGAGTAATTTTGTTTCTGTGATTATGTGGTTTTTAAAATCTTTGAGCTCGTCCCATCGTTTTTCATTGTCTCTGAAGAGTTTTATAATTATTTTTCTGAAGTCCTTATCAGAGACGTCTTCAATTTCTTCATCTGTAATCTCTGCGATCGACCAGGCTTTATGGTGGCTTTTTGGGATGCCATTAGCTGCATCTACCTCACTGGCTCTCCTATTGCACCTCATGCTTGTGGCCCCAAGTGTTGCTGGATTCTCACCCTTGACCTCTGTTGCCACCTAGTGGATGGCCTGCGGTCTTGCTGGCCTAGGTTTTTGTTTTGCTTCTGGACCAGGGAGTTTTTGGGTTTTTCTTGTTTCCCTTTTGGGTTTCAGGTTTCAGGGCCTCAGGTTTCAGCGCCTAGGAGCCGGGGACTTGTCTCTTGGGTTTTTTTTTTTTTTTTCTTTTGTTGTTGTTGCTTTGTTTTTTTGGTCTGAGGCACGGGATCTGGCGAACCCACTCCACCGCCTCTTTCCCCCAGACTGGGTTGGCCCAGAATTTAGATTAGCTGTGATCCTGGGAATTTCACCCTATCTGCCTCAGCTGCCAGCTACTGCACTTCAGGGTCCTAGCGTCCTCCCGGAACCATGGTGTTTTGTTATGGGGAAGTTCGTGTCAGGCAGCCGTCCCCGTCTTTGCCTGGGTCCCGCCAAGGTTATTAATAATGCCACCAGTGCTAGAGGCTTCAGCACTCCTGCAGCTTCTAGCCACCACTGGAGGGTCTTTGTGCAACGACCTCCCAAAGCTGCCTCTGTATCCTTCAATTAAAACTCCCGCCCGCCTTTCCCCCGCTGAGTTCCCAACTCACTGTTTTTGAGCTGGCAAGCCGCGTCACGGACACTGCCTTGGTCTTTCTGTTGTTATTTTTGGTTGATGCTCCAACTGCGTGGATCTTGTTGATTCCGCAGCATCCTGGGAGGATCCCACACCTGTTTCTACTAGTTTCCACTATACTTGCTCCTTCCTCTGGCGCTTTTTGGCCCTCTCTCTCTGTCTTCCCCCTACATCAACCCTTCATGGTCGGCCATTTTTCCCGAGTCTTGTCGGTAGTGTTTCTTTTTTGAGCAACCCAGGCACCGGCGTGCTGAGGGGTCTCCAAGCACTATCCTGCAGAGATCAGAGCCTGCAGGCATGGAATAACAAGGTTCAGGAGTTTTCGAGGCACTTTTGGCGCGTCTCCAGTGCACTGGACCTCCGGGAACCCCTTCTAAGGCCCAGCGGATTCAAAGCGCACTCTCAGCTTGTCCCCTACACATATGTGACCACAGGGAATGGGGGAATGAACGCACTCTCTGTGCGTGCCCCCTGTGCATGGGATCACAGGGCATGGAGGATTCTAGGTGGTTTCTCGGTGTGTCCACAGCCAGGGACTGCAGTGCATGGAGGTTCCAGGTGCTCTCTGGGAACACCTCCTGCAGGCAGGTCTGCAGTGCCCTCCTGGTGCATCTCCCAATCAAGGCAGTCTAGGGAGTGCAGTGTTCTGGGTGCTCTCTGGAAGCGCCTCCTGCACAGGTTCACCCACCCCAGCAGCCTCGGATGGCTCACCCCAGCGCTCGCAGGGCACCGCCCACACCAGTGCTCACACTGGACTGCCGAGCCATGAGGCGCGCTCGGGTCCGCACAGTCCAGAGACGTGCTAGGGTTCCTGTGGGTCAGTACCACCTACCTGTGTGCCAGTCTGCACGGCACGGGTGAGTATTCAGTGAGCCTTTTGCTTTTCTCCTCAGTGCACAGGACCGCTGTGCGTCACCTCCAAGACACAGTTTTGGCAGTTTCACAGCACTTATCCTGTGTCCCCAGACACTGGAATCTCTGGGGGAGAGGGGTGGGGAGATGAGCACCAAGGATGTTCAGGCTCTGTGCATGCCCCTGAAGGATTAAATCTGGGAGCCCCCGACCCACTGCTGCCCCTACCCAGCTCACTCAAACCTCAGGTTCTTGCAGTCTGCCTCTGCAGCTGGTGAGGACCTTCACCACAGGTGCTTGTCCTGGCAACTGCAACGGGTGCAGGTCCTGGCAACTGCCACGGGTGTGGGTCCTGGAGGGTCCTGTCGACTGCGGAGGGTGTGGGTTCTGACGACCTCGGGTCCTGGCGACTGTGGATCCTGGTGGCTGCACTTAAACGTGACTCAGCATGTCTGGAGAGGAAAGCCGTCTTCCCTGCCTTTTGTTTTGTTTTTTTCCTGTTTGCTCTTCTAAATTGTGTGAATTTTTTGGCTCCACATTGTCCAGAGAATTTCACGTTCCTCTCGCTTCCTGCTGCTCCACTTACACTTTTGTCGCATTCTATCCCTGTCTGTCTGTGAGCTCCCTTATGTCCATCCTCCTGTGTCGGCCATCTTGTGGGTCTCCTCTATGAGCATTCTTAACCACAAGCTTGCAAATCACACCCATGGCATAATGTACCTAACGGGTGGCGAGTATGAAGAACAGTTGGGAAAGAAGTTCATGGGGTGTGTGTGTGTGTGTGTCTGTGTGTGTGTCTGCGCACAGGGTGGGATGTGGGCCATTGTAGACATTTGACTCCCACAGGTTGTAAGCCAGCAGCCAAGGTTGTGTTGCACTCCAGATAATAGGAAGCTCACAGACATGGGGGTAGGTGAGTTGGACCAACTGGAAGGTGGCAGCACTCTGGTGGACCGTGTCCTCAGCCCTCACTCTTGCTTCATTCAACTAAGCCAAAGTGACTGTTCTGGTAACAGGGAGCATTCCAACTGGCTGATCCTCTGTGACCTCACAGGACTCTGTGACCATACTGTCTGTCCAATCAGCAGCTGCCTGTTCAAAGCTGACCACAATGCAACAGCCTCAGCATTCTAGAAAAGCCATGGTGACAGGCCACACAGCCATGTGCAGAAAGCAGGTGAGTAGCTTAAGCTCTGCTTCCTGTGGTCTTTCTTCCAAAGGCCCTACCAGAAGGATTTCCAGCCTTCGTGGAGGCCAGCTAACTGAGTGTATTGGGTTTGTGTGTCTACCAAGTGGTAGTGTGCCAATATGAGGAAAACATCCTGAAGTCTAGGGCTTTTGTAATACTGTTATTAGGAAAGTGTTTCTCACGGGTTGTGGTTTCATTGTCATTCTTTGGAGTCAGAAAGAGGATGGCCACAGCGCTGTGACAATGGAGAGTAATTGAGCCACTATGGAGACCACATTTGTCTAGGAAAAATGAGGACCCACGAGAATGGTTTCCCACAGCGTTGGGACTATCCCTTGTATGAAGTTGTCCCCCTGCTCAGCAAAGTTCCACCATGGGTGACATGTACATGTCAGAAGCTATCTTTCATCTTTGATTCCTTGAGCAGCAAGCAATTTCCAAAGAATGGCGAGGTGGTGTCTGGGAGTTTCTGCTCAGGCTGGGCTGTTGTAGCAGTTGGATGCCAATAGGATTGTATGCCAGCTGCCAGAGCTTGTGTGGAGCTCCAGATTACATGAAATTCACAGGCATGTCGTGGATGAGTTGGATCAACATTCAGGGGACAGCACACCAACTTTGGTGGACCATGACCTCAGCCCTCACTCTTGCTTCACTCAGCTAAGCCCACGTGGCTGTCCTGGTACAGCAAGCATTACGATTGGATGCCCCTCTGTGACCTCACAGGGCTCTGTGGTCATACCAGCCATTCCAACAGCAGCTGCCTGGTCATAACCGGACCACAATGATACAGTCTCAGCATTTTGGAAAAGCCATGGTGACAGAAAATCCCCTCAGCTGGATGCAGAAAGAGGGCGAGTGGATCAAGCTCTGCTTTCTGGGGTCTTCCCTACCACTCCCCACCTCACACCCACAGGGGCTACCAAGGAGGATGTCCAACCTCCATGGAACCAGCTTGCCGGAGTCCAGCTCCAGCCGAGAGTTTGGAGCTCGGGAAGGGTGCGTGAGATAGGCGTAGAAAGAAGAAGAGAGAAAGAAAAGAGAGACGGACCACTAGGATTCCTTGATGATTGTGGACATTGCAAGAAAGCTGTCCGCTTTATTTATACAGAAGCAGTACAAAGTTTTCTTTTAGGGGCATTTTGACATAGCTTCAGGGGGGCACAATTTACAACTTCTTGAGAAATGATTGAGGAAGGGTCCCACATTCCTTGCTTATCTTGGTTTGCCAGTCTTCATCCGCTCTCCTCAGGTCTGGGCTCTAACCTTGGCGCCACCTGTGACAACCAGGCCCCTACCTTGAATTATGTATGGGTTAGTAAGTCCGGGGTCTTGGTGTATGGGGATTACGGGCCATTGGCACTAAAGGCCATTAGGTCAGCAAGCTCACACAGTTTGTTATCTGAACAAGTAAAGCAAGAGTTATAACGGCAGAAAGAATTGTAATTAGCAATGAGCCAAGTTTACTCCATTTATGTTTCAATTCTACAATGGACAAGTGAGTGTTTCCAAAGATAATTCTACAAATTGTTTCACCTCAAGACAGGGCATTATCCATTCCAACGTTGCAGCCAAGAATTTCTCAGTAGACAACACATCTTATTCAGTAATACACTCTTACTACAATTCTTATTCTACAACTTATCCATCACTTAATGGGAGAAATACATCAAAAGAGAAAAAACAAAGATCTAAGACAAAAGGTTCCAAACATTAAGTTCCTCTACAACTGCAGGTTCTACAATCTCATAAGTGGTTAAACAATAATCAAAAGTATATCTTTGTGATGTTAGTGAAATCAGCTTATATTTCCTCTAGTTAGAAATTATGAAAGCAGCTAAAGCAACTACAGTTTCTATGATCTAAAGAGTTGCAAGGACAGGCTAACCCTTAAGGTCACAGTAACTATATTTTTTGCTTTAGCAGGATAGCCTTTAGGGTCCCAGTAACACGATAGCATTTAGGGTCACAGTAGCTATATTTTTTGTCATGGCAGTTTTAACCCATACTCTCATCATTTCCATTAGTTTGTAAAATTCTTATCAAGCCATTTCCCAGAAAGCATGCTAAATGTCCAGGCCAGATTTTATGGCAATGGGTAGGTACACAATAAGGTGTCTGGAAACAGCATGGGCTTGATTTTACTCCTGTGTGCAGTTAAAGGCCCACTCACCAGGACATTATCAGTAACATTAACTCTCAAGCTGATATTATTTGCCAAAGCCATCTCACAGGGGCAAACAATGCCTCAATAGATTACAGGATTCTTAGTGGGGTGCTTGAGTGTCCATGCAAAAGGGTGGTGAGACTGCATCAAGGTGGTCAGAGAGAAATCCGCCAGGCCCTGCCAAACAGCTGGAAGCTCCCCCGGGCCCTGCCAAGCAGGGTAGCTGTTCTCTTCACACCTTCGTGTCATTCACACCTACTGCTCGGACCCTGGCACCAGCTGGCCACAAATGTGTGGGATTTGGGTGTCTATCAATTTCAGGTGTGCTAATATGCTAAAAACATTGTGAAGCCCAGGGCTTTGGCAACACTGTGACTGTGGAAGTAAGACAAGGTTGACCCAGGCAATGAGAGAGAATTTCAGACAAAAGCCAGATCTATCTGTGTTAAAGTGTGGGTTAAATGTTATAATTGGTCAGTAGGAGGTCCCTTTGTGTGGAGAAAACTGCTACTTGCTTGGTCAGGATGCGTCTTGACTTTGAGAGACTTCTGCGTTAGTGATTAATCTGTTATTTGTCATCCTGCAATTTTGTGAACCCAGTTGTAGTAGGACAAGGGTACAATTCTTCTCCAATTCCAACAGTAGGAGAAAGATAAGAGTCAGAGAATGTAATAAGCCATACAGATAATGGGTATGGGAACAGAACTGACTTATTTTTCTTTCTCAGGATGACGAAATCCCACCATGTCACTCACCTCAGTCTAGCTCGCTCCTCTGAAGTTTCATTACTGAAGCCTCATTTATTCCCCTGAAGACTTGTCATTGGAGTCCCACTTGCTTCCCTGAAGCTTCCCTGGCTTTCTGGAACTTCCCTCACTCCTCCCCATGGTGATCAAGTCCCGCTGCAGTCCCTGGAGCATACTTACTCCCCTCAGGGTGATCAAGCCCTGCCACTGTGCCTGAGGCCTCACTTGCCCCCGTGGGGCCTCTCACTCCCATTCAGGTCTAAACCGAGCCCTCTAGGAATATTTAACTCTGATAATAGTCAATTGTTTGGTCACTCTAAAAGGGACTTGACAATCTGGCTGGGGCCTCCAAATGTTAGAGTCTAGGTTAAAAACCCCAGAAGTCACAGTGAAAGCTAGTCAACCCCCAGAAAATAAAAAAGAGACTTGCTGATAATGCAAACTGCAAACAGAGTTTATTACACCCACATGCTGAGGTCAGACTGCACATGTTCAGAATTTATATAGGTATGGCTAACTTTTAAACCTGACATCCCAAAGACTGCTTATCGAGCCCACTTTCCCACACACACAGAGTAAGAGTAGTGAGGCAGGTACCCTGGCATTGTCTCTCCTTCTTGCCTCCCTCTGGCCAAAGCTACTGAAAGTGTTTCACCAGCCTCAGTGCTACCCTTGCTGAAGTCAACAGACACTTTCACCTGGAAATGTTTCAAAGGTCGAGTCTGCACAGAAGATCAACACCTGCCATGAGGACACATCATATGTGTATCTGCTGACTAACCTCTACCATTGAAGACATCCCTGTGCAGGACTCAAGCTACTTCCAAAAAGACTGCTGATAAGTAACATTCCTCCCTTACAAGATGAAGCCTTAAGCTCCCTCTCACTTTCATGAGAGGGCCCTGTATACATTGTAATTGGTACAAAGTGTGTTGTCACTAATTGTCTTCATTGCTCCCTGATTCCTGGTACTTTTGGTATCTTGAGAAAGCCCTCATATGTAATGTTACCTGTAAATTTGACTGAATCATGGTATGATGATGATGCTTGTTATGCTTTGGAATTGTTTTTAACAATTTTGTCCATGCTTTGTAGGTTATCTTTGAGTCTCACTGCGTTTGTGCCCCTATTGGACCTCTTATAGCTGGTGCTATAAGTTCATAGGAAAATATTGACAGATTTAGAGGCCAAGATTAGTACATTAGGAAGCGGGTATTTTTATTGGCAGTGAAACTTAACATTCAAAAACCGGAGTTGGTACCACTTGCCATAGTATTTACAAATGGATTTGTGTCACTCCTCTCCCTTATAATGACTTATATGTCTCTTGGAGTGATGTTAAAACTCACCTCCAAGGTGTGTGGAATGGCACATCAACTAGCCTAAGCATTCAGGCATTACATGCCCAGATTATGCTATCTCTCACTGTAATCTTCAGGTTTCTCTGCAGGAGGCATTGCTAATCAATTCTTACAGTCTCTTTCATCTTTTATTTCTGGTAAGACCTTCTACCCATTTTTTTATAAATTTAGGAATTGCACTTATTGTTTTCCTTTTTGTATTGTTTTTTGGCCCAGTCATCCTTTGACAATTAAGCTCTATGATTCAAGCAACTCTTGGAGAATTCTGCAACCTCCAAATTAATAAGAGAGGGGAAGATGTTGGGGGTCAATACAGTGGATGTGGGGGCACACGAAGGTGTGAAAAGTATTGTTACTTTTCAGGCAGAGCCACAAAGAACTTCCTCCTGTATGGCCAGATGGATGTCTCTGCAACCACCTGAATGCAGCTCCACCTTTCTTTGCATGGACACTGGAACACCCTGTGGAAGAATTCTAATCCATTCAGGCATTATTTGCTACTGTTAAGTTGGCTTTTTCTCTCCATGTGAAGTTGGAGGTTAATGCCAAAAATAATGTCTTACAAAAGTGCCTTCTAATATTCATGATACCTTGGCTGTCCCCATTGACCTAATGCTAATCATACGACCTGTGTTTAGAATTGAATTCTTTCCTGGATCTTTAGTTCTCTTTTTCTTTGTGATACAAAGTTAAGTTATGGAATAAGAATGGCAGCAGGAGTTTCTATTGTTTTTAGGTAAAAGAAAAAGCAGAATTATTCTTAGAAAAATTCACTTGACCATGAGTTAAAACATCTGTGCCAAGTTTGATTATTTCTGTATAAATAAAGTGGACTGGCTTCCTGCATTGTCCATTATGTTCATTAAATCATAGTGGCCCATTTCTTTCCTCAAAATCCACAAATACTTCTCAAGTCTGAACTCTGCAAGAGCTGGAATCTGGCACTCCTAGGCAGAAGATTGCCATAGCCATGTTTCACAAAGGAGAGTCTCAACTGGGGTTACAGCAGCATGTGGGCCCCAGCTACTGCTACTGGACCTGCTGGGCTTTCCATCAAATTTACACTCTGCCCACAGTGGCTGCAATCCCAGAGCTGATACAATATGGAGTGATAACACAAAACAAAGCAAAACCAACCAACCAAAAAAAAAAAAAAATCCAAAATGAAAGAATTCCTACAATTAGGCAATAGAATTATTCAGAATGTGAAAAAAAAACAAAAACCAATGTTGCTTAATCTTATTCAGAGTCCAAAACTATCCTGTGTTGTATGATCTGAGCCACAAATAATTCTTGAGAGTGTTTCCCTGGGCTTGGATGCATCCGAGTCACCACCTTCTCAGGACCAGTCTCCAAGTGACAGGGTAAACATGGTCATGGAAACCAGCGACCAAGAGAAAATACAAAACCTGAGGCTTCCCCTTTAGGCAAGAAGATATGACAATCGAGTCATCCATCAGTTCACCACCAAAGGCTGTGTGCACTCCAAAATTCTAACCCATCTTCCATCACTGACAAGAGAACCAGATCCAACAAACTCAAAACAATACTCTGACAACCACTTCTGAAGAACAAAGAAAAAAGTGCCTTTGAATCCATTCCTGTACACCTACAGAGAATACATTGAATAGAACAAAAGTTTGAAAACGCAACTTTCTTCATCCCAACCAGATTGCCACAGATACGATTTCAACACACAGCACAAGTGACACAACTTTATTGAAAAGGGCTCCCCTCCGATGGCCAGAAACAAGGTTGCAACTTCTGACCAACCAAACATTACATATGTATGTAATCTTTGCCGCATTCTTTACCACAAGTTTGCCCATCACACCTATGCCAGATTGTACCAAATGGGTGGCAATTATGAAGAGCAGATGGGAAAGAAGGACATGGCATGTGTGTGTTTGTGTGCATGGTGGTGTGTACCGTTTTAGACATTTTCCTCCCATAGGATTGTAAGCCAGCTGCCACAGGTTGTGTCAATCCACAGATCGCAGGAAGGGGGTGGATGAGTTGGCACAACAGGCAGGTGACAGCACACCAACTTTGGTGGACTGTGACCTTAGCCCTCATTCTTGCTTCATTCACCTAAGCCCATGTGTCTGTCCTGGTACAGGGAGCATTCACATTGGTTACCCCTCTGTGACCTCACAGAGCTCTTTGGACATACCAGCTGTCCAAATTGCAGCTGCCTGGTCATAAGCAGTCCGCAATGCTACAGCCTCAGCAATCTAGAAATGCCATGGAAACAGGCCCATCAGCCTGGTGCAGAATGCCACTGGGTGGTTCCAGCTCTGCTTCCTATGGTCTTTCTTCCCACAGACCCTACCAGGTAGGATATCCAGCATCTGTGGAACCCAGCTGACAGCGAATATGTGGGGCTTGTGTGTCTATTGAGTAGGAGTGTTCCCATCTGCTCAAAATGTCCTGAAGCCCAGGGCTTTGGCAACACTGTGACTGTGAAAGCATTTCACCTCTCCATCTGTGTGAATACTATGCATAACTCTCAGGTGATAGCTTGATCCTAGTTCTACAATTGAGAAGGTGTTGTATAGAACAGTGGTTTCAGTAAGATTTTAGACAGCATTTTCATAAAGTGGTTTTGCACAGCAGTTTCAGGAAGTGGTTTACATGGCAATTTCATGAAGCGGTTTTACACAGCAGATTCTGGAAGTTGTTTTATGCAGCAGATTCAGGAAGTGGTTTTCCACAGTGGTTACAATAAGTGATTTTACACAGGAAATGCTTTTACACGGAGGTTTTGGTCAATACTTTTTTTTCTAAGATTTCTTTTTTTTATTACAAAATCAGATATGCAGAGAGGAGGAGAGACAGAGAGGAAGATCTTCCATCCGAAGATTCACTCCCCAAGTGAGCCGCAACGGGCCGATGAGCCCTGATCCCAAGCCGGGAACCTGGAACCTCTTCCAGGTCTCCCTCATGAGTGCAGGGTCCCAATGCATTGGGCTGTCTTCAACTGCTTTCCCAGGCCACAAGCAGGGAGCTGGATGGGAAGTGGAGCTGCCAGGAGGACTTTAGCTGCTAGGCCATGCCGTCGGGCCCTTGGTCAATACTTTTACACAGAGGTTTTTGGAAGTATTTTTACACGGAAGTTTCAGTTAGTGGTTTTAAATAGTGTTTCCAGGAAGTGGTATTACAAAGTGTTTTCAAAAAGCCTTTTCTTCCCAGTTCACAAAATGTTGTTTCAGAAATTGATTTTACAAATCATTCAATTTACACAAGGGTTTCTGGAAGTGGTTTTACACATTTTCATGAAGTGGTTTTGCAAAGTGGTTTCAAAAAGACTTTTCCATGCAGTTTTCCAAATGTAGTTTAGAAATTGATTACACAAGGCTGGTTACATCTTGGTTTTTCCAACTAGTTTTAAAAAGCAGTTTTGGAAATACTTGGTTTCATTTTCAGAAAGTGGTTTAACACAGCAGTTTTATGAAGTGGTTTTACACAGCGGTTTGATGAAGTATTTTACACACTGGTTTCAGGAGGTGGTTTTACAAAGCAGATTCAAGAAGTGGTATTACACAGTGCTTTGAAATGCTGTATCTCATTCCTCTTTTCTAATGGTGGTTGCATAACATGTTTCTGGAAATTATTGGTGTTACACAGCAGTTTCAGGAACTGGTTTTACACAGTGGTTACAAACATCCGTTTTCAAAACCACTTTATTAAACTGATATGTAAAACCACTTCCTGAAATTGCTGTGTTAAACCACTTCCTGAAACTGTTGTGTAACATAACACCAATGATTTCCAAAACTGCTTTGTACAACCACTAATAGAAAACTAGCTTGGAAAATGATGCTTGTAACCACTGTATAAAGTCATTTCTGAAATTGTTGTGTAACACCAATGATTTCCAAAACCACTTGATACAACTACCATTAGAAAACATGGCTGGATATGGCTTTTTGAATGCACTGTGTAAAACCACTTCCTAAAATACTGTGCAAAAATTCTTCCTAAAACCTCTGTGTATAACCACTTACTGAAACCAATGTGTGAAACCATTTCCTGAAACTGCTGTGAATCACTTCCTAAAACCACTGCGTAAAATCACTTTGTGAAAATGAAACCAAGTATTTCCAAAACTGCTTTCCAAAATACTTCGAGAATCCAGTTTGCAAAGGGATTCTCACAGTCATTTTAAAAACAGCATTTTATAAACTGCATGGAAAAGGCTTTTTGAAACCACTGTGTAAAGCCATTAACTGAAACCACTGTATAAACCACTTCCTGCGACTGTTGTTAAAACCAAATCTTGATTGTTGCAGATGGTATATTAGTGCTTTTATTTGACCGGGAAGATACTCTGCTGACTCTGCCCTCAGACCAGAGAGGGTCTTCCCAATAAGTAGTTGGACTTGTCTGGACTATAGGATGTTGGACTCTATGCTTGGCAAATACTTGCAGGGAGGGAATCTCAACTGAACTTGAACTATGATTATACAGCGGGGTGGAGGAACCCACCATGGGGGGAGGGTGGGGGGGGAGAATCCCACATTCTATGTAATTACAACACAATGTAATTAATGAATAAATTTAATAAAAAAATGAAAAAAAAAAAAAAACATATCTTGAAGCCATTGAGTAAAACCACTTCCAAAAAATGCAGAGTAAAACCACTTGTTGAAACTGCTGTGTGAAATCACTTCCAAAACTGCTGGGTAAAACCACTTCCTGAAACCATAGTTGAAAATCAATTCCTGAAACCACTGTATAAAACCAGCTACTGAAACCTCAGTGTAAAATAACTTACTGAAACTGCTGTGTAACACCAATTACTGAAATCGCGTTGTAAAGCCACATTCTGAAATCACTATGTTAACCACTTCCTGAAATTGCTGTGTAAAACCACTTCCCGAAACAGCTGTGTAAAACCAGTTCCTGAAACCACTTTGTAAAACTACTTCTTGAAACCGCACTGTAAAAGCACTTAATGAAATCACTATGTAAAACCACTGCCTAAAGGGTTAAGTAAAACTACTTCCTGAAATGGCAGTGTAAAACCACCTTATGAAACTGATATGTAATACCACATCCTGAAATCACTGCATAAATCCACTTCTTCAAACTGCTGTGCTAAAATGCTTCCTGAAACGGCTGTGTTAAACCACTTCCTGAAACCTCATTATAAAACAAATGATTTCCAAACCAATTTATACAACTACCTCTAGAAGCCTGGGCTGGATAGTGCTTTTTGAAAGCACTGTGTAAAATCACTTCCAGAAACTGCTTTGTAAAACCACTTACTGATACCACTGTGCATAAATGCTTTCTGAAACTGCTCTGTAAAACTAATTACCAAAACCACTGTGTAAGCTCACTTTCTGAAACCATTCTTTAAAACCACTTTCTGAAAATGAAACCAAGTATTTCCAAAATTGCTTTCTAAAACTTCTTGGAGAAACCATGGAGCAAATGGCTTTTCCTGTCACTTGTTAAACAACATTTTGAAAACTGCACGGAAAAGCTTTTTGAAACCACCCTGTAAAACAACAAACTGAAACCACTGTGAAAATCATTTACTAACACTGTTGTATAAAACCAAATCTTGAAGACACTGTGTATAGCAGCTTTCTAAAACTGCTGTGTGAGTTTACTTCCTGAAGCTACTGGATAAAACAGCTTAGTGAAACCACTGTGGAAAACCACATCCTGATACTGCTTTGTAAAAATACTTCCTGAAGCTCTGTGCAAAACGTTTCCAGAAACTACAGTGTAAAAACAACCTGACAGCACTATGTAAAATGAGTTACTGAAACCACAGTGTTGAATCACTAACTGAATCTGCTGTGTAAAATAAATTGCAAAAATCCCTTTGTAAAACCACTTTCAAAACTGCTTTGTGAAACCACTTTCTGAACCCACTATATAAAAATAATTTCAGAAAACTCTGTGTAAAAATCACTTACTGAAACCAAGCTGTAAAACCACTTACTGAAACCACTCTCTAAAACCGTTTCCTTAAAGTGTTTTGTAAATCCACTTCCTAATGCTGCAGAGTAGAACCACTTTGTGAAACTGCTTTGTAGAAACAATTCCTGAAATCGCCGTGTAAAATAACTTTCTGAAACTGCAGTGCTAAACTGCTTCCTGAAACTGCTGTGTAAAAAATTTCCTAAAATCACTGCACAAAACCAGTACCTGAAAATGAAGCCAAGTATTTCCAAAACTGCTCTCAAACTACTTGGAGAAATGAGGTGGTAAATGGCTTTTCGTAGTCACTTTCTAAACAACATTTTAAAAACTGCAATGAAAGGACTTTTTGAAATCACTGTGTATAACCACTCTCTGAAACCACTGTGTAAATAAAACTTCCTGAAACTGCTGGGTAAAATCAAATCTTGAAGACACAGTGTTAAAGCACTGCCTGAAACTGTTGTGTGAAATCATGTCCTAAAACTGCTAGGTGAAGCCATAACAGTATACACTGTAAAAACCATTCCCTGAACAAGCTTTGTAAAAGCAATTCCTGAAACTATTGTGTAAACCACTTCCTGAAACTTCTATGTAAAACCACTCACTGAAACTGCTGTGTAAACCACTTCCTGAAACTACTGTGTAAAACTATTTCCTGATACTTTTGTGTAAAACCACTTCCTGAAACTGCTGTATAAAACTGTTTCTGAAATTGCTTTGCAAAACCGCTCCTGAAAGTGCTCTGTAAAACCAGTTCCTGAAACTATTGTCTAAAACTGCTTCCTGAAACTATTGTGTAAAAATGATTTGTGAAAACAATGTGTAACTACTTCCTGTAACTGCTCTTTAAAAATACCTCCTGAAACTGGTATGAAAACACCAATTTCTGAAATTGCTGTGTAAAACCACTTCCTGAAACGGCTGTGCTAAACTGCTTGCTGACAGGGCTGTTAAACCACTTCCTGAAACCACATTGCAAAACCAATGATTTCCAAAACCACTTTGCACAATCACTATTAGACAACTAGGTTGGAAATGACTGTTTATGACCACTATGTAAAACCTCTTCCTGAAACTACTGTGTAAAATTATATGCTGATACAGCTGTGTGAAACCACTACTTGAAACAAGTATGTAAATCCACTTCCTGAAACCAGAGTGTAAAACCACTTCCTAAAACCACTGTGTTAATTCACTAACTGCAGCTGCTCTGTAAAACCAATTACTGAATTCATTTTGTAAAAGTATTTCCTGAAACTGCTTTGTAAAACCACTTCCTGAAACCACTGTTTAAAAATACTTCCTGATATTGCTGAGTAAAACCACTTTCTGCAATGCTGTGTAAAACCACTTCCCAAAACTGCTATGAAGCAGCAATAACTAGAAGGACTATGTAAACCACTGCCTGAAATTACGGTGTAAAACTTCTTCTTGATACTGCTGTGTAAACCCACCTGTTGAAATGGCTGGTTAAAACCAATTTCTAGGGCCCGGCGGAGTGGTCTCTCAGCTAAAGTCCTCGCCTTGAATGCCCCAGGATCCCATATGGGCTCTGGTTCTAATCCCGGCAGCTCCACTTCCCATCCAGCTCCCTGCTTGTGGCCTGGAAAAGCAGTTGAGGATGGCCCAATGCATTGGGACCCTGCACCCATGTGGGAGACCTGGAAGAGGTTCCAGTTTCCCGCATCGGATCAGCGAGCACTGGCCCTTTGCAGCTCACTTGGGGAGTGAATCTTCGGATGGAAGATCTTCCTCTCTGTCTCTCCTCCTCTCTGCATATCCGGCTTTCCAATAATAATAAAATCTTAAAAAAAAAAACAATTTCTAAAGTGCTATGTAAAAACACTTATTGAATCTACTGTGTAATACCAATTACTGATGTTACAGTGCAAAAAACCGCTTGTTGAAACTGCTGTGTAAGACCACTTTCTGAAACTGCTGTGTAAAACCAATTCCTGATACTGCAGTATAAAACCACTACTAGAAACCACTGTATAAAACCACTTACTAACCCACTTAGAAAAAAATCACTTCCTTAAACCATTGTTTAAAGCCACTACTTGAAAACACTGTGTAAAACTACTTCTTGAAACTACTGTGTAAAACCATTTACTGAAAAAAACATGTTAAACCACTTCCTGACACTGCTGTGTAAAAGCACTTACTGAAACTACTGTGTAAATCACTTCCTAAACTATGTTAAAACCATTTCCTGAAACGTCTATGCTTAACAGCTTACTGATACTGCTGTATTAAGCCACTTCCTGAAACCAAGGTGTACAACCAATGATTTCCAAAACTACTTTGTCCAACCACTAGTATAAAACTAGGTTGGACACTAATGTTTGTAACTATTGTGTAAAACCACTTCTTGAAACCAAGGTGTAACACCAATGATTTCCAAAACCACTTTATACAACCACCATTAGAAAACCGGGTTGGATAAGTCTTTTGGAAAGCACTATGTGAAAGCACTTACTGAAAGCACTGCACAAAAATACTTTCTAAAACCTCTGTGTAAAACCACTTTCTGAAACCAATATGTAAAACTGCTTCATAAAACCACCCTGTAAAATAATTTCCTGAATCTGCTGCATAAAACCACTTCCTAAAACCACTGTGTAAAATCATTTCCAGAAACTGCCATGTAAAGCCACTCACTGAAACTGATGTGTAATACCACTTCATGAAGCTGCCTTCTAAAACCACATCCTGAAACCGCTTTGTAAAACCACTTCCTGAAACCACTGTGTAAAATCATTTTCTGAAATTGCTGTGTTAAACTGTTGGGGTCTTCCATCCCGCAGAAGAAATCACCCGACACTCCAGGCTCTGTTTCTTGAGGAAATTTATTTTTCCAACCAGTCCGTTTCCCAGCAGATCGACTCGACTTCTCCCTTTTCCTCCCATTTGTCTCTGCTTCATTCCCCACCCTCCTCATCACCCCTAGTGTTCTTCTGCCCGTCCGTCCATCTGTCCCAGTCATACTCTGTCCTCCGTCTCAGTCCGTCCATCCGTCCGTCTCCGTCTTTGTCTCCATCTCTGTCTTCCTGTCCTGTTCTCCTTCGTCCTGAAACCCCCACCGCTAAATACAATCCTAGTCCAATCAGCTTAAAGGTCACCGATGCACGTGGCAGACACGCCAATCATAGCTCTGATCATGCGTAGCACATGCGCTAAGCATGCAACTACAGGCAATCAGAAGGCACTTCCTGAAACCTGTGTACCGCCAAGCTCCGGGGGGGAAGAGAAGTCTCAGTGCCATCTTAGGGCACACGTGCAGTGCTCCCAACATTAAACCAATTCATGAAACCAATGTGCAATACTACATCCTGAAACTGCTGTGTAAAGTCACATCCTGAATCCAATATGTAAAATCACTTTCTAAAATCACTGCATAAAATCATTTTTTGAAACTGCTGTTGAGGGCCCAGCAGA
The DNA here is from genome assembly GCF_030435755.1 of Ochotona princeps. Classification (NCBI taxonomy): domain Eukaryota; kingdom Metazoa; phylum Chordata; class Mammalia; order Lagomorpha; family Ochotonidae; genus Ochotona; species Ochotona princeps. The sequence continues at coordinate 12,738,210 of NC_080866.1, forward strand.
GTGGCCTCGAGGCTAAAGTCCTCACCTTGAACATGCCGGGATCCCATATGGGCACAGGTTCTAATCCTGGCAGCTCCACTTTCCATCCAGCTCCCTGCTTGTGGCCTGGGAAAGCAGTCGAGGACGGCCCAATGCTTTGGGACCCTGCACCCATGTGGGAGACCCAAAAAAGGTTGCTGGTTCCCGGCTTGGGATCAGGGCGCACCGGCCCGTTGCGGCTCACTTGGGGAGTGAATCCTCAAACAGAAGATCTTCTTCTCTGTCTCTCCTCCTCTCTGTATATATGACTGTAATAAAATAAATAAATCTTAAAAAAAAAAAAAGAAACTGCTGTCGAAATCCAAATCTTGAAGCTGCTGTGTACGACCACTTCTGGAACTCACTGTGCAAAAATATACCCTGATACTGCCGTGTAAAACCATTAATTGAAACCACTGTGTAAAACCACTTCCTGAAACTGCAGTATAAAACCACTTCCTGAAACCACTGTGTTAAATCACTAAATGAATCTGCTCTGTAACAACAATTACTGAAATCAATTTGTACAACCACTTCCAGAAACTGCGTTACTAAACCAATTACAGAAACCAGTCTTTAAAAATACTTCCTGATATTGCTGAGTAAAACCACTTACTGAAACCAATGTGTAAAATAACTGATTCTGATCTGTGATTCCAATTCCTGATTCTGCAGTGTCATACCACTTCTTAAAATACTGTGTAATATCATTTTCTGATAAGCAGTGCTAAACTACTTGCTGAAACTGCTGTGTGAAACCACTTACTGAAGCTGCTTTGTAAAACCAACATTTGAAACAGCTGTGTAAAATCACATATGAAACCACTGTGTAAACTCATTTCCCTGTGCAAAGCCACATCTTGAAACTGCTGTGTAAAACTACTTCCTGAAACTGCGGTGTAAAACCACTTCCTGAAACTGCGGCGTAAAACCTGTTCCTGAAACCACTGTGTTAAATCACTAACTGAAGAGATTCGATGAAAGATGGCCGACCACAGAGAGCTGGTGTAGGGTGGAGTAGGGAAGGAGGGGAGCCAATCCAGTAGAGAAACAGGCCAGGAGGCACGAAATTATAGGGAGAAGAGTGAGAAGATCACTGGAGCTCACTAAAGCAAGAAGATCTACACAGCGTGAAGGAACAGCCGCAAAAAGTGGGAAAGAAAATACAGCATGCTGTGAGAAACTTTGTGAGTCACTACCCCAGGCAGGGGGAAGGCGGCAGAGTCTCAACCATCCCAGGGAAAACAGAGGCGGCTAGAAGGATAGGCGCCCACACCAACAGGGGCACCAGTCCTCTGGAGGGCAGGAGCCCCGAGAGGAGGCTAAAGGACTGATCATTGGGGGCATCATCCCCTGCAGAAGTGGAAGACAAGAAGGGGAGATTTCACAGAGGCTTGCCTCCCAGCTGCTCAGCAGCTTTGGGAGAGTGCAGAGGGAACAGGAGTGGCACTGTGGGACTGGGACACAGAGATCCCCATATCGGCTTTGAGCTGTGGACTGGCTGATGGAGAGTCCAGTGGATCTTGTTGCTGGGCTCGGCCTGAGCTCCAGAGACTGTGCAACGCTGGACAGGGCCACACGTCCTGGGCAGAGGAGCAGACTAGTGGGGTCAATTCTGCGTGCCCCTCACAGCTCTGTGCCTCTCAGGGATCCACTTCCACCCTTGAGAGAGTGCAGCTGAGGAAGTGGTTTCTCTAGGGGAGAGTCCCCTGCTGGGCTCAGCTGGAGAGGCCGGACCGGAGCGGGCTCAGTGGAATAGGCCGGACAGGTTTTCACAGCAGGAGTCCGCTAGGAAAGACCTGCCTGCGGTGTTGAGACTCTCAGTGGAACAGCGCTTCAGAGTTCGGCACTGGGGCCATGGAGATTTCAAGCACAGGCCCGGGGTTGGGGATTTCAGGCTTTGATCAACAGGGGCCTCTGCTGTGCTAACCTCAAGCCCTGAAGGAGAGTTTCGGCTCAGCACTGAGGCAGAAAGCCCCACTGTACAAGCCTTGTGACCCAGAGCTGAGGCGCGGCACGGCAGAGTGAATCTGTAGGGCACCGCATTTGAGAGGGAGCCACAGGGGAAGGGGCCTGGCATTAGGGCTGGCCCACAAAGCCTCCTGACCCAGCTCGGGGCTGTGATATAAAGACCCTGAAAGTAGCTAGTGACTTAGACAGTACGCCCTGCTGGGCTCAGCTGGAGACCCCAAACCAGAGCCGGCTCATCCGAATCGATGCAAAAATCCCAAAACAACAAGAAGCAAAAACACAATGAGGAGAAGTATCAGAAAAAGCAATGACCCAGAGGAAAGATCAAGCACTCCCTTCCAATACAACCAAAAACTAATCCCAATATCTGAGACGCAAGATGAAGAAATAGAGGAAATACCAGATAAGGACTTCAAGAAACTAGTGATGAGATTCATCAGAGACAGAGAGAAGCGCTGGGAAGAGTCCAAGGAATTCGAAAACCATGTCACTGCAGAAATAAATCAAATCAAAAAGGGAATCATTGATATAGAGCACAAAATTGAAAGCCTAACCAACAGAATGAACACAGCAGAGGACAGAATATCAGAATTGGAAGACAATCAGAATGAAAGGCAGCAGCTCATCAAACAGTTGGAAACAAACCTAGAGAAATGAAAGACAACCTCAAAAAATCAAATATTAGAATAATAGGCCTTCCAGAAGGAGTGGAAAAGGAGACAGGCTTGCAACGGGTGCTCAATGAGATAATACAGGAGAACTTCCAGAATACCAGAAATATAAATCCAGCACAAACCCAGGAAGGTCAGAGAACCCCCAATAGATTCAACCCAAAGCGATCCTCACCCAGACATGTGGTCCTCAATTGCCTTCAAGCGAATACAAGGAAACAATTCTAAGAGAAGTAAGAAAAAAGGATAAGATTACTTTCCGAGGAAGGCAAATCAGAATTACAGCGACAATCAGAAGAAACGCTCCAAGCAAGGAGAGAATGGGGTAAACCTATCAAATCCTGAAACATAACAACTGCCAACCAAAAATAATGTAGCCAGCAAGCTCTCATTTTTATTTGAGAATGAAATTAAATATATCAACAGTAAAGAGAAACTAGAAGAATACATCAACATGAAACCAGCTCTGGAAAATCTCCTCAGGAATGTGCTAAACGCAGAAAGAAAAAATGCAAACCAAAATCAAAGATGGCAAATGGGAAGACCTCCCCACTAAAATCCATACAAGGAAAGTCAACCAATCAGAAACTCTAATAGTCACAAAAACACACCTGCATACTTACACTTATGGAAGCCCCAAATCACACCCTCTCAATATTATCTCTAAACACAAATGGCTTAAACTCACCAATCAAAATGCATAGATTAACGGAATGCATCATCAAATAGCACCCAGGTATATGTTACCTACAACAGACACATCTAACCAGAAAATCCTCTAAGAAATTTAAGGTGAAGGGATGGAAAAAGACATTTCATGCCAATGGACGACATAAAAAGGCTGGGGTAGCTATTCTAATTTCAGATTATATAGACTTCAAGCTGACAAACATCAAAAAAGACAGGGAAGGTCATTATATATTGGTGAAGGGACTGCTACATCAGGAAGTAATTACAATTGTGAACATATATGCACCTAATTCCAATGCACCTAGCTACGTGAAGCAATTACTTACAGACTTAAGGGGAGCCATCGATATACACACAATAATAGTGGGTGACTTTAACACCCCGCTAACAACTATAGACAGATCAACAAAACAAAAACTCAACAAAGAAACAACAGAGCTCATACAAACAATAGAACAACTGGACTTGGTAGACATTTACAGAACTTTTTATCTTAAGGCCACATATTATACATTTTTTTCAGCAGTGCATGGCATCTTCTCCAGGATCGGCCACATGATAGGACACAAAGCAAACCTAAATAACTTCAAAAAGATAGGAATCATACCATGTACCCTCTCAGACACAACGTAATGAAACTGGAAATCAGCAATTCAAAATGCCCAAGGAAATACAGAAACTCTGGGAGGTTGAACAATATGCTATTAAACGAACAATGGGTCAGAGAAGAAATTAAAGATGAGATAAAAAAAAATTTTTGGAAACCAATGAAAACTCTGACACAACATTCCAAAACTTGTGGGACACGGCCGAAGCAGTGTACGGGGTAAATTCATCGCAATTGGAGCTCATGTCAAGGCACAAGAGAGGCGCCAAATACAGGAACTAAACACACACCTCCCAGAATTGGGAAAGCAGCAGCAGAAGAGCCCCACACACAACAAGAAACAAGAAATAATCAAAACAAGGGAGGAAATTAATCAGATAGAAACAAAAAAAGTATACACAAAATCAATGAATCAAAAAGCTGGTTTTTTGAGAAGATAAACAAGATAGACACCCCGCTGGCCCGAATGACAAAGAAAAACAAAGAGAAAGCAAAAATAAACAGCATCAAAGATGAAAAAGGCAACATAACAACATACATTACAACCATTAAGAACATAATTAGAAATTACTACAAAGCACTGTACTCTGGCCCGGTGGCGTGGCCTAGCGGCTAAAGTCCTCGCCTTGAAAGCCCTGGGATCCCATATGGGCGCTGGTTCTAATCCTGGTAGCTCCACTTCCCATCCAGCTCCCTGCCTGTGGCCTGGGAGAGCAGTCGAGGACGGCCCAATGCATTGGGACCCTGCAACCGCGTGGGAGACCCGGAAGAGGTTCCTGGTTCCCGGCATCGGATCGAAGCGCATCAGCGCGTTGCAGCTCACTTGGGGAGTGAAACATCGGACGGAAGATCTTCCTCTCTGTCTCTCCTCCTCTGTGTATATCTGGCTGTAATAAAATGAATAAAATCTTTAAAAAAAAAAAAAGCACTGTACTCCAACAAATCAGAAAACCACCAAGAAATGGAAAAGTTCTTAGACTTCTACAACCTGCCAAAACTTAGCCCAAGAGCAACAAACGACTTGAACAAACCAATAATTGAAGCAGAGATTGAATCAGTGATTAAATATCTCCCAACAAAGAAAAGCCCAGTACCAGATGACTTCACTACAGAATTCTACAAAACATTCCGAACAGAACTGACTCCAATCCTCTACAAACTCTTCAAAATAATATTAAAGGAATCAATCATTCCATATTCTATGAAGCCAACATTACCTTAATTCCAAAACCAGACAGAGATCTTACAGAGAAAGAAAACTACAGACCTATCTCTCTGGTGAGCATTAATGCTAAGATTCTCAACAAAATCCTAGCCAATAGAATTCAAAAGTCATCCAACAGATCATTTATTCAGATCAACTATGATTCATCCCTGGAATGCAGGGATGGTGCAACATTCAGAAATCCATAAATGTAATACACCACATCCAAAAACTGAAAAACAAGAATCACATGATAGTATCAATAGACGCAGAAAAAGCTTTCGACAAAATCCAGCACAACTTCCTGCTAAAGACCCTAACCAAGGTAGGCATAGATGGAAAAATTCACAACATGATCAAAGCAATATATGAAAATCCCAAAGCCAGCATCATACTGAATGGAGAAAAACTAGAACCCTTCCCACTGAGATCCGGAACAAGACAGGGATGTCCGCTTTCTCCGCTGCTGTTCAACATAGTTCTAGAGGTACTCGCTGAGGCCATAAGACAAGAAAAAGAAATCAGAGGAATCCAAATGGGAAATGAAGAAGTCAAGCTTTCACTATACCTAGATGTTATGATTCTCTACATAGAAGAGCCAAGAGACTCAATACAGAGACTGCTAGATCTTATACGAGAGTTTGGAAGAGTGGCAGGATACAAAATTAATGAACAAAAATCAACAGCCATTGTGTATGCAAAAAGCCCCAACATGGAAAAACATCTAACCAGCAAGATACCATTCAAAATAACAGAGAAAAGCATGAAGTATCTGGGAATAAACCTAACCAAAAATGTAGGAGACCTATTTGAAGAAAACTACAAATTGCTTAAAAAAGTAATTGAACAAGACCTTAAAAGATGGAGTAACATCCCATGCTCCTGGATAGGTAAAATCAATATCATTAAAATGTCTATACTGCCAAAAGCAATATATACATTCAACGCAATCCCAATCAAATTGCCAAAAACATTCTTCACGGAACTGGAAACAATGATCCAAAAGTTCATCTGGAAACACAAAAAAACCACGAATAGCTAGAACCATTCTCAAGAACAGGAAGTTAGCAGGAGGAATCACAGTCCCAGACCTCTGGACATACTATAGGGCAGTGGTTATCAAAACAGCCTGGTACTGGCACAAAGATTGAGAGGAAGATCAAGGAGCAGAATAGAAACACCAGAAGGGAACCCAAACAGATACAGCCAAATGATCTTTGACAAAAGGACAAACGATAAACCAGGCAAATGGGAAGGTCTCTTCAATAAATGCTGTTGGGACAACTGGTTGATAGCCTGCAGAAACCAAAAGATAGACCCACATCTCTCACCATACACTAAGATCAAATCGAAATGGATAAAAGATCTAAACCTGCATCCAGAAACCTTCAAACTTTTGGAAGAAAATGTCGGAAATGCTCTATAAGATCTAGGGGTAGGCCCCGACTTCCTAAGAAGGACACCAAAAGCATTAGCAATTGAGACCAAATAAACAAATGGGACCTCATCAAACTAAGAAGCTTCTGCACAGCGAAGGAAACAATCAACAAAGTAAAAACGCAGCCCACAGAATGGGAGAAGATCTTCGCGGTCAACATAGGTGATAAAGGGCTAATTTCCAGAATATACAAAGAACTACAAAACAACCAAAATGTCAAAACAAACAAGCCACTCAAGAAATGGGCACGGGAAATGGGCAGGAAGAAACCCAAATGGCAAATAAACATATGAAAAAATGCTCAAACTCCCTGGCAGTAAGGGAAATCCAAATTAAAACATCAATGAGGTACCACCTAACGTCAGTAAGACTGGCCCACATGAATAAAAGTACCAACAACACTTGCTGGCGATGTTCGGGGAAAAGGGAACCCTACTCCACTGCTGGAGCTGCAGGTTGGTACAGCCTCTATGGCAATCAGTATGGAGAACATCCAAACAACTCAAAATCAACATACCATATGATCCAGCAATAGCACTCCTAGGAATATACCCAAAACATCTGTTTTATGAGGAGCCAACATGCACCCCTATGCTCATAGCAGCACAATCAGTAATTGCAAAAACATGGAAGCAACCAAAATGCCCATCAGCATAAGACTGGATAAGAAAGCTATGGTTCATCTACTCCATGGAATATTTCTCAGCTATTAAAAAAAAAACAAAATGCAGTTCTTTGTGAACAAATGGGCCAAACTGGAAACCATAATGCTAAGGGAAATGAGCCAATCCCAAAAGGTCAGATACCACATGTTTGCGTAAATTTAAGAGGATATGATGTTATGTAAAACATGTTATTTTATGTATATTATGTTATGTATTGTGTATAAACTAAAACTGAATTGAAAATGAGGTGATCACAGAAGATTGTTAAGAATCGCAATTGTTTTTAACATACCTGTTACTCAATACTATAACTATTAGTTACACAATGAAGTTAATTGTTGCTGAGGGTATGTTGGAGCCTTTAATTGATCGGGTTGATAATCTATGGTTCTGCCCTCGGACCGGACAGGGTCTCCCCAGGGAGCTGAGGAACTAGATTAAACTATAAGATGTTGGACTCTATGTTTAGCTTATGTTTGCAAAGAAGGACTCTCAACTGAACATGATTAGTGAGTATGCAACAAGGTGGAACATTCCACATGAGGGGATGGCGGGGAGAGGGTTGGGGTAATTCCCAGTTCCAACGAAACTGTATCACATAATGCAATGTAATCAATGAAGAAAAAAAAAACTTGATACCGCTGTGCAAAACCACTTCCTAAAACCACTGTGTAAAACCACTTCCTGAAACTGCTGTGTAAATCCACTTCCTAAAGTCACTGTGTAAAACCAGTTCAGGAAGCCGCTGTGTAAAACCACTTTCTGAAACTGCCGTTTGAAATCACCTTCAGAAAAGGCTGTGCAGAATCTTTGATGATACCGCTGTGCAAAACCACTTCCTGAAACTGCTGTGTAGAACCACTTCCTCAAAATGAGACCAAGTATTCCCACAACTGCTTGCTAAACCTCTTTGATAAATCATGTTGTAAATATCTTTTAGTAGTCACCTTCTAAACCACATTTTGTAAATCACAAGGAATCATTTTTTGAAACCACTCTGTACAAACCTTTGCTGAAACCGCTGTGTAAAATCATTTCCTAAATCAGCTTTAAACCCAAATCTTGAATACATTGTATAAAACACTTCCTGAAACAGCTGTGTAAAACCACTTCCTGAAGTTCCCAGCGGCGTGGCCTAGGGGTTAAAGTCCTCGTGTTGAACGTGCCAGGATCCCATATGGGCGCCGGTTCTAATCCCAGCAGCTCCACTTCCCATCCTGCTCCCTGCTTGTGGCCTGGGAAATCAGATGAGGATAGCCCAAAGCTTTGGGACTCTGCACCCACGTGGGAGACCTGGAAGAAGTTCCTGGTTCCAGGCTTTGGATTGGCGCAGCAGCGGCCCGTTGTGACTCACTTGGGGAGTGAAACATCGGATAGAAGATCTTCCTCTCTGTCTCTCCTCCTCTCTTTATATCGGACTTTGTAATAAAAATAAATGCTCTTAAAAAAAAAGCAATTCCTGAAACCATTGTGTAAAACCACTTTATGAAACTGCTTTGTAAATCCATTTAATGAAACCGTCATGTAAAACCACTTTCTAAAACTGCTAAGTAATACCACGTACAGAAACCACTGTGTAAACCACTTACTGAAACTACTCTGTAAAACCACATACTGATCCTGCTGTGTAAAACCACTTCCTGAAATTGCTGTGTAATACTAATTACTGACATCGCTGCATACAACCACTACCTGAAACCACTGTGTGCAACCACTTCATAAAACTGCTATGTAAAAACACTTTCTGAAATTGCTGCGTAAAAATGCTGAAACAACTGTGTAAAACCACTTTGAAACAGTTGTGCCTTCACCTGCCTTTTGGTCCAATTCATCCACCCCATGCCTGCGCGCTTCCTGTGAGCTGGAGCTCAACACAACCTGTGGCAGCTGGCTTACAATCCTATTGGCATCAAAGGTCTACAACGGTCCATGCCACCACACACAAACACCACAACCACTGACAAACACACAGATACCACGCCCTTCTTACACAACTGCTCTTCTTACTCGCCAACCATTTGGTACATTATGTCATGGGTGTGATTGACAAGCTTGTGGTAAAGAATGCTTGCAGAGATTAAATGCATATGTGGTCTTTGGTTAGTCAGAAGAAAGTGCAACCTTGTTTCTATGCCATCAGAGGGGAGTCCTTTTCAATAGGCCTGTGTTACTTGTGCTGTGTGTTGGACGTGTATCTGTGACAATCTGGTTTGGATTAAGAAAGCTGCGTTTCCAAACCTTTTTACAATTCTACGTGTGTTCTCTTGGGGTACAGGAATGCATCAAGGACAGATTTATTTTTTCTTTTTATTTTTTTTAATTTTCTTCAGAAGAGGGTTTTTGGATGTTATTTTGAGTTTGTTGGATCTGATTCTCTTGCCAGTGGCGAAAGATGGGTTTGGATTTTACAGTGTCTTCTTCCTTTGTTGGCAGATTGATGGATATCTCGATTGTCTTATCTCTTCTTGCCTCTGTTGGCCAATGATTTCCATTACTATGTTTACTCTGTCACTTGGAGACTGATCCTGATGGCGACACAGGATGCATCCAAGCCCAGGGAAATACCCTCAAGAATCCTTTGTGACTCTGATCATATGATATAGGCTGATTTTGGACATTCTGAATGAAATGAAGTAAGCTATGATTTTTGTTTTGTTAATGTTCTGAATATGTCTTATGTCAAATTGTGGGAATTCTTTCATTTCTGGTTTACTTCCCTTTGTTTTGTTTTGTTTTGTTTTGCCTATTATGCCATTTTGTCTAATCTTGGGGATTCAACTTACTTTGGCAGAGTGTAAGTTCATGGAAATCCTGGCAGATCCAGTAGCAGTAGCTGGGCCACACATCTTGTTGTGGCCTTCACTGAGACTCTCCTTAGTGGGTCATGGCTGTGGAAATCTTCTGCCAATGTGACTCTAAAGAGAATGACAGTGAACCACTACCCAGAAGACACTCAACATGGCTGTTGAAGGGACCTATTGCTGTCTCCTGAACACAAGCAGAAATATCAATCTTCTCAGGCACCTCTCTAGCTCCAAAACAGAGACAAGGTTGAATCACAAAAGAGAGACAATGCCTGACAAAAATAAGCATGTGGTGAACCATTCTTGTAGGATCTGATATCATGTTCATCCCTGGATAGAAACTTCCATGTACATCAGTAGAATTGATTTAAGTGAGCTCTTTTCTTCTAAGGAGACCCTGTGTCATGAGACTGTGTTGTGTTAGGGAGATATCACTGAGAGAGGTGATAGGAAAGGAGATGTGCCCTGCCTATGCCAAGCAGCTTGACTGGCTGCCTCCATGACATGTGTTCTGCACAAAATCATCTTGAATGGTGAACTAGTAACAATGTATCTGCTAAGAGGTGCAAAAAGTATTCTCATGCAGGGAGAGGTGAAACACTTTCACAGTCACAGTATTGCCAAAGCTCTGGGCTTCATGACGTTTTCAGCATTTTGGCATACTCCCACTTGGTAGACACTCAAACCCCACACACTCATGGTCAGCTGGCTTCCATGGAGGTTGGATATCCTCCCTTGCAGGGCCTGTGGGAAGAAAGACCACAGAAAGCAGAGCTGGAGCCAACTGCATGCTTTCTGCACCTGGCTAAGTGGTCTGTATATTGCCAATGGCTTTACTAGAATACTGCAAAATTCAAGGTCGGTTATACCAAGGCAGCTGCTGATTGGATGTCTGGTGTAGACACAGAGCCCTATGAGGTTACAGAGGGGCAGCCATTTGGGATGCTCCCTGTACCGGGACAACCACATGGGTTTATTTGAGTGAAGCCAGTGTGAGGGATGATGTCACAGGTCACCTATGTTGGTTTGCTGTCATCTGACTCTTGGTCCAACAGCATCATGAATGCGAGTTTCCTGGGATCTGGAGCTTGACACAACCTGTGGCAGCTGCTTCACAATCTTATGGGTGTCATACTGCGACAATGGCCCACCCCCACACGCACCTCCTCACCCCCATCTTCTTTGTAACTGCTTACTACTCAAGGATTCCAAGATGCATGACAGCTTCTGACTTGGATCTGTCTCCCATAGTTGGACCTTGCTGAGCAGGGGCCCATTTCCTATAAGGGACAGCCCCAATGCTGTGTCAAACCATTCTCGTGGGTATCTGTTCTACCTAGACAAATGTGGTCTCCAGAGTGGCTCAAGGAATCTCCATTGCGGGCTAGGGCTATGGCAGTCCTCCACCTACGTGACTCTAAAGAGAATGACAGTGAAACCACAACCCGGGATAAATGCTTTTCTGGTAACAGTGTTGCAAAGCCCTGGGCTTATCAAAGTTTTCAGCATATTGGTACACTCCCACTCAGTAGACACCCAAGCCCCACAAATTTATGTTCAACCAGCTTTCACGTAGGATGAACAACCTCCCTGGTAGGGCCTGTGTGGGTGTGGAGGTGGTGCTGGGGGCAAAACACAGCAAGCAGAGCTTGAGCCACTAGCTTGGTTTCTGCATTAGGCTGAGGAGCCTGTCTGTCACCATGGTTTATCTAAAATGCGGAGGTGTTGTTCTGGATTTTGAAATCCCCAGATAATCAAGTCTGAAGTTGGTGCTAAGGCATAAAGGTGGTTTATTTAGGTTAACCTAGGTCTCCCAGCCACCTCCCAGAGTCCAGCATGGCTGGGCAGGGGAGGGGCAGCCTCAGTCAAGACTGCTGAAGGATCCACAGGGAGAGCAAAAGAGCGTGTGAGCCAGAGAGAGAGAGTCTGTGTCCCCCCGCCAGTTCTTACACATTTCAGGCTGTTAGTTATACAGTCATGATTTAGCAAACTTCTATTGGTGGGTTTGAAGCAAACAACTTTCAAGAAATACAAATGGATAAGCTATAGGGCAGTGAACTAATCAAACACCAGGTACCTCCTTCTTGAGGAATGGTCTGCCTACGTGACCTGCAAGGTGTCCCATCAGGTGTCACGTAGACTGTCATGCCAGGAGTTCACAGAGCCCCCATCCAAGCCATTAGGGCAGGAATTACAAAATGCAGAAAATACCTAGGTTCTTCAGAGGCTGTTGCATTCGGACAGTTATGACCAGGCAGTTGCTGATTGGATGGCTGGAATGGCCACAGAGCCCTGTGAGGTCACAAAGAGGCAGCCAATTGGGATGCTCCCTGTACCGGGACAGCCACATGGGCTTAGGTGAGTGAAGCAGGAATGAGGGCTGAGGTCACGATCTACCAAAGTTGGTGTGGTGTCAACTGCCTGTTGTGCCAACTCATCCACCACCATACCCGCGAGCCTTCTGGGATCTGGAGCTTGACACAACCTGTGGCAGCTGGCTTTCAATCCCATTGGCGTCCAACTGTTACAATGTCCCACCCCCACACTCACTCCCACACCCCCTCCATGCCCTTCTTTGGCAACTTCTGGCTCATCAAGGAATTTAAGATGCATGAACGCTTCTGACATGAATCTGTCTCCCATAGTGAAACCATGCTGTGCAGGGGCTCACTTCATACAAGGGATAGTCCCGACGCTGTGTCAAACCATTCTCATAGGTCCCTGTTCTACCTAGACAAATATCTCCATAGTGGTTCCAGGACTTCCTGTTACAGGACAGGTCTATGGCCATCTTCAGCCAATGTGTCTCTAAAGAGAATGACAATGAAGCTACAACCCAGGAGAAACACTTTCCTAGTAACAGTGTTACAAAAGCCCTTGGTGTTGTGGGCTAAGGAGTTGATTTTCACTCATTAAGCTGAGCAGTAACAGGAAATGTGCTTGAGGTTAGAAGCACCTGGTCCAATGGGACTCATTGGCATTGTACTGTTTGGTTAAAGGATTTGGGGAAAAGAGAATATAAGGAGTAATAAAGGGATGCTTTGGGGAGTCTTCAACCATCACTGGTCTCCTCTTGGTGTCTCACCCCCCAGACCTTCACTGTGTCCATGTTACTGGCTCTGCTGACCTGAGCAAATGGCACCTAACATGGAGCACAGCATGAGGGACATCTGAGGGACCCCTCAACCTGTGAAGGTAATTTTAGAATTTAGGAATTTTGCAGTTGCTTAACTTTTTTCATCCCTAACACTCTCCCTGTGATAGATAATGAGGTACAATCTGAGGTACCCCTGGAACTATGGAGGAGCATAATTAATTTAATCCCCACACCTTCTCCCCATCCTGGGGCACAAGGGACAATCTGAAGTACCCCAAAAATCCAGAGGCAAGTTTAGAATTTAACTCTAAAGGGGATAATTAATTCCATACCCAAAACTTCTCCCCATCCTGGAGCATGAGGGACAATCTGAGGGACCCCAGAAATCTAGAGGCATTTTTAAAAATTTTGCAGGAGGATAAGTAAAATTTATCATGGAGCAAGAACTTGCTAAAATGCAGGTGATTTAGGGAATCTGAGTTCTGGAGCACTTACAAGGCACGGACATTAAGCTTAAGGCCTTGCAGAAGTTCATTGAAACTGTCTGGGATGTATCCGTCAAGCGGTGGTGCAACCCTTTCTTCAAAAATTATCTGTAAAAAGGGGGAGGGAGCCTCAAAACAGTGTAAGTAGACAGAAGGAACTCCAAACCCCATCGTTGGACCTCGCTGAGCAGGGGGCCTACTTCATACAAGAGATAGCCCCAACGCTGTGGCAAATTTTTCTCATTGACCCTGATCTACCTAGACAAATGTGATCTCCATAGTGGCTCAAGGACTCTTGGTTGTGGGACAGGGCTATGGCCATCCTCTGCCTACGTGGCTCTAAAGAGAATGACAGTGAAACCACAACTGGACAGAAATGCTTGCCAAGTAAGAGTTTTGCTAAAGCCCTGGGCTTCACAATGATTTCAACATATTGACACACTCCCACTCAGTAGACACCCAAGCCCCATACACTCACAGCCAGCTGGCTTCCATGGAGGCTGGACATACCCCATGGTAGGGCTTGGGGGTGTGTGTGTGGTGGAAGGGTTAGGGTGGAGGCAAGAACCATAGAAAGCAGAGCTAGAGCCACTCGCTTGCTCTCTGCACCTGGCTGAAGGGCCTGTCTGTCGCCATGACTTTTCAAGAATGCTGAAGCTGTAGCATTGCAGACAGGTTCTCTCCATCTGTTTTCACGGTGGGAGAGGTGAAATGCTTTCCTAATCACAGTTTTGCATAACCCTTAGGCTTCTCTATGTTTAAAGTATATTGGCACATTCATTCTACTCGGTAGACACCCAAGCCTCATATACTCATGGTCAGCAGGTTTCCATGGAGGCTGGGCATCCTCCTTGGAAGGGCCTGTGTGTGTGTGTGTGTGTGTGTGTGTGTGTGTGTGTGTGTTGTGTGTGTGTGTGTGTTTGGGTGGGTTTGGAAGACTACAGAAAACAGAGCTTGAGCCACTTGCCTGCTTTCTGCACCATGCTGAGGAGTCTTTTGCCATGTCTTTTCTGGAATGCAGAGGCTGTAGCATTCCAGGCTGTTTATCACCAAGCAGCTGTGGATTGGAAAGCTGGTATGGACACAGAGCCCTGTGAGGTCAAAGAGGGGCAGCCAATTGAAATGATCAAAGCCATTGGGACAGCTCCATGTGCTTAGGCGAGTGAAGCCAGAATGAGGGCTGAGGTCACAGTCCACCAAAGTTGGTGTGGTGTCACCATTTGGTTGGTCCAACTCATCCACCCCCATGCCTGCAAGCCTACGGGTTCTGGAGCTTGACACAACGTGTGGCAACTGGCCTATAATCCTATGGCCATCAGACTACTACCATGGCTCAGCCACCATCCCACACACTCAAATATACACCCCAGGCTATCCTTTGGCAGCTGCTTGCTACGCAGTGATTGCAAGATGCAAGAGGATTCTGACATGGATCTGTCTCCTCTATTGTGGTTTGTTGAGCAGAGGGCACACTTCATACAAGGGACAGCCACAATGCTGTGTCAAACCATTCTCGTATGTCCCCATGTTCCACCTGGACAAATCTGGTTCCATAGTGGCTCAAGTCTTCATTGTGGGAAATAGCTATGGCAATCTTCTACCTACGTGACTCATTACAATGAAACCACGACCCTGTAACAAGCTAAGCATTTCTCTTCAGGAGAGATATGGCTGTCTCTAGATCTTGAGCAGAAATATTAGCCTTCTCAGGTACCTATCTAGCACCAAAGTAGAGATGAGGCTGAACCAATCAAGAGATCAATGCCAGACAAAACCAGATCTATATGAAGCCATACCGATCTCTGGATAGCAACATAGATGTATAAAAAAAGAATCTGTTGAAATTACCTCTTTTCTAAGATGGGGACCCTGTAGCATGAGACTGTCTTCTGTTAGGGAGAACTCACTTAGAGGTGTAATAGGAAAGGAGATGTGCCCTGCCTATGCCAATCAACTTGACATCGCTGTTTCTGTGACATGGGCTCAGCACAACACCATTTTTCTTGTGCAGAACTAGGAACAATGTGTCTCCTGAGAGGTATATAAAATGTTCTCAAGGAGGGAGAGGTGAAAGGCTTTACTAGTAACAGTGTTGCAAAAGCCCTGGGCTTCCCTAAGTTTTCAGCATATTGGCACACTCCCACTTGGTAGTCCATCAAGCCCCATATACTCACGGTCAGCTGGCTTCCTTGCAGGCTGGACATCCTCCCTAGCATTGCCTGTGCCTGTGAGTATGAATGTGTGTGTTTGTGTGTGTGTGTGTGTGTGTGTGTGTGTGTTTGTGATTTTTAGTTGGGTGAGTTGACAACAGAAAACAGAGCTTGACTGCTCATCTGCTTTATGCACCAGGCTGAGGGTCCTGTATGTCACCATGGCTTTCTAGAATGCTGAAGCTGTAGCATTGTGGACTGGTTATGACCAGGCAGCTGCTGATCACACGGCTGGTATGGCCACAGAGCCCTGTGAGGTCACAGAGGGATAGGCAATCCAGATGCTCCCTGTTACCAGGACTGCTGCATGGGCTTAGGTGAGTGAAGCAAGAGTGAGGACTGTGGTCATGGTCCACCAAATTTGGTGTGCTGTCACTTTCCGGTTGGTCCAACTCATCCAACCCCATGCCTGTGAGCCTCCTGGGATCTGGAGCTTGACACAACCTGTGGGTTTTGGCTTACAATCCTATGTGCATCCAACTGCTATAACGGCCCACCGCCCCACACACTCACCCACACAATGTCGCACGCTTTTTGGAAACATCTTGTTACTTAAGGAATCTAGGATGCATGACAATTTCTTTTTTATTGTCCTTTTTTATTATTAATTGCATTGCATTGTGTGACTCAGTTTCATAGGCTGTGGGATTTCCCCAACCTCTACCTGGACCCTACCCCCTGGTGTATTCCTCTACCTTGTTGCTGTATTACTATTCAGATTCAGTCAAGATTCTTTCATTGCAAGTATATTCCAAGCATGGTGTCCAGCATCTTATTGTCCAGTTAAATTCAGCGGTTTCTTGGGGAAACCATCTCTGGTCTGAAATCAGGGCTGGCAGAATGCCATCCCAATCAATTAAAAGTCACAATGTAACATCAATGACAATTTCCAACATTATGGAGTGAACTGACAAGGTATTGAATAACCAATATGTTAAAAAAATGCAAGTTCTGGGCCCGGTGGCGTGGCCTAGCGGCTAAAGTCCTCGCCTTGAAAGCCCCAGGATCCCATATGGGCGCCGGTTCTAATTCCGGCAGCTCCACTTCCCATCCAGCTCTCTGCTTGTGGCCTAGGAAAGCAGTGGAGGACGGCCCAATGCACTGGGACCCAGCACCCACATGGGAGACCCGGAAGAGGTTCCAGGTTCCCGGCTTCAGAGCAGCGCACATCGGCAGCTCACTTGGGTAGTGAATCATTGGACGGAAGATCCTCCTCTCTGTCTCTTCTCCTCTGTGTATATCTGGCTGTAATAAAAATGAATAAATTTTTTTTAAAAATGCAAGTTCTTTGCCACCTCCTGTGACTACTTCATTGACAATCCAATTTCAGTTTATATACAACTGGCTGCTATGCTCCTTAAGATGGCTACAGGGTCCTATTCAGATGTCTTGTGTCTATTTTCATTTTTATATTTAGCAGTTTACAGTGTTGAAGCATAATTTAGCTAAATTTGACAATTTTTTTAGATTTATTTATTTTTTAAAATTATTTTTTAGTAATCTTAGTTGGTTAGGGTACAAAGGGTCCATGGCTACAGGGTGAAAGCGGATAATACCATTGTTTCCACGCTAATATTTTCACTTTTCCCTGTATCTTGGGTCAGGTGCAAAGCAAAGGGAAAATCCCCACCCAACCTCCTGCCCACCCCAGATCCCCAAAAGGAAGCACACTCTGAGGGTCCTGCTCAAACAGTTTTGATAGTTCATCAGTTCTGGATTGCTGCCAATCTCTCAGTTCCAATCGCAATGAAACCTACTCAGAGTGCAATGGCTGACAGTCTCTTCATTGTTGGGATTCTAAAATCAGCACAACAGTTAGAGGAATCTCCAAAGAAACTTCATCTGTGATGATCCCAGACCTGATTCTTGCGTGTTTCCTAGTAGAGTCCAATACTATCTGTCACACCAATCAGCTTATGCACATGTTGGTCATTGCGATAGCTGGGTCCATTCTGGTTCCAGCCCTGTCTTCCTCATGAAGCAATGGGTTTTGTGGTCCAGTTCAATCCTACCCACTTCATACTCAGCCCTCACGCAAGCCAGTTGGAGCTGCAGCCTAGTTGGGGTGGTTCCACATAACCCCCACCAGCTCTGTCCCCTACCCAGGTTCCCATGATTGACACTATGTAAATCTGGCTTGTCCAGTCTGTCCCACAACCCATTTAGCTTTCGCACATGTCAATGGGCATTGAAGCCTAGTTCAACCCAACCAACTTACTATCTAGCCCATATACCTACTGGCAGGTACCTTTCTGTCTAGCCACCTCTGCCCCCTTCTTGGTTTTTGTGCTGCCCAGTGAGAGTGGTAACCCCATGGGAGGTGCCCACTATTTCCTTTCTAGGCCACAGTCACCCCCAGATTATGCACTGTCCAGATGGTTGTGGCATTTGACTTGACAGAATTAGCTCCAAGTGCCAGCCTCTGCCAGCTAATGCTGTGTCTAAGCCCAACCAACCCTCACCCACTCTAATTTTAGCTTGCACCATGATCGCTTCTTGGCCTTTTGGCTAAGATCAAGTGTAGCTTGCACCAGTTGGAACAGTCAGCCTGCCATGACCCTTCCCTTCTCTAACTCACATGAGGCCCACAGATGTTATAGCCCTGCCTCGTCTGATCTGCCCCCACCCTGACTCATGTTTTCCAATGGAAGTAGTTGTCCAGCAGGGGAACCCACATTCCCCTGTCGCCATTATCTCCTCTGCCTAGTTATCACATGTGCTGTTTGGGCATTGCAACCACATCTGGTACAGCTCATCTCTCCTTGGCATTCCTTGATGTGTACTGCTTTGTGTCATAACCGAACCTGGTTCGACCCACTCTGTTCTGGTGCTCGGATTTTCCAGCAGATGATGTGAACAGATTCAGCCTGGTCTGCCCCCAACATATTCGCATGTGTATGCCAGTGGTGAATTTGACAGACTTTAGGATATTCTAAACTGAATTATAACTGTAACAAGGCATATGTCAGTAATTGAGGTGCAAAACAGTTTTAGGAGTGGTGTGCAGAGAAATCTTCAATACCTTAGTGAGGAGGAACTGATCTTTGTGTCCCACCTAGTAAGGAATATGTGAGTCCACGCTGACCATTTCCTTTCTGATTCTAAGCTTTGTTTGCTGTTCTCTGTCTATTCGTGTGTGTGTGTGTGTGTGTGTGTGTGTGTGTGTGTGTGTGTGTTCGGGGAGGAGGGCTCCAAAGTGACCCTGATGGTCATTGCAAGACATGGTGGGGATCAAAATTGGAACTAAGTAATGACTAGAGAAAACTCCTCTCCCTAGTCCCAAAGGAAGTTTACTGTTCTTCTGTTTCTGCAGACCACGCAGGGCTCCCGGCTGTTGCTCCGATGACCTTGGATCCTGTGAGGAAGGATTTGGGCTTCTGCCATGCCATGTGGTAGATCAAAATGGGGGTGGAAGACCTCAGAGTTCTCAACCTAAAAAAGAACTATAATTCCCCATGGTCTCTTTGGCAGTTGGGTTGTAGTCCTTGGTGCCTGTACTGATAGTTCTTGGTGAGGATACAGGAGTCTTCAGGGTTGGAATCCAAGCCTCCTCCTGTCCCCCTGCTCCACTGCAAGGTCTCCCCCTCCCTCTGTGCATATGACCTCCTCTTAAGAGGTTGTCAGGTTCACTCTTGACTCCCACTATATGTCTTTGTATTTTTACTATTTTCTAATGCTGTTTTGAATCTGTTGTCTGTAAGTTACCTGCTATGTTCCTGATAGGTTATATTTCACATCAATCTCACACATTCTAAGGAGATAGAAGATTTCTCTGCTCTCCCTCCCGATTTCTGAGTAGCATAGGATCTTAAAAGTATATTAGGTTTTACATTTTTGGATGTAGATCATAAGCAGTCTGACTCACATTGATTGTTGGTACATTGGTTACATCACAATATCTTATTGCATGAGAATTGCAGTTTACAGGTACTGTTTTTCAGATTGACGTCATTTCATGTTAAATAAAGGCAAACATGTGTTATTAACCTTTTGGGATTTTCTCATTTCCCTTATCATAATGGTTTCCAATTAGACACATTTGGCCAAAAGAGCTGCATTTCATTTTTTTTTTTTTACTGTTCTTGTTTGTTTTTGTTTTTTTTTTTTTTTAATTACTGATCAGTAGTCCATGGAACAATTGAACCATATCTTTCTTATCCAGTCTTCTGTTGATGGGTGTTTTGGTTGTTTCCAAGTTTTTGCAATTATTGATTCTACACATGTCCATCAGTTTCATTGGCAATTCATCTTTCATCTGGATGCAGGGATACATGCTCTATTTTATCTCCAAGTCTGTATATGATAAGCCCTAGTACTACATCACTCTACATTTCCATAAGTGAGAGGCTATGAAACGAGGTCAACAAACAGTATGAGTTAGGACAGCCACATGACCATCAACAACAACAACAAGAAAGCATTGTAGCACCTTGAAAAAGTAATGTGCCACTGAGTAACCAGCACATGGGTGAAAAAAAGGAAATACAGAAGTTTCTTAGGAAAACTGATGCCGTGGTATGAGCTCATGATGGGATAAAAGTGAGAAAAGAGATTGTTTGGTAGGAACCAACTGAAATAAAAACATCAAAATACATGGGATACAGCCAAAAAAGCAAACAACCAACCAAACAAACAAACAAACAAACAAAACCAAAAAAGCAAAAACCAGTACGAATTGGAATATTGAAGTTACACTTTCCATCTTGGCTTCCTTATATGAGAAAAAATATGTGGTATTTGTTCTTTTGTGATTGACATATTTACGTCAGCATAATGGTCTCTACCTGGGACCACCTGGTTGTAAATGGAATAATTTCATTCTTCTTAATAGCTGAATAATATTCCATGGAGTAAATGAACCACAGTTTCTTTAACCACTCTTTCTTGGATGCACATCTGGATTGTTTTCATGTCATTGCTTATGTAGATTGTGCTGCTGTAAATAAAGGGTTACAGATTCCATTCTCACGTGGAGATTTCACTTCTTTTGGGTATATTCCTAGGAGTGGGGTAGCTGGGTATATGGCAAGTGTATTTGAAATTTTCCAAGCACTCGCCATACTGATTTCCACAGTTGTTGTACTAGCCTACACTCCCACCAGCAATGAAGGAGGATGCCTTTCTCCCCACATCTACTCCAGCAGGTGTTGTTAGTTGAGTTCTGAATGCAGGGCAGTCTCACTGGAGTTAAGTGATACCTCAATCTAGTTTTCATTTGTATCTCTTATGGCTAGGGAGCCTGTGCATCTCTGCATGCTTGTTAGCAGTTTGAACCTGTTCTTTTGAGAAATGTCTGCTCATTTCCTTTGCAGATTTTGTTACAGGATTGTTTTGGTTTTTATTTTATTTTATTTTTTTTTTCTGTCCCTGGGTTTCTGAAGCTTTTGTAGATCCTGGATATTAGTACCCTATCACTTGTGTAGTATGCAAAAATGTTCTCCCATTCTGTTGGTTGCTTCTTCATTTTGTTAATTGTTTCCTTTGTTGTACAGAAGCTTATTAGTTTGATGTAGCTCCATTTGTTCAATTAAAAATTGATTGCCATTGCTTTTGGCATCTTTTCTAAGAAGTCTTTCCTTGTTCCTATATTTTGGAGTGTGCTTCCTATGTTTTACTTTAGTATTTTGATGGTTTTTGGATGTAGATTTAGGTCCTTGATCCATTTAGAACTGATTTTTGTAAAATGCGACAGGTGTGGGTCTTGCTTCTTTGTTCTGCAGGCTACTATCCAGTTGTCCTAATAGCATTTGTTGAATAGATCAGGCTTTTTACCTGGATTGTTTAAAATTTTCTTGTGGAAGATGAGTTGACTATACATGTGTGGATTCTCTTCTGGTATTCTTTCTGTTCCACTGATATTCTTCTCTGTTTCTGTACCAGTACCAGGCTGTTTTGATATACACTGCTCTGTAGTATGTCTTGAGACTTCCAGCTTGATTTCTAATTTTCAGGATAGCCTTTGCTATTTGTGGTCTTCTGTGATTCCAGATGAACTTTTGTATCATCTTTTCTATTTCTGAGAAGAATGTTGTGGGGATTTTGATTGGGATTGCATTGAATCTGAATATTGCTTTTGGTAATATGGTCATTTTGATGATGTTGATCCTGCCAAACCAAAACATGGTGAGGTCCTCCATTTTTCAAGATCTTCTATTTCCTTTTTAAATGATTTTTAGTTTTCATCATAGAGGCCTTCCACATATTTAGTTAGCTTAATTCCTAGGTATTTAAGATTTCTCTCTTCTATTTTTAAAGGGGACTGTACTTACAATTTCATTCTCAGCAATGGAATTACTTATGTATATTAGTGCCATCAATTTGTGTTCATTAATTTTGTATCCTGCTACTCTGCCAAAGTCTTTTATGAATTCCAATAGTCTCTTTTTTTAAATTTTTATTTATTTATTTATTTTTTTATTTTTTTAAAGATTTATTTTATTTCCATTACAAAGTCAGATACACTGAGAGGAGGAGAGACAGAGAGGAAGTGGAGCTGCCAGGATCAGAACCAGCAGCCATATGGGATCAAGGCAAGGACCTTAGCCACTAGGCCACACCGCCGAGCCCTCCAATAGTCTCTTGACTGAGTCTTCAGGTTCTCCTATGTAGAGAATCATGTCATCTGCAAATAGTGATAATTTCAATTCCTAATTTCCAATTTGTATTCCTTTAATTTCTTTTTCTTGCCTAATAACTCTGGCAATGACTTCCAATATTATATTGAAGAGTGGCGATGAGAGTGGACATCCCTGTCTAGTTCCAGATTTTAGTGGGAAAGCTTCCCATCTTTCCCCATTTAGTTGATGCTGGCATTGGGTTTTTCATAAATTGCTTTGATTGTGTTGTATAATGTTTCTTCTATGCCTATCTTGCTTAGGGTTATTAGCATGAAGTGGTGTTGGATTTTATCAAATGCCTTCTCTGCATCTATTGAGAGGATCATATGATTTTTGTTTTTCAATTTGTTGATGTGATGTATCACATTTAGTATTTTGTGGCTGTTGAACCAACCCCGTAGGCCTGGGATGAATCCCACCTGGTTCGTGTGAATGATCTGCCTAATGTGTTGTTGGATGCCATTGGTGAGTATTTTGTTGAGGATCTTTGCATCTTTGTTCATTAAGGATATTGGTCTGTAGTTCTCTTTTTCTGTTGTTTCCCATCTGGATTTGGTACTAATGTGATATGAGCTTCGGGCCCAGTGGCATGGCCTACCGACTAAAGACCTCGCCTTGAATGCCCTGGGATCACGTTAGGATGCCGGTTCTAATCCTGGTAGCTCCACTTCCCATCCAGCTCCCTGCTTGTGACCTGGGAGGGCACTCGAGGTTGGCTCAAAGCCTTGGAACCCTGCACACATGTGGGAGACCTGGAAGAGGTAATGGCTCCTGGCTTCAGATCGACACAGTATCGACCTTTGAGGTCACTTGGGGAGTGAATCATTGAATGGAAGATCTTACTCTCTCTCTCTTTTCCTCTCCATATATCTGTCTTAGTAATAACAATAAATATATCTTTTTATAAAAATGTGATGTGAGCTTCATAGGAAGAACTTGGAAGGATTGCCTCTCTTTCTATTGTTTGGAAAAGTTTGTGTAAGATTTGGGCAATTTCCCCCTGAAACTTTTGGTAGAATTCAGCAGTGAAGCCATCTGGTCCAGGAGTTTTTCTGATTGGGAGGGCTTTAATTATTCACTCAATCTCAGTGCATGTTTTTGAGCTGTTTAGATTGTTGATTGCATCTTGATTCAATTTTGGTGGATTAAATGTGTTGAAAAATATATCCATCTCCTCTAGGTTTTCTGATTTGTTCGTATAGAGTTGCTTGCAATAGTTCCTGATGATTCTTTATATTTCTGAGGTATCTGCTGTTATATCACCTTTCTCATCTCTGATACTATTGATATGTGTTTTCTCCTTTTTTTGATTAGTCAGGCTAGTGGGGAGTTTATTTTATTGATTTTCTCTCCTCTTGGTCTCTATTTGGTTTATTTCCTCCCTTATTTTGATGATTTCTTTTTTTCTACTACTCTTCAGATTGCTTTGTTGTTATGCTTCTAGTTCCTTCAGTTGTAAGGTTAGCTGATTTACTTGGTGCTTTTCTGGTTTCTTGACATAAGCACTGATTGAGATGAACTTTCCTCTTAGTACTGCCTTGATTGTTTCCCAGAAGTTTTAGTATGTTGTATTGGTACCCTTATTTGTTTCAAGCAATTTTTAAATTTCCCCTTTGATTTCCTCTCTAACCCATTACTCATTTAGTAGCATATTATTCAGTCTCCATATGTTTGCAACTCTTCCTTGGTGAATTGGTTCTTGGTCTCTAGCTTCACTCCTTGATAGTCTGAGAAGATGCATGGTATGCTTTCAACTTTTTAAAATTTGCTGAGGCTTGTTTTGTGACCTATAATGTGATCAATTCTGGAGAAAGTTCCAGGTACTGATGAAACTAAGGTGTATTCTGTGTCTGTAGGATGAAAGATTTGATAGATGTCAACTAAGTCCATTTGCTCTAGAGTTTGGGTGAGTTCTGTTGTTTCTTTGTTGAGTTTTTGGTTGTTTGATCTGTCCAGTTGTGTTAATGGGGTATTAACGTCTCCCACTATAACTGTGTTGAAGTCTGTTTCTCCCTTTAAATCCATTAATATCTGTTTCACTTAGCTAGATGCTTTGACATTTGGCATGTGCAGATTTATTATGCTGATCTCTTCTTGCTGAATACATCCTTTGATCATTATGTGGCATTTTTCTTCATCTCTTTTTATGCTCTTTACATCAAAATCTATGTCATCTGATACAAGAATGGCTGCACCTGCACATCTTTCCTTAGCATTTGCTGGGAATAACTTTTTCCATCCTTTCACTTTCAATTTTCTCTGATCTTTATTGGTGAGATGTGTCTCCTGTAAGCAGAAGATAGTTTGGTTTTGTTGTTTGATCCAGTTCTCTAATCTATGGCATTTGATTGATAAGTTTAAGCCATTTACATTCAGCGTTATTATGGATGAGGGGCAGTTTGGTCCTGTCATTTTGGCGGTGTGTTATTCTATGATTGAGTCTTTTGTTAGCCTTTTAGTGGGATGTTCTCTACATTTGCCTTTGCTTTAGGTGGTTGCTATTTCTTTTTTCTTTCATGGAAACCTCCTTGCGTATCATTTGTAGGGCAGGTTTAAATGAAACAAAATCTTGAAGTTTTTCTTTATTGTGGAAGAATTTTATTTCATACTCAAAGACATAGGAGAGCTGTGCAGGGTAAGTTAGTCTGGGCTGAAAATTTTTCTCTTTTAGAATCTGGAATATGTCACTCCATTCTCTTCAGGCCTGTAATGGTTGTTCTGAAAATCAGCTATGAGTTTGATTGGGCTTCCTCTGTATGTCATATGATTTTTGTCATGTGCACATTTAAATTTTTTTTCTTTTTGTTCAACTGAAGAGAGCTTGATTGTCATGTGTCATGGTGAAGTTCATTTTTGATCAACTCTGTTGGGAGTTCTGTAGCCCTCCTGTATATTATTTTCCAATTTTTTTTGCTCAGATTAGGGAAGTTTTTCTTTATTATTTTATTGAATACAGCTTTAATATCAGCTTCTGTTTCTGCACTTTCTGGAATTCCAGAACACTTAATGTTGGACCTCTTAATCATATCTTTCAATTCTTGGATACATTTTTAAGCTTGACCTAGCTCTGCTTCCAGTTTTTTGTTTGCTTCTTCATGGTGGCATGAAATATCTTCCATTTCTGAAATTCTTTCTTCTGGTCATTCATTCTGTTGTTGAGACCTTCCATTGTATTTTTAATTTGCTCTACTGTGTTCTTTATTTGTGATATGTCCACCTTAATTTTATTTATTACTGCGATTTCTTCTTTGAACTCTTGTTTGTGCTTCCCATTGCTGACGAGCAGCTTTATAAGAGTTTCTTGAGTTCTTTGTCACCCATTTTGTCAATGTCTTCCTCAGTTAACCCTGAGAATAGACAAAACTTTTGCTCCATTGTTTGATAGTTTTCAGTAACATTCATAGTGCCTTTGTCTTGTCTTTTGCCTTTTGTAGTTGCCAGTCTGGTTGATGAAATCAATCTCTATGGTCTGTTATCTACAGGTCTACAAGTTTATCTTTTATGTTCAGTCAGTGCCCTGGATTTGGGAAACCCAGTGGTCCTGAATAATTGTGTTGTCTGCAAAGCTGATTTTGTAGGCAGCACTGATCTTGTCTCCCCTGATGGCTGATAAGTCTGAGTACCTCCTGGGGTTATTTCAGGTGGAGCTGGTGGCATTCTTTGCTGGGACTGTTTCTTTCCTGTGGAGCCTGTGTAGTGCTCTAAAATGGTGGAGATTTTGTTCCCAGCTTACTGTATAGGCAGCTCAGCTGTCCTCTCCAAGATACTTTTATCTGAGAGCTGCTGAATTAGCTCATGCGCAGTTTACCACTCCTCTTCTTGTAGTTTCTCACTGTTCAGAGCATTTTTCTCAGTGTTCAAGATGATGCCCTTAGGGGCACCAAAAAGATCAAGTGGCTGTCAGCTGACAGCTCTGGGGACCACACTGATCCTATAGGCTGCAAGGCTGGTGCTGTGGGCTCAGCTCAGTGCAATTACTAGTAAATGTCCACTCTGGACCTTAACTTGGGGTCCAATCTTGCTGCCCAGCTACCTGAGATGGCGTCAAGCAGAATACTGCTGGAGAATTGCAGCTGCTGGCTTTCAGCTCCAGAAACCACACCACCCTGCAAGGAGTGAAGCTTAAGGTGTTTCTGCATGATCAGGCATAAACGAGCCTCCTCTGTACCGCTGCATCAACTCTGCCTTCCACCTCTCCATGTAAGATGGTGCCCTGTGTTCCGAACTCTCTCCGATTATGGCTGGTGCTCATCACCAGTTTGATTGTCTGGTCCCAGACTGCACTAGCCTTCTTAGCTCCCTGCACAGACCCAGGCTCTCACTGGGCAGTCACAACATCCCTATGGAGGTGCCGTGGGATATCTGGCTGGCACTGGAAACGAACTGGCAGAGCCTGGATCACTAGAGACTGGATCGACTGGGTTCGAGTTGCTGCTCGCCAATTGTTGGTGGGTTTTCAGCCTACTAAAACACTGCTGTCCCTTTGCCACAGTTTGCCTGTGCATGGGGTAACCAGGCACCCCCAGCTCATTGCCTGAGCCCTATTTTTCCCAGTAATCTTCATATTGCACTTCTCCCTGTCTAAAGGTTCTCCAACTTATCAAACATCTCTGTACTCTGTGCCACCCATTGGTCCTTTGCATGACAGGTTCTGACATTGATCTGTATACCCCTAGTTGGTCCTTGCCAAGAAAAGGGCACACTTCATTCTAGGGACAGTCCCAACACTGTGTCAAACCATTCTCGTAGTTCCCCAAGTTCTACTTACACAGATGTGGTTCCCAAAGTGTCTCAAGGACTCTCTGTTGTGGAACATGGCTATGACAATCTTCTGCCTATATGACTCTAAAGAGAATGACAATGAAACCACAAGCCAGGAGACACAAAGTATGCCCATTTAGCGGAACTATTGTTGCCTCCCAATCAAGAGCAGAAATAGCAGCCTTCTCAGGCACCTATCTACCTCAAAAATGGAGAGAGGCTGACTCAGACAAGCAGACACAATTCCAGAAAAACAAGATTTGTTTGAAGCCATGTCGATTCATGGATAGCAACGTTGACGTAGAGAAGAAGAATCTGTTGAAGTGACATCTTTTCTTAGATGGTGACCTTATAGCATGAGAATGCGTTCTGAAAGGGAGAGCTCACTGAGTGTCATGATAGGATGGGAAGTTTGCTCTGCCTATGTCAATCAGCTTGACTTGGCTGTCTCCATGACAAGTGTTTTACACAACACCTTCTCTCTAATGCACAACTAGGAACAATATGTCTCGGAAGAGGTACACAAAGTGTTCTCAAGGAGGGAGAGGTGGGAACACTATGCTAGAAACAGTGTTTAAAAACCCTGGGCTTCATGACATTTTCAGCATACTGGCACACTCCCACTCAGTAGATACCCAAGCCCCACACACTCATGATCAAGTGGCTTCCAAAGAGGCAGGACATCCTCCCTGTTAGGGTCTATCAGTGTGTGTGTGTGTGTGTGTGTGCTTGGGAAGGGGTGAAAGACCGAAAAAAGCATAGCTTGAGCCACTAGCCTGCTTTCAGACTTTGGCTAAGAGGCATGTCTTTTGCCATGGCTTTTCCAGAACACTGAGGCTGTAGCATTCTGAGCTGGTTATGACTTGACATTGCTGATTGGATGGCTGATATGGAAACATAACCCTGTGAGGTCATATCAGGGCAGCCAATCGGGAAGTTTCCTGTCACCAGAACAGTCCTATGGGCTTAGATGAGTGAAGCAAGAGTGAGGGCTGAGGGCACAGTCCACCATAGTTGGTGTGCTGTCACCTTCTGCTTGGTTCAACTCATCTACCCCCAAGCTTGCAAGCATCCTTGGGATCTGGAGCTTGACACAGCCTGTGGCAGCTGGCTTACAATTCTATGGGCAACAAACCACTACAATGGCCCACGCAAAAAAGACCCCACACTCTGATCTTATGTCCTTCTTTTACAACTGCTTGCTTCTCAAGAAATCCAGGATGCACCACAGCTTCTGACATGGATCTGTCTCCCATAGTTGGTATTTGCTGAGCAGTGAGCCCACTTCATACAATGGACAGCCCCAACACTCTGTCAAACCATTGTTGTAGGTCCCCAAGTTCGACTTACACAGATGTTTTTCGTAGTGCCTCAAGCACTCTCCATTGTGGAACAAAGCTATAGCAATCTTCTGTCTACGTGACTATAAAGAGAATGACAACAAAACCAGGATCCGGAGACACTAAGCATTCCCCTTCATGGGGAGCTATTCCTGCCTCCTGATTATGAGAAGAAATATCAGCCTTCTCAGGCAACTATCTACCTCAAAAATGGAGAGAGGCTGACCCAATCAAGAAGAGACCATGCCAGACACAAAAACTAGATCATTATGAAGCCATGTCAATCTCTGGATTGCAACTTGGACGTAGAGAAGAATTTGTTGAAGTGACTTGTTTTCTAAGATGGTGACCCTGTTGCATGAGACTGTGTCCTGCAAGGGAGACCTCACTGAGAGGCATGATAGAAAAGGAGATATGCTCTGCCTGTGCAATTCGTTTTGACTTGGCTCTCTCCATGACATGTGTTCTGCACAATACCATCTCTCCAATGCAGAACAAGGAACAATGTCTCTCCTTGGAGTTATACAAAATATCCTCATAGAAGGAGAGGTGAAAAGCTTTCCTAAAAGCAGTGTTGCAAAGGCCCTGAACTTCCCTTTGTTTTAAAATATTGGCACACTCCCACTCAGAAGTGTCCAAGCCCAATACACTTATGATCAGCTGGCTTCTACAGAGGCTGAACATGATTTGTGCTATGGACCCTGTGTGTGTGTGTTTGTGTGTTTGTATGTGGTGTGTGTGCTTGTCTGTGTCTGTGTGTTTGGGTGGGTTGCACAACCACAGAGAGCAGAGCTTTTGCCACTTGCCTGCATTCTGCCCCAAGCTGAGTGGCTTTCATTTTGCCATTGCTTTTCTAGAATGCTGAGGCTGTAGCATTCCAGGCTGGTTATGACCAATCATCTGCAGATTGGATGGCTGGCATGGCACAGAGTGTTGTGAGGTCTCAGAGAAGCAGGAAATCAGAATGCTCCCTGTCACTGGGACAGCCCCATGGGCTTAGGTGAGTGAAGCAAGAGTGAGGACTGAGATTACGGTCCACCAAATTTGGTGTGCAATTGGTCCAATTCATCTACCTCTATGCCTGTGAGCTTCTTGTCATCTGGAGCTTGACACAGTCTGTGGGTTTTGTCTTACAATCCTATGAACATCAAACTGCTACAACAGCCAACCCCACCACTCACATTAACAACCCACCTCTTATGCCAAACATTGGTAAATACTTGTTCCTCAAGTAAATCAAGATGCATGACAGCTTTTGACATGGATCTGTTCTCCATAGTTGGTACTTGCTGAGCAGAGCCAACTTCATACAATGGACAACCCCAATGCTGTGTCAAAACATTCACCTAGGTCTCCCTGTTCCAGGAAAATGGATGTGGTTTCCATAGTGGCTCAAGGAATGTCCGTTGTAAGACATTGCAATGGCAATCTGCTAATTACATGATTCTATAGAGAATGACAGTGAAATCACATCCAAGAGACTAAGCATGCCCGTTCAGGGGAGGTATTTTGCCGGCTGATCATGAGCAGAAATATCATCATTTGCAGGCAGCTATCTGCTTGTGTCCATGCAGTTGGTGTTGGTGACATGAAGATGTGAAGAGAACAGCTCCCCTGTTTGGAAAGACCCTGGGGAGCTTCCAAATGTTTGGCAAGGCCCAGCAGGAGTCTCTCTGAGCACCTTGGGGCTGTTTCACCCCCTGGATGCAGGGAGACTCTCAAGCACCCTAGTTAGAATTCTGTAATATATTGAGGTATATTTGTTTGCCCCTGTGAGACACTTTTTTGCAAACGATGTGAGCTTGAGAGTTTATGTCACTGATAATATCTTTGAATGGGTCTTTGACAATTTACACACAGGAGTACATCTAAGCCCATGCCCTTTTTGGACACCTTATTGAACACTTTAACTTTGCCTCAGACTTTGGCCCAGACAGGTAGCACTCCTTCAGGGAATGGGCTTGAAAATATCCTAAGTATTAATGCAAATGATTGGAGTGAGGGCTGAAACTGCTATGGAATTAAATAGTTATCGTTATCTCAAAGGCTAGCATGTCTTTGCAATTTTTTGGAGCATACAAAATATAACATTTTAGCCACTTTTATTATTTTTGGCTGGAGGAATTAAGGATGGCTTTTTTAAAGAAAATGCTTTTGGTTATTGTTTCATTGTTTCTACAATTGTAGGGAGATTTAACATTTGAAACTTTTGTTTTAGATTTTACATTTTTCCCTTTTAGCCTATTTCCCCATTAAATAATGGACAAATTGTAGAAATAGATATGTGGTTAGAATGTACTACTGATTAACAGGTAATTGCAAGTGCCTTGGCCTTGGAGTCCTGGCTGTCGCTCCATGGCTACAGTTGAAGTATGCATAATGGCTTGCTTTGAAGAAGATGAATACAGTATTTTTCCAAAATTATCATTTGGAGTACGTGTCTAGCCCTGAAGTGCAGACAGAATGACCAAATGTCTGTGCATGCCCCCATAATCTTGAAATAAAAATGGAGCAATCAGTTGCTAGTGTAGATGCTTGGGAGGTGTCAAGTAAATAAAAAGGACAGCTATTTCTTGAGCTATTGTGAGAGTGATAGTGTCTGTGTCTTTCTTTATCACTGACCCCATGCACAATCCCCGATCTCAGATTTCAGCTGGAGTGGAATCCAGCACATGTCTAGCTCACAAACAGATATGAAGATGACCTAGCCAAGGAGAGATAGTGCCACACAAGAACCAATTCCCTTTGAAGCCATGTCAATCACTGGATAGCAACTTGGATGTACAGAAGAATCTGTGGGAGTGATCTTTTTTCCTGTTGCGTGAGACTGTGTACTGTTAATGAGAACTCACTGAGAGGTGTGATAGGAAAGGAGATGTGCTCTGCCAGTGCCAACCAGCTTGACTTGGTCACTCCAATACATGTGTGCTGCACAGCACCATATCTCTAATGCACAACTAGGCAAACTGTCTCCTTAGAGGTATGCAAAGTGTTCTTATGGAATGTGTGTGAAACACTTTGCTAGTAGCAGTGTTACAAAAGCCCTGTGCTTCACGACGTTTTCAGCATTTTGGCACACTCCCACTTGGTAGACACCCTATCACAATGAACTCATGGTCAGCTGGCTTTCATGGAGTGTTGACATTCTCCCTTGAAGACCTTACATTCTGTGTGTGATGGGCAAGTGTGTGTGGGTGTGGGCAACCCAACAGAGCAGAGCTTGAGACTAGCCCACTTTCTGTACCCTGCTGGGGGAACTTTCTGTCGCCATAGCATTTCTAGAATGCTGAGACTGTAGTATTCTGGCCCGATAATGACCTGGCAGCTGCTGATTGTACAGCTGGTAAGGCCAGAGGGGCCTCTGAGGTCACAGAGAGGCAACAAATCAGAATGCTCCCTGTCACGGGGACAGCCTCAGGGGCTTAGGGAGTGAAGAGTGAGGTCAGAGGTCACAGTCTACCAAATTTGATGTTCTGTCACCTTCTGCTTGATTCAGCTCTTCTACACCCATGGCTGTGAGCTTCCTGTGATCTGGAGCTTGACACAACCTGTGGGTTTTGGCTTATAATCCTATGGGCTTTAAGATGCTACAACAGCCCACCCAACATACACCCCTACACTCGTGCCATGGCCGTCTTTGTAAATTGCTGGGTAATCAAGGAATCTAAGAGGCACAACAGCTTCTGACATGGATCTCTCTCCCATAGTTGGTACTTGGTAAGCAGAGGACCCACATGATACAACTGAAAGCCCCAACGCTGTGTCAAACCGTTCTTGGAGTCCTCTAAGCTCTACTTACACAAATGCGTTTTCCATACTGCCTCAAGCACTCTCTGTTGTAGAACAAGGAATTGGTAAATTTTTGCCTACGGGATGATAAAGAGAATGACAACGCAACCAGGATCCAGGAGACACTGATCCTGCCCGTTCATGGAAGCTATTCCTGCCTCCTGATCATAAGTAGAAATATCAGCCTTCTCAGGCACCTATCTAACTCAAAAACAGAGATGAAGCTTACCAAGTCAAGGAAAGACAATGCCACACAAAACCAGATCTATTTGAAGCCATGTCCATCTGTGTATAGCAACTACCCCATACACCAGTAGAATCAATTGAAATGTCATCTTTTCTTCTCAGAGGGTGACCCTGTTGTGTGAGACTGTGTTCTGTTAATGAGAACTCACTGAGAGGTGTGATAGGAGATGTACTCTGCCTATGCCATTCAGCTTCACTTGGCTGTCTCCAAGACATGTGTACTGCACAACACCATCTCTCTAATGCACAATTAGGAACACTGTCTCCTTAGAAGTATGCAAAGTGTTCTTATGGAAGCAGAGGTGAAACACTTTCCTAGTAACAGTGTTACAAAAGCCCTGTGCTTCACTAAGTGTTCCGCAGAGTAGCACACTCCCACTTAGTGGGCACCCAAACCCCATGCTCTCACAGTCAGCTGGCTTCTATAGAGGCTGGACATCCTCAGGGTAGGGACTCTGTGTGTGTGTGTGTGTGTGTGTGTATGTGTGTGTGTGCATAAGTTGTTTGTGTGAGTGTGCATGTGTGTGTCAAGGTGGGTGTGGGAGACCACAGAAAGCAGAGTTTGTGACACCTGCCCGCTTTCTGCACCCAGCTGAGGGGTCTCTGTCAGTTGCCATTGCTTTTCTTGAATACTGAGGCTGTACCATTCCAACCAGTTATGACCAAGCAGCTGCTGATTGGATGGCTGGTATGGCACAGAACCCTGTGAAGTCACAGAGAGGCAGCCAATCAGAATGCTCCCTGGCACCAGGACAGCCTCATGGGCTTATGCGAGTGAAGTAAGAGTGAGGGCTAAGGTCACAGTCCACCAAATTTGGAGTGCTGTCAGCTTCAGTTGGTGACTCCATAACCCAGGAGAAACACTTTCCTTGTATTAGTGTGCAAAAGCCCTGGGCTTCCCTACATTTTCAGCATATTGGCACACTCCCACTCGGTAGACACCCAAGCACCATACACTCACAGACTGCTGTTTTTTATGGAACCTGGACATCCTCACTTGTAGAGACTGGTGTGTGTGCGTGTGTGTGTGTCTGCGCTGTGGGGGTGCGTGTGTTCATTTCTGTGTGTTTGGGTAGCAATGGAAGATCACAGAAAGCAGGGCTTGATCCACTCACCCACTTTCTCTGTTGGGAGCTATATATTATAGCCATACTGAAGCCATGTTGAGTATAGATCTAGGTCAGCGGAAAGCACCAGCTAGCAAAGTGCAAAAGAAATCAAGTCTTAAGTCACCCTGCTATTACAATCATCTAACAACCCAATCTGCTCTGACCACCCTTTTTGAACTTGACAGCATGTTGGCTTATGCCCTACCTGAAAGCATGCTCTAGTGAGCATAAGGGTTGTGGAAATAGCTACTCAGAGAGAGTTGTGAAACCAGGACCACCTCTTGTGAGCATAAGGGGCTTTTAGAGATAGCTTCCCAGAAAGAGCTGTGAAACCATACTCCGGACCCTATTTCCTCTTTCCCCTCACCCATAAATTCTGTTTTGCAGACTTTAAAGCCTTGTGTGTGAAAAATCAAATTGGTCAGCTTGATCAGACATACTGTCTTGCTGTTTATTTCTTGTGTCTCTTGGCCTCCCATTCTCTCTCACATTGGTTGGTCAGCACCAGTATTTACTGTCCTACTGGATGGGACAATTGGTGCCCAACATGGGGCTTGTCAGACCACTGACCATGGGAATGCCACACATCATTGCTAGAGAGGCCTTTTGGTGTGTTAAATTTGACATTGGGTGAGCAGTTTCATGGTCAGCCTGCTGGCATTCATACTCGGGGGAACTATTCACGCCGCAAAGCTTATGGAGTCAACATAAGATGGGACAAGCATTATCACATCAAGAAGTATTCTTTCAAAGTCTTAAACACTCATTCAAAGCATGAGGGATTTGGGTAAAGAAAAAGGATATAAAAAACTTTTTGTATTTTGCTGGTGATATTTGCCCATGGTATCCGCGAGAAGGCTATATTTTGAGAGAACTTGGTGAAGGATTTGTGATCGTTTCAAAGATTATTATGACACTTTTACACTTAAAAAGTTTCCTATAACTTCCTTTAATTATTGGACCATGATTTATGATGTTTTGAAGGCTAAGTCTCAATGACCAGAACTGCAACACCGAGTGTCTGAGGGAGAACGATCACTTAGAGAGAGCTGCTCTCAATTGTCTAGTCCCACTCTTTCACCTGCTTCAGTGCCTAAGATGACTGAAGATGGTGCTCACAAATCTCACCCATCTTCTGTCATTATAGATATTGAGGCAGAGCCAGAGATCAAGCTCCCTGGTCATCCACAATCCACTCTATAGGTGAGCGCTCTCAAGCAAAGAAACAACCACAGCACTTCTACCCATCCCTCACCATTATTCTTGGCCCTCCCCCTGACAGCCTGTCTCCTTCTGAGGAGGCTTCTCTGGAGGACAAGGCAGCCAGGTATGAATTTAATCAATATCGTTATCTATCATAGTTAATTAATGCCTCACTGCCAAGTCACCCACAGAATAGGGAGATGACAACGTTCTCCCCCTGACCTTCTTATAATCAGCCCCCAGCTGCTTCTGAGCTCCAAGAGATGGTAGATGAAGTCACCTCTCTGTGCCAAATGGTGGAAACTAGAGAACAGCAGGTCTAGCTCACAGAAAAATTACAGGTATTATAAAGCAGATTGGCAAATCTTAAATTTAAACCAAAAGGCAAGGCTAATCCATAAGTTCTAGCCTTCCCCTTGTCCCTCTGTAGCGGAGCTTGAGTCTCTAGAGATCCTTCTCCTCCTGCACAGGAACAGAGCCCACCTAGGAGCATAGAGGAAAGAAGTGAAGGTGACATAGAGGATGAAGTCCAGCCAGAAAGCCATGTGCCAGACACCCAGTGTGGCACTGAGGCAGGAGATTTGAGAGGTGGAATTCAGGCACGTGGGCATTTACCCCATTCACCCTATGTTTATCAACCCTTCAATGTAAAAATTGGAGAGGGTGAAAGTGGCAGTAACTACCTATGACCCAGTTGCCACTTTTACCTTAACATTGCTGAAATTCTATACTGAGGGGTGGCTGATGCCAAAGAATTCTCAATTAGCTGGAGTGTCTCTTTCTGGAGATGATTTTGTGTTATGGATGTCAGAAGCAGCTGAAGCAACTGAGGAAATAGTAACAAAAAATTTCTGATGCCCTGAGGCGCGAGACTGGCCTGCTAGATGCATTTTGGGGAAAGAGCCATTTAACACCTTGGAAGCTCAAATGATATATTCCCCAGGGCTGCTCACTCAGGTCTGTCAGGTTGGTCTTATGACTTGGAAGAAATTGCCTTCTATGACAGGTCCTTCCTCCATACACACAAAGATTTTACAAGAGCCAGATGAACCCTATAGCTCGTTTATTAACCACCTGACTGAGGCAGCAGACACCTGTTGGACACTCAGGAATTGGATAATCTTTTTGTTAAACAATTTGCCTTTGAAAATGCCAATACCACCAACCACGATATTCTTAAATAGCAGTGCAGTAAGACACTGGCAGAATTTGTTTGTCTTTGTTCAGTGACTGGTACCAGCCATTCAATTGGACTAGGCATAGGTGCTGCTTGGGCAAAAAGAGAGGCTGCCAATGCATCCAAGACTTGTTACAGTGTTAGAGTCCAGGCCAAAGCCCCCGGACGTCAGGTTGCGAGCTAATCAACCCCAGAGAATGACAAAGAGTCTCACTGGTAATGCAAACAGCAAACAGACTTTATTGTACCAGCATGCTGGGGTCAGACTTAATTGGGGCACGCAGGCCAGCCAAGTAGGGTAGTCGGACCCCGAACAGCCCAAGACAGTAGCTTATATAGGCCCTTTGGGGCTAGGAAATACATCAAAAGTAACAAACTTAGACATGTTCATTGTTTCATGGCCTTCAGGCACAGGGAGCCTGTTCTGTTCCCAAACCCACTATCGTCCCATTCTCACACCCTTATCTTCCTCCTGTTCTTGGGACTAGAGAAGAACTGTGCCCTTGCCTTCACAAAGTTGCAAGGCAGCAAAGAACAGATTTATCACTAAAGCGGAATCCTCCCAAAGTCCAGGCACCTCCTGGCCTAGCAAAGTAGCAGTTGTTCAGTACAAAGGAATCTCACACTGCCCAACAATAACATTTTACCCACACTCTAATATTCCCCCCTTTTCCTTGTTTTATACTGAGGAATATTTCTCAGTGTGGGGCAGCTGTTGAAACTGCTGTCTAAGGACTAGCAACTGGACAGTGTGGTCTTCTACAAATTTCATACAAGACTGTTTTACTAGGAACTGAAAACCTTAACTACCTATCATTTCATTTGGCTCCTATATTTTCAGAGGACTGGACCCCAGCTGCTTTTAGGGAAAGGAGACGTCGTCGTCTACTCATGGCTGCTTACTGCTGGTAGGGGGCGCTGTGTTGAGTAACAGCAGCAGTAGGGGGTCCATTTAGCAATTCTTGATAGAAGACAGAAGTCATCAGGTGTTAGATGTACAGCTTGGCACTTGAAAGGCTTCTCTTTGTTAGTCTGTAGTGGATGGCAGAACTCTGGTGGGCCCCCTCCGGTTGTGAAGCCACCATTGCACTGAGTGACACAAACCCACACCATCTCACCACATAATGGTCGAGGTGACCTTTGTCTCAGCCTCTGTGTCAAGGAGAGCTTATTTTACCAATTGTTGTAAGCCCTAAGAGTTTCAGGATGACACATATAGCCTAGAACGTAAAACACAGCACTGAAAACATCTTGTTGCAAGACCTGCTAGTCACATCAAAAGATTTAACTGGTTCTTATTTACAATAACTTAGCAGTTTGTAATATTCTAATAAGATTTTATAGAACTTTATGCCAGCCAACTTACAGGCTACTGGGAGCCACTGTATGCTAAGCTCCTCCTATTAATAAGACTCTCTTGCTCCATAAGACACTACTTTAAAAAATCCATGTATGTTAATAATACATATTTTAATATAACTCTGAATATACAGGTTCTGCATGGGAAGTCAGTACACAGTGACTCTAGTGAATTTAATAAATTAGCACTCTTATGTGTGACGTCAGTGATCACCTGAGGTTCTTGACACACGATGCTTAGTCTGTGGAGGCCTCTTGAATCCACAACAACCCCACGAGGCATTAGACAAGGCCACACACAGAGTGGAAGTTCTCCTCTCCTTCAAGAGAAGAGCACAACCGTCTTTGATTGCTGCTTCTTTGCACTGGGGTATGGACCACTGAGGTCTTTCACGGAGCGACACTCTTGCAGAAGCATTCTTCGACTTTCCACACCTGATGTGCTTGCTCTCTTGCTGACTCTCCTGTCAGACAAGAATGCCTTTTGGGCTGATGCTGAGGCCACTGAGTGCTACTCGAGATTGTCAGTCTATGAGTATGCTGCAAAAAACCGTTTCCCATGTGGGAGCATTTTAGCATTGTCTAACATCTGAATTATTGCTGAATACTCTTATACATATAGCCATATGACTACATAGTTTCCAGGTAGACATCAGGTAACACACATTATAACAACAGCAACATCTTTTTGTAACCACTTCTTGAAATATCTCTTAGGTGTTTAGAGTTGTATCTTGCTCCAATAATCTGAATAAACTATAACTATAGCTTGTCATTAAACTTTAGCTTTAATGGATACAATAGGTCTGTTATAACCTAGAAAACAAAATATTCATGTTTTGAATTATCAAACATTAAACAAGTAGGGACATCTGTATTTCAAATAGTACTGCAAAATCACCTGTATGATTTTACACACTCTTGTACTTTTTAGACCCAAGTTCCTAATTATCACGACTGATAACACTGCAACCAGATGGTCACTTAGGGATTGGGAAGGATGGTTTGAGGAATTTACATATCAACAATCAGTTTGTCTATCCAGCAGGTGCCTTTCCTTAGTCTGTTAGTTTTTTTTCCTCAACCTGGGTAAAAGCACTTTTTTCTTAATTTGTTATCTAGACTGAGGACCAGGGAGTTCTTTCAAGCATTCCTGGAGCGTTCTTGGATTGCAACTAATCCTGACTCCAAAGTCATTTCTTTAGCCATTTTTTCTACACAATTATCTTTACCAATCAAAAGATGCAATCTTTGACAATTATTCTTATAATTTTGAGACTCCTAGGGGCCCACATAGGAATCCCAAAAATCAGAGGAAGCAGGTTGATTCAAACAGTAGCAGATCAGATAAAATAACCACACAAATATCAATAATAGAGCTTATTGAAGCTGGATAGACAATTGATAAAGTTGCCAATTTGTTTCCAGTAACAATCCTCAAAACTTGAGACTTCCATTATCAGATATTTAGGAGTACTCCCACAGATGTACACTTTAAAGGCATTTTGCAAACAGATGTCAATTGAAATGTCAGTAAATACTTAAACAACACTGTAACAATATCTCAAAAATTATAATCAATTCTGCATAAAACTTGCAAGATTTATTTCTCAAATTTTATGACTTCTTCACCTCTTTCTCAATATGACTAAACCTTTAAATTTTTTGTCCCAGCTTTTTCTGGCCATATTTCTGCAGGACAAAATATTTTACCACCACAGCAATTCTCTTCCTTAATAATTCTTCTATAATCTTCTCACTAAGAATACACTTTTATGCTTACACCCATTTTTTACCTGTTAATTTTAAAACTCAAAACTGAAACATCTTCTAAACAAAAACAGGTTAACTTTTACATACAATTGCTTTAGGCAACCTTTAATTATTTTTCATATATAACCAACTCATGAACACACTTTTAAAACACAAACCTGCTTCAGAACCAGAAGCGGTTACCTTCTTTTAGTTGATTTGGGAACTTCCCTCTTCTCAAATGAAGGCAGAGACAAGGTCAAGGTTCTAAAGTCCCAACTTCTTCAAAGGCCAGGCTCCAAACATGCCCCTCCCTTTTCCTGGGCTGATAGGCCTGGAGTATCTTCTTATCTCCTGTTTATTGAATTCAAGGGTACTGAAGAACTTCTGACAAGAACTTCTGACTTTTATTATTTTTTTTTAAATATTCATTTATTCATTAGTTACATTGCATTACATGACACAATTTCATAGGTACTGGGATTCCCCCCCCTTCACCCCAAACCCTTCCCCCATCATGAATTCCTTCACCTTGATGCATAACCACAGCTCAAGTTCCGTTGAGATTCCCTAATTAAAAGTTTACACCATACAGAGTCCAGCATCCCACTTGTCCAGTTCAAGTTCAACGGCCTCTTAGGGAGGCCCTCTCAGGTTTGTAGGCAGAGCCAGCAGAGCGTCACCTCGATCAATTAGAAGCACCAACATATCATCAGCAACAGTCCAGGTATGATGAGGCTGGTGCAGAGTCCACTGATTGACATAGTCCATCTTAGGGTTTCCCCTTGTCCAGTTTTCCGCTGCAAGCATAAAGCTGAGGTGGTTGATTCATCTACTTTTATTTTGATTTTGTTGTTTTCCATGGAAAGTTTCCCACTGGCACACATTCAGCATGGGTCAGGAGCAGACCAGGCTGAATCAGTTCATGTCACCCACTGGCAAATCCAATCACCAGAACAGAGTGTGGGTCGAGCCGGGTTTGGTCTCGACAAAATAAGTACACATTATGGAATGCCAGGGCGTGGTTGCCTGTACTGGATATGAGTGCAGCACCCAACCAGCACACGTGAGATCCAGGAAGGGAGGGGCAGAACCGGCAGGGGGATTAAGGGCTGGTCCCCTCGCTGGACAGCTACTCCCACTGGAGAGCGTGGGCTGGGATTGAGACAGACCAGACTAAGCAAGGCTACATCACCTGTGAGCTGCATGTGGACTAGACCAGGGAAAAGCCAGGCTGGGCTGATTATTCCTGCTGGTGCAAGCATAAATTAGAGTGGGGAGGGATCTATGGGCATAGCCGCAGAAGCTGGCACTGCGGACTAATTCTGTCAAGTCAAATCACAGAACCTCCTAAAGAGTGCACAAACCGGGACAGAGAGACCTGGGAGGGAAAAAGTGGGTTCCCCCTTCTTGGGTCACTATTCCCGTGGGAGGGCATGAAAACTAGGACGGGAGCTGGGATGGCTAGATAGAGAGGCACTCAACAACACCCTTGAGGGCTGGATGGTTGAGTTGGTTAGATAGAACTAAGCTTTAATACCCATTGAGAAGTACAAGAGAAATACGGGATGGGGGACAGACCGGTCTTCTGCTACATATACTGGCAAACCAGGGTAGGGGGCGGGACTGGTGGGGGTTATTGTGGGTCGCCCCAACTAGGCTGCAGCTCCCATTGATTGAAGTAAGGGCCGAACCAGACTGGACTGCAACAGCCATTGGTTCCAGTGCAACTCAAGACCGAAAACAGAACCAACCCAGCAATTGCAACCACCAGCTGATAGGGGTGATGAACTGTGCCGGGCCCTGTGCTTGCTAGAACATACAAGAAATTAGTCTGGGAATACCTCAAAGTTTCTTTGGAGTTCTCCCCAATCAAACTGCTGGACTCAGAACTCTAATCAAGAAAAGACAGAAGACAGAGCAAACGGAGTCTTTATAATCGACCATATCAATCAGTGGATGACATCATGGAGCGAAACTGGCTGGGATTCATAACCGGAGAACTATTAACACCACTCGAGCACATATCTCAGAGCATGCCTCACATCCGGGACTTGGGGTGGGCGGGAAACTGAGTAGGGTTCTCCCTCAATATCCCCCTTTACCTCAGATACATGA
Organism: Ochotona princeps; assembly: GCF_030435755.1. Lineage (NCBI taxonomy): Eukaryota > Metazoa > Chordata > Mammalia > Lagomorpha > Ochotonidae > Ochotona > Ochotona princeps. Next base: position 12,779,541 of record NC_080866.1, read on the forward strand.
TGGAAACAATATGGACATAATAGTATTACCCACTTCCCTATCCCCCTGAACCCCTTTTTTTTTTCTTTTTCTTTAATTGTAATTAACTATGCAAAGATTGTCAACAACAATACAATAAAATAGATTATTTAAAAAAAGGTTAAATACTTAGAAGATTATATACGATATAGACAACTTTATTACACATCTTTTAAGAACTCCTTGTTTTCCTGTAAAGCAAAATTTTAAAAACGGTACTTCTTCATAAATAAGAACACAGATAACCTGTAACCTGAATCAATTTTGTGATTAAAAACATTTTGACCAATGGACATAAACATCAATACCCATTCTTTGTAACCATGTAAATATCCATCACTTTATAGAACATATGAAGCAATCAACTTTGCATAATTTTATAACATTGTGAGATTATAATCCAGATTGTTTCAACTGAATTATCCAAATTTTGTCTCTTTCTTTGATAGTTCCATGGAACCTATGGAATTCCCAAAACCAGGAGAACTGAGCATGCTGGCAAGTAGGCCAGATCTGATCCGAGTTACAACACTAGAAACCAGTGCCAACTTTTAAGACCAAAAAGTAGCAGAAAACATCGTAAAACACTGAGAGTTCATTACTGAAGTCACTTGCTGTAATATAAAAACTCTGATAAGGCACATAAACCCATCACCAATATCAGTAAAATACACCACAAAAGGCACATAGGATTCCACACTCCTAGTCAGAGGCAGAGACTACCCCAGAAAAGGAAACAAAATCTCTCAGACTAGAAAGAGTTAAATTAACTGAAGAGCTTGCTTCCGCCCAGGTCCTGCTGCCTAAAAGACATGCCTTGGCCAACCAGCAGCACTCCGAAGCTGTGGGAGCCTTCCCAGGCATCCAATTCAAGCCTAAAATAAAAACAGGGCTACAAAACAAGGACACACAGTACACATCCAATTTAGGTCCACAAATACGTAAATTCTCATAGCAAGCCAATTTTCACTTGGACCGGTCCACCTCACACACTTCTCCAAACACTCACCACTCCTCCAGATCCGCATCCTTAACTAGAAGTGCTCTGAACAGCGTCCACTTGGACTGCTGAGAATCAATGAGCTCAAAAACTTCCTCTAGGATGTAATCCTGCTCCTGCCCTGCAGGTCATTTCTTACATTACTTACTATGGTTGGCCAAGTCCCGCCGCGGTTACTGGAGCCTCTCTTGCTCCCCTGAAGCCTGGTCACTGGAGTCTTGCTCCCCTGAAGCCTCATCACTGGAGTCTCACTCACTCCCCTAAAGCCTCATCACTGGAGCCTTGTTTGCTCCCCTGAATCCTCCCTGGCTTTCCTGGAGCTTCCCTCACTCCTCCCTGGGGTGATCAAGTCCGGCCGCAGTACCTGGAGCTTTCTTGCTCCCTTCTGGGATTATCAAGTCCCTCCGAGGTGTCCTGGAGCCTCACTCGCACCCCCTGGAGCCACTCGCTGCCCCTCAGGTCTAACCCGAGCCATCGAGGAATGCTTAACTCTGATACAAGTTGACTGTTTGGTCACTCTAAAAGGGGGTTGACAATCTCACTGGGGCCTCCAAATGTTAGAGTCCAGGCCAAAGACCCCGGACGTCAGGTTGCGAGCTAATCAACCCCAGAGAATGACAAAGAGTCTCACTGGTAATGCAAACAGCAAACAGACTTTATTGCACCAGCATGCTGGGGGCAGACTGCACTAGGGGCATGCAGGCCAGCCAAGTAGGGTGGTCGGACCCCGAGCAGCCCAAGACAGTAGCTTATATAGGCCCTTTGGGGCTAGGAAATACATCAAAAGTAACAAACTTAGACATGTTCATTGTTTTATGGCCTTCAGGCACAGGGAGCCTGTTCTGTTCCCAAACCCACAATCATCCCATTCTCACACCCTTATCTTCCTCCTGTTCTTGGGACTAGAGAAGAACTGTGCCTTTGCCTTCACAAAGTTGCAAGGCAGCAAAGAACAGATTTATCACTAAAGCGGAATCCTCCCAAAGTCCAGGCACCTCCTGGCCTAGCAAAGTAGCAGTTGTTCAGTACAAAGGAATCTTACACTGCCCAACAATAACATTTTACTCATACTCTAGCAATAATTGTAAGCAACTTAGCCATTTTCACAGAGACTATCTGCAAAAGAAAGGCCCTATTGGGCCCCAAGTGCCTCTTCATGTAGTACCGAGAGGACTGCCAACAATTTTGTGTTCTCGCTGCTGCAGGGCCGCCATTGGGCTAATGAATGCCACTCTCACATTGACACCCAAGGGTGTTCTTTCCCCGCCATTCGGGAAACACCCAACAGGGGAAGCCTCTGTCCCCCTTGCCTCAGATGAAGCCAGGGGTGTGAGGTTCATCCTACCCCAGACCACTTACCCTCCACAGCCAGTAGCTCAGACAGAAAATGTTTCCTACTTATGGAAAGCCACAAAAGGAAGCCCAGGATTGGACCTCTGTTCCTCCTCCAGCACAATATTAAAACTGGAGGATGGTGTACAACCTATACTAACTGGGGTTTTTGGTCCTTTCCCTCCCAATACATATGGCTTAATAGTGGGCTGATTTGTATTGGCAAATAAGTGCCTTCACATAATTCCTCCCTGAATTGAACCAACACTTACCAGAGAACTGAAGGTTCTTGCTAGAAGTTTTGAAGGAGCTTAGTTATTACCCCATGATATCCATTGGCAGAATTAATTCTTTTTTTAAAAAAACCTTTATTTGCTTTAAAAACATAAGACTTCCTGTTAAGAGGTTGTCAGGATCACACCCGATTCCCCCCTCATGCATTGGTATAGTAGTTTTACTATTATTTAGTGTCGCTTTGAATCTGTTGTCTATGAATTACCAGATTTAATCTTGATAGGCTATATTGTACTTTTTCCTCACTCTTTTTATGGTCCTGAAAGGCTTCCCTGCACTCCCCCCTCCATTACGGATTAACATAGCATATTGAGGGTATAGTAGGTTTTACAGTTTTTCTATGTAGATCTTAAGTATTCTGACATTAATTGTTGGTTTATACATTATATCGCATTATCTTATTGTATTGGATACAGGTTGTTAGAGATTGCAATAATATTACAATATATAGGTACTATCTTTCAGGTTATCATCTTTTCATCTCAAATTAAGGCAAACATGTGGTATTTAACCTTTTGGGATTGGTTCATTTCTCTTAGCATGATGGATTCCATTCGGGCCTATTTGTCCACAAAGAAATGCATTTCATTTTTTTAATACCTGAGTAGTATTCCATAGAGTAGATGAACCATAGCTTCCTTATCCAGTCTTCTATAATGGGCATTTTGGTTGCTTCCAGGTTTATGCGATTGTAGATTGTGCTGCTATGAACATAGGCGGGGGGCACTCCAGGGTGGAGCAGGTGGACAGGAGAAAGCCTGGATCCCAACCACGAAGACTCCCAGACCTTCACCACAAACTATTAATATGAGCAACAAGGACTATATCCCAACTGCCAAGGAGGCCACAGGGAATTGGATGCCCTCGGAGGCCGAGTACTCTGAGGTCACCCACCCCCAACCGGAGCTTCCGCTGGGGATGGAAGAAGTCCAAACACTACCATGCAGAAACCAACGTCATCAGAAAGACAACCAGAAGCCCTGAGCGGTCCACAGAAACAGAAGAAAAATAAACGTCCTTCGGGACCAGGGAGGAGACCTTTCTCTGGTCCGAGCCTGGTTCCACCTCTGGACACCCACCCTCCCTTGCAATGACCATCAGGATCACTCCGAAAACCCCTCATAGCAAACAATCATACAAACTAAAAAAACCTAAAATAAATAGACAAACAACAAAAACTAGAGCTTGGAATCTGACAGGAAAGAGCTGGCATGGATTTGCTCATGCCTCGCTGGGTGGGACACAAAGATTAGTTCCTCCTCACCATGGTGTTGGGGACTTTCCTGCACACCTCCCCCCCAAAAAAATGTTCTGCACCTTAATTGTTGACAAATGTCTTGTTAGAGTTACAAGCCAGCCTAGATTATCCTAAAATCTGCCAAGATCAGTAAAATTATACTTCAACACAACAAATGGCTAAATACTAAAATGAAATAGACACGAGACAGCTAAATGGTACCTTATACCCATTTTAAGGTATATAGCAGCCGGTCCTGTATACAAACTAAAATTGAAATGTCAATGAGCAAATCATAGGTTGTGATTAAGAACTTGTTTTTTGGTTTCTTTTTAACATACTGGTTACGCAAAACCATGTCAATTCCATAATGTTGCAAATTGCTGTTAATGTTATATTGGGACTCTTAATTGACTGGGATGATATTCTACCAGCTCTGACTTCGGACCAGAGATGGTCTCCCCAAGAGACTGTTCAACCCATCTGGACAATAAGTGGCTGGACTCTATGTTTGGTATATGTTTGCAAGGAAAGAATCTTGATTGAATTTGAACTGTAATACTGCATCAAGGTGGAGGAATCCACCAGGGGGGAGGGGCGTGAGGAGGGGTGGGGGGGTTCCCGGAGCCTATGAAACTGTCACATAATGCATAATAATTAATAAAAAAAAGTCAAAAATAAGTCAAAAAAATAAAAAATAAAAACATAAGACTTCTTGTACAATAAAACATAAGCATGTTTCATCTACAAAGTCAGAATATCTTGCTCATAGAACACGCAGGAAGAAAGGAAAAACACACACATGGCAAAGTATTCACAGATTACCTCTAAAATAATTAAGACTGTCAGCCAGAAAAATTTATCTTTTGAAAACAAAAGTATAACAATAATGAACAGCCATATTTCACACCTGCTACTAACAGTAAACATTCACACAACAAAATTATCTGTTAAAATCAAATTCCTATATATTGAAAGTATTAATATCATCAATATACCCATCATTCTTAAAGCAATTTACAAGCTTATTGCAATTAATTCTTTTGCTATTTCTCCCAAGATGTTTCAATCCTCAATATCAACCCTTCATTAAAGAGTAATGAGACAGGTGTAGCAGAGGTCTTTTGGACACATAAAATTTTTCCTCATACTCAACCAACCCTGACTCTTAAGTAAAATGGCAAAGACTTTGCAGGCCTTCTTGATTCTGGTGCTGATGCTATGGTCATTTCTTCAAAGCTCTGGCCAAAGGCCTGGCCCTTGATAAATTCAGTCACCCATCTTCAAAGCATATGAAAAGCTAATAGCCCCTAGCAAGTTCCCAAGCCTTGACCTGGACTGATCCAGAAAAGAACACCATATGTTGTTTCAGAATTGCCTGTTAATCTTAGGAGGAGAGATATTCTCTCTAAAATGAATGTTAACATGTATAGCCCTAATGAAGTTATTACAAACCAGATGCTTGGACAAGGTTTTCTCCCTGGCCCGGGCTTGGAAAAACAGTCTCAAGGAATTAAACAGCCTATACAGGTTACACAGAAATCGGATAAAACAGGCTTAGGCCCTTCAACATCACTTGATGAAATTATACAAAATTTTCCCTAGTGACCACTGTTAGTCCTGGCCCATCCAGACATGCTGATAAAATCTCATGCAATAATAGTGTGCCTGTTTGGGTTGATCAGTGGCCACTAAATCAAGAGAAACTTATCACGACCAGAGAGCTGGTGCAGAAATACCTCACCACAGGACACATTGAGCCGTCTTCTTCCCCCGGAATACTTCTTATTTGTCATTAAGAAAAAACCTGGGAATTGGAGATTATTGCAAGATCTAAGAATGGTTAATAAAGCCATGGTGCCCATGGAAGCCTTGAAACCTGGTCATCCAGCACCCATTGCAATACCCAACAATTTATTTAAAGTAGTTATCGATCTTAAAGATTGCCTCTTTAGCATTCCCTTGCATCCAGATGATTACCTACAGTTTGCTTTTAGCCTTCCTCAAATAAATTTCCAGGGTCCCATGGACTGCTATCAATGGCAAGTCCTCCCTCAAGGCATGGCAAACAGCCCTAATGTAGCCCAAAAATACATTGCTCAAACCCTTAAACAGGTAAGGAATATATGGCCTGAAATTTATATTTTGCATTATATGGATGATAATTTAATTGCATCACCCACCAAGGCTTCCACCTTTTCTTGTTTTGAGCAAATGTTGCATGTTTTTCAAATCGATGGATTATTAATAGTTCCTGAAAAATTTCAGATTAAAGACCCTTACATTTTTTTAGGATTTCAATTAAATCAAGGGAAAATTTATACACCTAAATTAGCCTTGAATTACTTGCCCTGAAAATCCACCATGATTTTTAGTCCCTTTTAGGCAATTTGCAATTTTTAAGCCCATATTTAAAGATTGCAGCTAAAATTCTTTTGCCCTTTCATGATTTATTGTTTGGGGACCCTCACCCCTTTTCATCTTGCATCCTTATGCCAGCCATGAGAGAGCCTATTAAGACAATAAGTGAAGCCATTTCCTCCCAAACTATTTTCCAGTATGATCCCCATCTTCCCTTGAATTTTATTGCGTGTGCCATGGCACATCATCCCTTAGGAGCTTTTTGACAAAAGGGAATGAATAAGTCCCCTTCAGGACACTCCCTAATGTGGGTGCCCCTACCATCCAAAATGCCAAGGTTTTTGCCAAATATTATTCCCTTGGGCTGTCTTAATTTTGAAGGCTAGGAAATTAGCCATACAGTATTTTGGAAAAGATCCTGATATCATCATTGTGCTTTATACCTCAGAGCAGGTAGATTGGCTACTCCAAATGAATAATGAATGGGTATTGCCTATACGTCATTTGCTGGCTCCATAGATAAGCATTATCCAAAGGACCCTTTGATAAAATTTGTGAGAAATCATTCCTTGGTTTTCCCTAAAGATACCTCAAATAGCCTCCTAAAAAAAGGGATTACAATTTTTACAGTTGGTTCCTCAAATGGAATGGCTGCTAATGTCATTCAAGGTCAATCTTTCCCAATAAAATCACCTTATGCATCTGCTCAACTAGTTGAACTATTTGCTGCACTTCAAATCTTAAAAGGTTTCCAACAGCTGCTTTTAATTTGTATACAGATAGTTCTAATACAGTCCATTCCATTTTTTTTTTATTAGAAACAGTTCCATAGATTAAGAGCACCTCCATAACGTCTCAGCTTTTTGTTCAGATATAATCTTTGTTCGGAGAAAGAAGAGATCCCTTTTTATAGGACATTTGAGAGCCCATACAGGACTCAAAGGACCCTTGGCTGAAGGCATTGCTCAAGCTGATGCTGCCACACAACTAATTATCCTAACCCTAGATCCCTCTGTGTCCGAGGCTCACCAATGGCATTTCATACATAACTTGAATGGGCTCACACTTCGCCAGATGTTGAAGATTGCCAGATGTTTAAGATCATAAGAGAGCAGGCTATAGAAAGTTGAAACTCCTGTGCTCAGTTTTCTCCAGTGTCTCATTTAGGATTTAACTGCTGAGGCTTAATTCCAAATGATAGATGTCAGATAGATATCATGTATTTTCCATCCTTTGGCAGACTCAAATATGTCCATGTAACAGTGGACACCTATAGTGGGTTCATCCATGCCACAAAACTACCTGGAGGTGCTTCCAAGGATGTTATTACCTACATGCTACAAAGCATGTCAGGCATGGGCAAGTCTAACAGTGTTAAACTTGATAATGGCCCAGGATACACAGGAGCTAAATTCTGACAATTCTGCTCTCAACTAGGAATTAAGCATATTACTGGCATTCCTTATAACTCACAATGACAAGGAATTATTGAAAGGACACATCAAACCTTTAAACACACCCTCAAGAAGTTAGAACTCTCCACAAATTTATCTGTGACAACTACTCCCAGGAATAGATTGAATCATGCCCTTTTTATTATACATTTTTTAACCCTAAATAATAATAATAGTCTGCTGCTGATCGACATTGGCTTTCCCCAACCTATGATTCACATGCTTAGCCATGTGGAAGGCACCCTCACAGGAGCATGGAATGGACCAGACCCAGTGCTTATCTGGGGATGAGGCTCTGCCTGTGTGTATGACAGAGAAAATGCAGAACCATGCTGGATACCAGAGTGGCTTCTTAGAGCTGTTAACTCACCACCGTCCAGAAGGGAGGCCAACCCCCTTTCTGAGACACCATTTTCTTCTTCTTTTCCAGATGATGCTTCTCCTATGGCTGTGGATACTGTGGAGCCTGTGGAATCCAATCCAGGGTCACCAATATTTGCCATCAACCTCAGGCCCCAGCCTGATAATCCTCATCAACCACGGAATTACACCTGGGTCGCATTCTACGAACGGAATGATGTCATTTGGTCAACATCTCAAATCACTCCTTGCATGTGGTGGCCAAAAGTCTTCACTCTGGACTTATGTTAGCTTGCCCTTGGAGACAACAACCCATTGGGTCTTAGTACTCTTCTTGGACTTTTCGTGGCTCCAGAACTGCCCAATCAGTCAAACAGCCCAAGGTGCAATGACCACCATTGGCTAACTTTTCTTCAAGGCACTGACTTATAAGTGTGCCTAGGCAATCAAGGTGACTGCCGCATACTCCAGCAGTGTTGTGGCTCTGCTGACTACTTTTGTGCTTCTTGTGGATATGAAACCACATGTAATGCCTACTAGCTTCGCAATCAGCCCCCTGCAGAATGGTACTTAATAACTATAAAAAAGAATTTTAGTTGCCCCACTGTGGAGATCCCCTCTATTTCCATGTCCTATGTTGTTTCTGTGAATCTTATATACTCCGCCTAATGTACTGAAATTTGTAAAGCAAATAATCCTGTTACAAAAGGTTGGTGTCTCCCTCTAGATATTTGTCTCACTCCCAGAGCATATAGAAGAGATATAGAGATAGAGAGAGAATTGTGGATGAAAGGCTGTGATTGGGGACTGGGATTTTATCAATCAGGGACAGATATTGGTGAGTTGTTTTCCATAAAAATTTTAAAAAGAGCCTGTTCATGCTGAACATCCCACCAATATTGGACCAAATAATGTAATTGCATATAAGCCCCCTCTACCCCGACCTCCTATCCGACCTCCTTTTTCTCCCTCAACCCCTCAACCTACTCCATCTCCTTTCCATTTCTCTTTCCCCGCTCCTCCCATTTTCTCCTTCCACACATCCCTCTGTCTTTCTTCCTGAAAATCTCATTCTCTCTTAGTCAATCAAACTGCCTTGATGGGTCATAGATCCTCACTTGAGTTTATGGATGATTTGTTGGCTTTGTACAAATGCCCGTCCCCCATTTTATAAAGGTATTGTCTTGATTCATGCTTTTTATTATTACAATTTCTCTTCCTCTTGTAGGTGGACCAGTGAAGACTGGTCTGGTATGTCTTTAACCCAGGTTTTTGGTTTAGGTCTTTGCTTGATTACCTCCCATAGTTCCCCCATTTAGATTCCATTTACTATTTGTGTAATTCCACAATTATTCCAGAAGCTCATTTCCAATTTCTACTTTCCCTTAGTGATGCTTGGTGGGCCTGCACCAGCGGCCTCACCCCTGCCTTTACTCTCGGTTTATTCATATTATAAGGAATTTTGCATTTTAGTCCAGTTAATTCCTTCCTTATCCTATTATGCTTCTGAGAAATTTATGCAGTTATGGGAACCCAATCCCGCTTCCCCCTCATCCCACTCCAAGTATGAGCCAATTACTGCCCTTACCATCTCTGTTCTTTTAGGGGTTGGCACTGTTGGCACTGGCACCAGCATTTCCTCCCTTGTTCTTTCCCAAAATCACTATGCCAAATTGTGTGTAACCACTGATACAGATGTACAACATTTACAACAGGGTATTGATGATTTTACCAATTCTCTTTCCTCCCTAGCTGAAGTTGTGTTACAGAATCAGCATGGTTTAGATTAGGTTTTACTCCAACAAGGAGGACTTTGTTCCACCCTTAAAGAGGAATGTTGTTTTTATGTGGATAAAACAGGCATTGTTAAAGAAAGCATTAAAAAAGTCCATGAACATTTTGAGAAACAAAAAAGAGAGAGAGAGAAAGAGGAGAGTTAGCATAGAAATTGATTTTCTTCTTCTCCATGGCTAAAGACCTTATTGCCCACCATTTTATGACCCCTGGCTGGATTATTACTTTTAATTTCTTTTGGTCCTTGGGCATTTACAAAAATCACCAATTTGCTAAAACAGCAAGTAGATGACCTGGCTTCTAAACAAATTCAAGTGCATTATCATTGTCTAACTTTAGAGGATAGATTTTGCATGGCGGATTTTGACATCCCGGGTGATGACCACTCATGTAGCAATGCACTATTCCAGTCTTCAAATTGGTTCATCTAATGTAATGTAGCCCTTCATGGTGGGGGCGAGTATTTCCAGGTTAGACTGTCACTCACAGTAGCGTTGCAGGAGGTACATGCTCCAACTGTGGATTATCATATGGCCCTTTTTTAGTAAGCATTTAGCTGATGACAGGCACCTTTCTTCAACTCAGCCAACCAAATGCAGGGAGTCCTGGATGACTTGCAGGGCTACCCAGAGATGGGTAAGAGTTGAGGGTCCCTCAAAATGAACCTAAAACAGGCGACGTTTATCTTGCATCTACAAACACTTTGCCTTTCACCACTTTTGCTACTATATTAGAGAAAAGAGGGAGATGTTGGGAGCCATAAATTATAACCATACTGAAGCCATTTTGAGTATAGATCTAGGTCAATGGAAAGCACCATCTAGTAAAGTGCAAGAGAAACCAAGTCTTAAGACACCCTGTGGTTTACAATCATCTAGCAACCCAATCTGCTCTGACCACCTTTGGTGCTGTGGGGCTTGTCAGTCACCATGGCTTATCTAGAATTTTGAGGCTGTAGCATTTTGGGCTGGTTATGACCAGACAGCTGTTGATTGGACTACTGGAATAGCCACAGAGCCCTGTGAGGTAACAGAGGGGCAGCTTGACTTGGCTGTCTCCACCTCTCTAACTCACCACTAGCAAGAATGTGTCTCCTTGGAGGTATACAAACTGTTCTCATGGAGATAGAGATGAAATGCTTTTCTAGTACCAGTGTTGCAAAAGCACTGGGCTTCACCAGTTTTTCAGCATATTGACACGCTCTCACTCGGTAGATACCCAAGCCTGATACACTCATGGTCAGCTGGCTTCAGCATAGGCTTCACATCTTCCCTAGTAGTGTGTGTGTGTGTGTGTGTGTGTGTGTGTGTGTGTATGTGTGTGTGTGTTTGGATGTGTGTGAAAGACACAGAAGGCAGAACTTGAGCCAGTCACCTGCTTTCTGCTATCTGTCACCAAGGATTTTTTTAGAATGCTGAGGCTTTAGCTTTCCGGGCCAGTTATGAACAATCAGCTGCGGATTCAACAGCTCGTATGGCCACAGAGCCCTGTGAGGTCACAGAGGGGTAACCAATTGGAATGTTCCCTGTTACCAGGACTACTGTATGGTCTTTTGTGAGTGAATCAAAAGTGAGGACTGAGGCCACAGTCCACCAAAGTTGGTGTGTTGTCACCTTCCGGTTGGTCCAACTCATTCACACCCAGGCCTGCTTTCTCCCTGTGATTTGGAGCTTGACACAACCTGTGGCCGGTGGCTTAAAGTCCTATAGGCATCCAACTGCTACAATGGCCCACATCCAACACTCACCTGCACACCCCTGCAATGCCCTTGATTTAGCAACTGCTTGCTACTCAAGGAATACAAGGTGCGCCACAGCTTCTGACATGGATCTGTATACCCTCGTTGGTCCTTGGTATGTAGAGGACCGGTTTCATACAAGGGATAGACCCAACGCTGTGTCCAGCCATTCTCTTAGGTACCTGCTCTACCTAGACTGATGTGGTTTCCATAGTGGCTAAGGGACTCTCCATTTTGGGACCTGGGTGTGGCAATCTTCTGCCTGACTTCAAAGAGAATGACAATGAAACCACAACCCAGGAGACAATAAGCATGCTCAATCAGGTTAACTATTGCTACCTCCTGATCATGAGCATAAATATCAGCCTTATCAGGCTCTGTTTTCTGAGGTTTTCCACAACCAACAAAACACACACACACACAAACACAGGCCCAACCAGGGAAGAAACCTCTTTGGACTGTGACCTCAGACCTTACTTGTGCTTCAATCACAAAAGACCATGCAACAATGACAGGGAACATTCCAATTGGCTGCCCCTCCGTGACCTCACAGGGCTCTGTGGCCATACCAGAGCTCCAATCAGCAACTGCTTGGTCATTACTGGCGCCGAATGCTACAGCCTCAGCATTATAGAAATGCCATAGAGATAGGCAGGCCCTTCAGCCAGATGCAGAAAGCAGGCAAGTGGCTCAAGCTCTGCTGTCTGTGGTCTTCCAAATCCACACACACACACACACACACACACACACACACACACACACACACACATACACAGTCCCTACCAGGGAGGATGTTCAGCCTCCATGGAAGCCAGCTGACCGTGAGTTCATTTAACTAGGGTGTCTACCGAGTGGGAGTGTGCCAAAATGCTGAAAAAGTAGTTAAACCCAGTGCTTTGGTAACACTGGTACTAGAAAATCTTTCACCTCTCCCGCCATGAAAACAATTTGTGTACCTCTATGAGACACATTGTTCCTAGTTGTGCATTAGAGATATGGTGTTGTACAGAACACATGTCTTGGAGACAGCCAAGTGAAGCTGGTTGACATAGGCAGAGCACATCTCCTTTCCTATCAAGCTTCTCAGTGAGTTCTCCCTAAAAAAACACAGTCTCAAGCAACAGGGTCACCTCTAAGAAAAGAGATTACTTTAACTGATTCTTCTTCTGTACTTTCAAGTTGTTATCCACAGATCGAAATGGCTTCAGATAGTTTTTGTATTTGCCTGGCATTGTCTCCCTTTAAAGGGGTAAGCCTCATCTCTGTTTTTGAGCTAGATAAGTACCGGAGAAGGCTTATATTTCTGCTCATTATCAGGAGAAAGCCAGAGCTCCCCAGAACTGACATGCTTAATGTCTCCAGGTTGTGCTTTTGTTATCATTCTTTTAGAGTTACATAGCAAGAAGATTGCCACAGCTATGTCCCACAATGGAGAGTCCTTGAGCCACTATGGAAACCACATTCTTCTAGTTGAAAGAGAGGGGACTTAACACAGCGTTGGGGCTATCCCTTGTATGAAGTGGGCCCTCTGCATAGTAAGGACCAACTAGGGGAGACAGATCCATGTCAGAAGTTGTGGCGCATCTTGGATTCCTTGAGTAGCAGACAGTAAAAAGAAGGGCATGGAAGCTGATGTCTGGGTGTGTGTTGGGTGTGGGCAATTATAGCAATTGGACACCCATAGGATTGTAAGCCAGGTGACACAGATTGTGTTCAGCTCCAGATCCCAGGAAGCTTGCAGGCATGGGTGTGAATGAGTTGGACCATCTTGGATAAAGTTACTTTAATCGATTCTTTTGAGGGCACAGCTGGTTGGGGGTTTGGGTTGGCTGGGGACAGGGCACTGTGCAACATGGTCCTGCTGGCAGAGGAAGGTGGGTATTGTGGGTTGTGACGCAAAGAGAGAGACTGACAATGTTTGTGTGTGTCCTTGTGAATGCTTTTTGATGGGAGTGTTGGGAAATGTGGGAGGTGGCAGCAGGGCAGCAGAGTCCTCCAGAGCCTTAGCTCTGCCAAGGCCCTGACTGGATGAGTTACTTCCACTGTGGCAGGGAGCCAGAAGCCAGGCACTAATTAACCGGAAAAACTCAGCCAGCAGTCCGAATGGCATGGGTGTTGGGCTGTGCATGGTGTGGGGCTGAGCAGCCTGAATCATAGGTGCTCTCAGCTAGCCTCAGCTACACTCAGCTTTGGCAGCACCCTGTGAGCATGAGTAGGTCCTGGAATGCTGAGGCTGACGAGCAGAACTCTGCCCACAAATTGTGTGCACGCCTGCCATCAGTTAGACCTGGAGAAGGGAACGTGGCAGTGTTCTGCTGGGTCTCCCGTTGTGTGGTGCAGCCAGAGTCACACTGCTGCTGGGCTGTAGAGGTGGCACCGAAAAAGCAGCTCCTGGCAAGCGCAGGTTCAGGCTGTGGCCCAGAGCAGAGCATCAGGTGTCTGGAGTGGAATGTGCAACCGCTGTAATCCTGAGCATGGCTGCTGGTGCTATGCCTTGTTGGAGGGGAAGCCCAGGACCAGAGGCCTGGTGAGCTGAGATCCAGGCTGTTGGGCAGCACACAGGACTGTGGAAGAGACTGCAATGTGATGCAGGCTCCATGTTCAGTAGTGCCTCGGGTGTCTCTTTGATCCCAAGTGGATTACACACCACCCCGAGCTGAGGAGTCTCATCAATGAGCAGGATGAAGATGTGCTGAGCTACATCTGTGGTTGGCTTGGAGGTGGGGATCCGGGTGTGTGTGTGTGTTGCTGTGCAAGGTTTGGGTGTTGGTAAGAGTGGATCCCAGGGCTGGATGTTTGCTGTGAGAAGGCATGAGAATGTGACCGGGGGTGTGGAGAGAGGGGCGGCATGTACCTTTGGGAACAGTGGGCTCAACATGCTTCCCTTGGCAGGTCAAGGAGCTGAGCTGTGGTCAGGGACACTGCAGAATATGCTTCTGCTTCCGGCGGAACCCCTACTTCCACAATGACAAGATCTGCAAGGATTACTGTCAGAAAGTGCATGTTAGGGAAGCCATAGATGGTGCAGGCAATTCAGTGGGTTTTCTGCACAGTCATGGGTGCTTGTAGAGATCCCATTCCCACAAGATACAGGGCTGCACGTTCCAGCACGATCCAGAGGTTCTGTGACTGTGATGGTGATCCACCCACCTGTTGCCTGGGCCCCTGTCCATCCAGCTTCTTGGATTGGCTGAAAGACTACGACTTCTTCGGCAACAACAGTGTTGTCTGGATGAGACCACCCCTCATGATATGTCTCTGGACTCTGGAGCTTTAGCAAGCATCAGGCAGGAGGCTAGCAATATCCCTGCAACCCCCAAATCCCAAAGAAAGCCACAGAGGCACCAACCCAGGGAGCTGTCTGGGTTTAATGAGAGGAAGCTTGCTGTGTTGGGGCATGTGTCCATCTGGTATGGTGCCTTGCCCGCAGCAGGGCATTTGTGCTTCCAGTGACCTCTACAGCCATCTGTAGCAAGACCCAGTAAAGCATGCAGTAGGAAAAATATGCCATGCCTCCCAGGAGGGCAGGATTCCTGAATGTGCTCTTAGCACTGTTCCCACAAGGTGCCTTGTGGGAATGGGTTGGGAACATGTCACATTTCCTCTCAGGTAACTAGTACTTGAGACTTTTCCCTTAATTAGCCACCTTTTCTCTACCTAAGGCCTATCTTGTGCTTCACAATTTTACATTCTTGGTGGCACTTTGTACTCTTAAATAACAAACATCATCTTCAGTTTGTTCATTCATATACTGTCAGGAGCACTGCACATGTGCCCTAAGATGGCGCTGAGACCTCTCCTCCTCTTGCTGCTTGGCGGTACACAGGTTTCAGGAAGTGCCTTCTGATTGGCCCATAGCTGCATGTTTGGCGCGTGTGCTACACGTGATCAGAGCTATGATTAACGTGCCTGCCACGTGCATCAGTGACCTTTAAGCTGATTGGACTAGGATTGTATATAGCAGTGGGGGTTCCAGGAAGGAACAGGAGACAGGACAGGAAGAAGAAGATGGAGATGGATGGACGGACTGAGACGGAGGACAGGGTACGACTGGGACAGATGGATGAACGGACAGAAGAAGATTAAGGGCGAAGAGGAGGTTGGGGAATGAAGCAGAGAGAAACGGAAGAAAAATGGGAGGTAGCAGAAGTCGAGTCAACCGGCTGGGAAATGGGCTGGTTGGAAAAATAAAGTTCCTCAAGAAACAGAGTCTGGAGTGTCGGGTGAATTCTTCTGCGGGACAGAAGACCCCAATAGTATACAACAATGTTTTTCAATGTTGATTGAAACCCAACTCAATCAACCTATATTCATACAAATATTGCATTCGTATAAATTTTTGGCAAATATTGTTACTCCCCCTGTCATTTGTTCATATGTTACCACTAATTCATCTCCTTTGTCTCAGAACAAATCAGTATTTAATGTAAGTATTATACTTAATTCTTATACAATGATGTATGCCATACATGATTGAAATTACTTCCAGGAATCCTAGCATTTTTCAATTCTCTTGTAATATTTTTAATAAGTTTACATTTCCCATGTAAAGATTTTAATAGGTTTACATTTTGGCCTCTTAAAATTTAGATTTGAACTCTTGTAAGATGGTATTTCATATATTGCAAATCATGAAAAGTTTTATATGAGAATTTCTGTTGTCATTAGGAAACTTTTTTAATCAATCAAGCACAGAAATCTTGCTAGGCAATGAAAAAATCAGTACGGCAGTTAAGATTTCAAAACAAAACAACACCTTTCCACTCATTCTGGGAAAGGTTCTTGAAGAAATTATACAGGAGAACTTCCAAAATACCTGGAACATGATCCCATTCCAAATCCAGGTAGCCCAGAGGACACCCCACAGTTTTGACCCAATAAAATCTTCCCCAAGACAGGTGGTAATCAAGTTCCCCTCCAACGAATACAAAGAAAGAATTCTAAGGCTAGCACGAATCAAAGAAAAGCTTACATTTACAGGCAGGTCCATCAGGATCACTGCTGACTTCTCAGAACAGACGTTCCAGGCAAGAAGGCAGTGGATATATTCCTAGGAGTGCTATTGCTGGATCATACGGTATGTCAATTTTGAGTTGTTTGAATGTTCTCCATACTGATTTCCATAGAGGCTGTACCAACCTGCAGCCCCACCAGCAGCGGAGTAGGGTTCCTTTTTCCCCACAACCTCACCAGCAATTGTTGTTGGTGCTTTTATTCATGTGGGCCATTCTTACTGGTGTCAGGTAGTACCTCATTGATGTTTTAATTTGGATTTCCCTTATTGCCACAGAACTTGAGCATTTTTTCATATGCTTATTTGCCATTTGGGTTTGTTCATTTGTGAAATGTCTGTCCATTTCCCATGCCTATTTTTTAAGTGACTTGTTTGTTTTGGCATTTTTGTTGTTTTTTAGTTCTTTGTATATTCTGGAGATTAGCCCTTTATCACCTACATAGTGTGTGAAGATCTTCTCCCATTCTGTGGGTTGCAGCACAATGAGTAATTGCAAAAACATGGAAGCAACCAAAATGCCCATCAGCAGAAGACTGGATAAGAAAGCTATGGTTCATCTACTCCATGGAATACTATTCACCTATTAAAAAAAACTAAATGCAGTTCTTTGTGGACAAATAGGCCCAACTGGTAACCATAATGCTAAGGGAAATGAGCCAATCCAAAAAGGTTAGATACCACATGTTTGCCTTAATTTAAGAGGATATGATGTTATGTAAAACTTATTATTTTATGAATATTATGTTATATGTTATGCATAAACCAAAATTGAAATGACAATGAGGTGATCACAGAATGTGGTTAAGAACCCGCATTTATTTTTAACATATTGGTTACTCATTGCTATGTCAATTAATTCCATAACGATGTAAATTTTTGTGGATGGTATGTTGGAAAAGTCTCCCTAAGTAGCTGTTGAACTAGGCAGGACAGTTAGATGATGGACTCTATGTTTGGCATATGCTTGCAGTGAGGGAATCTCAACTGAACTTAACCTGTGGTCATGTAACAGAGTGGAGCAACCCACCATGGGGGAAGGTGTGGGGAGGGGTGGGGGAAATCCCAGTACCTATGAAACTAATACAATGTAATTAATGAATAATAAAAAAAGAGAAGGGAGTGGAATAAAATCTTTCAAGTACTGAAACAGAACAACTGTCAACCAAGAATACTGTACCAAGTGAAGATTTCATTTGTATTTGAGAATGAAATTAGATACTTCCATAACAAGGAGAAACTAGAATATGCTAGCACAAAACCAACTCTACACAATCTCCTCACAAATGTGCTACTCCCAGAGAAAAAGGAAGAAAGCAATAAGCAAGGATGGCAAGTGGGGAGACATCACTAAAGTCCATGCAAAGAAGAACAATTAGATACCAACAACCTCAAAAACACATGCATATGGCAGGACAAAATTGCAATCTCTTTTTTTTTTTTTTTTTTTTTACATATATTTTTTTTTATTATTATTTAACTTCATTAATTACATTGTATTATGTGACACAGTTACATAGATACTTGGGTTCTCCCACCCCTGCCCAAACCCTCCCACCATGGTGGATTCCTCCACCTTGTTGCATAACCACAGCTCAAGTTCAGTTGAGATTCCCCCATTGCAAGCATACACCAAACATAGAGTCCAGCATCTTATTGTCCAGTCAAGTTCAACGTCTTCTTAGGTATACCCTCTCTGGTCTGAAGACAGAGCTAGCAGAGTATTATCCCAGTCAATTGAAAGCTCCATCATACCATCAGTAAAAATTTACATCATTATGGAATTAATTGACATAGTAATGAGTAACCAACATGTTGAAAGTAAATACGAGTTCCCAGCCACCTTCTGTGATCACCTCACCTATACTTCAATTTAGTTTACATACAACATATAACATTCAAAACATAACATGTTATACATAACATCATATCATCTTAAATTAAGGCAAACATGTGGTATTTAACCTTTTGTGATTGGCTCATTTCCCTTAGCATGATGGTTTCCAGTTTGGCCCATTTGGCCACAAAGAACTGCATTTTGTTTTTTTTAATAGCTGAGTAGTATTCCATGCAGTAGATGAACCATAGCTTTCTTATCCAATCCTCTGTTGATGGGCATTTTGGTTGCTTCCATGTTTTTGCAATTACTTAATATTTACCCTCAACAAAAATGGCCTAAATTCTTCAGTCAAAAGACACAGATTGTGGACTGGATTAATAAACAGGACCCAACTATATGCTAACCCAACTATATGCTAACCCAACTATATGCTGCCTTCAGGAAATGCATCTAAACAGAAAAGACTCTAAGAAACTCAAAGTGAAAGGATGGAAAAAGATATTCCATGCCAATGGACGAGAAAAAAAGGTGGTTGTAGTGATCCTGTTCTCAGATAATACAGACTTCAACGTGACAAACATCAAAACGGACAGGGAAGGGCATTATATATTGTGGAAAGGGAAGATCCAACAGGAACCAATTACCATTCTTAAAATTTATGCTCCATGTCCAGATGAACCCAGCTATGTGAAACAACTACTTATAGATTTAAAGGGAGATATAGATGAACATACAATAATCCTGGGAGATCTGAATACTCCACTAACACCAATAGATAGATCAATGCCGCAAAAGCTCAACAGAGAAGCTACAGAGCTTACACAAACAATAAAACAACTGGATTTAGTAGACATCTATAGAATATTTCATCCTAAGGCCTCAGACTACACCTTCTTCTCAGCAGTACATGGCTCCTTCTCCAAGACAGACCACATAATTGGACACAAAGCAAGTTTAACTAACTACAAAAATGTCAGAATCATACCATGTACCTTCTCAGACCATCATGGAATGAAACTGGAAATAAACAATTCAAAATGCCCCAGGAAACATGTAAACTCTTGGAGGTTGAACCATATGCTATTAAACGAACAATGGGTCATCGAAGAAATTAAAGATGAGATAAAAAAATTATAGAAACCAACGAAATCTCAGATACAACTGCCCAAAACTTATGGGACACTGTCAAAGCAGTGTTACGTGGTAAGCTTATTGCAATTAGTGCTCATGTCAAGCCCCAAGAAAGGCATCAAATGCAGGAATTAAGCACACACCTCCAGGAACTGGAAAAGCAGCAGTAGAACACCCCACAAAAAATAGGAAACAAGGAATTGTCAAAACAAGAGAAGAACTAAATCAGATAGAAATAAAAAAAAAAACTATTCAGAAAATAAATAAATCAAAAAGCTGGTTCCTTGAGAAGATAAATAAAATAGACACCCCACTGGTCCGACTAACAACAACAATAAACACACACACACACACACACACACAAGAGAAAGCCAGAATTAGTAGCATCAAAGATGAAAAAGGCAACATAACAACAGAGACTACAACCATTAAGGAAATAACTAGAAATTATTACAAAGAACTATACTCCAACAAATCAGATAAAAACTTGGAAATGGAAAGATTCCTAGACTCCCACCACTTACCAAAACTCACCTAGAAGCAACAGAAGACATGAATAAACCCATAACTGATTCAGAGATAGAGTCAGTGATTAAAGAGCTCCCAACAAAGAAAAGCCCAGGCCCAGATGGCTTTACTGCAGAATTCTACAAAACATTCCAAACAGAACTAACCCCAATCCTTTACAAGCTCTTCAAAACAACAGAAAAGGAAGCAGTTCTTCCAAACTCATTCTATGAAGCCAATATCAATTTAATGCCAAAACTGGATAGAGAATTAACAGAGAAGGAAAACTACAGACCAATCTCCCTGATGAACATTGATGCTAAGATTCTCAATAAAATCCTAGTCAATAGAATTCAAAAAAAATCAGACAGATCATCCATCCAGACCAAGTAGGTTTCATCCAAGGAATGCAGGGATGGTTCAACAAAGGAATTCCATATATGTGATATATCACATCCTAAAACTGAAGAACAAAAACCATATAGTAGTATCAATAGATGCAGAAAAAGCCTTCGACAAAATCCAACATCACTTTATGTTAAAAACCCTAACCAGGGTGGGGATAGAAGGAACAATCCACAACATAATTAAAGTATTATATAAAAAACCCAATGCCAACATCATACTAGATGGAGAATAACTGGATCCCTTCCCACTGAGATCTGGAACAAGACAAGGGTGCCAACTATCACCACTGCTATTCAACATAGTCCTAGAGGTACTCGCAGAGGCAAGACAAGACAAAGAAATCAAAGGAATCCAAATGGGAAAGGAAGAATTCAAGCTTTCACTATTTGCAGATGACATGATCCTATAAATAGCAGAACCAAGAGACTCATTACAGAGACTCCTAGGACTCACGCAAGAATTTGTTAGAGTGGCAGTATACAAAATTAATGAACAAAAATCAACAGCCATAGTGTATGCAAACAGTCCCAAGATAGAAGAAGATCTAACCAGCAAGATACCATTCAAAATAACAGAGAAAAGTATGAAATATCTAGGAATAAAATTAACCAAAAGCATAGAAGACCTTTTTGAAGAAAATTACAAAACATTTGAAAAACAAATTGAACAAGACCTCAAAACATGGAACAACATTCCATGCTCCTGGATAGGCAAAATTAATATCATCAAAATACCTATTCCACCAAAAGCAATACATACATTCAATGCAATCCCAATCAAATTGCCAAAAATATTCTTCATTGAACTGGAAAAAATAATTCAATGCTTCATCTGGAAACACAAAGAAGACACGAATAGCCAGAACTATTCTGAAGCAAGGAACTGAACAGGAGGAATCACAGCTCCGGATCTTTGGACATACTATAGAGCAGTGCTTATCAAAACTGCCTGGTACTGGCACAAAGATAGAAAGGAAGATCAATGGAACAGAATAGAAACAACAGAAGGAACCCACATAGATACAGCCAGTTAATCTTTGACAAAAAGACAGACAACAGTCCAAGCAAATGGGAAGGTCTCTTCAATAAATGCTGTTGGGACAACTGGTGATAGTCTGCTGAAACCAAAAGATAGACCCACATCTCTCACCATACACTAAGATCAAATCTAAAGGGATAAAAGACCTAAACCTACACCCAGAAACCTTCAAACGTTTGGAAGAAAATGTTGGGAATACTCTGCAAGATTTAGGTGTAGGCCCTGACTTCCTAAAAAGGACTTCAAAACACTAGCAATCAAGACCAAAAAAACAAATGGGACCTCATCAAACTAAGAAGCTTCTGTATAGCAAAGGAAACAATCAACAAAGTAAAAAAACAACCCACAGAATGGGAAAAGATCTTTGCATACTATATAGGTGATAGAGGGCTGATTTCCAGAATATACAAGGAACTCCAGAGAAACCAAAACACCAGAACAAACAAGCCCCTCAAGAAATGGGCACAGGAAATGGGCAGACATTTCACAAAAGAACAAACCGAAATGACAAACAAACATATGAAAAAAAAATGCTCAAGTTCCTTGGCAAGAAGGGAAATCCGAATTAAGACAACAATGAGATACCACCTAATGGCAGTACTGATGGCACACATACAAAAAACCAACAACACTTGCTGGCGAGATTTTGGGGAAAAGGGAACCTTACTCACTGCTGGTGGGACTGCAAACTTGTACAGCCTCTATGGAAATCAGTATGGAGAATACTCAAACAACTGAAAATCAACATGCCATATGATTCAGCAATAGCACTCCTAGGAATATATCCAAAACATCTGCTACACGAGAAACCAACATGCACTCCTATGTTCATAGCAGCACGATCTACAATCGCAAAAACTTGGAAGCAACCAAAATGCTCATCAACAGAAGACTGGATAAGGAAGCTGTGGTTTATTTACTGCAGAGCGGAGCAGGTGGACAGGAGGAGGCTCGGATCCCAAGCCTGAAGACTCTCAGATCCTCACCACGGACTATTAATATGAGCAACAAAGACTATATCCCAGCTGTCAAGGAGGTCGCGGGGAATTGGAGTGCCTTCAGAGGCCGAGAACTCTGAGGTCACCCACCCCCAGCTGGAGCTTCCGCAGGGGATGGGAGAAGTCCAAACACTACTGTGCAGAAACCAACATCATTGGAACGACAACCAGGAGCCCTGAGCAGTCAACAGAAATAGAAGAAGAATAAACTTTCTTTGGCACCAGGGAGGGGAGCTTTCTCTGGTCCTGGCCTGGTTCTGGCTCTGGAACACCACCATCTCTCACAATGACCAGAGGGATCACTCCGGAAACCCTCAAAACAAACAAACATACAAACAAACTAAAAAAAACTAGAATAAATAGACAAACAACAAGTAAAGCTTAGAATCAGACAGGAAGGGGCTAGCATGGATTTACTCATACCTTACTAGGTGGGACACAAAGAGTAGTTACTCCTGACTGTGGTATTAAAGATTTCTCTCCACACCGCTCCTAAAACTGTTCTGCACCTTAATTGCTGACAAATGTCTTGTTAGAGTTATAAGCCAGCTTAGGCTATCCTAAAATCCGCCAAGTTCAGCAAAATTGTGTTTCAACAATATAAACTGCTAAATACTAAAATGAAAATAGACATGAGACAGCTGAATAGTACCATATAGCCATTGTAAGAGGTATAGCAGCTGGTTCTATACATGAACTAAAATGGAAATATCAATGAGCTCATCACAGGATGTGGATAAGAACTTGCATTTGTTTTTTAACATATTGGTTACTCAAAACCATGTCAATCCCATAGTGTTGTAAATTGTTGTTGATGTTATGTTGGGACTCTTGATTGATTGGGATGATATTCTGCCAGCTCTGCCTTCAGACCAGAGATGGTGTCCCCAAAAAACTGTACAGTGGGATGCTGGACTCTATGCTAGGTATATGTTTGCAAGGAAAGAATCTCGATTGAATTTGATCTGTAATACTGCAACAGGGTGGAGGAATCCACCATGGGGGAAGGGGAGGGGGAGAGGTTGGGGGAGTCCCTGAGCCTGTGAAACATTCACACAATGCAGTGTAATTAATAACAAAAACACACCCCAAGGATTTTTGTTTATGCTGGTATTGAAGACATCATTGTCCATATTCAGATATCAGCACACTTTGTACTCTTCTCCTGAACTGTGGACTAGTTTGCAATCCCACCAACAGTGAATAATCCAACCATTCCACTCATGGTCATTACCTACACCAAATAAAATCAGGGCATGAAAGGCTTATTTGTAATCCCATGGAATTAGCAAATCAATTCATATGAGCTAAGACAGAGATTCCAGAAGTCCCTCAAGAGTTGACAGTATGAAAGTAATGGGGCTCTTATCCACTATGGAATATTTCACAGTCATTTGAAATAATGACATCTGGGACGGGTGCAGCAAAGAAGCAGGGAAATCCTTTGACTGTAGTGCTGGCATCCCATATGAGCAGGGGTCTAGTCCTGGCTGCTCCATTTCCAAAGGAGCTCTCTGATTTGGGGCTGGGAAGGCAGCAGAGCAAAGCCTGAGTGCTTGGGCCCCTGCCCCCATGCGGGAAACTTCTAAGAAGTTCCTGATTCCTGTATATTTGTATCAGTTCAGACCGGACTCTTGCATATGGTTACCAATACAGTGACCAAATGTGAGGAGGAGCATCACTAACCCCTTATTTGGAGCATTTTATCACAAGGCTTCTGTTGTAGGAGCTGGACTCTACACAGAAGAACTCAAACATTCTTGCTTCCTCTTTTCTCTCTCTTTCCAATACAAAAGGGGTTTAGAAATACTTATTTCTGGAACTGCTATTTGAGGGCAGGTTTAATACATCTCTACAATGGTCTTAGTTCAAAAACTGTACAGAATAGCAAATCCCAGGCTTGGAAAAGGAAATCTTGTGTGGACTTGATCTACATTACTTTTCCCAATCTGGCACAGAATCACTAAAACTCACACAACATGCACGTCACAGAATTTATTGTATTAGGTTGGGTTAACACCACTATTCCCATCTTGCACTTGAGGTCTGTATCTTCCTTCAGTGTTGAGCCAGACATGGTTGTATATTCCATACCAGAGCTTTGAGGGTTTTTACACATCTCCAACAGATTCAATTCTAAATGAAAAGCTCTCTGAAACACACAAATTCATATGGACACATATAATCTCAGAACAACACTAAATGTGTATCAAAATGGAAAGCATCTGCATAGAAAGCTACCCAAACCTCACGTGTGACCCTTCATTAGTGCTCTCACAAGAGATTAAAATGTGTTTTCCCTTATTCCAGAGCAATTGCGAGTATTCACTGAAAGAATACATGGCCGAAGAAAACTAAACTAAAAGGACATATATCATTAAGACCTAAACGCCTAATGGGTCTAAGGGCCAAGACATAACCTAAATATTCATGGATATTTCTGGAATCAGTGATGAAAGAAACTTAACGTGAAACAAAAATATCACATGCTGGCATGGAGCCAAAGATGGACTTGACATGGATGGCCAGGGAGATGTCTGTTAAAGTGAAGTGATGCTTCAAGCTTGTTTTGTGTCTGAGTGGGTGGCCACGAAGCATGCCTACGTGTGTGTGCACACACACAATCATGAAAAATTTTGCATCATACTTCTCCCCAAATCTGCTTCACTCTGATGCCAAGGCTGACCTGAGTTTTGTGAATCCCTTTTGTCTCCACTAAGCCTCAGGTACACCGTTTGGGAAATAAGGGACCATGTCCCTACACACAAGCTCTTACCCAAGGTGACAGGCTGCTCATCACCTTTCTCCATTCCATCTTCAGATACCTGAGTCCCAAGGTAATATGGCAGGGGTTTGAGCCAAATATCCTTGTAGATTATCTGTTAGGAAAAAGGAGAAATCAACTCACTGTTAAGTTGCCCTGGAACTTACAACATGCACTTAGAACTTTCCCAGTGAGCACCCACCTCAGCAATCCTGCTAGAGTCTACGAAGTTGAGGTCAACAAACCAGTTGAAAATACTGACACTGTTGTTATACTCCATCCGCCTTGGAGCTTCACCCACATAATCCTGAAGCCACTTAATTGGAGAGGAACGATATGCTCTATACCCTATGGGAAGAGAAGAATGAAGGACAGGGCAGGATCACATCTCCAGTTACCCGTCACCCATGTCCAGTATCTAGTCTCTGAGAAACATCTCACCATTGAGGTTAGCTCGATATTCCCTAACAATCACTGTGTTAGAGAAGTAGGGATTGCTGCGGAAGAACAACCTGATCTTGAAGCGCTTCCTGGGATGCTTGAGTTTGGCCACCTGTCAGGATAAGATGGAGCATGCTGAGTTTTCACTAATGAGTCCACTTTCAACTGTTCAAAACTACTTCTGCTACTCACAGTGCCTTTTGCATAGGACTAGTCTGAGGCTCAAGGAACTCACCTCTAGGTTGGTCATGTAGCTAAGAATGTCTTCATCCTTATCACAGATGATGGGTGATATCTGGGAATGGTTCACAAACTACCTATCAAGGAACTTTCAGAAGAAAAACTCTGTATGTATGTGTTTGTGTGTGTGTGTACAAGAGAGCTGAAAGCAAGAGAAACATGGAAAGCACAGGCACTGCAAATGAGAAGCCATTTTGTTGGGTGCTCCTTAATATATTGTTACGTAGATCTTAGTTCTTTCAAGACTTGTCTTGATATTTCATTTTCACAACTCAGAAGAAATAAACGAATAGCAAGCATCACATTCTCAGAGCTGTTTGATCATACAACAGAATCATAAATATTGAACTTGATTCCCATCATGTGGGACCAGAATTCAGACCTACACAATGCACAGCTGGGTTATTAATATTACTGGATCACAATGTGCTGTCTCAATACATCCTCAAATAACAGTTCCTGCTGCATGTTAATCTTTACATGGTGGTTTGAGCGAGGGCCTCTGTCCTCAGCAGTGTGAGAGCCCTGATCTTTGTGAGCTAAGCATGAACTGCCACCGCACACTTCATACCTCTGTGTGCCACAGCTTCTTACTGGCAACCTGGCAGAAATGGTAAAGACAACAGCCTCATTTCTCTGACAGGATCCATACAGAGCTGATGTTTCCTCTGAGAGCCACCTCAGGCATCATATCTGTTGGCTGTAGTCTTCCAACCAGTTCTCAATGACTGGGCTGGAGAATCAAACTGTTACCCTAAAGCCTCCAACACAGGGAAGACTGTGCTTCAAAGAACCTTCCTTCCAAGTTGGAAGAATAGTTTGACAATCGGTGGACTTATGCATTACAGTGTAGGTGGTAATTCAGTCAACATGCCCTGCAGTTCTCTCTGGAGTGTGTTTTAATGCCCTGTCGATGAAATTCATTTTCCTCACAACAGACACTTTTTCACAGTGGTGCATTTCCACAATGCTAACTCGGTAAACAGCTACACTCTCGACTGTGACCCGGCAGATAAAAGGATACAACTTTAGACCAGAAGTCAGGGATGTTCTGGATGATCATCCTTCTGCGTTCCATCATGACCTTGCGTTTTTGCCTCAGCTTCTGCAGCAGCCTCTGCTTCAGCCTCTCACGGGCCCTGGTCGATGGATGTCTCCCAGGGCGCACTTGTAACTGGGGTGTCCCTGACCCAAGCGCCGGTGGGGCCAGTTGGTTCTCATGCCGCCTTTCCTGGTGTGCAACACAGACTGCTAGGAGCTCCTGCTCCTCCCTCTCCTCGACTGCTTGCTTCCCTCCAGCACGCTCCTCTCACCTCCTGCTCAGCCACTACCCCACCACTTCAAAGTATACAGCAGCCATGTTGCTGCTGCTGTCGCCCAGCGGGGCCGGGCTGTCTCCCTCACCCACAGGCCTCACTTTCCTGGGGGGCCTCCTCAGAACGGACACGGAGCACCTTGTCACAGCAGTGGACACAAACCGCCTGTCACCTGACGGCAGTGGTCACTGCGCAGGTCCTGGGGCCTTTCCCTCGAGGAGGATCCTTGTAGGGCCTATGTCCTAAAGCCCCTCTAGGCCCTTCCTTCCCGCCCCCCACCACCGCCATACTCCACCTCAGTGGACCCCGGGCCCGGGTGCGCAGCCGCTGCCATCCTGAACCGAGCCTGTGGACAAGGTCCCGACTTCTCCCTGCCTGAACACCGCCTGGGTCAGCCGAGGGCCCTCACTGTCTCCCGGAAGTGGCGATGTGCTAACACCAGGCGCATGCGCAGAGATCTCGGCGCTGACGCGGGGTGGGGCGACGCAGTGCGTGGAGTTGATCCCCGACCCGCCCCCAGCGTGCTGAGCTCTCCGGGGAAGTCCAGTGTGTGAGCACGAAAGCAAGTGTGTCCACCTGAGCCGCGCCCGGGCTCCCCGTGCTCAGGGAGGGAGCCTTTCCGGGGTGTGCCCAGCTTGGCCTTTTACCAGGGATGCAGGCTGCGGGTGAAAGGGGCAGACAGCAGCCCTCTTGCCCTTCACGGGCCTGCCTGGGTTCAGCCCTGCTTGTGGGCGATGTTTCTGGTGCAGGCGTGCTGAGGTAGCTGTTGTGGGCTAGCCAGACGTTGTTGAAGACCATGGAAGTATCCTTTATAATAATGTAAGTTTTTCAAAAACTCCTTGATCACATCCATGTACATAGCTTTCAGAATTTTAATTGGCATTTTTGTGACAAATAACTATAATAAGCATTTATCCATGTGCCTTTTGCCATGGAATGTCTTTGCAGAAACATCTATTGAGGTCCTTGATCGAATTTTTAGTCATATATATACGCACACACATACATGTATGTATGTCTATATAAATCTGTATGCATGTATATATATATGTACACAGATATGTGTATGTATGTCTATGTATATCTGTATGTATATATATGTACACAAATATGTGTGTGTGTATATATATATATTGCAGATATATGTACACATATATATACATTTCAATCTGAGACTTTTTCTTTACTGGGAGTCAGAGAGTTACCAAGAGAAGGAGACATGGAGCAATATCGTCCATCTGCTGGTTTGCTCCACAGATAGAGCTTGGTCAGCAAAAACCAAGAACATTGAACTCCATCCAGGGCATATACTTCAAATCCTTGGCCATTTCCTGCTGCCTTTCCAAATGATTTAGCAGGGAGCATTTGCATCTGGAAACCAGGTCTATTTTCTATAGTTTTAAAAATTGTCTTTTAGCTGATACTCAGTTGTCCAGGGTGTGTCACGGAGTATGTAATGTGGAATGCTGTCTCATTAATAACAGAAACCTTTGGAAGTGTTCCAGGGCACTCAGTTTTAGGTCTGTCTTCTGGAGTGAGATAGGGAGGGTGAGTCTGTGAGATTTGCCTCTAAGTGCAGGGGCACATTAACTGGGTCTAGAAGAGGAAGCCACGGCCTCCCTGTTTGCTAGTGATGAGGAATATAGAGTCAAGATAGTTCTGGAGCAGTTTGTGACATCTCTTGGTGCCACTTAACTTGTGGATGGGTGGAGGGAGAGAACATGGCCATGCCACAACTCTTCCCCAAAGCCCATGGGTTGGGACAATTTCAGGATAGTTCCAGTGTGAAGTATACCATGTGCAACTGTCAGGTGACAAATCTGTTTTTTTCTCTGCATTTCTGCAGAAGTGTGGATTTTGATTACCTTTCCTCATGTCTTGATGGGAACATCAGAGGAATGGATTTTTGTTGCAATTTGGATTTTCACATTGTCCCATAATCCTGGTAGAGAATCAGAAGGAGGCATGTCCTGCCCCACTTCAGCACTCTGATATCTGCACCAGTGTTCGTCATCAGACACTACCATGAAGGGATTCAGAAGGGAAAGCAGGGTGGGATGAGAAGTCTCCCTCATCTGACTCCTTCCTTTTCTTCTCCCCAGTCTTTCAGTGAGTCGATCACTCAGGACATCCAGGCAGACCTGAAAGGCAGCAGCTTCTAGAAGTGCCTTATCGTGGTTGATTCCTAGAAGATGGCTTCAGAACTGATGTGGTCTCAGGAGGGCAGTGCTGTACCCAAGCTGCCATCACCTGTCAGCCCAAGACACTCAGCTTGACTACCAAGAGGGTGCCCCAGAGGATTGGCACATGAGGTTCAAGAACATTCAAAAGCTGGGAGAATTTTGACCCCATCAAGGAACTCTCAGGATGCTGAGCGAGGTGTGCCACTGGTGGCTGCAGCCGGACCTGCACACCAAGGAGCAGACCATGGCCCAGCTGGTGCTGGAGCAGTTCCTCATCTCCATGCCTCCAGATCTCCATGTCTTAGTCAAAGAAAGTGTTGTGACAAGCTGCCAGGACCTGGAGGAGCTACTGTGAGACAATTGGAGGAAACATACGAGCTATGTGATTAGAACCCTGGTGCATGCTGTTGGACAGGGAGCAAGCATAGAGAGTGTGCAGGGCAGCCAGGCCAGGAGATGGCTGCCGTCCTCTGGTAAGTGCAGGCAGCTCCTGCCTGTTCACTCACGTGAGGACAGAAACACCAGGCTAACCACCTCAAAGTTGTTCGCAGCACATTTCACTGACGGGTGGACTGAGGGGTGCATGGTGCTATTGAGGACATGTCATTGAGTGATGAGGGGATGAGCACTGTCCTTTTTGAAGGATGTAGATGAAGTCCAAAGGATGAGTTCTGCATTTTCTCCAGGAGTCACTGATTGGCAGCTGCAGCTTGGCTAGAAGTTTTGAACTAGCTCAGGATTTTTTTTTTTACATTTGGCACCAGTGAATTTGAGGGTGTTATTCTTGCTCGGCTTTGGCAGTACTGTGGGCTCTTGAATGGCATCCACGGTCTCTGCCTCTGAATATCTTCTATGTAGCAAAAGCCAAAATACATCTCCAGACATTGCCAGTTGTCCCAAGGGAAAAATCTTTCCTTGTTGAGAAATGTTAGGGTAAGGAAGATGTGATTGGGGCAGGGGTGTTGCCTTTTGAACTGGTGGTTTAAATTCCTCAATGCTTGGAAGAAACAGTTAGGAAAGGTGGGGGCAAGAGACATGATTAGGAGCAGATGGGACCAAGTGTGCATGTGTGGAGGTGTTAGCTAGCTGGGGATTCTGTAAGATGAACAGGATAGAGTAGAAGTTGTTCAGTGTAGCATGACAAAGGATGTTCTATAGGTTAAATTTTGTGGTTTTCTGAGCATGTATGTACCTGGGAGATATTGGCTTCAGGGCCATGGTGGATGTGGAAATCCAGTGTCCTGACAAAGCTTGCACACAATGTGCAGCCTCCCGTGTATTCCTGCTTGACATTAGGAAATACCAGATATATCCTGGATCCTGTGTAAATAGGACTGCCTGGAGAAATAGAAAGCAAAAAAAGATTGTACATAATCAGGATGGGAGTAGTATTTTGAAGCTGATTTGCAAGGCAGAGATGGACACTCCCCTCCGCTAGGTCACTCACTGCCCCAAATGGTTGAAGAAGTCAGGCCTAGACTTGGCCAAGCCAGGAGCCAGGTAGCAGAGAGTTATCAATTGCTGCCTCCTAGAGGCTATGGCCACAGGAGGTGGGACTAGGGAGGAGAGCCAATGATCAGACCCAGAATTCCACTGTGGCATGCAAGTGTCTTAATCATCACAAAGCCAAACACATGCCCGCGTTTGTCTGCCTGTATTACCTAGCGGACATTGCTTTGTTGAATCTCCCATGAATATGGAGGACCAACTGTGAGATGTGCAACTGGTGAATCAGGCCCCAGGCCCAAGTGAACATAGGTGTGTAGATTTCAATGAACTTGTTTATGGGAAGCAGAAGTGTGAGGCTAATGACTTAATTGGTCTGTTGATTACAGAGCCTCAAGCAGCTAACCAAACTGGCTTTTTCAGGAACTATGTAGGTAATTAAGAAGGTTTGTTTGAGCTGTTGGGAAATGAGGCTGGGAGACTCATATGTAGCTTTGGCAAGGGTGCTCTGACAGATAGAACACTCAGCTAGTGGGGTCTTGGGAATACAGGTGTAAGTGCTGACAAAGCAGTGTGCTTCCTGCCATGGGAGAACTCTAAGTGCTGCTCATTGGGCAGGATAACTCAGAGGGCTGCCTGCCCAGCACCTCAGGCAGGTTCTGGAATCCCACTGGTCTTCAGCTCCCTGCTTCTGTTGGCAGAGAGCCCTTAGTAAGCCACCATTTAAGGGTTTCACTTGCTGAAGCAGGCAACATGACCAGAGAGAGTGAGACAATCTAATCTTCAAAGTCTACACTAACTTTTGCAAACATATAGGTGCAGGAGTCAGATCAAGAGGCATCCTAGGCTGGATTTAAAACATGGTAAGTGGTCTTTAAAACAGTCTGGGGAATGGAGATGCCTCCCATGAGTCTGCCCAGGTGGGAGCACTCTGGGCATCTGATCTTTTCATTCCATTTTACCCAGAGCAGTTTTTGAAGCACATGGTAATTCATAGTGGTGGTACAGAAATAACATTGGTCACATTCAGAAGGGGAACAGCCAGGACCTGGTGGCAGGAAGTCAGAGACTCCATTTAGCTAAGACAGAAGCACTCTAAGATGCCAGTCCGGCTAGGGCTGAGAATTGGTGTAGGACACTTGCAGGCCAGGGGATCTCAGAACTATGTGCATGTTGCCAGCACCAAGGAGGCAAATGGATGTGAACAGTGGGGCAGGAATAAGAGA
This sequence comes from Ochotona princeps, assembly GCF_030435755.1. Classification (NCBI taxonomy): domain Eukaryota; kingdom Metazoa; phylum Chordata; class Mammalia; order Lagomorpha; family Ochotonidae; genus Ochotona; species Ochotona princeps. The sequence continues at coordinate 12,811,678 of NC_080866.1, forward strand.
GGAGGTTTGGCTGGTTGGCACTGCAGGTCAGTGGCCACCACCAAGGATATCCCTTGGAGCACTTCAGGCAGGCTCCAGGTGTGATGTCTGTGGTAAGGCTGGCATTTGCCTAGAGGATTCTTGTTGCTCTCCATTGATTTGGAGACTGGTTTCTCCAAATGATCCCATGTTGGTGAGGTACTAAATGACCATGGTGGGGCAGGTGCTGGTGTTGACACTGCAGAGTAGTCCAAATGGGTTTGCTGTGTGTTCTGGGCTGATTCTGAGCCAATTACAATGCAACTTGTGTACTATGGGAGAAGCTGTACAGGGTATATGAAAATTACCCTGAGACTTTTTTGTTGGGTTTTATTTTTTATTTTTTTAAGATATACTTATTTGGAAAACAGAGCCACAGAAAGAGAAAACAAGCCTCCATATGGGGTTTGTTTTCTGTCTAACTCCACTGGTGGCTTTTTTTTTTTGCGTTTTATTATTATTATCAATTTATGATACAGTTGCATAGGCTCTTTGTATTTCCCTTATCCCAGCCCCAATCCACCCCCCTCGATTGCCTCTATATCATTACTAAAGTATCGTTCTTCATATACAGTCGTATGTCCATCATTGCGGGTATGGACAATGACAGAAAGTCCAGAATCCTATTGTCAAAATATAGTAAACAGTTTCATTTTAGGTTCAATTTTGTCTGAAAGTAGAAATGCATATTGCATTGTATCCTCACATCTGGATGTTAGTCACCATTTCACAGCTACTGTACATCCCCTCAAATGAAAGGTCATAATACAAAATAGAAATTTACAATGCCATGAAGTGTAAGTCCATCTTTGTCTGCATTGTATCCTCACATCTGGATGTTAGTTTCCATTTCACAGCTACTGTACATTCCCTCAAATGAAAAGTCATAATACAAAATCAGCAATAGAAAGAAAAATAGAAATTTGCAATGCCATGAAGCTAAATAACATGTTACTAGATATGACAGTCTCCATTACACAGCTACTCTACATCCCCTTAAATGAAGAGCCACAAAGCAAAATCAACATCAGGAAGAAAAAAGACATTAGCAACACCATGCAGTTAAATGTCTAATGTGTAGCTGAAGAAATGAAAATCAAGAACCTTCTTGAAGAAAATGATGATACTCTATGATCTGTGAGTCATTGAATGATTTAATCAAAAGAAAGTGTTTTGAAGAGATGAAACTAACTGAGAGCATCAAATCCCATGCGATATAGTTTCTGTTGTGGTTTCAACATTTAAGGCTGCTGGACTAGGCCAAATCTAGAGGGATGGAGCTCCATCTTGGGTTCAGGCGAGTGACTGGAACTCAGGAAATTAGGTCTGCATCAGCTGCTTTCCCAGGTACATAAGCAGGGCTCTCAATTTGATGTGGAGCCCTGATTGGGGTGCAGGTGTCACGCCACTGCCCTGCATACGCAGGTCAGGTGCCCTGATGAGGGGTGCAGTTGTCACAGGGACTACCCCTTCTGCCCTGCACACCCAACTTGCCTTATGGGGTCTGGTGCATTTTTCCTGCTCTCCCCAGTGCATAATTGTCTCACAAGGACAGAAATTCCTTCCGTGGGAAATGAATACGCGGATGGTTGGATCTGAGACCACTGATATGGATGATGTGATGAACTTGTCCAGGCAATACCAACCGTCTTTGCTGAGATCCCTCCCAAAGAAAGCTAGAGCCCAGTCAAAGTCCTGCAGGGTATGGCAAGGATGCTGGACCCATCTGGGGTGACTGGTGAATGGGTGGTCTTTGGAAGGCACAGGAGACCTGATGAGGCTGTGGCAAGATCAGATGGGATTAGACCTAATGACCATGGTCTTAGGATTCAGCCCTGGAATGCAGGGATGGTTCAACATTCAGAAATCCATAAATGTGATACACCACATCCAAAAACTGAAAAACTGAAGGGTCAGAGACCCTTCCTGTACGAGGACTGCAACAAGGGCTCATGCAGGCCTCTGACCTCCGCTTCCACCAGCGGATCCATACCAGCAAGAAGCCATTTGTGTGTTCCAATGGTTGCCACCCATTCTCACACGAGGCCAGACTCGTCACACACTGGTGGGCGGCCATTCCAGTGTGAGGATTGCAACAAGGGCTTCATGCAGGTCTCTGATCTCCACCTCCACCAGCAGATCCAAATTGGCAAGAAACCATTTGTGTGTGCTGACTGTGGCCATGCTTTTCACAGAAGAAAACTCTGGTCACACACAGGTGCATCCACACACAGGAGTGGCCACATATCTTGCTGTACTGTGGCCTGTGCTTCAGCCACAAGAGAATCTCAATGTGCACTACTGCATCCACACCAACACAAAGCCCTACTGTTGTGAGATCTGTGGCCAGTCCTTGCAGCAGCTGGGCACCTTCAAGAACCACCTCAAAATCCACCTGAGGACCGTGCCCCCTGTACAGGAGCCATGCCTGTGCTGAAAGATGGCAGGTAGTGGGGGTCTGACACCTGCAGGAGGTGTGTAGAATGTTCCTCATCACGAGCCCCCACTGCCACACACCTGGCACCTGCCTGGCCTCTATTTTGACTTCTCGGAGATGCAGATCACCTCCTTCAAGTGATTCCTGCTTGAGAAGGTCCATCAGTCTCCTGCCACCATGTTTCTTGCTAAAAGGGACTCTGCAAGTAGGGTAGCCAGTGCCCTGGAGAAGTGTTCATGTGTTCTGTATTAATTGTGTGAAACTCAGGTTGGGTTGAGTATTGTACTGGATATCATGCCTAGTAGTTTTATAGCAAACTTGAGCAGAACATGGAGATTCCTTTAAAAAAAAAAAAAGTTTGCCTTAGTCCCCACTTGCCCTGAGCCTGTTACTACCCACCCTTCAGCCCAAAAATCTTGAGGGGGAGAAAAAGATATAGCTCACCTAGAAGGATGGCAAGATTCATGCCGAGAAACAGCCACATGGTGCTTTCCATATCCGTAGGATCCAAGGGGGACTTGACAGAGAATCCCATGAATCAGAGAAGTGGGGAACCCACCGGAAGATTCCAGCAGGACAAAGACCCTGGCCATCCGTGTGACACAACATATAGGAACCAGTTGTATCATCTAAAATACGTCTTTGCGGCAGGGTGGCAAGACAGAATGGAGGGGGCATGCCTGTGCTTAAGGGGTCTTATGGAGGGCTTACATGGAAGAGTCATGGTGGAACAAGATGTTGAGTGTCTACACTAAAAGGCCAGCATGATGTGCTAGACCTGGCGCTTGGATACTAGCGGGATGCAGAGTTCCTTTGTTGGCTCAGGGTTTGTGTGGCTTAAGAGGGGTGAGTAGGTGGATGAGCGGGCATTGTTTGATAAGCCACTGTTGTATGCACCTTGGTTATTTTTAAAAGAAGTAGACACAGATTTTAGAATTTGTAAAGCTGTTTTGGGAAAAGCCCAGCAGATGGGAGCAGAGGTCTTGTCGGGATGAAGTGCTGAGCTGGGACTTGATCTGTTTAAGTGTTTCAAGTGAATGATGCTGTTTTATCTGATGGATCTTGTAATGAGCATATGGGTCTTTCTGTTTTTATTAAGAAAACCTTCTGGGGATGGAAGGGTTTGGTGAGGGAAGGATAAACCACTATTCCTAGAAAAACATACTATGGAAAACAAACAAAACAACAAGGAATTGCTCTCCATATGAGGTTAAAGTTGGTGTGTTGCATGGTAGTTCTACTTGAGTTTTTCATTTTTATTTTATCGGACAGTCACATATACAGGGAGGAGGAGAGACAGATCAGAAGTTCTTGAATCCTCTGACTTATCCCACAAAAGTCACAATGGCCGGAGCTGTGCCAATTGGAAATCAGGAGTCAGGAGCTTCTTCTGGGTTTCCCATGTGGGTGCAGGGTTTCAAGGCTTTGGGCCATCCTGACTGCTCCCTGCATCCACAAACTAGGAGCTTGATGGGAAACAGGGTTGCCAGGATTAGAACTGTTGCCCGCATGGAATCCTGGCACGTGCAAGGTGAAGACTTTAGAACCAACACTACCACACACGGTCCTTTTTTGTTGTTTGTTTTTCGTTTTCAGTTTGCTGGGATGATACATTTCCAGTTCATCTTGTTATCACTATACACATCATAGAGTAAACTTGAAGTAGAGATATGATCCCAGGAAATTCTGAGAACACTGCAGAAAATGTATCTCTTCAACTCTAGTTCCCCTCTGTTGACTTGGGCAAAAAGGCATTTGGCACAGCACTTAAGCCTGTCACAGTCCTTTGACTGGTGGAGGCTCATTTCCTGTTATTGTGCACCATGGGATGCAGCACTGTTTGCCATAGTTCTGGGCTGCTTGCTGTGTGAGGCCTGGCTTCTGGAGGCAAGAGGAAGAGAGCCAGTAGGTGCCTCTGAAGGAAGACTTTGCCAGGATTTCCTCTGGATTCTTCCAAGGAAGCACTAAGGGACGGTTTCTTGCACAGGGTCTCTGGTGACTGGCTTGTGCTGACACTTCAGGGCACTCCTGGCATGAAACCTGCCCTCTGCCATGCCCATGTCCAGGAGGCCACTGGCTGGCTGGCTGTACTCCCAACTCCTTGGCACTTTTGAGGAGTGGAAGTCAAGTGTTACATGGCCTGTCAGCCCTCCCTGGGTGTGGACCCTAACTCTAGGGTTCATCCATGTGGTTCCCATTTCACTGGCTGTGCTGAGGACTTCCCATTCTAAGGGGATGCTCTGTCAATGAGATGTAACAGTTGTGCACAAGACCTTCCCGTATGTGTTGAGGGTAGGGGCAGAGTGCGTTATGACTTCCCATCCTGTTCTGGTGGTCTAGGCCATATTTAAAAACATATTCTTTTTAAGATTTATTTCATTTTTATTGGAAAGTCAGATATTCAGAGATGAGGAGAGATAGAGAGAAAGATCTGTTTGTTGATCCACTGCAAGATGTCGCATGTCCAGAACTGAACCATTCTGAAACCAAGAGCCAGGAACTTCTGGGTCTCCCATGTGGGTGCAGGGTGCAAAGCCTTTGGGCCATCCACAGTTGCTTTCCCAGGCCATAGGTAGGGAGCTTGATGGGAAGCGGGACGTCTGGGATTAGAACTTGCATCTTCATGGACTTGGGTTTTTGTAATTTGAAGACTTTAACCACTAGGTTACTGTGTTGCACAGTAGGACAGATTTTCTAAGATTACTTGTTTTTCATTAAAGAGGCAGATTTAAAGAGATGGAAAGCTGTCCTTGACTAACAGGCCACAAGCAGGGATCTGAATGGGAAGCGGGACAGCTGGGATATTAACTGGCACCCATATGAATCCCAGCTCTTGCAAGGCAAGGATTTAGCGTCTGAGCTTCTGTGCAGGGCCTTAGTCCATTATAAAAGTTTTTTTGTTGTGTGTTCTTTGTATTTAATTTACATGTGCTGTTTCTTTTCCATATGAACTTTCGCAGTCACTGAAACTTCTAGCTTTAAAAGTCGGATTGATTCCTTTAAAAAAATAAAAGAAAGAGAGAAAGAAAGAAAGGAAGGAAGAAAGGAAGGAAGGAAGGAAGGAAGGAAGGAAGGAAGGAAGGAAGGAAGGAAGGAAGAAAGAAAGAAAGAAAGAAAGAAAGAAAGAAAGAAAGAAAGAAAGAAAGAAAGAAAGAAAGAAAGAAAAAGAGAAAGAAAGAAAGAAAGAAAGAGAGAGAAAGGAAGGAAGATTTATTGGGCTTCCCCGACCTGTTCCCCGGCTCATGGTGGTGGCATAGCAAGCTAATTCCTACCTCTGGCACCAGCATACCATATGGGTGCTGATATGAGTCCTGGTTGTTTCCCTTCTGATCCAGCTCTTTGCCAATGCAGCTAGGAAAGCAGTACAGAATGGCCTAAGGGCTGTGCTCCTGAACTCACATGGGAGATCCAGAAGAAGCTCCTGGTGCCTGGCTTCAGTTTGGCCTAGCCCTGACTGTTGTAGTCATTTATGTAGTGAATCAATGAATGCAACATCTCTCAGATTATACCTTTCCAATAAACATTATGAAAAGACACACAAATACACACACAATAGGAGTGTAAACACACATTATTCATATAATCTTTATATTATAAATATACAGATGTACACACTATAAAATGCAGAAGATTTGGGATTACATGAAATAGATCTATATATGGAGTGCCATTATCCTAGTTTCTCTTAAAAAGCAATCAGATGGGCCCGGCGGCATGGCCTAGCGGCTAAAGTCCTCGCCTTGAAAGCCCCGGGGTCCCATATGGGCGCGGTTCTAATACTGGCAGCTTCACTTCCCATCCAGCTCCCTGCTTGTGGCCTGGGAAAGCAGTTGAGGACGGCCCAATGCACTGGGACCCTGCACCTGCGTGGGAGACCCGGAAGAGGTTCCAGGTTCCCGGCTTCGGATCGGCGTGCATCGGCCCGTTGCAGCTCACTTGGGGAGTGAAACATCGGATGGAAGATCTTCCTCTCTGTCTCTCCTCCTCTGTGTATATCTGGCTGTAATAAAATGAATAAAATCTTTAAAAAAAAAAAAGCAATCAGATGACAAGCATTGGAGGTAATGGATACGCCACATGCCCTAAAGGGCCCTGTGTACACATCAGACATCCACCTCCCCACCCTCTAAATGCATGCCCCCTCTTTATGTGCAGATTAAAAACAAAATGAAAGTGATCAGCCTGGCCACCAGTGGGCAGACAGCTGTGTGTTCACCTGGAGCAGCGACCTGAGGGAAGGTCGTCCTGGACATGTTCCAGATGTTTGATAATGATGACAGGATGGGCAGGACAGTGGGTGGAGATAAAGAGAAGCTTGAAGGGTGTTGCAATGGGCCTGAGAGGAGTGGGTGGTCCGCTGGCCCCCACTAGAGGAACAGCAGGAGAGGGAAAGAAGCTCCTATCTGGGGAATATGCAGATGGATGATATGAGAGCAGTGGGAAGTGTTGGGTGCTGGCATCAGCCTCAGCGATACAGGATGGTGGGCAGCAGGGATGTGTGGATGTGCTGATGGACCCACATGTCTGATTGGGGCTGGTGGGATTGGCCCTATACCCCTGGGGGCCTGAGGAAAGACACAGTCGGCAGCTTCCCTTCAGTGCCACCAAGACCACAGTGACAGCACTGGGTGCCTCTGTCCTCACCTGACTGTGAGCAGGTGTCTCCCACACCCATCTGCAGCATGACCTCCTGATACAGCCACAGGGACTATCAGTCAGCAGGCCCAGGTGTCCAGAACGTTGTTGTCAATTGCCTCTTATTGCTTTTAAAAATATTTTTAATTTCTTAGGTTTTATTTATATTTATAGAAAATTCAAATACTGACAAAAGCAGAAATGATAGAGAGAATGACCTTCCATCCATTGATTCACATCAATTGCAGACTCCTAGAGGCTGTATTAACAAGAGATGGGACAAAGGAACAGATTCAGGAATTAGAATTACACTCAGCGATTGATACAGTTGAGGCTTGGTGGGGCTGCCATGCGAGCACATGGCCTGGTGGGTGTGAGCTGCAGAGCCCAGGCTGGGCAGGTGCCTGAGCCTCCGCTGGAGAGGCAGCCAGGGGCCCTTCCGTGTGGGCTGGCTGTGCTGGCTTCATCAGCAGCTGTGGCACCCTCCCTGGGCCAGGCCAGTGCATTGATGGAGCCCAGGCAGGAGCAGCAACAGCACCTGGAGTCCTGCTAGGATGGAGCCCACAGTGCCAGCGGGGAGGAGGTTCTCCTGGAGCCAGAGGATGTAGCAGCGGAGGTGGAGGTGGAGGTGGAGTCCATTGGCTATGAGCAAAAGGAGGAAGTGTCAGAAGAAGAGGTTGCAGCAGAGGAGCTGAGGCAGGAGGAAGCACGCTGGGGCTCCAGGCCCGCCTGGGAGCAGCTGCAGCTCCTGCAGCTGGAGCTGAGCTTGGTGAATAGCCGCGGTAGGAGGGCCTGTGCGTTGCTCAGGAGGCAGGTGCAACAGAAGGACGAGACTCACCAGCGCCGCCGCAGAGCCATCCTGCAGGACATCCCAGGATTCTGGGCACAGGTGGTATCCTGCCTCAGGCACCATCCCGCTGCCGGAGACATTGATGGGTGCAGGGCAGGTGGTGGGAGAGGGGTGAGGAGGAGGGCTGAGGAGCAGGGGTGGAAGGACAGATCCCCACTCAGGAACATGTGGGCTAACCAGTGAGAGAGTGTGAAGATGCATGGGCACACACGGGCATGCATGGAGTGACGCGAGGTGGCTGGCATGATGGATGGTGGGGAAAATCTCAGGCAGGGGGTCCAGCTCAAGGCTCCCAGAAGATGGTGGCTTTGGGGACAGTTGCCTCCCTGGACCCGGACAAAGGATCCTTTCTTGGGGAGGCCCACAGGCCTAAAGGGCTCCTGCCCACACTTGCCACTCCCAGTGGATGGCTGCCCCAACTGCCCTGACACTGGTGTCCCTGCTACTGCGCCTACAGGGAGTGTCACGGGAGGCCACGGCACTGCCGGATAAGCAGCTGACAGCCGGTGGAGGCTGCAGCCCTCAGAGGAACACACACACCCAGAGAGAAGACAGGTGCATTCAGGCTGATGAGGACAGGGATGCCGGCCTCCTCACACTGCAGCAGCACAGCACAGCACAGCATAGGGCCACCCAGCACCACAACAAAGCGCCACCATATCACACTCCCCACATCCAGCCCATAAACCTTGAGCTCCCACCACCATTCTTTATGCACCTCTCTGCCGGCAGTGCTGATTCCTTGACTTAAATTCGATGATGAATCACCCGGAGATCTCGGGCATTCTCTGTGAGCAAGACAGGGACTTGCTGAGCTACCTGAACGATTTGCAGGCGAGTCAGCATCCTGGTCCCGGGTTGGGGGGTTCGTGTATGGCGGTAGTGGAGTAGTGCCTAGGTCGGGGGAAGGCCTTCTCCTGGAGGCAGCCTGTAACAACAGGAATGCCTGTTGCCAGAACACAACCCACCCTCTCTATAACTCTGTCTGTTTCTCTCTCCTTCACTCCCACTCCGGTGCCACCCATTCCTGACTGCTGCCCAGGTGCAAGAATTCAGCTTCCCCAAAGACCACTGCCGTATAGAATTGTCCTTCAGGAGGAACCCCTACTTCAGGAATGAAGTGCTGGTTAAAGTGTATGACCAGTCCAGCATGGGTATGTGATTCCTCCTGGAGCACACACGTGCCTGCCTGCTAAAAATGGGATGACAAGGGCTATGTGTGGGGGTGGTTCACAGGAGGTAGCAAGCAAGCTTGGCCATTGAGCCATGCTTCTTGCTCCCCTGCAGGATACAAGGCTTGTCAATCTCCTGCTATCCAGTGGCTGAGGGAGCATGAAGGAGAAAGTGGCAGCTGCAGGGTAGACTTGCTTGGGCACTGTTTCTCTGACTGGCTGTTGGGACCCAGTGTTCCTTGTTCCTGCAAGATTGTCAGCGTGAGCTGCGTCCCACAGTCCCACACCGCCATCATCTTACCTATATTTCCCTCCCTCTCAGTCCCCAGCATCTCGCCCCGCACCTCCTCACCATAGCCCTGCTGAACACAAGATATGCTTGCTGGGTGCTCTCTAGTCAGACTGCGAGCTCTCCTCATCCTCATCACGCCTGCCAGCTTTCTTCCTCCCTCCCGTCCCTCTTCTACACACAGATCATCTGTGAGGACCTGTGGCTTAACCCACTGCACTACTACCCTGCACAAGTTGGCATGTGTTCCAGGAGCAGAGGCTGAGACAGGTGAGCAGGTCTCAAATTTACACTGTGCTAAACATATGAGTCTGACTGAATGTGGACAAGACTTCTCATGCTTGACTGTCTCTGCCAAGTCTGAGGAAATATGCTCCCAAGCTTGCTAGGCTGCCCATGTCCCCATGGCAGGCAAAACATGCCAGGCATCCTTCTCAGTCACCTCGACCTAAGCGCTCACCACAGGCTTTAAAGCTTCATCGTGGCACCTCAGGATGGACTGAGTCCTCGCAGCCATCCTCTGCCATGGTGCTTCCTGCATTGTGCCATGCAGCAGGGGTGACTCACCGTCATGCCTAGTCCAATGGACCCTCCACCATCTAGTTCTTCCTCAGGAATGTCCCAGGGAAGGCACAGACTCCCAGGTGCATTATACACGCAGTGGCTGTTTTCCTGGAGCACAGGTGGGCATTAGCCCCAGGTCCCAGAAAGACACAAGGAGCACACCTTCGGAATCACGAAAGTGACATCATTTTTTCCTGCTCTTTTTATACATGCACTCCCGTTTGACTCTCCCTGAATTTGTACCCATGTTCAGATTACAAATGTGGCTTGCTCAAATGTCTTCTCTGAGGCTGACAGAGCTCAGCCACAGAACATCTGTGTATATTTATGTATTGCCCTGCACCAATCTCCAAAGGGATTCAGCAATGATAGCTGAGACTGTTAGTTGCAGGGAGATCGATCTCCACCCTAGCTGTGCTGCTCCAGAGTGAAAGAGGGATCCTATCTTAGGTAGAGAAGAGTCCTCTTGGGCTCTTACTGATAGGTAGTTAAAGAGTACTTGAATATGAATGACATGAACACAGAGAAGAACCAAATGTCCAAAATGCTAACCCAGTACATATAAGACTAATACCTGCCTGTGCAGGGCCCTGTTCTTTGCTTGGCAGAGGGTAATGGAATTTGATATTAGTGATGTGCCCCAGAAACCTGTGGCAAGGTGATTGGCATTGCCTGTGGTAACAGTGTGGCTTCTGCATTTTACTGCACCTGGAGGAATGGAGGAGAGTGTTTAAGTCGGGGCTGGGTGGTGAGAATGAGGGATGCAGAGACAGGGCCTGTCTGAGTGCTGTGCCCTTCCTGCCTCCGCAGGTGATGCATGCTTGCAATCAGCAGGCAACTGAACACCCAGGGTATTGGGCACGCTTGCCGTCCATGTTGGGCATACACTGCTGCCTCTCAGTGTGGATCCCATCCCATAGTGGGGATCACCAGGAATGGCAGGGCAAGGCAAGGGCACAGCTGGCATGTCCCCAGGTTAGTTGTTGGTTGGAGTAGCAGTGTGGGGATTCCTAAGGCAGAGGCAGAGTGACAGGACAAGCCTGCTGAGCAAGTTGCAGAAGAATGTGCTTCCTGAGTGTGCAGTGTCTGCGAGTCTGGGAGCTGGGATCCATGGTGTGGGCTGTGTTGGGAGATTGCCTGGTGTGGAGAGAGCAGTGTGGACACAGGCAGCCATTCTGTGGAGTGGAGAAGGTTCTAATACCCAGTCTCAGCCACCCCTCTTAGGAAGACACGGGAACGAAGCTTGAAAAGGGCCACTGCCAATGCTGCACTGGCCCTGAGGGCTGCTGGGTGCCACGTTTGGCTGGGCTGCACAGGGGTCAGGAGGCAGGAGCAGGACAGCTGGAGGAGATCTGCATGGGCCACGTCAATCGCCCTGGAGGAGGAGTGTCAGGCGGGACAGAGGGAGGAGTAGTGTGTGGTAGTGGGGTGTTTCTGGGCCTCTGTCTACAGAGTTGTCTCTACTCCCAGCTCACACCTCCCCTCCTCACCCCAGCATTGATGTCTTTAGGCTTCAGCGAGGATGCACTGCCCCAGACAGCCGATCATGGCTGGGGGCCTTTGAGCCAGGAGACCTGGAAACCTTGCATTGTCTTCCGGGGCATGGAGTCCACAGGGAGGCCACCCTCGCTCCCCAGCTGCTCTTTGAAAGAGGTGCTGGCATCCTGGCCTCCACACCTCCTCACCTCCTCACCTCCTCACCTCCACACTTCCACACCTCCTCACCTCCACACCCTGCCAGAAGCCTGAGACGTTGCCAGCATGGTAGGCCTGCTCTCCTGCTCCAATGCACACATGATGTCCACACATCTGTGAGAAGCTTCCTTGATGTTTCTGACATGGCGGGCATGACATGGCATGTTGCAGCTCCCCATGAGATCCGGCACCTGTCCTCCTATTCGTGGGCCAATGGGACTTTCAGTGGTCTTCTTTGTCTTCCTCTAGATGCACTTTTCTGGCGCGGCCAATGTCTGGGTCAAAGCTCTCATATGAATGTAAGCTCAACACACAGGAATCAGGATAAAGACTGCTTCCCTGTCACCTGGGCGGCATAGTGACACATTCCCAGCATATCCCACATGGGTCCCTTTTGGAGCAGTGCAAAGTATGCATTCAGGAATAGCTGTTGAACCCAGGATGCCCATTTGCCCTATTCCATGCTTCCACTTGGAGCTTCCCTAGCTGACTAGATAGGGCCTTGGGCCCATTCATGTCCTGTAGCTCAGCCACTGCATGGACTGGACACATGCCCCCAGCGAGACACTTTTTCCCTTACATTGACGCAACAAACTCCCTGTGTCAGTTCCTCTTTAGATTTCCTTGGGGTTTCAGGGTGGAGAAACCCTTACGACCCAGACTCTCTGGCCTTATATGATAGCACAGTCTCTTCATATTCCTCATCTTGAATGGAGCCATTCTATCCTACTGTTGGAGAAGCTGTGGGAACTCCCCTTGTACTTAGCACAGGAGCACTGCCTGGGTCCCACCAAGCCTGGCACAGAGAGGCCCTGCTGGACAGAGCCCAGAGACCACATATGGCTGATTCTGTGCTTACTGACACAACTCCATAGCACCCCAGGCCTTGTACACACTAATTCCTCAAGATCCGTGTGAGCACCACACAAAAGTAATTCCCTGTGGACAGCATGTCTTTCAAGCTCTGTGTCATTTCACAAGTACACAGTGTGTTCCTGTTGGCTATGGGAACAGCAGGCCCTTCCTTATTTCCTAGGGGTGGGGAGAGGCCACACACTCGGGGACAGGGTACATGCCCACAGGCTGGCAATGAGGGAAGTCATATTCTCTATGTGAGCTGCTGGAAATTTCAGTCGTTGTCCTCCTCTTCCTCTTCCTCTTCCTTTTCCTCCTCCTGCTCCACCTCCCGCAGAGTCTTAGGCAAGAGGCACACAGGAAGGCCAGGTCCGGAACCTGTCTTGCCTATGCCCCCGCAAAGATCAGCTGTGCTCCTGCTGGTATTGTACCCAGGCAAGCAGCATGGGTTGAGTGATGCAACCACAGCCACCTTGCAACCCCATGTCTCTGCTGTCATAGCCATCACAGTCACATGGTGGGCCACTGTGCTCCTGTCAGGGTGCCAACAGTGTGCAGACACTCATGCTCCTGCTCCTGCTAGCCTACACACTTGCATGTGCATCCCAACCAAGCCTGAATGCCCACCAACTACACCAGACCCAGCACACATTGCAGTGTGTCTGCAAGGCAGGCAGCCCAGGCTTCGGGGTTGCTTCAGGGTAGGTTGGGGTGCTGGTGGGTTGGGTCAACTGCACTGGCACCAGAGTACAATTCTTGGTATATGGCAGAGGGGGACGTGTTGAGGCTGGAAGTCTGGCTGCAACAGTGTGGCACTGCCAGCAGTTACTGCAAGGGGGAAGGATTTGCAGAATCAAGCCTCCCACCAGTGGGCCCTGGGTATAGGGATCCTCTGTGGAGCTTGTGTGAGGAAAGTCTCATGCCTGTAGGAGGACTGCTGCCATACTGCACATGACTTCCCAGCCTCCTGCCCAAGGGGATGCTCATGCTCCAGTCCCTGGTCTACTCATCCTACTTCTGGCATGGTTCCTTGAAGCTGACATCCTGCTTGGGATAGTACAGCAGGGGATTGAGCTATAGGCTCTCGCAGATGATCTGGGTGGAGGGTGGGGGAAGAGGTCAGGCCAGCAGGGAGATGCTAAGGTCACCTCAGCCTCCCAGCAGGCACCTTGCCTGCTATAATCATATATCACCGACCCACTGAACTGGCACTGGACCAATGGCCCTCACCTGCCTCTGGTAGCCAGCTTCCTAAGGCCAGCAAAGGCTCTGGAGTTCAGTGAGCTGAGCTGATGCCCACGGGGAGTGACCACATGTCGGCACTGCTATTGGTGCCTGGGAAAGTGTGGTCCGTCAGCCAATCCAAGAAACTGTAGCCCAAGCCATAGGCGGGTGGATCACCATCACAGTCACAGTCGCAAAACCACTGTATGCTGTAGGAATGGGATCTCTACATTGCTGGACAGGCCACCCACCGAATCACTTCCACTGTTCATTTCCTCTGTACTACACACGCTCTGATAGTAATCCTTACAGATTTCATCATTGCAGAAAGGGAGCACAGTGTGCCCACTGTGCCTAGAGCACATCCTGCCCTGTCCCCATACCCGCTGCCCCACTCTGTTGCTTCCTTCCAGCAAACATTCATGAGCCTCTCTCACCACCACTCAACCCTTGCACAGCAACACACACATAACCCAGATCCCCACCTCCAAGCCAACCACGTAGCTCAGCACATCTTCATCCTGCTTATTGATGAGACACCTCAGCTCAGGGTGGTGTGTAATCCATTTGGAGTCAAGGAGACACCTGAGGCACTACTGAACATGGAGCCTGCAGCAGGCGTCACACTGCTTTCCCTTCCACAGCCCCATGTGCTGCCCAACAGCCTGGACCTCAGCTCACCAGGCCTCTGGTCCCAGGCCTCCACTCCAGCGAGGTACAGCACCAGCAGCCATGCTCAGGATTATAGGGGTTGCACATTCTCCCGGCACCCGGTTCTGTGCTCCAGGTTGCAGCCTGAATTTGCACTTGCCAGAAGCTGTTTTTTTGTTTTTTTTTTTTCCATATCAAGCCTGCCCCCAGTCTCATCTCCCTCACATGGCAGTTTGTGTAGCAGAAAGTTCCGGTCCATCCTGTATCCCATTCAGCTTTTAAACACATCAACGGAAGCTGCAGCCTAGCTCAGGTGACCCAACCCCTCCATCCAGACCACAGTTATGTCAGTAGGCTTTATAGCCTATGTAGCCAGGCACCCCCTCATCCCTGGTTCTCATGGTCTCTGGTGGAAGCTGCAGCTCATCAGAGGGGTGCCTGAAATTTCCCTGCTAGTCTCATTCACAGCCACAGATCTTGCACTTTTCAGATGGTTCTATACTCTAGGCTTGTAGGACTTGCCCCCTATCCTCTCACTTGCCAGCTTATGTTCTGACAAACCCCAACCAGCCTCGTCTTACTCTCACTGTTACATAGACCAGTAGATACAGTTACTTTGTCCATACTTGCTGTGTTCCTAAGCCAGCACATATGTAGGCTGTTAGATTTTGTTCTAATTATTCTGAGCTGTCCCTACTCACAGCTAACACATTCACCATCTGGAGCACTGACCCACCATGGGAGCATCTGAAACCACTCTACCTGGCTCATATGCCATGCTGCTGAGGTTTGGATGTGCTGGTGACTGCTACATCTCAGTCCTGCATGGCTAGACTCACTTTGGTTTTCAACAGTGGGTGCTACAGCCTGGCTCCCAGGTCCAGCTCATGCTGGCAAGTGCTAAAATGTAACCCATGCCAGCCAGGTGCTAGCCCAGCACTAATGAGTACCAGCTAGCTTTGTGCTCCTATCTTGCTGCACCTATCCTGGTTCTCACATTTGCCAGTTGTTGCTAAATAGAAAGTTGACCTGAGTCCAGAAAAAGATACATAGTGGTGTGATCAAATATGGAGATACATTTTCCACTAAAAATTTTATTATCATGTTGAAAACCTTGTGTTCTCCTAAGTAGTATACATGTCTCTTAGCATGATGGATTCCAGTTGGGCCCATTTGTCCACAAAGAATTGCATTTCGTTTTTTTAATAGCTGAGTAATATTCCATAGAGTAGATGAACCATAGCTTCCTTATCCAGTCTTCTGTTGATGGGCATTTTGGCTGCTTCCAGGTTTTTGCGATTGTAGATTGTGCTGCTATGAACATAGGTGTGCATGTTGGTTTCTTGCGTAGGAGATCTTTTGGATATATCCCTAGGAGTGCTATTGCTGGATCATATGGTATGCTGATTTTCAGTTGTTTGAGTATTCGCCAAACTGATTCCCGCAGAGGATGTACAAGTCTGCAGTCCCACCAGCAGTGGAGAAGGGTTCCCTTTTTCCCACATCCTCGCCAGCAAGTGTTGGTGGTATTATGTATGTGTGCCATCCTTACTGGAGTTAGGTGGTACCTCATTGTTGTCTTCATTTGGTTTTCCCTTATTGCCAGGGAACTTGAGCATTTTTTCATATGCTTGTTTGCCATTTGGTTTTGTTCTTTTGTGAAATGTCTGCCCATTTCCTGTGCCCATTTCTTGAGCAGTTTCTTCGTGCTGGTGTTTTGGTTTCTCTGTAGCTCTTTGTATATTCTGGAGATCAGCCCTCTATCTCCTATGTAGTGTGCAAGGATCTTTTCCCATTGTAGGTTTTTTTTTTTACTTTGTTGATTGTTCCTCTAGCTGTACAGAAGCTTCTTGGTTTGATGAGGTCCCAGTTGTTTATTTTGGTCTTGATTGCTAATGCTTTTGGAGTCTTTTATTAGGAAGTGAGGGCCTACCCCTAAGTGTTGCAGTTTGTTTCCAACATTTTCTTCCATAAGTTTGAAGGTTTCTGGCTGTGATTTTAGGTCTTTTATCCATTTGGTTTCGATCTTGGTGTATGGTGAGAGATGTGGGTCTATCTTTTTGTTTCTGCAGGCTATCAACCAGTTGTCCCAACAGCATTTATTGAACAGACCTTTCCATTTGCTTGGGTTGTTGTCTGTCTTTTTGTCAAAGATTAATTGACTGTATCTGTGTGGGTTTCCATCTGTTGTTTCTATTCTGTTCCACTGATCTTCCTCTCTATCTTTGTGCCAGTACCAGGCTGTTTTGATGACCACTGCCCCATAGTATGTCCATAGATCCGGTACTGTGATTCCCCCTGTTAAGTGCCTGTTCTTCAGAGTAGTTCTGGCTATTCATGGTTTTTTGTGTTTCCAGATGAATCTGTGTATCATTTTTTCCAGTTCAATGAAGAATGTTGTTTGGAATTGCTATACCAATGCATGAGGGAGGAATCTGATGTGATCCTGACAACCTCTTAACAGGAGGTCATGTGCATGGAGCAGTGGGGGCACTCCAGAGTGGAGCAGGTGGTAAGGAGGAAGCTTGGATCCCAACCACGAAGACTCCCAGACCTTCACCACAAACTATTAATACGAGCAACAAGGACTATACCCCAACTGCCAAGGAGGCCACAGGGAATTGGATGCCCTTGGAGGCTGAGTACTCTGAGGTCACCCACCCCCAACCGGAGCTTCCCCAGGGGATGGAAGAAATCCAAACACTACCGTGCAGAAACCAACGTCATTGGAAAGACAACCAGAAGCCCTGAGCGGTCCGCAGACACAGAAGAACAATAAATGTCCTTCGGGACCAGGGAGGAGAGCTTTCTCTGGTCCGAGCCTGGCTCCACCTCTGGACCCCTGCCCTCCCTCGCAGTGACCATCGGGATCGCTTCGAAAACCCCTCACAGCAAACAATCATACAAACTAAAAAAAAAAAAAAAAAAAAAAAAACCTAAAATAAATAGACAAACAACAGAAAGTAGAGCTTGAAATCTGACAGGAAAGAGCTGGCGTAGATTGGCTCATGCCTTGCTGGGTGGGACACAAAGATTAGTCACTCCTCACTGTGGTGTTGAGGATTTTCCTGCACACCCCGCCCCCCAAAAAATGTTCTGCACCTTAAATGTCGACAAATATCTTGTTAGAGTTACAAGCCAGTCTAGATTATCCCAAAATCTGCCAAGATCAACAAAATTATACTTCAACACAACAAATGGCTAAATACTAAAATGAAATAGACACAAGACAGCTGAATGATACCCTATAGCCATTTTAAGGTATATAGCAGCTGGTCCGGTCCTGTATATAAACTAAAATTGAGATGTCAATGAGGTAATCATAGGTTGTGGTTAGGACTTGTTTTTTGTTTTTTTTTGTTTGTTTGTTTTGTTTGTTTGTTTTGTTTTGTTTTTAACATACTGGTTACTCAAAACCATGTCAATTCCATAATATTGCAAATTGCTGTTGATGTTATATTGGGACTCTTAATTGACTGTGATGATATTCTACCAGCTCTGACTTCGGACCAGAGATGGTCTCCCCAAGAAACTGTTCAAACCATCTGGACAATAAGTAGCTGGACTGCATGCTTGGTATATGTTTGCAAGGAAAGAATCTTGATTGAATTTGGACTGTAATGCTGCATCAAGGTGGAGGAATCCACCAGGGGGGAGGGGAGG
Organism: Ochotona princeps; assembly: GCF_030435755.1. Taxonomy (NCBI): domain Eukaryota; kingdom Metazoa; phylum Chordata; class Mammalia; order Lagomorpha; family Ochotonidae; genus Ochotona; species Ochotona princeps. The sequence continues at coordinate 12,829,731 of NC_080866.1, forward strand.
GGGCGGGGTGGGGGGATTCCCAGAGCCTATGAAACTGTCACATAATGCAAAATATTAATGAATAAATAAATACATAAATAAATATATATTATATACATATATATATATATATAGTATACATGTACACTTTTCACCCTACTGTCAGTATCCATTGGGATATGAACTTCATACATTAAAAAACCTACAAATCTAATGCAATTTGCTTTCTCCCGTTCAGATGGATGATGCTTGTCTTTTAAACTGTCTTTTTCAAGTAACAGAAAATCGGATTGTTCACCTCCATTACGCATTTTATTTACTTGATGATGACTCCAGTAAGTGATATGTAGGAAACATCCAGGAGACCATAACATTTCTCTTAAAACCGCTGTAAAGATCAAAATAGGTTCACTATGAGCTGTGATTGAGGCAGTTTAACACTTTTTCAGTAACAATCTTTGTGAGAAAACCAAGTTTTACAAGTGTTAAAATTTAAATACACAGTAAGTAAAATGTCACTGAGAAGACTATTCACCTATCATCATTGTGCATGGAGGAAATGCTACTGAACACAGAGTCCATGTTGGCCCCTTGAGTAAAATGAGCCCGGAATTTTTTTCCCTCCATTTTTTGTGTCTTATTTTTTCTTAGTTTAGTATTTATTTAACATAGAGTGGTTTTCATTGTATGGATTTATCACATGATTCATTTGATTTATTCCTGGGTATTGGCAGTACTTTACCCTGTTATGACAGGATCAATTTAACTAGTTCTCTACATCAGTAAAATTATTTGTGCATGCCAAAGGTATTAATTTCTAAATGTCTTGAATATTTTTTGTCAGTGCTGTCTTGCTGCCACAGCCTAACTAGGATAATAATATGCCAGGATCTTAAAACTGTGTCTGCCTTTCCAAATGCACAACTGGCTAAGAAATGATGCAGATCAAAATGGAGGTATATTCGCATGGCATGCAGAAGCTACCAATGATAGTTCATTTTGCTTCACTACAACGTAAGTTTCAGAGTGAAGATTATTGAAAACTTAAGGTCACATGACCCAAAAAAGTCCTGTGAAACAAATTATAAAGAGGTATAAGCAGGAGGTTGGGACTCGAGGGCTGGAACTCTCATGTCTTCATCACTTTGTGAACTTTCCTTTTTGCTGGCGTCCTCATCGGGAACATCTGACTACATCTTGAAGAGGGGAAATAGCGAGCGTATAGGATGCTTCTCTCCAGTCTTCAGGATATGAGCAAGTCATCTGCCAGACTCCTGAATGCCATTTACTATTTTTGCATGCCCAGCCTGTTGCCTGCCCTGATATCCCCATCTCCCCAAACTGTGTGATGAGGATGGGATTTTCTTCAGGGAGCCTGAGCTATAATTTTCCTGTGAGGGAGAAGCTGTGATGCAAGTGACCCTAATTTATTTCCCAGTGGGTATTATTATTCACTTGTTGGATAATATATTGCTTTGCATGGTTTCTCCTTCTCATAAAACACATCCTAGGAGTCACCTGCAAACACTATTTACCTTGCAAGCCACTTTGAAAAAAAATGGGAGAGAAACAATCAAAATGAATGAGGCAGACCATGCTTTGCTGGCAACTGAAAAGTTTATTCCCAGGGTTCTAGTTCTTATACAATTAGAATAAACAATACTGTTGTTTAACAACAACTCAGACTTCAGTCATATTTGTAAGAAGGGAGTTCAAGGCAAGTAAGCAAGGGATCTTGTGCAATGCACTATTGAAATGGAGAATAGACAAGAAATACTATCTGTCCTTGGGTGGCTTACTAGACAGGAAACACATATCCATCTTTTATCAAAAAGAGAAGAAAAACACCTCCAGAGATTCACTGAGGTGCAGCATGCACAATATCAAACAAGAAGCATTTCACTTTTGTTTTGCCTGGAGGCTCTCCCCAACAGGTTCCCAGCCTTACATCCCTTGCCACAGACAACTTGTTGGATACATTCTAATGTCTCCACCTACCCAGCCCCCCTTTCATTTTTTTTTTTTTTTTTTACCGAGAGCAGCATCAGTATGGCATTTTATCCTTTCTTATTTTGAGTAATTATTCATTTTTGGTACTATCTGCAGCCTATGAACAAAAAAATAAGGAAAGCTGTAATAGCTGTAACAGAGTTGTGAATGACACCCTACCACAACTTTAGGATCCATTTCTTGAAGGTAACTCACTATGCTTTTAGCCAGCCGTTGGCCTATATGGTCCTAAAGATGATATCTCTACATGTCCCAGGTGTACTGGCTATCAATAAAATGGGCAGTAGTAACATGATGATGTCACATCATAACAGTTACTTTTGCAAATCTAAAATTTGTTCTCCTAACCACCACTCAGAAGTTTTAACATCCTTAACTTTGACTCTATGTGCTTGTCAGTACAAGCCTGCATAATCCATAGTGCATTTGAGGATTTTTTTTTTTTTTTTGGCATTGTGCCGCAAGTTGATGTGCCAGGATGAATAAATGAAGCGCCTCTGCAGTGACCAAGGTCATTGTTATTCTAGTAAGAAGCCCAATTATTCATAAAATAACCCATTCAGTAAGTTGTTTACTCCAATATAGGAGATGCTGTATCACTTATTGCAGAAGTCCTGATCCAGGCTTTTGGCATAATTAATGGTGCCTGATACACAGGAGCAAGATAAGGACATGTTACTAGTGTTGCCTTCCTGTGTAGAAAAGGTAGGCCCAAAGGAATGTCAGGTGTCAAATATCTATCTATCTATATCTCTCTCTCTCTCTATCTATCTATCTATCTATCTATCTATCTATCTATCTATCTATATCATACACCATGGACCCAGATTGTCCCATTCCACCAATAATAACAGAGATGGATAGCTGAGGTAGAACCCACAAATCTGCTCACCACTTACCACAATAGCACAAGCACAGACCACTATATTGGTTCAGTATTGATTAATTTCAGTTTAATTTCAGAGTTGTCAACTGTTCACTTTGATCACTGGAGTAGGAGACTAGCAGTAAGCATAAAGACTTTATACATCACTGCATTTATGACTATAGCTCTGGGTAAATGTTCATGTATGGCTTTGCATTACTTGCATAATTACTCACATGACTTACAGGCATTATGTAATTTTAACAATCATGGATTCAGGAATTGTGTTCAATGTAACTGGAAGCAACTTGTGTTTTAGATGGCTCAGGAAGACAACTGAGAAGTGCACATTTTCCCATGGCTTTTCTTTTGATTAAACTGAAGAAGAAGGGATGGAGAAAAGATGGCCAACGGTTAGGTTGGTGTGACCAGGGGTGCAGAAAGTAAGGGACAGGGATTGACAGAGGAGAGCTCAAGAGAAAGAGAATCACGAGGGAATCTGAGGGAAATTATTGAGAGTCTCCAGGGCTGAGAATGATGGCAGGCAGCAGTGATATAGAAGCAAAAGACTGAACTGCCACCCAAGAAGGTAAAGGAGGGCTCCACCCAGGGCTACTCAGACTAGAGAGAAATCAAGTGTGTGAAATCTGGTGGGTGAAATTTGCTGAGACGCTAACATAGTGCAGTGCCTACCAATAGCAGGAGGAGAAGGGTAGGTGAACCCCAGAACAAAACAAGGGCAAAGGTAATCTGAACTGAGGATAGTGTCGCACACATAGAGCTAGGCAACCTAAACAGAGGAGGGAACTCCACTGTGCAGAAGGATACCAAAGGGCCAGGATAGCCTGCAACCTGGAATCCTCCTGCACAGGCTGTACCACTCCATGGGCCACGGGAACTACAGGAAAGGGAGACCTAATATTTACACTTAATAGCACCCAAGACTGAGGCACCCACAGGAGGAAGTGGGAGTAAGCTCTCCCAGCACAGTAAGCACACACACACACACACACACACACAAATAGAAAATTAAGAAGAAAATCAAGAACAATAACTCAGGTCACCCACAGAGTGGCAGCAGAGGTGAAAGATTAAAATTAAACTTTCCCAAGACATCAATCACCCTCAAATAACCCAGGAAAGAATCTCATGAATGCATCAGAGACTAATATCACACAGTGGCAAGACAAAACATAGTCATGGGGCAAGGTTACAAGAGAAGAAATGAGTCAAATGAAGGAACCAGTGCTGCCCTGAAATAAGACCAAAAGGTCAGGTCATTCACATGGGTGACAGATGAAGAACCTGATGTACTATCAGGCAGGGAATTCAGAAAAAGTATCTAAAAACTCTTCAGAGATGATAAAAAACAATCAGAGGAGCTCAGTGATTCAAAAATCACATCATCAAAAGAATAAAGCAAGTAAAAACTGAAATCCTTGGCACAAAGTGCAGAACCTGACTAAAAGAATGAGTACAGCAGAAAACAGAATCTCAGAAATGGAAGACAACCAGAATGAAAGCACAAAATTAATCAAGCAGCTGGAGAAAAGCCTGAACAAAGCCAAGGAGACCATACAGGAAATAAATAACAACCACAAAAAGTCAAATATCAGAATTATATGCCTTCTGTAATGAGTAGAGGCACAGGTATGCAACTGGAGCTCAATGGAATTATGAAAGAGAAATTCCAAAACACTTGGTACATAAATCCAGCCCAAATCCGGGAAGGACAGAGAATTCCCAACAGATTAGACCCAAAGAATTCTAGCCAGACATGTTGTTCCCAAGCTTCCCTCCATTGAACACAAGGAAAGAATTCTGAGAAAAGAGCAAAGAAAAGGCAAGATTACATTTAGAGGAAAGGAAATCAGAATCACTGTTGACTTCTCAGAAGAAATCCCCCAGGCAAGGACAGAATGGAGTAAAATCTTTCAAACCCAGAAACAAAACAATTGTCAACCAAGAATAATGTACCCAGCAAGGATCTTATTTGCATTCGAGAATGAAATTAAATATTTGCATAACCAAGAAAAATTGCAAGAATATGTCAACATATAACCAATTTTAGAAAATCTCATTAGAAATGTGCTAAATCCAGAAAGAAAGGATGCAAAACATATCAAAGATGGCAAATGGGAAGACCTCCTCACTAAAGTCCACACAAGGAAAGACAATTAGAGATTCCAACATGCACACAGACACACATCATCATACACACACACACACACACACACACACACACACACACACAGTTTAAAGCATGGCAAGTCAAAATCACAACCTCTCAATAATAACTCTAAACACAAATGGCCTCAATTGAGCAATCAAAAGACATAGATTAACAAAATGGATCAACAAACAGGACTCGACTATCTGTGGCCTACAAAAGACACATCTAACCAGAAAATACGCTAAGAAACTGAAAGTGAAGAAAAGGAAAAGATATTTCATGTCAGTGGAGGAGAAAAAAAAGGCTGGTGTAGCTGTTCTAATTTCACATGACATAGATTTCAATGTGAAAAATATCAAAAGAGACAGAGATGGTCACTTCATATCATAAAAGGAACCATCCAAGAGGAAATAATTACCATTAAAAATGTCTAGGCGCCACAAACAAGTGTACCCAGCTATGTGAAACAATTACTGACAGACACAGTTGCAGCTACAATCATCCTAGGAGACCTCAACACCCTGCTAGCAATAATCAATGAACAAGACAGAAACTCATCAGAGAAACAATAGAACTCACACACACATTAGAATAAATGGACTTAGTAGATATTTACAGAACCTTCCATTTCACTGATGCAGAATATGCATTTTTTTAGGCAGTGTATGGCATCTTCTTCAAGATTGACCACATGATAAGGCACAAAGCAACTCTCATTTAATGGAAAAAAAAAATGGAACCATGTCATGCACTTTCTCAGAACACCAAGGAGTGAAACTGGAAATCAATAAATCAAAATGCCCCAGAAAACATGTAAACTCTTGGAGGTTGAACAATATGCTGTTAAATTAACAAAGGGTCAGAGAAGAAATTAAAGATGAGATAAAAAAAAAAAAAAAAAACTTATGGAAACCGAACTTGGGACTGGGTTGAAATTCCTAGCTCCACCCTGCTGCTAAGATCTTGTGGCTGGATAAGTTTGGGAGGGGTGCGGGCCTTGGGTTTGGGGCCAAGTTCTACTCCCTACAGTGTGACGACTGTGGGGGATGCCCCTGCCGGGTCGGACTCAAGGCTGGGGACTCATGCCAAAGATGCTGCCGGAAGGTAGTGAACGAGTCCTCAGCCTCCCCCAGGGTGGCCAGTGCACCAGGTGGTGCTAGGCTTTGCCTGCTGGCCACCCGGAGGCAAACTCTGTTTTTTTTTTTTTTTTTTTTTTTTTAAGATATGTTTGCTGCCTGGGGACCCCATGACTAAGTCCAATTTTAGTGTAGGTGAGTAGTGAATCTTGGGTGATTCTCAGTGACAGGGTGATGGAAGTTTTAGGCATGTGTGGGGACTGAGACCTGATGGTTTGGAGGGAAGTACCCAGGAGACAATTTCGGTTAGACAGATACACTAACCCAATTAGGAATACAGAAATGGGCTGTTAGCATAGAACATCACTGATCATCACACACCAGCCCACACCAATGCTATGGATGGGGGCCTCTTTGGCTGTGATGGGTATCATTACCCAACTGTTTGGTGGAGTGATGGAGTGGTCACATTTGGCAGGGTCAAGACTCTATCCGGCATGTGAGAGAACTTGGTCTGGGGGTAGACTGTATGGGGTTGTGTGGGCCCAACCCTGTGGAGATACAATTTCCCCTGGCTAGTTCGCAAGCTGGGGTTGGGATGGACTAAGCTAGATGTGACCATGCCACCTGCCACTTGCCATCACACATGGGTATAGGAACCCAAAACAGTCAGGGCAGGGTCAAGGCAGCAGCACCTGAATGTGCATCCTTTAACAGGACAGGGGGTGGGCCGTGCTGCCACTGGAAGGGGGCAGAATGGGCAGGGCTGAACAAACCTTAACTCACAAGAAACAGCAGAAATCAGGTTGGAGCACAGGTCATGCCAAGTAGCTCCTTGTACCTACTGATCTGCTTAAGACAGGGATGCTAAGCCACAGCATATAAGGGGACAGGACAAGTGCAGGGCTCTACCAAGTTGAATCAGAACAACCACTGGCCTTCACAAGATCTAAGGCTGGGAATAGGCCTGGTTGGGCAGCTAAGGGGATATCCTAGCTGGGTTGAGTTTCCCACCAATGAGCGCATGGGTTGTAATTGGGGCTGCGTTCCAATCAGAATACGAGTGTAATCCCACTTGGCACAAGTGTGGACTGGGAATGGAAGCACCAAGCTGGTCCAGATTCCAACACCATCTGGTGGTCTGTAGGACCAGGGGAAATGTATGACAGACTAGGCTAGGTCTCAGCTCTTACTGAGCCATGTGTAAGCTGTATGGGGGTATGGAAGAGCCATGACTGGCTTGAAACATCCAACAATAAGAACCAGATTGGGTTGAAGAGCAGTCAGGAAACACCACTGTTCCTGCTAGGACAGGAGGTGAACTGAACAGGGCTGGCTCATGGACCCACTGGTATGCGTGAAAACTGGCACTGGGAGAATTCCTGATGGAGGAGCCTGGGCAACTCCTCTGCAGGACACAGTCCCTGCAGGTAAGTGCAAGAAGCACAATAGGAAACAGCCCAGAACAGGCTATAGCAATTATCCTGCTGGCATACACATGGCATGGATTGGGGGCAGACCAGGCTGCACCTGTTCGCATCACCCGCTGGTGAGCCCTAGCGCCAGAACAGTGTGTGGGTCGAGCCAGGTTCGGTTGCGACACATACTAGTACACAATAAGGAATGCCAAGGTGTGATGAGCTGTACCAGATGTGGTTGCAATGCCCAAACAGCACATGTGAAAACTAGGGAGAGGAGGCAATGCTGACTGAGGAATGTGGGCTCCCCTGCTGGACAACTACTTCCATTGGAAAGCATGAGTCGGGATGGGGACAGATGAGAATAGGCAGGGTTGTAACACCTGTGGGCCTCATGTGGGCTAGATAAGGGAAGGGCCACGGTGGGCTGACTATTCCGACTGGTGCAAGCGAAAAACTAGAGTGGGTGAAGGTTGGTTGGGCTAGCTGCAGTACTAGCTGGCAGAGGCTGGCACTTAGAGCTAATTCTGTCAAGTCAAATGCCAGAACTACCTGGAGAATGCATAATCTGGGAGTGAGTGTGGCCTAGAAGGGAAATAGTGGGCACCTCCCTCGGGGCTACCACTCTCATTGGACAGCACGAACACCAGGACAGGGGCAGGGGTGGCTGTACAGAAGGGCACCTGCCAGTAGGTGTGTGGGCTGGATAGTAGGTTGGTTGGGTTGAGCTGGGCTTCAATGCCCATTGACATATGCAAGAGCTAAATGGGATGTGGGACAGACTTCACAAGCCTGCGGTACATACTGGCAAGCATGGAAACCAGGGTAGGCGGCAGAACTGGTGGGGGTTATGGGAAGTCGCCCCAACTAGGCTGCAGCTCCAATCGATTTGCGTGAGGATCGAGTATGAAGTGGGCAGGATCGAACTCAACTACAACACCCGCTGGCTCACGAGGAAGACAGGGCTGGAAACAGAGCAAACCCAGCAATCCCAGCGACCAGCCTGTGCATAAGCTGACTGGTGTGACGGATGGTGTCGGACTCTGTACTAGCAACCCGCGCAAGAATCAGGCCTCGGGTCATCTCAGATGAAGTTTCTTTGGAGATCCCTCCAACTGAACTGCTGATCTTAGAACCTCAACCATGAAGAGATAGTCAGCCAGTGGATTCTGAATAGGTTTCATTGCGATTGGAACTGAGAGATTGGCAGCAATCCAGAACTGATGAACTATCAAAACTGTATGAGCAGGACCTCAAAGCGCACCTCCCATTGGGGATCTGGGATGGGTGGGAGGTTGGGTGGGGATTTTCCCTTTGTTTTTTTTTTCCCTGACCCCAGATACAGGGAAAAATGATATTGGTGTGGAAACAATGGTATTACCCACATTCACCCTGTAGTCCTCAACCCATTGTTCCCTAATCAACTAAGTAAGATTATTAAAAAATCATTAAAAAAAAAAGCAAATAGCAGATTTGAGAGTTTCTACACACAGATGTTTTAAAGGCTTTTTAAAAAATGTTGCTCAAAAATGTACTTTGGATAAATGTGTAGTATGTATATGTGAGAATATAAGAAAGGGACTAGAAACCAAGTACCTCAACCTCAGGCTGCATGTTGTCCCTGGGGAGTACAAGTAAGAGAATGATGGTGGTGTCTAGATAACTTTGTCTAAACCTGTACTATTTTTCTGTTTTAAAAAGTGTGGTAAATGTGATTAAGTGGCATGCTTTTAATATTGTGTGCTAAGATGGGTGATTTTTATGTTGTTCTTTCATCTTTTCTGTATGTAAGATCTCAAACAATGAAGAAAACCAGTCTATTAGCTAATCACAAGCCCATTGTGTTTTTGCTTTTGGAAGCAAATGATTGCAATTAGAACACCCACCCTTGTCCAATTAGCAAGTTTGCATCAAAGAAATCTTCATCGGGCATCAATCATCTCAAGATTGCAATTTTAATGGCACTAGTCACCCTGCTTTTTAAATAAATACATTAATATAAAAAAAAAACTTATGGAAACCAATGAAAACACAAATACAACATTCCAAAACTTGTGGGACACCACAAAAGCGGTGTTACATGGCGGCCTGATTGCATTTGATGCTTATGTCAAGGCCCAAGAAAGACACCAAATAAAGTAACTAAGCATACACCATCAGAAATTGGAAAAAAAAAAAGCAGCAAAATGACCCCACAAGCAATAGGAAACATGAAATCATCAAAACAAGGGGAGAGATAAACCAAATAGAAATTTCAAAATGCAAAATTGGACGAACACAAAAGTTAGTTTTTTGAGAAGATAAACAAAGTAGACACCACATAGGACCTAATGACAAAGTAAAACCAAGAGAATTGAGAATTAATAGAATCAAAGATGAGAAAGGCATCATGAGAACAGACACTGCAACCATTAAAGAATAATTAGAAGTTAATACAAACAACTGTACTCCAACAAATCAGAAGTCCACCAGGGAGTGTAAAGTTTTTTGGACTCCCACTGCTACAACAGAAAACCTGAATAAACCTATACATGAGGCAGAGATTGATTCAATGATTAAAGATCTCTCAACAAAGAAAAGCCCAGGCACAGACAGTTTCACCGTTGAATTCTACAACACATTCCACGCAGAGCTAACTCCAATCCACTACAAACTCATCAAAACAATAGAAAAGGAAGAAACCCTTCCAAACTCATTCTGTGAAGACAACATCACCTTAATCCCCAAACCAGATGAGAATTAACAGAGAAGGAAAACTACAGGCTGATCTCCGCTGATCAACATTGACTTTAAGATCCTCCACAAAATCTAGCCAATAGAATTTTTTAAAAAAATCAGGCAGGTTCATTCATCTGGATCAAATAGGATTCATCCCAGTTATGCAGGCATGGTTTAACAATCATAAATTCAGAAATGCAATACACTACATCCAAAACCTGAAGAACAAAATTCACATAAGTCTCAATAGACATAGAAAAGCTTTCGACAAAATCCAACATCACATCATGCTAAAAATGCTAAAGGAATAGAATGAACAACCCACAACATAATCAAATATATGAAAAACCCAATCCCTGCATCATACTGAATGTAGAAAAACTGGAACCATTCCACTGAGATCTGGAACAAGACAAGGATGTATACTACGCCATTGCTACTCAACATAGTTTTAGAAGTACTCACAGAGAATATATGACAAGAAAAAAGAAATCAGAGCAGTTAAAATGTAAAATGAAGAACTCAAGCTGTCACTATTCACAGATAGCATGATTGTATGCATAAAAGAACCAAGATACTCAATGTAGAGGCTATTAGAACATATACAAGTATTTGGTAGAGTGAGAGAATCCAAATAAATGAACAAAACCAACACTCATAGTGCATGCAAACAGCCCCAAGATGGAAAAAAGATATAAACAGCAGGATAGTTTTCAAAATAACAGAGGAGAAAATAAAGTATATAAGACTAAACCTTTATTTCATTGAAGTTAACGACAAAAAATTTAAAAACAAAATTGAAGAAGAGCTCAAATAATGGAGATACATACCGTGTTCTTGGATGGGTAAAATCAATATCATCAAAATGTTCTTACTACCAAAAGCAATATATACATTCAGCGCAATCCCAATCAAATTACCCAAAGCGTTCTCCATAGAACTGGAAAAAAGTGATACAAGTGTTCATCAGAAAACATAAAAAAAGAATAGCTTGAGCCATCCTGGAGAATAAAAATCTAACCAGAGGGATCACAATTCCTGACCTCTGGACATACTATAGGTTGGTGTTTATTAAAACAGCCTGATGCTGGCACATAGAATGGCTCACACATGAAAACACACCAACAACACCTGCCTGCAACGATGCAGGAAATAGGGAACCCTACTCCACTATTGGTGGAGCTGCAGGTTGGTGCAGCCTCTGTGGAAATCAAAATGGAGAGTGCTCAACTAACTGAAAATCTGCATACCATACGATCCTGCAATAGCACTTGTAGGAATATATCCAAAACACGTGTTACATCAGAAATCAACATGCACTCATATATTCATAGCTGCACAATTAGTAATTGCAAAAACTTGGAAGCAACCAAAATGTACTTTAACATAAGACTGGATAAGAAAACCATGCTTCATCTACTCCATGGAATACTACTCAACTATTAAAACAAACAAACAAACAAGCAAGCAAACAAACAAATACTGAGATGCAGTTCTTCGTGGCTAAATGGGTCCAAATAGAAACCATTATGCTAAGGAAGATGGGCCAATCCCAAAAGGTTAGATACCACACGTTTGCCTTAATTTAAGGTGAAAAGATGTCAATCTGAAAAATAGTACCTGTCAATTGCAACATTATTACAACCTCAAACAATGAAATATTGTGAAGTAGCCAATGAACCAATAACCAGTGAAAGACAGATTGCCTATAAGATGCATTAAAGACATGAAACACCTAATATGCTCTTAATGCTCTATATTATTCCACAATGGGCTGGTAAAGCAGAGAAATCTTCCATCACTTTAGAGTGTATGAGGAAGTTGTTATGTATCAAGATTGTTAACAGGTAACATACAGAGAGCAAACTTGAATCTGCATCAGACATTAGCAAAAGGATTAAAGACATACACAGTGATACTGACAGCCTCTTAACAGATGGTCATATGCACACAGGAGGAAGGTACGCCAGAGTGGAACAGGAGCAAAGAGGAGGATTGTATCCTAACTCCAGAGACTCCCGGTAAACTCCCAAATGCTTTCACCACAGAAGCAGTGGATATCTCACCTAGGACTATCACTGTGGGCACCAAGGGTGATAGCCCAACTTCCATGGAGATCACAGTGTATTTCAGTGCCCTTGTAGGCCAAGAAATCCGAGGTCATCCACTCCCTATAGCATCTCCCTCACAGAGTGGATGAACCCCAGAACCCCCCTCAAAGGGTCTAATGACATGGAGCTGGAGCCAGGAGCCCTGAGCAGTCATCAGAAACAAAAGAACAGCAAATGTCCTTCAGGACTCAGGACAGGAGTTTTCTTTGATCCTAACCTAGTTCCAACTTTGGCTCCATACCCTCTCTTGCAATGACCATTTTAGTCAATCCTGAGCCCCCAAAATTAGATCAAATAGAAAGACAGAGTGTAATAAGGAAAGCCTAGAATAGATAGGAAAAGTCAGCTTGGACTACCATATGCCGTACTAGGTAGGATACAAAGATCAGTTACTTCCTACTAAGGTATTGAAGATTTATCTGCACACCCACCCAAAAACTGTTCTGCTCCTGAAATGTTAACATATGGATTTCTAGAGTTGCATGCCAGTTTGGACTATTCTAAAATTCACAAAGTTCAGTAAAATTCAGGCTTGAATCCTATAAGCTGCTAATTATAAATATAAAGGAAAAAAAGACAAGAGACAGTTGAATAGTACTCTATAACCATTTTAAGGTTTATAGCAGTTGGTTATGTATAAACTAAAATTGAGATGTCAATGAAGTAGTTGTAGGATGCGGATAAGAACTTGCATTTTCTAACACATTGGTCACTCAGTACCATGTCAATTAACTTCATGATGTTGCAAATTTCCATATTTCTTCCTGTTGATGAATTTGAGTTGTGGCATTTCATTGGAGGAGATGATATTCTGCCAGCTCTACATTCAGACCAAGGATGGTCTCCCAATGAAACTGTTGAATTTATCTGGACAGTAAGATATTGGACTTTCTGCATGGCCCATTCCCACAATGATGAAATTATGCCTGGTTATGAACTGTAATATGAATTGTAATCCTATAATAATATGAAGAAACTCCAACATGTAGAAGGGCTTGGGGATGGGTTGGGGGAATCCCAGACCCTATGGAACTGTGTCATAAAAGGAAACAATAATAAAAAAAAAGGTTTGTTAAAAATATTTAACAAAAACCCAGTTATAAAAGTATGCTATAGATACACACATCATTTGAGAATGATACTCAGGCATGAAGTGGAAACAAAGTCCTGACTGAATAGCTGGTAATATCTTTAATGTTCAGAAAATCTCTTCTATAATGTTTCAAATATGCTATAATAAAAGTAGCAACTACAGAACACTGTTATTTCTTAAAACTAAACAGTGCTATTGCTGCAGAAAAATTTGCAACTCCAACAATTCAGCTTTGAATCCAGTATATCAAACTACATTCATTACAATGTATTTGGTCTCCATGCTAATGAAATAAAAAAAAATCTTGATTTTATGTATATATATATATATATATATATATATATATATATATATATATATTTAAATAGATAAATAGATAATCACACATGTTTATAAAACCTAAAAAGCAATATATATTTATCACATATATGAAAATATTTGTGTGATATTTAGGTTATATATACAATTGAGATTATGTGTATATATGAAACCAATCTTGATTGAATATATATGCTCAAATATAGTACATATACCAAGAAATGCATGTACAAACGTATGTATAGGCAAATAAATACATTTACAAACATGTATAGTGGATTGTAATAAGTAAATTATTTTCTATATGTGTCCAAATTGACACATTATATTTCCTTTTTTAATTTTATTCTAAAAAGGCATATTTTCTCCATCCTAGCATTTTTTGAAGAATTAGGCTAGTGATAAATCTATATTTGTTTTCTACAGGAGCTTTTTCTGGAGTCATTCATTTATCAGTTTTCATCTCCCTTGTTTCTTTTTCTCACCTATTTTGTTGTGTGTTCATTTTACTATCAATCTTGGGATTGCTTTGCTGTGGGTTTTCTAGCTCATACAGACACATAATATTACAGTGCATGGAGTTTTTCTAATTTCTTGATGTTAACATCGATTGAAATGAGCTTTCCTCTCAAAATTGCTTTATGGTACATAATGCTGATAGGATATCCTGAGCCTTCATTCAATACAAGCAGTTTTTGGGGGGTCTGGTGGCGTGGCCTCGAGGCTGAAGTCCTCGCCTTGAGCGTGCCAGGATCCCATATGGGTGCCGGTTCTAATCCCAGCAGCTCCACTTCCCATCCAGCTCCCTGCTTGTGGCCTGGGAGGGCAGTCGAGGATGGCGCAGAGCTTTGGTACCCTGCACCCGCATGGGAGACAGAGAAGAGGTTCCGGGTTCCCGGCTTCAGATCAGTGCAGCACTGGCCATTTTGCTCACTTGGGGAGTGAATCACTGGATGGAAGATCTTCCTCTCTGTCTCTCCTCTCTGTATATCTGACTTTCTAATAAGAATAAATAAATCTTTCAAAAAAGACTGCAAGCAATATTTCAATCTCTTTTGCATTTCTTTAGATTTTATTGCTTATATAGCAGAATACTGTGCAATCTTCAAGAATTTACATAGATTCTGGAGTATTTTAATTTATTGGCTTCAGCTTCACACCATGATTGACACATTTAATTTTGATTTTTTTAGCCTACTGGTAACTTCTCTGTGACCTATAACATGACCAGTTCTGAAGAAATCCTTTGACTCTGTTACCTGTGTGAACTCTGTTTTCCTTCCTTCCTTGCTGACTCTCTGTCTCATTAATCTGTGCATTAAAATTAAGGAAATATTAAAGTCTCCCACCACTGCCGTATTAGAGTGTATTTCCTTCTTTAAATCATCAATACAGTCAGGATCCTTGCATATGCATTCATCATTGTGATTCCTTCTTTATGAATGCATCCTTAGATCATTATGTGCCATCTTTAACTATTTCTTTTATTGCTTTCAGGTCAAAGTCTCTATAATATGAGCAGAGATGCAAGTGGCCTTAAAATGAAAGGATGAGAAAATACGTGTTTTGCTGATTTTAAGTAAAAGTGAGCAGCGGTTGTAATCATCCGAATAATTAGGCTGTTTGCAAATCTATTGGAAAAGACCCAGAAGCACATTACATAATAAATAAGGGATCAATTCACAGGAAGATGTACTGTAGTATATGTGAATGTGCCCTGGACATTGAGCATGGCGTGTTTGTTTTTTTTTTTTCATTTTACTTAATGTATGTATTTTTTTGAAAATCTTTTTTAGTTACTTATGGTACAAAAGGTCAAGCACTATAGGAAAGTGGGTAATAGCAATATTTCACACTAATATAATCATTTCACCCCTTTTTCTGGGGTCACAGGAGAAATAAAGGAAAGGCCCCACCCAGCCTCTCTTTCATCCCAGGTCCCTGATACGAGACATGCTCTGAGGGTCCTGCTTAAACAGTTTTGGTAGTTCAACAGGTCTGAATCGCTGCCAATCTCGCCATTGCAATTGCAATGAAATTTGTTCAGAGTCTACTGGCTGACATTGTACCTTCATGGTTGGGATTCTTATATCAGCAGTTTAATTGGAGGGATCTTCAAAGAAACTTCAACTGAGGTGATCCCAATCCTGATTCCTGTGTGTGCTTGGCATTAAAGGATGTGGCACAGTCCTTCACCCCAATCAGCTTATGCACATGCTGGTAATTTAATTGCTGGATCAGTTCTGTTTTCAGCCCCATCTTCCCTGTGAACCAATGGGTGTGGTAGTCCAGACTGATCTTGTCTACTTCGTACTCAGCACTCACGCAAACCAGTTGGATCTGCAGTGTAGTTGGAGTGACTACTCAAACACCCACCAGGCCTGCCCCTCCTACCCTGGTTCCCATGCGTGTCAGTATGTACTGCAGACTTCTTTAGTCTGTCCCATATCCCATTTAGCTCTGATACATGTCAATGGGCATTGAAGCCTAGGGATACATTTTGTCAAGATGAAGACACTGAGAATAATCACGAATAGTCATTTTGATCCTGTGTGTATAAAAACCTCATGAATCCACAGACACATTTAGAATGTCCAATTAAAGTGACCCATGTATTTGGGATCTGACTTCTCTAAACCTTGCACTGCATTTTGAAGAGATTCAGTTTTGCTTATTTACTTATCTGTTTATTTACTTCCTTGCTTACTTACTTTAGATACTCTTCATAGTTCAACACTCAACAACAAATATGTGGAGAATTGACATTTCTCTTGTAAGAGTGTATGTGTCTAGTTGGGAATGTTTATGCTTATAGAAATAGTCGATTCCCAAATGAGATAAATTATGGAGAGAATGACACATACACCAAGAATAGACAATCATAGAGAACCAAAAACACAGCACTACCATAGTCTACATGCCCTAAGCAGCAGAGTTAGAAAAATAAAGGTGAATTGTCACCTACGGGAAGTAATAAACCACTTCATAGGATTTGATTGCTGGCATGGTCTAATACAATTCTACATGATGGGATTACATGTACAAACTGAAATTCCTCAACAACACAGATTTCACTTGATGCCTGTGCTGTTCCTCACTCATCATCTTAAGTGTAGTTTTTCAAGCTAACAGGCCTCTGGTTCTGAGAAGCGGTGACATCCTAACCATAAACAAGCTGAAAAGCACACTTTGTCTGCATTTTAAGAGTTGCTTCAGGTCAAGCCATCTGGACCTGGGATACATTTCCTGATACAAATTGAGATATTCTCATATTTGCTAAATAACTAGCAACCTGTGTGTTTCTGCTGAACTGAACAATATATTGGAAAGCAATTGTAGAGAAATATTCTTTACCTAGAACATGGGAAAACATCAAAGCCAGGTTATACACAACAAATGAACAGAACTGCAGTGCAATATCCCTACTGCTAGAACTATTGGGCAAGACTGATCCATTGAAGGAACTGACAACAGAGAGGAGAAATTAAATCTATGCCTGTTCTCAAATGACATGATGTTGTATAGAGCAGAACCAAATGGACAAATCATAAGGCTCTAGGCCCTCAGAGGAGAATTGGGTGGGTTGATTGGATAACAAATCAATGCATAAATATCAATGATTCTAGTGTATGCAAATAAGTCTAAGCTGAGAAGTAACTTTTAAGTGCAGTCACCTTAAACTTAAATACCAAAACTTACATACCTTCTCTTAAGCTTAAAGATGGTTAAGTCCTCTAGGATAGTGGTACAGAAACTTAAAAAAAAAAAAAAAAAAGCAGAAAAAGACATTAAAGATGTAGAAATAAGCCATGTGCCAGTATTTGCAGGCTCAACAACACTAAAATGTTCTCCTGACAAGATGTAATAAACAGATTCAATTGGATTCCAGTGATAACCCAACAACATCCTTTTCAGAAACAGACACGATATTAGGAAAACTTATCTGGAAACACCAGAATCTGTCTTATGCAACGTTCTGATGAAGAATGAACACAATGCTGGAGGAATCACACTTCCAGACTTTAGGCCCTCTGTGTGGTCAAGGCAATCCAAGTATTCAGGAGTCAGCACTGAAACACAAACAATCAAAATGGAGTAGAAAAGAAGTCACAGTAGTGAGTGCAGACATGTACAGCTAACTAATATTCAACCAGAAAAACAAAAATTGATCCAAAAATATCAATCACTTTTAGAAATCCCTGAATAACTGGATGTTTTTCTGACAGAGGTGTAGCAAGGCCCCCACTTCTCTCTTCATCAACTTGAGCTCTAACCTGATCAAGATGCTCAATCTCCACCAGGAAACCAGGAACCCCTGGAGATAGTTACAATGCACTCTTCTAAATAATGGCTTGGGTAAATTTTCTTGGAAATGCCGCAAAAGATCAGGCAGTGAAAGCCAACATTAAGCAGCCTTTACATGGGTGACAAACATGTTTGATTTTCTCAGTATCAATTCTAAGTTAAAATGAATCCATTTCTTGATTTTTGATTTCTCTTTTATTGACTTGTTTCTATTAAGAGCACAGGTTTATGCCCAGCACTGTGGCCTAGAGAGTAAAATCCTCACCTTGTACACACCGGGATCCCATATTGGCCAAGTACTAATCCCAGAAGCCCAGCTTCTCATCCAGCTCTTTGCTTGTGGCTTGGGAAAGCAGTCGAGTATGTCCAAAAGCCTTGGGACCCTGCACCCACGTTGGAGAACTGGAAGAGTTCCTGGCCCCTGGTTTTGGATCAGTGCAGCACCGGCTATTTCGGTCACTTGGGAAGTGACTCATGAGATGGAAGAAGTACAGTATGACTCTCCTCCTCTCTCTGTAATCTGACTTTGCAATAGAAATAAATAACCCCTCCCAAAAAAGGACAGGCTTACAGAGAGAAAGAGAGATTATCAACATGTGATCTGCAGAGAATCAAGATTTTTGGCAGAATAGGGTAAGGAAACATTTATGCGGACGGAAAAACATTTAATCAGAATGAAACAGAGAGGCCATATTTCAGGAAATAGGATGGAACAGAACAACAGCAGAGACTGACACAGAAAAGCAGCGGACACCGCGGTGTGTTGTTGCAGAGACTGATACTCCAGCATGGCGATCTGAACTGCACCAGCATCTGGAACTCCACCAGCAACCCGGTCAGAAGGGACTTTCACTGTCAGCTCGGGTGGTGAGCCCAGACAAACAACTGTCTGTTCTGCTTGTCTGTTTGATTTGACCAGGAGCAGAGACAGAGCAGCAGATCTCAGAAGGGCAGTGCGAGAACAGAGTGGATTTCACAGCCCAGTCAGCCCCTTAGAGCTGAATTGGGTACCCTTTTGCATAAGGAGAAAAGGGCAAGGGAAGGGACAGAGCATGCGCTGACTGGGAGTGAGCTCATTTCTGTCTCAGTGAACTGCAACGATGTGGCATTCTACAGGTTCCATGCAGGGCAGGTCTGGATAGCCCTCAGATCTGACAGCCAGCAGATCAAGAACTGTAGTGGCTGTATATCAGGCACCATTTTGGGCACTGTGGCAATAGCTTTGGGACTGCAGGGGACAATAGTGAACTGCACATGTGCTGAACACACAAGAACTTGCTGAGGTCTGTGACTGCACTGGTCCCACAGGAAAATAATACTGACTGCTTCAGCTTACCAGTCAAAATATGTCCATGTGGCACCCAGACCTAAAGTCCAACAGGTTCCGACAATATCAGCACCACCAACAACCTAATTATATATGACACCTTGTGTCTCTCTAATCCTGGGACCTGCTCCAACTGGAAGTGGGAGAAAGGTTGCAGAGACAACAGTGCATCTTCAGCACGGTATCATAGGAGGTAGAGAGTGGTGAGCCAAGAGTTGGGGTTGAGGAGACCATGGTGGAAATCTAATATAAGAACCTAGATCTGGAACTAGCTGGAGGTTGTGGCACAAGTTGCTGCAAGGAAAAAGTTGTGTACCAACCGCAATAAGTAAAATTGCATTGTAGCCCTGTTGGTGACATGGCTTAGAAACCTGCCCCAAGGAGAAGACTCTGCTAACCAGAAGTGCAATGACCAAGAGCAAAAGATGAGACAAAAACACAATGGATATTATTGAAGACTCCCCTGTAAAGGAGCAAAACCCTATGCTAACCCCAGAGTTAACTGAGGAAGACATCGAGAAAATGGGACACACAGAATACATTAGACTCATTTTAAAGATTCTGATCAACAATGAGAAGCTCATGCAAGAGTTCAAAGAATTTAAGGAAGAAATAAAGCAAATCAAGGCTGATAAGTAAGAAATTAAGAACACAGTAGAGCAAATTAAAAGTACAGTGGAGAATCTCCAAAATAGGATGAAGCAAGCAGAAGAAAGAATCTCAAAATTGGAAGATATTTCCTGCCATCAGGAAGCACACTGGAAGTCAAAAAAAGTATTCAAGAATTGAAAGACACTATTAAGAGGCCAAATATAAGAGTTTTGGGAGTCCCAGAAGGTGCAGAAAGAGAAGCTGAGTTTGCAAATGTATTTAATGAAACAATAAAGGAAAATTTCCCTAATCTGGAGAAAGAATTGGGAAACAAGTTCCAGGAGGGGCACAGAACACCCAACAGGCTTGATCAAAAGCGATCTTCACCATGACACATGATAATCAAACTCTCTTCAATCAAACATAAGAAAAAGATTCTTAAATGTGCACGTAAATAATCAATTGACATATAAAGGAATGCCAATTAAGCTCAGAGGAGACCTCTCACAGGAACCTCTACAGGCAAGAAGAGAATGGAGAGACATACTCCAGATTCTAAAAGAAAATGTTGTTGGCCCAGGATAACATACCCAGCAAAGCTTTTTTTTATCTTTGAAAATGAAATAAAATTCTTCCACAGTAAAGAAAAGCTAAAAGAATTTGCCTCTTCCAAACCTGCCCTACAAAGGATACTTCAAGAAGTTCTCTTGACAGAAAAGAAGAATAGCACCTACGAAAACCAAAGGCAAATGGGAAGAACATTCCAGTAAAATGACAACAGAAGACTAAACCAATGAATAACCCATTCCTAAAATGACAGGACCAAAGTAACACCCATAAATATTAAACTCTGAATGTAAATGGCTTAAGCTCAATCAATTGTCACAGATTAGTACCCTGGATTAAAAAACAAAACTCATCTGCTTATTTTCTGGAGGAGACACACTTCAGTAAAGATCAGTGGAAACTATATCACATGGGTTTTGTTGTTTTTGGTTAGTTTCATCTCTTCAAAACACTTCCTTCAAATTAAATCATTCAATGACTCGTAGATCATACACTGGCATCATTTTCTCAAGAAGGTTCTTGATTTTCATTTCTTCAGCTACACATTAGTCATTTAATAGCATGTAATTTAACTTCTTGATGTTGTTAATTTCTTTTTTTCTCCCAGATGTTAATTCTGTTTTGTGGCTCTTCATTTAAGGGGATGTATAGTAGCTGTGTAATGGAGACTGTCATATCTAGTAGCATGTCATTTAACTTCAGGCATTGTAAATTTCTATTTTTCTTTTTATTGTTGATTTTGTATCATGACTTTTCCTTTAAGGGGATGTACAGTAGCTGTTTAATGGAGACTGTCAATACTAGTAACATGTCATTTGGTTTCATAGCATTGTAAATTTCCTCTTTTCTTTCTATTGTTGATTTTGAATTATGACTTTTCATTTAAGGAGATGTACTGTAGCTGCAAAACAGAGACCAACATTCAGATGTGAGGATGGAGTGTGGCATACATTTCTACTTCCAGACAAAGATGGACTTACAATGAAACTGTATACTATATCTTGACAAAAGGATTCTGGACTCTCTGCCATTCTCTATGCCTGCAATGATGGACATATAACTGAGTATGAAGGACTATATTTTAGTAATAATATAGAGGAAATGGGGGGAGAGAACTGGGGAGCGAATAAGGGAATATGAAACTGTGTTATCAAGCAATAACAATAATAATAAAATGTATTTAAAAATTTTAAAAAAATGTGATCTGCATCTGCAGGAACAAATCTTAAATGATACAGATGAGAGCTGGGGCTGAGTGTATCCAAAGCTTGAGCTAGGAATTTCTTGATGTGCTGGGAAGTAGCTCTGAAGTTTGTTGCAGTCCACCTTGGCTGCCGTCAAAGCCACTAGCAGCAGGCAGAGTGGAAAGTGGAAGAGTAGAGACACCAACTGCATCATTAAATATTCCAATGCATTGAGCTAGAGATTAGTCAGATCAAAATAAATTATTTCAGGAACATTGGAGTACAAATTTGGAGAGCATTCCTACTTGGAAATGTACCTGTCATTTGACTTCAGCTCTGTTGAGAATTAAGCACAATAGTGCATGATCTGTGGCTCTTCCTTAGTGCAGGTATTCCTAAAGAGAAAGCCAGCCTTGCATAGGTCAATATCCACCTATTTTAAAATGAATGATTACAAACTAAAATTGAAATGTCAATGAGCTAATCATAGGTTGTGGTTAAGAACTTGCTTTTTTTTTTTTTTTAACATACTGGTTACTCACAAACATGTCAATTCCATAATGTTGCAAATTGCTGTTGATGTTATATTGGGACTCTTAATTGACTGGGATGATATTCTACCAGCTCTAACTTCGGGCCAGAAATGGTCTCCCCAAGAAACTGTTCAACCAATCTGGACAATAAGTAGCTGGACTCTATGCTTGATATACGTTTGCAAGGAAGGAATCTTGATTGAATTTGAACTGTAATGCTGCATCAAGGTGGAGGAATCCACCAGGGGGGAGGGGAAGGGGGATTCCCAGAGCCTATGAAACTGTCACATAATGCATAATAATTAATAAAAAAAGAATGATTACATAGGCAGAACTTGAAGACAGCACATGCTCAGACAGATCCCCACAGCACAGGAACTGGCCTGTAGTCATTTGGGGAAAACCTTCAACATTCTCCTGAAACACTGCTGGGTCAAGTCCTGGTTTAGAGCAAGAGTGTCCAGGTAGGGCTGTTCATCACTCAGAAGGACACCTTGGCACACTCCTTAGGACCCTGGTTTACAATGTTTGCTAATATCTACTGCTTTTCTTTAATCCAAATTTTCAGTGTTTGGATTAGGCATTCATTTTGTTTGAATTGCCTAGGGCAAAATGTGAATAGGAGTCACCATGCTTAAGGATGTGAGAAAAATCATTTAATGCAGGGTTTCTAGAGACCCAGAGTTCTTGCACTCTCTCTTGACCTCTCTGGCATGCATGGATTCTCAAATCTCCCTCTGGAATAGAAGGATTCTGATATTCTGAGTCTCTTTGTCTGCCCAGAGCCTCTCTAACAGCTAACAGCAGGACACTTCAGGTCTTCAATTATAAGGTCAGCTTTATTCTACTGAGCCCCGCTGCAGCATGTCTTCAGAACACAAGAGAACACAACCAGGTGCCAAAAGCCTCCCATAACTCAGCATCATGAATAGAGCAGGCCTAAGCAAAGCAATTGTGCACAAATGCAGGGTTTCTGCAGCTGACATCAATTCATAAAGTGTGAGAGGAAATTAGGAAGCATGGTACTATCCCAAATAGGCAGCAATGTTGCCCATTTGCATGGCTCATTACCCACTCACAACATGATTCATGTAGAATGTCCTTTTCCAAGTACATGTATGCTGTTGCTTGACCCAAGAATGGAAATCTCCCTAACTCTTACACTCACTGACCCATACATAGAAATCAGCACAACCTTTCCAAAGCCAAAGGTTCCTGCCAGCCTTGCTTAAGGCAAGTTAGGATTACTTTTCATACATGTCAGCACTACATAGAGGTGATGTCATCTGGAAAGCATTTGTAATCTAGCACAATCATTTACACAGGTAGGTTGAGTGAAGCCTTTGTCATAACTCATTGGCAAGAAAGCCAGGCTTCTGCCATTCTTGGGATTCATTTCTTTGAATTATGTCTTGTTACTCATATATATTTTTATATTTTTTAAAATAAATTGTGGATATACTTTAGCATGGTCCTCATGCCCCAGTTTAGCAGCTGCTCTGTGTCAGTGTGATGTTGGGAAGCAACTGGGTCAATGGTGAGACCTGTTGCTGAGGTAAAAGGCAGCATATAGTGATGTCACAATGGTTCTATGTGAGATGTGGTGGAGCGAGATAGTGCTTAGTCTGGGCATTTTTTCTCAAGCATTCAGAGGAACAACAAGCTTCAAATCATTCAGCGGAACCAGGGGACAGCAATCAAGTTGCTCAGAGGAAGTGGAGACAGAACTCCTTCCAGGTTTGAAAGATGCGCTGTGAGTGGCGATCTCTGAGCCCAGACATTCTCATGGAAACTCCAGAAAGGCACCAGCTATTCCTTGAGGATACTCACCTAAGGTCTGTGATTGAAGAAGAGGCCTTTAAGCTTTTTTCCCAGCACTCCTTGCTGGACAGACCATCTTCTCCTAGCGATGGATTCACTCACCAGGAACAGGATTATCATCAAGTTCTGAGGTTTCCTAGAAAACTTTGGCAAATAGTGGAGAGCCCTGAATTCAAGTTGATTTGATGGGACGAAGGAGGAACCTGCATCATGATAAATGTAGAGTGATTTCAGACAGAAGTTTTAGAGATGAAAGGCCATTTCAGAATCTTTGAAATGTGCAACATGAAGAGCATTGTGCAACAGCTTAACCTTTATGGATTCAGGAAGATGCAGTCAACCTTTCAGAGATCGGCTTCCATATTCCACTTCATGCCGGAATGTCATGATGTCTTAGGGACAAGCAAGGTGATTAAGATTTCCAACCCTTTGATTTCAAGTGAATATAGAGTATGCATTTATGGGGTTTAGTTCTTGTAAAGAATTCAGATTCTTGAAGGTGTTGGAGAACAGGTAAATGCTATGATAGTATATTAGTATACTAGAACAGTATGTTTTTTTTGGGCAGTGTGAGATTCTCTTGTGCTGAGGAAAACTGCTACTTTGCTAGGCCAGGAGGCGCCACGACTTTGGAAAGATTCCGCCTCTGTAATAAATCTGTTCTTTTCTGCCTTGCAAGCTTGTGAACCCAGGTGCTAGGGGAAGAGCAAGGAAGCAATTCTCTGGTCCCAGGAACAGGAGGAAGATTAAGGTGTGAGAATGGAATGAGCAATAAACATTGTGTGCATGGGAATGGAACAGGCTCCCTGTGCCTGAGGGCCATAAAAAATTAACATGTCTAAGTTTGTTATTTTTGATGTATTTCCAAGCCTAAAAGAGCCTATATAAACGTCTGTCTTCATCTCATTCGGGGTTCGACCACCCAGCTTGGCTGGCCTGCATGCCCCAAGTGCAGTCTGGCCCCAGCATGCTGGCGCAATAAACTCTGTTTGCTGTTTGCATTACCAGTGAGACTCTTTGTTGTTCTCTGGGGGTTGACTAGCTTACACCCTGTCACCTGGGGGCTTTGACCCGGAACCTAACAAAGGATGCTTTCAAATTTAGCATGGGATATTTAGTTTTCTGTTATTGCTGTTGTTGTGGGAGAGGTTATTATTAACAAGCTCAATATTTTTGTGCATCTTCTATGTACACTGCAAGGGTACAGTCATGTTGGTGTGCTGGAACCTCCTTTTTTTTTTTTTCTTTTTTGCAACTTTAGCAATCTTTAACCAAACTGTGCTTCAATGAATTAAGCATAGGCAACTAATACCAATAATAGTAGCAAATTAATCTCTCTCTCCCTCTAATTCTCTCTATCCATTAATATGCGTGTGTGTGTGCATATCTGCTGTAAGGAAATCTTGAAAATAAAATATAAGACTGTATGTTCTATATCGAGGATTCCCTTTTTGACTTGATTTATTTCTGCAATGACTTGGTTTTCGAATTCCTTGGACTCTTCCCAGCGCTTCTCGCTGTCTCTGATGAATCTCATCACTAGATTCTAAAATTCCTTCTCTGGTAATTCTCTATGTCATCATCTTGCATCTCAGGTATTGAGATTAGTTTTTGGTTGTTTTGGGGGGAAATGCTTGATCTTTCTTCTGAGTCATTACCTTTTCTGATACTTCTGCTCATTGTGTTGTTGTTTCTTGCCATTTTGGGATTTTAGCCTCTGACTTGCTTGTCCGGAGCCGTTGCCCTCGGTGCTGTAGCTTATAGGAAGTGTGACCCAGCAACTGCTGTATGGAGTGTTGGCCTAAGTATACTTCTTCTTACTCTATTGGAGACAGCAGATGATGGTGAGGTGGATGTTGATTGGCTTCATTTGTGCCTGGGTTTATAGCTCTGCCACTTGTCACCCTTGTAGCTATTTGGTTGGGTGTGCCAATGTGGATAGGGTGTAAGTGATATAGTTTGTATCCTTGGGCTTCTTCTCTTTGCTCTGGGTAGATGTAGAGCTTGCTGTTCCACACCCAATTATACCATCAAAGATGTATTCCCCTGTTGGGAAACCACCTGCTGTGGCCCTGCTTGCCTGTGTTCCCTCCTGGTTCAGGAGATCTGTTGGGTGGTGCCACTGACCCTGGGGCTGTAGCTAAGCACAGCAGTGGGTTCCAGCTGCTTGTTGCTCGGAGTTTGTGGACCACAGCCCCGATCTGGGTCAGGAGGCTCTATGTCCCATCCCTAGTGCCAGGCCTTCCCCCTGCAGCTCCCATTCAAAGTCGTTGTCCCACTGGGAGACACACTGCTCCTCACCTCGTTCCGGGTTAGTTGACTGCTGAGCTGTGTTTTACCTCTTGGGCTCAGGGCCTCTGCGCCACCTCAGGCCACAGGTCTACAGAGCCTTGTCCCACCTCTTGGGCTTGGGGCAGGAGCCCTGTGTAGCTGGGGCCCCTGCGTCACCTCAGGGCACAGGTCCGCAGAGTCTCATCTTGCCTCTTGGGCTTGGGGTCTCTGCACCACCTCAGACCACAGGTCTGCAGAGCCGGTCCCGTCTCTTGGGCTTGGAGTGGGAGCCGCGTGTAGCTGGGGCCCCTGCGCCACCTCAGGCCACAGGTCTACAGAGCCGCGTCACGCCTCTTGGGCTTGGGGTGGGAGCCGCGTGTAGCTGGGGCCTCTGAGCCACCTCAGGCCACAGGTCCACAGAGTCTCATCTTGCCTTTTGGGATTGGGGTCTCTGCGCCACCTCAGGCCACAGGTCCGCAGAGTCACATCTTGCCTCTTGGACTTGGGGTCTCTGTGTCACCTCAGGCCACAGGTCTACAGAGCCGGTACGCCTCTTGGGCTTGGGGTGGGAGCCGCGTGTAGCTGGGGCTCCTGCGCCACCTCAGGCCACAGGTCCACTGGGAGAACTTGTGCCGCCGTTCTGCAGAACCAACTTTGCTTTGGGTCTCCTGCTGAGCTGAGCACAGCAGGGGATCTGCTCAAGTTTACAGTCCTGCCCTGCCCCCTTTACAAGGCTTTTCTTTCTCTCTCTCTCTCTCTTTATTTTATTTATTTATTTTTTTTTTGCACATACTCAAAGGTGTTCCGCCATTGGGAGCAGAGCCATGGGAGTGATGTAGCCATGCTCCCACCAGCCTGCACCTCTGTCCAGGGAGGCTCTGCCGAGTGTTTTCCCACTCCTAGTGCTCAGGCTGAGCCCAGCAACAGTTTCCACTGGAGACTCTTGCAGTTAGTCATCCTTTTGCAGCTGAGTTGGTGATTACTGTAACCCGGATCTATTTGAAGAAAACTACAAATTGCTTAAAAAAGTAATTGAACAAGACCTCAAAAGATGGAGTAACATCCCATGCTCCTGGATAGGTAAAATCAATATCATTAAAATGTCTATACTGCCAAAAGCAATATAACATTCAACTCAATTCCAATCAAATTGCCAAAAACATTCTTCACGGAACTGAAAACAATGATCCAAAAGTTCATCTGGAAACACAAAAAAACCACGAATAGCTAGAACCATTCTCAAGAACAGGAAGTTAGCAGGGGGAATCACAGTCCCAGACCTCTGGACATACTATAGGGCAGTGGTTATCAAAACAGCCTGGTACTGGCAGAAAAAATAGAGAAGAAGATCAATGGAGCAGAATAGAAACACCCGATGGGAACCCACAGAAATACAGTCAAATAATCTTTGACAAAAAGACAAATGACAACCCAGGCAAATGGGAAGGTCTCTTCAATAAATGCTGTTGGGACAGCTGGTTGATAGCCTGCAGAAACAAAAAGATAGACCCACATCTCTCACCATACACCAAGATCAAATCTAAATGGATAAAAGATCTAAACCTACATCCAGAAACCTTCAAACTTTTGGAAGAAAATGTTGGAAATACTCTGCAAGATCTAGGGGTAGGTCCCTACTTCCTAAAAAGGACTCCAAAAGCAATAGAAATCAAGACCAAAATAAACAAATGGGACCTCATCAAACTAAGAAGCTTCTATACAACAAATGAAACAATCAACAAAGTCAAAAAACAGCCCACAGAATGGGAGAAGATCTTCGCGCACTACGTAGGTGACAGAGGACTAATTTCCAGAATACACAAAGAGCTACAAAATAACAAAAATGTCAAAACAAACAAGCCACTCAAGAAATGGGCATGGGAAATGGGCAAATACTTCACACAAGAACAATCCCAAATGGCAAATAAACATATGAAAAAATGCTCAGGTTCCCTGGCAATAAGGGAAATCCAAATGAAAACTTCAATGCGGTACCACCTAATGCCAGTAAGACTGGCCCACATGAATAAAGGCACCAACAACACTTGCTGGCGAGGTTGCAGGGAAAAGGGAACCCTTCTCCACTGCTGGTGGGGCTGCAGATTGATACAGCCTCTATGGAAATCAGTATGGAGATTATTCAAACAACTCAAATTCAACATACTGTATGATCCAGCAATAGCACTCCTAGGAATATATCCAGAACACTTGTTTTATGAGAAACCAACATGCACTCCTATGTTCATAGCAGCACAATCAGTAATTGCAAAAACATGGAAGCAGCCAAAATGCCCATCAGCAGAGGATTGGATAAGAAAGCTATGGTTCATCTACTCTATGGAATACTACTCAGCTATTAAAAAAAACAAAATGCAGTTCTTTGTGGCCAAATGGGCCAAACTGGAAACCATAATGCTAAGGGAAATGAGCCAATCCCAAAAGGTTAAATACCACATGTTTGCTTTAATTTAAGATGACACGATCTTATGTATAACATGTTATGTTTGGTTTGTTATATGTTGCGTATAAACTAAAAATGAAATGTCAATGAGGTGGTCACAGAAGGTGGTTAAGAACTCGCCTTTATTTTTAACATATTGGTTACTCATTACTATGTCAATTAATTCCATAATGATGTAAATTTTTGCTGAGGGCATGTTGGAGCTTTTAATTGATCGGGATGATACTCTGCTGGCTCTGTCTTCAGACCAGAGAGGGAATACCTAAGAAGCCGTTGAACTTGACTGAACAATAAGATGCTGGACTCGATGTTTGGTTTATGCTTGCAATGGGGGAATCTCAACTGGACTTGAGCTGTAGTTATGCAACAAGGTGGAGAAATCCACCATGGTGGGAGGGTTTGCGGAGGGGTGGGGAGAATCCAAGTACCTATGAAACTGTGTCACATAATACAATGTAATTAATGAATTAAAAATAATAAATAAATTCAAAAAAGACTATTAACACAAGATTAAACAGCAATATTACACTGAGAACACTCAATACATGGCTTATGAAATATTAATACAAATTGTTACACATAATTTTCCACTTACCAAATATGTTAGCTCCTTGACAGGGCCTTGCTGGTTTTCAGAGGAAGAAACACCTGTGCTTGTGCATGCATTCAGCTACATTAACCACAATTAACCATAACTCCACATCAGTAGAAAAGCCAAGTGAAGATGTTATGTGTCTCTGCAGTTGCTAGTAAGCACAGTTTGTCTTTGCCACAGGTTCACCTGCTGTCTGGCTAGAAATATTGCTGATGCCTGTTTAATTTTATTGCAGTTGTATTTCTTCCATCAGCCACATTTCAAATAAGGCTGTCCTCAGCTCTTATGACATATTCTAAGAAGAGTGGCATTAAGAAGAAATACCAGCCATTGGAATCCTCACTTCAAAATCAGCCCAAGGAATCACCTTGAGCGTGGGAAGTTTTAGCAAAGAATAATGGAAATGCAAGTGTTGTTCCACAGAACAGCACCAATCCTGGAAACTATTCATGCTTTGGTGCTTCATCTCACAGATGCAGTCCACCTGTAGCTGAGAATGTCTCTCCTAAACCTGGAGAATTGGGAGAGGCCTTCACAGCTACATCATCATCTTCTGCCATGCCAGCAGTCATCAAGGACACACTCACACTTGCAGCTTCTCCTCAGTTGACATCGAGTCAGTTGGTCTCATATGCTCAACATCCTCATTCTAGAGCCTCTCTCATGAATGTTGTTTCAACCACACATTCTTATTTGCAGAGCTACACAGGATGCCACTCTGCACTCATTCTTACCCAATTATGCTGCAGCCATCAGGGTTTCCCCTCACATACTGGGAATTCTGGTCCCAGCAACAATCATCTCATCCCCCATTCCTTGCAGACAGTCCACACATCTCCATGAGAATGATAGCACAGCCATCCTTTGCTTGCCCTCTTACTCATTTAAAATATGACCCCCACTAACAATATAAAATGACCATAAAAACTGCTGTTACACCTTTGCATTCCCCTTGTGGAAGCAGTTCATAATATTTAGCCAGTGGGTGAATGCTGCAAGTAACATGGTTGCATAATCTTGCAGATAAAAACATCAAAGCCTATGCTTTATGGCTTATGTGTTTCCTTCTCAACATGCTTTTGGGATGCAGCAAAACAGGATATTGCCAGGGATTAGGCTGAAATTCATGCTGAGTGCTGAACATGGATAAGAGACCAGGAAGCGACTTCCATTCCTCTTACAAATGTGGCACTACTTACAGAAATCAGATGAGTACCTCCTTTGTCAAAGTAAGAAGGAGGGCAATTGGTGTTGGCATTATGGTTAGGTATCAGCAAAAGCTGTGAGGGGGCAGGACATGGGTCCATCATAATTCTTGGCTCAGGCAACCTGCCCCTCAACCCTGCCTGCTTCTATGATATGCCCGCCCTATCTGACTAATTCACAGATTCTGTGGAGACTTGAGTGGACAGATGCATGCCAGTGTTGAGGTGGTACTGGTTCTTACAGCCTCGGGATAATTTTGGGAAAGTGAAATGGAATGATCTGACACTCCAGCTGTCATTTTTGCTGCTGTGATAACTGGAGAAGTAGCAAATGCAAAAACAGCACATCCTTTTCAATTTTCCCTCACAAATTCTGCAAGGGAAGACTCTGAGTGTGCATAACTCTACTCTGTGGAGAGATCCTGGTTTCAGACACTCTTACTGTCCAATCAATTCCAATGGTGAAGCCGTATCACGTGCCTAGTGATATAATTACCCTCACCCAAGCACAGCATTCCTAAATTCAGGGCAAGGCCAGGGTCTCTGAGAGGAAGCAATGTGTCTCAGACACCAAGGTGTGGTGAGGGCTTATTAGCATCAAGACAGCCTTGCATCTAGTAATTCAGGTTTTCAGTAGAGACATACTGCTACAGTTCCTTGTGTGCAGTATCTTAGAGTACACATTGGAGCGAGCCCTGTTCAGCATCTGAGGAGCACAGAGTTGTGTGTGGTAAGCATTAGCAGAGAGTGGCATGAAATCTAACTTTCTGTAATAATATTTGGTATAGTGCAATTGTTATGAAAAAATTGATTCCCAACAATTTGTCCACTTCCGTCTGCCCCATTTTACTGTAGAGGTTTTTCTCTAATGTCTAGGCAAGGTGGAGAATTCTGGTAGCAGATGCAACTTTAGCTTTCTGCTCTAAGGGTATCATAGCATGGTACTCTACTAGCATATTGAGAAGGTAGATTGAACTGTTCCTTTGCTTGTCTACTTTTTATTGAGGAGTAGGTATGCATACTGCAATGTATTTCATATCCTGGAAATATGAAAAATTTAAGCATCGCTGTGTGGAATTTAGACACCCCACCTGGTTCTGCTGAATCCATTTTCTGATGTATTGTTCAGGTGGAGAATGTGATGTCTTCTGGAGGATTTTGCACTTGTGTTCATAAGAAATATTGGTGTACGCTTGCTTTGCTTTGATGTTGTCCTTCTTTCCAGTTTTGATATTAAGGTGATGATGGAAGGAATTTTGAAGGATTGTCTTTCTGACTGCTGTTTTGTTGGTCTTGTGCAGCATTCAGACAAGTTTGTCCTGACTCATTTGTAGCAATTCAGCAGTGTGCACATGCAGGCCTTGAGTTTTCTGTGTGGGTGCAGGGAGGATTCAATTCCTCACTCTCACTCTACCTTGACAATAGAACCATTGACATTTTTAAATTATGTCATGACAATGATGCAGAGATTTTTCATTTCCAGAAATCTCTTTCTTATTGTTCTTTAGAATTGTTGCCATGCACCTGCTTGTAATCATTCCTGATTGTTTTCTGTATGTCTGGGCCATCTGCTGTTCCAGTCCCTTCCTGCTGCCTAGTTCACAGATTCATGTTTCTTCTCTCATTCTGAAGTGTGTTCCTAATGGAGTAAAGATTGTACATTTTCACGAGACTTTACACATTGACTCACTGATAGTATAAGTTGTTTTTTGTCACTCTGTTTGTATCACACCTGGCCTGATTTTATTGATTGTATTTGCTAGTCTTGTGTTTACTTCAGCTTTTTCACATAGAGATGGCATAATTTCAAGACATGTCTAGGTTTGTTGTAGACTCTCATTACATATGTATTTTGTACTGCCATAAATATGTTTCTCAGGTTGTACATAGTCTATTGATATTGAGGAGTTAATTTATTCCAGGAATATTTCTTCATACATTACCTCACAATTTTTGTAGCTCAGTTTTTGTTCATCCCCATGAAGTTGAGATTCTGATCATTTGGATGCTGAGTTATTTTCTTTTTTTTTGCTTAACTTTCTCCAGTTTCAACCCATGTTGCTCTGAGAAGCTGGTAGGTTTTGATATTTCAAAAAATCCAGTCTTGTTTTGTGCCACACAATACTTGCATTTACACATATGTGCAATGCATATGCATATTTATACAACATAATGTATTTATAATCCAAGCACACACACGTAAATTATGTGACTGTGTTATGTTACTACCTTGAATAAAGGATTACATCATAAAGGAAATAAGTATGATACGTTAGTTTGAAATCAGCCATAAAGGGGTTCACAAGTTTCAGTAATATTGTGGAAGCAGCACTGGTTATTTCTCAAAATAGGTTTCTGTAGTTGTGTCATTCATTTTGCAACATTTGCTGCATCATATAAAGCTTTCTGCACATTTGGTAACCCCCTTCATTCATTCAAAACATGTTTGTGAACTCATGGATCTGGACCATTTAGCGTTTCAATAGCATTTTGTGTGACTTCTTTATTTTTTCATGCTAACTTTTATTGAAAGAAAATCTGTGGAAAAAACTCAGGTCCGACATGTCCTTGATAGAAGTCGAAGAATTATTTTTTTTTCAGTTAAACAGAAAATGATTCATGAAGGTATTGGTGTTTAAATTAAGTAATGCTTAATTTAGAGTAATCTGGCAGGTGAAATAAATAAGAAGAAGCCACATGCAAATCTGTATCCAAACACATAGTCATCCATACAATCCCTCACTAGCAGGCCTCGATCTTGGTCTTGGTCTTTGGCTCACTTGAATATCACCTTCAGTAGAGTTTCACTTCATTTTCTGGCAATAGTGTTGGATGAGTTTAAGATTCCACATACAATTTTTCCTGTTCTTTAGCAAGTCAAGCTGTTATATTTTACAGACAGCTTGCAGCAACTGATGACATGTTTTGACATTTTATGATGCTTCATATTATATGATGTGATTTATAATTATAATCGATTTCTAGAGTTCACATATGTATATTAGAATGACTCTGATGCTCATCATTAGTAGCTTTTTTGTCACTTCAGTTCTACTTTTGCAATTTTTAATAGATTATCTTCCACTATTTTAAAATCGTAAATATTTTGTCACAAGAGTCATATACAGTGAATAATAATTGTAAAAGATTCCAGATTATCAATGTGGTGGTGAACTGCAATTAATATTTTGTACTGATTAATATGGCAATCATTTTCAGTTATTAACTGTTATAACTAGTACTGTGACATTAATGTTGTCTTATATATAAAAATGCTGATGAGCTTAGCACAGTAGCCTCGTCACTAAAGTTCTTGCCTGGAAGCACTGAGATCCCATATGGCTGCTTGATCTAATCTTGATGACCCTGCTTCCCATCCAGCTCCCTGCTGTGGTCTGGGGTATTAGTCAAGGATGGTCCAATACCTTTGGACCTTGAACCCCTGTTGCAGACCCGGAAGAGTCTCGGGGCTTCTGGATTCTGATTGGCCAGTGCAGCCACTTGGGGAGTGAATCAACAGGTGGAATATCTTCCTCTACATTCCTCCTCCTTTGTATGATTGTCTTTGCAATAAAAATGAATCAATCTTTAAGAAATATATGAAATTATACCCATAAATCTTTATAGATTTAAGCAGCTTTGTCTTGAATATATTAAACTTATGTTCAGACTCAGTTTTCAGGAATTTCACAAATTAAATATTTTGAAATGCTTACCATATTATACTATGGCAGTCTGTATTAAGCAATATTGTGATGACATGCTTTTATAATTCTTCTCATTCACTAAACCAAGCCTTATTCTTCCAGTTACCTCAGTTTGTCTGCTAATTTTCTCTTTGCTGATCTTAGCAGGCAGTTGCTATGCTTTTACTTATGTTTTTCCAATCAGGATAAATATGTTTATCTTTCCATGATAACAGCATTAATAAATAGTTAAAACATTCAAAATTATTTTCAAACTGCTTTTCCCTTAATTTTTATATTCATAATTTCTTTCCGTAACTTCACTTAAGTCCTTGCCAGCATCCCTCTTAACCCTCAACTCCCCATAAGCTATCATGTTTTTCAAAAGAACTAATCTATTAAGTGCCAATTAGAATTCATTTCTTCTCCCCAAGTAGTATCCCATTCTGCAGAAACTGCAAATATATTTTTAGTTTCTATGAGATCACTCATTTCATAGATTGTACATGAGTGATATAATGTCATTCTGTCTTTCTGATCCTGTCTTCTTCCCTTTAAATATTAACAGCAATTCTATTCCTGCTTCTAAATAGTAAAATTTCATGATATTATGAATATATATCACACTTTGCTAAGCTGTGGAGTTAGCCCTTGGGAGATCGGTCTCTGCATATGCCCCTTTTTAATTTTTAATGGACACCTGTCTTAGGTTGTCCAGCAGTCAGTTCACACGTTATCTGTCATGGGGAGCCCCACCCAGGGCACGTGAAATCCCTGTCTTAGGTTGGTCATCAGCTCTGCCAGATCTTACCCATCTCTGGCTGCCCATCACACATCATGCTCAACCAGACTTGAGTGCTAGGGTTTTTCACAGCCAAGGCCATCATGGCTTTGCCTAATGATGATCTGGCAGCAGAGAAAAAGCAACAGTACTGCAATCATGGCCATGACCATCAATCCCAATGCTAAGACTCTGCTCCATTCCTTAAATATCCATGCTGCCAGTCTAATGCCATTTAGAATCACTCTCTCCGACATGAGAGGTACCCAGGTCTCATTAATCTTAATGATGCTGGTGGCAAGTTGGTTGGTGATTCAAAAAGACATACTTAACAATGTGAGTATTGTTGAAAATACTAACATTCAAGAATCTCATGGAGCTAAGATGCTACATGTATACAAAACAGTTTTACCAGGAACCAGAGACCCTAACTGCCTATCATCCCATCTGACTCCTACATTGTCAAACAGAGAAATAGACCCCAAAAGTTTTTAGGAAAAAAGGACATCTTCGTCCACTCTTATCTACTTCCTGCTGAGAGGGGGTGCCGTTGAGTAACAGCAGCAATAAGAGGTCCATCTAGTGGTTCCTGATAGCAGGCAGAAGTCGTCAGGTGTTTGATGTACATCCTGGCACTTAAAAAGTTTCTCTTTGTTGAAGTCCTGAGTAGTAAGTCCATTTGAATACATTCAGAACTATTCAGCTGAACAGACTTTGTAGATCCTGAGAAAGCAGAAACAGACATGCCTCTCCAAGAGCTTAGTTGTGCATCCACAAATTATTTTCAAAAGGTTTAGCTTAGCAATTTGCATTTATGAATAATTTCATCTATAAGCCAATAAGGTGGAGGACTCCACCAGGGGGGAGGGGAAGGGTGGGGGGGGTTCCCAGAGGCTATGAAACTGTCACATAATGCGAAATAATTAATAGAAATATAAAAAAAAAGATCTGAGAATTCTCTTAAGTGTGTTAAAGTCACCAATTTTTTAGAATTACTTTTTGCTCTTCATAATCTGAATAAACCATACCTATAGTTTACCATTAAATTTTAGCTTTAATGGTTACTATAGGTCCTCTGGAACCCTTGGAAACAAAGTATCTATGTTTAGCACTGTGATGCCACCTGTAGGATTTTACTCACTCTTATGTTTTTTAGACCTGGGTCCTAGTCATTATGACTGATGACATCACAACCAGATGGTCACTTAGGGATTCAACAATAAGAATATACCATAAAAAAATTTGTTCCTCTAGCAGATCCCTATCCTAGGTCTGTTAGTTGTTGTTCTCCTGCCTGGGGGAGAAAGCACCTCTTTTTGATCTGTTATTCAAACCTGAGGACTTAATTTTTTCCCTGTAAATTTTAATATCAACTATTCCTGGAGCCTTCCCAGCAGGATTACATCAAGTCTTGGCTCTCCACTGGCAAGGTTTATTAATATCTTTTCTGCAATCCCCTCCACTGTTGTGGGCTGAGAAGCTGATTTACATTCCTTTAGCTGAGCACTGAGGAATTGGGCCTACAGCAGTAGCACCTGGCCTTTGCAGACTCATCGGCGTCCTATTGTCCTGTTAATGGGCTTAGAGGAAGGAGGATATAATATGGTAATAAAGAGGCTTGAGAGGGGACAGCTCCCACCATGTCTAACACCATCATGGTCTCCATGTGTTGGTGCTTTTCGCTCGGACATTCGCCATGCCTACTATGCCGGCTCAGTTAGCCACGACAAATGGTGCCGTAACATGGGCATGGCACAGCGCAAAGGACGTCCGAGGGACCCCTGGAACTATGAAGGTAAGGGATTAAAGAATTAGGAATTAAGGAATTTGGAATTAAGAATTTGGAATTTTTGAATTTTGCAGGGGCATAATTGATTTAATCCCCAGACCCTCTCCCTGTGCTAAGGCACGAAAGACAATCTGAGGGACCCCTGGAACTCTGGAGAGACAAATTAATCTCATCCCCAGACCTTCTCCCCATTCAGGGGCACGAGGAACAATCTGAGGGACCCCGCAAACCTGGAGGCAAGTTTAGGATTTAACTCTAGAGGGGCATAATTAATTTCATCCCCAGACATTCTCCCCGTCTTGGGGCATGAGGGACAATCTGAGGGACCCCAGAAATCTGGAGGCAGGCTTTAAAATTTTTGCAGGGGCATAAATAAAATGTATCATGGGGCAAGAACTCTCTAAAATGCAGGTAATTAAGGGAATCCGAGGTCTGCTCCAGTCACAAGACATCGGCACTACTCTTAAGGCCTCACAGAGTTTTTTTGACACTGTCTGCAATTTATTCCCATGGTTTGCTTCCACTGTAGTCATCCTTTTTCTCTGGTACTTGCTAAATATTGCTTGGTCATCGTGTCAAGCAGTGGTGGAAGCCTGTCACAAGAAATTGTCCTTTAAAAGTGGAAGACAGCTACAAAACAGAATAAATAAGGAGAAAGAGCCCCAGACAAGAGAAGGTCTGGAGAAAGTGCATGAAAAAAATTTGCGGTCCTATTCTGAGGAGGCTGAGGAGGAAAAGGACGGAAGTGAGTTTGCTGAGGATCCTCCACCTATAGAGCGTGTGCCAAAGAAAAGTCCCTCTTGGACAGGCACAGAGCTCTCTGCGCCGCCTGAGCCATTGGCGCCATCATGTCTAAGCACAGTTGTAAAAGGTTTACAAGAGCAACTTCAGCACCTCTCCCTTCAGTTGAGGCAGGAACAGAGTGGATGCACTCTTGGGGCTTGCACAGGACCCCCACTTTCAACTTCTCTCTCAGCTGTTGAACTTGCGGTAAAACAAGCACAGGAGCAGGGAGACCCTGAGGCAGCTACCCTTGTTAGGTGCTTTACCTTCCCAGTAGTTGAGGTAGAGAATCAGCAGGGGCAGAGAATTAGACAGCACCTGGCACTGTCCTTTAAGGACATAAAGAGTCTGAGGGACGCTGTTGCCACATATGGTCCATCGGCCCCCTTTACTGTTCCCATGATTGAAGCCTTGGCACCTAACAATTTGACCCCGGCCGATTGGAAACAGCTCTGTAAGGCAATTCTGGATGGGGGCGATTTTCTAATGTGGAAATCTGAGTTCTTTGAGCTTTGCCTTGACACAGCACAGCAAAATACCCAGGCACGCTTTCCTGAGAGAACTCATGATATGTTGACAGGAGAGGGGAATTTTGCTAATGTACAGGATCAGATTAATTATGACCCAGTGGGTTATGCGCACACCGCTGCTGCTGCAGTGACGGCCTGGAAGTCTTTATCACCAAAGGGCTCGCTACATTTACATCTCTCTAAAATTGTCCAAGGCCCAGACGATCCTTACCAGGCATTTGTAGATCGCCTACTGGTAACTGCAGATAGGGTACTTGGTAATGCAGATCAAGCCATGCCTTTCGTAAA
This sequence comes from Ochotona princeps, assembly GCF_030435755.1. NCBI lineage: Eukaryota > Metazoa > Chordata > Mammalia > Lagomorpha > Ochotonidae > Ochotona > Ochotona princeps. The sequence goes on from NC_080866.1 coordinate 12,868,209, forward strand.
GCAACTAGCATATGAAAATGCCAACAAATGGTGCCAGGAAGCAATTAGACCTTGGAAGCATGAGCCCCTTAACACGTATCTTAAACTTTGTAAGGACATTGGGAAAGGACAGATAATGGGTATAATCATTGCAGAGGCATTGCGTGATGGTACAACCATGGGCTTGGGAGCTCGCCCAAAACAAGGATGTTTTAAATGTGACCAGCTAGGGCATATCCGCCGGAACTGCACACTCCAAGGTGCACAGGCTGTTAATATGGACAGGCAGTCCCCAGGAGTTTGCCCTCGATGTCAACATGGGAAACATTGGGCAAATGAATGCAGGTCCAAGACAGACATCTCCAGGCAGCCATCTGTGCCGGGAAACGGGAGCAGGGGCCAGCCCCGGGCCTCGAAAGCACCAATGTACAGGGCAGCAATTCAGTTTGTTCCTCAGGGACAAAGGCCATTCATGACCTTGCCTGAGGGAGCCCAGGCAGTGGAGGATGGAACCTCCATACCACTTCCTAAATTGTATTGACACCCCAAATGGGGGTACAGGCTATTCCTACAGGAATTTATGGGCCACTACCCCCTGACACTGTAGGGCTTCTGCTGGGATCTAGCAGCATGGCCTTGAAAGGAGTTCATATTACCCCAGGAGTGATTGATGTAGACTATACAGGAGAAATTGAAGTTTTAGCCAGTGTTCATGCTGGGATTGCTGTTTTGCCCCAGTGGACACGAATAGCACAGTTAGTGCTGCTCCCCACAGTGAAGTCAGATAATGCTTGCAGGGCTGGACAGAAGAAAGCAGGGTTTGGTTCCAGTGGTGAAGCCTCTGTTTATTGGGTCGCTGATATGGCAGGCCGTCCTACTTTGGAGTTGAGTATAGAGGGAAAGAAATTTACTGGACCTCTAGACACTGGTGCCGACACCACTCTTATTTCACAGAAATATTGGCCCCCAGGTTGGCCTGTTACACCCACCATGACCACTTTGCAAGGATTGGTGATTACCCAAAGCCCCCTAGCTAGCTTCAGGCCTCTAGCCTGGAGGGATAAGGAAGGAAATGGTGGCCATGTTATCTCCTATGTAGTACCAGGTCTGCCAGTTAATTTGTGGGGGAGAGATGTTTTGCAACAGATGGGGGCAGTATTAGTATCTGGTCAGGAATTAGCTATGCAGCAGATGGAGAGGTATGGCTACATTCCTGGAAAAGGTATAGGAAGAAAGCTGCAAGGAATTACTCAACCAATCTCCATGGAACATAAGAAGGATAAGAAAGGGCTAGGGCATTTTCCCTAGGGGCGATTGTGATGGCGGCTGAGGTTACTCCATAGAAGATTACATGGAAAAGTTCTCAACCCATTTGGATTGACCAATGGCCCTTTCTACAGAAAAAATAGCCGCCATTAAGGAAATAGTTCAAGAACAGCTGGCTGCTGGACATATTGTCCCTTCCACTTCACTTTGGAATACACCTATTTTCATGATTAAAAAGAAATCAGGGAAGTGGGGACTTTTACAGGATCTCAGAGCAGTGAATGCTACCATAGAGATAATGGGATTACAGCAGCCAGGATTACCGCTGCTGTCTGCCATTCCAAAAGACTTTAATATTGTTGTGATCAATTTAAAGGACTTTTTTTTTCCATTCCCCTTCATCCAGAAGATTCACCTCATTTTGTTTTCAGTGTGCCTTCTGTTAATTTGCAGGAACCATTTGAACGGTACCAATGGAAATTTTTACCCCAAAGAATGGGTAATAATCCTACTATGTGTCAGATTTATGTGGCTGCCGCCTTAAAACCGGTGTGCACCAGCTTTCACTCTGTTATGATTGTTCATTATATGGATGATATCTTGCTGGCAGCTCTATCTAATCAGGTGTTGCAATCCTCTTTGTGTAAGTTACAGCAAGTTAGAAAAAGCAGGATTAGCTATAGCCCCAGACAAAATACAACTTGTTTCTCCATTTAATTATTTGGGATTTCAACTTTTTCAGAATTGTGTTAAACCCCCCAAAATTTCCATAGCCACAGAAAAGTTGTGAACTTTTAATGATTTTCAGAAATTGTTAGGGGATATAAATTGGATGAGACACAGTTTGAAACTTACTAATGCAGATTTGAAACCTTTATTTGATATCTTAAAAGGTGACTCCTCTCCAACATCCCTTAGGGTACTGACTATGGAGGGACGTCACGCCCTATGCAAGGTTGAGAGAGCTATTGAACAATCCCATTTGACCAGGATTGATTACAGTACCCCACTTTTATTTATTGTTATAGCATCCTCATATACACCTATAGGGGTATTTTATCAGCAGGGACATATTTTGTGGGAACATTTGCATGTCTCTCCTGCTAAGACAATTGTGTCTTACTATTTGGCCATAGCAGAGTTGATACAGAAGGCCACTAAGAGCAGCCTAAAATATTTTGGAAGGGTCCCAGATACCATTATCATTGCATACACTCAGAAGCAGCTTTTGTGGTTGCAGAATATGGAAGAGACCTGGTCTATACTTTTGAATACTTTAAATGTTAATTTTGACAACCACTATCCCAAGGACCCCATTGTACAGTTTTTTATTTTCCATCATGTTGTTTTTCCACTTGGAACTTCTCTTCAACCATTGCCAGAAGCTTTAACTGTTTTCACTGATGGGTCATCAAACGGTCAGGCAGCTTTTGTAGTAGATGGCCAGGTTACCACCATCCCCACGTTTTTTGTCTCTTCACAGGTTGTAGAATTGGTGGCTGTTCTTGCCGTCTTTCAATCATTTTCCATGCAGCCCTTTAATTTGTATTCTGATAGTGTATATGTTGCCCATTCCCTTCCTGTGCTGGAGACTGCGGGCCAAATTTCTTCCCACCCTACAGCAGCATCTCTATTTGCTAAAATTCAGGCCTATATTTGGGCCCACAAAGATAAATTCTTTGTGACTCATATGCAAGCCCATACAGGTTTACCTGGGCCCTTGACTTCAGGAAATGCGGCTACAGATTCAGCCACCAAATTGGTGGCCTCAGCTCTTGAAGAAGCTCAAAAGGCACATGCTAGATTTCACTTGAATTCTAACACGCTTCGTTTGTGCTTTAGTCTGACTAAGGAACAAGCCAGAACCATTGTGAAGCAATGCTCAGTGTGCCCTCAGTTTTTGCCTGTTCCTCATTATGGTGTTAATCCCTGAGGACTGTTACCCAATCATGTCTGGCAAATGGACGTGACACACATCCCAGAGTTTGGGACAGTAAAGTATGTGCATGTTACTATCGATACTTGTTCTGGATTTATTTTAGCTACTCCTCAAACAGGGGAACAAGTCAGACATACTCTAGCCCATTGCTATGCATGTTTTTCCATCTTGGGAACTCCTAAAATTATCAAAATTGATAATGGTCCTTGCTATACTAGCAGTAAATTTCATGATTTTGCTGCCTCCCATCATATACAACTAATTACAGGTATTCCTTATAATCCTCAAGGAAAGGTATTGTGGAACGTGCCAACCATACTATTAAGGCTTACCTTATTAAAACCAAAAAAGGGGATATAGCACTTCCCGAGATCATTTGAATCTTGTATTATTTATTTTAAATTTCCTAACATTGGATGCTGAAGGATGGTCTGCTGCAGATCGTCACTGGAATCCATCTCAGAAGCAGAAGTGTTATGTAATATGGAAGGATCCCTTGACTGGTAAGTGGCTAGGCCCAGATCCCCTCCTCATTTGGAGGCGACAATCAGTTTGTGTTTTCCCAGAAAATGAAAATGGTCCAAGGTGGATTCCTGAGAGTCTTGTCTGGCAAGCTTCTGCTGCTGAGTCTTGTGAAAGCTCGGATACTGGCCAAGATGATGGCATTTGAGTCAGAAGATCGACAGGACAAGCAAATATATTAGGCCTTTATATATTACATAAGTATATCAGTATTTTGTCGTTGTTCTGCAGCGTGTTCCACTACTGATGGTCGAAGTTTATCGGTGGCTTTGGACTTTGTTCTCTGAGAGCCATGTGGGATGGGGGAGGAAGTATTGAGCCTTCCTAATACCCATCCGTGCTTTGATTCGGAACTCCTTTTTTTTTTAATTAAATTTATTCATTAATTACATTGTGTTATAATTACATAGAATCTGAGATTCGCCCCCCCATCCTCCCCCCATGGTGGGTTTCTCCACCCCGCTGCATAACCATAGTTCAAGTTTAGTTGAAATTCCCTCCCTGCAAAAATTTGCCAAGCATAGAGTCCAACATCCCATAGTCCAGACAAGTCCAACTACTTATTGAGAAGACCCTCTCTGGTCTGAGGGTAGAGCCAGCAGAGTATCTTCCCGGTCAAATAAAAGCACAATTGTACCATCTGCAACAATTAACATCGTTATGAAATTAATTGACATGATATTGAGCAGTCAACATGTTAAAAATAAATGCAATTTCTTAACCACTTTCTGTGACCCACCATTCACAGTTCAATTTTAGTTTATATACTACAAATGACATAATATCCATAACATAACATGATATGCTTAACATCATATCATATTAAATTAAGGCAAACATGTGCAATATATACATTCAACGCAATTCCAATCAAATTGCCCAAAACATTCTTCATGGAAGTGGAAACAATGACCCAAAGGTTCATCGGGAAACACAAAAAACCACGAATAGCTAGAACCATCCTGAAGAACAGGAAGTTAGCAGGGGGAATCACAGTTCCAGACCTCTGGACATACTATAGGGCAGTGGTTATCAAAACAGCGTGGTACTGGCACAAAGATAGAGAGGAAGACCAATGGAGCAGAATAGAAACACCAGAAGGGAACCCACACAGATACAGTCAAATAATCTTTGATAAAAGGACAAACGATGATCCAGGCAAATGGGGAGGTCTGTTCAATAAATGCTGTTGGGACAACTGGTTAATAGCCTGCAGAAACAAAAAGATAGACCCACATCTCTCACCATATACTAAGATCAAATCGAAATGGATAAAAGTTCTAAACCTGCATCCAGAAACCTTCAAACTTTTGGAAGAAAATGTTGGAAACACACTGCAACACTTAGGGGTAGGCCCTCACTTCCTAAAAAAGACTGCAAAAGCAGTAGAAATTGAGACCAAAATAAGCAAATGGGACTTCATCAAACTAAGAAACTTCTGCACAGCAAAGAAAACAATCAACAAAGTAAAAAGTAATCCACATAATGGAACTCCTTTTGTTTTGTTTATATTTTCCTCACCTTGTCTTGGATTCACCAGAGCACAAGTGCCTATCTTAACAGGTACTTACTTCCACAACAGATTAGTGTGACATTTGCATTTCTAATCTACTCCTGAAGCCTAAGCCAATTTCTGTATCCAGCCATTGTCAAGGGGGAGGGCTTCAGACTGGCCTCTTTATCATTTGAAAGGGACCAAGGAAGTGGGCCAGTGACACCTTTCTGGCATTTTGTCCCAAGGCCAGGCACCATGGTTATTGGAAATTTTCTTTGTTTTTGGAGAAACAGCTTTGAGAAGAAACTTTAAGTGTTTTTCTCTCTTGTTTTTCCTCCCGCCACTATGGCATAGGATTAGTTCCTTCTTTCCTCTCACCTGAGGACTCACTCTTGTGAGTGAACCTTAGCTCATTGAATTTGAAGCTTGTGTTTGCTTGTGTTATCCCTATGCTTCTCTCTTAAGTACAGGAGATGCCTCTGAAGTGAATGACACCAAGTTCCAGTACACCCTGACAGCATGCTGGAATGGCAATTGTGATTCTGCTGTTATCCTGCAGCTGCCCTGAATCCTGCCTGTGTTTATGGGGACTGACAGAGAGGCCTATGTTGGCCTGATAAGATTAAAAGAGACTTTGGCATAATGGCGACCACCATAGCCGGTACATCAACAGCTGCCAACACCAGCTACCGTGGTGACAGTGAAATAGGTCACAGAACAGACTGCCAGGGTTATGGAACAACAGGACTTTAATGATGAGCATGAGCAGGTGGGCATGTTTATGCTGTGACTGTGGGCTGATTTGTTGGAAAAGAAATAGCAGATGCTGTTAGATTTGGTCTAGGCCTCCTGTACCCCACTGTATGCCTTTCTGTTGTATTGTATGAATTTCTGGTGTATCATCTGTGCAAGTGCAAAATGTTTTCCCAAGCTTGGGAACTGCTGTCTGCTCATTGCTACTAAGCTAAGTTACTCCTAAGATCATGGCCTCTTGTCTCCCATTGTGCCTTTTATGTATGTTTCACCTGTGAAGTGCTTGGTTTTCCCAAGCCCGGGAACTGCTGTTTGCTCATTGCTACTGAGCTGATATTCACTCCTAGCCATAGAACAGGGTTGCCAGCCTCCCCAAGTATGGTTTGAGCAGCTGCAGCAGACAATGCGTTGAATGGCAGCCAGTGACGGGTAACATGGACTGGGAACAGACCAACCTAAGACAGGGTCTCCGTCATGCTGCGGAGATTCCAGATGATGGGTAAGGCTGATAACCTAAGAGTCCACAACCTAAGACATGCGCATTCAAGTCTGCTTTAATACAGAAGGGGGGATCTGTTGTGGGCTGAGGAGCTGATTTACATTCCTTAAGCTGAGCACTCAGGAATTGGGCCTTCAGCAGTAGCACCCGGCCTTTGCAGACTCATTGGCGTCCTTGTCCTGTTAATGGGCTTGGAGGAAGGAGGATATAATATGGTAATAAAGAGGCTTGAGAGGGGACGGCTTCCACCACTTCTAACACCATAATGGTCTCCATGTGTTGGTGCTTTTTGCTCGGACATTCGCCGTGCCTACTATGCCAGCTCAGCTAGCCACGACACTCCACAATTTTTTTCCAGATCTAATTAGTTGTCTGTCCTAGAATTAACTTTGCCAACTGAAAGATACATCTTTAAAACACATTTTTCTGTCTTTCAGGCCGCCAATGGTCCATCTCAAAACCAGAAGAGTAAAGCCTGTTAAATATACCAAGAGTCCTTAAAGTATCTGATCAAAGATTCCTTATTATAATGTCCATCTTTTTAGTCAAACTGACTTGAACAGTAACATAGTAAAGATTTTTATCACTTATAAATGATAACCCAAGCATTTTAAAGTAAATACACATCGGAAAATATTCCCCAAAACACAGCTTTCTTAGATCATGAGAAATAAACACAGGAACTAGTGCACAAGATCATCTCACAGCTTTCCAAGAATTCCAAGAAATTCAAAGGTTGGAATAAGAATAGAGCTTACTGAAGCTTGATAGACATTTGATAAAGTCATCAATTAAACAGAGACCATCTGAAGCTCAATGCTTCAATTCTTTTAAAAGCTTTAAAAATTAGAGATACAAATATTTTCACTCTTAGACATCCACCAGCATCTTTATGTATGCACACGTTAAAAACTTCAAGTACAATGGCTCTAAGCAATCCTCAACCATTTCTCCCGATTCATAGACACAGCTTAACAAAAACCCACCTAAAAACAAGGAAAGAGAAGTTCCTCAAGACAACACTCCTCTAGCTGGCTTGGGAATCCATCCGCCCCCCCCTCAAATAAAGACAGATAAGAAGCATCACAACAGGGACAAGGCCAAAATCTCAAATTCTTTGAAGGGTAGACTTCAAGCTTGCCCCTCCCTTGTTTTAAGGCAGGTAGTCCTCGCGCATCTTCTTAGCTTCTGTTTTATTGAGGAGAGCAAAAAATCTTCAATTTGGTTGTTGTCTTAGGAGACCACTTAGGAATTCTCTGAAGTTAGTTAGTAGGTTTAGTTATCAATAAGATGAAAACAACCCAAAAAGAAATGTTAAAACACTGTTGTTTGTCATAAGGAATCAGACTCCAACTCCACTGTCTTAAAGGTAAAATTCAGAAATTATACACATCATAACCAATTTCATTACACAATTTAAAAGAATTTGTTGTTTTCCTGTAAGGCAAAATCTCACATACCTCCTTGTAAGTAAGAACACAAGTAATTAACAATCAGAGCCAATTTCATGATTAGGAAACATTTCAACAGATGAGCATAAATATTCATCTGTTTAATAGCATATATACTGCAACAGATTTAGCACAATTTTATAATATTATGAGATTATAATTCAAATTATTTTGAATGATAATTGCATTATTCAAATTTTGTCTCAATCCTTGAGAGTTCTAGGGATCCTACTAGAACCCCCAAAGTCATGAGACTTGGTTTAGAACTCTGAAGAATTTAGAGTTCTTAATGAGTTTAACAAAAATTACCTTTAGCATTTAACTGAACATGTCAACTAATATTGTATGCTAGACCTAGTCAATGCCCAGACAACACTGTAAGCTGAAGATCAAAATGCAAGAAAACATCATATGAACTGTTGAAGTTAATAGACCTCTCTAAAATTATTTACCCTGAGAATGGGGGTAAGTCACAGTCCATCCCTTCTCGTCTGTCAATTAGTCACACATACACCCAATACAGAACAAGAACAAAAACTTAACAATTCAAGATAAAAATAGAACTAGAGAAAGAGTATTAAAACAAAATCTAGTTTTTGTCCACACAAAAATAATAGAATACCAACAACAATGACTAAACAAACATATGCACAATCACTAAACATATCAGAACAGAGACATACAACTCTTAAAGCTTTTGCAACTTCCAACCTCTTATTTAACATATTTTAACCTGGAGATATTTGGTAAAACAAGTACATAGATTCATTTCATGCTTTAGGTTAATCTAACAGTGGATTTGGACCACTCTATATCATACTGCTTTTATATATACCTGCTAAATCAAGTTGCAGAACAAGTTTCCCTTTTTTATTTTAATAAATGTTAAATCATGTCGCGGCTAGCTGAGCCGGCATAGTAGGCACAGCGAATATCCCAGCGAAAAGCACCGACCCACAGAGACCATGATGGTGTTAGAAGTACTGGGAGCCATCTCCCCGAGCCGTCTCTCCACAAGCCTCTTTATTACCATATTATCTCCTGTTTCCCACAAGGCCATCAACAGGACAATAGGACGCCAATGAGTCTGCAAAGGCTAGGTGCTACTGCCCTAGGCCCGATTCCTGAGTGCTCAACTTAAATCACTTATTACTTACCTTGCCCCCTCTTAGCTTGGGGTTAGAGCTATGAGGTAGAACTAGAGAAATTTAGGTCCTGATGGTGACTGGGTTTGGTTAAGTCCAGAGAGACTGGGGGCTGGAAGGGGAAGGTCTGGCCCTGCTGATGGGTCTGGGGCTGGCCACCCTGGAAGTTACTCTGCTTGATTGGGAAGGGATTGTCCTGGGCATCTGTTTCAGAGTGGCACTCATGGGAAAAATGGCCAGACTGTTCACCATTACAACAGGTTTTAGATAGAGGCTTGCTCTGCATTACACTGGGCAGTTTCCCTACAATTCTCAACATAGTCAGTTTTCCACAGAACAAAATCATCTCAATTTTAGGTGGCTCAGGCCAAAAAATACCAGTCATTGTAGGTCAATCAGTGCTTACTAAGATTCTCTAAGAGCGCGAGGGTGTAAGGTGCTGTGGTGCCATAGTTGCAAACTGCCGCCTTAAGCTCCCTTAAGTGTTTCAAATTTAGCGGTGGTACTTCTGTTCTGACACCGCATCCGCGGGCTCCTCTCCCTCAGAATCTGACTGATTAGGGGGCTCCTCATCGAAGTCCTCTTTGTGAGAAGCTGCATCATTCTCCTCATGATAAATAGAATTGGGATCATTGACTACTTCAGAGGGATTTTCCCTGCAGCTGCATCAGGGCCTATGGTGGCCCTGACTTTGCTGCGGGTGACAGGAAAGCATGTAAAGTCTTATTTGGTTTAGAGCCTTTGGCGAAATCATTACCAAAATGAGTCATCCTCTGGTGTCCCGAGTCCAATTTTCTCAATTCTCTAAGTAATTTTAAATGATCGCGTTTCTGTTGGAGAACTGTGTGAAGGGAGGTGGTCTGTTGGGCCAATTCAACTCTAGCCTTCTCTACACAATCAAAAACATGGTCTGAATTAAGAACAGGGTTGCATAAAACAGGAGCAGAAGGCATAGCTTCAAGTGTGATAATATGAAGAGGGGGCCTTAAAGGGACCGAACGCTCTGGATCATGGAGGCAAGCCCCATCATCTAGTTGTGGCACACTGGAGATTTTTGGGTATTCATCAGGGGTCTCTTTGGGGTAAGGGAACTTTGATCTACTTTCCTTTATTTACTCCATCCTTTAGATTATCAGAGGGGGAGTGGGATCAAGACACTCTGCAGAATTTATTTTAAATAAACCTTGCTTAAATTGTTTAATTCTCCAGTCAACCTGTTCTGATCAACAGCATTCCCATTTGATACAGTAGATCTTCAAGCTCGGTGACCAATTTATCCTGGAAGAAGGCTAAACCCATTTTATCATCCTTTTCACAGGATAAATTAAACACCAAGGCCTAACTATACTTCAAAATAAAACTCATTCTCTTACCTGTCTAGGAAAGGCTCACAATACGTCCCAGTTACCTTATTCAGCTGGACATCCTCCCAGGATGACCCTTCATCAAATTCTCTCTTTCTCAATCTTGGTGGAACCTCCATCTGTTAGCAACGCCCACATTGCCGTATACCCCATGCCGAGCAGAGGGACTAGGGTTACAAAGAGGATAATGCACACTGGGCCATTTGTGCAAAGAGAATGCTGCTTTACTGAAGTCTAGCCTGCCTTTTATCCTCTCTGATTCCTTCCAGCATTTTTCCAATGTTCAAGCAGCTCCTAAGACCCCTAAGGGCATCTTGATCAATGGGAAGCAGGGAAGCAGAAACTTGTGGTTAAGCCAGGGATTAAATCTATCAGGCCAAGATTGTGCATCCTGATATGATTGAAAAACAAGCTAAGGTGTGGAGTTAACCCTTGGGAGAACGGGCCCTGCACCTTATGACTTCATCTTGCTAACAGGTATGTGTGTAATTGTTCATTTCTTCAGGATTATTCCATTTGCAGCAACACAGCTCTTTCTACATGCTCTTTTGCTCTCTCATCCTACATCCTTGAGAGATTTTTGTTTGTTCTCCCTAGTCTGGCTAAGAATTTGCACACCTTTTCTTACCTTTTCAAAGAACAAGGTATTAAATTTCTAAAAAACGCTTTTTTCCACTAATTGGGCTCTCAGCTTCTTGCTCTTCCACTTTTATCAAGTATGTAGTTATCAGTTATGTATTTGAGATCTTTCTGAGTCTTATAAAAGGAAACACTGCTGCTACTCCCTGCTCTCTACGTAATTATTGCATTGTGTCCTGCAAGTTTGCGTATGTTGCATTGTCTTTTCAGAGAAAAATTTTCAAAATTTTCTTTGGTCTTTTCCTTATTCCATCGGAGCCTTTGTATTACTCTTTAATTTTTTAGTGAATACATTTCTTAGGATTTTCTTAATGTTGATTCATAGATGATTTTTTTAGGAGAGTTGCTTCATAGCAGAGTAATTTTAGGAGAGTTGATATTACTGCTATTATTTTAAAATAGCTTAAGTTTCATCTCTGACCTAGCATTTGATGCATTCTAGAAAAGATTCTGCAACATTTTATCAATGTATTTCATATTTAATTTATTCATGGTGACAATTTCTTCTCAGATGTAATTTAAAATAGCGGTTAAATAAGATTTCATATTTTTTCTAAATAGATCTATAAAACATGATATACTTTCTGACACACAACATGATATCCAACATGTCTATTCACTCTCCAAGAGATGCATAGGTAAACATGTTTACAGCTCATTTTCTTTGTTTAAGATTTTTTTTTCACAAAGTCAGATAAACAGAGAGGAAGGAGAAACAGAAAGGAGTATCTTCCCTCCAATATTTCATTCCCCAAATGAGTGTAACAGCTGAAACTGCACTGTTCTGAAACCAGGAGCCAGAATTTTCCTCCAGGTCTCCCACGTTGGTGCAGGGTCCCAAGGCTTTGGGCCATCCTCAAATGCTTTCCCACGCCACAGGTAGGGACCTGGATGGGAAGTGGAGCTGTCAGAATTAAAATCAGTGTCCATATGGGATACCAGCAAGTTTGAGGTGAGAATTTTAGCCGATGCGCCTCTGTGCCAGGTTTTACAGTTCATTTTATGGATGAGCTGTATAATCAAGGTGGGTATGCTGAACATTGAAAATGCAGTCAGCATTTTCACTGCCAAATAAGTTCCCAATCAGACATTTAAACATACCTTCATAAATTAATACCACATTTTCTGTATTGGTCAGAATCTTCTAAACTATGATGCTCTTATATAGAACAGTATTTTCACAGGTAAATATTTCATAGTTTACTAAAACAATGTTTTTTTGTAACAACAAGAGGGAAACAAATGAGAGAGGACAAAAAAGTGGTGGAAATAATGGGGGGCTGATGGAATCACTATACCTACCAATTGAATCATAGAACATAATAATGAAATAAACATAGTTCAACAAGTGTAAAATAATTAATATGCTGTTTCCCCTCCTGAAGTTTCTCCATATTGAACACATGCTTCTACTAGATTATGATTCCCTTTGAAAAGCTCCTTGATAGCCATTATTCTTTTTCATTTTTATATGATAGCCATTCTCATTATTGAGAAGGAGAAGCTCATTATTATTTTGTTGTTGTTGCTAATGACCATGGGACTTATGCATGCTATCATGTGTCTGTAAACTCTGCTATTGTGTCCATTGTGCAGTGAACCAGAATATGGAAGAATATGTAACTCTGATGTTTATAAAATGATTTTGCAAAAAGATTCATACCATGCTTTCTGTTTTTTTTTTTTTTTTTTTTTAATTTGCCCACATATACTTTATGATTTCTTACATGGTCTATCCTAGTGAAAATTTTACAAACTAACAAAAATCTGTTTTCTTCACAAATCAAAAAGAATATCCAATAGAAGTTTCATAGGTGCATTTTTTTGCTGTAGGTAAGACAAGCTTTGTTGCTTCTTTGTTAAATATTTTTGTCAGTTGATCTGTCTATTGATGCAAAAGGGTTATTCCTATATTCAACTGATTTCCATTGGTAATATATCTCCCTTTGAAACTATAAAAGATTATTTTATAAATCCATGCTCGTTGTCCCTAGGAACATTTGCATATACCACAGTACATTTTCTTGTGAATTAATCCCTTATCCATTATGTAATGTGCTTCTTATTCTAATGCAACAGTTTTTTGCATACAGCCTAATTACTATGATGATTACAACCACTGCTCACTTTTACTTTTCAACAACAGAACATGTATTTTCTTATCCTTTCATTTTAAGTCTGTCGGGGAATCTCCAGACCCGCGGAAGAAAACCCGACGCTGAGTGACTGTGTAGATGTTCTTTATTCCGTCAGGCAGCATGCAAACAGGAAAGCCGTCTGCTCCATCTTTCTCTCCGCTCTGTCTGCTCCTCTACCCTGTCTGTCTCTCCACTCTGTCTGCTCTCTCACTCTGTCTGCTCTCTCACTCGGTCTGCTCTCCACTCGGTCTGCTCTCCACTCGGTCTGCTCTCTTCTCTGTCTGCTCTCTACACTCTCTGCTCTCTTCTCTGTCTCCCTCTCCAGGACCCAACCTGCTTATATATAACACCTAGCCAATCAGCTAAAAGGTCACCCCTGCATGTGGGAAGCGACCAATCAGCTAAAAGGTCACCCCACACGTGGGAAGCAACCAATCAGCTAAAAGGTCACTCCCGCAGGCAGGACACGCAACCACGCCCCAAGGGGAAGACACTTCCTGAACTTGTTTACCACTGCCCTCGTCAGGGCATTGGTCTGCGGTGCTGTGCTAGACAGCCCCATAGATCGTTAGGCGCTCTCAACATAAGTCCAGTTGTGTCTCTGTGTTCATGAGTTGTTTTCTTTTCTTTCATTCTTTTTTTTTTTATGTTTTCATTAAGTTCCCTAACTGATTTCTAGGACTTGGACCCAAAATAGAGAAAAATTACAACTTAAACCAATACCAATAAAAAACAAATTAACTTTTTATTACAAGTGAAGTTTAAATCCAGGAAAAAAGCCACAATTAATGCATGGCAAACAAAAAACATCACTGTAGAGCATGACTAACATGATAGGAACTGAATTTGTGGAATTGATAATTTAATGTCTTAAGATTAGGTGGTGAAATAAATAGTAGGTGGAAAGTAGGATGGGAAAGAGTGATAGTAAATATTTCTACACTCACTTGGAAAGAAAAGGATGACAGTGAAACTATGACAACCAACAACAAAAGCTGTGGTATAACTTACAAAATTGAAAAACTCAAAGTTCATACAAAAAAAGATTTCATAAACTGCTTTCTGATAATCCAAAATGTTTACTTAAAATTGAATTTATGCAATATATCAAATTTAGAAGTTAAGTGATTTCTAGTATGCATAAAGTTTACATCTAGAAACTTTTTAGAATATTTAGAAAGTGCATAATAGGCATAAAACAGCTTATCAAAATATTTTTAAAACTTGGCATATTCTCACTTCAAATAATCTTAAAATCTAATAAAACATAAGCTGAATCAAATTTTTATAATTTTTGACAAGATAAAAACATCAAATATCTAAAATTTTGAAAATACAGACTCAAGTAACTCAAACCAAAAGTACTGACTGACCATTGGTTTTCCTCAGAATGCTCTTTCCAAATAAAAGAAAATATACAGTTTTCTAGCTTTGAAGAAACATGTTCTGTCATTAAAAAATTACCTCTAAAGGAATATATTAATGGAGAGATAGCACAATTATTATTTAGTACCTAAATTTCATAGGCAGAACTATAAAGTTTCTTAGTTTTATACAAGTTGGTGGTGTTCACAAACAGCAACATTCTTGGGCCTCTACTATTATGGATTCTGCCTAAATTTGGGGGGGTGGGGAAATAAAGAAATTGTATAAATTAAACTAAATCATGTAAACCACAGATTCTCAGTAAATGAAGGGCAATTGTAAAATGCAAAATAAAACCGAAATTAAGGCAGCTTTGAAATAAAACTTATCAACCCAAAACAGTGCTACCCTAGCATAATTCACTCTGTCAAAGTCCAAATGTGTAATTGAAACATAAAAGCTAAAAAACAAAAGCAAAGCATTGCAGTTGTGATGCAGAATCAGGTGCTTTTACTTTAATGAATAAAAACAACAGTGGTCACAACTTGAATGAATGGGAATTTAGTATCAATGTATGCATCTTAAAGAATTACTTATACTTCATTGCCAAAGACTTCTTAGCAATTCCATTTTCCTCACAAAATCAGTATAATTGCTGTAAGAAATTCAACTGTGCTTCTGAATACCCAGTCATGGCAGACATCAACAAAGTGTCTGAAGTAGGGGACTGGTTGTCTGCGACAGGCAGCAGCAGGTGATGATCTTCAGTGCTAAACGGAAGAGCCAGGGGTAAAGTCACATCAGAAGGCTTCACATCCAGAGCTTCTGACAACGGACTTTTCTGTATGGACTCCTGTTCACTCAGAGTATGATCTACATTGGTATCCAGAGTTTTATCTGCCCCAGAATGGACTTTGGTTTTGTGCTTCTTTAAATTTTTTATATCTGTGTAAGAATTTCCACATAATTCACAGATAAATGGTCTTTCTCCTGTATGTTTTCGAGAATGAATGATTAGGGAACTAGAGACAGCAAATGCCTTCCCACAGGTGTCACACACAAAAGGCTTTTCGCCAGTATGCCTGCGGACATGATAGGTCAGTGAAACCTCTGTCCACATCTATCACAGACATATGACTTCTCTCCACTATGCTTCCTTGCATGAATCTTGAGATTGATTGAAGTTGCAAATTGCAAATTGCACACATCACATTTATAGGGTTTTTCTTCTCCATGATGCATGCGGCTATGGAAGAGTAGCTGGCATTTCTGAGCAAATCCTTTATCACACAGTTCACATTTGTATGGCTTTTCACCTGTATGAGTTCTTACCTGCGTTTTCAGCTGGTTACACTGGGTAAAGGCCTTTCCACATAAATGGCAGACATAAGGTTTGACTCCTTTATGTATTCTCATGTGCCTTCTCAAGCTACTGGCTTCTGAAAACACCTTCCCGCAGGTATTACACACTGGCTTGACCTTGGAGTATCTCTGATCCAGCTCTTCCCTAGAGTCCTCCAGCACATAAGAACGCCTCACACTGGCTATATTAGAGAGAGTGTTCTTTTAGAGCACAGTTTGGCTCGGATTTTCCATGTTTCTGTTTCACTGTAACAGTTTGTACAGAATCTTGTGCAGGGAAAGAATTTTACACAATGGATGTCAATTCAAGTTCTGAACTATCATTTGTTTGTGCAACTTGTTCTACCACAGGTGTGGACAATTTATTTGTATCTAAGAATAATTCAACAGATGCATTCTCTAAAATGTCACTGGGATATTGCACAGTTTTATTCAGCATTGTTTTCTGAGAGTTGAAAGTCTTCTTCTTTTTAGTTTGAGATGACTTCTTAGGTAATGTCCCTTGTTTAGGTTCTGACTGAACTATATCTGTAGAGACTTCTGATTTCTCTCGATTGTTATAATCTCGCAGAGTAAGAAGACAAGTGTGTTGGTTCAATTCAATATTTCCAGTAATGCTAGATATCTCTGTAGAAGAGGGATTAGCAATAAAAACAAAATCTTCCATCTTTATTTTACATGGTGACCATGTCTTCTATTTTAAGAAAGTCAGCAGCCTGATGAATTTCTTTAACATTCCAACTGTCAAGATTTAAAGTTCCTGTGCATATAAACTCCAACAGCTTCTGAAATCCATCAGCCTTCACCTGACTCTGCTTCTCATTGTTTGTTCAGTCTCTCTGGAAGATGCTCACAATGGTGTGAATACTGCATTTTGATACCAGAAAGGAATTTTATTCTTGATCCAGAGGAACCCGAAAGAGAAGTTTCCTCACTCTGTCTCTGCCAGCTTGGGAAGCTCTTTTGTTTTTTTTTAGAGAAGAAGATTACACCTTGGTATTGATTTTCAATCCATTTTGTTAGTGTGTATATTTCAACTGAGACATTTAACACATTTACATTTTTTTAATATTTATTTATTTTATTACAAAGTCAGATATACAGAGAGGAGGAGAGACAGAGAGGAAGATCTTCCATCCGATGATTCACTCCCCAAATGAGCCGCAATGGCTGATCCGAAGCTGGGAACCTGGAACCTCTTCTGGCTCTCCCACACGGGGGCAGGGCCCCAAAGCACTGGACTGTCCTCAACTGATTTCCCAGGCCACAAGCATGGAGCTGGCTGGAAAGCAGAGCTGCCGGGATTAGAACCGATGCCCATATGGGATCCCGGGACGTTCAAGGCAAGGACTTTTAGCCACTAGGCCACGCTGCCGGGCCCCACATTTACATTTAAGATAATTACTAACAAATACTAAGGGACCCGGCATGGTGGCCTAGCAGCTAACTACCTCAACATAAATGTTCCTGGATCCCATATGGGGGCTGTTTTTAAACCTGACAGTGCAGCTTCCCATCCAGCTCCCTGCCAGTGGCCTGGGAAAGCAGTTGAAGTTGCAACAAAGCCTGGGGATCCTGCACCTATGTGAGAGATATGGAAGAGATCTGGGCTCCTGACTTTGGATCAGCACAACACCGGCCTTTGCGGTCACTTGGGGAATGATTCATTGGAAGGAAGAGCTTTTTCTCTGTCTCTCCTTCTTTCTATATCTAACTGAATTTGCAATAAAAATAAATTTTTTAAAAAGTAGCTACTTACCTTGCCTCTCTCCAGCAAGAAGTAGCCAGATGGCTTTATAGCCCCTTTTCCTATTACCAGGAAAGGGGCTCTAAAGACTCATGCTTACTGCAATTACACTAAGTGGGTGGAAATCACAGTGGCCTCAGCCAGAGATTTGGTATGCCCTGACAGCAGTCAATGCCACATACTGGCCAATGGTGGACACAAACCACCATTCCTTGCCATATCAGGGTCCCAGCAGGGCCAATGCCAGCACCCATTTCAGAAGGGAAATAAAAGCTTTGTTATCACTCTTCAGGTTACAGTTTCCTGTTCACAGACCTTTCCTCTCCTGTTTGTTCCTGTGGTGGATGGGAAAAGGCCCAAGAAAAACCTCTATTTGCATAATAAAGGCCTGTTTGCACTTGGCTAGTGTTTTCTTTCTCAATGGTCCACAAAGCTAACAGTATTTGTTGTCTAAAATGACACACCCCACAAACAAACTTATATAAATCTCAAATGATTAAAATGTATATAACTTGCAAAGGAAAAGTGAAGAAACAAATGTTGATATTGTTGGTTTTTTAAAGATTTACTTATTGGTATTCAAAAGTCAGATTTAAGAGAGAAGGAGAGATCTTCATTTTGTTGATTCACTCCTCAAATGGCCACAATGGCTGGAGATGAACCCATTTGAAGCCAGGAGCCAGGATCTTCTTTCACATCTCCCCCATGGGTGCAAATACCAAGGCCTTTGTCATCCTCTGCTACTTTTCCAGGGCACGCAAGCAGAGAGCTGGAATGAAAGTGAAGCTGTCAGAATATGTACCTGGGCCTGAAACTACATAAATAACATGCCAGAAGACAAAAAATTCAACAAAATGACAGAAACAAATCACTATCTTTTGATGTTAATGTTGTGTGTACATGCCTTGAACTCATCGAATGACATAGATTAGCATAGTGAAAAAAAATGAATCTTACTGTTGCAGAGAGGAAACACAACTCACCAACAAAGACATATGGAAAATAAGCTAAAAAGTGGAAAAGGATTTTCTAGGACAATGGAAAATAATGCAAGCTGGTGCAGTAATTCCTATATCGTATTATAGAGACTTTGACCTGAAAGCAATAAAAGAAATAAATGAAGATGTCACATAATGATCTAAGGATGCATTCATAAAGAAGGAATCACAATGATGAATGCATATGCAAGGATCCTGACTGTATGAAGCAAAGATTGATGATTTAAAGAAGGGAAGATACTCTAATATGGCAGTGGTGGGAGACTTTAATATTTCCTTAATTTTAATGCACAGATTAATGAGACAGAGAGTCAGCAAGGAAATAAAAAACAGAGTTCATATAGGTAACAGAGTCAAAGGATATCTTCAGAATTGGTCATGTTATAGGCCAAAGAACAGTTACCAATAGGTTAAAAAAATCAAAATTACAATGTGACTATCATGGTGTGAAGCTGAAGCCAATAAATTAAAATACTCCAGAATCTATGTAAATACTTGAAGATTGCACAGTATTCTCCTATATAAGCAATAGGATCTAAAGAAATGCAAAAGAGATTGAAATATTGCTTGCAGTTTTTTAAAGATTTATTCATTCTTTCAAGACTTTGCAGACCTGTGGCCTGAGGTGGCGCAGGGACCCCAGCTACACGTGGCTCCCGCCCCAAGCCCAAGAGGTGGGACAAGGCTCTGTAGACCTGTGGCCTGAGGTGGCGCAGAGGCCCTGAGCCCAAGAGGCAAGACACAGCTCAGCAGTCAACTAACCCGGAACGAGGTGTGGAGCAGTGTATCTCCCAGTGGGACAACGACTTTGAATGGGAGCTGCAGGGGGAAGGCCTGGCACTAAGGATGGGACATAGAGCCTCCTGACCCAGATCGGGACTGTGGTCCACAAACTCCGAGCAACAAGCAGCTGGAACCCACTGCTGTGCTTAGCTACAGCCCCAGGGTCAGTGGCACCACCCAACAGATCTCCTGAACCAGGAGGGAACACAGGCAAGCAGGGCCACAGCAGGTGGTTTCCCAACAGGGGAATACATCTTTGATGGTATAATTGGGTGTGGAACAGCAAGCTCTACATCTACCCAGAGCAAAGAGAGGAAGCCCAAGGATACAAACTATATCACTTACACCCTATCCACATTGGCACACCCAACCAAATAGCTACAAGGGTGACAAGTGGCAGAGCTATAAACCCAGGCACAAATGAAGCCAATCAACATCCACCTCACCATCATCTGCTGTCTCCAATAGAGTAAGAAGAAGTATACTTAGGCCAACACTCCATACAGCAGTTGCTGGGTCACATTTCCTATAAGCTACAGCACTGAGGGCAACGGCTCCGGACAAGCAAGTCAGAGGCTAAAATCCCAAAATGGCAAGAAACAACAACACAATGAGCAGAAGTACCAGAAAAAGTAATGACTCAGAAGAAAGATCAAGCATTTCCCCCCAAAACAACCAAAAACTAATCTCAATACCTGAGATGCAAGATGATGACATAGAGAATTACCAGAGAAGGAATTTAAGAAACTAGTGATGAGATTCATCAGAGACAGCGAGAAGCGCTGGGAAGAGTCCAAGGAATTCGAAAACCAAGTCATTGCAGAAATAAATCAAGTCAAAAAGGGAAGCCTCGATATAGAACAAAAAATTGAAAGCCTAACCAACAGAATGAACACGCCAGAGGACAGAATATCAAAATTGGAAGACATTCAGAATGAAAGGCAGCAGTTCATCAAACAGTTGGAGACAAATCTGGAGAAAGCCAATAGGTCCATACAGGAAATGAAAGACAACCTCAAAAAATCAAATATTAGAATAACAAGCCTTCCAGAGGGAGTGGAAAAGGAGATAGGCTTGCAATGGGTGTTCAATGAGATAATACAGGAGAACTTCCAGAACACCAGAAATATAAATCCAGCACAAATCCAGAAAGGTCAGAGAACCCCCAATAGATTCGAACCAAAGTGATCCTCACCCAGACATGTGGTCCTCAACTGTCTTCAAGCGAATACAAGGAAACAATTCTAAGACAAGTAAGTAAAAAGGACAAGATTACTTTCAGAGGAAGGCAAATCAGAATCACAGCAGATCTCTCAGAAAAAACACTCCAGGCAAGAAGAGAGTGGGGTAAAATCTATCAAATCCTGAAACAAAACAACTGCCAACCGAGAATAATGTTCCAGGCAAAACTCTCATTTGTATTTGAGAATGAAATTAAATATTTCAGCAGCAAAGAGAAACTAGAAGAATACACCAGCACGAAACCAGCTCTAGACAACCTCCTCAGGAAGGTGCTAAACCCAGAGAGAAAAAATGAAAACCAAAATCAAAGATGACAAATGGGAAGACCTCCCCACTAAAATCCATAAGAGGATAATCAACCAGGCAGAGATTCTAATAGTCGCAAATACACACTTGCACACTTACACGCACTCATGGCAGCCCAAAATCAATTTCTCTCAATATTATCTCTAAACACAAATGGCCTAAACTCACCAATCCAGAGGCACAGATTAACAGACTGGATCCTGAAACAGAACCCAACAATCTGTTACCTACAAGAGACACATCTAACCAGAAAAGCCTCTAAGAAACTGAAAGTAAAGTGATGGAAAAAGATATTTCATGCCAATGGATGAGAAAAAAAGGCTGGGGGAGCTATTCTAATTTCAGATGATATAGACTTCAAGCTGACAGACATCAAAAAAGACAGGGAAGGTCGCTATTTATTGGTGAGGGGACTGATCCATCAGGAAGTAATCACCATTGTGAATATATATGCAACAAATTCCAATGCTCCTAGCTACGTGAAGCAATTACTTACATATCTAAGAGGAGATATTGATATGCACACAATAATAGTGGGTGACCTTAACACTCCGCTAACAACTATAGACAGATCAACAAAGCAAAAACTCAACAAAGAAAGAACAGAGCTCATACAAACAATAGAACAACTGGACTTGGTAGACATTTACAGAACTTTTTACCTCAAGGCCACAGATTATGCATTTTTTTCAGCAGTACATGGCACCTTCTCCAGGATTGACCACATGATAGGACACAAAGCGAACCTAAACAACTTCAAAAAGATAGGAATCATACCATGTAAACTCTCAGACCACCACAGAATGAAATTGGAAATCTACAATTCAAAATGCCCCAGGAAATACAGAAACTCTTGGAGGCTGAACAATATGCTATTTAGCAAACAATGGATCAGAGAAGAAATTAAAGATGAAGTAAAAAAAAATTTATGAAAACCAATGAAAACTCTGACACAACATTCCAAAATTTGTGGGACACGGCCAAAGCAGTGCTACGGGGTAAATTCATCGCAATTGGAGCTCATATCAAGACCCAAGAGAGGCGTCATATACGGGAACCAAACACACACCTCCAGGAATTTGAAAAACAGCAGCAGAAGAGCCAACACACACAACAGGAAACAAGAAATAATCAAAACAAGGGAGGAAATTAATCAAATAGAAACCAAAAAAAGTATACAGAAAATCAATGAATCAAAAAGCTGTTTTTTTGAGAAGATAAACAAAATAGACACTCCAGTGGCCCAACTGACAAAGAAAAAACAAAGAGAAAGTAAAAATTAACAGCATCAAAGATGAAAAAGGCAATATAAAAATAGGCACTGCAACCATTAAGAACATAATTAGAAATTACTACAAAGCACTATACTCCAACAAATCAAAAGACCACCAAGAAATGGAAAAGTTCTTAGACTTATACCACCTACCAAAACTTAGCCCAGAGGCAACAAACGACCTGAACAAACCAATAACTGAAGCAGAGATTGAATCAGTGATTAAAGTCCTCCGAACAAAGAAAACCCCAGGCCTAGATTGCTTCACTACAGAATTCTACAAAACATTCCGAACAGAACTGACCCCAATCTCTACAAACTCTTCAACTCTTCAAAACAATAGAAAAAGAGGCAACTCTTCCAAACTCATTCTGTGAAGCCAACATCACCTTAATCACAAAACCCGACAAAGACCCAACTGAGAAGAAAAACTACAGACGTATTTCTCTGATGAACATCGACGCTAAGATTCTCAACAGAATCCTAGCCAATATAATTCAAAAAATCATCTGACAGATCATTCATCCAGATCAAGTAGGATTCATCCATGGAATGCAGGGATGGTTCAACATCCGGAAATCCATAAATGCGATACACCACACCAAAAATTGTAAAGCAAGAATCACATGATAGTATCAATAGACGCAGAAAAAGCTTTTGACATAATCCAACACAATTTCCTGCTAAAAACCCTAACCAAGGTAGGCATAGATGGAAAAATCTACAACATAATTAAAGCAATATATGAAAAACCTAACGCCAGCATCATACTGAATGGAGAAAAACTGGAACCCTTCCCACTGAGATCTGGAACAAGACAAGGATGTCCGCTTTCTCTGCTGCTGTTCAACATAGTCCTAGAGGTACTCGCTGAGGCCATAAGACAAGAAAAAGAAATCAGAGGAATCCAAATGGGAAACGAAGAAGTCAAGCTTTCACTATACACAGATGACATGATTGTTTATATAGAAGAGCCAAGAGACTCAATACAGAGACTGCTAGATCTTATACGAGAGTTTGGAAGAGTGGCAGGGCACAAAATTAATGAACAAAAATCAACAGCCATAGTGTATGCAAATAGCCCCAAGATGGAAAAAGACCTAACCAGCAAGATACCATTCAAAATAACAGAGAAAAATATGAAGTATCTGGGAATAAACCTAACTAAAAATGTAGGAGACCTATTTGAGGAAAACTACAAACTGCTTAGAAAAGAAATTGAATGAGACCTCGAAAGCTGGAATAGCATCCCATGCTCCTGGATATGTAAAATCAATATCATTAAAATGTCTATATTGCCAAAAGCAATATATACATTCAACGCAATCCCAATCAAATTGCCCAAAACATTCTTCACAGATCTGGAAACAATGATTCAAAGGTTCATCTGGAAACTGTCCCATCCAGCAAGACAGTAAACGGGGTCGCAGACACCTAGGAGAGAATGACTGGAACAAGACACACAAAGAATGGACAGCAAGACAGTAGGTCTGATCAAGCTGTCAGTTTATTGATTTCAACTGAGGGTTTTTATATTATTCAGTAACTAAGGCTCAGGGAGGGAAGGAGAAACTGGGATGCAGGCCATGGTCTCAAGACCGATTGCTCTTGAGCAACCACCATATCAACAATAGTAACCAGCATATCAACAATAGCATAGGTAATCAGTAACAAGATGTCGGTAAGTACAGCATCAATCACATTCTGAAAGAGTTGCTAGAAACAATTGAAGCTAAGTGTGTGATTAGTTTCATAACCTCTTTCCCAAGCATCTAGCCAACCTGGGCTTTTCCACTGTCCCATAGGTCTATATTCAAAATGGCTTCAGTGTGGCTATAGTACGTGGCTCCTGACATCTCCCCTTTTTTCTATATATCAATGAAAGCGGCGAAAAGAGAAAGGTTCATGAAGCAAGATAAGCACTGCCTGTCTTAGGTTCATTCTGAGGGACCCTCAACTCTTACCCGTCTCTGGGCAGCCCTGTCCGTCATCCAGAGCTCCCTGTCTTAGGTTGGCGGGGTATCATAAGGTGCCCATGATTGGTTAAACGCTTATCCTGCAAAGGCTATGCCCCATTATATTAGACAAGCCTCTTTGAAGACTGGAGCCACATGGCATGATGTGGGGGGTTATCACTTGGAGAGTCCCGTCAGATCTTATCCGTCTCTGATCACCTATTAGCACATCATGCTCAGCCAAACTTGAGCGCTAGGCGTTTCCACAACCAGTGCCATCATGGCTTGTCCAATGACAACTTCCTGTTTGTGCATGCAGTATAGGAAGAGCATGGCAACTACTAGCACAGCAACCATCAAGGTTTTTAAGGCCATAATCCTGCTCCATTCCTTGAACATTCAGGCTGCCAGTTTAATGCCATTTAGAATAACTTCTCCTGACATGGGTGGTATTACTTTAATTATACTGGTGGCTAACCGGTGAAATTTAGGAAGGCACTAGAACATTGTCCCCGGAGGTATTGATTTATTTCTATCGCTCTGACCAAAATATTGTGGATTTTTACTGGGGTGACACATATATGATGGTATATTGGGGAGCAGCTGGTTGGTGAGATTCAAAAAGACATACTTAACAATGTACAAGTATTGTTGAAAATGCTAACATTCAAGAATCTCATAGTGCTAACATTGTTACATGTATACAAGACAGTTTTATCAGGAACAGGAGACCCTAACTGCCCATTATCCCATCTGGCTCCTACGTTTTCAAACAGAGAAATGGACCCCACTGCTTTTAGAAAAAAGGGGCATTGTCATCCACTTTTATCTACTTCCTGCTGAGAGAGGGCCCCATTGGGTAACAGCAGCTGTAGGGGGTCCATCTAGTGGTTCATGATAGAAGGCAGAAGTCATTAGGTGTTTAATGTACATCCTGGCACTTGAAAGGTTTCTCTTTGTTGAAGTCTAAATAACAAGACATAACATAGTTAACTCTCCCAGCCTATCAGGGTGTGTGTTCGGTTAGCAGTTTGAACACTTGAGCTTCAGAACTTAGATGTAAATGAATTGTTAGGTTTCAATCTTTCTCAGAGTAAACTTTAATTTAAGACTATGGACTAGATTTACATCTGTCTAAGTTAACTCCTTTAAGTCTCAAATTTTGGAACATATTCAATGAGCTCAATGGAACACATGTAACTTCTTTTGAGCTGCATAAAATTGCTAACCTAGATCAATCAGAAGACACAGTAACAATGCAAGGATTAGCATACAGCATCAGGATATAATTCCATCACAGGACAGGGTAATGCAAACTGACTTCTTAGAGCAAAAGAGTTAAATATTCAGACATAAGCAAAACTGAGATGATAAATCTTTATACTAAAATACAGCAAGGTGTACTATTAATTTTACTATGACTCTGAATAACTGGTCTTGCATTGTACACAGTGTACACAGTGACTTTAGTGGATTTAACAAATTAGCACTCTTATGTGTGATGTCAGTGATCACCTGAGGCTCCAGACATGCAATGCTTAGGCTATGGAAGCCTCTTGAATCAATCGCAGCCCTATTAGACCTGGCCACACACAAAGTGGAAGTTCTCTCCTCCACTGAGAGAAGAGCACAACTGTCCTCAATGGCTGCTTCTTTGCACTGGGCCGTGGACCACCGAGGTCCTTCATAGAGAAACACCCTTTGCAGCAGTGTCCTGGCATTCCACGCCTGATATGCTTGCTCTCTTGCTGGCTCTCCTGTCAGACCAGAATGGCTTTTGGGCTGATTCTGAAGCCACTGAGTGCTTCTTAAAATTGACAGTCTATGAGTCTGCTGTAAGAGCTGTTTCCCATGTTGAAGCATTTTAACATTCTCTGACATCTGAGTTATCATTAAACACTTGCATACATATACACATATATTTTCCATCTAGCTTATGAGGATTTGGGCTCCCATGGCCAATCTTGAAACTGTACACTAGCAGTAAATCCATTTAAAATCATGTAGAACTATTGAGCTGAACAGACCTTGTAGGTCCTAATAAAACAGTAACAGACATGACTCTCTAAGAGCTTAATTATGCATCTATACATAATTTTAAATAAGAATTTAGCTTAGCAATTCTCATTCATAATCATGCACATATGTATTGGGTAACACACATAAAACAAAACAACTTTTGTAACAGCTACTTGAGAATTCTGTTAAGTATGTTCAAGTTACCAATTGTTTAGAATTACATTTTGCTCTTAGTAATCTGAATAAACCATACCTATAGTTTACAATTAAACTTTAGCTTTAATGGATGCAAAGGCTTGCCGGAATCCTAGAAAACAAAATATCTATATTTAGTGCCGTAATGCTACCTGTATGATGTTACACACTCTTGTACTTTTTAGACCTAGACTTCTGGCAGGATTATATCTAGTCTTGGCTCCCCACAGGCAAAGTTTCTCAATGTCTTTTGTGCAATCCCCTCTCACCCCCAATTTTTTTAATTATTTAATTAATTATTTGTATCACAATTAACTTCGTTAGCAGAAAGATAGAACTTTTGAAACACATTCTTCTGACTTTGAGACTGTCAGGGGCCTATCTAGAAATTCCAGAACCAGAAGAGTTAAGCCTATTAAATATGCCAAGAGGCCTGAAAGTATCTGATCAAAGATTCCTCATTATAATAACCATCCATTTAGTCAGACTGATTTGAACAGTAACATATTAAAAATTTTTATAACTTATAAATGATCACCCAAACATTTCAAAGTAAATACATACCAGAAAATACCCTTAAACAGTTTTTTTTTTAAGATTTATTCATTTTTATTACAGCCAGATATACACAGAGGAGAAGAGACAGAGAGGAAGATCTTCTGTCCGATGATTCACTCCCCAAGTGAGCCGCAATGGGCCGATGAGCGCCGATCCGAAGCCGGGAACCTGGAACCTCTTCCGGGTCTCCCACACGTGTGCAGGGTCCCAATGCATTGGGCCGTCCTCGACTGCTTTCCCAGGCCACAAGCAGGGAGCTGGATGGGAAGTGGAGCTGCCGGGATTAGAACCGGCGCCTATATGGGATCCCGGGGCTTTCAAAGCGAGGACTTTAGCCACTAGGCCATGCCGCCGGGCCCAAACACAATTTTTTTAAATCATGAGAATTTAACAAAGACAATACACAGAATGCAAGGGATTACCTAACTGAAAGGCAAAATGTATATTTCCTTAGTCAGTCACCAAAAGGGAAATATAACCTTAAACACAGAATTAGTGCATAAAATCATCTCATAACTTTTTAGAAACTTTAACAAATTTAAAGGTTGGAACAACAATAGAGCTTACTGAAGCTGGATAGACAATTGACAAAGTCACCAATTAAACAGACTACTTGAAGTTCAATGCTTCAATTTCTTCTTCTTCTTCTTCTTCTTCTTCTTCTTCTTCTTCTTCTTCTTCTTCTTCTTCTTCTTCTTCTTCTTTTTCAATGCTTCAATTTCTTAACAGCTTTCAAAATTGGAGATATTTTTATTTTTAGGTATTTACTAGGATTGCTATGTATGCACACTTGAAAAATTTTTTTGGACACTGATATCAATTCTAACATCAGCATGTATTAGGTATTAATGTTGAAGACTTACACAATGTTGTAATACTATCTTTAAAATTATACCCAATTATATGTAAAGCTTACAAGATTCATTCCTCCACTTTTCTTATGACATTTTCTTAATAAAAGCATAGCAGCTTTTAAATACAATGGCTTTAAGCAATTTTCAATCATTTCTCCTAATTCATGGAAACACATTTTAGCACAAATCTTCCTCAAAACCTGGAAAAAGAAGTTTTTTCAAACAGTCTTTTACTAGTTGATTTGGAATTTTTTTCCTGTTTAAAATGAAGGCAGGTAAGAATCTCCACAACAGGGACAAAGTCAAAGTCCCAAATTTTTCAAAGGGCAGACTCCAAGCATGCCCCTTCCTTGTTTTATGGCTGATGGACCTAGAGCTTTTCCTTAGCTTCTGTTTTATTGAAGTCAAGAAAGCCGAAAACAACTTCAATTTAGCTGTTGTCTTTAGAGACTACCTTGGAGTTTACTGAAGTTAGTTAACAGGTTTAGTTATCAATAAGATGAAAATAACTTAAAAAAAGATATTAAAACACTGTTGTTTTTCACAAGGAATCAGACTTCAATTTCATTGTCTTAAAGGCAAACATTCAAAAAATATACACATTATGACCAATTTTACCATACATCTTTAAAGAATTTGTTGTTTTCCTGCAAGGCAAAATCTCACATATTTTCTTGTAAATAAGAACACAAGTAATTTACAATCTGGATCAATTTCATGAGTAGGAAACATTTTGACCAATGAATATAAATCTCTTCTACTTTAATAGCATATATGATGCAATAAATTTAGCATAATTTTGTAATATTGTTAGATTATGATCCAAATTATTTTAAATGACAAGTACATTATTTAAATTTTGTCTCAATCTTTGAGAGTTCCAGGGATCCTACTAGAACCCTCAAAGTCATGAGACTTGGTTTAGAACTCTGAAGAATTTAGAGGTCTAAATGAGTTAAACAAAAAGTACCTTTAGCATTTAACTGAACATGTTGAATACTGTATGTTAGACTTAATCAATGCCAGGACAACACTGTAAGCTGAAGACCAAACAGCAAGAAAACTACACACGAGTTTTTTCCCAGTGGAGGTGGGGAGTCTGGTCTGGCCAGGTCCTGTTAAATTTGTTAGACCTCTCTAAAATTATTTACCAGGAGAGAGAAAGGGGGAGGTCAGTCATTGTACGTCCCATCTCGTCTATCAGTCAGTCACACTTGCACCCAATTCAGAAAAAGAACAACAACTTAACAATTTAAGACAAAGACACAACTAGAGAAAGAGTATTAAAACAAAATTTAGTTTTGTCCAGACAAAAATAATAGAACACCAACAATATTGACAAAACAAACATAAGCACAAACACCAAATATGTCAGAACAGAGACATAACTCTCAAACCTGTTGCAACTTCCAACCTCTTCTTCAACACACTTTAACCTGGAGATATTTTGTAAAACAAGCACACATAGGTTCATCTCATGCTTTAAATTATTTTAACAGTGGATTTGGACCACTCTATATCAGATTACTTTTGTTAAGTCAAGTTACAGAACACATTTTTCTTTTCTTTTTTCTTCTTTTTATAAACTTTAAATGGCTTATCTTACCCTGTCTCTCTCAACTAAGGGGTTGGGTAAAGAAGTGGGAGATGCATGACTGAAAAGGACTTAATAAGAGCAAGGGTAAAAGGTGCCTGAGTACCATAATCTTTCACTGCTTGCATAATATTTTTTAGATCTTTAAACTACAAAGGTTGATGTTTGGGGCGTGGTGTCCACCACCTCGTGGAGGGGTCTGAATAACAGGGCAGCATATTACACTCTCCTTGCGGAGATCTGAAGCCTCACTCTTACGGGGTTCTATTACAGGTTCCTCTTCTAGTAACGAGGCAGGGGCTGAAGGAGCTGCTGCTTCTGAAGCATAAGGTGGAGGTGGGTGAGAGGCGTCATGATTGACTATTAGTCTGAGAGTGTATAGTTTCTGCGGCAGATTGATCAAGGGGCTTGGCACTGGACTCTGCCTCAATATCTACAATGACAGAAGATGGTCGAGAACTGGGGGAAGGTGAGGGGATAGGTGTGGACAGCCGAGAGTGACTCTCTTTAAGAGATTGTTCTCGGGCCCGGCGGCGTGGCCTAGCGGCTAAAGTCCTCGCCTTGAAAGCCCCGGGATCCCATATGGGCGCCGGTTCTAATCCCGGCAGCTCCACTTCCCATCCAGCTCCCTGCTTGTGGCCTGGGAAAGCAGTCGAGGACGGCCCAATGCATTGGGACACTGCACCTGCGTGGGAGACCCGGAAGAGGTTCCAGGTTCCCGGCTTCGGATAGGCGCTCATCGGCCCGTTGCGGCTCACTTGGGGAGTGAATCATCGGACGGAAGATCTTCCTCTCTGTCTCTCCTCTGTGTATATCTGGCTGTAATAAAATGAATAAATCTTAAAAAAAAAAAAAAAAAGAGATTGTTCTCCCTCAGAAGCCAAAATCTGTAAATCTGGATGCTGAGACTCAATCTTTAGGATATCATAAATCAAAGTCCAATAATTAAAGGCAGTAACAGGAATTTTTTCAGGCTCAAAAACCTTATAATAATCTTTAAAACAATCACCCACTCTACACCAAGTTTTCTCATCAAAAGAACCATCCTGGGGATGCCAAGGACAAAGCTGACCAATAAAATCCAAAAAGGTTTTGAGATCTTTCTTTTTCACCCTAATTCCTTGTGTCTTGAATGAGTCTATTAGACAATAATGAGTCTGTAAGACCTTGCAAGAATAACTCTTGTTTTATAATTCTTGTCCCATCTTACCTTGACTCCATAAGATACTGGCCGCGATTTCCACGAGCACGACTTTCAGTGGGTCACCATGAAACTGCTCAACCGGGTGCATAACTCAACACCATGAGAGGCCTCTCCAAGTTTATGGTGCGGTGTTCCCTCTGTCAGTGGTCTGAACACATCCATATTCGGCACCAATTTGTCCACTCCAGCAAGACAGTCAACAGGGTCACAGCCACCTAGGAAAGAATGACTGGAACAAGAGACAAAGAATGGACAGCAAGACAGTAGGTCTGATCAAGCTGTCAGTTTATTGATTTCAACTGAGGGTTTTTATATTATTCAGTAACTAAGGCTCAGGGAGGGAAGGAGAAACTGGGATGCAGGCCATGGTCTCAAGACCGATTGCTCTTGAGCAACCACCATATCAACAATAGTAACCAGCATATCAATAATAGCATAGGTAATCAGTAACAAGATGTCGGTAAGTACAGCATCAATCACATTCTGAAAGAGTGACTAGAAACAATTGAAGCTAAGTGTGTGATTAGTTTCATAACCTCTTTCCCAAGCATCTAGCCAACCTGAGCTTTTCCACTGTCCCATAGGTCTATATTCAAAATGGCTTCAGTGTGGCTATAGTACGTGGCTCCTGACAGGAAACACAAAAAGCCACAAATAGCTAGAACCATTCTCAAGAACAGGAAGTTAGCAGGGGGAATCACAGTCCCAGACCTCTGAACATACTATAGGGCAGTGGTTATCAAAACAGCCTGGTACTGGCAGAAAAATAGAGAAGAAGATCAATGGAGTAGAATAGAAACATCAGATGGGAACCCACACTAATACAACCAAATAATCTTTGACAAAAAGACAAACGACAACCCAGGCAAATGGGAAGGTCTGTTCAATAAATGCTGTTGGGACAACTGGTTGATAGCCTGCAGAAACAAAAAGATAGACCCACAACTCTCACCATACACTAAGATCAAATCCAAATGGATAAAAGATCTAAACATACATCCAGAAACCTTCAAACTTTTGGAAGAAAATGTCGGAAATGCTCTATAAGACCTAGGGGTAGGCCCCCACTTCCTAAAAAGGACACCAAAAGCCTTAGCAATCAAAACCAGAATAAACCAATGGGACCTCATCAAACTAAGAAACTACTGTACAGCTAGAGAAACAACCAACAAAATAAAAAAGCAGCCCACAGAATGGGAGAAGATCTTCACGCATGACATAGGTGACAGAGGGCTAATTTCCAGAATATACAAAGAACTACAAAACAACCAAAATGTCAAAACAAAAAAGCCACTCAAGAAATGGGCACGGGAAATGGGCAAACACTTCACACAAGAACAAACCCAAATAGCAAACATATGAAAAAATGCTCAAGTTCTCTGGCAATAAGGGAAATCCAAATTAAAACATCAATGAGGTACCACCTAATGTCAGTAAGACTGGCCCACATGAATAAAACCACTTGGTGATGTTGCAGGGAAAAGGGATCCCTATTCCACTGCTGGTGGGGCTGCAGGTTGGTACAGCCTCTATGGAAATCAGTATGGAGAACATTCAAACAACTCAAAATCAACATACTGTATGATCCAGCAATAGCACTCCTAGGAATATATCCAGAACACTTGTTTTATGAGCAGCCAACATGCACGCCTATGCTCATAGCAGCACAATCAGTAATTGCAAAAAATGGAAGCAACCGAAATGCCCATCAGCAGAAGACTGGATAAGAAAGCTATGGTTCATCTATTCCATGGAATACTACTCAGCTATTAAAAAAAACAAAATGCAGTTCTTTGTGGACAAATGGGCCCAACTGGAAACCATAATGTTAAGGGAAATGAGCCAATTCCAAAAGGTCAGATACCACGTGTTTGCCTTAATTTAAGATGATATGATGTTATGCAAAACATGTTATTTTATGAATATTATGTTATATATTATGCATAAACTAAAATTGAAATGTCAATGAGGTGATCACAGAATGTGGTTGAGAACCCGCAATTATTTTTAACATATTGGTTACTCATTGCTATGTCAATTAATTCCAAAACGATGTAAATTTTTGCTGATGGTATATTGTAAGGGTCTCCCTAAGAAGCCGTTGAACTAGGCTGGACAGTAAGATGCTGGACTCTATGTTTGGTATGTGTTTGCAGTGAGGGAATCTCAAATGAACTTAACCTGTGTTCATGTAACACAGTGGAGAATCCACCATGGGGGGAGGGTATGGGAAGGGGTGGGGGAAATCCCAGTACCTATGAAACTAATACAATGTAATTAATGAATAATAAAAAAAAAAAAGAAAGCTATGGTTCATCTACTGCATGGACTATTACTCAGCTATTAAAAACACAAAATGCAGTTCTTTGTGAACAAATGGGCCAAACTGGAAACCATAATGCTAAGGGAAATGAGCCAATCCCAAAAGGTCAGATACCACGTGTTTGAGTTAATTTAAGAGGATATGATGTTATGTAAAACATATTATTTTATGAATATTATGTTATATGTTGTGTATAAACTAAAACTGAATTGACAATGTGGTGATCACAGAAGATGGTTAAGAAATTGCAATTGTTTTTAACATACTGGTTACTCAATACTATAAGTATTAGTTACACAACAAAGTTAATTGTTGCTGAGGGTATGTTGGAGCCTTTAATTGATCGGCTTGATAATCTGATGGTTCTGCCCTCAGACCGGACAGGGTCTCCCCAGGAAGCTGAGGAACTAGATTGGACTATAACATGTTGGACTCTATGTTTAGTTTATGCTTGCAAAGAGGGAATCTCAACTGTACTTGATCAGTGGATATGCAACAAGGTGGAATATTCCACATGGGGGGAGGGCTGGTGGAGGGGTGGGGTGATTCCCAGTTCCAACGAAACTGTATCACATAATACAATGTAATCAATTAATAAAAAAAGAATTAAAAAAGAGAAGTTAATTGTTGCTGAGGGTATGTTGGAGCCTTTAATTGGTCGGGTTGATAATCTGATGGTTCTGCCCTCGGACCGGACAGGGTCTCCCCAGAAAGCTGAGGAACTAGATTGGACTATAAGATATTGGACTCTATTTGGTTTGTGCTTGCAAAGAGGGAATCTCAACTGTGCTTGATCAGTGGATGCGCAACAAGTTGGAATATTCCACAAGGGGGGAGGGCTAGGGGAGGGGTGGGTTGATTCTCAGTTCCAACGAAACTGTATCACATAATACAATGTAATCAATCAATAAAAAAAGATTTTTTTATTCTTATTAGAAAGTCAGATATACAGAGAGGAGAGACAGAGAGGAAGATCTTCCATCCAATGATTCACTCCCCAAGTGAGCAAAACGGCCAGTGCTGCACTGATCTGAAGCCGGGAACCAGGAACCTCTTCTCTGTCTCCCATGCGGGTGCAGGGTCCCAAAGCTCTGCGCCATCCTCGACTGCCCTCCCAGGCCACAAGCAGGGAGCTGGATGGGAAGTGGAGCTGCTGGGATTAGAACCGGCACCCATATGGGATCCTGGCACGCTCAAGGCGAGGACTTCAGCCTCGAGGCCACGCCACCAGACCCCCCAAAAACTGCTTGTATTGAATGAAGGCTCAGGATATCCTATCAGCATTATGTACCATAAAGCAATTTTGAGAGGAAAGCTCATTTCAATCGATGTTAACATCAAGAAATTAGAAAAACTCCATGCACTGTAATATTATGTGTCTGTATGAGCTAGAAAACCCACAGCAAAGCAATCCCAAGATTGATAGTAAAATGAACACACAATGAAATAGGTGAGAAAAAGAAACAAGGGAGATGAAAACTGATAAATGAATGACTCCAGAAAAAGCTCCTGTAGAAAACAAATATAGATTTATCACTAGCCTAATTCTTCAAAAAATGCTAGGATGGAGAAAATATGCCTTTTTAGAATAAAATTAAAAAAGGAAATATAATGTGTCAATTTGGACATATATAGAAAATAATTTACTTATTACAATCCACTATACATGTTTGTAAATGTATTTATTTGCCTATACATACGTTTGTACATGCATTTCTTGGTATATGTACTATATTTGAGCATATATATTCAATCAAGATTGGTTTCATATATACACATAATCTCAATTATATATATAACCTAAATGTCGCACAAATATTTTCATATATGTGATAAATATATATTGCTTTTCAGGTTTTATAAGCATGTGTGATTATCTATCTATCTATCTATCTATCTATCTATCTATATATATATACATAAAATCAAGATTTTTTTTAATTTCATTAGCATGGAGACCAAATTCATTGTACTGATTGTTGTTTGATATACTGGATTCAAAGCTGAATTGTTGGAGTTGCAAATTTTTCTGCAGCAATAGCACTGTTTAGTTTTAAGAAATAACAGTGTTCTGTAGTTGCTACTTTTATTATAGCACATTTGAAACATTATAGAAGAGATTTTCTGAACATTAAAGATATTACCAGCTATTCAGTCAGGACTTTGTTTCCACTTCATGCCTGAGTATCATTCTCAAATGATGTGTGTATCTATAGCATACTTTTATAACTGGGTTTTTGTTAAATATTTTTAACAAACCTTTTTTTTATTATTGTTTCCTTTTATGACACAGTTCCATAGGCTCTGGGATTCCCCCAACCCATCCCCAAGCCCTCCTACATGTTAGAGTTTCTTCATATTATTATAGGATTACAGTTCATATTACAGTTCATAACCAGGCATAATTTCATCATTGTGGGAATGGGCCATGCAGAAAGTCCAATATCTTACTGTCCAGATAAATTCAACAGTTTCATTGGGAGACCATCCTTGGTCTGAATGTAGAGCTGGCAGAATATCATCTCCTCCAATGAAATGCCACAACTCAAATTCATCAACAGGAAGAAACGTGGAAATTTGCAACATCATGAAGTTAATTGACATGGTACTGAGTGACCAATGTGTTAGAAAATGCAAGCTCTTATCCGCATCCTACAACTACTTCATTGACATCTCAATTTTAGTTTATACATAACCAACTGCTATAAACCTTAAAATGGTTGTAGAGTACTATTCAACTGTCTGTTGTATTTTTTTCCTTTATATTTATAATTAGCAGCTTATAGGATTCAAGCCTGAATTTTACTGAACTTTGTGAATTTTAGAATAGTCCAAACTGGCATGCAACTCTAGAAATCCATATGTTAACATTTCAGGAGCAGAACAGTTTTTGGGTGGGTGTGCAGATAAATCTTCAATACCTTAGTAGGAAGTAACTGATCTTTGTATCCTACCTAGTACGGTATATGGTAGTCCAAGCTGACCTTTCCTATCTATTCTAGGCTTTCCTTATTACACTCTGTCTTTCTATTTGATCTAATTTTGGGGGCTCAGGATTGACTAAAATGGTCATTGCAAGAGAGGGTATGGAGCCAAAGTTGGAACTAGGTTAGGATCAAAGAAAACTCCTGTCCTGAGTCCTGAAGGACATTTGCTGTTCTTTTGTTTCTGATGACTGCTCAGGGCTCCTGGCTCCAGCTCCATGTCATTAGACCCTTTGAGGGGGGTTCTGGGGTTCATCCACTCTGTGAGGGAGATGCTATAGGGAGTGGATGACCTCAGATTTCTTGGCCTACAAGGGCACTGAAATACACTATGATCTCCATGGAAGTTGGGCTATCGCCATTGGTGCCGACAGTGATAGTCCTAGGTGAGATATCCACTGCTTCTGTGGTGAAAGCATTTGGGAGTTTACCGGGAGTCTCTGGAGTTAGGATACAATCCTCCTCTTTGCTCCTGTTCCACTCTGGCATACCTTCCTCCTGTGTGCATATGACCATCTGTTAAGAGGCTGTCAGTATCACTGTGTATGTCTTTAATCCTTTTGCTAATGTCTGATGCAGATTCAAGTTTGCTCTCTGTATGTTACCTGTTACAATCTTGAAACATAACAACTTCCTCATACACTCTAAAGTGATGGAAGATTTCTCTGCTTTACCAACCCATTGTGGAATAATATAGAGCATTAAGAGCATATTAGGTGTTTCATGTCTTTAATGCATCTTATAGGCAATCTGTCTTTCACTGGTTATTGGTTCATTGGCTACTTCACAATATTTCATTGTTTGAGGTTGTAATAATGTTGCAATTGACAGGTACTATTTTTCAGATTGACATCTTTTCACCTTAAATTAAGGCAAACATGTGGTATCTAACCTTTTGGGATTGGCCCATCTTCCTTAGCATAATGGTTTCTATTTGGACCCATTTAGCCACAAAGAACTGCATCTCAGTATTTGTTTGTTTGCTTGTTTTAATAGTTGAGTAGTATTCCATGGAGTAGATGAAGCATGGTTTTCTTATCCAGTCTTATGTTAAAGTACATTTTGGTTGCTTCCAAGTTTTTGCAATTACTAATTGTGCAGCTATGAATATATGAGTGCATGTTGATTTCTGATGTAACACGTGTTTTGGATATATTCCTACAAGTGCTATTGCAGGATCGTATGGTATGCAGATTTTCAGTTAGTTGAGCACTCTCCATTTTGATTTCCACAGAGGCTGCACCAACCTGCAGCTCCACCAATAGTGGAGTAGGGTTCCCTATTTCCTGCATCGTTGCAGGCAGGTGTTGTTGGTGTGTTTTCATGTGTGAGCCATTCTATGTGCCAGCATCAGGCTGTTTTAATAAACACCAACCTATAGTATGTCCAGAGGTCAGGAATTGTGATCCCTCTGGTTAGATTTTTATTCTCCAGGATGGCTCAAGCTATTCTTTTTTTATGTTTTCTGATGAACACTTGTATCACTTTTTTCCAGTTCTATGGAGAACGCTTTGGGTAATTTGATTGGGATTGCGCTGAATGTATATATTGCTTTTGGTAGTAAGAACATTTTGATGATATTGATTTTACCCATCCAAGAACACGGTATGTATCTCCATTATTTGAGCTCTTCTTCAATTTTGTTTTTAAATTTTTTGTCGTTAACTTCAATGAAATAAAGGTTTAGTCTTATATACTTTATTTTCTCCTCTGTTATTTTGAAAACTATCCTGCTGTTTATATCTTTTTTCCATCTTGGGGCTGTTTGCATGCACTATGAGTGTTGGTTTTGTTCATTTATTTGGATTCTCTCACTCTACCAAATACTTGTATATGTTCTAATAGCCTCTACATTGAGTATCTTGGTTCTTTTATGCATACAATCATGCTATCTGTGAATAGTGACAGCTTGAGTTCTTCATTTTACATTTTAACTGCTCTGATTTCTTTTTTCTTGTCATATATTCTCTGTGAGTACTTCTAAAACTATGTTGAGTAGCAATGGCGTAGTATACATCCTTGTCTTGTTCCAGATCTCAGTGGAATGGTTCCAGTTTTTCTACATTCAGTATGATACAGGGATTGGGTTTTTCATATATTTGATTATGTTGTGGGTTGTTCATTCTATTCCTTTAGCATTTTTAGCATGATGTGATGTTGGATTTTGTCGAAAGCTTTTCTATGTCTATTGAGACTTATGTGAATTTTGTTCTTCAGGTTTTGGATGTAGTGTATTGCATTTCTGAATTTATGATTGTTAAACCATGCCTGCATAACTGGGATGAATCCTATTTGATCCAGATGAATGAACCTGCCTGATTTTTTTAAAAAATTCTATTGGCTAGATTTTGTGGAGGATCTTAAAGTCAATGTTGATCAGCGGAGATCAGCCTGTAGTTTTCCTTCTCTGTTAATTCTCATCTGGTTTGGGGATTAAGGTGATGTTGTCTTCACAGAATGAGTTTGGAAGGGTTTCTTCCTTTTCTATTGTTTTGATGAGTTTGTAGTGGATTGGAGTTAGCTCTGCGTGGAATGTGTTGTAGAATTCAACGGTGAAACTGTCTGTGCCTGGGCTTTTCTTTGTTGAGAGATCTTTAATCATTGAATCAATCTCTGCCTCATGTATAGGTTTATTCAGGTTTTCTGTTGTAGCAGTGGGAGTCCAAAAAACTTTACACTCCCTGGTGGACTTCTGATTTGTTGGAGTACAGTTGTTTGTATTAACTTCTAATTATTCTTTAATGGTTGCAGTGTCTGTTCTCATGATGCCTTTCTCATCTTTGATTCTATTAATTCTCAATTCTCTTGGTTTTACTTTGTCATTAGGTCCTATGTGGTGTCTACTTTGTTTATCTTCTCAAAAAACTAACTTTTGTGTTCGTCCAATTTTGCATTTTGAAATTTCTATTTGGTTTATCTCTCCCCTTGTTTTGATGATTTCATGTTTCCTATTGCTTGTGGGGTCATTTTGCTGCTTTTTTTTTTTCCAATTTCTGATGGTGTATGCTTAGTTACTTTATTTGGTGTCTTTCTTGGGCCTTGACATAAGCATCAAATGCAATCAGGCCGCCATGTAACACCGCTTTTGTGGTGTCCCACAAGTTTTGGAATGTTGTATTTGTGTTTTCATTGGTTTCCATAAGTTTTTTTTTTATATTAATGTATTTATTTAAAAAGCAGGGTGACTAGTGCCATTAAAATTGCAATCTTGAGATGATTGATGCCCGATGAAGATTTCTTTGATGCAAACTTGCTAATTGGACAAGGGTGGGTGTTCTAATTGCAATCATTTGCTTCCAAAAGCAAAAACACAATGGGCTTGTGATTAGCTAATAGACTGGTTTTCTTCATTGTTTGAGATCTTACATACAGAAAAGATGAAAGAACAACATAAAAATCACCCATCTTAGCACACAATATTAAAAGCATGCCACTTAATCACATTTACCACACTTTTTAAAACAGAAAAATAGTACAGGTTTAGACAAAGTTATCTAGACACCACCATCATTCTCTTACTTGTACTCCCCAGGG
The DNA here is from genome assembly GCF_030435755.1 of Ochotona princeps. Classification (NCBI taxonomy): domain Eukaryota; kingdom Metazoa; phylum Chordata; class Mammalia; order Lagomorpha; family Ochotonidae; genus Ochotona; species Ochotona princeps. The sequence continues at coordinate 12,907,695 of NC_080866.1, forward strand.
ACAACATGCAGCCTGAGGTTGAGGTACTTGGTTTCTAGTCCCTTTCTTATATTCTCACATATACATACTACACATTTATCCAAAGTACATTTTTGAGCAACATTTTTTAAAAAGCCTTTAAAACATCTGTGTGTAGAAACTCTCAAATCTGCTATTTGCTTTTTTTTTTAATGATTTTTTAATAATCTTACTTAGTTGATTAGGGAACAATGGGTTGAGGGCTACAGGGTGAATGTGGGTAATACCATTGTTTCCACACCAATATCATTTTTCCCTGTATCTGGGGTCAGGGAAAAAAAAAACAAAGGGAAAATCCCCACCCAACCTCCCACCCATCCCAGATCCCCAATGGGAGGTGCGCTTTGAGGTCCTGCTCATACAGTTTTGATAGTTCATCAGTTCTGGATTGCTGCCAATCTCTCAGTTCCAATCGCAATGAAACCTATTCAGAATCCACTGGCTGACTATCTCTTCATGGTTGAGGTTCTAAGATCAGCAGTTCAGTTGGAGGGATCTCCAAAGAAACTTCATCTGAGATGACCCGAGGCCTGATTCTTGCGCGGGTTGCTAGTACAGAGTCCGACACCATCCGTCACACCAGTCAGCTTATGCACAGGCTGGTCGCTGGGATTGCTGGGTTTGCTCTGTTTCCAGCCCTGTCTTCCTCGTGAGCCAGCGGGTGTTGTAGTTGAGTTCGATCCTGCCCACTTCATACTCGATCCTCACGCAAATCGATTGGAGCTGCAGCCTAGTTGGGGCGACTTCCCATAACCCCCACCAGTTCTGCCGCCTACCCTGGTTTCCATGCTTGCCAGTATGTACCGCAGGCTTGTGAAGTCTGTCCCACATCCCATTTAGCTCTTGCATATGTCAATGGGCATTGAAGCCCAGCTCAACCCAACCAACCTACTATCCAGCCCACACACCTACTGGCAGGTGCCCTTCTGTACAGCCACCCCTGCCCCTGTCCTGGTGTTCGTGCTGTCCAATGAGAGTGGTAGCCCCGAGGGAGGTGCCCACTATTTCCCTTCTAGGCCACACTCACTCCCAGATTATGCATTCTCCAGGTAGTTCTGGCATTTGACTTGACAGAATTAGCTCTAAGTGCCAGCCTCTGCCAGCTAGTACTGCAGCTAGCCCAACCAACCTTCACCCACTCTAGTTTTTCGCTTGCACCAGTCGGAATAGTCAGCCCACCGTGGCCCTTCCCTTATCTAGCCCACATGAGGCCCACAGGTGTTACAACCCTGCCTATTCTCATCTGTCCCCATCCCGACTCATGCTTTCCAATGGAAGTAGTTGTCCAGCAGGGGAGCCCACATTCCTCAGTCAGCATTGCCTCCTCTCCCTAGTTTTCACATGTGCTGTTTGGGCATTGCAACCACATCTGGTACAGCTCATCACACCTTGGCATTCCTTATTGTGTACTAGTATGTGTCGCAACCGAACCTGGCTCGACCCACACACTGTTCTGGCGCTAGGGCTCACCAGCGGGTGATGCGAACAGGTGCAGCCTGGTCTGCCCCCAATCCATGCCATGTGTATGCCAGCAGGATAATTGCTATAGCCTGTTCTGGGCTGTTTCCTATTGTGCTTCTTGCACTTACCTGCAGGGACTGTGTCCTGCAGAGGAGTTGCCCAGGCTCCTCCATCAGGAATTCTCCCAGTGCCAGTTTTCACGCATACCAGTGGGTCCATGAGCCAGCCCTGTTCAGTTCACCTCCTGTCCTAGCAGGAACAGTGGTGTTTCCTGACTGCTCTTCAACCCAATCTGGTTCTTATTGTTGGATGTTTCAAGCCAGTCATGGCTCTTCCATACCCCCATACAGCTTACACATGGCTCAGTAAGAGCTGAGACCTAGCCTAGTCTGTCATACATTTCCCCTGGTCCTACAGACCACCAGATGGTGTTGGAATCTGGACCAGCTTGGTGCTTCCATTCCCAGTCCACACTTGTGCCAAGTGGGATTACACTCGTATTCTGATTGGAACGCAGCCCCAATTACAACCCATGCGCTCATTGGTGGGAAACTCAACCCAGCTAGGATATCCCCTTAGCTGCCCAACCAGGCCTATTCCCAGCCTTAGATCTTGTGAAGGCCAGTGGTTGTTCTGATTCAACTTGGTAGAGCCCTGCACTTGTCCTGTCCCCTTATATGCTGTGGCTTAGCATCCCTGTCTTAAGCAGATCAGTAGGTACAAGGAGCTACTTGGCATGACCTGTGCTCCAACCTGATTTCTGCTGTTTCTTGTGAGTTAAGGTTTGTTCAGCCCTGCCCATTCTGCCCCCTTCCAGTGGCAGCACGGCCCACCCCCTGTCCTGTTAAAGGATGCACATTCAGGTGCTGCTGCCTTGACCCTGCCCTGACTGTTTTGGGTTCCTATACCCATGTGTGATGGCAAGTGGCAGGTGGCATGGTCACATCTAGCTTAGTCCATCCCAACCCCAGCTTGCGAACTAGCCAGGGGAAATTGTATCTCCACAGGGTTGGGCCCACACAACCCCATACAGTCTACCCCCAGACCAAGTTCTCTCACATGCCGGATAGAGTCTTGACCCTGCCAAATGTGACCACTCCATCACTCCACCAAACAGTTGGGTAATGATACCCATCACAGCCAAAGAGGCCCCCATCCATAGCATTGGTGTGGGCTGGTGTGTGATGATCAGTGATGTTCTATGCTAACAGCCCATTTCTGTATTCCTAATTGGGTTAGTGTATCTGTCTAACCGAAATTGTCTCCTGGGTACTTCCCTCCAAACCATCAGGTCTCAGTCCCCACACATGCCTAAAACTTCCATCACCCTGTCACTGAGAATCACCCAAGATTCACTACTCACCTACACTAAAATTGGACTTAGTCATGGGGTCCCCAGGCAGCAAACATATCTTAAAAAAAAAAAAAAAAAAAAAAAAAACAGAGTTTGCCTCCGGGTGGCCAGCAGGCAAAGCCTAGCACCACCTGGTGCACTGGCCACCCTGGGGGAGGCTGAGGACTCGTTCACTACCTTCCGGCAGCATCTTTGGCATGAGTCCCCAGCCTTGAGTCCGACCCGGCAGGGGCATCCCCCACAGTCGTCACACTGTAGGGAGTAGAACTTGGCCCCAAACCCAAGGCCCGCACCCCTCCCAAACTTATCCAGCCACAAGATCTTAGCAGCAGGGTGGAGCTAGGAATTTCAACCCAGTCCCAAGTTCGGTTTCCATAAGTTTTTTTTTTTTTTTTTATCTCATCTTTAATTTCTTCTCTGACCCTTTGTTAATTTAACAGCATATTGTTCAACCTCCAAGAGTTTACATGTTTTCTGGGGCATTTTGATTTATTGATTTCCAGTTTCACTCCTTGGTGTTCTGAGAAAGTGCATGACATGGTTCCATTTTTTTTTTCCATTAAATGAGAGTTGCTTTGTGCCTTATCATGTGGTCAATCTTGAAGAAGATGCCATACACTGCCTAAAAAAATGCATATTCTGCATCAGTGAAATGGAAGGTTCTGTAAATATCTACTAAGTCCATTTATTCTAATGTGTGTGTGAGTTCTATTGTTTCTCTGATGAGTTTCTGTCTTGTTCATTGATTATTGCTAGCAGGGTGTTGAGGTCTCCTAGGATGATTGTAGCTGCAACTGTGTCTGTCAGTAATTGTTTCACATAGCTGGGTACACTTGTTTGTGGCGCCTAGACATTTTTAATGGTAATTATTTCCTCTTGGATGGTTCCTTTTATGATATGAAGTGACCATCTCTGTCTCTTTTGATATTTTTCACATTGAAATCTATGTCATGTGAAATTAGAACAGCTACACCAGCCTTTTTTTTCTCCTCCACTGACATGAAATATCTTTTCCTTTTCTTCACTTTCAGTTTCTTAGCGTATTTTCTGGTTAGATGTGTCTTTTGTAGGCCACAGATAGTCGAGTCCTGTTTGTTGATCCATTTTGTTAATCTATGTCTTTTGATTGCTCAGTTGAGGCCATTTGTGTTTAGAGTTATTATTGAGAGGTTGTGATTTTGACTTGCCATGCTTTAAACTGTGTGTGTGTGTGTGTGTGTGTGTGTGTGTGTGTGTGTGTGTGTGTATGATGATGTGTGTCTGTGTGCATGTTGGAATCTCTAATTGTCTTTCCTTGTGTGGACTTTAGTGAGGAGGTCTTCCCATTTGCCATCTTTGATATGTTTTGCATCCTTTCTTTCTGGATTTAGCACATTTCTAATGAGATTTTCTAAAATTGGTTATATGTTGACATATTCTTGCAATTTTTCTTGGTTATGCAAATATTTAATTTCATTCTCAAATGCAAATAAGATCCTTGCTGGGTACATTATTCTTGGTTGACAATTGTTTTGTTTCTGGGTTTGAAAGATTTTACTCCATTCTGTCCTTGCCTGGGGGATTTCTTCTGAGAAGTCAACAGTGATTCTGATTTCCTTTCCTCTAAATGTAATCTTGCCTTTTCTTTGCTCTTTTCTCAGAATTCTTTCCTTGTGTTCAATGGAGGGAAGCTTGGGAACAACATGTCTGGCTAGAATTCTTTGGGTCTAATCTGTTGGGAATTCTCTGTCCTTCCCGGATTTGGGCTGGATTTATGTACCAAGTGTTTTGGAATTTCTCTTTCATAATTCCATTGAGCTCCAGTTGCATACCTGTGCCTCTACTCATTACAGAAGGCATATAATTCTGATATTTGACTTTTTGTGGTTGTTATTTATTTCCTGTATGGTCTCCTTGGCTTTGTTCAGGCTTTTCTCCAGCTGCTTGATTAATTTTGTGCTTTCATTCTGGTTGTCTTCCATTTCTGAGATTCTGTTTTCTGCTGTACTCATTCTTTTAGTCAGGTTCTGCACTTTGTGCCAAGGATTTCAGTTTTTACTTGCTTTATTCTTTTGATGATGTGATTTTTGAATCACTGAGCTCCTCTGATTGTTTTTTATCATCTCTGAAGAGTTTTTAGATACTTTTTCTGAATTCCCTGCCTGATATTACATCAGGTTCTTCATCTGTCACCCATGTGAATGACCTGACCTTTTGGTCTTATTTCAGGGCAGCACTGGTTCCTTCATTTGACTCATTTCTTCTCTTGTAACCTTGCCCCATGACTATGTTTTGTCTTGCCACTGTGTGATATTAGTCTCTGATGCATTCATGAGATTCTTTCCTGGGTTATTTGAGGGTGATTGATGTCTTGGGAAAGTTTAATTTTAATCTTTCACCTCTGCTGCCACTCTGTGGGTGACCTGAGTTATTGTTCTTGATTTTCTTCTTAATTTTCTATTTGTGTGTGTGTGTGTGTGTGTGTGCTTACTGTGCTGGGAGAGCTTACTCCCACTTCCTCCTGTGGGTGCCTCAGTCTTGGGTGCTATTAAGTGTAAATATTAGGTCTCCCTTTCCTGTAGTTCCCGTGGCCCATGGAGTGGTACAGCCTGTGCAGGAGGATTCCAGGTTGCAGGCTATCCTGGCCCTTTGGTATCCTTCTGCACAGTGGAGTTCCCTCCTCTGTTTAGGTTGCCTAGCTCTATGTGTGCGACACTATCCTCAGTTCAGATTACCTTTGCCCTTGTTTTGTTCTGGGGTCCACCTACCCTTCTCCTCCTGCTATTGGTAGGCACTGCACTATGTTAGCGTCTCAGCAAATTTCACCCACCAGATTTCACACACTTGATTTCTCTCTAGTCTGAGTAGCCCTGGGTGGAGCCCTCCTTTACCTTCTTGGGTGGCAGTTCAGTCTTTTGCTTCTATTTCACTGCTGCCTGCCATCATTCTCAGCCCTGGA